>NC_139459.1:36325000-37525000 GCF_057233095.1 Heloderma suspectum | reverse complement strand
TAAAAAGCTTTAAAAGAAAGGCATCTCAAGATTACAAAGTTGGTTTCACTATCCAGAAATATGTTACTCCAGCAGGAGAGATTTCATTTAATTAATTAATTAAACACCCTATAAAATAAATGTCCCTAGGTGTTTTACAATTAAAATAAAATCACAATAAGATAAACAATATAAAACTAATAAACATGCCAACACATCATAAAATACAATATCACATAATAAACATTGTAGTGATTAAAATAATAAAACACAAAAATGCTAAAACTTTTTTTTATATATAATTTAAAAGTCTTTGGGGAAAAATATTAAACGCCTAGGAGGACAAGAAAGCCTTAGCCTGGCACCAGAAAGATAGCAGTGTGGACGCCAAGCAAAGTTCCCTTCGAAGAGCATTCCAGAGCTGGGGAGCCACTACCAAAAAAGCGCCCTCTCTCTTGTTGACACCCTTCAAGCCTCAGAATGAGGGTGCACTTGAAGAAGGGCTTCCGAGGATGAGCTTCCACTCACAGCTGCTGCAACATCATCACTAGGTTCAACTAGGCTCCACTGGGTTAGACTTTAGATGATGGAGATGGGGAACAGATTTACACGGGAGCATGCTGTTCCATGCTCCCAATCCTTGAGTGTCAATTCACACTATACGTTATAGTAGTATTTGCCACATATATTCCACCACTTGCAACAGTGACCCCTGTAAAATGTGAAGGGGGCATTCATGTCTCATGAATTACTCTGGGGGAGAAAGGCATAGTATACAAGTACTTGTCTTACAGAAAGCATCTACTCACTGTGTGTGCGCGCACGTGCGCTTTACATGAATGCATGTAATGCAGAAATACTAACCATATATATTTAAAATTAGTATAAATATAGCAATCTGACATTCATAGTCAACCATGCATGTAAATATACAGTTCTAACCATCTATGGTGGATTCAACTCAGTTCTGAAAGACATAACTGATTTTGATTCTTCCTTAGAAATGCATTTTTTTGAACTGTATTGAATTATGTGTCTAAACATACAGTGGAAATGCCCTAGGGCACGGGGGCAGAACCTCAGGCCCGGAGCCTAAATTCAGCCCAATCTGGCTGTCTGGGGTTCCCCAAAAAGCCATGCCCCCTTCGCCCCCCAACCACTGATTGTTTGGTGGTATCCTGGCTTTTGTGCAGTTTTTTCCTCATTCTAAAAGATTGAAATGCCTCTCCTGACTGAGGCCGCAGGAAGGAGCAGCCTGACTTGGCAAGGACTTGTTGGAGCCAGCTCCTGCAAGCCCTAGCCAAGTTCCTTTCTCTGTGCAGAGAGAGGCAGGGAGTTCCATGTCTCTCTCTGCACAGAGAAATTGTTATTGTTGTTTACGTGGGTGGGGATCAGATGGCATCATTGTAGGGGGCAGGGCTTTGGGTGTAATGCTCCTCCCCTGACATCATCTGGCCAGCTTAGTCTTGGGGGGGGGGGGGCGGAGATTCATCTCTGAGACCACAAGTAGTTGCCTTTGCCTGTCTTAGTTAATGGTAGTAAGAGATTTACAGAGCAATCCTATGGCCCCTAGAAACGTCAGCGGGGGGGAATAGGATAGTTCAGATTTCTGGATCCGATTTTGGAGTCAGCACTCCAACCTCGGACCCACAACTCCAAGCTCCCCTCCCCCTCGCAACCAGCACAGAGAGAACCACACCATCTGTCGGGGATGCTCTGACTTGGATTCCTGCATTGAGCAGGGGGTTGGACTTGATGGTCTTGTAGGCCCCTTCCTACCCTACTATTCTATGATTCTATGATTCTATGATTCTATGCCTCTCCATGGTCGCAAAAGTGTCACAAAAGCAACCTTGGAGGGAAGGTAAAGGGGGCGTTCCCATGAGCAGGGAGGGGAGAGGACTGGGAAGTCAGCTTACAAGGAATCCTTCAGCCACCCCAGCCTCCTTCCCTCCCCCTCCCTGACGCCTCAGCTAGATGGGCAAAAAAGCCCATCTAGCTGAAATGCAGAGCAGGAGGAGCGTGGAGGTAAAGATCGCCTCTGCCACACCTCCCGCTCTGCACTGGATGGCTGTAAGCCTCTGAGTTCAAAGGCCATCCCCATAGGGATTTGCACCCTTACGCTAATATAGAATTTGCACCCTTACGCTAATATAGCGTATATTTGCACCCTTACGCTAATATAGAATTGTATTTTTGGCCCCACTCCTTTTTGTATCGTTCCCACCCACCACTGGAATGCAGCCCCCAAAACCTTCTCCAAAATGGAATTTGGGCCTCATGCTGAAAGAGGTTCTGCATCCCTACCCTAGGGAGAGCTCCAGCCAATAACAACTCCCCATGTAATATCCACATGTACACACAACAAATCATCTACAGTGTGAATTGGCTCTGAGCCTGAAATAAGTCTGACATAACTACTCCATGCTCAAATAGCATGCACAAATATATTCACAACTGAACTATTAAGGGGTCAAAACTATATTTTACAGGTGCTAATCTTTCAATTGGGTCCATGCACGTAGGGTTTTGATTAGTGTTGTACTCTTAAACAGAAGCTGAGTTTTGTGCATAGTTTGTCCCCTATAAACACACACACTTTTTGGGTGGGTTTTTTGTTTTGTTTTGGGCACCCTTTTGTGAAAGGATACCAAATTGTTTGCAACGGGAGCAAGCATGGTGTGGGGAGCAAGAGAAAGCATGTCCCCATCGCCATGGCAATCAGGCTTGGTGCTCCCTTGCCCCAATTCTGTTGCATATACTTGATTAGCTATGGCACAAGGCACCAAGGGGGTGTACATCCAGATTCTCATCCTGACTGAGAATATAGATTAAGGGTGCAATCTTATGCAAGTTTAGACAAAAGGAAGCCCTACAACTTCCAGTCTGCCCCAACCAGCCATGATGCCTGGGGCACACTGGGAGTTGTAGGACTTTTTTTCTGTCCAAACATGCATAGGATTGCACCCATACTATATTAATTTCCATGGATTTTGCATCTTTATGCATGTTTCCAGCCGAATTCTGTGGCAAAGATTCATGCCAGTAGAACTGTATTGGAACAAAATCTTGCTGTAGATACAACTTGCCTTCGCAACAGAGACGTGTCTCTCTTTCCCCCAATTCAGAATGAGGGTAATATGAAGGCTTTGTTTGCTCTCAGTGTCATCATCATGTAAGCAAATTTGATTGGCTATGTGGCACCATTAAATAAACATATCCACTATGGGATCCCTGATTGTCTGGAATCATGTGGTGAAGAAGCACTTTCAAGTTTAAATAATGGTGCTCAAGCAGTGTCATTCTGGTGAACTGCTTCTGTCAGTGGAAGCGGGGCGAGAGCAATTCTCCTTCCCCGCACACACTTGTTGTTGTTGTTGTTCGGTTGTTCAGTCGTGTCCGACTCTTCGTGAACCCATGGACCATAGCACGCCAGGCATTCCTGTCCTGCACTCTCTCCCAGAGTGTGCTCAAGTCCATATTCATTGCATCAGTGATGCTATCTAGCCATCTCATCGTCTGCCATCCCCTTCTCCTTTTGTCTTCAATCTTTCCCAGCATCAGGGTCTTTTCCAGTGACTTTTCTCTTCGCATTAGGTGGCCAAAATATTTGAGTGTCAGCTTCAGTATCTGTCCTTCCAATATGCTCCAAAGGCCTGGGAAACCCTCCAGAGCAGTTTTTTAGAGACACAGAGGGCTGCAGGTGGGAAGGGAGAGGGAGAAAGTCCTGTTGCGCTTGCAGATTGCTAGCATGACACTGAGTTTAACCATGAGTTTAGATGGGGGGCCCATCTACATGGCACAGACTGGGTCTATTGCATCATTGGAGCCGGCAGAGAGGGGCACAGTTGCTCGCGGTAGCACAAAGCGTTGCTTCCCTCTCCCATCACAACTGCGGGCAGGATGGGAAGCGACTGGGGAGAGAGAGAGGGAAGAGAGGGGAAGAGGAAAAAGGCATCACACGGTCACTCACCGTCCACTCCACACCCACTGCAAACTGCACTGTCACCCCGAGGGATGGTTAGACAGCACACCCCACTGTGGCGAAGCCGCAGCAGCTGAAAAATTCGGAGGAAAACTACACTTTGGAAATCCGCATTTTCCGGGCAGAAACCATGGAAGACTGTAAGGTGGCGATCAAAAGGACCTCCACTCACACCGGCCCCGGAGTAAAAGGCATGTCTAGATATGCCCCCAATGGCTGTGAAAAGGGATGAAAAAATACACAAAAGAATGAAAAGTGTGTGTGTAGCCTTCTCTCTTCCTTCCTCATACATACATGTGCACACCAACATTGAAAACAAAAAATCATGAAAATTCAATACAGCACCAGTTTTGTTATCTGCACAGAGTTCTGTAAAATTCCCTGAAATATGCACTCCCTTTTAACAGAAACAAGGCTCGAACTAACAGGAAAATGCATAGGGTGAGATGATAGAGTGCTTTGGTTCCTTCATTGTTCATTCTTTCTTCATCACTTTCTTCATAATATAAGCTGACCTTGACCTTTCAGAAATGATGGAAAGCCCACCCTTTTCCTGTTTTTGCTCTTTGAGCCTTAACACTAAAAGAATTCTCTGAGCTCTTCTGTTTTTACTTTCACTCACAACACAGAGCCACAACAAAGCAAAAAAGGAAATGTAACTTCTATACTGTAACTTTTGTATACAGAAAGGTAAAAACTGTGTGGAAATTATGCTGATTATGCAGGCTCGTATGCTGATGAATTTGAATTCGTATCTGGCACTGTTTTATAAGCAAATCAAATAGATATAGGGTGATTTTCTTCATCCCAGGACTGGCAGTACCATTAGGAAAAGTGAGGCAGCCTCCTCAGGCAGTAGATGTTGGGAGGCAGCAGCACCCACCATTTGCTATTTGCCCTGAGTCCAATGCCAGTTCCAGGTTTTTAAGGACCATTGGGCAAGACACCCTTGATGGGCCTGCTCCCTCTCTGAGTCTACCTTCTCACTGTTGTTGTCGCCAGCTGCGATTGCTCCATATACATCTTCTCATCATTGCTACCACTTGCTTGCTTATTAGGCAGAAAGCCAGTGAGCTTATGGGCTGTGACATCTATTTTTGCTCCTTCTCGCCACCACCGTTGTCTGGGCTAGAGTAAGAAATTAGGTGAACAAGCAGAATACAAAGGTGAACAGGAGGAACAAGTCCAGTGGGGTCTTGTCAGTGGGCCCCTCCTGGGTATGGACCCTCAGCACGTGCCCAACCATGCCTACCCTTGACACTGGCCCTGGGATTTGCTTATTCAGATGTGTGTGTGCATGTGTGTGTGTGTGTATCCAGCTCAGTTATCATAACTTCAGTGACCTGATCAAACTCATCTAGAAACTCTTCATCTATTCAGTCTTAGAGTGGCTTTCCAAGATCTCTTAAGAGTAGCTTTCCAAGATCTCAGAAGGAAACCTTTTAAAGCCCTCCTTGTTCTGTTAAGTGCAGATGACAGGGACTGAACCTGGAGCTTTCTGCATGCAAAGCATGTGCTCTACTACTGAGCTATGGTCTCATCCCTTTCCCTTTCCTTCTTAGCACAAGCTAAGAGACAACTTAATTACATGGCAGTCTCAAGGGCTGAACCCTGGCCTTGAAAACATACTTGGAATCAGTTAAGGAGCAGCTGCCAAGCCCACAAGCTCCAGAAACCAGCAGCTGACTGGCATTTTAATATTTTGCCCTACCAAAATACATAAGGCCAGACTTGGTGTTCTAAGTTGCAGTAAACTAACAAAGCAGAGACTGCAGTGTTTTGTTTTTTTTCCTTTGTCGATCATGTTCCTTGGTTCCAGCAAAGATTAATTTCCCTGGAAATGTGATGGCTTTGTTGCCAAGAATCCCAATCTTTATAATTGGCTCTGCTGAGAAATGGTTGTATAAATATAGCTGAGTTTGGCTGGTGAACAGAAATGGCATACGGAAGGACAGATGTGGATGTCTTTTTGTGAATATATGCCCTCTGCTCTTGGTCATGGGAAATAAAGAAAAGATTTCTTCGGCACCACAGTTATTTCCCGAAATGTTCCTTTCCCTGAAATGGCATAGCATTTTCCAGATTTGTTTCATGAATTTGGCATCGATAAACAAACAATATAGGGAACTGTGGAATTAAACATCAACCCCATGTTTTCTTCTTAACCTTGATGGGGTGGGGTTTGCAGAATTTGCAGTATTAAACTGCCAAACAGCGGCCAGGCATTCATAAGGAACTATAACACTTCCAAGTATGGAATTTGCATCCTGGGGTATTCACCCACATCAAAAATTGCCTGCAAGTGGAAAGGCAGAATGTCACAGAAAAGGCTACGATCAAACCCTTCTCACTTGTGTGCTAGCTTTCAAATACAGGGCAGTTTTAATATGGGGGAACATTCCAGCATGATCTCCCACCTGCAATTCAGTCCTGGGTGGCTTCTACAACATGCTTTTTACAGAATGCATGATAGCACACCTGAAGCCATGTTTACTTGGAAGTAAGTCCCACTGATTTCTATGAAACTTACTCCCAAGTAAGTGCACATGGGATTGTAGCCTGAATCAGCTCTGGACTGCAAGAATTTGGTTTGCACATGCACCCTTGGACTGCAAACCCATACATACATATCAGGAAGTAATAGCAATTAAAATCACTGGAGAGTGCTTCCACATAAGTATGTTTAAGATCATGATGATGCATATTTCCATTGATAAATATTTGTGTTAAACTCCATCCTTGTTTTCTATACTTGTATGAATCAGTTACATTTCCATCCTGCCTAATGAAGAGTTCTGTGTAACTTAACATCTTGTGTGCTCTTAGTCGATCAAATAAATTGGTCAACAGAAGATGGTCATCTACATGACGTAGTACACTTAGGGAGCAATCCTATGGCCGCTAGTCAGAGGCTAGACGGCCATAGGATATCTGGTTCTGCAGGAACTGACCTCAGAGCCCACGCTCCGAGGTCAGTTCCAGAAGAACCGGCCTCCCTCCGCTGCCTCCGAGGCAGCATGGAACAGCCCTGTGCTCTGAGCTCTCAAGAGGAGCATGGAGCGGCCAAAATGGGGTGTGTCTGGGGGCGTTCCGGGGCGGGGAGGGCGGAAATGCCTGTACAACACATCCAATGTGTCATACAGCAGCCTCCTCCCCTGCTCCACCCTCCCACAGCTAGACAGCCACAATCAGCTGTCTAGCTGAAAATGCAGGGCAGGAGGAGCACAGAGGGAACGATGCCCTCCATGCTTCTGCCCTGCACTGGATAGGCGGCCGCCTCCAAGTTCCAAGGCAGCCGCCTATCTGAATAGGATTGCACCCTTAATGAGAAATGGCGGGCTGGGGAATCCTGGGAGTTGTAGGACTTTTTCTGTCTAAATATGCATAGGATTGCACCCATGGTGTAATTCAGAGTGCCAGTTGGGCCATAGGTACCACAAGAACAAGGAAAAAGGGAAAAATAGCTTTCTTGGATCTCAAGTGGTGAATGAGTGGGCAGTCTTGGATTACATGGAAGCCAGTGTGTGGTTTTCAGACGTTACTTCCTAAGGTTCTGTTGTGGAAATGAAATGAAAGGAAGATACTGATTGATAAAGCAAAAGTCCCTGGATATATAATTGGTACTGGCAACAGGCATATCAAATAAGGACATAAGAAGAGCCCTGCTGGATCAGACCAAAAGCCTGTCTACTCCAGCACTGTGCTTCCACAGTGACCAACCAGATACCTATTGGAAGCCCAGAGCAGCACTCTCCTGCTTGTATTCCCCAGGACTTGATCCTGAGAGGCAACACACTTCTGAAGGTGGAGGTAATACTAGTAGCCATTGACAGCCTTATCTTCCTTGAATTTGTCTAAACTCCTTCACATAGGGTGGTCACTTACGAATCGCCAAAAAAGAGGGCAAAAGAGGACAGTGATTTGCATAGCATATGCATATGCATGTGCTAATGTATATGTATAGATGCAATTTGAGAAATTATTATTACTATTACTGTTGTTGTTATTTAAATAGAAATACAGTACATCTCACCATCATGTGAAACTGTGACCAGGTGACCTGTGTGCTTGCCTGTTCAGCCTGTTGCCCAGGTGCTCATTGTTGTTGGGAACAGTCCTTATGGTTCCTTATCTTTAAACTGGAATTGGACAGGGCAGACTTTCAAATTGGAGACAGTCCTCTGTCAGCCCTTCAAATAGAAGACTGTCCTCTGAAAAACAAAAAAACACCTGGCCACCCTATCTTCAAAACCATCCAGAGGCAGCTGAAACCTTATCTGCCTAAACAAGGGGAGGGCTCAGTGGTAGAACACCTGCTTTGCATGCAGAAGGTCCCAGATTCAATCCCCAGGATCTCCAGGGCCAGATCTACACCTTGTGTCATATCCTTATGATCCCATCATGGTAATGCTATATCCCTCTTGCACATTTATACCTTGTAGGACACACAACGGCATTTGTTGCGGTGTTTTGGATAATGTGGAATAAAAAGCAGGAAATAACAGTGCAAAAGCGGTATATAGAATGTGTAATGTGCCCCAACAGTTACCAGCGAACTTCAACACTGCAATAAAGCAGTAGTGTAGATCTAGCCCGGGTAAGGCTAGGAAAAAATCCTCCCTGAAATCCTGCAAAGTCACTGCCAATCAGTGTTGACAGTGCTGGGCTAGACGGCCCATGTATAAGGCAGCTTCCTTTGTTCGTAAGTAAATGGACTTGGACTTGGTTTGGACTTTTAATCTACTCCTCCTCATACACAGTGGCATGTTGAAGAAACCTCCACATGAGTGTGGCCTCGTGTATGCACTCATTTACATCACGCCTTCTTCATTCTTCTGCCTCACATGTGCACATACACATCCAATCACACTACTCACACCGATGCTCATATTCCACTCCTTGCACATGTCATTCTCTCCCCATACTAGTCTCACATACATGCAAAACAGTCACACTCGCCACTGAACAACACTGCAGAAGTGGCACCCACTCAGCTGTGCCCTTCCCACTAGCAGCACGCTGTCTCCTCTAACCCTACACCAGGCTTCCCCAACCTGGTGCCCTCCAGATGTGTTGGGTGGCAACTCTGATCATTAACTCCCCTTGGCCATGCTGGATGGGAATTATAGGACATGCAGTCCAACACATCTGGAGGGCATCAGGTTGGGGAAAGCTGCCTTAGGCCTTGTGTGCTGCCTGTTTACTTCTGAACATCCCATTACACCTCGCCAACCAGAGCAAATGGCCAGGGAAAACTCATTTCAGTGTCCGTAAGCCAAAGCTCTTACAGGTCAAGAGCTATGGATGTTGCGAACTTGCCATTTCTAGGGTTGTTGCTTTGTTTTGTTTTCCTTTCCTTTAGGGAGCAAATTAACTACACTTTAATACGAAACCTCGTTCATTTCTCTATGATCACAGTAAGTGCCCTAAAAGATTATACATTTTGTGAGGGCAGTGGATGGTGGCAACAAGACACTCACTTCTGTCTTCCTAATCCAAATCAGAAAGTCATGAATTTCTGGAGTTCAGAGCATAATCTGGATCTTCTCAGACATGGGCAGAAGAGAGAGGAGAGCTTTTAAATCACCCTACCTTCTAGTTCCCAGTGGATGGTGCTACACCAGCCTTTCTCAGTCTTGGATCCTTGGATGTTGTTGGACTACAACTCCCATCATCCCTGACCATTGGGAATGCTGGCTGGGGGTGATGAGAATTGGAGTCCAGCAACATCTGGGGACCCAAGGTTGGGAAAGGCTGAGCTAGACAACGCATGAGGCATAGTTCTCACAACTTGGTGGTACCCTTCTCACCAGCCAAGCTGATCCTGGGGAGGACGGGGAGGATGACGTCGACTATGGGAAATCTAGCCTCCTAGGCTGAAGATTAAGTTCGCAGTTCCTGACAGAGAATTATCAGGAACTTTGGGGAGGGCATTGCAGAGGACATTGTTTTGTGCATATGGTCATCATTTAAAAAGGCTTTACTTCTGTTGAGTCACTCTTGGCCATAATCAAACCCAAGATTGTTTATTTCCGAAACAACTTGGAAAGAACTACTGATTCACTGACATGTGTGGAACCTCACCTCAAATAAAACTGCTACAAACCACTGTCACCCGAAAAGGACATTGGCACACACGTAAAAGTGCTTGTGTTGAATCACGAGGCAAAGGAACTTTCCTCCCCAGCTGTCGGGATTACTCCCATTTATGCTGTCAAATATTGGGCACAAGCACAAAAATATATTTTCCCCACCTGCCAGCCCCACCTGCACTTTTAAACAGCAGTATAGGAGACATCTGTGGAATACCATCTCTAGTTCTGATTATGATTGGCAATGTAACAAAATTAAAAGGGTGCAAAATAGCATCTATGGAAGCACAAAGCTGCTCAATGGAAGAGAAAAGAAACTGCCTAACCTTGTGAGATACGGTGGCTGCTATAGAGCAGCCAGGACTCACTTCAGTCGTGCAAGGAGGAGTTGTTGAGTTTGTTCCTTCCTGAGATGCTTTAGAGCGGCCTTCTCTAACTGGGTGCCCTCCAGATGTGTTGGCTGGGCATGATGGAAGATGTGATCCAACACATCTGGAGAGCATTGAGTTGGGGAAGGCTGCTTTCAAGCAAACTTCCCCCAACCTGGTGCATTCCAAATGTTTTGGATGACAACTCCCAGAATTCCTGACTGTTGGCATGCTGGCTGAGGCTGATGGGAGTTGAAGATCAAAGCATCTGGAGGACACTGGATTGGGGAAAGCTGCTTTAGAGGCATATGTGGAACATGCAGCCTCTGGGGGCATGGCCATTGGTGTTGGAGGGACATGGCTTGTAGTTGTGATCCTGCTCTCCCTTTCCCATGCATGGGAGTGTTCCCCTACAGACCAAGGGAAGAACCAAACACCGGTTACTTGAAGAAGAAAGTCCATCTCTTTCTCTTGGTGTTCTTGACCCTACTGTACTGCCTTTATCTCTGCAGCCAGAATCAACCCTGCTGCTGAAATAGAAAATGGGTCCAGTACACTGTAGGAACATATGTGTCAGGGTGGACACTGAGCCCATAGAATCCCAGAGTAGTTCTGATTCTGAGGAAGAGCAGTCGCTCCTGGGAGAGGAGCGAGCTCCTCTTTTCCAGGGCCAACAGCTGACGGAGATTCCTCCCACCGGCATTCCTAGCTTAGATAGCAGTCCTGGGAGTGACAGAGCGCGGGAAGCAGACTTGATGGACGCGCGTCGCCGATGCAGAGAGCAGCGCCAAATGGAGGGCGCGGAAAGGAGGCGTAGTGCCCGGTTGGCGCGCAAACAACGGTTGCGCCCAGAGGATCCAAGGGAAAAGGGGAGGGACTCTCCCTAGCCCTTAAGTTCAGGGTCTGCCAGTGATTCCTTTTCAAACGGGGACCAACTGTTCCAACGTAGGGCATAGGTACTCTGCTGCTCATATCTAGTTGCTAACAGTAGAGTTGTTAAGTTGTAAAAGAGGAATAAAGCTTTGAAAAGAATCCCTTTGTCTGTGTCTGGACTTGGCTACTGGATTCGACTGAGAGAGGCCGCCAAGGAGCCCTTGACAATATGGAACTGCATAATACCAAGTCAGAGAACTGGTCCATCTAATTCAGTGTTATCCACACTGACTGGCAGCAACTCTCTAGTAGCTTAGGCAGGAATCTTTCCCAGCTCTATCTGGGAGTAGCCAAGGATCGAACCTGAGACTACATGAATACAAAGCATGTGCTCTAAACTAGGGCTGTGCAGGGACACCCCGATCTGACTTGGAAGCCGCTTTGCAGATTCGGGGGGGGGGGGCGACCCAAATCAGCCCCGAACCCAAAGCGGGATTCAGATGGCGAACCCCACTTTGGGTCCTCCCGACGCCCCCACGCAACCCCCCCAGCTCACCTCATAGAATCTCATAGAATCATAGGGTTTGAAGGGGCCTACAAGACCATCGAGTCCAACCCCCTGCTCAATACAGGAAGCCTGATTCCCAAGTGGTCTCCCATCCAAGCACTAACCAGGGCTGAGCCTGCTTAGCTTCCAAGATCAGACAAGATCAGGCACATCCAGCCCTTCTTGATGCATTCCAGCTGGGCCGCCTCCTCCTCCTCTGCCACAGCTGTTGCCTTCTCCATCGCCATGCCACCGCTGCACCTCTGGTGCCTTCTCTGCCGCTGCCGCTACGTTCTCCTCACTGCCTCCGCTGTGTTCTCCATCACCACCACCAGCCTTCACCGCCACTGCTGCCTTCTCTGTCGCCACCAGCTCCTGAGCCTTGGACAAGCGGCAACTCGTCTTCTTGCAGGGAGTTGCCATTTTTAAAATGGCAACCACCTGGAATTTCCAGGAAGTTGCCATTTTTAAAATGGTGACTCCGTGCAAGAAGAGTTGCCACACGTCTGGGCCTCAAGAGCTAGGGGCGGCGGAGAAGACAGCAGCAGCAGCGGCGGTGGCAGCGGAGAAGATAGAGAAGGAGGCTCAGGTAAGGACCTGGAGGTGCTGGGGGGGCTGGGCCTGGGGGCTGGGGGGGAGAAGCTCTGAAGTGCACCAAGTGCTTCAGAGAGCCCCCAACCCGCTCCAAGTCGCTTCGTACCCTCTTCACTTCGCCTCGGAAGGGGCACAAAGTGACCTGAAGCAGCCCGCTTCGACTTTGGGTTTGGGCCTCAGGCCAAAGCGGTGCACAGCCCTACTCTAAACTCTTCCTCAGAAAGCACTGGACAAATGGAGCATGGGATATTGGAGGACAATCTTAACTGGTTACCTTGCAGCTGCAAGAAGGATGCCCACCACTGCTCAAGGGAAAGGTACTTGCCATTTTAATCCAGAAAAATAACTCTGTTCCAGTATGAAAAGTTTGCAAAGCATTGCTTTATCCACAGAGAAGGACTGTGAGTTCCAGGCTGGAGCAAAGATGCTACAACATGGGGCCTCTTCCCAGATCACTTCTCTTGTTCCCTACAACCCCTTGTAATATCAGCCTGCAGTGCCTATATACAGTCAGGGCCAGAAATATTGGAACAAGGATAACTGTTTTGGCAGTTGGCCTCTGTACACCACCACATTGAAGTTGAAAGCAAACACACCCAGATAGGAGCAAAGTCAGGACTTTCAGCTGTAATTCAAGGGGTTTGACAAAAGTGGGGCACTAACCATTCAGGAAGGACAGCCAGTGGCATACACACACCCCCATCGTTGGTGACTCATAAGTAATGGAACAAACCAACATCATTTCAAACTGAAGGATTGCCTTTAATACCTGGATGAAAATCCTTTGCAGTCAATGACTGCCTGAAGTCTGGAACCCATGGACATGACCAAATGCTGTTTCCTCCCTCGAGATGCTTTTGCCAGGCCTTTACTGCAGCTGCCTTCAGCTGCTGCTTGTTTGTGGGTCTTTCTGCCTTCAGTCTTGTCTTCAGTAAGTGAAAAGCATGCTCTGTTGGGTTGAGATCAGGTGACTGACTTGGCCATTGAAGAACATCCCACTTCTTTGCCTTTAGAAACTCTTATTTATTTATTTATTTATTTATTTCATTTATACCCCGCCTTTCTCCCTCTCGCAAGGAACTCAAGGCGGCTTACATTATCCTCCTCCTCACCGTTGTATCCTCACAACAACAACCCTGTGAGATAGGTTGGGCTGAGAGTCTGTGACTGGCCCAAAGTCACCCAGTGAGCTTCCATGGCCGAGTGGGGACTAGAACTCGGATCTCCCGACTCCCAGTCCAGCACTCTAGCCACTACACCACACTGGCTCTTGGGTAGCTTTTGCTGTATGTTTTGGGTCATTATCCATCTGCAATATGAAGCAGCATCCTTTCAGTTTGACAGCATTCGGCTCAATCTGAGCAGAAAGTATAGCCCTATACACTTCAGAATTCATCCTCCTGCTTTTATCAGCAGTCAGGTCATCAATAAACACCAGTGACCCGGTTCCACTGGCAGCCATACATGCCCATGCCATAACACTGCCTCCACCATGTTTGACAGATGATGTGGCATGCTTTAGATCATGAGCTGTTCCTTTCCTTCTCCATATTTTTCTCTTCCCATCATTCTGGTACAAGTTAATCTTGGTTTCATCAGTCGAAAGAATCTTATTCCAGAACTGGGCAGGCTTTTTTAGGCGTTTGCTGGCAAGGGCTAATCTGGCCTTTCTGTTCTTGAGCGTTACCAGTGGTTTGCACCTTGTTGTGAAGCCTCTGTATCTACATTCATAAAGCCGTCTCTTGACTGTAGATGTTGACAATGACATGCCTACCTCCTCAAGAACATTTTTGACCTGGCTAGATGTTGTGAAACGGTTCCTCTTCACCATGAGAAGAATTCTGCGGTCATCCATTTTCGTTGTCTTCTGTGGTCTGCCAGGCCTTTTGCTGTTGCTGAGCTTGCCAGTTAATTCCTCCTTTTTCAGAATGTTCCAAACTGTTGTATTGGCCACTCCTACTGTTTTTTCTATCTCTCTGGCGGGTTTATTTTGTTTTCTCAGCCTAATGATGGCCTCCTTCACTGACATGGACTCCTCTTTGGACCTCATGTTGGGAGTTCCAGTGAACAGCTACCAAATGCAAATGTAACACTCAGAACCACCTCCAGGCCTTTTATCTGTTTGATTGGTCGTGGGGTACCCAGGAAACAGGCCCCACCTGGCCATGCAGCTGCTTGTCAGCCATTCGTTCCATTACTTATGAGCCACCAATGATTGGTGTGTGTGTATGCCACTGGCTGTACTTCCTGAATGGTTAGTGCCCCACTTTTGTCAAACCCCTTGAATTACAGCTGGAAGTCCTGACATCGCTCCCATCTGGGTGTGTTTCCTTTCAACTTCAGTGTGGTGGTGTATGGAGGCCAACTGCCCAAACAGTTATCCTTGTTCCAATATTTCTGGCCCTGACTGTATATCATAGAACCTATGGGCAATGTTGGTGCAATGGATACAGAGTTGTCGTGTGATGTATGAGCTTCCCCAGTTGTGCCAATGTTGCCCAGTTCTGAAAACTGGTCAGTATGACAAGCCTGTAATTTTCACACCATTTTTTCTGTAATACTCCCTTTGCCCAGTGCTTTCCGAGGAAGGGCTGGAGCACATGCTTTGTATTCATGTAGTCCCAGGTTCAATCCTTGGCTACCCCCAGACAGAGCTGGGAAAGATTCCTGCCTAAGCTACTAGAGAGTTGGAAGAAAAGGCTATCAAGGGCTACTAGTCTTGGTGGCTATGTGCTACTTCCAGTACCAGAGGCAGTGAGCCTATGCACACCAGTTGCTGGGGAACATGGATGGGAGGGTGCTGTTGCGCTCATGTCCTCCTTGTGAGTTTCTGGTCGACAGCTAGTTGGCCACTGTGTGAACAGAATGTGGACTACATGGACCCTTGATCTAATCCAGCATGGCTCTTCTTATGTTCTTATGACCACAGCAGACTATCAGAAAAATGCTATTTCTTTTTAATACAGAAGATGCAGCATGCAAAAGTTGGCTTCACCCTAACCTTTCTGGTTTTCGAACAAAACCAGTCACTTCATAAGAAGCTGTTTTGTGATGTGGGCATCATTTATCTTTAGCATGATACTTCACACTGAAATAGGAAGAGGGCCTGATGCACACTTCCTTCCTATTTACAGCAAAGCCTGCATTAACGATTGCTGGAGCATCTCACCATCACCCACTTTCATTTGTTTTACTTTAGCACTTGGGCCTCGCATTGTCAGCGGTGTAGTGGTAAATTTTGAAGCGTAGGCATTCATCATGACAGTCCCCAGATTACCCAAAGAGAATCCAAAATTGCAGGCAAGTGTGTTGATCCATAATAAACAAACCAGTTCCAGCAGTTTTCATATCTACCAGGAGCAGGTCTTTTGTGAAGCTTTGTTGTTGTTGTTCAGTCGTTAAGTCATGTCTGACTCTTCATGACCCCATGGACCATAGCACGCCAGGCCTTCTTGTCCTAATTGCCCATTCAAGACCAAGCCACCCCCAAATCCTTTACATTACAACAAGCAACAATATATTGTTACTGGGAAAATGCATTGCCCCCAGCTATTGTTAGGATTGTAGCTAAGCTCATAGGGAACATGGAAGTCTGGGGGGAATGGCAGATGACGTTAGCATCCCTGCTAATAAAAAAAAGTCCTGCTGTTGTGTCTCTCTGAGCCCTGGCTCCACTATACCACAGTGCATCATAGTCCAGTGTCAGGAGGCAACTGCTGCCAGTGTGGACCAATGACATCACACACTTTAACCCCAGAGGGGTAGATTTCATATACAACCCTGCGATTTCTGCAACTTAGCTAGATGATCTCAGATGGGTAAAGAACAGGGATCCATGTGCAGATCTGATCCTACCTTCTACTGGAAGCAGCCAGAAATCAGAATGCTGTGGGAAGAGCAAGCTAGGAACAGAGGAAGCTGCCTTATACCAAGTCAGACCCTTGGTCCACCTATCTAACCCAATATTGTCAACACTGTCAACACTAACTGGCAGTGGCTCTGCAAGGTTTGGGGCAGGAGTTTTTCCCACCCTACCTGGAGATCCTGGGGATTGAACCTGGGACCTTTGGCATGCAAAAATGTGATGTACCAAGGAGCTATGGCCCCTTCCCTGTTCGATGCCATAAGGCAGAGGTTTTCAAACTGTGGTCCATGGACCACTGGTGGTCCACAGCTCCATTCAGATGGCCCATGGAACAATTGCAGAATAGTAGAACATCTGCATGCATTCATTTATTTGTTACATTTATACACATCTCCTCCAAGGAACCCCAGGAGACACACGTGATCCTCCTCCTCTCCATTTTATCCTCACAACAATCCTGTGAAGTAGGTTAGACCCAAAGTGACTGGCCCAAAGCCACCCGGTGAGCTTCATGGCCAAGTGGGGATTAGAACCCAGGTTTCCTGAGCCCCAGTGCAACCAGTACACCATGCTGGCTCCCTACTGGCTCTACTTGGCACGGCACTAGATTGATTTTTCAATGTTTAGACCAGGTCTGGATGATTGAACAGGCTACAACTCCTGGGTCTAGGGCATGGGTCTGTAACACGGCACCCACAGGGACCTCCAATGGCACCCATGAAGCTCTCCACTACCTGCCCCTTCAAACATTTATTTTTTAATTAAAAACTTGAAAAGCATTGTCCTTCTTGTTCCTGAACCTGCCGCTGACCAACTGCTTGGCAAGAAGGGAACAGTTGCTTCCTGGCACCACCCAATTTTCTTCTGCCTACACAGATCTTCCCCCTTTGCTCTCTCTCTCCAATCCCAGCCTCTAGCCTCACTATTTCTTTCTCCCAACCTCTTCCCTCACTATTTCCCTCTCTTCCCTGTCTCTAGCCTTCTTCTTTCTCTCCCTTAGTAGCCCCTAGCCTTACTTGCTGTCCCACTCACCCCTTTTTCTCACTGTTTCTCTCCACTCCCAGCCTGTTGCCTTGCTATTTCTCTCCCCCTCCATCACTTTACCTCATGTTCTCCCCCTCTCCAACCTCCAGCCTTGCTCTTTCTCTCCCTTTGCCTTGCTATTTCCCCTTCCAACCTCTAGGCTAGCTATTTCTTTCCCCCGCCACTTTATCTTGCTGTTTCTCTCCCCTCCTAGCCTCTAGCCTTCTTTCTCTCACTACTTTTTCTCACTACTACTTTCCCCTCCCTTCCAGTCCCTAGCCTTGCTCTTTCTCTCCCTCACCCCTTTCTCTCACTCTTCCTTTCTCCTCCCAGCTCCTACCTTGCTCTTTTCTGCCTTCCCAGCCCCTTCTCTTGTTCTTCACACACACACACACACACACACACACACACACACAGCACCTTCCCAGGTGGGGGCTCTGATGGCAGAGGAGGAGGTAGACATGCCAGGTGGGGAATGCAGTGGCACCTGGGGTTGAGGTAAGGAAAACTTTCTTTCCTTTTGGGCGTGGGGAAAAGTCTGAGCAGAGCAATCCTATGTAGGCCTACTCAGAAGTAATTTTCACTTAGTTCCATGTAAGCATGTATAGGACTGCAACTTTAAATGAGTATTTTGTTGTGCTTCTTTGGGGTCAAATATATGGATTGCCCCTTCCTCTGCTTGTACTCTGTTTCTTGAATGAATTACTAGCCTTGGCCCCCTCAGCAGCCATTATGTGACTAGCCACACCTGTAATATATGTATACCACTTACATGGCATAGCTCCCTGTTTTTGATGTGGAGGGAAACGTGATAGTCACCCATGCCCCCACAGGCATAGTGTAACATATGTAGCCTACACAAGTAAGATGAAAGAATAACTGGTTTATTTCTTCATACAGTTCTGTTTGGCATCCATCTTGTAACCACACTCAAAGCACAGCCCTGGAGCATGCTCAACGCCACTAAAAAGGTATTATATAAGCACCTTTGTACATTGGTAATGACTTACTGCTGATAAAAATGTAGAGGCCTTCCACGCACAATTTATTGTAGAGTCTCTTGTAAAGAAAAGCCAAAAGGAGGATTGACATTGCTTGTAATGTTTTAGCCAATAAAGAAGGAGATAAAAGGGACCTCTGACTGCTCCAAGGCTTGATAATGATTGTTAATAAGCTGAAGTGCCAAGAGGTTCTAGTGACCTGTTGGAAACAAAGAACTTGTTTGGCGACAACAAATAGCAGGCTTCTAGGAGTAATTGTTGTCAGACAGCATGGTAGTATAGGATGCATAGCTGCTTTTGAAGCCAATTGGGGTGATCTCTCACAGGAGGCTTGGTTGTTTTTGGTTTAGGTAAAGACCAAGTTTGGAATAAAGACTATGAATGGATGTAGGTTCAGAATAAATGATGTTAGATTCTCACAAAATGCAACTTACCTAACAATCCATGTTCAACATCTTCAGTTCTGCATTTTTATGGAGGTCGAAACTTGAATGTATTCTTTAAATACACAATACGGGATTGCAAAGACAAGTAAGTTTTTTGTCCAAAAAAGTTACTCCTTGGTTCATACAAGATCTTCTATATTGTTTTTCACTTCTCACTCCCACACACAGTCCATTACACTCAAGGGTGATGAAGTTGTTCCTATGCAGGTGGGCTTCCCTATTCTGTTTAGTGTCAGAGGCAGCTCTCCAAATATACATCCCGAGAGAGAGAGTATTCTAAAAGAAACACTTTTGCCTTTTTACCACTAGGTGGCAACAACATAAACATATATTACAACACCCTCCATGGGAGCCATTTTGTGATGGTGCCCATGACAGTTTCTCAAATTCCCAGATGTGCCCATGGTTCCAGAAAGGTTGGGGACCCCTGGTATAGGGCTTGTGATTTTCATAATATGGCAATGGTGCTGTCTAACTGCTAAATTTTTGGAGAAAATTAGTAGAGGGGGCCTTCTCAGCAGATTGCCTGTGATTTTCATAATACAATACTGGTTTTGAGGATGATGGCAGAGCGGAAGGAAAAAAAGTTATTAAAATACAAGTTTTATATAGGTGTTATTAAGCATATATGTGAGTAGAAATACTTATATTATAGACACAACTCAATTTTTCAAAGTGCAATCCTATGCATGTTTAGACAGAAAAAAAGTCCTATAACTCCCATCATGCCCCAGCCAGACTAGGGCATGCTGGGAGTTGTAGGCCTTTTTCTGACTAAACATGCATAGGATTGCACCCATAATGCGTCAGGTATATGCTTTGTTTTGTAGAACAACAAACAATTAGTAGTCCACTAAGGGAGCAATCCTATGGCCGCTAGTCAGCAGCTAGACGGCCATAGGATATCTTGTTTTCCAGGAACCGACCTCCCCCCCTTCCATGCTGACTGCGAGGCAGCGCAGAGAACTCCTATCCTCCGCGCTCACAAGAGGAGCACGGAGCAGCCGAAATGGGGCGTGCCAGGGGGCGTGCCAGGGGGCGTTCTGGGGTGGGGAGGGCAGCAGCAGCCTCCTCCCCTGCATCGTCAGCGGCCCTTCTCCGTAAGCCCCTGCCAAAGGAAGTGAGGCGGGTGGCTACTAGGAAGAGGGCTTTTTCTGCTGTGGCACCCCGGCTCTGGAATGAGCTCCCTAGTGAGGTTCGCCTGGCACCTACATTGTATTCCTTTCGGTGCCAGGTGAAGACCTTTTTATTTTCCCAGGCATTTTAGCATTTTAGCTTTCTAAATTTTTAGCTTTGCTGTTTTAAATCTGTATTTTAAACTCCTGCACTGCTGCTAGGTTTTGTAGTGGTTGTATTGTTATATTGTGGTTTTAATGTTCTATATATTTTAAATTGTGCGTTGTTTGGTTTTAATTTTTGTGAACCGCCCAGAGAGCTTCGGCTATTGGGCGGTATAGAAATGAAATAAATGAAATAAATAAAATAAATAAAATCCTGTGGCTAGACAGTTGAAAGCGGCTGTCTAGCCAAAAATGCAGGACAGGAGGAGCGCAGAGGGAATGATCCCTTCTGTGCTTCTCCTGCCCTGCGTTGGATAAGCGGTCTCCTCCGAGTTCGGAGGCAGCCGCCTATCTGCATAGGATTGCACCCTAGGAGCCCCAGCAATTTTCCAATGGGATGCAAAAAAGAAAAGTTTAAGAACTGCCGCTGCTCCTCCTCCCCAGGACTCCTTAAGGCAGGAACTGGGAAAGCGTGTTCGCCCCGTTATTGTTGAACGGCAACTCCCATCCCCCCTTACCATTGGCAGGCTGGCTGGGGCTGATGGGTGTTGCAATCCACCAACATCTGGAGGGCCACATGTTCCCCCTCCCTGCCTTAGGGCAAGGCATGAAACCTCCGTTTAGAAGAATGGACCTGCTGAGATGCAGTGGGCTCAGTACAACAGCATTGTAGCAAGCAGAGCGATATCCTGGAAGGGGGAGGGAAGCAACACCTTCTTCTAAAAGGCTGCTCTGCACACTGGTCCCACTCATATGGGATGCAAGATCACAGCCTAGAGCTTTAACCAATTAACCTACCAATTTATGCACACAGAATTTAATTATGGCCGCTCAAGCAACCTCACCAGATGCTGTCGCTTTCAAGTGAGAGTGCCCAGGCAGCAAAAGCTGGTTAGGGAGTAATCCTATCGCCTCTAGACCACAGGGGCCATAGGATTCCCCTCTCCAAGGTTGGAGACAGTCGGAGATCCGCCCCCCCTCCCCCGCCTCATCGCAGCTGGCTGCCCTCCAAGGTCGGAAAAGTGACCTTGGAGAGGGGGGGAAAGGGGTTGTTTTGATGGGTGGGGAGGGAAGGAGATGGGAAAGGCCAAGATACAAGTTATCCTGAGCCACCTCCAGCCTCCTTCCCTCCCCCTTTGAAACACTGTCTAGCAAAAAATGCATGGCGGGAGGATGGGGAGTCAAAGATCCCCTCCGCTGCTCCTCCCACCCTCCATTGGGTGACTGGAAGCCTCCAAGTGTGGGGGATTCCCATCATTGAGGGCACAATCCTATTGACTGTGCTCTTCAAGAGTTTATGAAGAAGGGATTTGTCTTGCAGTTGCTTTCCCCCTCTATATGGGTCAAAGGGTAGTAACACTCCATGGCCATTAATGTGGTCCCCAATTGCAGCAAAAAAGTGGCAATTTTCCTTTGAAACAAGGTGTGTGGGGAGCGTGCACCTTGTTGGGAAGCAGAATCATGCTCCCAGAAGCCATTTTGGAAAGGAAAATTAACATTTTGCCACTGCAGCTGAATTTTTGCAGCAGATTTGGCCATGCGGTGACAGCCAGGGGTGCGACCCCTGCTGGGTTCTGGGGGGAAATTGACCCCAGGACCCCAGACGTTGCCTACCTCTGCTGTAGGAGAAAGGAGGCAATAAGGCTACATATGACCATACATAAATATTAAATACTATAAAACACTATAAAAACAGATGTCTAATCTGTTTTTATAGTGTTTCATGGTGTTTAATATTTATTTATTGCCTATTTGTATACTTTTGTATGTTTTTTAATCTTATATACCACCTTGGGAGAGTTCCACATTAAAGGCAGCCCTAAAAATAATTTTGAATACATAAATAAATGTTTGAACCATAGGCATGGTCTCCATAGTTCTAGAAGTTTTCAAGCCAATGCAAAGCATGTTCATTCAGAAGTACTGGTTTCCATAGAGCTTACTTCCAACTGATATCTATGGAACTTGCTTCCCATTAAGGACTGCATCCCCCAAAGGAATAATGCTAAGGGCTGATCAGGGAAGTGAACGGGAATGACACACACCAGAAAACAGCTATGCAGTCAGGAATAAATTATTGGACGCTGGTAAGTAACAGACGAGAAACTAGGAAGTCAAGCCAAGAAGAGCAGAGGTGGGGGATGAGGTGAAATAGGGCAAGGGATAGCTGTGAAAAGGAAAGACAACATAGTAACAAGCAAGGAACCAAGCTAGCAAAGACCGGGCAGAAAGCCAAGGTAATTCCGTGAATGCTAGAGCCAGGAAGAAGATGCCACATTACTCAAAGACCGCTAGGTTGTCTCTCGAGTTCAATGAGAGTGTGTGGCATGCCTGATATAGCAAGCCTGGGGGTTGAAAGGTGAATGAGGCTTACAGTGCAGTACACAAAACCAGGGAAAACATGAAGCCTTTGGGATCAAGATTGCTCTGTTACAGGTAATCTCCTTAGAAGTTAGGAATGGAGGATAAATTTCGCTTTGCATTTTAATGCAAACTTACTGAATTTCACAGTTCCAAACCATGCTCATTCCTCCAAATTTTGCCATGGGGTTCTCCAATTTAAAAAAGCGAGCAAAAATGCATATATTAGAGGAAAGTGCCCACAAAAATGTGTGTACCGATGAAAAGCATGTTCAAATATGCATATTAGGAATACTGCTTGCAAAGAATGTGTATATTAGGCAGAATTATGTACAAAATACATGCATTAGAAAGAAGAAATGTGCACAAAAGTATGTGCAAAATGTCATGCAAACTTAAAAAGAAAAATTCTCAAAGTTTGGACAAATTGAAGTTAAGATTGTAAAAAATAAGAAACTGAAATTGACAGTTTTATCCATCTTTAAGTGAAGTGATTTGCATGACAAGTTATACCTGCTGAAATTCCCTCTTCTGCACAAATAGTAAAGGTGCAGAAGCTCTGTTCTTTTTCCAACTGGCCTCCCTAGCAGTATGTCTAGAGCAAGGGTCCCCAGCCTGTTTGGGTCATTGGGCACATTTGGAAATTTGAGTGTTGTGGGCACTTTCACAAAATGGCTGCCATGGGGGCTTGCCCATTCATAAATGGCTATCATTTATCCGGTCACAAAACACCCATTTCCCAGAAGGCAAACTGGTGAGACTAAAAGAAAAGCAATCAGCCCAAGAACCTAAGTATAAGGCAGAGCTGGGGACTGAGCTCCAACACCCAAACCCATTCTAGTGAATCCAAATAAAGATGGTGCTAGTGGATGGCAGTTCAGTTTGCAACATGCCAGCCTCCCAGTTAAGTGTCCATGGGCACCACGTTGGAGACCTCAGGGCTAGAGTGCTTTTCTCCCAGACTCCTAGTGAAATGCGAAGCTGTTAAA
The DNA here is from genome assembly GCF_057233095.1 of Heloderma suspectum. Classification (NCBI taxonomy): domain Eukaryota; kingdom Metazoa; phylum Chordata; class Lepidosauria; order Squamata; family Helodermatidae; genus Heloderma; species Heloderma suspectum. The sequence continues at coordinate 37,501,597 of NC_139459.1, read as the reverse complement.
ACTACAGGGAAGTTATGAAGGCGATGCAAAAGACTGAAGTCAGCATTGAACTGATCCTTAGTTCTTAATTAGTTCTCAGGTAGCTATGCAGCTGAGCTATCTGACCCAGAAACCTAAGTTCAGAAACCCCTGCCTTGCCAAACAATTCCATGCTTAAAGCAGAGCAGGTGTCATTTCTCTGTTCTAAAGAAGTCCGTCCTCCTAATTAAGATGCTATCTGCAGCTGGCAAGCGTTGTCCCCTGCTAGGAAGACTAGGATTTGGTAGGAAGAAAAAGCATTATCTTTGCCCCAGCATGACCCAGCCTGCCTATTAGCAGCTGGCCTGCCTCCAGGGAGACACAGAGGGAGACAGAAACCAGACTATACCTGGGGCACCCTCATTTCTGCAGCAGGTCAGCCTGTCCCTATGCAACTGCAAGTACTGTATGTAAGTCAGGTGTGATGATAGTAACCCAGACTCGAATGATTTCTCAAATGCTGATTATATTAAACGTACATACTCACTGTGATGGGAAAACACCCAGTCTCAGCGAGAACTAGAACCAAGGGTGAACTTTTAAATGTTTCCAGGAAAAATCTACAAGGACATTGTTTTGAATTGTTTCTATTTTGGCTAAAACATAATGGCCCAAATTTTGGCAGCAAATAAATAAAATGTGAAGGTATCATCTCAGATGAAGATGAACACCTATTTACCCCTATGAAGACACCAAAACTAAAAAAATCCATGTGATATTCTTCATTTGCTTTCTGCCTTGCCCTGTTCCTTTTTTATTGCTATTATTCCTCTCCAATATTTATTTATTACATTTATATGACACCCTCATCAACAAAACAAATACAATATTAAAAATGAAATGTACAATACTTAAAACAGAAAACAATAAACATACAAGATAAAACTTTCCTTCTAGCTGAGTCAGAATAAAACAATTAGCAACTCAGATTAAAACATCACACTAAGAGTACCATCTTATAGATATCTGCTCAAAAAGAAGTGTGTATAGGTAAGTAGGTCTAGGATTGCAGCCTAAAACAGTGAGAGACCAAGGTTTTATTAAAACCGAAGTTTGTTTAAAAGGGCTTGGTGAATAAGGGCACAATCCTATGCAATTTTAGACAGAAAAGTCCTACAACTCCCAGGAATGATGGGACTTTTTTCTGTCTAGCCATGCATAAGATTTCACCCTAATGGTTTTCACCTGACGCTAAAAAGAAGGCACGAGGTGAGCCTCTCTGGGGAGGCTATTCCACAGCCAGGATGCCACCACTGGGAAGGCCCTCTCCTTAGTAGCCATTCACCTCACTTCATTTGGTGGGGGCACATGGAGCAGGGTCTCTGAAGAGGAGCTTACCATTCAGGTAGGTGTATATGAAAGAAGGTGATCTTTCAGGTAACCTAGCCCCAAGACATTAACAGACATATAAGTTAAAAGCAGCCCTTTATCTTGGACCCAGGAATAGACTGGGAGCCAGTGAAATCAGATGGCAGAGAGCTGACAGGACTGGAGCCAAAACGGGCCACTGTGAAACAAGATTAAGGTATCAGCATGCTCAAGTGAATCCAGCAGTATACAGAAGTACAAAACATTAAAAAACAAACCTCGAGGAGGGCAAAAATCCTCCAAAACACCCTAATAAGGACTGAGCATGCTAAGTTGCCTCTAGGAACCATGGAATGTTGGTGCCTATTGGGAAAGGAAAACAGGAAGTGGGAGGCAAGGACTGCTTGAGCCCTTTACAGCAGGGGTGAGAAGAAGGTTGATCTCCAAATATTTTGGATTTCATCTCTCGAAAGCCCCTGCCAGCATGGCCAATGGTCAGGAATGCTGAGAGTTGAAGTCCAAAACATCTGGAAATCTACCTTCTGCCCACCCCTGGCCTAGGGTGACATTAGCGCTACCAGCCTCCACTGGAGTATACGGTTGAGGATGAGTCTGTGGTGGAAGCCTATCATAGTTCTTTTGGGGGGGTGGCAGCGACCCATAGTAAGAAAGGGTCTATCTGTAGGGAAAATCAGCCCCACTCCCAGATATGTAACAATTTGTCACATGATTTGTTGTCTCGTTTGATTTATAATGACATAAGACTAGATATCTGCAGAATTAGGGAAGGATCATTGGTCAGTCTGACAAAAATGGACAGTGTACAGAAAGTTACCTCTTTTGCTTTCAAAACAGCCAATACATGGCAAAAGTGGGAGGGGGAACATGGAATGGATTGTTTTTATTATATAACTGCTAAGATTTACTGAACTGTAGAAGTGTTTTATTTCCATGTTTTATATTTGTTATGACTTGAAAAATAAAACTACCGACTGACTGTTTTCTGGATTGCATCATAGGAACATAAGAAGCTGCCTTATACTGAGTCAGATCATTGGTCCATCTAGCCTAGGATTGTCAACACTGACTGGCAGCAGCTCTGCAGGGTTTCAGGTAGGAGTTTTTCCAGCCCTACCTGGAGATGCCAGGGATTGAACTTGGGACCTTCTGCTTGTAAAATATGTGCTCTACCATTGAGCTACAGCACCTCAGCCTGCATGTCTTCTGTTATGAAGGACTCCAAAATTCTGCTGATCTGTGGTGTGGCCTGTATCTGGACAGGGACTAGAGTTTTTTGGTCTTGGAGAAGGGCAGAAAAGCAGGTCCCATAGGATCCTGAGGCCTCGCACAACCCAAGAGGAGCTGCAGACTTCTTGTATAAACTTTCTGGCCACTGTGCTGATTGCCTTAATTCCTCTGTGTTAACAACTTGCAAATTTCCGATTTTGCCTCAGGACAAAAACTACAGAAGCCCCCATCATGAAAATATTTTATACTGATTTCTAACCTTCCTGTTTAAGCCAAATAGAAGGAAAAATAAAGAATTCAATGCTTTTTAAAGCTGTAAGACCCTGAAAACCCAATATTGTGTAAGCAAGCATGCTTGCATGACTTTTGTCACCTTTAAGACCATCTCCAAAACCCCTCTAGCTATCTTGCTCACCTGCACCTGTGAAAGCCAGAAATATGCACCCATCCACTCCCTCTTTTCCACACATCAGGAAAGAAAGAGAATCCCATGGTCTTCTTTCTTCCGTTAAAGTCTGACATCTAAAGATCCATTTTCCAACGTCTACAAGTAATCTTAGAAGACTTGTTTTGTTTTATTCTGACTACTACATCCTGAGAGAAGGATAAAAACCGCAACCCAAATTCATAGAACAGCAGGGCGTGAGGGAGGGAGAGAAAAGGACTTTTTCCATCCTTTCTGCTCAGAAGAGAAACACCACCACCCTTTCCTCCCTTCTTTTGTCGGGGAAATCGTGGTCCAACAGACTGGAGGTCACACGTGTTTGGAGGATTTGGTAAAGCACTTTATTCATACTTCTCAGGAGGTTGCTCTCCTGAGAAAAGAACAACAACTCCAAAATGGTGGCACACATATATATACATATAAGAGGCAGCTGGTGGGGTCGTTCTGCCTTCAAGGCGGCCTCCATGCAAGGATTACACAGCCAATAGCAACATTTGGCAGCAACTTACAACCAATCATATTGAGATAGCACAGCAAAGGTTCTGCACATGCTCAGTTATACCTTACTCATGTGGGCATGATGATCTCATCATGGCTCTTGGCACATACGTAATGATATATGTTATCAGTGACCTGAGTACTTCAAAACACTTCCTTGCGTGAACACAATAGAATTGTGAATGTGCTTTGTCCATCTCCATCTCCTGGAGATAGTCTCTTACTGTTCGCTCACAGGGGCTTGTTTGCTTGTGCGAAGTATTTTTATCCTCTCCCTCAGCCAAAAAGTTTTCCAGAGTGGCTTACATATAATCAGCAAAACAAGATCGTCCCTGCCCACAGACTGACAATCTAATCTAATCTTTTGCTAACATGATCTGGAGAAATCAGCAAGGTGAAGCTTTCCAGGGCATGGAGATAAGCATTACCACTTGCTGAAAACTATAGAACATCAAGCTGCTTTTAAGGGCACAGGAGCCAGTTGAGAAATTGGCAGCCCCTGATTTTCAAGGCCTTGTAGTCTTTTACTGCTTCCCCCACAATTTCTCCCCTTCTTTCCCAGAGAAGGAACTCAACAGAGCTTCCCAACACTTCACAAGTCAACAAATAAGGAGAGGTAAATCTTTGCATCATCTTCTCTCTTTTCCTCCCTTTTCCTAATATTCCACCCAATACCAAACTCCAAAACTCCTAGGCTCCAGCTCTTTCTCTATCTACTTTCTCCCCAAAACCCTGCCTTTGCTCTTAACCCTCCTCCAAACTCTCTCACACAACTCTCCAGAAGAGTCTTGTTACTCCCCCAGTCAAAATATCAGGCTGAAAGTTCCTTCTCCCCCCCGCCCACTTTCTCCCCCTTCCTACACACACACACACACACACACACACACACACAGTTTTCTATGCATCCCAGTGTACTTCACTGTTGACTTCAAATGCTTGTCTTTAACCTTCTGAGTGTAAATGTATGATTCTAATTCCCCAAATGTATGTATAGTTCTAATTTCCCTGATGTGTGATTTTAATTCATTTTAAATTCCTCTTTAATAAATCAAAGAATTGCTTTCAATTGCTTTCACCCTTGTTGTGGTCTCTCTCTCAAATTTTGGGTATATCAGGTTTTCCAAAGTGCCCAGAGTTTCACGCCAAAAGATCCATCATATATGTTTTTGGTTTACAAGTATATGGTATGCATGTCCATGTAAATTTAAAGCATACTTCCTATCACTTCTATTAGCAAAACTGATATTCAAATGGCAGAGAAAACCCAACTGAAGAGTGGGGTTAGGTTTAAACTTTAGAAGCTTGTGATAAGGAAGTTGTCTACGCTCTAGTAACCTCCAAGTTAGATTACTACAATGTGCTCTATGGGGGGTTGCCTTTGAAGACAGTTGAAGCTGCAGTTTGTTCAAAATGCAGCGGCCAGACTGATAACCGGGAAAAGGTCTAAATATATAACACTGATTCTGGCCTGCTTGCAATGGTTGCCTGTATGTTCTTGAGCCCGATTCAAGGTGCTGGTTTTGACCTATAAAGCCTTACACGGCTCAGAACCACGGTACCTGATGGAGCGCCTCTCCTGGCATGAACTGACCTATACACTATGTTCAGCGCCTAAGGCCTTTCTCCAGGTGCCTCCTCTGAGGGGGGCTCGGAGGGTGGCAAACAAGGGAGAGGGCTTTCTTGGTGGTGTTCCCCCCACCCATTATCGAATGATCTCCCTGATGAGGCCTGCCTGGCGCCAACGTTCTTATCTTTTCAGCACCAGGTTAAAACTGGCCTCTTCTCTCAGGCATTTGGCAGCATATAATGAGTTTTTAATCAAGTCCTGGATTGTCTTTAGTTGTTGAAAAATTGTTTTTAGATATATGTTGTCTGTTTGTGTGCTATCTGTTTATATGTTTTTATATAAATGGTTTTGCACTCTGTATAATGTATTTTAGGGCGCAATCCTATGCATGTTTAGACAGAGAAATGGCCTACAACTCCCAGCATGCCCCAGTCAGTATGGCTGGCTGGGACAAGCTGGGAGTTGTAGGCCATTTCTCTGTCCAAACATGCATAGGAAGTGCTCTCAGTGGTTTTTAAGCTTTGCAAACTGCCCAGAGAGCTTCAGCCAAGGGTTGGTATAGAAATATAATAAATGAAATGAATGAATATGTTGAAATGGAACAAGTCTGACACGGTAACCATTAAGAAACCAGTATGAAGCAGCTTATGTTCACCTGTGTGAGGCTTAAGGGTGGGATCATATATATTATCATATATGCTAACAAGCCTCCCAAGTATGGATTCTTTTGTTGCCAAAACAGCACTATCCATGCACATGAAGGATGTATCAGCAGGCTTGGGGGAACCCAAAAGTACAAAAAAAACTTTTTTTTTGTATTTGCAAAAGTACAAAAAAAAACTTTCGAAAAAAAATCCCAGGCGATGGGGAGGGAAACCCCAAACAGCTCAGACCCTCCTACACAGCAGCGGCCTTAATGTACAGGCCTCTCTGCACATTTACCTCTTGCGTTTCCTCCCTTTCCACATCCTCGCTTTATTTTACAAATGTTTCTGCAAAGGCTCTATACCATGTAATGTCCAGGGAGGTGGCCGCATTAGTCAGTTGCAGCAGAACCAAGAAAGAGTATTGTGGCACTCTGAAGGCTTGCCTTAATTATAGTGTAGTAAGCTTTCATGGACTACAGCGCACGATGCATGTGATGAAGTGGCCTCTAGTCCACAAAAACATTTGCCATAAATAAATGTGTTTAATCAAGGTGCCACAAGTCTCTTTGCTTTTAAAATTACACATTTTTAGCAGATTATTATTATTAATAACTCCCTTTTAGTCTTCCTTTCCCCCTTTACCTCCTGTGCCTCGCCTTTCTATAGAAAGCAAAATTCTTCCCGGCAATTTATTTTAAGCGCTATGTAAAATATTAACGAATCTAGTCTGCCCTCCCAGACATGTTGTTCTTCTTGGAAGTAAACAAGCGAGCTGCACGGGGCTTCCTTTCAAGGCAGCGCGCATTAGCTCGGAGCCCCAAAGCCGCATATGCAAAGCGGACGCCCCGGGAATGTAGAATTGGGTTTGCTGGTTTATACGCAGCGGTGGCGGCGGCGGAGAGAGACTGACCGACAGTGGAGGCTGGTGGCTCCGATGTCAGTGGGGCTGTGCAAAGCCACTCTGGGTTTCAGTCAGAACTCTAAACGAACTATCCAAGGTACTGAACCCTACCCCCCCCCCAAATGGGTCAGCACTCTGGGTAGCTCCCTCAGAGTTCTGGCTGGTTCTGACTGAAACCCAGAGCGGATCCACAGCCCCGCTGGCATCGGAGCCACCCGCCACCGCTGCTGCCTGAGGTCTCCCCTCCCTCCTCCGCCTCCCCCAGAGTGAACGTTCGGTCTCCCGCGCGCAGGCGCTGTGGCTGCAATGCGGGGCGTTCGCGCGCAGTCCCCGCACTCCGCCCCCAATCCCGGCCCCCGGCTCCTTGCCTCCCGCCCTTCCCTCGCGTCGTTTCCCTGCTGGGACCAGGAGCCCGGAAACCAGGCCGCGAGAGGCCCGTTACGGGAAGCGCCTCCTCCCGCACCTGCCACGCCCCCGCCATGACGTCACCGCCTTGCCTCCCAGTGGCCGCCCGAGTGAGGCGCTCGAGCGAGTCCCCCGTCAGTCGCGAGGCCGTCGGCGTAGCCGCGCCAGAGGCTGCGAGGGGCGGAGATCGCCGCGGGGCTGGCCGGAGGGCGATGGGTCGAGGCCTGCGGGCGTTGCGGGGCTAGCGAGCGGACGAGGAGGTGAGGGGCCGTTCCGCGTCGTCGCCAGCTCCTCCTCCCTCCCGGCGCGCCTTGCCCTTTTCGGGAAAGGGAGCGAGGGGACGACGGCTGCGGCCACAGCCGGGCCAGGCCGGAGGGGGAGTGTGGCGGCCGCTGCCCTCCCCCTCCGGCGGGCCTTGCCCTTCGCCGCGCGGCATGAGACCTAGTCCGTTAGCGGGGGCGACGCCTAAGTGCTTCGGGGCGCCCTTTTCGTTCCCTCGCCGGGCGTATCGCCTCGCTTTCCGTCTGTCGGGCTCGGAGGGCTGCTCACGATGGGTCGGATCCAGCATGGTTCCTACTTAGGGTAGACCCATCGGAAAATAGGATTTAAGTTAGACATGGCTTACGTCAGTTCCATTAATTTGAATGGGCCTACTCTAAGCAGGACTTGCGTTGGATTTTACCCAGTGTTTTTTAAATGCCTGTGTGTATGTGTTTTACACGCCCGACGGGTCACGTCTGCCCTAGTGCTACCCTTTTTAATCGTGTTTTAAAATCGCTCTCTTATAGCTGTAGCCATGGTTACAGTGGGGTGGGATTTCCCCGCCCTCTTTTCTGCTTGCTGTTCTTGTGTATGTATGAAGTGTGTGTGTGTGTGGGGGGGTGTTAATCAGCACTCTTCTCGAGTTCAGAAACGAGTCGGGGAGTGGTCGTTCATCTGGACTAAGCGATAATATGGGATATGAGGGGGGCAGCCATGGAAGGAATAATCTGTTACATGGGGTGAAGAAGACTGAGGACTTGCGCTAATTTCTCTCGCTCTTTTCCATCTCAGCGCTGCTGTGTGAGCAAGATAAGCCACTGGTCATGTCAGATACGGGTGTGGATTCATTCTTTCCTGGATCTCCTCAGCTCTCTACCCCAGCTATTTGACTTCTCCGACTGCTTCTCTCTCCTACTAACCTGCTCTCAAATGCTGTTTAGTCTATGAGGATTGTGTGTTCTCTGGGCATGGGCTGTATCACATCCTTATTGCATCATGGAGGTGGTAAACCTCTGCTTGGGCTGTATCACTTCAGACAGAATGGGAGTTCCCAGGAATGTTCATGTATGCACCCCGCACCCATTCATCCCCCAACACACCATCCATATATAGAAAGCTAAGGGAGAAGGCTCTGCTGGAATACTTGTCATTCACAGCTAGTTTTCTGTATTAAGAAGCATTGCGGGGGGCATGGAGGAGCATCCATTCAGCCATGCAAACCTTCATCTGCCGTTGCAAGTGGTACAGCCCAGGTGATCTTTACTGTCAGTGAGAACTGTGCTGTAGTTCTGTACCATGCCTATGTCATCTATACCTAACCCCAGTTGGTATAAAGTATATACAACTGCACTTGCTCATATCCATTCCTTGTTTGCCCTTGTTTCTCTCTGCTGCCTTTCCTTTGTTTTAGGCAGCTCCCTGCTGTAAAGCTCTTACAGTCTATCTTTTATTATGGTTATGTTACTCTATAAAGTGCATAATTGATGGCACGCTTTAAACTAATAGCAATAATGCCATGTTTAAAGCACTGTTGATATTAAATAGTAGTATTTCCTCATCCCAGATCTCTTGGGTCAAGATGGCGGGAAGGGTTGACCAGAATTCATCCTTCATTTTATTTTTTTATTTATTCATTTCATTTCTAATAGCTGAAGCTCTGTGGGTGGTTCGTTCATTTCTCTATCGGAAAGCAGGTTGTGTTGCAGCTCAGTATTACTTCTACTACGTGTTTCTAGGCTTAGCATATGTGCACTTCCTCAAGGATGGTCATAAGTGTGCCTGATAACGGGATTTCCACTGGATTAGATAAGTGCAATGATACTTATTTGGCTAGAATAATGTGTTCACTTAATTTCCTTTCATGTATTTTTCTTGTTCCTCTGCCAGATTTGAGTAGCTTGCTTTTGTAGCATAGAAGAGTGGTGAATTTTTCTGGAATGAGGGCCCTTTAGTTCACTTGAGTTCATTGTTGATAATGGGGAGAGATACCAGTAGCGACTACAGTTTTCTTAAGGCAGCGTTACCCAAACCTGCTGCCCTCCAAATATATTGGGCTACAACTCCACATGCTGGCTGTGGGATTCTGGGAGTTGTCGTCTGGAGGGTACCAGGTTGGGCAAGGCTGCCTTAAGGCACTTCCTAAATTGCCGTCAAAGGCAAAAAAGGCAAGATCAGATGTGGTTTCCTCTTGCTTTTATATGCTTTTCTGGTACTCTGGATATTTTCTATTGTATGTAAAGTGTCTATTTTAACAAAAAATGGTATTAGTACTTCGCAACCAAAATTTCTTGTTTCGAGATATAAATGTAATGTGCAGTATGATCCTCTGTAGAGTTAGGCTTGCCTAAGACTATTGAAGTAAATTATTTTAAATGCATCTAACACTGCATAAGATTTGGCTGTTAGTAGGAGGCAATATCAAAATTCTGTTCGCTGATATGTGACAAGCCACTTCATTATTTATTAAATGGTATTTACGAATCACTTGTGTTCAAGAAATTTTAAATGGAAAATAAGTCTTCTTATAGAAGACAAGATTACCTTCCTGGGAATATCTATTTTCAGTGCTATGTTTTCAGTAGAAGAGTTGGCGCCTGCCTAATTTGTAGTGGTAGGGAGTTTCAGAGAGTGTTATGCTAGCTTGCTGCCTTTGATTTGTAAGGCACTCCGCTGTGCCTAGAAGACTCACATATGTGGCCTATGCAGACAGCTTTTAATATACATATTTAAAAAACCAATTTCTCCATATGTTCAAGACACACTGAGTTGTGGGAAGAGACACTTATATAACAATACAAGGAGCACTGAAAAGATATTTCAAAGGAGTGTCAGTGTTTAGGAGTCAGCCCTGTGTAGGATTTAATATTTCCACAGCCTAGGTGCCAGCAGAAAATTAATAGGAGCCTGGAAGATCTGCTCATAGGTTATTTAATACAAACCTAAAATACAGGATTCAGTTGAAAAACAAGTGCATCGGAATACATTTTCCAGTTGAGAAACAGATGCACCTTAAGCATCTCTCCTAATCTATGCATATTTCAACTCCAAATTGTAACACAAACAAGACTTAGACTTAAACAGGAATATGGCAAAACAGTCAGATTTTATTCATGAAAGAAAACTGATCTAGCTTGTCTCCTAAAGGGGGAATTTTATTAGGGTGTAAGGTGTACCTCACCCAACTTCATGTTTCTAAGTGTAGCAGGAGATAGGGTAAGCTAATAACATAACTGAGGCTAAAGACAGGGCAGAAAACTTTCCACGTCTATATTTCCCATAGAGAATTTTCCTTTTCTTATACAGTCATTAATTCATAAAATTAATTAGTAACATAATGAATGGCTACAACACCAGTCAAATTAGGCGGTTCCAAAGTTGTAATTAACTTTGTCAGGTGACTCCCTACGAAGCGTGTGTGTGCGCGCGTGTGCGTTAGGGGCGAGGTTATAAAAGGCAGCATCCCATGTTGCTCAATCTGAGTTGGAGGCCACAAGCTGTGCAGCCTGCCCACATTTCCCTTTATATTAGGTCTACCCTAGGCATGTGCTGATCACCTTTCTTGTGGACAGGGAATAATTCTTTTCATGCCATCTAGATTGGTGAGGATAGGCATATTTTTTACCTTCCTTGGAGTAATCTTTATAGTTTAGCAGTTATCTGAATGTTAAGTTTTCTGTGATTGAATTTAGTTTTATGCATGGTATAACCCTTTACTTTTACTTAATATAGTCTTCATTGTGTTATTCACTTGTTGCAACCTGGCGGATGGGACAGTACCTGGGGGTGGCAGCAGCAGGCGAGAGAACTAACGCCCATAATCTTGATGGATACTCCTGTTATAATAAACAAGGGACTAGGTGGGAAGCCAACTACAAATCCTGGCTTCAAATTCTGACTCGTTGAGGAGAGACAAACCAGGGGTCCAGGTTCAGACAAATTGCTAAGCTTTCTATTGCTTGTAAGTTGCTGGTTATTTTAGCTGCTTCCACTTGCAGGAGGAGACAGGCAGGAGCAATCGGGCAGCATGCACAAGTATGCTTGCTTGTTACTGCTAAGCTGGAATTCTCACCAGTTCTGACTTACTGTTTTGTGCAAATATGGCCATTATAATTACTGCAAGAGATGCTGGTGTTATACTTCTGTTTCCTGCAGCAAACATACAGAAGTTGTGGATGGCCATTCATGCATACATGTTTAAATACCCATATGCACTATCTAAAAACCCTGATTGGGTCACCAGTATAATTATGTTTTCTGCACAAATGATGATGTGTAGCGCTGTCAAAAATAGCCCAATTACTGCTTTTGGGAACCTGTCAGTTGTATAAAATCTGAGTGGAATGAAGTTCTTAGCTAGCCATAGGTTGTTCCGGCCTCAGTTCTAAACCACAATCCCAGTTAAATGCTGCATTGAGCATAATGCCATATCTGCTATATGTGCTTTCTTTTCTTTTTTGAATCTATTTTTATTTTATTTTTATAAATGAAATAAACACTACCAACAACATAATCAGAATCTTCAGTTTCCAACATTACAGTATTCTAAGAAAAAGAAAAAAAGGGAAGATAGCAAAAGAAGGAAGAGGAAAAAGGAAAAAAGAATTATATTAAACTTCAATAAGAACAAACCAAATATCCAGTCTTATAGCAAAGGAATAGGAGCAAACAATCCATTTCCATTAGCCATATGTTACCATTCAGTTAACGTGTATTAAGAAACATTAAAAGTTTAGCCAACAAGAAATAGTAATAATAATCCCATAATGATATTAATAATAATACTAATAAAAAGAGGGGGGAAGTTTAAGAAAAAGATAAAAAAGATAAACAAAAGCAAATCATTTGTATATTTTAAGTAATATCATATGTAAAAATATATATGTGTACACACACATACTCACACAAATAGGCATTCTATTACAATATAACACAAAAAAAGGAGAAAGAAAAGAAAAATATGCAAACATTTATTCTGGCATACTGCCTAGACATCTTATCAGCTATAGTCCAAACAACACTTCAAAAGAACAGTAAAGATGGTTAAGTTCCAACTCCGGAGGCTGAGAGATTTGGTTCCCTTATTTTAATTTTAATACCAATTAAAAATGATTCTGCAGCATCAGGATCCAAAAATCTTTTCATCTGGCCTTCAGAAAGAATGCAAAATGTAGCTGGATATTTAATATGATATTGCAGGTTAATTTGCTTTTGCCAAACTTCTCTCCTTGGTGAACTGCCTTCTTCTGTCAGCAATTTCTTTAGTATAATCAGGAAAGAGCATAACCTTGCCATTTGCTGGTCCCCACTGAAGCTCACCTTGTTCTCTTGCCAGACGCATAAGATAATTTTTTGTGGAGACTCGAGAAAATTGAACAATAACAGTCCCAAAATTCCCTTTAGTGCCACATGCTGAACCAGGAACACAATATGCATGCTCAATATCAAGTAAAAAATCAGATGGTAAAGCAAATAGCTCATGCAAAAGTTTATCCATAAATTCAGCCAAACCTATATCAGTAGCCACATCTTTAATACCAAGGATACATAGATTCGCTCTGCGTATGAAGGCCTCCAGTTGAGAAATTCAAGCAGACAAAATATTATGAGACGCTTCGATGGCCGTTTCATGAGCAGTAACCCAATCTTCAAGAGCATTAGCCTTCGTTTCCATCTTTTGAAAAGAGATATTAATTAAACCCACAGCCCCATGAAGGGCAGTAATTGAATCCTGAATTGTTTCCAGTTTCTTTGACTGCTCTGGTAGCTGAGAAGACATAGTTCTTATCAACACAAGCAACTCCTCTTCATCTCTCGCATTTCTAGAAACCTTTGCCGAGAGAGCAATTGGGGGGGTGGGTAGGTGGCATTCTCAAGCTTTTCCTTTTTTCCTTTGGTACTGCCATCCTCCACTTTCAAAAGCACAACAAGCAAGTATAATTGTAGGAACAAAAAAAAGCAAACGCTTACGCAGATTTAATTACAAGTCCTCAAATATTGCTGGTAGTTTAAATTCAGAAATATTATTTGGAGCCGTTTGTCCTTATGCCTCCTAATTGCTTAGGAGTTTCAAACAGCGTTCAGTAGATGACACTCCGGCATCTAATCTTAGATTTCAGCCCCTCTGTTTCTTCGCAGAAGCAGCTGTTCTTCCAAGATTTCATCCGGATGGTACTGTAAGCTTCCCCTTTTAATTCCAGGGGAAGATAAAAAGGTTTCTCAACCTTTTCCCAGCTGTTTGAGATAAGCAACCTGTGAAGCTCTGCAAGTCACTGCAGGACGCCATGGCTCCAACTGGATGTGTCTGCTATATGTGCTTTCTAGCTGATGAAACATTAGTTTCATTAGAAAGTACAGAAGTATGACAATATAGAATTCAATATTCTCTCAATTTCCTAGTGTGATTTATGAATGTGACTGGTGATCACACAATTATGCTTTCATAGTTACTCTGAGCAATTTTTTATTCTTTTGTTCTTTTCATTACCAACAAAGTGAAACCGTTACAAAGAATGTTTGCTGTGCTTTTTGGCTGCTTCAGTAAAAAGGCTTCATAGAAACTTCTATAGTTCACCTCATTTCATTGGATTTGGGAATCTGATCCTGTCTTTCCCCACCACCCAACTTTTGTTTTTGTTTTGTGACAATCAGGATATGTTCCTCCTACCCCTCATCCTATAATGCAGGGGTGGGAAACCTTTCTCAGCCCATGGCCAGATTCCATTCTGGAGACATTCTTAGGGGCAACATTCCAGTTGTGGGTGGGATCAAAGGCAAAATTGGGTGGGGTTCATCCCCTCCCCCAATTTCTTTGTTACCAATTTATAGTAGGAAGCAAGTCTATTCAGAAGTAAGCATGAGCAGCAGGACTGTTCACAAAACAGGACTAGTCTCTACATGACCATTCAGAAGTAAGCAGGACTGAATAGCTCAGCAACTTCCTCCCTAGCTCCATCCCATCTTCCCCACAGGGAAAAGCTCTTATCTCCCTCCAGTCAGCAGCTGAGGGAGCCGCTTTCAGTGTTAAGCTGCAAAAAGACATTCTCTCTGATCATCTGGAGAAAAGAGCTTTTCCCTCCATAGGGCGGGGCCAGGGGAGGAAGTTGCAAGTTGGGATGGAGAACCTCTACAGGGGCCTGATAAGACCTACAAGTCTGAGGTTCCTAATCCCTGTTATAATGGTAGTGTTAATAAATTTTTTTGCAGAAGGAAGAAGATAATTTTGTAGTAATGAATGTCCTGTTATGTTCTGCTATTGTAACAGCAGGAAACACTTGTCCTGTTTTTTTTAACTTGTAATACATGTTGGGAGATGGTGAGTAGGGAGCATTTTAGTTTCTAAACTTTTTAGTTACTAAAATTTGCCATCCAGTTCCAATGTGGTACTTTTTCATATCTTGTCTGTTAAAATCTCTTCACTAGCACCACCATGGCCTTCAGTTGTCAGTTTCCTCACCACCACCACTGCACCGGGAAGGGGCCTTAAACGTATTGCTTGCTCTTAAATCCTGTCACTTACTGGAACTGTTGCCCTGGTTTTAAGATTGCTTAAATATGATAATGACTAAGATAATTACTGTTCAACAATGGGGGGGGGGATCTAGAATGCTTGGTAGGGCAAGAAGGGTGGCATTTAGATCAGAGTTGGAACTTTGAGCCTCTCCCCCTCTTTAGGGTCATCTGCTCCTGCTGGAAATTCAAGTTCCACAGTTGAGACAACCTCTGCATGGTTCTGCAGTATATGTCTGGGACTTGAATTGCATATTCAAGAGGGTAGCCTCAATCAGTTGGAGAGAAACTGACTTAGAAAAGTAACATGTTAACATTATGAAGGCAGCGCTTGCACAAATACTGAAAGGGTTACGGCCCCACTCTTCAAAGAGTTGCCTAAGAGTGCAACCCTATCAGGTTGCTTACCTGTTAGATGAAAAGCTCTGATTTTGGAGGCTTCCGAGATTCTATACCCTGCCAGCAGAGTGGGAGGAGCAATAAAGACAATTTTCCCCTCTTCATCATCCTTTTAAAGTTCTTCCACTAGATGGGCCTTTGAGCTCATCCAGAGGAGTTGCGGGGGCATACTCAGAGCTGGAGAGGCCACAGTATACAGCACATCCTGGCCTCTCCTCCCTCCCCTCCCCTCCTCACCCACCAGCATGCCCCCTTTTTCTTCCCCCTGTCCTTGTACGAGAGGTCATGACACCGATCTTGGAAGAGGACCCACCATGGATCTTTTGTGGTAGCTGGGAGAGGGCAGAGGTAAAGAGCTGAGTGGGGATTTTCACCTCCAGTGTCATAACTCTCACTACAGCCCCAGAGGTGAAAATCCCCAGTATCCTGTGGCCGCTAGGACAATGGCTAGGGGCCATAGGATTGGGCCCAATTCTATTATATAAATAGTATATGTTGCACATAAGCATAAGAGGACTGTAGTGTGCTACAGGAAAGCCAAAGAGAAGAAGGTAACCGGAACACAAATTCGAGTCTTAGGGCGCAACCCTGTTGGGATAGGCCGTGCCTCTGAACTTGGAGGCGGCCACCTATCCAATGCAGGGCAGGAGCAGCGCAGAGGGGATCTTCTCTGTACATCAGCTAACCTGCGTTCGCGACTAGACCGCTGATTTCAGAAGTCGGAGTGGGGGGGCAGAGGCCAGACGACTCATAGGATGCGTGGGAAATACACTTCCGCCCACCCCGGCCCTCCTGCAGGAATGCCCCGTTTTTGCTGCTCTGCACTGCTCTTACAACTGCCTATGAGGCTGCACGAGAGAGGGTGGAGGTCGCTTCTTGGGGAACTGGCGTATCCTGTGGCTGTCTAACCACTGACTAGTGGCCATAAGATTGCACCCTTAGCTTATGAAGATAGAGTGGAAAGGTGGATTTTTGTAGTCTTGTACAATGAAAAAGGCAAGACAACAGATTGAATGAGGGAAGCAAAGCAGAAAGTGAAATGAGAAAAAACTAAGGCTGTGTGCCTCCCCAACAGGGTGAATGGACATAGATAGAAGACATCTATTGTGCAAAGTGAGGAGCAGGACAAGTGAAAGGATAGGACATAGTAGAGTTTCAAAAGGAGAAGAGAAACTCTAAGCGTTGTGAGTTAAGTTTGTGTAGCAATGTTGCTTGGCCAAATAGCAGATTACAAGGAGGAGAGTATGAATTTAAAAGGGAGTAAAACAAGGTCGAGTTTCTTGATTTCTTCCAAAGGCACCCAGCAGTCCAAGAGCGTTAAGTGCTGATAAATAGGGGACATAGCCAGGGCTGTGGGTTAGTGGTGTGAACAGCTAGTTGGGACAGTGGGATAAAAAACTGGGAAGTAAGGATAGGGAGGAATTGAAGGTGAAACTGTAGAATCTAAGAAGTGGGTAGGAGGGCTAGAAGAGAAGAGGGAGCAGTCATTCAGAGATTCACTGCATCAATAGACTTCAGGTCATGAAAGGAGCAAGAGGTTAACTCTTCCCTTTTGCTTGGCCCAGCTCCACCACGACGTAATCAAAGAACAACACTCTTAT
The DNA here is from genome assembly GCF_057233095.1 of Heloderma suspectum. Taxonomy (NCBI): domain Eukaryota; kingdom Metazoa; phylum Chordata; class Lepidosauria; order Squamata; family Helodermatidae; genus Heloderma; species Heloderma suspectum. The sequence continues at coordinate 37,484,793 of NC_139459.1, read as the reverse complement.
CCAGCCTGTGCCTTTGCACATGTGCCTTTAAGCAGAGAAACAGAAACCAAAAGCCCCGAACTTTCAAGAAGCAAGAGCTGGTAGTTAGGCTGGACAGAGCCATTTTCATGAGATGAGATACTAAAGTGAGTGCCCGTATTTGATTGAATTTCCTACCAATATGTGTGAGCATGACAGGGCCATTAATTGTTTTTTATGAGACTCTGTGTACATTTAGCATGACTTAATTGTAATTATGTTGATTTTTTAATGAGAGAAATTTAGTATTTTATTACTTTTTTAAAAATCTATTTTTATCTACCCTGGTGTTTTTTAGTAACTATTAGTGCTTCTGATGCATTTCTCATGCATGTTTTACTGTACAGTTTGTCTTCTCACAATAATGTGATGTGTGAGGACATCCCTTTTCTCTCCCATGTTTCTTTGCCTATATAATACTCTTTTCTTTCTCTCTGCAAGACCTTTTTGTTCAAGCATAATACACTTTTCATAATAAAAGAAACTACAGAAACTGGGAAGTGTCTTCATAAAAAGAAGTAGTTTGTTCAGTACAGTAAAAAGATACGATATAAAATATTTGTCGTTACAGTGACTTGGTTCAAGATGTTTTCAAAATGGGATTGGTCAGTACAAGCTCTGTGTACACTCTTGAGCATTTACTCCTTTGGAGGTAAGTCTGTGGAAATAATAAAGTTGTAATGCAATACTATACAACTGTGAGTTTGTTAGTTGTGTAAATATTATAGAAAATTGTTCTTGGTGATTATTTGAAAGTGCTATTATAGTACAATAATACTTATAAAGGCCTGCCCTGCACAGGATTGGGCTCATTAAACTTTGCTGTTCTAGTTTGATATTCTTGACTGGTTTATAGATTGGAAGCTTTTGAACAGATTAAAGTTTAATGTTTTTGAGATAAATTTAAACTACAAAATGTAAAGACATAAGCTAATAGCACATTAATTTGTAATTTCAAATGAACCGCCATGTCAGCCATACAATTCTGTTTCAGGTTTTATATCTAGCCTGTACAGTAGAAAGATTAGATAACACACACCAACCAGATTCCTACATGTAATATATTGGGTGAGGGGAGAGATAGTTAAAACATTTCCTCCAACATTATTGTTTAAGTTGTACAGACAAAACTGAGTAATATGCTTCTAAGAATGAGACAGATTTTAGATACGGAATTTTATTAGGCTTATTTTTGGGGGGAGGGAGTTAATTCTAAGTTGGAAAGCAGTTCTATGCCAGAGGAGATGATAACATTCTCCTTCTATATTAGATCAGCTGGCCCAGGCTGCAGTCACAGGTATTTAGTAAAGCTGCTCTAGCTGATCACCTGTTGATATGGATAAAAATCCACATGTTCTCTGATAGATGGCATTTCAGAGATTAGTCATCAAACCGAACAGAATTGTCCAAATTCGCCTTATTTGTTTAATATTAGAAAAGGATTGATTTCCTTGGAATGATTTGAATATTATTTAAGGAATTGTTGCAACCGACTTTTTCATGAAGTAGATAAAAGTATCTGTGTAGCACTTTAAAATGTTTGCTGTTCTCTTTCTTTGGTTATACTGATTTTTCACTTGAAATAATATTAAACAGGCCTAAGAAAATATAACACATGGTCACAGTTGTCTCCTCACACTCCTAGTTCTTGGTTCAGTCATAGTTCTGCTAGTAATAAAACCATCTTGGAAATTCTGTAGGAGAGTTCACTTACTACCATGAACAGGAAATGCACATAGGAGTTACATTTGCTAGACATAATTTATTTTATTCACTGAGTACATTTCTATGCTGACGTTCTTCCACCATGAACCTTGAGGTGGTATACCTGAGGTTCTCAGGCAGTCTTCTCATCCCAGCACTGACTAGACACAGAACTGCCTAGTTTCAGCAATGTGGGTGCACCAGATGCCCTTATACTGTGTCCTGGACTTGGGTCCTAAGATAAATTAATGGAAGGAAAGTTTCCTGTCCCTTTCTCCCCACTGCAGCTAACTGCACACCCTGAAAAACCTCTCTGGAGGCGGTAGAGAGCCATTCTGGACAGTGTGGGATAGGCTGCTAGAGGAAGGTAAAATTGCCCAAGATAAGGTATAGGTCTTCTCAATTTTGGGCAATTTTCTCCTCCAACAGCCTGCTGCACCCTATCCCATGCAAGAACTACTCAACCTGCCAGTTAAGCTTTTTGGGGAGCACAGGTGGTTGCAGTGGGGAGGAAGCGGTGGGAAATCCTTCCATGAACTTTCTGATTGCTTCTCTTAGATACATGCCAATTTGTCACATACAGAATAAATTATTTCCCCTTCATTTTTCTAGGGAGTTGGTGCTATTTTCAGTAGTATTGTTGTAATTTCCTCATAGCAAGAGTAGGCAACGTGGTGTCCTCCGGATGTTTTGGATGGTATCTGTAGTCCAAAATACCTGGAAGGCACCAGGTTGTCTTCCCTGAGTTATAGCAATAGTAGATATTCTGTCACTAGATGGAACAAATTAAAACAAATATAATTTTCTCTCTCAGTTTCAGATGGTCTTGTGGATCTGTGTGGCTATATCATCCCAGAGTCTCCAGTAGTTCTGTCCATTGGCTCCAATTTTACAGCATTCTGCATTATCAGTGACTGCTATCCATCTTTTGGCAGAGTTCATGCCAATCAGATTATCTGGAAAACTAAAAATGTGGTTGTCCCAAAAGAGCATTATAGTGTAATAAACGATACTGTTTCGAGTGTGACATTTAATGACACCTCTACTTTGGCTTCTCCTCTGACTTGCAACATCTTAGTAGCCGGAAATATTGAGCAGAACATCTATGGAATTCAAATCCGCTTGGGCTGTAAGTAGTTTTCTTTAAATTCTTCCTTATGGGACACTGAGAAAGTTCTACATCAAATGTACTGTCTCTTGCTAGGTAGTATACCTTCCATTTCTTGTCTGCGTTCTACATGGGGTCCAACAACCCCTTAAGAGTATTACCTTTTATGCTTCAGCTAAAACACTTGAACAAGAAAAGAAAACTAAAGCTTAGCATTACAGATAAATATTTTGGCAAATATATTGACGACAAAACAAAGGAGAAACACTAAACAGCATTTCACATGATTAAGAGGTACCAAGTAAAACAGCAGAGAGAAATTACATCTTACGAAGTTGAACTGTGCTTCATGAGAATAGGATTTTCATTTTTTGATAATAAAGGAAACATAGAACACTTACATTGCTTTAGATTTCTAGAACACATTGAAATAGTGGAAAGGTACACATTTAGGGCCAAAGCTGCATGTAATTACATAATGGAGTTTTCTCGATGGTATTCCTAATGCAAAATCAATGATTGGTTTCAGCATTAACAGGGTATTGACTGTGGAGGGCGGGTGCAGTTTTCCTGTTTCTTTGCCTACTGTTTACCAACTCAAAAGCAACAATCCCCGCCCCACCCCCCGCCATGCTTTGCGCAACTACTAGAAAAAGAAATACAGTGTCCCCTTGAGACTTAGTAATAATATGGGAATATTAGTGAAGTCAGTTGTGTTGTAATTCAGTATAGTTCCTTGCAAATTTGATCACTGTTAAACAACAAAGAACCAGGTTAACAGAATGGGTGATCGATTGATTGACTACATTTCTATATTGCCCAATAGCCAAAGCTCTCTGGGCAGTTCACAAAAATTAAAACCACAAAGTACAGAATAAAAACAGTATAAAATATAAAAGCTTAAAACTACAGTATAAAAATAAAACCAGAATAAAACCTAGCAGCAATGCAGAGATTTAAAATACTGTAACAGATTCAAAGCAACAAAGACTATAATGCTAAAATGCTGGGAAAATAAAAAGCTCTTCACCTGGCACCTGAAAGAGTACAACATTGGCTCCAGGATCTTGAAATATTCAGATCTTGAAATGAATATACATCTCTCCTACCTCCTGTTTCTCCCCCACCATCCCCATTTGCTTTCCACAGTAAAGGAGCCCATGTTCAGCAAAATATATATAAATACATATATGCAAATATATGTTATGTGTGTGTTGTAGCCTAATGACCAAAGTGATGACTAAATCTAGAGTAGATGGACCTGCTTTTATTTATTCCTGTTGACTTCAGTGGGGGCACAGTGTGATTCTAACACCCAAATTAGATGTGATATCATTCAATTAGCCATTGTGTGATTGGGTTTTTGTTTGAGTAAATAGCAGGTTCTGTGATAGTGATGGTCCATATTGGGACTCTGGCAGTGGTAGGCAGGCTTAACCTTTTGCTGCAAGCCATATCTGGGGATCTCTAGACTGCCATTTACTCTAAAAACAAAGAAACTATTCACACAGTTGGCAATTGTGTGAATGGTATTCAAGAGCAACACTGAACATTTGCATGATGTGCTAGGATGCACAACCAGTCACCACCATTGTGCCAGTATAGCTCACACAACATTAAAATTTTCATCAGTGTTGTCCATCACTATCTACCCCACCACAGATATGTCCCCTTTGTTGGCATTGGGTTTTAGGCCTGCAAGGTGGGCTACATAGGTAGGGAGGAAGAGCCAGGATTGTGCTGGCTCCATGGCCTTTTTCTTTCCCTAAAGATTGACAAAATCCCATTGGCTGATCATTTTGGAAAGAGTGTCTAGGAGGATCCAGCATACATCTTTTCTTTCCTACTCCACCCTATGCATAATACTGCAGAAACACTTAAACTAGCCAGATTAGGGAACTGGTGATAGGGATTATTTCTTTATAGCATCATCAGTGTGCATGATGCTGTGGATGGTATAAGAAGACAGGTCCTTGTTCCTAAGGAGATTACAATACAAAATTCAGCACAAGGGAAACAGAGGAAAGGGAGGGAAGGGGAGACAGGGATAAATACGGAAGCAATATGTGGTTCTTTCAGTTACACATGCTTAAGCTTAATTGTGGCCTCAGTTACAGAAGGACATGGGAGGTAGGGGTTTTGTCAAAGGCTTCCTTGAAAAGATGGGTTTCGAAAAGTGATTTAGAGGAAGAGGTGGCATTATGCAGGTATTCTGGGAGGCAGTTCCAAGCATATGGGACAACAAGGGGGAACGGATGGAATCTTTTGAGGGAGCAGCAAAGGCAGAACTGGAGGGGTGAAGATCATGGGTAAGGTACAGGATTAAAGCGGATAAGAGATTGGGTTTTAACAGTATATTGGGGGGACTGCAATGTTTACTTAATTAGACTTATTTAAAATCTTTTTCAAATCAAAATATGAACTGACTCATCAGGCAACAGAAATGTATAGGTGGATATTTTGAATAGAAGAACTTTATGTCCATGGGTGACAACTGACATCTTAAAATAGGTGTGGACAATTTGTGGCCTTCTAGATGTCTGGGCCTACACCTCCCATGATCCCACACCATTGGCTGTGCTGGGTAGGCCTGATGGAAATTGTAGGCCAAAAATCTGGAGGAAACAATAAGAGAGAAAGGCACTTGTGTGTCACAAAACAAAAGAGAAAAGGTCTCAGGTGCCTGAAAAAATATATATTCTGCAACGCGTTTCAGAAAGAAATTTCCTTCCTCAGGGGCCACTTATCTTTCTTCAGATGTCTTTAAAGGAATCTTTCCAATATTACTTTGGTCTCGAAATGCTTCCATGTGCAGATTTAACTGATAAATCTTATTTAAATGTATGAATTGTAATTAATCTGATCCAGGAATGGCCCTAGTATTTTTAATGGCTTTATTCAATTTAATTCAGGTGTACTTTTAAATATTCTGGGCTGGTTTCAAAGGTTGTGCTAGTGTAAAGATGTTTCTGTTCCTTCCTGTGCACCCTCAGCACCTCTCTGGAGATCAGAGGTCCCAAAAGAATGAGTTATAGTACAGGAGGCTTTAGTGAAACAGGGGAAACATCCAACTATGCCCCCTGCACCGCAGTTCAGAAGTGTCCCCAAACCTCCAGAGCAACTTTGAGGGGAGGGGGTGCATGATGGATGAGGGATGGAAACTATCCTTGCATGAGTAGCCTTCGACTTGCACAAATTTTGGATCTAAGCCATTGTTCTTGGGTTTCGGGGAGTGGGCAGGCTAACAACATAAGCTGACGGAATAGAAATCATTATGGTTTTATTAATCACTTGTTACTGCATCTTTAAGTAATTAGGACCAGAATAGGTCTGTGTTCTTCACTAGAACAACTGTGCTGCTGGATTAACTTCTGGTGTGTATTTAATGCAGTTCCTCCAGAGAAGCCTAAGAACTTGAGTTGTATTGTGATTCAAACCCAAAGGAGAGAATTCATTCGAAGATGTACCTGGGAACCTGGAAGGAATACGTTCCTGAACACCAACTATTCTTTAAAATCACAGTGGTAAATATATTGTACAATTTAAAGGCTTGAAACCAGTTTCTTAATTCTTTGTGGAATGTGAATACAAAGCTTTCAATTTTTTATTTTTGGTATCCTGTTAGTTATTTGAAATGTTTGTTAAGAGAATTAGCAAACATGAACTACTTCATACTTACTGTATTCCTCAACAATTATGGAGTCAGTTGTCCTGTGTTGTTTCATGTCTCCCACTCCCAGTTTCAGTTTTTAAAAGCTTAGTAAGATCAATGTACATTTATCAGGGAGCTGTTTGACCTTTATTGAAATGAGTGGCAAAGTGAAACTACTGAACACCTAAGTGAATGGATCAATTCTAGCCCTGGCAACTTCTCAATTCTCAAAATAGGGTAGGGGAAATCACTTGGTATTTTGCCTGCATTTCTTTGTTTCATTATACTACTTGTATATCCTTATGTTGCTCCAAGCTATAAATATCAATCTTTTCTTCATTTAATTAAAAAATAAGTATTAAGGGCGCAGTCCTATTGCAATGATCGTAAGCCTCCGAACTCGGAAGCTTATGGTCATATTATGCAGGGTGGTAGTAGCGGTGGAGACGATCTTCACTTCCCCGTCCTCCCGTCCTGTATTTTTGGAGGGGGAGGGAAGGAAGCTGGAGAGGCCTCAGGATAGCTGATCTGTCCAGTTTCCTCCTGTCTCTGCCCACTGAAACATCCCTGTTCCTCATCCTCCAAGGTCGCATCCCGACATCAGAGAGCAGCCAGTGCGGTTCTTTCTGCACTGACAGGCTGGGGGAGGGGGGTTGGAGCTCCAGTTCTCAGCTCCAGAGTTGGAGCACTGTCTCCGCCCTTGGATCTGGGAATCTGAGCTATCATGTGGTCCCTCAAGCGCTGTCTAGGGGCCATAGGCTCATTTCCTCTTTCACTTTTTTCTTTTTATTTGCAAGTGTTTGACTTAATCTGCGACAGCTTTGGATTGCAGATAATGTTTGGTAAAAAAGATTCTGATTTAGTTTACTTTGAGTAAAGCAATTATTTAGTGTAATGCTATAGAACTAAAGCTGCAGTCCTAAGCTCACTTACTAGAGAGTAAATCCCACCTAATTCTGTGGGACTTGCATCTGATTAAATATGCTTAGGAAACTATGCACATATACATTTATGAAATCCTAGGATCAAGATGCTGCATTTTTCCTGCATTAAACCCTACTTTCTGTCTTCAACTGTAGGCCAACCATAACGTTCCCTGACTGTATACCCAAGAAAACGAATAATTCCTGCAACAGTTCTGATGTTAACTTTTATGTTACCCTAGAACTGTGGGTGGAAGCCAAGAATGAGCTTGGGGAAGTCGAATCTGACCACATTGAGTTTATTCCTGAAAACAATGGTAACTATATCCTTTTAGCTGAGCAGTGCTTGGAGAAGAATTAAATAGAGCTACTTCTGTGAATGGGAATTGACACTTCCAAGCTTTTTTTCAGAAGGCCTTGTCTAGATGTGGAAAAAGAAGCAGGGGGAACCCCGTGGAATTCCAAAGAAAATTAGCACTTTATCTCTATTCAGTATGAATAAATGGGGCGGTATAGAAATGAAATAGAAATGAAATAAATAAATAATAAACCATTTCACTGTAGTTGTGCAAATGCCTACAAAGTCTTAGGACCTAGTCACCAGTTCTTCATGTTAACTGGCGGTATAAGTTGTAGGAAGATCTAAAACTGGATCAGTAGGTTGCAATTGACATGGAAGTTGATTGACATCACCTAGAGACCAAGACAACCACCAGATTGAAAGCTAGACTGCTGGGGTTCAGAAAATTGATGTTATCCAGATGTGCTTGTAGCTGGAGGATGGTGGTTCAAGTAGCAGAAGTACCCCAAAATGGATGTTTAGAGAGGGCAGCAGCTGACGAAGAAAACTATGCCAGAAGTGGGGGTTAAGCAGGGACTGAACAACCATAGACTGTGAACCATCCAGCCCCTTGCTGTCCTTCCCCATACAACAAAAGCGCCACCATCTTGCAGTTGGATTTCTGCAACTGAATGGATATCAGCCAGAATGGATATCAGTCTATCTTGCTGCAAATCGCTATTCTTAAAAACTTGTCACATTTCCTATGACACTATGATGATAGGTGGGATTGATATAGATCCAAATGAACAAAACAAGTCAAGCTATGTTACTTGGGATTTAACTGTATTTAAATAGGTAGTGGCCAAATTGAGGCAAATACGAGCCACTTTTGTCTGTAAAGTGGGTGGCAGACTCCTCATAGCAGACATGATAGCTTAATCACCTAGTAGAAGCAGACTTTACTCACTTGCCATCTACAAAATCTCTGCTGGATAACACTTGACAGATCTGTTGGCAGCAGTGCAATAGGACTTCTTTACTGCTGCTACCCTGCAGCATAGCCCTTTTTAAAAAGATTATGTGCCACAATTAGTTGGCTTTAGCACAAGGCGAGTGTCATTTGTGGTTGGGTCATCTTACTCCTTGCTTTTATACACTTTTGTTACATCATGGAGTTGGGGTGGAGACTGTGTCAATGACGATGTTAAAGGATGTCTGGCAACCACTGTCATAATAGCAGTAAGCAGCCTTCTGTTCCACAAGACAAGGCCTTTGAAAGAGCAACCATCCAGCCAGTGGAGAAAATTCCACAGTTCTGGAATGCATTTGGCTCCATGAATCTCTTGAGGGTAGTTCAAAGGTTCATTCTGTTCTTGACAAATTTCAGTCCTCCCATTAAGGGTCAGATTTGCAGCTAGGAGATGCTACCTGATCCATCTTATATGTTAGATGCCGTAAGTAGCATCTGTAGCACAAAGTGTCTTTTCACCAGCATAGGTTGGTGTTCTACCTGCAACCCCTTATTGACAGAGGTAGTATGGCTACAGTTAGCCATGCCCTGGTAACATTCAGATTAAATTACTGCAATTGGGGACTACCTTTAAACACTGCTTGGAAACTGCAGGTGGTGCAAAATGACTTGAACACACCATATCGAATATATCTTGCCAGTGTTGAAATAACTCCACTGGCTTCCTCTGTGTTTCTAGCACAAGTCAAAAGTGCTGGTTTTAACCTTCTAAAAACCCTGTATGGCTTGGACCTGGGTGTCTAAAGGACTGCCTCCTGCTGTATGAACTTCCCTGGCAGGTAAGACCTATGGAGGCCATTCTAGCCCATGCCTTCCATGTGACAGTGTCTTCAGAGGTTGGGAGTGTGGCACTTGGGGAGTAGTGCCTTTTCCATGTGGCACCCGTTTTGTGGAATGCTCTTGAATCCCAGGTACGTTTACCTAGCAACCACTTTGCTGAGTTTTAGGTACCAGAATAAGCATTTTCATTTTCTTGGGCTTACATTGATTGATTTAATTGTATTGGTGCTTCCAAGCATTATCTAAATCTTATTTCTGCCATGTCTTATATTGATTTTTAATTAGAAGGTGCTTTGGGATTTTTAAACTGAAAGTTAGGTTAGAAATACCTTAACAAAGTTAATGTACCTACTGTCTTGATAGGAGCATAAGAAGGGAGGGATAAACACATGCCATATTTTAAAAATGGAGAAAATTTATCTCATAATTCCAGTTTTTCCTTTATACCTTTGCTCTTCATAGCTATCGCTTCCTTCAGGCAGCAACACAATTAGAAGTAGCTTTAGAATCATTTTAAAGTGTCTTTCTTAAATTGGAGATAGATAAAATAATCTCTGCAGATGATATCTGGCCTGCCACAACAGTCCCTCCAGTTTGTATAATCCTATCTCATTGGATGGTCTTTCAGGGGTGGGGGAGCTCCTTTGGGGGTTTGTGCTAGATATGCTTGTGGACCTTAAGCTGAATATTCCTTTTCTAAGGGCGTAATTCTATCCAGATAGGCGGACACCTCCAAACTCGGAGGCGACCTCCTATCCATGGCAGGGCAGGAGAAGCACGGGGGGATCATTCCCTCCACGCTTCTCCTGCCCTGCATTTTTGGCTAGACAGCCAGTTGTGGCTGTCTAGCCGTGGGAGGACTGAGCAGGGAAGGAGGCTGCTGTATGACACACTGGATGTGTCATATAGGCATTTCCGCCCTCCCTGGAACGCCCCCAGACGCTCCTCTTGTGAGTGTGGAGGATGGGGAGGCAGCACGGAAGTGCAGGGAGGTCAGTTCTCCAGGAAACAACCTCAGAACACGGACTCCAAGGTTGGTTCCCGGAAAAGCGGATATCCTGTGGATATCTAGCTGCTGCCTAGTGACCATAGGATTGCTCCCTCAGGGGGTTGGCAGTAGGATGTACCTGACTATTCAAGTTCAAATTAATTTGAACCCAGACATTAAAACAATGAAACAGCCTGTGGTTAATTGAGCACTTTTTTCTTTTTTGTTTTTTCCTAGTAAAACCTCTGCCTCCACACAATCTGTCTCTGAACTCAGGAGAATTTGCCACAGTCCTGAAACTATCATGGCAAGACCAATTTAATGAAAAAACAATGCTGCTGAAATACAAAATTCAATACAAGACCATTGAGAGTACGGACTGGAATGAGGTAACACTACAACCATTATTTGTCAACAGTTATCGGTGACACCTTGTTTTAGGCCAGTTATACTGCTGCTGGAATTTACAGGAATGGTAGTGGTTTAAATAAGAGAAAGGTACATTTCAGCTAACCTTTTGGGGGAAAGATCCATAAAATAAGAATTACAAAATCCTTGTTATGAAATATGATAAAGGAATTAAGTTGTTACAGTGATAAGTAAAAACAGCTCAGTAGGAGAATAAACTTGTTTAGGGAGCTTGTGGAGTCTCCCTGGATAACTTCAAAAGGGTGGGTAGGCACCTGTCAGAATAGGGAATTATGTTTACCTAGATAACCTATTAAGATTCTGTAATTGCTAGCAAAATGCTTGTCAGGTCTTCTCTATGGTAGGAGGACTGGAAGACCATGTATAATTATGTAGTTTCAGAGAGAGTCTTCTGACTTGTTCTAGCACCGGTTTAATCCCCATGTGATCCATTCTTGGCCAGTGCACAAACTTTTTAAACCCTGCATCACTACCACCCCTTCTGAATCTAAGCTAATGTCTAAGGCCCACCAATCCAGCATCAGTTATGGATATAGTTATGTCATACAGCCTGCAGTATGTGTTAGTATCTGGGCATTGGGGTAGTAATCTTACTGTGACATTATGTCTGCCCCACGTGTACTGAAGTAGGTGTTACTTCGTTATTTTGTTTTAAATTGTGAAGAAAGAAAATAATCAGTTGGGATCAGGCCTTGGGAACTAAGGGGATCTGGTTGCTGACAGAACTATTGAGACCTGTAGGCATGAACTGACTGGAAGCATAGATATCTGCTTGAAACTAGTGCTGGGCTGAGCTATACAGCCCACCCAAACTTTGTAGTTTGGCTGGGCTGTATAAAAAAAAGATGGTATTAATCTTCAGGGGAGGGGGATTTCTTACCTTATGAGGTAGCTGGTAGCTTTTTTTTCTTTAACCAAAAAGCATTGCAACTGCTTGAAGCAGCAGCTCTGGTCGCATTCCTGAACAGAATGCCTTTGGAATGATGGTGTATGATGCCATCGTGTTGTTCCCAGGGGCAGGGTTATTCCCTGCTTCATTGGCCTGTTTGAAGCAGCAGCAAAGCTTCTTCTTGTGATAAAAAAGGAAAGAGAAAAAACCCTCAGTACCTTTTGAAGGCAAGATGAATACTTTTGAAACTCACCGACACCATTACCAAATATGCCCCCTGCGAAAGCATTCATCATTCAGAGAATGCTACAGAATTAAATATTTCTAAAGGCTGTAATCCTGTGCACAGTTTTCTGGGAGCATGCCCCAGTGGAAATGATGACATTCAGAAGTAAACATGCATAGGATTGCACTGTAAAACTTGCCCTTGGAACATAAAGCTGAAATAAATTGTAAAGCGATTCCACTAAATGTTTTCTACTACAATGGTAACAAAAATGGAGGTCTCGAGTAAGTTTTTTTCAATCATATCCTAATGAGGTATTAGGAAGGTTATTGTGCCTACTGCTCTTGTTGCTAAACTATGTAAAAAATCAGAAATGCAGTAGCAAAATGAATACTCTAAAGGGAGTAGTATGGGAGTAGTATAGTAGTATGGTGATTTCAATTTTTAGATATACCTGTCTGCCTCTCTGCCTTGCTCATTAACTAGTAGCATTTCCTGAAGTCCAGTTTCATTTTCACAGGTTCCTCCTCAAGACACAGATTCACCAAGAATTTCCTTCGTTACCCAGGAACTTAAGCCAAATACAAAATATGTGTTTAAGCTGTGCTGTGCACTTGCAAATTATCCAGGTTATTGGAGTGACTGGAGTCAAGAAGTAATCGGGTTCACAGCTGAAGACAGTAAGTAATACTTAAAAGTGCCCAGTTTGCCCCAAGTTGTCAAAATGTTAAGCAGGTATGTTTCAGCCTAAGAAAGGTCTCGGTAAAAGAACATAAGAGATCTGGTGGATCAGACCAAAAGTCTATCTAGTCTAATGTTCTGTTTCCACAGTGGCCAATCAAATGCCTGTGGGAAGTTTACAAGTAAGACATGAGTGCAATAACACTGTCCCTCTTGTGTTTCCTGGCAACTGGTTTTGAGAACCATACTGCCTCTGATACTGGAGGTAATATATAGCCATAATGACTAGTAGCTATTGATAGCCTTACCCTCCATGAATTTATCTAATCCCCTTTTTAAAGCAATCCAAGTTGGTGGCCATCACTACATCTTGTGGTAGTGAATTCCATAGTTTATCTATGTGCTGTGTGAAGAAGTATTTCTTCTTTATCTGTCCTACCATTCAGCTTCATTGGATGACCCTGGGTTCTGGTATTATGAGAGAAGGAGAGAAAACCTTTCCCTGTTCCTTTTTATTTACTTATTTTATATCCCACCTTCCTGCTAAAAAATGGCACTCAAGGCAGCTAAAAATAAAATCCAAGCTAAAAGCAAAATCTTAACTGAAACATAACATGAAATGAGAGCTAATGAATAATTATTGTAGCTTGAATACTTACGGAATTTCTGTAGAGCATCATCCAAGATAAGGGCTCAGTAGTTTTGCTGTTACATCCATGGAGGCAACCAAGGTTTGCACTAAACTGGTTGGGGAAAGGCCTGCTTGCATCTCACTTAGGTTTGGTTATTGGATGCAGGGCAACAGTTCTGGAGAAGTGCACTCTCTGTCAGAAGTTCAAGATCTGTTTTCTTTGAAGAACATGAAATGATAAAGCAGAAGGGGATATTGTAACTTTTTTTACTTTAAAGAATTATATGAGTGCTAATCTGCACATGCAAATAAGCGCTTGTCCTTCAGCAAACTAAAAACAAAAAAAGTTCAAAAAGAGCATTGGATTAAGCCAGGATTATGTGTTGGCTTGTCACCAGTGATGACATGGGCAATCCAAAGAGCTGCTCATGACAGTAACACAACATTAGTTCAGCGCTTTGTGCATCTGAAGATTTTGTTTGGGGTTTCAGCAGGAACTTAGCTGAAACAATCTTTGCACAACCAGTTTCCCAATGACTGCCTCATAACAGGAAAAATTAGTGTGTATCCTGTGCAGCTAGAGGAGGATGTGCATTTCTCCTTCTCTGAAAAGGAATCATCTGAATACTCCTTAACTCTTCTGTCTTGGTTCATAACTGCTAGTCAGAAGCTAATAGTAGATAGTTTACACAACGAGTTTACACCTTGTCAGTTCTGATTTGAAGTAGGTGTAAAGTTCATCTGATCTGGTCCATTTGTACTTAAATCAGTTCTTACCCACTTTAATTTTGGTTTCTGGGGAGAGGGGAAAGAGATTCTTTGAGTTACACTGTTAAATAGTTAGGGAACATACAAATCCCCTAGCATGGCTGTTTTCAAAGTGGGATTTATTATATTGTCTCTTCTTCTCCACGCTTGAAGGTGGTCCATTTTAACCTGGCTTCCTCTTTCCAAAAAAAGTGTTATCTCCTGTTTCACTTATTCTTCATGATAAGTACAGAACCTACAAAATTTCAAGGGGGAAATCCTTCCCTCAACATATAGTACATAGAAGGGAAGGGTTCAGCCACAGTTGGAAAGGATTTTTGCCTCGGAAACAGCATGCCAAAGTGTACAGTTCCTCTGAGCACATCACCTCCAGTGTGATCATTTGGGGGGAGGGATTTGGACTCCGAAGAGTCTTCCTGTATCACAGCCCAATTTCATCCTTTCCACCATAGTCACTTGGATGGGAAAGGATGGCTCAGCTGCCCTTTGCCTTTGGAATGCCCCTTTGTGGGAGTGGAAGGAAGGATTTGCCATTCTTTCTGTACTCCTTAAACAGCATAACTAACAGACACACAGCTAGCACTTGTGAGAGCTAGCACTTGTGCACTGCCCACTGCAAGATTTTGCTACTTACCTCCCCGCCACCCATCTCTAGCAGCCTTCACCAACCTGCTGCCCTCCAGGTGTTTTGGACTAGAACTCTCAAGATTCTTGACCATTGCCCATGCCAGCTGAGGTGGATGGTTGTTGAAGTCCAAAACATCTGGAGGGCATCAGGTTGGGAACCCATCAGTCCCACTTCCCCTTTGCCATTTAGGCGGCCAACATATCTGCATTCTGGGAACCTACTTTGTTAAGTAGTAGAGTTATATGCCAGCTACACCTTCTTCTGGGAAAATAATGTAAACCTGTAAAGCCCTAAATGGTTGGGGACCAGGATATCTAAAGATTGCCTTTTCTCAAGGCAATCATCTGTAGATACTGTTTTCCTGGTGTTTCTTCTTTTAGATGTTAAGCAGTGGCTGGGACGCTTCCTCCCCAGATGTGTTTATTGAGGCACGTCATTACTATGTTTTCAGATGCTGGGCAGAACCTGTCTAACTTGCAGTTAGGCTTATTCATGTTTACCTGTTCTTATTTTATTGTACTACTGCTTTTATGCTTTTTATATGTTTTGCCTTTTTTGTTTTTTAAGGTATGTTTGACACTATGTCTAATCTAATTGTATTTGTAATCTGCCTTGAAAGTCCTCTATAGCAAAAGGGCAGGATATATCTTGATCTTTAAAAAAAGATTACTTATAACCAATTTCTGTATAGTTGCTAGATTTTATCTCTTCACTAAATTTTGTGGCATATTGTGTGTATTTTGAATAAATTAGTTTGAACTGGACTCTTCACTAGTTTGTAAATTTCTTAGATATGCTGAACTTTCTATTTAAAGGATTAATAATGCAAAGAAACATCTTGCTCTTTTAAAACAGAAATTTTTTAAAAAATTAAACAGCTTCTAAAACAAATTACTTGGGTTGAGCAGTATTGTTATTTCACAATTACAGCGAACTCTAAGGAAATTACAACAAAGAGTCTTGTAGCACCTTCAAGGTGAACAAATATATTCTGGCATAGAGCCCTGTAGTTCCTGAAAGCTTATGCCAGAATTTGTTAGTCTTTAAGGTGCTACAAGACTTGGGGCGCAATCCTGTGGCCGCTAGTCAGCGGCTAGATGGCCATAGGATAAGTCAGTTCCCTGGAACCGACCTCAGAGCCCGCTCTCTGAAGTCATTTCCCAGAGAACCGACCCCCACCCCCCTCCTGCACCACCTCATAGGCAGCATGGATCAGCCCCGCACTCCGTGCTTGTAAGAGCAGCGCAGAGCAACAAAAACAGGGCGTGGCCGGGGCGGGGAGGTTGGAAATGCCAGTATGACACATCCTATGTGTTGTCCGGCCACTGCTTCCCACACTCCAAGGTCACATGTCTAGACAGCCGAAATCGGCTGTCTAGCCACAAAAGCAGAACGGCGGGAGTGAGGAGGAGATCCGCTCCTCCCACCCTTCCCTAGATAGGTGGTTGCCCCTGGGGTCAGAGGCAACTCTCGATCCGCGTAGGATTGCTCCCTTAGTTGTTTTCCTGCAATAAACTAACATGGCTACCCTCAGGAAATTGTGTAAAGACATGGTAATTATTTTATTTTCATTCTAACCTTCCCCGAAAGAGCTTGCGGTAACGAAATAACCCCCCATTTATCCTCACAACAACCGCTGAGGTTGCATGTGTGTGACTGAACCAGGTTTAGCTAATGAGCTTCATGGCTGACTGAGGATTTGAATCTGGGTCACCCTGATTCTAGTCTTGACACTGTACCCAGTTTGGAGCAATGTTTGCTTATGATGACAACTTGTCTTGCTGTTGGGAGAAGATTTCAGTGATAATAGGTAGCCAATGACTGCTCCATTACTGTAGGTGTGCACATTTCCCCTCCATTACTTTTAGGGAGATTTCCACACATCCACTGAAGGGCACCCCTTCATGGATCACTGCCTTGTTCGTAACTCAGTGAAGCCATAAGCTATGCCATGGGCCACCCAAGGCGGACAGGCCATGGTGGAGAGTTCTGACAAAATGTGGTCCACTGGAG
Organism: Heloderma suspectum; assembly: GCF_057233095.1. NCBI lineage: Eukaryota > Metazoa > Chordata > Lepidosauria > Squamata > Helodermatidae > Heloderma > Heloderma suspectum. The sequence goes on along the minus strand of NC_139459.1, from coordinate 37,468,042 downwards.
AAGGAAATGGCAACCCACTCCAGTATTCTTGCCAAGAAAACCCCATGGAACGTATCACAAGGCTAAAAGATATGATGCCAGAAGATGAGCCCTTCAGGTCAGAAGGTGTCTAATATAGTACTGGGGAAGAACAGGGGGAATTTCCAAGTAGCGCCAGAAAGAGTGACGCGGCTGGGCCAAAGCCGAAAGGACACTCAGCTGTGGATGTGTCTGGTGGTGAAAACAAAATCCGATGCTGTAAAGAACAATATTGTTTAGGAACCTGAAATGTAAGATCAATGAATCAAGGTAAGCTGGAGGTGATCAAACATGAGATGGCAAGACTGAACATCGACATCTTGGGAATCAGCAAACTCAAATGGACAGGCATGGCCGAATTTAATTCAGGTGACCATTATATCTCCTACTGTGGGCAAGAATCCCTTAGAAGAAATGGAGTAGCACTCATAGTCAACAAAAGGGTGGGAAAAGCAGTACCGGGGTACAATCTCAAAAACGATAGAATGATCTCAGTACGAATCCAAGGCAAACCATTCAGCATCACAGTAATTCAAGTCTATGCCCCAACCACTGAGGCCGAAGAAGCTGAGGTTGACTGGTTCTATGAAGACCTACAACACCTTCTAGAACTAACACCAACAAAAGATGTCCTCTTCATCATAGGGGATTGGAATGCTAAAGTAGGAAGTCAAGAAATCACCGGGATAACAGGCAAGCATGGCCTTGGTGTACAAAATGAAGCAGGACAAAGGCTAATTGAGTTTTGCCAAGAGAACACGCTGATCATAGCAAACACTCTTTTCCAACAGCACAAGAGGTGACTCTACACTTGGACATCACCAGTTGGTCAATATCGAAATCGGATTGATTATGTCCAAAGATGGAGAAGCTCTATACAGTCAGTAAAAACAAGACCAGGAGCTGACTGTGGCTCAGATCATGAGCTGCTTCTTGCAAAATTTCGGCTTAAATTGAAGAACGTAGGGAAAACCACTGAACCATTCCGGTATGACCTAAATCATATCCCTGATGAATATACAGTGGAGGTGAGGAAGAGATTTAAGGGATTGAACTTGATAGACAGAGTGCCTGAGGAACTATGGACAGAGGTCTGTAACATTGTTCAAGAGGCAGCAACGAAATCCATCCCAAAGAAAAAGAAATGCAAGAAAGCCAAGTGGCTGTCTGATGAGGCTTTACAAGTAGATGAGGAAAGAAGGGAAGCGAAAAGCAAGGGAGAAAGGGGAAGATATATGCAACTGAATGCAGAGTTCCTGAGAATAGTAAGGAGAGACAAGAAGGCCTTCTTAAATGAACAATGCAAAGAAATCTAGGAAAACAACAGAATGGGAAAGACTAGAGAACTCTTCAAGAAAATTGGAGATCTCAAGGGAACGTTTTGTGCAAAGACGGGCATGATAAAGGACAAAGAAGGCAGGGACCGAACAGAAGCAGCTGAGATTAAGAAGAGTTGGAAAGAATACACAGAAGAACTATACAGGAAATATCTGAATGTCCCTGATAGGCATGATAGTGCGGTCACTGAACTTGAGCCGGACATCCTCGAGAGTGAAGTCAAGTGGGCCTTAGGAAGCATTACGAACAACAAAGCTAGCGGAGATGACAGTATTCCAGCTGAGCTATTTAAGATCCTAAAAGATGATGCTATTAAAGTGCTACACTCAATACGCCAACACATTTGGAACACTCAACAGTGGCCACAAGACTGGAAAAGGTCAGTTTACATTCCAGTTCCAAAGAAGGGCAACGCCAAAGAGTGTTCAGACTACCGTACAATTGCGCTCATTTCAAACGCCACCAAGGTTATGCTCAAAATCCTACAAGCTAAGAGCCCCTTGTTGAGGGTGAAAGTGGAGAGTACAAAAGCTGGTTTGAAACTCAACATTAAAAAAAACTAAGATCATGGCATCTGGCCCCATCACTTCCTGGCATATAGAAGGGGAAGAAATGGAAGCAGTGACAGATGTTATTTTCTTGGGCTCCAAGATAACCACAGATGGTGACTGTAGCCATGAAATTAAAAGACGCTTGCTCCTTGGGAGGAAAGCTAAGGCAAACCTAGACAGCATAGTAAGAAGCAGAGACTTCACCTTGCCGACAAAGGTTCGTATAATCAAAGCTATGGTTTTCCCAGTAGCAACATATGGCTGTGAGAGCTGGACTATGAGGAAGGCCGAGCGCTGAAGAATGGATGCTTTCGAACTGTGGTGCTGGAGAAGATTCTTACGAGTAGGGATGTCAGAGAATTTCTCCACGAATCTCGGGAAGGCTGAATGCCCGAAATTGGTGGAGAAACGGTCTGCCCCCCTGCCTCCCCCAGGATGGGACTTAACTTGCTCGAATGTCCCTGGCGGCTCCGGTTTCAGTTCGGCGGCAGCGACCAGTCTTCCGACCGGCCGCCGCCGCCGCCTTTTCCAAGTAAAACAAACAAACGTGATAGGCTACGTAAAGATTTACATAGCCTATCACGGCTAGATTTTTAAAAAACACCATGATAGGCTACGTAAATGTTTATGTAGCCTATCACGGCTGACTTTGGGAAAAAAAAAATGGGCGCCGCCATTTGCGTACGCGCTTTTTTCTCTTTTTTTTTCAAAGTCAGCCGTGATAGGCTATGTAAACATTTACGTAGCCTATCACGGCTGACTGCAGACCAGGGATGCAAACGGCGGCGGCTATGGCCGCCGCCATTTGTGTCCCGGCAGGAGACAAGGTTTCGCGGCCGGAGGGACGGGGCGCCTCCCCCCCGACCAGAATTTTGGCGGGGAGGGACAGGGCGCCTCCCCCCCCGCCCAGAATTTCAGGGGGAGGGATGGAGCGCCTCCCCCCCACCGTGAAGCAAGCTGCGGGATCAAGTAAGGGACTTTCATCCATCCCTGGACTGCAAGGAGGTCAAATCAGTCAATCCTAAAGGAAATCAACCCTGCCTGCTCATTGGAAGGACAGATACTGAAGCTGAAGCTCAAATATTTTGGCCACCTAATGCAAAGAGAAAAGTCACTGGAAAAGACTCTTATGCTTGGAAAGATTGAAGCAAAAGGAGAAGGGGATGGCAGAGGATGAGATGGCTAGATAGCATCACCAATGCAATGAATGTGAACTTGAGCACACTCCGGGAGAGAGCGCAGGACAGGAAGGCCTGGCGTGCTATGGTCCATGGGGTCACGAAGAGTCAGACACGACTGAACAACAACAACTGAAGGGCAGGCAGTAACTGCTTTGAAAAGGAGCAGTGAAAAGTGTGTGTGTGGGGGGGGGGGTGTGAATGAATATCTCCACGTTGTGGAGTAGCTGAAGTCTCAGAAATGTTGAAAAGGTGGAGGACACTGAGAAGTGTCAGTTCAACACTTAAAAGCAAGAGGATCACATCACCAAGATATTGTCCGTCCCCCCTCTTTTGGTGCACTTCTTCCATTCACCTTTTCTCCCCATTTTTGTTGCTTCTGAATTGCGCTACTGGGTCCCTCCTTTGTCTTACTGTTATTTCTCCCTTGGTCCTTTACAGCTGTGTGCAAATTAGCCTGTATTCAGCTTCATCTTTTCAGTTTCCTTGTATTCCACCTACTCCACTTTGCTGGTCCCTTTGACAGTTGAAACATACAAAGAAATTGACCAGGCAAGACTACACTTATTGGACAGCAGTAAGTGAATACTTGCGAAAGGCCGACAAAATAAATTATGACCCCACCTCCCCATTTGCACATTTTTGAGGCACTCAAAAATAAAAATTAAAAAAACTGGGGAATGAAAAGGCTTAGCTTTCGGATAATGGAGGGCTCCAGGGCCAAAACACAAGAGGGTTCTGCAGCAGTGGTGCTCGGGGTATGGGAGAAGGAGGGGGAGAACAAGCCAGCACAAGCCCAATTATCTGTCTGGTTTGCTGTCACTGGGTTCACACAACTTGCTAGCCCAGACTCAGTGGTTGAGTGTGGGTTGTTTGTCAACCCACGGGTTGTCTGAAACCAGGAAATTTTCCACAAGGTGGCTTGTTAACCATGCAGTCTGGCTTGTTAACCACCCTGAACAAGGTGGCTTGCTCAAGAAAGAAAAGCCACACTGCATGGTTAACAAGCCACCCTCTGGAAAATGTCCTGGGTTTGGACAACACGCTAACCCATAGTTCAACAAACCACAGTTCAACAATAACCCACACCCAACTACTGGGTGTGGATTAGCATATTGTGTGAACCCAGCCTGTCAGTTCTTCAGCGAACAACCAACCCACCATGACTTATTCGCAGGGTGGCTTAGCATGATGTGTAAACCCGCTCATAGTGTCTTATGATCTGGTTGCATATCACACTAAGCCACCCTGTGAATAAGCCACAGGCTGGGTTCACACAGCACGTTAACCCACACTCAGTGGTTGAATGTAGGGTGTTGTTGAACTGTTGTCATGCACTTCTGCTTTTACCCACAACAACAAGCTTGTTTGGGTTTAGTGTTGGGTTAACCGCTCGGTTGTTTAGCCCTTAAACAACCTAGCAGTCCAGGTTCTGATATGCTCTATAGTCTCCAAAGGAGCGAGCCTATTGTGTGTTGTAGGGCACTGCAGGCAGCACACCTGCTCTCTTCCACTCGTCCCCAACAGCCCATGGTTTATTTAACCAATGGGCTGTTGTTATGTGCAAACAGGGCTTCTGTGTGCATTGTTTTCCATTGTCTTGGTCATTTCAATAGAGGTAGACTTGTCCCAAAAATAAAAATGTAATTTTTTCACTAAATTAAGGGGCTTGCTGAAACACAACATACCATTTCATTGTGGATGATTGACACAAGTTATCATTTTTCTCCCAGTGCTGTCAAGGTGCATTTGACTCTATCTGGTAACAGAGGGTTCAAAAGACCCACCTGTCATCTGTGTATAGATCTAAGGGATCACTGTAATAAAGCATGTGTGAATTTGGAAGTATGAGTTATTTCTTTTTAACACAGTACATATGCATTAAAGAAAACTAAACAGTGAGCTAAATGAAACATCTGAATATTTTTGAGATGTTCGTTTGTTTTCATCAGAACCATCTAAAGGACCAGCTGTGTGGCGGAAGATTAGCACTGCTCACTCATCAGGAAACTGGACTCTGCTATTGATCTGGAAGGTTAGTACCAAATGTTTATCAAACTGAATGTCTGGCTTCCTGATTTTTTCGCCATTATATCCATCTACAGCATTTTCAATTACTGATCCATATAAACTCATCATAACATACAGCACTGGCACAGCAGTTGACACATCCTGCTGTAAACATTACTTCTAGGGCAACTTCATGCACAACAAACTGCACTTGGGATAGATTCAAGAGTTTTAAAATAGACATATTTAGCATATAATGTAAAGAACTTGCACATGTAGTAGTTGCTACGTTCCTTTAAAATACGTGGGGAAGGAGGTATAATGCTTTCTTCACCATTTCATCTGAATATTTTAATTAATCAAGTTAACAAGCAGAATAGACATGTACCTTTCACTGTATGTTGTGGTAGGGTTACAGAATTCTGTAAACCACTGCTTGAGAATTATTCATAAAGCTTAGGTCAAATTCTCCTGGGACAAAGCAATAACTAATAGGCCTGATTTCAGCAAGTTATATATTATTGTATGGCTGTCGTATACTGGATGAGGGGCATAAATTAATTTTTTTACCTTGACTACACTTTAGTTAACTAAACTTAATTTGAAAGCAGCACAAATCTCTCATGGATGTGAATGGCACCATGCTTTGTCTCGGATAGATGTAACTTGCTATGGTGGTCTTTGTGTAGTTTCTAATGAGAGATTAGATGTAACCATTCATAAGTTGTGAGAGCCATGACTCTCTCTTGTTAATAATAATTGCTCCCATGTCTTTATTGAAGACGTGAGAGCAAAATAAAGGCTTGAATAAATAGTACAGCTACTTGTTTTCTCCAACGATTTGTGTGTGTTGGAATGGGTCATAGTCCCCTCTTTCCAGCTGGATTGACAAAAGAATTTGATACCATTTTTATACCAAACTACTGTACTGCAACATAAAGATAGCACAAGTGTTTTACTTGGGATCAGCAGTTAATCCCTTCTCTGATACTTAATAATTACAATGCATAGTTCTGTTTACTAGTGTTGGTAAACTTCCAAATACTGTTGTACCTTGACACTTCCCCCTCCCTTCATCATTTCTACTCATACACCCAAGGTTATGGGATTAGTATGGCTGCTAGGTTTTATTTGCAGTTATACTTTTATATTGTAGTTTTAAGCTTTCATATTTTATATGTTATGTTGTACTTCATGGTATTAATTTTTGTGAACTGCCCAGAGAGCTTCGACTATTGCGTGGTATAGAAATGAAATGAATAATATAGAGTTTTATAATTGTATTGATTAGGACCTTCAAATCCCATATCTTTCCACTTGAGAATAGGGACTTCCAAATAACTTTATATTCCTTGAGTTCTCTTCAGGAGAGTAAAATATTTGTGATTTAATTGTTGTTCAGTGAAATTTTTTTAGTGCTTCTTCTTCAAGGAATTCAGAGCAGTATTTTAGCCTCTCAGCCGCCCTGAGAAAGAAGTTAGTCTGGGAGAGTGTCTTGCCTAGGTTCAGATGTAAATATCATAGTTGGATGGAAATTTTGAACAGGTTTCTTGCATTGCTCAGTAGTTAAGCACGTGCTTTGCATGGAGAAGATCCCAAGTTTAATCCATAGCGATCGAGTTGTAAAATGATCTGGAAAGCATCTCTGGCTTAGACTTTAGTGAGTTGCTGCTAGTTTGCAGTAGACAAGGAGCTGGATTAGATGCACGAAAGGTCTGACTGCATAGAGCAGCTTCATAATGTTAACACATAAGCTCCAAATATTTATTTATTTATTTATTTATATTTCTTTTTAACAGGAGTTGAATCATTCCGAAGCCAATGGAATAATTTTGAAGTATGAAGTATCCATTGCAGGAAGGCCACCACTTTCTTTTCGAACTGAATTCTACAGTGTGAATACCACTCAGCTGCCCCTAAATGTGCAAAATGGGACATATGAAGTGAGGGTTACAGCATATAACAAAGTTGGTAAATCTCCTCCATCAGTTTTGCTTATCCCAGCAACTAACTCAAAAGGTACATTTTTTCACATGATTTTATACGTGTGCAGTGCATATCCAGTTTTTATCAGAGGAAATAAATGTTAATCTTGGCAGACTTCTGTTTCTCTTACATTTCTGTTTTCAAACTTTGCATTCAACATCCTGTTTTTGATAAAATTTGAATTAATAATTGTAACTACAGCTGTGCTTTGTGGATTATCCCACCTTCTACAAGATGATTCTGCAAATTATTCCTCCTTTCAGCACTTTGTCCTATCCTTGTAACTATATTGGCTACTTACACTGTTTAGTCTTGATATTACACTAGTAATCACATGATGCCATTAAAATTTTGTCCACTATATTAGATTTTGTGTAGTTAGGTATTTTATTATGTCAGCCTTGTATTTATTTAACAACTCACCTGATAGCCTAGCCATGGGCAACCAGGAATTCCATGCAGATGAATTCATGGTATTCTATGCAGGTGAATTAGAACAATGATGGAGGAGGAATGGATCACTTGGTTTCTGTGCTAGCTGAGGAGGAAGGGAAGTCTCTTCCTCTATGACCTTCATAGAAATACAGCAGGCTGTCTCTGTCCCTCCACCAGGAGGAAGAAGGCTATTCTTTTAACTGATCTGCTTTGCCATGCTGTCCACAGAAGAGTGAGCTTCCACTCTTTTGTAGCTAGTCTGGAAAAACGGGCTATTTAATTTTTTTGCAGCTTTTTTTTTTTTTTGCAGAGTTAAGCACTGGCTCTAACTTTTTTCTCTCAGCCCTGCTCTGCCTTTCCTCATATACTGTTGTGCTATCTTTTATCCCCAATGATGTGTACTTAGGAGATCTTGAGCTTGATAGTGGGAATGAATAAAAGAATTGTCTTCTTTTCCTGTTTACTTACAATCCAGCTGCTCTACAGGCTGTCTTCAGTTCTTTGTGGTCCCTATGCATCACACTTATGGGCTCTGCGCTTGCACAGAGCCTCATTTGGGAACACTCTCTAGCTGAGGAAAACATTTTTCAGCAGGAAACCCCCCCCCCCCACTATTTACTGTGCATGTCCCAGTGGATTCCCGCCTGTTCCCTCGGTTCTCTTTCAGCTGCCTTGCTGAAAGGACTCTTCGTTAGGACTTCTCGCTCTTTAGTATTATATTGGCTGAGGTAGTTAGGAGTTAGCTTTTTTCTGTCTTTCTGTTTGTCTTCTTTCTATATAAAAAAAATTAGGTAGTTTATCGTACTGTATTTTGTGATCGCCGTTAGGCAACGTATGGCTGTTAAGGCCCCCTTTCACAAATGCATTCAGTGCAACCATAAGCTACCCCCCAGAGTATTGAGGGGTACCCGCCATTGTATGAATTTTACTAAACAAACTAAGTGCCACCGATCAGACCACTTAAAAGTGATCTTGTGGGAAAAGGCTTTAGAAGCTGTTGATTCCACACACTCAAAGGCTTCTGCTTCATGGCCTCAGGTGAAGGCAGAGCAGGTGCAATCTCCTGCTATTGATCGGGCCAAGTCTCCAACTCTAACCATGGGTCAAACTGATCCACCCACTCCAGGCAGTTTTCTAACTGTCTCTACAGCTAAGAAGCTTTCAAAGAAAGCAAAAGCTCCAAGGGCTTTTAAGTCATTGGTTGAAGTCCTTAAGAAGAAGAGAAAGGAAGACCATGATAAGGGAGTTCTTCCCTCTAAAACTGCGCAGGAAGAGCGACGAACTTCAATTCCACCACCACCTCCGTTATTGGACTCTCCAATACCGAGAGCTCCATCGGTTTCATTATTGATACTGAGAGCACCTTCGGTATCATTACCCAAGCCGCTGCATATGGCGTCGACATTGGAAGGCAAAAATAGAGACGGCTCACCACCGACATTTCCCCATGGCTCGCCACCTCTGATGCGGTTGTCTCCTCTCCCGGTACCAGGGGAATGCCTGTACAGCACCAGATTCGTTTTGCTCTGACAGATCAGGTATACCTTACCGTGACCACTGTGAGAGAGATGGAGGCTACAGATCTCATTCATCAGTACATGAATGGGACAGATATTGTGATTGGTCATTTCTGCCTAGGATGCACTATCAGTATGATGGCTGGCATTATCATCGAGATGCACTCCATGGTCGTACAGGATATTTGGGAGCAACATCCCCTTGGTATCGTCCTGCACCATTGGTGACTGTTTCAAGACCACCACAGGAGCAACCATTTTTATTTCCTCCACCGGTTCTGGCGCGGTGAACTTCCTTGAGGGGACAAACGTTGTCTTAAAACAAAAATCACTGGCATTTGCTACTGATACCGTGGGATCAGTTGCGTCTTGCCCTCTCCCACCTCTGCCTCTTTCGGCATCTAAGGAAGAAAAGGAACCAGGATCAAGGCACAGCATCATCTCTGCAATCCATTGACATCTGTTTCCTCAGTACCGCCCTCAGTGTCCTCCCTGGACAATGCCATGAGGGTGTGTGAGGGAGCTTCTCCTTTGGAGGATCTCTACCATTTTACAGAACAGATACTGAGGATGGCACAATCTTTAGGGATTGAGACTCAACAACCTGCTGAGAAATTACAGGACCCAGTATTTGACGTTATATATACGGAAGCCTCAGCCTCCGTTTCCATTCCTTTTCTCCCTACTCTGCTTCATACTGTAAAGGAGTCTTGGAAGGCCCCTTCATCCATGGCTCCCTCATCAAAATGATTAGAATCGCTCTACAAGGTGGGAGAAAAGGATGCAGGATTTTTGTTTACACATCCACATCCAAATTCCATTATAGTAGAGTCATCACAGGAAAAATCCCAGAAAATGCCTCGCCAGCTGACAAGAAAGGACACAGGTTGGATTTACTAGGCAGGAGAATTTATTCCTTGGCTGCACTTGGTCTCTGTGTGGCTAACTATCAGGCAACAATGTCACAACACCAACTTTTTTTGTGGGAAAAGATTGGATCTCTGTGCGACTACCTTCCAGAAGACCAAAGGGAACTTGCTTGACTTTTCCAGACTGAGGCACTAAAGCTATCTCGGCAACAGATCAATACCACTCAACACCAAGCCGACTGTGATGCAAAGGTGATGGTGGGAGCAGTAGCCCTTCACACACACACACCTGGCTTTGGTCAGCGGGTTTGACACCAGAGGCACGGTCGCAGATAGAAGATCTTCCATTTGATGGGGAGGGTCTGTTCAATTCTAAAACTGATGAGGTGATGGATGCCATCCAAAAGGCAAAAAACACTGCTAAGAAAATGGAAATTTCACAGCAGAACCGACAATAGCCTTATAGGCCGAAAAGATTGTTTAGGCAACAACAGTTCCATCAATTTTGCCAGTACCAAGATAAGTCCCCACGGTTTTATCAACAACAACCCCAGAGGAAGCAGCACCCTTCTAGCTGTTTTCGCCAGCCACATTCTAAAGGGGACACTTCCTGTAAATGGAGGCTTTGACTTAATTCAATTCCAGACTCATCTAGACATCACATGCCCCATTTTTGGTTCCCTTCTCATTTTCTACCAAATTGGATAACTAGAACATCGGACAAGTGGGTCCTCGACATCATCCAGTTTGGATACAGGATAGAGTTCGAAGTTCTCCCTCCTCTCCGTACCATACAGATTACAGTGGCCTCAGAGGTTCTGAGGCTGGAGACAAATTCACTTTTGAAAAAGGAGCTGTCAAGAGAGTTATACCTTATTGAACGAGTGATAGGGTTTTTTTCAAATTACTTTATGGTACCGAAAAGGGATAGAGGACTTCGTCCCATTCTGGATCTCAGGGGCCTCAGTGATTTCATCGGGAGGAGAAGGTTTCAGATGACTACTCTGGCCATTATTATGCCCCTTCTTTGCCACGGTGTACGATTCGCTTTGGTGAATCTCAAGGATGCCTACCTCCACATTGCCATCTGGGAGGATTATCAGAAGTACCTTCACTTTGTCATTGGGGAGCAGATGTTCCAGTGCACAGTACTTCCATTTGGCTTGGCGACCACTCTACGTGTCTTTACAAAGTGCATGGCAGTGGTGTGTGCATACATTCGCACTCAAGGCATTGAGGTGCATCCGCATCTGGACGACTGGCTAATAGTGGCATCATCCAAACACTGAGTTTCTCAAGCAATTGTATTCATCAGGAACTTTTTAACTTCGTTGGGCCTAATAATAAAAATCCAGGTTGGAACCCACACAAGTGAACCCCTCCATCGGTGTGGTTTTAGATTCAACAACTGCGAGGGCTTATCTACCTCAGGACAGGCTTCATAAATTAATAGAGCTGGCTCACAAAACCTCCCACTTCCACAGGATGATGGATTTCCAAATTCAACGACTACTGGGTCTCATGGTGTCTACAGTTTATGTAGTAGCCTAGGCAAGACTGTCCCCTTCATGGATCACTGCCTTGTTGTGGCGAAGGGGCTTGCGTAACTCAGTGAAGCCATAAGCTATGCCGTGCAGGGCCACCCAAGATGGACAGGTCATGGTGGAGAGTTCTGACAAAATGTGGTCCACTGGAGAAGGAAATGGCAACCCACTCCAGTGTTCTTGCCAAGAAAACCCCATGGAACGTATCACAAGGCTAAAAGATATGACGCCGGAAGATGAGACCCTCAGGTCAGAAGGAGTCCAATATACTACTGAGGAAGAGCAGAGGGAATTTCCAAGTAGCGCCAGAAAGAGTGAAGCGGCTGGGCCAAAGCCGAAAGGACACTCGGTTGTGGATGTGTCCGGTGGTGAAAAGAAAATCCCATGCTGTAAAGAACAATATTGTTTAGGAACCTTGAATGTAAGATCAATGAATCGAGGTAAGCTGGAGGTGGACAAATATGAGATGGCAAGATTGAACATCGACATCTTGGGAATCAGCGAACTCAAATGGACAGGCATGGCCAAATTTAATTCAGGTGACCATTATACCTGCTACTGTGGGCAAGACTCCCTTAGAAGAAATGGAGTAGCACTGAAAGTCAACAAAAGGGTGGGAAAAGCAGTACTGGGGTACAGTCTCAAAAACTACAGAATGATCTCAGTACGAATCCAACGCAAACTATACAACATCACAGTAATTCAAGTCTATGCCCCAACCACTGATGCTGAAGAAGCTGAAGTTGATCGGTTCTGTGAAGACCTACAACACCTTCTAGAACTAACACCAGCAAAAGATGTCCTCTTCATCATAGGGGATTGGAATGCTAAAGTAGGAAGTCAAGAAATCACCGGGATAACAGGCAAGCATGGCCTTGGTGTACAAAATGAAGCAGGACAAAGGCTAATAGAGTTTTGCCAAGAGAACATGCTGATCATAGCAAACAGTCTTTTCCAACAGCACAAGAGGTGACTCTACACATGGACATCACTAGATGGTCAATATCGAAATCAGATTGATTATGCCCTTTGCAGCCAAAGATGGAGAAGCTCTATACAGTCAGTAAAAACAAGACCTGGAGCTGACTGTGGCTCAGATCATGAGCTGCTTCTTGCAAAATTTCGGCTTAAATTGAAGAGCGTAGGGAAAACCACTACACCATTCAGGTATGACCTAAATCATATCCCTTATGAATATACAGTGGAGGTGAGGAATAGATTTCAGGGATTAGACCTGATAGACAGAGTGCCTGAGGAACTATGGATGGAGGTCCGTAACATTATTCAGGAGGCAGCAACGAAATCCATCCCAAAGAAAAAGAAATGCAAGAAAGCCAAGTGGCTGTCTGATGAGGCTTTACAAGTAGCTGAGGAAGAAGGGAAGCGAAAAGCAAGGGAGAAAGGGAAAGATATATCCAACTGAACGCAGAGTTCCAGAGAATAGCGAGGAGAGACAAGAAGGCCTTCTTAAATGAACAATGCAAAGAAATAGAGGAAAACAACAGAATGGGAAAGACTAGAGATCTCTTCAAGAAAATTGGAGATCTCAAGGGAACGTTTTGTGCAAAGACGGGCATGATAAAGGTCAAAGAAGGCAGGGACCGAACAGAAGCAGCTGAGATTAAGAAGAGGTGGCAAGAATACACAGAAGAACTATACAGGAAAGATCTTCATGTCCCTGATAGCCATGATAGCACGGTCACTGAACTTGAGCCGGACATCCTCGAGAGTGAAGTCAAGTGGGCCTCAGGAAGCATTACGAACAACAAAGCTAGTGGAGATGACAGTATTCCAGCTGAGCTATTTAAAATCCTAAAAGATGATGCTGTTAAAGTGCTACACTCAATATGCCAACAAATTTGGAACACTCAGCAGTGGCCACAAGACTGGAAAAGGTCAGTTTACATTCCAATTCCAAAGAAGGGCAACGCCAAAGAGTGTTCAAACTACTGCACAATTGCGCTCATTTCACTTACCAGCAAGGTTATGCTCAAAATCCTACAAGCTAGGCTTCAGCAGCATGTGAACCAAGAACTACCGGAAGTACAAGCGGGGTTTCGAAGAGGCAGAGGAACTAGAGATCAAATCGCCAACATTCGCTGGATCATGGAGAAAGCAGGAGAATTCCAGAAAAACGTCTATTTCTGCTTCATTGACTACGCTAAAGCCTTTGATTGTGTGGATCACAACAAACTGTGGCAAATTCTTCAAGAGATGGGAGTAACAGACCACCTTACCTGTCTCCTGAGAAACATGTACGAGGGTCAAGAAGCAACAGTAAGAACCAGACATGGAACAACCGAGTGGTTCAAAATTGGGAAAGGAGTACGACAAGGCTGTATATTGTCGCCCTGCTTATTTAACTTATATGCAGAGTACATCATGAGAAATGCCGGGTTGGATGAATCACAGGTCGGAATTAAGATTGCTGAGAGAATTATCAACAACCTCACATACACAGACGATACCGCCCTACTGGCAGAAAGCGAAGAGGATCTAAAGAGCCTCTTGTTGAGGGTGAAAGTGGAGAGTGCAAAAGCTGGTTTGAAACTCAACATTAAAAAAACTAAGATCATGGCATCTGGCCCCATCACTTCCTGCTATATAGAAGGGGAAGAAATGGAAGCAGTGACAGATTTTACTTTCTTGGGCTCCAAAATCACCGCAGATGGTGACTGTAGCCATGAAATTAAAAGACGCTTGCTTCTTGGGAGGAAAGCAATGGCAAATCTAGACAGCATAGTAAGAAGCAGAGACATCACCTTGCCGACAAAGGTTCGTATCATCAAAGCTATGGTTTTCCCAGTAGTAATGTATGGCTGTGAGAGCTGGACTATAAGGAAGGCTGAGTGCCGAAGGATTGATGCTTTCGAACTGTGGTGCTGGAGAAGACTCTTACGAATCCCTTGGACTGCAAGGAGGTCAAATCAGTCCATCCTAAAGGAAATCAACCCTGCCTGCTCATTGGAAGGACAGATACTGAAACTGAAGCTCAAATATTTTGGCCACCTAATGCGAAGAGAAAACTCCCTTGAAAAGACCCTGATGCTGGGAAAGCTTGAAGGCAAAAGGAGAAGGGGCCGGCAGAGGATGAGATGGCTAGATAGCATCACCGATGCAATGAATATGAACTTGAGCACACTCCGGGAGAGAGCGGGGGACAGGAAGGCCTGGCATGCTATGGTCCATGGGGTCACAAAGAGTCGGACACGACTTAATGACTGAACAACAACAACAGGCAAGTCTGTGCATAAGATGCCTGCAAAACTGGTTTCTGAAGTCGGACCCCACTGCCAATTCTCGTAGAAGGCGTTTAAGGGTACCAGATAATGTAACAAACAGTTTGACTTGGTGGACACAGCCTTGTACCCTTACGGCTGGCATGCCATTCACACTGATGACTTATTTAAGCACAATGTAGGCATAAGTAAATGGAAGCAATTGTGTGCAACTTCGCATCTTCATTCTGACTTAGAGTAATAGCGTAAAAAATATACAGTACTCACTGGGTAATCTCAAGCTGACCACTTACAAGTCAGGAGGTGCATCTCCATGCTGCACATATCAGTTGCTGGACTGAAAAAGGGAATGACACATACATCTGGTTTCTGTAAAGCGAGTGGACAACATGCAGCCCTGGCACAGCCTGTGCCACCCTCCCAATTTTTAAACAAATATTAATGGAAAAAATGGTGTCCTTAGCTGCTCCGGAGCACCTAAAGGGTTACATTTAGCTTGGACACAAACTAAATTTAACACTACTCTGTAGAACTATGGAGCAGTTTCCCCTTTCTTTAAAATCTTTGTGGGCGGACACCCTGCAGGCTGCACAGTGCCCTGCGGAGTGTGGCGTTCAAGGGAGGTTGGGGGGCAGTAATGGCCCCTGGACCTCCCGTAGTTGCACACCCCTGCTGTAAAGCTTCCTCTGAAGTATGTGGCACCACCTAGTAGGAACACTTCAGTACAGATTAGAATATACTTTATTGCCCCACTAAAATACTGCATAATTTATGTGGCAACATGTAGTCCCAGGCACTTAGGCAAGGATTTAACAGATCGATATTTTCTGCACATGCACATGTTTTCAGCCATTGCAGCATAGTGTTTTCATTGTTCTCGCCTTCCAGACATGAACATCTCAGTTCTGTCTCTTGGTCTGGGTGTGAAAACCTACCTTGAATTCCACTTCTGTCTCTGATGCTGCCTGGGCATCTGGTCAGGCTTAGTTAAAAACTCATTGGAATGAGATGTAACTATAAATCTTATAGTTGTATTATAACTAAAACAAGATGTGCGGCTTTTCAGTTGAATTTTTTTTGTTGAAATGAGGAATGTTTTAGTTGTTGAAATCTTTAAATTACAGCTCCTATTGAAATAAAGACTTCTTGTGGTTATGTTTGTTTCAGCTCCTGTGAAAAATGTTGGAGCATTTCCTAAAGATGGCAAACTCTGGGTAAATTGGACAGCTCCCAAAGAACCAGTCGATAAATACATAATTGAATGGTATGAACAATGCATCAATTTGACCTGCGCTACTGAATGGCAGCAGGAACCTGGAACAAAACAGGGTGCATTTTTAAAAGGTAACCTTGGAGAGTAATGGGGTACAGTACATTCATGAAAATAGTTGACGTTTTATACCCTAATAAGAACATTTAAAGATATGTGATAATTCTTTAGATGGACTGGAGGTTTTCAAATAAACAGCTCCTATAACTTAGAATAGTAGTTATATAGCTTGGCATGAATATAAAAATAAATGTAAACAACTTATAATATTTGTAATATTTTAAAAATCTATTTCCAAGTTAGGCCCCTTTCCATAGCTGTAGAGATGAGTAGGGTATAAGGCACACAGCATATAGTTTTTTTTCTTTGGCAAGTCTATTGTTGTGTGTGCCGTTCTCTAACAGTGACCCAGTTCACACATAACACAGTGGGTTATTTAACCCATGATTTCTTGGGCACAAGCTGAGAACAACTCAGAGTTAATCCATTTGTTCTTGGGTTTGTTCTTGGGATTTGTTTGTTTGTTTTTGTTTGTTTGTTTGGATTTGTTCTTGGGTTAATTTCTAAACAACCCAGAATGTCCGAGTTCGGACTTCACACCTGTGAATGGGGCGATTGTAGGTTGTTTACCGAAAGCGGAAGCAAGGAGCGCCCTGTAGGCAGTGCATTCACTCACTCCTGCTTGTTGCCAGGAAATCATGGGTTTATTAATTAACCCATGATATTGCATTACATGCAAATCAAATCATTGACTGAGCTCTTGTGATACCACAGAAGCCTGATGTTGCTCCGAACTTCCAGAGCTCTGGCTTTAGCAGATGTAAAGACCTGCTGTATCAAGCCAAAATCTTGTGGCCTCCAAAGTGAAATTAATGTGTGTAAGTCCTGAGCTCTTGAAGCTAACCTAGAGAGTATCAAGGTATGTGTGGGAGAGTTCTGACAGTTAACAAGCTCATTTGGGGAAAAGAACTAGCTTCTAGCTATTTACTCTACCTGCTCCATTATGATGTGCCCAAGTGATTGGAAGGAGCATGAAAAAGGGTCACAGGTAGAAGTTTGGTGAACATGTGCTAAAAGTCTTACTCAGCAAAAACTTTTGCTTCAGGTCTATTGGACTCCACAATGTCTTTTAATAAAGGCTTGTCAAATTCGGCCAATTGTTGGAGGTGTAATGCAGTCAGTGCTTCTCTCATTCATATGTTTTGGAAATGCCCAATAGTTGCCTCCTTTTGGGAGGAAGTTATTATATGGATAAATTTTGTATTGGAAAGCACTTTTATATTTACTGATGTAAAAATTCTCTTAAATTACTGTTTTTGGGAATGTGACACATGTTCAACGTAAATGGATGTTTCGCGGCCTTGTGGTTGCTAAAAGACTGATATTATGATACTGGTAAGATAAATCTCATCGCCTATAATGCAGCGGATTGAAGACTTAAGAACACTAGCAACATTTGAAAGAGTGGTATATAGGCGTAATTTGCAAATGGACTTATATTTGGATATCTGGTCTGCTTTTACTGAAGTTTATGTGTAATCTATTTTTTTCCTCTTTTTTTCTTCTTAAAATATTGTAATATTTGAAACTGAAGTTTTAATTTTTTGCATTTGTTAATGTTTTTTGTTTGTTTTGTTGTTTTGTTTGGTTAAAATTCACAATAAAAATTGATTAAAAAAACACGTGCTAGAAGTGGCAGCAACTGCTGCCTGATAGCTAGAGATACAGAGCATAGGGGCTTGAGTTGCATGCAAGCTTTATATGTGAAGAGTTTGGCTATTCCAATTGCAAAACTTCACATTTAGACATTATAGTGTATATTCCAAGCAGAAGCACAAAGTATTTGCATAATCACTTGCCTGTATGTCTTACAGCATCCAAGGTTGTTCTTAGATCAAATGCACTTTAGATTAGCTTCTATGTAGTTCAGTCGACTTTTCAGGTTTAAAGGAAATTGATAGAATGAACTAGTGTTAAAAACAGAATGAATACAAACTAACCTATTCTATATATTTGGCTAAAATACATAAATCTGAATTTTAAAATTATTTCCTTAGGTGATATAAAGCCACACAAATGTTATACAGTAACTGTGCATCCGTTATATGGTAATGGTCAAGGAGAAGAACAATCAACACAAGCGTACCTTCAGGAAGGTGGTAAGTTCAAAGCACTCATACTCTAGTGCCTGCTCTTTTTGTCACAATGCAGTAATTGATACGTTGCTGTTGTTCAGTCGTTAAGTCGTGCCCGACTCTTCGTGACCCCATGGACCATAGCATGCCAGGCCTTCCTGTCCTCTGCTCTTTCCCGGAGTGTGCTCAAGTTCATATTCATTGCATCGATGATGCTATCTAGCCATCTCATCCTCAGCCATCCCCTTCTCCTTTTGCCTTCAAGCTTTCCCAGCATCAGGGTCTTTTCCAGGGAGTTTTCTCTTCGCATTAGGTGGCCAAAATACTTGAGCTTCAGCTTCAGTATCTGTCCTTCCAATGAGCAGGCAGGGTTGATTTCCTTTAGGATTGACTGATTTGACCTCCTTGCAGTCCAGGGGATTCGTAAGAGTCTTCTCCAGCACCACAGTTCGAAAGCATCGCTTTTAATAGCATCATCTTTTAGGATTTTAAATAGCTCAGCTGGAATACTGTCATCTCCACTAGCTTTGTTGTTCGTAATGCTTCCTGAGGCCCACTTGACTTCACTCTCGAGGATGTCCGGCTCAAGTTCAGTGACCGCACTATCATGGCTATCAGGGACATGAAGATCTTTCCTGTATAGTTCTTCTGTGTATTCTTTCCACCTCTTCTTAATCTCATCTGCTTCTGTTCGGTCCCTGCCTTCTTTGTCCTTTATCATGCCCGTCTTTGCACAAAACGTTCCCTTGAGATCTCCGATTTTCTTGAAAAGATCTCTAGTCTTTCCCATTCTGTTGTTTTCCTCGATTTCTTTGCATTGTTCATTTAAGAAGGCCTTCTTGTCTCTCCTTGCTATTCTGTGGAATTCTGCATTCATTTAGTTGCTGCCTCCTGAACAATGTTACGGACCTCCGTCCATAGTTCCTCAGGCACTCTTGTCTATCAGGTCCAATCCCTTAAATCTATTCCTCACCTCCACTGTGTATATTCATAAGGGATATGATTTAGGTCATACCTGAATGGTTTAGTGGTTTTCCCTACATTCTTCAATTTAAGCCGAAATTTTGCAACGAGAAGCTCATGATCTGAGCCACAGTCAGCTTCAGGTCTTGTTTTTACTGACTGTATAGAGCTTCTCCATCTTTGACTGCAAAGGACATAATCAATCTGATTTCGATATTGACCATCTGGTGATGTCCATGTGTAGAGTCGCCTCTTGTGCTGTTGGAAAAGAGTGTTTGCTATGATCAGCGTGTTCTCTTGGCAAAACTCTATTAGCCTTTGTTTTTTTTGTGTTAGTTCTAGAAGGTGTTGTAGGTCTTCATAGAACCAGTCAACCTCAGCTTCTTTGGCCTCTGTGGTTGGGGCATAGACTTGAATTACTGTGATGTTGAATGGTTTGCCTTGGATTCGTACTAAGATCATTCTGTCATTTTTGAGATTGTACCCCAGTACTGCTTTTCCCACCCTTTTATTGACTATGAGTGCTACTCCATTTCTTCTAAGGGAGTCTTGCCCACAGTAGTAGATATAATGGTCACCTGAATTAAATTTGCCCATACCTGTCAATTTGAGTTCGCTGATTCCCAAGACATTAATGTTCAATCTTGCCATCTCATGTTTGACCACCTGCAGCTTACCTTGATTCATTGATCTGACATTCCAGGTTCCTAAACAATATTGTTCTTTACAGCATCGGATTTTCTTTTCACCACCAGACACATCCACAGCTGAGTGTCCTTTCGGCTTTGGCCCAGCCGCTTCACTCTTTCTGGCGCTACTTGGAAATTCCCTCTGCTCTTCCCCAGTAGTATATTGGATACCTTCCGACCTGAGGGGCTCATCTTCCAGCGTCATATCTTTTAGCCTTGTGATATGTTCCATGGGGTTTTCTTGGCAAGAATACTGGAGTGGGTTGCCATTTCCTTCTCCAGCGGACCACATTTGTCAGAACTCTCCTTCATGACCTGTCCATCTTGGGTGGCCCTGCACGGCATAGCTTATGGTTTCACTGAGTTACGCAAGCCCCTTCGCCACAACAAGGCAGTGATCCGTGAAGGGGAGTAATTGATATACTGTGTTATTTAGGCTGTTTCAGTACATTTGCAGATACTTTCTATCCTGCATTTAAACAGTTACACTGGCCTTTTGATGAAACAGCCTTATGGGAGCTGTATCTTAATCCTTTTCATTAATAGTGCCTGCTAACGGACCCACAGTTCGAACAAAGAAAGTTAGAAAATCTGATGCCATTTTAGAATGGAAACCTCTTTCAGTGGAAGAGCAGAATGGATTTATCAAATACTACACTATATCTTATAAAACAATTGCTGGGAATGAAACAGGTAATTGTGTCTTTGCTTTTCTTTACATACATGATAAACAGGATGGTAGTAAAGGCTTTTTAAAATTTAATCTTAAGCTTTACTTGCCAGGTAAGAGTAAGTAAGCTTTACTTACTCATGCATTTTGTGTACTCAGATGTTTATGCCTGCAATAGCATCATAATGCTTTCTGACTTTACAAAAATGTAGTAATTATGTACTCCATCCTCCATAGCATTCTGCTTGGTGCATATTTCTGGGAACTAATCAGGGCTTCCCTTTTTTCTTTTATGAAACCAACATCTTTGAATGTGGCATGTAGCCTAGAGGATTTAGGAATTTTAGTCCCAAGTGAAACTCAACTTCTCCTAGTCACTGAGGGACACCTCTCTGGTGATAAGCTAGGGTGCTTTTAACTGTTTCCTTGAAAATATATAAAATGCCTTTCACATTTTCATAACCTCATGACTTGACAAGAATGCTCAGGATGCCCCTCGAACAGTCAGTCACTGGAAATTCATTACGCATTGAAGCATTAGAGTGTCTGCTGGCTTTCTGCAGCCTTTTGTTTACAACACCAGATGCTCATTTTGACCAACAAGTGGCACATGCTATCACAGCCCCAAAAAAATTAATAGATGGAAGTTAGAAACATAGACAAATTGTTTTGTATTCATATTTATTTGTTTATTTTGTTTAAATGAAAGTTGCATACTTCTAAGAGATCTCTCTTAGCACCTTCACTTCTAAGAAGTAGAGTCTTGAACCTCTTAGGACAAGTAGTATTTATTCAGGTAATACACTATTACAGGAAATGTTAATTGACTTAATAGAATTAGAAATGCAGGTTGAAATATATTCAGGTCTAACTACATTGGCAGATTTTCTTTTTATTTGAATTATGAAAGTTGGAGTTGTTAAATAATAACAGTTGATTTAAGTTTTATCAATCTATCAAATAAAAGTAGATTTAATACAGGTCAGGTATTCATAAAGTTTAAATAATGTACATTGAATAAAGGGGTATTTTTCACTTCTAGTTGTGAATGTGGACCCTTCCAAAACAGAGTACCAACTGTCATCCTTATCAAGTGACACTTTATATATGGTGCAGATGTCAGCATACACAGAAAAAGGAGGAAAAAGTGGCCCTGTTTTTACATTTACTACAAATAGATTTGGTAAGCTTTTAAAGAAATGTTCCAATATTTAAGTCTTGAATTGTGATTGAACTGTTCAGATTTTCCCATGAGCGTCCTGTCTTTTTTTTAAAGTAATGAAACTAGCCTCACATAGCTAGTTTCATATCTACAGTGGTGAGAAAAAGTTTGTGAACCCCTTAGGATTGTCACATATTTCCAACTTAAAATGTTATTAGATCTTCATCTAACCTCATAATCTTAGATAAAGAACAATAGATAACCTGAGTTAAACAAATGACAAACAAACATGATGCTTTTTCAACATTTATTTATACACAACTGATTCAGTATTCAATATCCATGTGTGAAGAAGTATGTGAACCTTTAGATTCAGTACCTGGTGGCACCCCCTTGAGCAGCAATGACTTCAGGTAAGTGTTTCCTGAACTGTTCGTCAGTCTCTCACATAGGTTTTGAGGAATTTTGGCCCATTCCTCCATACAAAACTGCTTCAACTCAGTCACCTTTGAGGGCTTCCTTGCATGAACAGCTCGCTTCAGGTCCTGCCACAACATTTCGATGGGGTTTAGGTCTGGGCTTTGACTAAGCCATTCTAAAACACAGAATTTCTTCTTCCACAGCCATTCCTTTGTAGATCTGCTTGTATGTTTAAGATGACTGTCTTGTTGCCATGACCCACTTTCAGCTCAGCTTCAGCTCATGGATGGATGGCCTGACATTGTTCTCTAGAATCTTCTGATACACTGCAGAATTCATGGTTGTGTCAGTGATGGCAAGCTGTCCAGGTCCTGAGGCAGCAAAGCAGGTCTAAACCATCATGTTCCCACCACTATGCTTGATGGTTAGCATGAGGGTCTTCTGTTGAAATTCAGTGTTTGTTTTTCACCAAACAGAATGTTTCTCATTGAGCCAAGAACCTCTGCCTTTGACTCCTCTCTCCAGAGAACGTTGTTCCAGAAGTCTTGGGGATCATCTATTTGATCTTTAACGAACTTCAGGCAGGCAGCAATGTTCTTTTTAGAAAGCAGTGGTTTCCCTCTGGCTATCTTCCCATGAACACGATTCTTCTTCAGTCTTTTTAGTCATGAACACTCACATTAGCGAGAGTGGCTTGCAGTTCCTTGGATGTTACTCTGGGGTTCTTGTTGACTTCCTGGATGATGATGGGTTCTTGGATAGATTTTGGTAGGGCGACCACTCCTGGGTATAGAGTAGGGGTGTACAAAACCCCGCTTACCTGGCTCCGCCGGGTTCCACTGGGGGGGGAGGTGCTCCGTGCCTCCCCCCGGAATCCTGGCCGGCCGGCTCCGCTCCGCGGGGATTCCGCAGAGCCGCCAGACATCCGGCCGCTGGCTAGCAGGGACGCAAATGGTGGCGGCTGTAGCCGCCGCCGTTTGCATCCCTGTATTCAGCCGTGATAGGGTACGTAAAGACTTACGTAGCCTATCACGTCTGGGTTTTAAAAAAAAAACACATACGCAAATGGCGGCGGGTACGGCTGCCGCCATTTGCGTTCCTTATTTTTGGCCATCTTAGTCTACGTAAATATTTACATAGACTAAGACGGCGAAAATAAGGGGGAACGCAAATGGCGACAGCTGTAGCCGCTGCCATTTGCGTACGCATTTTTTTTTTTTTTAAACCCAGACGTGATAGGCTACGTAAGTCTTTACGTAGCCTATCACAAATGGGGGAGAAAAAAAAAAAACAGACTGTAAATGGCGGCGGCGGCCGTTTGGAAGACCAGCCGCCTCTGAAGCCGCCACCGTCCGGAACATCCGCCCCAGGTAAGTCTCGTCCCGGGGGGGATCTGCGGGGGCCGGGGGGTGGCAGGCCATTCTGCCACGGAGTTCGGCGGGCCGAATGCACTGGCATTCGGCCTCACCGAGATCCGTGGCAGAATTCTCTGACATCCCTAGTATAGAGTGACTATGGTCTTGAACGTTCAACATTTGTAGACTATCTGTCCGACCATGGATTGATGGAGCCCCAAATCCTTAGAATTAGTTTTGTAACCCTTTCTAGACTGATGAGCAGCAATAACTGCTTTTCTGAGGTCCTTAGATGTCTTTTGATCATGGCATGATGTGTTTCCACACAACCGTATGGTAAAGACCAAACTCACAAAGTTTCTGGTCCTTTTATGGGGGGGTCCTCCAAACTCACCCCTGAAGATCTACCTAATTACTCAAACACCTGATTCTGATTATTCCCTTTCATTGAGCTAATGCAACCAGGGGTTCAATTACTTTTGCACATACCCTGACTCTTAAGTACTTATTGCTTGCCTAATTTATACATCATTTTATTTCACAAGACATGGAATTGGTTAATATAAATATCCTTTTGGATATTTAGAAAAGGGCTTGTTTTGATTCAGGAAGGCTATCATGGTAAAACTATGGAATTTCCTTAATTATCATTGGGGTTCACAAATTTTTCTTGCCACTGTAGCTTGATCCTAAGCTTAGTGTTTTGGGACTGTGTTGCAAACATAATGATCCTAACTTGATCATCGAAACATAAGACAAATCCCTATTATAAGATGATTAATCAGCTTTGTATGCTACCTGCACATACTCAAGAGAGGATCTTCTCAGTGGCTGCTCCCAGACTTTAGAACTCCTTACCAAGGGAGGCCCATCTAACCCCCTGTTGATGGACTTCCATGGGCAGGCAAAACCTTTTTTTAAAAAAAACAGTTTTTTGCCTACTGAGCTGATTTGTTTGGTTCTGTTACTTGGTTCTCTATTTTAATCCTTATTTTAAGTTAATGTATGTGTTTAACTTGCTGCATTTTATATCTGCTCCTATCTGATATTAATGTTCTGTTTGCTTATTCTGTTACCTTGAGAATCTTTTTTAATGTGGTTAAATGTAGAGGATTTGCTCACATTGTTATGCCTAATGTGACATCTTGGTCACTTAAACATTTTTTCTCAAGCAAAGAGGAGCAGAGTCAGCTTTTGCAGGAGTTGTCTTTGCCGTAGTCACATAATGCATTTCAAATGTTTTCAGATTAGTTTGTTCTAAGCATATCGTTATCAAGCAGTGTTTGAGGAAAACATCCTAATTTCTTTGTGTTTATCCTTTAGGGGACGGAGAAATTGAAGCAATAGTTGTACCTGTATGTCTAGCATTCCTGCTGTTTACTCTCTTAGGTGTATTATTTTGCTTCAACAAACGAGATATGTAAGTACCTTTGTTACAGTATATTGCACAATATGCTGTATTATCTTTGAAAGAGGCACTGGGTAAAGGTCCTCAAAATGTCATTCAGTTACACCCACCCAAACAGCAAAATCCTGAAATCATTAAATACTACTGGTAGTGCAGAAAAGATTTGGTGAATAATATCCACTACTCTTATTTACCAGCAAAAACAAAATTATTTATCTTTCAGCCCTTGGCAGGGTTCCCAAAGTGGCTTACAACATTAAAATAGACAAAGTAAAATAAACAGCAAAAAGAGAACATTAAAACAAGCTGATTAAAAGATTAACCATTGTCTTGGGAGGGAGTTCGTCACCTGGGGTGGTGCCGCCGAGAAGACCCTGTCCCACATCCCAGCCAGACATTCCTCTGTTGCCAGCATGTGGACTTACGCATCTGGCTGGAACGTGAGGCAGAGCCTTCTTGGTTTTGGAATCAGTTATGGATCATGCGTTCCTTTAGAAATAACACTTGCCCCACATTTTTATGTACTTAGAGTGGAAAGCTAAATGGCAGTTTCTGCTCTTAAAAAGCAAGATGGCTTTCAAGCCCCTTGATACTACAGGCTGTCTACATGCACACTGGAATATTAAATTTCTTACAGCATTTCTGATGCCATTTCTCACTTTTAAGATAGATGTGGAGATATACACAAACACATGTGTATATAAGGTTGCGTAGCTCCTAAAATTTTTAAGGGCGGAATCCAACACCTCCACCGATTCCCTTACGCCCTGCCAATTCCCATCTGCAAGCGGGACCAGCCACATGCAGAAGGAAGATTTAGTGCTTCCTGGGCAACCAGAAATGAGTGAAAACGCTCGTTTATGGAACAAGGCAGGTCAGCAAGCTCCACTGACCTGTCCCAACCAATAAACTAATGTTTCCGCTTATTTCAGGGCTTCCTCTGGGAAGCGCTAAATTGCTGTTGTGCAAGCAGTGGGTCCCAATTGTGCAGCGGAATTGGCAGGACCCACCACTTGCACAACAGAATCAGCAGGGTGCAAGAGAATCAGCAGAGGCGTAAGCGCTCTGTTGGATTCTGCCCATTGTCTTTTTTGCCATTTCCTTAGGGGTGGAGGAGAATATTGGACCATTGGAATGTTGAAATTCTCTCTCAGTATGGACATACATTTTCTATGCAAGTGTTTACATAAAGTGGGTGTGATAACAGCCCTAAGTTTAACATTTTAACCGTGACAAAATCAGCACAATGCAATTCTTTAAAATGCAATAGAATATAAGTATCACTCTTATCAGCCTTGCATAAATAGGCAGAGAATTTTCAGTATGCTCATGTGATCGCAGTGCAATGACTTGTCTCTTTTGATTCTTCGCTAGCATCAAGAAGCACATCTGGCCCAATGTGCCTGACCCTTCAAAGAGTGTAATTGCTCAGTGGTCACCACAAACACCATCTAAGGTAATATAATTTCTAAAGTATTCTGAACTGCTTTTTCACCAGTATGGCTGCAGCTCAGGATTATAAGCTTGATTAGCAAAAGCCTAGTCTTGAATAGAAAAAGGAAGGGCAAATTAGCTAGAAATTCAAGATTTTCTTGTTCAACTGGGTATTGGCCATATTTTCTATATGGATGGGTGTCCTAGCCACAAGAAGTGTTCTTATAAATGACATCTTGGAGTACAGTTCTAATTTCTTAATCTAGCAGTTCTGGAATTGTAAATTGGTTGGGGAGTACGGACTGATATTGTGGACTAGCATTAATGTTGCTTAACTTTAAGGAGAACTGTTCCCCCGGAAACTAGTGGTTGAAAAAATGTTGTATTGCAAGAGAAAATCAAAATGCACACTTATATCACACTTGTGGTACAAGTATGGAGTGGAGAGGAATAATAATTTGACAATTAAGTAAAAAAAAGGGCAGGACCTGTGTTCAGTGCCAGGTTCATTCTTGAACCATTGAAGTAATAAAGATGAATACCTTAGGCTCCAGCCAACTCTGTCAAAATGAGGTTTAAAGATAAAAGCAAAAGCAGTATCCAGTTAACTTTGAGCCCTGGCACCTCTCATTAACAAAGTTGAATACTGTGTGGATGCAAGAATTTTGTTTAATATGACTGTTGTAGTTGTGTCAGTCACTGAATTGGATCCAGTTTGCTCCCGCCAGCAGGAGAACTCCCTCAGCAGAGTTCTGCTCAGGCTGCTCCTGTTGGACAATAAGCAGCAATTAGTGGCAATTGCCAGCTCCCCTAATGCCACCTCCTACACTGTTTTAAAGCAGGGGTGGCAGAAAGTAGATCTCCAGATTTTTTGGACTTCCAATTCCCAGCATTCCTGAGCATTGGCCATGCTGGCAGGGGCTTCTGGGAGTTGAAATAAAAAACATCTGGAAATGTACTTTCTGCCCACCCATTCTAGAGGGTCTTCCAACTTTTGAAGAGGCATGAGGGCCGCACAAGGAGGAAGGAAATTGGGTGGGGGAGCACCACCTTCCCCATTTTGCCAAAGTAAATGTCCTGCTCGATCAAAAATCTTCCACAGACTGAAAAAGCTCTTATAGTCACAAAAAGATCCATGCCAAAGACTTTGACCATATGCAGAAATGAAAGAAATGTTGTCATATAATATTTCTCTTTAAAAAAAACCCCTAAAATAATAGAAAATCTATTTAAAGCATTAATATGCAAGAAACAGTTTTTGTGATTTCTAATTCAGAAGAATAAATTTGGTATGTTGAATAGAATTTTGTATACAAAATCTTGTACAAAGGATAATGCAAATATTTTAGAAGCTCTGGGATTAATTCTGACAATGAAATGCTTCATTCCTAATAATATTTAGATAATACAGGATTTAGGTGGGCTATGGCGGGGTAAAGCCGAAAGGCCAAGTAGGCACTGACCTGGTATGGTTATGGCATATGCTGGGCAGCTTTTGAATATTCAAGCCACAAGCGTGGCATGTCATCTGAACCAGTCAGGGATGGATTGTGCGAGGATTAAACAACCCTCACATAACCCATGGCCTGTTTTAGGATTGTGCAACGGTTGTTTAATCCTCGCCTGACAGGTTGCAGCTTGAATATTCAAAATGCCTGCATGCACGCACTGCAGCCTCATGTTTGATTGTGCGAACCATCCCACCATGTTAGCTCAGCATTCAAGAAGGTTAAATTTAGGGATGGACAGACCCTTCTCAGTCTGGGGCGCGGGGGAGCTTGATGAGCTGCCCGCCCCACCACTTGCGTGGCCCAGACCCGCTCAACAAGCCACCCCCTCCTCTCTGCACCTAGGACTCCAGCAGTCACACCCTTGTGCTTTATGTGCACAAGGGCTTGACTGCTGGAGTCCTCAGTGCAGACAGCCCCCAGAGCTCTTGCCCTGGCCTCCTCTCAAGGTGGTGCAGCGCTCCCAACTGCTCCCCGTGTTCCAGGGAGCATGGCATCTGGGTTTGTCAGTGCGCCAGGGCTCGGCCAGCAGGGTCCAGGAGGCCAGATGGGGCAGGGAGTCCATCGGACTCCACCCCCTTTTTGGACTTCCACACAACCCATACAGCTAACACAGTGTTCCAAAGATAGTTTATACCACACAACTATTGTCAGATCTGTAGATTTTTTCCAATTCTTTGCTATTAGTTGATGAGATGCCAGCATTTCTTTGTCTGGTAAATGTTAATGAGGACCGCTAATGCCCTGTCGGACTCCACCCTTCTTTGGACTCCCGCGCCATCCCTGGTTAAATTCCTAGATGCAAGGAATCATGAGTGTATGCCAAGGACAATGTAATATAAACATTGATTTTATTTAAAATCAAATTGCATCAAAGATAGCATAACTGTTTCGTGTTGTTTCTTTTTAGCATTTTAATTCCAAAGAGCAGATATATCCAGAAGGTAGCTTTACCGATGTCAGTGTTGTAGAAATTGAAGCTGATGACAAGAAGTCCCTTTCTGAACAGGATCTGAAGCCTTTCGACTTGCTTAAAAAGGAGAAAAATGCCTCAGAAGGGCACAGCAGTGGTATCGGAGGATCGTCCTGCATGTCTTCTCCTCGACAAAGTGTTTCTGATAGTGATGAAGGTGAACCTGCTCAAAACACTTCCAGCACTGTTCAGTATTCAACTGTAGTACCCAATGGCTACCGTGACCAGATACCTTCGGTGCAAGTTTTTTCTAGGTCTGAGTCTACCCAACCCCTACTAGACTTGGAAGAGAGGCCAGAAGACCAGCAAGTGCTGGGAAGTGACAACTCAACTCCAAGGCAACGCTACTTCAAACAGAATGGCAATAGGGATGACACAGTCATGGATGGATCTCATTTGGAGAAAGCAAAACAGATTCCTCCAATAAATGAGGAGGATACTGCTGGACTTCAGGCCTCACAAATGTGCAGTTCTGGCCCTGAGAGAGATGAGCAGGGGGTTACCTTAGCAGGTGCTTTCCACCCAAGCCCTGAGGGACCAGCCTTGCAGATTGGAACCATGATAATAAATACAGTGACAGATGAGGAGATGCCAAAGTGTTATCTACCACAGACTGTAAGGCAGGGTGGTTATATGCCCCAGTGAAAAAGAGAGACTGCCTCCTCCTACATACTATTACAGCATCAGTTCTGATAAGTTAAAAGTATCTTGCTTCAGATTAAAAAAAAATCAGGTTAATTTTTTGACATGAATGTGGGCAATGTGGATTTAGAACTTTGAGCAGACTTTAAGTTGGAAGTTTTCAGACACTTTACTGAATATTTCTTCAAGCACTACATTTCATCAGTTCATTAGACAAATCTGTTGCCTTTCAGTTTTGTCTTGGGGCAGTCCCCTTCGTTTTAATGTGGAATGGAAGACAACCCTCATTTTGTTACGAAGGTAAAGGCAAAAAGATGACAACTGACTGTGAATACCTCCCTATAATTAGACTATGAAAAGTTTAGAGCCTAATCATTAAACAATTACATTATGAATGTTCTCTTTTAGGCTAACACCATCTTTTCAAAAGTAAAAGTACAGTATTTTATGTTGCATGGCTTATCTTTAAAATCATCCAGAGACCAAAACTATTGCCCATCTGTGGCGAAGCCTAGTGGCTTAAGGTGGAAACCAATACTGGAAGGGGTCTAACATATATCCAGATCAACTGACTAGAAAGGCTCCATTTATTTGGGGGTTCTGCCATCCCAGTGTTCTGTCCTTGCCATTAAAAGAAATACAAACAAATGGAGTGAAATATTTGTTATCTGCTTGAATCATGACTATGTCAAAATGCTATTACTACTTAACTCTGAAAGCCAGTATTTTATGCCTTTCCTGCCTTGCAGTTTGAGCCAAATCTATTAAAATTTAAACATTGTATTTAGAACTGAAACCTGTACATTTAAATAGCAGAAAAATCCATACGTACACTTACTGTTTTTTTTACTTTTGAGCAGATTAGATGTGGGTGAAGTAAATATATTCTAATTAATAGCAGATAGTAAAGTTATAGGGCAAATATATTAAGGGGGAATGTCTGCTGCTCTTTTACTGATTTCACTACCAGGTTCTAGTATTCCCTGCTGCCATTGCGAACGCCTAGAATGGTGCAAACATCTGCATTCCCAATGAAGTCCCTAAAGCACACCATGAAGAACTGCAGTCTTGGTACTTGGCATGGAGAGTTTTCTCTCCCATAAATGAAGAAGACTCTTTTTTGAAAACATTTCTTACAGACCCTTTTTCTCTTTACCATAAAACCATCTGGGTTAACTCACTTCCTTTCTGCAAACTGACTCAGTATAATCTGTTTCACTTTCTGTAATGCATTAATAAGTTGAGACTCTGATTCTGAAGCAATGCAGAAACACTACAACTGTTCCATGAGAAATAAAGGTTCATTTCATTCTTTCTTATCAGTTTAACAATGTGTAGTGATTATGTTTTGACATTTCAATGGCAGTGATTGTCATAATGTAGATCACTGTTGGTTTCCAAAGTTCTCAACTGTAACCGATGGCTATGTAGAAGACTGGCTCATTAGACTATCAGCTGAAAGGTTAGCTGTAAATAACTTTTGAACATTTTCAAAGGTTTTCATCTATAAAACCATTCTGTTTGCAGCAGTGTTCATAGATAATGATGGTGATTTGTATGGTAATCTTGTTAGAATTCTTCTTTTCTGTTAAGATAGGCTTACTCTTTACCTGCTTATACTGCAAGGTTCCTAGAAGCCATTTGCATGTATCATAGTAATATTTCTGTCTAGTGCCTAGAACCATAATGAATGCCAACCTATTTAGTCAATAGTATGTTGTGGCTTTACTGGTCTTCAAAACCCCTTCAAGTTTGTCTTCTCTTTCTAAGGGTCTTGAGTCTATTCAAAATTAACATAGTTAAGCACTCACAGAGCATAGTTAAGCACTCAAGCTCTAGTAAAGTGAATCAAAGTAGCTCGGTAGCAAAAACTGGGTGAATTATTATAATGTACAGAGGAAAGCTCACTCCTTGAAAGGCCAAGCTATCTCCTTTACAGTGTATGAAAAGGCATATTGATAGAATATAAAACCTGGTCTCTTCTGTTGCTCTGATACTACTTTCCACAGTGGAAAGCCTCAATCTGTGACTATGAGAAATCGACATTTCCCCAGATAAACTTAGTATTACAAGTGTCAGAATCCCATTTTAATGTTCTACCCATACTGTCCAAGCCCTGAATATTCAGAGCATTTTTGCAACCAGTTCCACAATTGTCTTCATTCAGAAAGTGTACTGAATTTTAGCGCATGTTACTTGCTTTGAACGCCTGGCTCAAATTTCCTACTTACTCTGAAGCAAGCTTCAGCTAATAAATTCCTCATACCAAAATTAAAAATCTTAATAAAAGAAGGATCTTCACTGATGATTCCAATCCAGTGGCAGTGCTCACGGAAACTTTTTATTTAGTATTTTCACACATTTGTCTTTTATGTTCATAGAAGACGTTTATCTTCCCAGTGTTGCAGTTGCAGTTTTGGTATTGCGTTTCCTTCCGTTTGAGATTTCATCAGTTTAAACACACATTCTTTCATCAAACTTGATGCAGTACAGTAGATGGTGCCACTTTGACTAAATTTAGTTCATGCTAAATGCCATATTTATTTACTTGGGAGAAGGTAGAGGTTTTTGTCATTGGCTCAGAACCTGATTAATTTACAGTAAAAACCTATTCATATCTACTTGCAAATTAAGTCCTATTGAGTTCAATGGGGCTGACTTCCAGATAAGTGAGTATAGGATTCCAGCCTTATGGTTGCAATCCTATGCACACTTCCTGGTGCTAATGAAATCGTTGAGACTTCTGAATAAATAATAGGATAGGATCATGTTGTGTACTATAATTTTATTTTGAACTATAATGGTTGCTGCCTATCAAAACCTTAAAATGGGAGGATTCTGTGGTTAGTTTTATTACATTTCAAAGCAAATAAACACAGATATGTGATTGTTTGATTCAGGGAGCAGCTGTATTTGTTTTTAGTTTGTTTTAGTTTGGAAACTCATATTCCTTACATGTTAAAGGAAGCCTTCGCCTTTTATGTCTTGCACATAAAGGGAGCTGAGTGGGAAGAGGGAGAATATTTAAAAGCAAAGCTGTGTGATGCCTTAAGAGTCCTTCTATATTCATTCAGTTTCATTCCTCAGATGAGAAATCGGCAATCTTAATTAAATGTCCATTTCTCAAAAAGCAGGGAAGGTTAATAATATTGGCTCAATGTAGGCTCATTAACTAGAAAACTATTCTTTAAGAAGAGAGCTGTAAGAGTAGATCTGTGATAACGAAGGACCCACAAATGGGCTGCAATTGCCTTGTTAGGTGAATTGCCAGCCAAATGATTTGAAAGTGGGTTAGAAATGACAGGCTAATGTCAAACAAAAATGAATTGCATTTGTGGCTCCACACTGAAATGTCTAGGTACCAATAATGCCTTCCTAAAATGATTGGTCCTCTGTCCCTAAACATTTGGCTTTTAGCCTAATCTCAAAATAGGCTCAATAACATTCTGTCCTTGTAGTCCAACTCCCAAGTTTGTTCTGTTTGTCAAATACAGTTACAGAAAACAAGGCATAGGTCTAGACTATGGTGATGGCAAATTGCCCTGAATAGAAGGTTCAGAAGCATTACTGGGATCTTTATAGCCTTAGGAATTGTTGAGATGTAGGGTATAGGGTTTCTGCCAACCTAGCAGTTCGAAAGCAATAAATTGCAAGTAGATAAATAGGTACCGCCTCGGCAGGAAAGGTAACAGCGTTCCGTGCACCTCGGTGTTCAGTCATGTCGGCCACATGACCACGGAAGCGTCTTCGGACAGCGCTGGCTCTTCGGCTTAGAAACGGGGATGAGCACCGCACCCTAGAGTCAGACACAACTGGTTGGGGACACCTTTACCTAGGGTATAGGGTACAATGGTATAGATGAAAGAATTAACATGAAATGTCAGTTCTGCAGTACTAGAAAATTCCTTACTAGTTCTTTCTTACTGCTAATAAGACATCTCAGGATCTTGTTGAGATTTCATCCAGTTTGGTGACTTTAAAAGCTTATTTGTGATGACAAAAATATATAGCACTGGCCTCCCTATCAAATCACTTCTATCCAAAAGGGACAAAGGGTAACTGGCAATATCAGCTAAAAGCTTACATATGCCATGTGGGTTCATGTAATGTATTCCTTGTGTGACACATTTCTCTCTAATGAGAATGCCACAATGCTGAAACTGCTTTAAAATGAAGCATGTTAAACCCAAAAGAAAGAATCTTTGTTTTTAACCCAGAGTGCCTTTATGAAGGAAGCCAAAGTCAAAATTACATTTTATTTTACTTTCTCGAAGGTATAGTTTCAAGTATTCTCTATCCCTTTTCTTGAGATATAGGGAGACTATGTAACAAAATTCTACATAGACAACTCTATATATTTTGTATTTCAAACTAATAAAATTTGGCACTGATGTATTTTGTTGTTCAGTCGTTCAGTCATGTCCGACTCTTCGTGACCCCATGGACCATAGCACGCCAGGCCTTCCTGTCCTGCGCTCTCTCCCGGAGTGTACTCAAGTTCATATCGCATCGGTGATGCTATCTAGCCATCTCATCCTCTGTCGTCCCCTTCTCCTTTTGCCTTCAGTCTTTCCCAGCATCAGGGTCTTTTCCAGAGAGTTTTCTCTTCGCATTAGGTGGCCAAAATATTTGAGCTTCAGTATCTGTCCTTCCAATGAGCAGGCAGGGTTGATTTCCTTTAGGATTGACTGATTTGACCTCCTTGCAGTCCAGGGGACTCGTAAGAGTCTTCTCCAGAACCACAGTTCGAAAGTGTCAATTCTTCAGCGCTCAGCCTTCCTTATAGTCCAGCTCTCACAGCCATACATTACTACTGGGAAAACCATAGCTTTGATTAGACGCACCTTTGTCGGCAAGGTGATGTCTCTGCTTCTTACTATGCTGTCTAGGTTTGCCATAGCTTTCCTCCCAAGGAGCAAGCGTCTTTTAATTTCATGGCTACAGTCACCATCTGCGGTGATCTTGGAGCCCAAGAAAGTAAAATCTGTCACTGCTTCCATTTCTTCCCCTTCTATATGCCAGGAAGTGATGGGGCCAGATGCCATGATCTTCGTTTTTTTAATGTTGAGTTTCAAACCAGCTTTTGCACTCTCCTCTTTCACCCTCAACAAGAGGCTCTTTAGATCCTCTTCGCTTTCTGCCATTAGGGTGGTATTGTCTGCATATCAGAGGTTGTTGATAATTCTCCCAGCAATCTTAATTCCGACCTCTGATTCATCCAACCCGGCGTTTCTCATGATGTACTCTGCATATAAGTTAAATAAGCAGGGTGACAATATGCAGCCTTGTCGTACTCCTTTCCCAATTTTGAACCACTCGGTTGTTCCATGTCTGGTTCTTACTGTTGCTTCTTGACCCTCGTTCAGGTTTCTCAGGAGACAGGTAAGGTGGTCTGGTACTCCCATCTCTTTAAGAATTTGCCACATTTTGTTGTGATCCACACAAAGGCTTTAGCATAGTCAATGAAGCAGAAATAGACGTTTTTCTGGAATTCTCTTGCTTTCTCCATGATCCAGCGAACCTTGGCAATTTGATCTCTAGTTCCTCTGCCTCTTCAAAACCCAGCTTGTACTTCCGGTAGTTCTCGGTTCGCATACTGCTGAAGCCTAGCTTGTAGGATTTTGAGCATCACCTTGTTGGCATGTGAAATGAGCGCAATTGTGCGGTAGTTTGAACACTCTTTGGCGTTGTCCTTCTTTGGAATTGGAATGTAAACTGACCTCTTCCAGTCTTGCGGCCATTGTTGAGTGTTCCAAATTTGTTGGCATATTGAATGCAGCACTTTAACAGCATTATCTTTTAGGATTTTAAATAGCTCAGCTGGAATACTGTCATCTCCGCTAGCTTTGTTGTTACTAATGCTTCCTAAGGCCCACTTGACTTCACTCTCGAGGATGTCCGGCTCCAGTTCAGTGACCGCACTATCATGGCTAATCAGGGACATTAAGATCTTTCCTGTATAGTTCTTCTGTGTATTCTTGCCACCTCTTCTTAATCTCATCTGCTTCTGTTCGGTCCCTGCCTTCTTTGTCCTTTATCATGCCCGTCTTTGCACAAAACGTTCCCTTGAGATCTCAAATTTTCTTGAAGAGATCTCTAGTCTTTCCCATCCTGTTGTTTTCCTCGATTTCTTTGCATTGTTCATTTAAGAAGGCCTTCTTGTCTCTCCTTGCTATTCTCTGGAACTCTGCATTCAGTTGGATATATCTTTCCCTTTCTCCCTTGCTTTTCGCTTCCCTTCTTTCCTCAGCTACTTGTAAAGCCTCATCAGACAGCCACTTGGCTTTCTTGCATTTCTTTTTCTTTGGGATGGATTTCGTTGCTGCCTCCTGAACAATGTTACGGACCTCTGTCCATAGTTCCTCAGGCACTCTGTCTATCAGGTCTAATCCCTGAAATCTATTCCTCACCTCCACTGTATATTCATCAGGGATATGATTTAGGTCATACCTGAATGGTTTAGAGGTTTTCCCTACGTTCTTCAATTTACGCTGAAATTTTGCAAGAAGCAGCTCATGATCTGAGCCACAGTCAGCTCCAGGTCTTGTTTTTACTGACTGTATAGAGCTTCTCCATCTTTGGCTGCAAAGGACATAATCAATCTGATTTCGATATTGACCATCTGGTGATGTCCATGTGTACAGTCGCCTCTTGTGCTGTTGGAAAAGAGTGTTTGCTATGATCAGCGTGTTCTCTTGGCAAAACTCTATTAGCTTTTGTCCTGCTTCATTTTGTACACCAAGCCCATGCCTGCCTGTTATCCCGGTGATTTCTTGACTTCCTACTTTAGCATTCCAATCCCCTATGATGAAGAGGACATCTTTTGTTGGTGTTAGTTCTAGAAGGTGTTGTAGGTCTTCATAGAACTGATCAACCTCAGCTTCTTCGGCATCAGTGGTTGGGGCATAGACTTGAATTATTGTGATGTTGAATGGTTTGCCTTGGATTCGTACTGAGATCATTCTATCGTTTTTAAGATTGTACCCCAGTACTGCTTTTCCCACCCTTTTGTTGACTATGAGTGCTACTCCATTTCTTCTAAGGGATTCTTGCCCACAGTAGTAGATATGATGGTCACCTGAATTAAATTCGCCCATGCCTGTCCATTTTAGTTCGCTGATTCCCAAGATGTCGATGTTCAGTCTTGCCATCTCATGTTTGACCACCTGCAGCTTACCTTGATTCATTGATCTGACATTCCAGGTTCCTAAACAATATTGTTCTTTACAGCATCGGATTTTCTTTTCACCACCAGACACATCCACAGCTGAGTGTCCTTTCGGCTTTGGTCCAGCCGCTTCACTCTTTCTGGTGCTACTTGGAAATACCCTCTGCTCTTCCCCAGTGGACACCTTCCGACCTGAGGGGCTCATCTTCCGGCGTCATATCTTTTAGCCTTGTGATACGTTCCATGGGGTTTTCTTGGCAAGAA
Organism: Heloderma suspectum; assembly: GCF_057233095.1. Classification (NCBI taxonomy): domain Eukaryota; kingdom Metazoa; phylum Chordata; class Lepidosauria; order Squamata; family Helodermatidae; genus Heloderma; species Heloderma suspectum. Next base: position 37,431,296 of record NC_139459.1, on the reverse strand, counting down.
TACGGGAGTGGGTTGCCATTTCCTTCTCCAGTGGACCACATTTTGTCAGAACTCTCTGCCATGACCTGTCCGTCTTGGGTGGCCCTGCACGGCATAGCTTATGGCTTCACTGAGTTACGCAAGCCCCTTCACCACAACAAGGCAGTGATCCATGCAGGGGACTGACATATTAGCTTGTGTAAATTATAATATATGGACTTAAACCATGTACCATGTACAACCTTATCCTATGCATGCTTACTCAGAAGTTAAACTGAGTTCAGTGGGATTTATATATGCGTTTGCATAGGATTGTAGCATTAGTTGCATTTGCAGCAAATAGGATCACTCAGGTTCAAGGTTCCTCATGTCAAAGTAGGGATTGTGTGGGTTTCATGACATGCAGGAACATGCCATCCTACGTGATATGCTATGTCTCCTATAACCCCCCCATTGTGCTTCCTGTCCTTTGGTTAAAACCTAAAGTGATGGAGCAGCTAGTTTGAAAACATTACATGTTCTGCTTGCTTGGTGGACGCAGTAATAGCTGAAAAGATAGCTGTAAAAGTTACCATGGGAAATCTGATGTTGAGTGTGTGTGTGTGTATTCACAGAATGGTAGGGTTGGAAGGGGCCTACAAGACCATCGAGTCCAACCCCCAGCTCAGTGCAGGAATCCAAGTCAAAGCATCCCTGACAGATGGCCGTCCAGCCTCGTCTTGAATAACTCCAGTGTGGGAGAGCCCACCACCTCCCTAGGTAATTGGTTCCATTGTCGTATTGCTCTAACAGTCAGGAAGGTTTTCCTGATGTTCAGCCAGAATCTGGCTTCCTTGAGCCCATGATTCTGTGTCCTGCACTCTGGGATGATCAAGAAGAGATCCTGGCCTTCTTCTCTGTGACAACCTTTCAAGTACTTGAAGGGTGCTATCATATCTCCCCTCAGCCTTCTCTTCTCAAGGCTCAACATGCCCAGTTCTTTCAGTCTCTCCTCATAGGGCTTGGTTTCCAGTCCCCTAATCATCTTTGTTGCCCTCCTCTGAACCCTCTCCAGCTTGTCTGCATCCTTCTTAAAGTGCGGTGCCCAGAACTGGACACAGTACTCCAGATGAAGCCTAACCAGTGCTGAGTAGAGGGGAACTAGTACTTTGTGTGATTAATAGAAGCTATACTTCTATTAAATGCAGCCCAAAATGGCATTTGCCTTTTTTGCAGCCACATCACGTTGTTGGCTCATATTCAGCTTGCAATCTACAACAATTCCAAGATCCTTCTCGCTTGTAGTTTTGTTGAGCCAAGTATCCCCCATCTTGTAACTGTGCATTTGGTTTCTTTTTCCTAGGTGCAGAACTTGGCATTTATCCATGTTAAATTCCATTCTGTTTTCTGCCCAGCGCTCCAGCCTATCAGGATCACTTTGAATTTTGTTTCTGTCTTCCAGGGAATTGGCTATGCTGCCCAATTTTGTGTCATCTGCAAATTTGATCAGCATTCCCTGCACCACCTCATCCAAGTCTTTAATAAAAATGATGAAGAGCACTGGGCCCAGAGCCCTGCAGTACCCTGCTTGTTACCTCTCCCCAGTTTGAGAAGATCCCATCTATAAGCACGCTTTGAGTCCAGTTCTGTAGCTAACTGTGGATCCACCGGATCGTTGTTTCATCTAGCCCCCTTTTAGCTAGTTTGCTCATCAGGATATCATGTGGCACTTTGTCGAAAGCTTTGCTGAAGTCGAGGTATATTATGTCCACAGCATTCCCACAGTCCACAAGGGAGGTTACCTGATCAAAAAATGAGATCAGATTAGTCTGGCAGGATTTGTTCTTGACAAATCTATGTAATTGCAGCCTACTGATCTTTATAGACATATCCACCTTATTAGAGGTTCATAAACAGTCCTACTGTTGTCAAACACAGTTAAGGAAACATTACCTGGGTTTAGACTACAGTAACAGCAAATTGCCCAGTTGTTGAAACTGGTTCAGAAGCTACTTTGTTCAGAGTAATGCATCAATATCTATGCACATTGCTTAAGCCTTCATTAGGGCTTGCCTCTGCTGCAGCTTACATTTCAAGCAACATTATGAGGGAGCAGTCCTGTGCCCCCCAGAACTAGGATAGTTTGGCTTCCTGGCTCCAAGGTCAGAGACAGGGCTCTGACCTCGGTGCTGGGAAACCACACTGCCCTCCCCCCCCCCCTTTCATAACTGGTGTGGAGAGAAACACACCAGCTACTTATCCCCACTCAAAAAATGGAGCACAGAAACAGGAAAAGGGCGATGTTCCTGGGGGAGGGGACGAGGGCAGCTGCAGTATGCCATTCCCTATTGCTGCCCCAGCCTCCTTCCCTCCCCCTTTGAGGTGCTGCTGCTAGACGGGCAAAATCGCCCATCTAGCAGAAATACAGGGCAGCTGGAGCACAGAGGTGAAGAGCGCCTCCACTGTCCTCCCACCTTGCAGTGGATAGTCGGCAGCCTCCAAGTTTGGAGGCTGCTGACTATCCACATAGGATTGTGCCCTTAGTTTTACAGTAGTTGTACCAACTTTATCTGAGCATCTAGGCAGCTGCCAAATTGCGAGCCCTCTGTTTATGTAGAGGGATGTTGTGCCAATAAAATTGTACGCAAGGTTTTTTGGTATTTTCATCCGCCTGTACCACGTCATTATTGGGAGGAGGGGTTTACCTAGGCGCCACCAGACTTAAGATTTTTTTATACATTAAAAAGTTAACAGAGAAAAGTACCTGTTGTCGAATTGCTTGTCATTTAACTGTCCTCACTAAAAACAAAAAAACAAAACAGGTTTTTGAATAATTCCCAGATGTTCTTGGATAGCTGCTGCAGGTCAGCTGACAGTCAATTCAGATCCAATTAACATTGGCATGTAGTCATCTTGAAGGGTAGACAAGCCCTTCGTCTGCCTTGTATAAAAAATCTGATACCCAGCCTCATGCTTGTATAAGTGCATGTTTGTCATCTTGTAGGTGCTGTGAATACTACTGTTCATATTTGTAGTTCTAGTCTTCAATGTCTCTCTCTAGGTCACCATCTCCTGTACATGTATGTTGCTTTTTTAGCCAGCCTAACAATAATCATAAAATTATTAAAATAACCACCTTTTTGTTTCTCCCTATTTGCCAGCATTGTCTTGGCAGTAAAGCCAAATTAATGCCATGTGAATTTTTAAATTTTTTATTCCAGGACATACACACTAGCACAGTGACTACAAAACTGGGACAGGACACAGTCCTATGCCCTGAGAGGCTGACATACATCTTGAAAAATTCTCACCACATTCTACACAGCTGCCTCCATCTATCGAAGCAGGGAGGCCTTTGCAGCATTGATCTTCTCTTTGCCAACATATGGGCAGCAACACCAACCTGAGGGAAGGGATAAGGATCCATTTGGATTGTCTGATGCAGCCTGTGCAGCAGCTAGCATAGGGAAATTGCATTCTCTATTGCCTAGAAAATGCGGTCTATTGCTCAGCCCTAGCTGCCTGGGCAAAGTGGGTTGCAAGACATACAATATTAACTGAGCCAACCCACAATTGTGAGGATACCTGCCCATAGTTTCTTGGTCAGATCCAAGAACAATCTTCGAATACTCTTGAGTGAAAGGTACCGCTAATTTTAATCCACAAACGGGGGGCGGGGGGGAGAGAATGTGGCCCACTTATCAAAAGTTTGAGCAACTGGATTACATTCAGATATACCAGAATATTTTTAGTGTAGGCCCAACTAGGACAGGGAACTCTTGCTCCATAGAATCCCATCTGTTCTGCCCACTGGACTTTCTATTGTAACAATTTCCAGAGAGGTAGCTGTGTTACTCTTGCATGAAAAGCAAAGTTTTGTGCCACCTTAAAAGATTTAACTAATTTATTATGGCATAAGCTTTCATAGCTTATTGTTTTGTTTGTTATACTGACTTAGTTGTTTTCCCCACTGGGCTGTTTGTTTTTCTGCCATCTTGTAATTAGGATGGTGAAGTTGTCAGGCTTGCCATAGAGATAGTGAAGAGTTGCAAATGTTCAGTAGGTTCATCAAGACCTGTAGTGAGGTGGTCCGTCTTCCTTGTATCCATGGGAAGTTTTCTGAAGTGAAGCACCATGAAGACTTGAGCTAGAGTGAACACCATTCTTAGCCCGATGTCAAAACATATTTATGCTGAACAGCAGTCTGAAGATGAATATCCAGCTTGTATATGTCTAACACCCAAAGAAAATATGTGGACTCCACCTGCTAGAGATGTAAGAGACGGAAACATGAACTTAATAGGAATATACTGCTGTTTCTTGACCTTTTGACTTCACTTTGTAAAAACATCACATCCCCTCTCCCACCCTTTCCCTCTGTACTTGGGGAAGTATTTTAAATTATTTTAGGCCACCTTTAAGGGTAGAACCCTCTCTAGGCAGGGTACAAAATAAAAATAGTACAATGCAAAACCAATACAATAATAATATAAAAAGAGGACATTCTTACTGTGAATTTCAGTTTTCTGAGTCCCAGGGATGGCATTCTCCACCTCAGGAAGGGGTCTCCTCCTGCACCTTGCAGGCAGGGTCTACATCTAAACTTTATCTCTCCAAGGGGAGGAGCAGTCCTATCTCCCAGACTGGACTGGAAAAAGTGAGCGCTCCTCACCTCTCATTAATTAACCTAGTAGAAAAAATTGCAAACTACTCCCTCTGATGGTGCATGTCAGACTACAACCAGGTACTCAAAGCAGTCAAAAGGAATAGAGGTTAAGCAGAACTCCTAGAAGCTGCCTACCACCCCACATGTGCAGCAATGGCAGAAACCTCTAAACTACCAATAATTTAAATATTTTACATTTATCCACATTCTGTTCTTTGCATGCCTGACAGGAAGTAGAGGTGGGCCAAATGCTCTCTGTAGGTCTCAAAAAACTGACATCCACAATAAGAATTTCCTGTTCCTGAGTCTAGAGGGCATTCTCCACCTCAAGATATTGCAGGGCTGTGTAAACTCCAGGTGAGCTTCCAAGGACAGCATGCTGTTGTACTACCACCTTCAGCACACACCTCCCAAAAGCTGCCGATGCAGAAATATACTTACCAACTTTATAATGTTTCGCAAAATTATGTACAGAAGCCCAAGTGCCTGCCCAACAAATCTCTTCAAAAGAAGACCTTCCTCTAAGGGCAGCTGAGGTAGCTGCTCCCTTAAGAGACTAAGCCGTGATTCCCCCTTGTTGATGGTTTCCCCAAACCCTTATTAACCTCCACGATAACATTCACTTTAACCACTGGGAAATGGTGGACTTGGTGGACTTATTCCCCATGGAGTTTCCCTGAAAGGATACAAATAGGGCTTCTGAAAGTCTGAAGTCCTGTCCAAGTAAAATCAAACCACCCGGCACACATCTAACCTATGCCAACTTTTCTCTTGAGGATGAACAGGATTTGGAAGAAGAAAGGTAAGGAAACCTCTTGGGCTCTATGAACTAGGGAGTTGACTTTAGGAATAAAGGAGGAGTCTGGCCCAAGAACCACCTTGTCTGAATGAAAGACACACAGTTGTGGATCTGATGAAAGAGCCCCCACCTCAGATACCCACCTGGTGGAGGTAATAACTACCAGAAAAAGCACTTTTAATGTGAGAAGTTTCAAGAAACACATGGCCATCGACTCAAATGGAGACCCCATTAATGCCATCACTACCCAATTCAAATTGCAAGTGGGGAATCTGTGTACTGTAGCTGGATTTAACAATGCCAGTCCTTTTAGGAAGCACTTACAGTGAGGGTGAGAAGATAGTGACACCTTTCCCCTGCAACCCAAGGTGCTGTTGAGGGCTGCTGCCTGCCTCCTCTTAGTGTTAGTGCTCAGGCCCTTGTTTAATCCTTCTTGAAGAAATTCCAGGATCACCATTTTCTTTCCCAGAGACAGGGTCTTCCCCAGCTTTGTTCACCACGTTAAGAAGGTCTTCCAAGTATTGCTGTAACCTTATTGGTAGAGGGTTTTCATGATGACAGAGTCTTCAGGACCACATCCATATATCCCATCTGCTCAGCCACAAGCGTTCAACTTCCAGGCTGTCAGACGGAAAAGTCCCAGCTGTGGATGGCATATTGGTCCCTGGGTCAACAAGTCCCTCCTAACAGGGAGCCTCCAGTAATTTGTCCCTGCCAATTCCAGGAGGTCCTAGAACCATGGATGGCAAGGTCAATGAGCAATTAGAATGACTATTGCCCTTGTGCATTTGTGTCAGGAGCGCCCTGGCGGCCTCTTTCAGTCTACTGAATCAATCATCAATCACGGGGAGACCCTGAACCTATGGGCTAGGGAGAGATCCTCCCTCTTTCCCTTGGGTCCTTGGGACACGACCGTTGCTTGCACGCCAAACAAGCGCTATGCCTCCTTTCCACACCCTCCATCTGTTGTCGCTCCCTGCGTCGGCGTCGAGCATCCAGCAAGCCCACCTCCAGCACTCTCTCGCTGCCAGGGTCACTATCCCAGGAATACTGGCAGGAGGAATCTCTGCCAGCTGCTGTGCCTGTGAGAGATGAGCAAGCTCCTTTCCCACGGATTGCTGTTCCTCCTCAGAATCAGAACTGCTCTGGGGTTCTATCGGCTCAGTTTCCACCCTGACAATTTGATCTTCTTGAGCACCTGTGGAAGGATCAGCATGGGGGGGGGAAGTGTAGAGTAGACCCTTGGGCCACTGAAGTGTGAGGGTGTCTGTCCCCTCAGCATCAGGGTCAGCAAGCCTTGACATGTACTTGGATAGTTGGGCATTCTGGTAGCAAACAGATCCATGACTGGAACTAGGGCTGTGCAGGGACACCCCCCCCCCAATCAGATGTGGAAGCTGTTTCATGGCTTCGGAGGTGAGCCCAATTTGGCCCTGAACCCGCAGTGGGATTTGGATACCAAACCCCACTTTGGGTCTCCCCTGTTGCCCCCATGCAAACCCCTAGCTCCTTACCTGGGCCACCGCTGCCACCACCATTCTCCACTGCCGCGTTCTCCTTGCCGCCTCTGTCACCGCCCACTGCCACCTTCTCCGCCACCACGTTCTCGCTGCCACTGCCGCCTTCACCATCGCCAGCTCCAGCGGCCTGGACATGTGGCAACTCTTCTTGCAGGGAGTCACCATTTTTAAAATGGCAACCTCCCAGAGGTTGACATTTTAAAAATGGCGACTCCCTGCAAGAAGAGTTGCCATGCAGCCAGGCTTCAGGAGCTGGCAGCGGCAGCATGCCTTTGCCATTGCTGCCAATCTGCCACCTTGTTTGCTCCCCGTTAAGTGCTCTGCTTTGATGGCTTGAAGATGCTTCTCTGCCCACATCAGTAGCTTGGGGCCTCCTTGTTGAGAGATTTTGAACAAGTTCCTCCCTGCTCGTTCACATAGGCTTTGGCCAACACATTCTCTGTTCTGATGTGGATATGCACCTCTCTTAACCCCTGACTGAAGTTCTTTAGGGCTAGCCAGATGTCTCTTGGTTTGAGCCAGTTGATGCTGCACTGTTGTTCCTTTGGGCTTCAGACTCCCTGAGCTACTCTGTGTCCCAGATGCCCCCACCCCAACCCAGGAGACTGGCATCCATTGTTATGGTGATTCTCTATAGATCTTCTAGGCTCATTCCTTCTTGGAACCTCATCTGGTCCAGTCACCATTCCAGTTCCTAATATACTCGCTCTCGAATGTCAATTTGTCTGTGCATGAGGGAGGCAGTATGGTTCTGGAACAGAAGCAACAAGTTCTGAAGTTGGCGTGAGTGAAATCCCGACCAACGACCCTGACATGTCACCATCATCCCCAATAGTTGAGCCAAGGCCACTAAGTCTGCTGATTTCTGAGAGCAAATGGACACTGCCAGTTGAGATAGTTTCCCAATTCATTCTTGTCTGAGAAACATCTTGAACTGAACAGTGTCCAGTATCACCCCCAGGTTTTCTAGTTGCTGAGTGGAGCAAAAGGCACTCTTCTTCACGTTCACCAGAAATCGGTGGTCCTTGAGGAATTTCAGTGTGAGTTGGGTGCAGAGCACCCTCCAACGATGCTCTGATTAAAATGTTGTCTAACTATGGGTAGAGGTACACCTTGCTCATCCCCAGATGCACTGCAACTGCAGTAGTGAAAATGGCTCCTTCACATCAAACTCTAAACCACCCCCCTTTTTTCAAAAGTGACAGGTGCTCCATCCCTTTTGAGACTGGAAGCCCCGCCATAGCCAGACGTCCCACCTCTGGATGGAGGGGTCAGCTGACAGGGTCATGTGACCCTCATGATCACCTGGCGGGGGTCATGTGACCCCTCTACAAATTCACCATGCCACTGTGGACCAATAGGAAAACATTTCAGAGCCCTGCCATGTGCAGGAATGAAAATGACCCCACGGGGGACATTTCCAACCCTTCTCCAGATTGGCCCAATGGGGGCCATATGACCCTCTATGAACCCACTCCATCACAATGGATTAATAGAAAGGGGGTTTAGAGCCATAACATACAATTATGACAAAAACGTATCTGGATTGGCCCTTGTAGGAACCCTGGACCATATATGGTCACATCCCCATCCCCACTCCAACAGACAAATAGGAACAGTTTTAGACCCAGAAACATCCTGCCCCATCAGACAATCGGAAGAAGTGCAGCCAGATTTAATCAAAACACCTGTTTTGATCTTTCTTGCTTGGACTGGTTCAATAGCTTTTATCACCAATAGGTGATTGATAGCCTTGAGAAAGTTCTGATGCTTGGAACACTTGCTTGAGCACGGGGAAGCTAGAAACTTCTCTCTGGGAAGGTGGGCAAATTCCAAGGCATAACCCTTGGTTACTGTGTCTCTCACCCACTTATCTGAAGTAGTCTGGAGCTGAGTGGGAGCAAAGTTCAGCAGCCCCCCCCTTCCGCAAAGCACCCACTGTTGGACTTGCATCAGGTGGATAAGTTCTTCTTTTGCCCTTTGCTATACTTTGAGGCATAGTTTAAGGATGCTGACTGCATCTTAGGCTTGTCAGGAGATCTGTAGATTCTTTGCCATTTGGGCTTGCAGTTACCCTGTTGGTTTGGTCTGTGCATGCGTCTGTTAGGAAGAAAGGACTGCTGTGGTTTGGGTTTCCATTCTTCTTTCTTTGAAGGAAGCACCTTTTCTTTTTCCTTATTTTTGACCAAGACCTTGTCGAGAGGTTCCCCAAAAGTCAGGCACTTGCAAAGGGTGAAGTGGCCAACCTAATCTGGGAACCTGGGTCCACATCCCAGTTCCTCAGCCATATGGTACATCTTGTGATGGTGTTGGCTGCCATGGCTTTGGCTCCAAACTGAATTACATCCAAGGAAGAGTCAGCAAGCAGGGATACTGAATATGAGATTTTCTTCAACTCTTCCTTAATCGATTTGGGATTCAAATCCAAGCCTGCCAATTCCTCTGCCTGCAAGTAAGTTGCCCTAGTGAAAAAGGAATTGGTTGCCAATGCCCTGAAGGCAGCAGCCAGTGCTTCAAACCCTCTGCATAAGGCTGCTTTGACTTGCTTGTTGCAAGGGTCTTTAGGCCCACTTTAACTGTTGTGGGGCAAGGCTGCCGAGGAGGTCAGTGCAGCAATGGCACATCAACCACCGGGACTTCCGGCTGATCCATGCTCTTAGCTGGCAGAGAGTAAAGTTTATTAGCCAATGTGTGTGGTGCTTGATTTTCCCCGGTGAGGCCCACTCTGCCTTCCAGACTTCTGAGAAGCCAGCAGGGAAGGGGACTATCAAGGGTTGAATGGTCCAGATGCAAAGACTGTCTTAGCCCTGCAAAAGTAGTGGGGGACATAGAATCCTCTGGTTTAGGTACATCCACAGTATGAAGAATTCTACTTGTTTTAGCTAACAGGGCTGGAAAAAATGCAACTGAAGACAAGCATCTCTGAGCAGCAGGGGAATCCAGTTCTTTCTCTGACAGTTCTCCTTCCTCATTATTTGAGCCAGAGGAGTCCTGCTGTCAGGAGCGCCCTAGCGGCCTCTTTCAGTAGACTCCAATAGCCAACTCAAGACATAGACGAAAGGATTCTTTTCAAGGCTTTAATCCTTTTACAACTTAATGACTCTTTCAGATGCTAATCACCAGTGACTAAGCAAGGAACAGCAGAGTGGCCTATGCTCCGAGTAGGCAGTTGATCCCCGTTTGAAGGAGAGTCACTTGAAGACCCTGAACTTATGCGCTAGGGAGAGATCCTCCCTGTTTCCCTTGGGTCCACAGGAGGTGGCTGTTGCTTGTGTGCCAAACGGGCGCTACGCCTCCTTTCCGCGCCCTCCATCGCTCGTCACTCCCTGCGTCTGCGTCGAGCATCTAGCAAGCCCCCCTCCCGCTCTCCCTCACTGCCAGGGTCACTATCTATCTCAGGAATGCTGGCAGGAGGAATCTCTGCCAGCTGCTGTGCCTGTGAGGGATGAGCTGGCTCCTCTCCCATGGATTGCTGATCCTCCTCAGAATCAGAACTGCTCTGGGGCTCTATGGGCTCAGTTTCCACCCTGACATCTGCCCCTCGTCTGAGGAGTGAGATGGGGCACTGTGTGGTTTCTAACCCTGTTTGGATGGTTTACGTGCCTTGGAACCCTTCCGTTTGCCCTGTCCGAGGCCTTAAAGGCTTGCGAGGAGGGGCTACCCTTATGGCATCTGGGGGAAGAAGGTGGGAGGAGTGGAGGGTGATGAATATGGTCTGGAAGATCTGGAATCTGAGGAAGATTCCCTAATCCTCTTCCTTCCCCGTTTTCCTTGGGTTTAGTGGAGCTTCTAGACTCATGTCTACTCCTCTTTCTTTTCACTTTGTCCTTTTTATGGGGGAAGGGAGGGTTATTCCTGGTGGGCCCCTTCCCTTGACCGAGTAATTCTTGTGATATAATCTGTCTCATCCACTAGTGAAACTGCACCTCCACCTGGGGCAGGTCTGTGGTGGGGGCTTGCAATGTTGGCGTACTAACCCCCACCTCGCCCCGATGCTCCATGTCACTTGATGCCAAGAAGCCGTCTCCTTCTTGTGGCTAGTCCCAGGTACTCTCCATGTTCTTCTGAAGGGGTTAGGCCAGGATGGGAGTTTCTTCCCTTTTGTTCCCCCCAACTGTGTTCGAACTGGAAGGGAGGGAACTGGAACTGTGTAAGGTTGTGGTGGCAGCGGCAGCAGTGGCCTGGGCCTTCTGTGGCCCTGTGAAGTGGGAAGGAACGCCCTCGTGACTTCCAGACACACCATGCCTAAAGCTGAGTGCAGGCCACGCCAAGCCCTGGTGTCTTGCAAATACCGCCTCTGCTTGCTCTTTTTTCCTGCTGACAAAATGCTCATTCCTTTGTGGAGTGATTGCTGCAGGCTGCCTCTGAGCATCAGCAGAAAAGCTGAGGAAGTTAGCCCCTTCCTCATGTTAACTTTTTTCTCCCAGCTCTAGCTACTGCTGGATAGGGGAAGGTGGTAGGAAGGGAGAAGGGAGAAAGAGAGAGAGATGAGAGCAGAGAAGAATAAAGGGAGAGAAAGGAATTTTCCTATGTGGAAAACAAAAGTGAAACTAACATGTAGGCTGAAGTGCTGTAGAGCTCCAACCAGACCCAACCACTCTGCTTGCTAGGTACGGGCAGTCTGGGAGACAGAACAGCTCTTCCTCCTGGAGAGATAAAGTTTAGATGTGGACCCTGCCTACAACCTCCAGGAGAAGGTGCCTTCCCAAGGTGAAGAATGCCCTCAATGTGACTCAGGAAAAACCTATCACCAATAAAACTTGCAGCCCACAGACCATGGAAAGTCCAGTGAAGCAGGTGGGTTTTCAGAGCCTTTCTAAAAACCAGCAAAGAATGGGCCTGACAAAACCTTGATGGGAACCAATTCTAGAGACGGGCACCACCACTGAAAAGGCCCTCTTCCTTGTATACACTAGCATAACCACCCTTGGCCATGGGCAGGTGAGAAGGGCCTCTGCTACTGACCTCAGAGTAGGGGCAGGCTTGTATGGGAGCAGCTGGTCCTTCAAGTAGCTTGGACCAAACCTCTGAAGGCATGAAAGGTTAAAAATAGCACTTCAAGTTGGGCTCTGATATGCACTGGCAGTCAGTGCAACTGGAACAGTGTTGGTGTCACATGAGCAGACTGCCCAGCTTTTATCAATATCAAGAGAGTGGCATTCTGCACCAGCCGAAGTTTCTGATCCATCTTTAAAGGCAGCCCCACATAGAGTGCAATATAGTAGTCCACCCTGGATTTCACCAGAAAATGAAATAACCGAGGGACGTTCTCCCTCTCCAGATAGGGTCACAGCTGGTATACCAGCTTAAGCTGTTAGTTCCAGTATTCTTGCCATGAAAACTAAATGGATCAGTACAACCAGAGATATGTCGGTATACTATCGGAAGATGGGACTCCCAGGTCGGAAGATGGTCAAAATGCTACTGGGGAGGAACAGAGGACTCGACCTTGGGGGAGCTGGGGGTGGTGACAGCCAACAGGAAGCTCTGGCATGGGCTGGTCCATGAAGTCACGAAGAGTCGGAAGCGACTGACCGAATAAACAACAACAACAAAGTACTCCTGGCCACTGCTGCCACCTGAGCTTCCCCACTTAGTGCAGAGTACAGAAGCACACCCAAACTGTCCACGTGGCACTTCAGGGGACTGCAACCCATCTAAGACCAGATGTATTCCTCTATCGAGTTTGGTTGGTTTCCATCTTTTCTAGATTAAATCTTAGCTTATTTGTCCTCAGGCATTCAACAGCCTCCCTAGGATTATTAGATGGAAATAAGCAAGAGAACAGAGTGTCATCCACATACTGATGGCAATTCAGCCCAAACCTTCAAATGATTTCCCCCAATAGTTTCATGTAGATGTTGAAAAGCATAGGGGACAAAATGGAACCCTGCAGCACCCCATAAGCTAATGGCTATGGGGCAGAGCTGAAGTCCCCTAGTACCACCTTCTGAGATAGTTCATTGAGGAAGGACTAGTACCACGATAACAATGTGCCTCCTATGGCCAACCCACCTAAACAGTCTAGAAGAATACCTTAGCTGATGATATCAAAGGCTGCTTGAGAGGTTCAGCAGAACTAACAGGGTTGCACTCCTTCCTCCCACATCAGTGTGACCAAGGCTGTTTCCATCCCAAAGCCAGACCCGAACCTGGGTTGGAATGGATCCAAATAATCAGTAGCATCCAACACTACCTGGACTTGAAAAGCCTTCACATACTCCAATATCTTATCCCCAAATGGTATATTTAACAGTGGGTAGTAATTATCAGAAACCAGTGGATCTTAGCTAGGTTTCTTCAATAGCGGCATCACCACCGCTTCCTTTAAGCTAGTGGAGAGACCACCCCTTCTCTTAAGAAGATTTTAATCACCTTTGACATCCAAATGCACAGCCCAGCTTCTTGTGGCTCAATGTTGAAAAGGTATGAGCATGCTTCTCTTGCAACTCTAGAATAAAACACAATCTAGTATTTTGGCAGACTACTTAATGCTTTAATAACATTTCTTTCCAGCAGAGAGGTTCAGATTAGGATAACGCAACAACCGGCAACAGTTGATCCACTACTCAGTATTTACAAATTTTTCAAACTACTGATCTTATTCATGCATATCTAAATAGTTGTGTATTTTGTATATGAATATAGCATTTGAATATACAAAGTACTGCCCAATATTTACCATGTTCTGAAACCAAATCTGTGGTGTAGATTACTATTATTCTCTTTTGGTTGGTATATGGGGACTTGACCCATGGGGAGAGCAATCCTACGGCCTCTAGACACTGTCTAGACAGCCACAGGATTTTTTGTTTTCTGGAAACCGAGGTTATTCGACCACACTCTCCCCCCCACCGCCTGCCCACCCCCTCATAGCCAGTGCGGTTCTTTCTGCACTGCTGCAGTCTCTGCACTCATAAACAAAGCGTGGAGAGGGGGAAAGGGGGCAGCCCTGGGGGCAAGAAGGGGAGGAGACTGCAGAAGCCGCTGTACACAGCTTCCTATCGGGTCTCTGGGCCCCTTCCCTCCCCCCTCCCCAAAACCATGGCTAGACGCACGAAAAAGCTCTGCCTGTGGATAAAAGGGCATTTGGTTTTCCTTGTAGAATGACTGTATCTAGCAGCCAGGCCTGTATCCATGCTACCATCTCAACTGATCAGGTGTCATTGTGCAGAACCTCTGAAAGAGGTTGATGTGATCAGCTTTGGCATTGGTGATCACCTGTTTGGGGATGGTGATGGGATGTTCAAGGCCTGTCCCCCTGACTTTAGGATCTGTTGTTTTTGTAGATATGTGGGTAAGCTCAAAGACTGTAATTTTAAAATACCTTTATGGTCTCTGAACTTCATGGGTGATTATCACAACTATCTGGTTTCACCAAATCAATAGCTACTATCACATTCAGTACATCCGCCATCAACAATACACTAAGCTTTATACAACATACAGAAATGAGATAGTCCATGCTGAGAGCTCTTATTACCTGTAGTGCGGCACATGCTTGATCTACATGCTGTAACTGGCATGCATGAGTCTCCTATAGGTTCCATGGTTGTTTTTTACAAGATGTAGAGACCTTTTGTGCTATAAGACCAGCCCCTCATTATCCTCTTGGGGTCTCTATCATATTTCTCACCTCATCTAGATCTTTTGAAGCCTAGATAATTTCCTCTCATCCACTTTCTTTCTGGAAAGCTTACTTCACCTCCACATTCAACAGTGTGTCCTAAAAACCAGCCAGTAGCTGCAGGTGGCCCAAAAATGTTGGTTCGCTATCATGTATATAAGCAAAGAACCAAGTTCCTTTTGCTTACATAGAGGTTTGAAAACATTTACCTATTATTCTATGATTTGGCCAGATTCCCAATGTTTTGATTTGCTAAAGAGTCCTTCCCGCCACTCATGATGAGTCTTCAAAATCAGAGAAGGGATGCAGGACAGTCAAACAGGAGATCTCAAAGGATGAGTTCAAGAGGAAAGCAGTTAATTCTTTTTCCAGTCCCTGTCTACAAGTAGCCCAGGTAATGTGTCTGACTCTATTCTGAAATCACTTGAAACAACCATGACAAAATACCATGGCAGGCAGTTTGGGCAGCTTTTTACCTAAGCAACCTTGCATTTTAAAATACAGTGTCGTTTATATTGTATATACTGCTCTGGCATTTCTTGTGATAAAGGGCAGTACAGAAATGTTTTAAGTAAAATAAATATTCTTTTCTAGTTTTTTCTAGTTTCAAAGGATTTTTCCTTTTACTTTAGAAAGCCATGTAATTCATTTCCTTCATAATGAATTCCATTTAACTTTTCATTTACAATACGTGTTTTGACATTATCTTCCACCTAATCCATGGGCCAACCTACAGTAGTGTTTTATCCATGAGTGGGGAAGCATATTTGGCCCAGGAGCTGGATTGCCTTTCCCCCATGGTTCAGATGATGTCAAGGGGCAGGGCCCCACTCATGATGCCCTGCCCTGTCCCATTATCCCCAGCCAAAGTACTGCAAATTATACTATTTTGTTTCAGCTAACAGTAAAACATAGCAGAGAACCCATCAAAGGCTTGACAGCAGTTGAAATGATGTGTATAGTCACAGTTAGACTTGAATGAAGAAGCAGCTAGGCTCACTTTGGAACAGACATTTGGTCTATGGGAGTAGCATACTTCTTGAAATTAAATTACTCTGAACAGGAACATTTTAAGTACCCTGCTATTTATTAATGTTTGAGAAGAGTTCAAATTTGTCCAATGCCAGATAAGGTTGTTCTGTGTGCTTTGGCAAGCAAGAGGCCAAAGGAACAGGTTGGGTTTTAGTTCCTTCTGTACTTTGGTCTGAGTTCTCACACACTAGGAACACCCTTGTATGGACTGAATTTTTCAAATATGGGTTGAATTCAGTTTTCTCATTCAGATTTGACTGGTCTTGAACTTCCTCATTTTCATAATATCTGAAATCCACTTTTAGAGCTGGAAGTGTTTGACTCCTGAAATCATCCCCTAGAGAGGATGTCTGTAGAACAGATTTTATAGCTTCGTCTTCTCCATTGCACAAAATATCATGGCTGCCAACCATATCTTTTGCAGGACCATTTGTCTGTTTGAAGCAGTTCTCCTGATTCAGCAATTGCAGGTCGTCCTGATCCTCACTACAAACACCTACATCCAAAATACTGATGAATGTGTCATTCCCAGAGGACGATTTGCTCAATATTGCTTCCTGTTGGGGGAGAAAAACGGAAACTGTAGATTCTATATAGCAAGCAAATACGCTCCTTAGGTTTTCACCCACGAAAAACTAACATTTGTCATTTCAGTTCAGTAAGTTTCTAAACCCTGTATTAATATGAAAGTGTAAAATTTCCTAATGATTGCTTCTCTTTTGGAGCCACAGGTGTACAAAACTGCCAGTGAGCCTCCAGATAAGGAAATCTGGATCTTTAACTGTCTGTTACACTCACATCACTTTCTTTGAATTATGCTTTCATAAGATGAATGCAGTCCCTGATCATTAGTGGTCAACACTAAGCAAACAAATCAGCAAAAGTTCTGATCTCATTCACAAGTCTGTTCTGACCTTAATTCTAAGAGAAGCAGATCCTGCCAGATGGCTCTCAATATGTCCCATCTATTGGAGGCCAAAGGCCACCACTGTACTCCATGGACCACAGTCAGAAAAAGGTGAACAATGACTGCATTTCAATAACACACTTCTGAGTGTTCAAAGCACTTCACATGCATTATCCTAGTAAACTTTAAAACCATCCTTTAAGGAAGGGGGTGGGAAAAGCCACAGGCAACCTCAGCCCCTCCTCTATAATATGGGGCTGAGGGGCGGAGTGTGGCTTGTGTCCCCCACCCACCCACCCCGTGGAAGGACTGCTTGCCACTGGAAACAGCTCTTCTCCTTTTCCTTCCTCCCCATCAGGCACGTAGGCTAACGGGCAGTGGCTCTCACTTGCCTTTGCAGGTCAGCAGCCAACAATGGCTGCTACAAAGAGTAGTGTCACTACTGGCAGGGGGAGAGGGCAGGTGAGTGACAGTTTAGGTGAAGAGGGAGAGGAGGAGGAGGAGCAACCAAGCATGATGTAGACGAGGGAGGGAAGGAAGCAGCCCAATTCCACTGTCAACGTCACCCACCTGGGCAAATGACAACCGTGCTAGGAGGAAGAGCTGCTCATCTGCTTATTTGCCCTCTCCTTTCAGGCAGCAGCAGCTACTCCTAACAGCCATCATGGCTTTTCAGCCAGGCAAGCAAGCAAACGTTGCCAACAAGCTCTAGCAGCCACTGCTGCCACCTGCCTTCTGACATCGCCAGTCAACCGCCTAAGCAAGCGAGCATCCTGGCCGTGTTGGCCAAGAGCAGCAGTTCCTCCCTCACTCCACAAATCAGAGGGAAGCCGTTGCAGGGGGAAGCATAGTGAGAATAAGAGGGAGGGGAGAAGCTTCCAGCATAAGAGGTGGAGATGCAGTACAGTGCAGACCCTCCTTCCAGGTGGGCCCAATCCCACTGGCTGCTACCCAGAGAGAGAGGGAAGGCAGATGACGGCAGCAGCAAGGCAGACCAAGGGCCGACCAGAGGCCTGTTGCAGCTTCCAGACAATGGCAGCTCTGGAAAGATTTGAACCAGGGGTCTCCTGGTTCAGAGCTCCTGGTTGACTTAGCCACTGATGCTACACAAGATCTCAAAGGTTCTTTCACTTCTTGACAGTTTCTCTCAACAGCAGTGACATTTTTGCTTCTGAGGCAGAACAGATGGAAAGAGGGAAGCAAAGGGAAATGCAGTGCTGTCACACAGCCTTAGCCCACAGGGGGAATCAGGCAGCACGGCTGTATTGTAACCAAGAAAAACTCTGGCCAAGCACAGACGCTGATTGTTGTTGTTCAGTCGTGCAGTTGTGTCCGACTCTTCGTGACCCCATGGACCATAGCATGCCAGGCCTTCCTGTCCTCCGCTCTTTCCCGGAGCGTGCTCAAGTCCATATTCATTGCATCGGTGATGCTATCTAGCCATCTCATCCTCTGCCGTTCCCTTCTCCTTTTGCCTTCAATCTTTCCCAGCATCGGGGTGTTTTCCAGTGACTTTTCGCATTCAGTGGCCAAAATATTTGAGCTTCAGCTTCAGTATCTGTCCTTCCAATGAGCAGGCAGGGTTGATTTCCTTTAGGATGGACTGATTTGACCTCCTTGCAGTCCAGGGGACTCGTAAGCGTCTTCTCCAGCACCACAGTTCGAAAGCATCAATTCTTCAGCGCTCAGCCTTCCTTATAGTCCAGCTCTCACAGCCATACGTTGCTACTGGGAAAACCATAGCTTTGATTATACAAACCTTTGTCGGCAAGGTGATGTCTCTGCTATGCTGTCTAGGTTTGCCATAGCTTTCCTCCCAAGGAGTATCTTTTAATTTCATGGCTACAGTCACCATCTGCGGTGATCTTGGAGCCCAAGAAAATAACATCTGTCACTGCTTCCATTTCTTCCCCTTCTATATGCCAGGAAGTGATGGGGCCAGATGCCATGATCTTCGTTTTTTTAATGTTGAGTTTCAAACCAGCTTTTGCACTCTCCACTTTCACCTTCAACAAGAGGCTCTTTAGATCCTCTTCGCTTTCTGCCATTAGGGTGGTATCGTCTGCGTATCTGAGGTTGTTGGTAATTCTCCCAGCAATCTTAATTCCAACCTGTGATTCATCCAACCTGGCGTTTCTCATGATGTACTCTGCATATAAATTAAATAAGCAGGGCGACAATATACAGCCTTGTCAGCATGTGAAATGAACGCAACTGTACGGTAGTTTGAACACTCTTTGGCGTTGCCCTTCTTTGGAATTGGAATGTAAACTGACCTTTTCCAGTCTTGTGGCCACTTTTGAATGTTCCAAATCTGTTGGCATATTGAGTGCAGCACTTTAACAGCATCATCTTTTAGGATTTTAAATAGCTCAGCTGGAATACTGTCATCTCTGCTAGCTTTGTTGTTAATGCTTCCTAAGGCCCACTTGACTTCAGTCTCGAGGATGTCCGGCTCAAGTTCAGTGACCGCACTATCATGGCTATCAGGACATTAAGATCTTTCCTGTATAGTTCTTCTGTGTATTCTTTCCACCTCTTCTTAATCTCAGCTGCTTCTGTTCGGTCCCTGCCTTCTTTGTCCTTTATCATGCCCGTCTTTGCACAAAACGTTCCCTTGAGATCTCCAGTTTTCTTGAAGAGATCTCTAGTCTTTCCCATTCTGTTGTTTTCCTCGATTTCTTTGCATTGTTCATTTAAGAAGGCCTTCTTGTCTCTCCTTGCTATTCTCTGGAACTCTGCATTCCGTTGGATATATCTTCCCCTTTCTCCCTTGCTTTTCACTTCCCTTCTTTCCTCAGCTACTTGTAAAGCCTCATCAGACAGCCACTTGGCTTTCTTGCATTTCTTTTTCTTTGGGATGGATTTCGTTGCTGCCTCCTGAACAATGTTACGGACCTCTGTCCATAGTTCCTCAGGCACTCTGTCTATCAGGTCTAATCCCTTAAATCTCTTCCTCACCTCCACTGTATATTCATAAGGGATATGATTTAGGTCATACCTGAATGGTTTAGTGGTTTTCCCTACGTTCTTCAATTTAAGCCGAAATTTTGCAACAAGAAGCTCGTGATCTGAGCCACAGTCAGCTCCAGGTCTTGTTTTTACTGACTGTATAGAGCTTCTCCATCTTTGGCTGTAAAGGACATAATTAATCTGATTTCGATATTGACCATCTAGTGATGTCCATGTGTAGAGTCACCTCTTGTGCTGTTGGAAAAGAGTGTTTGCTATGATCAGCGTGTTCTCTTGGCAAAACTCTATTAGCCTTTGTCCTGCTTCATTTTGTACACCAAGGCCATGCTTGCCTGTTATCCCGGTGATTTCTTGACTTCCTACTTTAGCATTCCAATCCCCTATGATGAAGAGGACATCTTTTGTTGGTGTTAGTTCTAGAAGGTGTCGTAGGTCTTCATAGAACCGATCAACCTCAGCTTCTTTGGCCTCAGTGGTTGGGGCATAGACTTGAATTACTGTGATGTTGAATGGTTTGCCTTGGATTCGTACTGAGATCATTCTGTCGTTTTTGAGATTGTACCCCAGTACTGCTTTTCCCACCCTTTTGTTGACTATGAGTGCTACTCCATTTCTTCTAAGGGTGTCTTGCCCACAGTAGTAATGGTCACCTGAATTAAATTCGCCCATGCTTATCTATTTTAGTTCGCTGATTCCCAAGATGTCGATGTTCAGTCTTGCCATCTCATGTTTGACCACCTCCAGCTTACCTTGATTCATTGATCTTACATTCCAGGTTTCTAAACAATATTTTTCTTTACAGCATCGGATTTTCTTTTCACCACCAGACACATCTACAGCTGAGTGTCCTTTCGGCTTTGGTCCAGCCGCTTCACTCTTTCTGGCGCTACTTGGAAATACCCTCTGCTTTTCCCCAGTAGTATATTGGACACCTTCCGACCCGGGGGGCTCATCTTCCGGCATCATATCTTTTAGCCTTGTGATACGTTCCATGGGGTTTTCTTGGCAAGGATACTGGAGGTTGCCATTTTGCCATTTCCTTCTTCAGTGGGCCACATTTTGTCAGAACTCTCCGCCATGACCTGTCCGTCTTGGGTGGCCCTGCACGGCATAGCTTATGGCTTCACCGAGTTACGCAAGCCCATTCACCACAACAAGGCAGTGATCCATGAAGGGGACAGACGCTGATAGTTATCTGCATCTATTTTTAAATGCATGTTTTCTGACAGGGTTACCTGCTCAGCAAAAATTAGTTCTTACCGATATCTCAGGAGAACTTCTTATTACAGGATGTGGTATTTCAGGCCACCAAATTCTTTTTAGTCTGTCGAAACAAAAACAAAAATATTTAGCCCATGGAGGGAGCAATCCTATGTCTCCTATACAGCGCCTGGGGGACACAGGATTTTTCAGTTTCCTGGCTCCATGCTCAGAGACAGGGCTCCAAGCTCGGAACCAGGAAATTGTGCTCCCTTCCCCTTCCTAGCCGCCATGGAGAGAACCATGCTGGCTACCTCTCCGCGCTCAGTAAATGAAGCGTGGAGATGGGGGGAAGGAGGCATTCCTGGGGGCACGGAGGAGGAGGCCTTATGTCTTATGCCTTTTCCTGTCACTGCCTCAGCCTCCTTCCCTCCTCGAAGCCTCCACTAGACAGGCAAAATCGCCCACCTACCTAAAATGCAGTGTGGAAGGTACAAGGTGCCTCCCTCTCTGCACAGGATATTCGTAGGCCTCCGAGTTGGGGGGCTTAGGAATACCCAGGGGGCAACCCATAGGACTGCGTCATAAGACAGGTATTTGACTTTAAGTCGTTAAGTTAAGACAAGTCCCTTTCTCTCCATTCTTCAGGACATATTTTAAAAATATGTGTACCTTGTCATAATTTGGCCATAAGAATTCTCAGGTCAGTAAGGACCTCTACTGTACCATTCTAACAGTTCATTTCTCAGGTACATAATTGTATAACAGCTTACAGTGCAATCCTATACATGTCTACTCAAATGTAAGTCCCACTGAGTTTAATGGGGCTTACTTCTAGGTAAGTAGGTTGTTCTGCCCCAACTGGACATTGTTATTTGTTATGTTGCCCTGTAGGTTCCGCATTTGTAACTGCTTTAGTGCCCTATATGAATCTGTTGGCAACTGAACAGACCTTGTTGTCATACATTGATTAATTGTTCCTAGAATAACTTCTTACCCGGTCTGTACCGGCTCTTTCTCAGTTTAGGAAGAACCTTCTCTCTGGCCTGATTCTCTGTTACTGTTCAAGGTTATAGCTTGAAGTCCTGGCCTTGCATTGTTTTTTCACCTCATCCATTCCTCATCACACACCTCATCCATCCGCCTCATCCACACATTTCTTTCATTTCGGCTGCCATACATCCTCCTTCTACAGCTAAGTATTGATCTTGCATTTATTGGTTGTTTACTGTTTAGCTGTGTTTAAATAAAGATGAAGATTCAAGTTACATGGAAATGGATAGGATGTGAGTTTATCTGATCAGATAAACACACAGGCCAACATTTGTAGCAGCCAGAACATAGGTACAGGATTGCAGCCATAACAAGCAAGAAGATTTTTTAAAACTATGCTTCCATATAATAGGGATGCTGCATTTTCATTTTAAAAATTGTTTACTCACGTTTGTCTTTTCAGAGCCCAAAACATTCCCGCAGTTAATAGGCACAGCATGAACATTCCAACAGCAACACATATAAGAACAATTTCTACCACACCTAGAAGAGGAGGAAGAAGAGGAAAAAAAAACTTAAAAAAATGTCAAAATCCAAATATTTTAGATTAACAGGCCTCAATGATAATTCATGCACACTTGTGAGTAAATTGCACTGAAATCAACGAGACTCAATCAGGTGGAATTGCAGTTAGGATTGCAGCCAAAGGTGCCAACTGTCACCCAGCAGCCATTCCATCAGGCTGCAGCAGAGGGAGAGAGAGGAAGCAGGGCCACTCCATCAGCTTAGCTGAGAGACCAGCCATTTCTGGCTCCTCCTTTCTTAGACCTGTTTCAGCTGGTCATGATAAGAAGACTAACAACTGCAAGCTGCATTACAGCTGGTCATTATAAGAACTGTATAAAATCCAGAAATAGTGTTTGAGTTCTTTTGTTTTCCTTCTCATCCCTTTTGTAGTTTGCCTTTTTAGAATATTTTTAGCATTTTTGTTGCAAATATCACAGGAAAAAACAAACAAACGAAAGAGAAATGTCAGTTCACAACAACATTAGTACAAATTCAGCACTCATATCTTAAACATATACATTAATATAGGCAGTCCGTATATCTACATAAGCATCCAAATGAGACTGACAACTATAGCAGTGTTTCTCAAACAGTGGGTCTCACCCACTTTCAGGTGGGTCTCAGCACTTCCCAGTGCCCCTTTGCTTGACCACCCTGTGCCACGGCCACATGGTGTACACTGCATAGGCACATGCGGCACTTGGAGTTAATTAGAGAGCAAGGTTAAGATGATGATGATGACGATGACTCAAAATTGGTAATAAAGAGGAAAGGGGTAAGAGGTAAAAGCTATTATAGGAGGAAGTGAATATAAAAGCAGAAGGAGGGAGGGATGAAATAGACTGGCAATTGGGGTAGGGTAAAAGTTAAGTGTGAAAGGAGAGAAGAGGAAACAAAATGAGAGGAGATGAGTCAGAATACTTTGGGAGGCATGTGGGGAGAAGGAAGAAAACAATATAAAATAAAATGTCTTCTCTATTTAGAGCCTCTGGATCAGCAAATTCTACCTGAAATGGGGAGGCTGAGTAATGACACCACAAAGGGACTGTCTTGTGTTTTTTTTTACTTGATCTGCACACTGCTCAGAAACCCCTTCCGGCTAAAGAACCAGGTATCAATGCTTTAAAAAAGTAAAGAAAACACACATGAAAAGATGACCTATAAAGAGAAAAGCTATTTGAGCTGAGTAACATACTAAGTGTTCTGGTGAAGAAGATGGCCACTGATCCATTTCTTCCGCCAACGATGGTGCTTGCCATAACCCAAGCTGTGTAGTTGGTGTTAGGTTGCAAGGACTTAAGCTGGTATTGTACAGCACTGGCATTCACCGTTTCGCCTAATAAGACACAAATGTAGGGTTAAATGGTAATCTAATCCAGCATTTCAAGCGCCATGCAATAGGAAACAAGTTCACAGTGACTACAAGGACAGCTGAGATGCTACTGCTCAACAGAGGGCAGCAGTGCTGCATATGACAGCGTGGAAAGTTAGAGCAAAATAAAGTTGGAGGTGAGCGCAACACAAGTTTCAGTGAATCTCCCCCACCCCCAGAGGAGCTGCAGACAGGCTAGAATAACTTTGCAGTACAGTTCTAGATTGGTTTAAGAACATAAGAAGAGCCATATGGAATCAAACCAAGGGTCCATCTAGTCCAGCATTCTGTTCGCACACTGACCAACCAGCTGCCCATGGGAAACCCACAATCAGAACATAAGTGCAACAGCACCCTCCCGCCCATGCCCTCCAGCAACTGGTGTACATAGGCACACTGCCTCTGATACTGGAGGTACCATATAGCGATCAGAACTAGTAGCCATTGATAGTATTCTCCAGGCATTTGTCTAACCTCCTTTTAAAGCCATCCAAACTGGTGGCTGTTGGGGGGGGGGTAGTTTCAGCTGTGGGGAAGGGATAAAGGACACTTTCTTTCCTTCCCCAGGCCTCCCCCTCCTTGTTATCTAGAGGACTGGCATCCGCAGCCCCAAGCATTTTATAGCTATATAGCAGGGGGCATAGTTCTGGGAAGTGGGAAAGGTGCTTCTTTTCATTTCCTTCTGAACCATTCCTTTATAATAGAGGGGGGGAATTTAATCTCATAGCTCACATCCCCCAATCCTAGTCAGCTCCCCTTGGGGTTTATACTTGGTATAAACTGCTTGAACAGGCCAATTCCCTCTTCCTAGGACTGCCTTCCATTTTCATTTCTTCTTTTTTTACCAACACCATCCCAACTGCTCTCAGCCATGCTGCTGGACTCACACAGTCTGAATGTCTTCTGCTTTCTTTAGACCCTTCCCCATCTTTTTCTAGATGTTAACTGCCAACAACATTCTGCAAATCTGGAAGCTTCCAGCTCCCTGTGTTTTTCTCTGCCTTCAAATTAATAAACACATTTCTGCATGTGTAGATATTCCCCCCGACATGCAAAAACCACTGCCTTGTTTTCTGGTGTCCTGTTTAGCTTCCAAGCCCATTGGCACTCCTGAGTTGGCTGTTAGAGGGCATTGTGTATGTGTGTGTGTGTGTGTGTATCTATATCTCCAATTGAGAAACTGACATTTTTTGTCAGAGTAAAAAAAGGTAAAGGTGTCCCCAACCAGTCGTGTCCGACTCTAGGGTGCGGTGCTCATCCCCGTTTCTAAGCCGAAGAGCCAGCGCTGTCAGAAGACACTTCTGTGGTCATGTGGCCGGCATGACTGAACACCAAGGTGCACGGAACGCTGTTACCTTTCCTGCCGAAGCGGTACCTATTTATCTACTTGCAATGTCTTGCTTTCGAACTGCTAGGTTGGCAGGAGCTGGGACTGAAGATGGGAGCTCACTCCGTCACGCAGCACTCGGGTCTCGAACTGCTGACCTGCCGACCTTCCAGTCTGCAGTTCAGCATCTTAACCACTAAGCCACCGCGGCCCTTTTGTCAGAGTACGAGATTTAAAAAAGACCTCCAGTCCAGCATTCTCAACCAGTACAAACAGCAAAAATCCTGCTATTTGTATTCATCATCTGTGATTTTATGTTTCCCTTTCTACCCCCCTTAACACAGCTGGTGGGCCTCAGTTTCCCTTTCCTGGGCAACGCAAGGCTGCCCCTACTACCCCTACTGCAACTCCTTGGCTACTGTCAGCTGCCCTACTGTCCACCCCGCCAGCCCCAGTGGGCACTAACCTGCCCACCTTCCATGCCATCTGTCACAAATGGTGTACTTGCTAGTTATTCAGACGGCTTCCCCAGCACAACTGTGATATGATTTTTGCCAGCTATTAAGAGAAAAGGCGAAAGTGTGGGTCTCCTTTTCTTTCAAGGAAGTCAAACAACTAACCTCCTATTTGATTACATGATGAGGCATACTTTCATGTTTAAAACTCCTCTCCCCCCGCCCATGTACCATTAATATCCGATTGGTAGAGCACATGATCTCAAGAGCTGTATGCTGACATTATTGTACAGCAATACGTGTCGGGCCAAATGCTCTCCAACAGAGGTTTTCAAACAGAGACACAGCAAGCCAGGAAAACAAATGTTTGAGTGGACCCAAATGTAATGACAAATCAGTTGGCAACGCTACCTTTGGCACTATGTTTGGGAAAAGACAAACCAAAGGAAACAGGACAGGTCCTACAGAAGGAAAAGAGTTTATTCCAGGCATTGACAAAACACCAGGGTGGGCATACAAACTTTTCTGTATTACATGTAGGGAACGGGTGGGGAGGGCAGAATAAAAATCTGCCTCCAGACCAAAACACACACACATCCTAATGTATGTGCCTCTTCCCTGGTACTTATACCAAGAACGTTTTATAGATTAAAGCAAATAGTTTCCAAGGGGAGAGTTTTAAAGTTACCCCCCTCCCTGGCACTAATCTATGCCTGCAAATGGAGGCCACTTCACACTAAAGAAGCATAGCACTAGATTGAAAACATTATTGATTGATTAATTACAATATTTATATTTATAAATCAGAAGATTTTGGAGTGGTGAACAGCACGGTAAAAGAATAAGACAGCAGGTTAGAAGAGTTATAACGTTTTTTTAAAAGACAAATCCCAATAAAGTGGAATTTAACAAACCATGGCTGGTCATGCAAGGAAGGCCTCTTGAAATAACAATGTCTTCAGGAGGCGCCAGAAAGAACACAATGTTGGCGCCTGCCTGACCTCTAAAGGCAGGGAATTCCACAGGAAGGGAGCCAACACACTGAAGGCTCTTTTCCTGGTGGACTCCAACTGGGCCATGGGTCCATGTGGAACCACCAGGAACATGCCCTCTGATGAGCTCAGAGACCGGGCAGGTTAGTAAAGAAGGAGGCGCTCTCTCAGGTATCCTGTCCCAAGTTGTTTACTAACAATTTTAGTAAAACATTACTAACAAGTGGCATTAGATAGCCTTCTAGTTTTCTGCTTCATACATGTTTACATACCTCGTTCTTCTCCATCTTTGGCTTTATAAAATACCGTGTAGCTAATAATGGAACCATTTCTCTCTGCTTTTGGAATTTCATTCCATGTTATAGTAGCCTCATTTTTATCAACATTTTCTGCTCTAGCTGAAGGACCTGGTGGGACTAAATCATGTGGAGAAATAAAGCAACAAATTATTTCAGGATGTCATTCCTTTATCAATCACATCTAATCAATCAATCAATGTTGCTAAATCCATAGCAGCTGTAGCAGAAACACAGTTTCTATTTAACTAATACAGTATTAATTGAGCCACTCCTACCCTTAGCCTGTAGCAAGTCATATTGATGACCTGCCTAGCTCAGCTGTCAGTGTTGCTAACAGGAAGCCAGCTCTCAGGATTTCTGAGCTATCCAAGCCACTGAATTAGAGATTTCAGGCATCAAACGTGGTCTCAGGCATGCTAAGCAGGAGATCTACCAATGTGATAGATCTTCCCAGTAACAAATGCCTTTCCCGCTGGTGTGTGTTTTCAACTACAAATCCGGCCATGTAGCTAACTACTCTGAGGAGATTGCCCAGCTGATATGGGTCCATAGCCAGCCTGTAGTACTTCAACTTAATTTGCCACCACTTTTCAGTTCATGAGAATGTAAGAAGGATCAGAACAAAGGTCCATCTAGGACAACATTCCACGCACAACGCAGCCAACCAGCTGCCCGTGAGAAACCCACAAGTAGGACATGAGTGCAATAACACCCTCCTGCTCACATTCCTAAGCAACTGGTGTACATAGGCATACTGCCTCTGATAATGGAGGTAACATATAGCCAGTAGGACTAGTCACCACTGATAGCCTTATCCTCCATGCATTTGCCTCATCCCCTTCTGAAACCATCCAAATTGGTGACCATCACTACATCTCATTGGTAGTGAATTCTATTGTTTAACTCTGTGTTCTTGAGCGAGAGGAGCTTCAAGAACCGCAGGTTATCTTTCAGACTGAGACGGGGCAACTTCTGGCAAACTCCCCAGTCATTGCTGAGCAAGTTCAGCCTGTTTTCCTTTTGGTCAAAGTGGGCAACCTGCAAGTGCTTTCTGGTATGCAGGGGAAAGATCCTTGACCTGTCAAGAGTATGCAATCAAATCTTAGGTTCCAAATTAAGATAATAAGTGATGATGGGGGAAACAGACAGCATATATTAAAAAAAAAACCCAGTTTACTCCCTAATAACCTAAGCTAAACAATCTTAACTAGAAATCTCACACTTATTTGCAGGCAGGGAAGGATGCTCTATAGATGGTAATATTTTATAAGGAATAATCCCCATTCTTAAACCTGTGGCATCAGGGGAAGGGGTTGATGGGGGAGGTGGATCCTTTTATAAGGTAAAGCCATGTGGTCTTGGAGTAGAGTTTTGACACTTTGGACATGGTATGTCCAAATGTACACAGAGCGAGACGGGGCACTGGCACCTCTCAACACAAAGGAAGGTGTAAGGGAAAAAGTGAGAACTGGGAAGTATTTCCAGACATTGGGGGGAGGTGGAGAATTCTGGCCTGTGTGTATGGAGGATACCTGAAAATGTGACAGGTAGGTCACATACACTCATACAGGGCAAATAACAATTTGTTTTGGCCGATAATTGCCACACCAAGACTCTGACAGTCAAGTTGTCCACTAGTATTAAAAAATGTAGGCAGGGTGGGAACTGCATGAACAGTAACTGATTTTGGTGTTAATGGGAGGAGCAGCATGTGATCAAAAGCAATTACGATGAAGAGAAAAAGCAAAAAATTACATAGAGTTCCCACAGGGTAAGTTGGAAAAAGACTCAGGAATTCACAGTACCACTCCCAGGCACTAGTTTCTGCATTGCGGGTCCTCTTCAGTAATGAAGTTGCCACGCAAGCTATTCAGGTAAGATTGAAACAGACTGAATTCATTTCAGAGGCAGAAGTTCATACGTACTTCCATCATGAAAGTAGGATCCAATGGAACTTGGAGCTTTTATTTCACCCTTAAGCAAGGGATACACTGAAATGTTGTAATATCTAAAGAGTCTGAAGGTTCCTGAAAGACAACAGGCATGAAATATCACCATTCTTTCAAGATTTGCAGCAAGTTCCCTATTACATGTTATATTATACACTCATGTAGCAAAGAAAGGCAAACCAGTAAAACGTCAGACTCGGGACTTCCAACGGAGCTTCCCTTTGTGACAGTTTTCCCCACCATCTTGAACACTCTGGCTTCTGCCATCAGCCGGGAACCTAGGGCCACTGGCAGATTGCACCCCCTGCTTCTCAAACCAAGGGGAGACCAACCGAACTCATCCATTGGCTAGAAAAGGAGCTGTTGCAAGGAGCCTGGTTTCCCCTTCCTGCCAGAAAGAACACTTGGCTCCAACTGACGGTTGCCCTGACTGTAGAAATAAGGGGACAGGATGCTCTGGCCCCATCCATCAACCTAAAGAACAAGAGCCTTATTCAGGCAAGAACAACAGCAAGGGAAGATCAGCCTGGCTCAAGTGCATTTAAATGCAGAAGGGTACTGCTTGTGGGTTCCCTATGCACAGCTGGTTGGCCACTGTGTGAACAGAATGCTGGACTAGATGGACCCTTGGTCTGATCCAGCATGGCTCTTCTTATGTTCTTAAATGTCCACTTCTAGCTCCCCACCTTCTTCTGGTCTTTAAAAAGTGATTTCTCAACCCACTCTTCCTTTTCCCTCCACACCCCGTCCTTTGTGAGTCTTGACATTTTAGTTTGTAAGCCTGATGGCAGGGACTGCCTCCCCCCGCCCTTGATATCAGCTGCTTTTGGGGACAATAATTGTCTAAAAAGCGGGATAAAATGATGCAGTATAGGATTAACTAAGAAACCCTACAAGGGTCAGTTTAGATGCTGAGAAATTTAACAGGAATGCTGCAGTAATGCACCACTCCCTCCTATGGACATTTTCAAATGTAGTTTAACTTACAACCTGTGCACACAAATTCTTTCTGATTATGGGCTTCCCTTTATAGCTGGATCATAGTACACCTGTCTCTCTGTCCTTCTGCATTACATAAGTGCTCCCAGAGAGACAAACAAGTTAACAAGCATTTCCTGACTTGTAATCACACTACGCTGTTTTACTGTTCATTTAACATTTTAATGTATTTATTATTTTATTCTGTTCTTACATTAGTTTTTATAGTATATCATGTATTATATATAAACTGCTTAGAGATCTTTGGACATCAAGAGGTATACAAGTAATTTAAATGAAATAAAACATGCCAGTCCAGCAGAGCTGAGGATTCACATGCAGAACCTAGTTTCTAAACATACATCTCCTGCTGGATTGGGGTGGGACCATGCAGTTGAAGCATGGTGCATATGCCATTCCCATCACTAGGTTGGTGCGGTCTGCTCCTAAACTGGGATTGGGAACCATTTTTATTTATTTCATGTATAGCCTGCTTTTCTACAATTTATTTATTTATTTATTTATGACATTTATATCCCACCTTTTTTCCTCCTTAAGGAACCCAAGGCGGCATTCTTCCTCCTCCATTTTATCCTCACAACAATAACCCTGTGAGGTGGGTTGGGCTGAGAGTCTGTGACTGGCCCAGAGTCACCCAGTGAGCTTCCATGGCTGAGTGAGGACTAGAACCTGGATCTCCCAACTCCCAGTCCAACATTCTAGCCACTACACCACACTGGCTCTCTTTACAATCTTTGTAAACAAAGCACTGCTAATATTCAAATAGAAAATATATTGGCATAATGTCCATCTTCATTCAGAGAAATTGAAGAAGAGTCCATGGGAGAAGTATAGTTGGTTTGAGCAGCCGTAATTAGAACCCCTACCGCCCTTTTAGATATGAGCAACTTTAAAATAACCCTTACCTTTTGGAGATGTCCAATTTGTGACATTTGTTATGTTTTGCCATGATCTCTTTTCTAGTCCTGTCTCCAACTCATCATACCATTCTATAATATAACCATTTATTTCTGTGTCTGGTGGTTCCCATTCCAAAAACATGTGTTCCTTTAAAGCAGAAGCTTTCAGAGTAACAATCCTTTGATGATCTAAGAAAATAATTGCCCACATTAACAAGAATGTTGACTTAAACAGATGTCAGCAATTTAATAGATTATTAATGTGCTTAATAAAGACTGTGAGTTATGATTTACAACAAAAGGCAGAAGGAAGCAGAAAGGCATGTAATGATAACATATTAAGGGCACACTGCTGTCCAGATAGTTGGCAGCCTCCGAACTCGGAGGCTGCCGAGTATCCAGTGCAGGGTGGGAGGAGAGTGGCGGCTCCACGCTCCAGCCACCCTGTATTTCTGCTAGACAGTCGATTTCACCTGTCTAGCAGCAGTGCCTTGGAGCGGGAGGGAAGGAGGCTGGGGTGGCTATAGGAAATGGCATAAGGCAGCCGCCCCAGTCTCCTCCCGCCCCCCCAGTAGCCCCAACCTTTTCCTGGTCTCCACACTCTGTTTTCTGAGCACAGCGTGATTCTCTCCACGGTGTCTACGAGGCGGAGAGGGAGGGGGCAAGGGCGGGGAGTGTGGTTTCCTCTCTTCAAGCTAGGAAACCAAACTATCCTATGCCCCCCCCCCAACGCTGTCTGGTGGGCACAGGATTGCTCTCTAAAACAATCTTTCTTGTTACATACAGAAAACATGGCAATCTGAGTAGGAATTCCTTGGTACAATCTATACCTTATCCATGTAGGATGCAAAAATAAATACATGATAAACAAGTAGTGAAACTGCACAGCATTGTTCTTGTAGACAGAAATTCAGATTGCAGAGAGGGACCTTCTAACTTGGAAGTCTCATTTTCTAATCCCTACACACATGATGCTATGTTTATTTAGTGGAAAGGAAACATTCGTGTGCACATACTTGATGCCATTTAAAATAGTTCTGATGCTGACTACTGGTAATGTAAATAAACCCAGCTCAAATAATCCCAGAAGTGGACAAAACATCCTATCATGTCTCTCACATGCACAAGGTTTTAGAATACATCCACTCCAATGTTTTGTTACTACATCGGCAGTTAGACAAATTAGTTGTTGCACTGGTTGCATAAACTCACCCCTGCTTTCTTCTTGTATTGATGGAATTCTCAAAATAGCTTTAGGAGAATCTCCAGCTAAATTATGAGCAACAACACTGATCTCATAGGCTTCTCCGGTCAGGTTGAGCGCAACAGTCTTCTTACTATGGTCTGTTATATCTTCAGAAGAAATTTTGCTTTTTGTAAAGTACTTTATTCTATAGCCATTTATTATTCCTGAACTTGGGAATCCTTTATATTCCTGTTTTTTATATATAAAAAAAACAGCATACGGTAGCAATTAAAGAAGATAGACAGTTCAGACAGCAAACCTATGTACAATTACCTAGGAGCAGGTCCAATTTAACAGAGTGGGACTTACTTCTGTGTAAACATGTACAGGATCACACCACACAAAAACTAAAGTGTGAACAATGTACACAAATAAAAATAACACAGGTGGTAGCCAAGAACGTCTCCTTTGGTATCTCCAGAGTTATAGATATTCCATTGTCATTAACAATATCACTCCATGATTATAGAAATTATTTCTATTTAATATACTTAGATCCTGCATTTCTCATCAATCATCCAAGGCAGTTCACATTAAAGCAGCAAAATTACGGAACTAAACCTATAAACAGCAACAAACTGTAAGACCAGCAGAAATAAAAATGTAATTCAATTAGTGAAGGGAAAAGAGAATAAAATGTTTTGTCCGCCTCACAGCGCCTGAAGGAAAGCAGCAGAGGCAACCAGCAATCCTCCCTTGCGTGACTGTTCCAAACCTGAAGCACCATAACCTGAGCAGTGCAATCCTATGCATGTCCTTCAGGAGCCACCTACCTATCCTCTGAAGGTGGGGACACCCAGAACAAGAGCTTCGAGGATGACCTCAACTGTAGTGGCCTTACACGGAAGGACCACTTCACAAAATCCAGGACTTCATACAATCTCTCCTGGATCTCACAAGCAATTGCATAAGGGCTGCAGAGCATCTGAACAAGATCAATTAATTTGGGATCCTTTTAAGCTTACTTCTGTTTGGGGGCCAATTTTATCAATTCCCCCACTCCAAAAAAACCCTCATCACTCTTAAACCACGAGGCCTAAACACTGCTTTTAAAATAGTCAGGATTCTTCAACTTATGTTATGAGACAGCAGGCTGCATTGAAGAACCTTGGGGGTTGGACTCGATGGCCTTGTAGGCCCCTTCCAACCCTACTATTCTATGAACCCCATGAAATATATACATGAACCAAGTATTTCCTACACCTGACCCAAAAGAGAGAGAGAGTGTACACATGCACAGGTTTCCCATGCTTCTATCAGACTTTCCTGAGAGCTATCCAGATAAACTGGCTGGTAGGAAGACCCTTTTAGATAATCCCTTATTATTCATCTAAAGCGAATAATTATTTGGGCACAATTCAGCAAAAGAAACTTAAATTGATGCCAATGTGCAGCCCACTTGCATTTTCCAAAAATATATTTGCTTCATTTCAACTGATAAACATAAGGCATCCACTGGGAAAGTCTGTCTAGAAATCAGATGATCAAGGTGACACAATTAGGATCTCCTAGTTTACTGGCTTCTACATAAAGCTGCAAAGTATTCAGCAATTCTCCAACCTGAGAACAGCAGTTCTTTAATGAATAAGCTAGGGTTGGCAGAGAATTTCTCCCCGAAACTTCGGGGGGCCGAGCGCCAACGTGTTCGGCCCCCCGAACAAGTTTCGGGGAGAAATCCTCCGAACCCCCCCGCCCCCCGCCCCCCCCCGGGACGGGTCTTACCTTCACCGAATGTCCCTCCCGGCGGCGGGTCCGGCCGGCGGTTCGGCGGGCGTTCGAGCGGGGCGGGAGCGGCAGCCAGTCTTTCGACCGGCTGCCGCCGCCGCCATTACAATCAAAGAAAAAACAACGACAACGCCCCCTGATAGGCTACGTGACGATTCACGTAGCCTATCACGGCTAGATTTGCAAAGTCAGCCGTGATAGGCTACATGAATCGTCACGGTGACTTTAAAAAAAAAAAAGTGTGTACGGATAATGGCGGCCCGCATAGGGAGCTGCCATTCCCGTTCCTTATTTGGTCGCTGTAGTCTACATAAATGTTTACGTAGACTACGGTGAAAATAAGGGCAACGCTATTTGCGTTGCCCTTATTTTCGCCGTAGTCTACGTAAACATTTACGTAGACTACAGCGACTAAATAAGGAACGCGAATGGCGGCTCCCTATGGGGGCCGCCATTAGCGTACGCTTTTTTTTTTTTTTAAGTCACCCGTGATAGGCTACGTGACGATTGACGTAGCCTATCACGGCTGACTTTGCAAATCTAGCCGTGATAGGCTACGTGAATCGTCACGTAGACTATCAGGGGGCGTTTTTTGTTTTTTTTTTTAACTTTCGTGGCCGGGCGAGGCGGGAAGCCTCCTCCCCGGCCTGAATTTCGGCCGGGCCGAGGCGGGAAGCCTCCCCCCCCGGCCGGAACTTCGCGGGGGGAGCAGCGAAGCGCCTCCCCCCCACCGCGAACGTCCTTCGAGGACAGGTAAGTGACTTTCGTCCACCCCTAGAATAAGCTACTGAGAAATAAAGGAGTCAGTAAAACTGTAGAGTACATTCGCCACCTGAATATTAAACCAGAAGAAATTAGCATTTCGAAGCATCCAATGGTGTTTTTACCTTCCACAAAAGATGCACGGTTCGTGTTCCAGTGGGCTGATGAGATTCAATTACTCTCCACAAGTCTACTCTCAAAGGAGCTATTAAAATTAAATAAAATAGTATTAAAAATACAACACAAAATGCATGAGCAGCTTATTTCTACAACCCCACCAAGGTAGCCACCATTACTGCGTTGCTGGTGCTTGCAAGCTAGTTAGTATCCTATCCTCTTTCAGCACCAAGCAGATACTCAACACAAGAACACACACAATAGTGACAGCTAATTCTTCATTGTCTTTCACAAGCGGGCAGCTCCTTTACAGGCTATGAGGCAGTCCATGAACAACTGTTCTAACAACTGTCCACAGAAAGTATCATGGAACATCATGACTGATTGGCTGACAATACTTAAATGATTCCCTCCGACCCATATTCAGTAAGGGTAAAAGGGATTGAAAACATTGGGCAGCATCCAGTTGGACATAAGCACTAATGTAAATTACTTTGCACTAGTGTAAGGGACCTCTAGCACAACACCAATAGCATTAGCTGCCGTGATGGCTTTTCAGAGGAATCCAGTCACAGCAGCAATGCTATGTGCTAGAGGTCCCTTATGCTAGCGCAACATAATTTACATTAGTGCTCATGTCCAATTGGATACTGGCCATCAGTGTTACCACCTCCCCTTGCCCAGTTGATTTTTTTTTAGACTGAATAATGTAGTCATTAAGGGAACAATCCCATGGCCACTAGCCAGCAGCTAGACAGCCATAGGATATGTCAGTTTCCAGGAACCAACCTCAGAGCCCGTGCAACGAGGTCAGTTCCTGGAGACCCGACCTCCCCCCCCCCTGCACTGCCTCACAGGCAGCTCAGAATGGCCCTGCACTTGGGGGGCATTCCAGGGTGGAGAAGGCGGAGATGCCAGTACGACACATCCTATGTGTCATCCAGCAGTCGCTTCCCCCACTTCACCTTCCCGCAGCTAGACAGCTGAAATCGGCTGTCTAGATGCAAATGCAGGGCAGCTGAAGCGCGGAGGGGACAATCCCCTCCGTGCTTCTCCTGCCCTGCATTGGACAGGCAGTTGCCTCCGAGTTCGGAGGTGGCCACCTATCCCCATAGGATTGCACCCTAAATGGGTGTAAAGCAGCCAGAGATACCAGTTCAAACCTAGATCCTGACAGATGCCAGGCTAGCATTTCCCCTTCTCAATTAAATTCATAAGTGATGTGAATGGGCAGCCAATGTTCAGTAAGTCAGCTCTATGCCCAGCTATTGCTGATGTATTCCATTTAGTTCAAAACAGAATTTATAAACTAGATTTTTTAAAAAATAAGAGAATGACAAGATAGTAAGAGCACATATGAATTCAGTAGGCAATGGGGCTGGCGATCTCAGGTCTTCCCAGCAAGAGGGCAATTCTATAGCCCCTCACCTACCACTGCAAGCAGGCAGTGTTTTCATAGCACCCTCTCTTGTGGCCTCCCACAGGTTTAGCCAGCAAGAGGCCTCTTTTCTTGGCTTTCCTCCTCACAAGCCCTTACTATCCCTTTTGAAAAAGAGACCAGACATGGGGCTGTATCTCAATGGTACAAAATAGGCTTGACTTGTGAAATATAAAAGGCCTCAGGTTTGATATCTAGCGTTTCTAGTTAAAGGTTCAAAGAAATCCATTGAGAAATTGCTTCGTACCACAGTAGCAGGAACTGGTTGTAAGGCTAACAGTTTACATAGGATACCATACCCTAGAGGATGTCTGCCCTGCCTTTTTATAGAAGCCTCCTAGGAAGAAGATTCCACAACCACCCCAAGTCAGTTTCACAGAAGGAAAAAAAAGGACAATTCCCCCTCAATCATGATCTAAGTCTTCCTTCCAGTGATACAGAGCCATTACTTTTTCCCATCCTAAAGAAATATAGTTTCGTCACCCCACTTACATTTTCCTTCAGTGCCTACCCTAGTTAACTCATACACATTGACACAAATGTGTGTTCACAGTGCTTCCCCCACGTATAGTACAGGTGAGCAATTGTTCCGCCTATTCTGAAATCCCAAAAACTATTTGGAAACTATTAAGATGTTGTCTCGTACCCTTCCTTTTCTAAACACACATTACTCCTTGCTCCTTCTGAACCTGTAACTTCTCAGGGAGAGGACAACTCAAATGGCCAGACAGAAGAGAGGAACAAGTGGAATATGTCTCGATGACAGTTTCTGTTGCTTAGTGGTGTGCTTGGGCACTGAACCACAAGTGCAAGCAGGGAGGTCCAAGAGGCTACTTTGAAAAAACATGAACTGTTTCTCACGAGCCCCATAGCATAATTTCTACCATGAAGACTATCTGATCTGCACTAGTTCCACAATCACCATTGCTTGCAAGAATTCTCAGGATAGCAACAGAAGACAGCCATGAACGATTTTTTAAAATTTATGAAAGCAACTGTAAACACTGACAAATTCAGTAAATTCCCATTACCAGTTAAAAATGACTCTTCAGCTGTAGCCAGAGTACAGATATGTTATGGTAAAATCAGAACAAAGGCTCGATGTCACATTTCTTAAGCCATTTTGAGCCCTGTAAAGCTAGGCATGGACTTTTGAGCCGAGTCTTTAAAGCACACTACCAGGAACAGGTACCATTTATTTGAAAAAGATGATAGCTGTGAAGTGCAGGAAAGGAACAACACCTTCCTCACCTGCATAGCATGCCCTTCTCCCCCAATTCATGCTACCAATTTTTAGGATTGCAGCCTTGAAACCGAGCAGCTTTGAGCAACATGCCATTTTAATTTGGGGGGAAACTCGCATATAAAGTTTGGATATAGAGTCTGTTGTGTATGTTCTATGTCAACCACTAGGTGGCTTCTGCTGTCTCTGTGTATATCAGAACAGAAGAACAAAGCAGGTAAGCAAGCAAGGTACCTGCCTAATAAAGGTGTGCTGTGTCCAGGTCTTATCAATGGGACGCACAGACATAACAGTGGTGACAAGAATGGAATTGACTCACGCTGCTGCTCTACTGCTGTGACTGCATTAAAAGCTATCAAGAAAGGAGCTGGTAAGTGCAAGATAGTAGGCTGGTTGGCCTAGAGCAGCGGTTCTCAACCTGTGGGTCGCGACCCCTTTGGGGGTCGCACGACCCCTTTCACAGGGGTTGCCTAAGACCATCGGAAAACACATATTTCCGATGGTCTTAGAAACCGAGACACCGCTCCTCTATCCGTCTCCAGGCGGGTCCGCCCACATGCAGATATGCCCACATACGAGGACCCGGCGTGACGACATCATCACGCCAACCCCATCACATACACCCCGTACAAATACAGGTGTATGTGACAGGGTTGGCGCCACAATGTACTTATGCGGACCAGTAACACATGTGTAGAGAGCAGCTACTGTGTAGAGAGCAGCTGCTGTGTTGAAAGCAGCTGCTGTGTTGAAAGCAGCAGTACTGGAGGTAAAACGACACTTCATGAATTATAATTACTGGGTAAATGTAAAATCATGTACCGTAAAATCATCAACTACTGCAAAAAATATATATCTGTACCATGGGAACTTAATCTGGATGCTGATGGGTCTTTTTATATTCAGCTGTGGTTGATGTGAATACTGCCCCCTTGTGATAGTAACAGGTATGTAAAAACAACAACACAGAGAATGGTAAATCATAGGAAACTTTAATGAACTGTATTGACTGAACTATGCCATGTTATTTTCATTCGCAAACCATCCCATGACAATGGATCGTGTAGAGAAGAACGTTAAGAAAAGAAAATATAGTGAGGATTTTTTACAGTATGGTTTTGTAACAATGAAAATACATCCTGAATATCAGATATTTACATTACGATTCATAACAGTAGCAAAATTACAGTTATGAAGTAGCACCGAACATAATTTTATGGTTGGGGGTCACCACAACATGAGGAACTGTATTAAAGGGTCGCGGCATTAGGAAGGTTGAGAACCACTGGCCTAGAGGCTTTGTTATAATTGTTGTTGTTGTTGTTCAGTCGTTCAGTCGTGTCCAACTCTTCGTGACCCCATGGACCATAGCACGCCAGGCCTTCCTGTCCTCCGCTCTTTCCCGGAGCATGCTCAAGTCCATATTCACTGCATCAGTGATGCTATCTAGCCATCTCATCCTCTGCCGTCCCCTTCTCCTCTTGCCTTCAGTCTTTCCCAGCAAAGGGGAAAAAAAGGGTCTTTTCCAGTGACTTTTCTCTTCACATTAGGTGGCCAAAATATTGGAGCTTCAGCTTCAGTATCTGTCCTTCCAATGAGCAGTCAGGGTTGATTTCCTTTAGGATGGACTGATTTGACCTCCTTGCAGTCCAGGGGACTCATAAGAGTCTTCTCAAGCACCACAGTTCGAAAGCATCCATTCTTCGGCGCTCAGCCTTCCTTATAGTCCAGCTCTCACAGCCATACGTTGCTACTGGGAAAACCATAGCTTTGATTATGCGGACCTTTGTTGGCAAGGTGATGTCTCTGCTTCTTACTATGCTGTCTAGGTTTGCCATTGCTTTCCTCCCAAGGAGCAAGCGTCTTCTAATTTCATGGCTACAGTCACCGTCTGCGGTGATCTTGGAGCCCAAGAAAATAACATCTGTCACTGCTTCCATTTCTTCCCCTTCTATATGCCAGGAAGTGATGGGGCCAGATGCCATGATCTTCGTTTTTTTAATGTTGAGTTTCAAACCAGCTTTTGCACTCTCCACTTTCACCCTCAACAAGAGGCTCTT
This sequence comes from Heloderma suspectum, assembly GCF_057233095.1. Taxonomy (NCBI): domain Eukaryota; kingdom Metazoa; phylum Chordata; class Lepidosauria; order Squamata; family Helodermatidae; genus Heloderma; species Heloderma suspectum. The sequence continues at coordinate 37,392,171 of NC_139459.1, read as the reverse complement.
TAGATCCTCTTCCCTTTCTGCCATTAGGGCAGTATCATCTCTGTATCTGAGGTTGTTGATAATTCTCCCGGCAATCTTAATTCCGACCTGTAATTCATCCAACCCGGCGTTTCTCATGATGTACTCTGCATATAGATTAAATAAGCAGGGCGACAATATGCAGCCTTGTTGTACTCCTTTCCCAATTTTGAACCAATCGGTTGTTCCATGTCCAGTTCTTACTGTTGCTTCTTGACCCTCGTACAGGTTTCTCAGGAGACAGGTAAGGTGGTCTGGTACTCCCATCTCTTTAAGAATTTGCCACAGTTTGTAGGAGAGTTGAGGAGGCATATAAGGTGGCCGGATAACAAGCTCATGAAGGTTATATTTTAAAATGGGATCCCAGGGACAGCATATGGACCTCTTTTGATAATACTGTAGAGGACTTCCCCACATATATTGAATGCCTTGGGCAGTATTATGTACTCCATGATACCCCCGAGGAAGTGCCTGCATTACTAAATATGTTTGGGATGGGTGGAGGGGTCATACTGTTGGCTTTGTAGGTTGACATAAACAGAGAAGCCATGCTCCAAATCTTTTGCTAAAATTGTGGCTCTCCTACAGGAGCATTTTGCATCTAAATCCCAGTAGATTGCAGAGAGGTTTTGATTTCACAAGAGTAACCAGCAAAAAGGGCAATTAAGCAATTAAGGCTTATTTAGCAGCATTCCAAAGGCCTTCAAACACTGCAATTTTGGGAAACATCTCATATATAGCTCTGAGGGACTAACTGGTCTGTGGTCTCAGAGATGAAATTATTCAGAAACGCCACCCCACCTCACCTCATCTATTCTGACCTTTAAGAAGGCCATGGAATGCACTTCTATGGAAGCTGCAGCCTGCAAGTCAAACCCCACCCAGAAGTTACGTTATTCTTCTGGTCAAAGAAGCAAACAGAATCAAAGGAAAATGCAGTCACTGTGGTAAGGGAGGACATAAGATAATGGACTACTGTCTCCAAAGCATGACTTGCTGGCAATATGGAAAAAAGGACACATACAGTGTGTAGTTCTGCCATACAGAACAGAAAAGCGATATAAAGAAAAAGCTGAAAGGGTACCTTAAGTACATGCAGCAGAAACAGATTAAGAGAATAATGAGGGCTTAGCTACATAACTATTGCTTGTGTATGAAGGCCTTGTAAAAAGATGGATATAAAGGGAAGTATCCAATGTTAGTCCTTTGGAGAGTAGACCCACTGAAATGAATGGGACTTAAGTCATGACTATCTTAAATCTCATTCATTTCAATGGGTCTACTCTCCAAAGGACTAACATTGGATACTGCCCAATGGACCCATTATGGGCAATACCCATCACAGAGGTGAAAATGCTCAAGGCGGAATGAGACACAGGCTCAGGTGCATATGTTATTTCTCCCAAAGAGTTTATTAAAAATTCAGCAACTGAATGAAACAGGTATTATGCTGAAAACAGTGAAGGTAACTTCACTGAGAGTGTTAATCGTAGCAGTATAGTAGAATAGTCAGAGTCATAACCTAGGTCTGTATCTTGTACCAACAAAAGGACCCTGCTTGGACAAAGCTTGTTAAATAATATTAGTTTGGAATGGAAATTTATCAAGGTTTTTCAAGCACACCAGACATCCATCTCGCAAGAACAACTGACAGAACTTTTGTCTTAGGCCAATCCAGTTTTTTAACAGGGCACTGGGCAGCTGAGGCATATTGAGGACAGCATCGTGTTAACGGATGGAGCAAAACCCAAATTCTTGAAAGCCTGACAGGGTTTACTTGCTATTAGAGATGTAGTGGCTAAAGAACTGGATAGTTTAGAAAGACTACAGTTGATTGGAGTGAAAGGGCAACACCTATTTTTCCCGCTATGGGGGAAAAATGGATCAGTATGAATGTGTGGTGAATTCAAGGTAACAATTAATCCAGAGCTGAGAACAGAACACCACTCCTTCCTTTGAACTGAGGATATTTTGTTATTGCTAGCCAGAGGAAATAAATTTAATAAATTGGATCTGGCACAGGCTTATTTCTAGGGCTGTGCACCACTTTGGGCCGAAGCCCAAATAACAAGGTAAAGTGGGCAGATTCAGAGGTGCCTCGTCACAATCAGAAGCACATCAGAATAGCAACAAGGTGCCCCCAAAGCGAAATGGCTCATCAACAAGGCGCCTCAACCACCTCGGAGATTCATAGCTCTTCTTATGCCTTCTGAGCAGCCCAGACAGGTGTCTCCAACATGTATCAACTCATGAAAGATCATGCAGGGGGGGGCGGGGGCAAAGGGACCAAATGTATCAATTTGAGAGAGTTCCAGCCAGTGGGAGGGGCAAAAGTCAAGGAGGAAGTAGGGAAGGGGAGAGGAGGAAGGGGGAGCTTTGCTGTGAGTTAGCCTCCATTTGCTCATTGTGAGAGAGGTGGTGTTACTGCAGAGGAGAGGACTGTCTGAACGTTATTTGGCTAGAGCGATGATCTCCAAAGTGGGGTGCACAAGACGATCCACTGGGGTGCACAAGACACTTGATAATTGAGCAGCCTCCCGCTGCCCTGACGAGCTGCCACTGTATGCAATGATGGTGATGGTGGCAGCAGGAGGGGATGGGAGCCAAGGGGGAAGCTCCATGGCATTTCTCTCTCGGCTCCAGTCCTATCCTGCCTCTGCTGCAGCCACCGAGAGCAACTGCACCAGTCTCTGCCAGGCACGGCACAGGAAGCTGTGGGGCTGGAGCAGCTGGCATCCTGCCAAAGGAGAATAGGAAGGAGATTAACCCTTCCCACTCTCCTTTATTAGAATGAAGCCAAGAAGAAAACACGTGCTATGACAGCTATGTTAGTCTCTCCCCTCCCCACCCTTCTGTAACATGTTTACAGTTCATTCTTCTAGTTTGTTCATTTAAAAATCCAGAAAACATCACTGTAGTTATTTGTCTCTGCCCCCACCTTTTCAATTCTCTTTCAACCAATGGTTTGCCCTTACTTTGATTCTGAATAAACACTTTCCTTTCCTTGTTCTTGGCTCCTCTCCACCTCCCCTTCTCAATTTCTATATTCCTTCCTTCCCCATTTTTGATCTCTTTTCCCTTAAAAAAAAACAACACCTATCTCTTCTGTTAGGATTATAGTCCCCCCTCCCCCCGCTTGTAGGTTAGTGTTTGCTTTACTTTTGCACACACACTTGTGCTGTGTGGACAAGCAAAGGAGTACACACAGTCCACGTTTCCAAAAACAGTAGGCAAAGCACTACACACATTAACAGATATTATTTAAATAATATACTACATTGTGCGTTGCAAAACAAGCAAGCCCAATATGAAGCATCTTCAGGGTCTTGGCAGGGGCAGAGATGGGCGAGGTGCTGCTGTGCCCTCCTGGCAGGATTGCTGTGTTGCTTTCTGACCCTGTCAGGCCAGCAGACAACTGTCGTTGCTCTTCGTTCAAGTCAATGTGCCCACCTGTCTTTGTTTGCTTCCTGCCTACCAGCCAGTGTTTTCCCAGGCAATTCAGCCAAAGACAGCCTGAGGTTATTGACTGTGAATAGGAAAGCAGTACTAGGGGCAAGGGGTTATTTGCACTTCAAAGAAACCTACAGCAGAGTTTAGGGATAGTGACTTCCTCAATGCTTCAACACCTAACTTAATTATCCCTTTATGAACTTGGTTTGAGTTTCTGAGAACAGCACATTTTACCTGTGCCTAGCACAAAAACTCCCTGGCCAAACTGTCTGAAATGTGGCAGGTGGGATGCCCTCAAGTGGGGCTATGTATTCCCCAATTTTCATGCACTTCTTGCTTTGAGAGATTTCCTTGAAAAAAATCAAATTTGCCTGCGTCTTGCACAAAAACTAGTGGGCCAAATTGCCTGAAATTCGGCAGTTGGACACCCCTCCAGGGGGGCTGAGAGCTCCCCAAATTTCATGTAGGTATCATGAAAACTGAAAACATTGTGACCGTTTGTGTTTTCCCGTGCAAGTCAATGGGAAAACACCAAAAGCAATTGTCCAAATCTCACTTCGGATTCAGATCTGAGTCAAAGCGGATAGGGTCCAAATTGGTCCAAAGTGAAGCGGGACCACTTTGAAAGGTCCAAAGTGGCATCCGAAGTGAAGCAGGGGGTCTGTGCACAGCCCTACTTATTTCCAAATGGAAGTAGAGGAGACATCACAGAAATTTCTGACCATCAACACTGAAAAGGGATTGTTCCAGTATAATCGACCGGAAAACCATTCTTTTCACCACAGAAATGAAGTTTCAATTGCCAAAGGCTGTCTGATGTGGGAATGTCACATGATAATCCCTGTGAAGCGGCAATCCAGAATTTTGGAAGAACTACATGTAGAATACCTTGGCATTGTCAAGATGAAGGCATTGGACAGGGGTTATGTATGGGTGGCCCAGGTATTAGCCAAAAATTGCTCTGGCTGTCAGCTGGTACAAAATATGCCTGGATTGGCATCATTCCATCCACAGAACTGCCCAGTGGCTCCCTGGGAAGGCAGCCACCTGGATTTTGCAGGCACATTCCTCAGCACATTGCTCTAGTAGTGGTGAATAGATATTCCAAATAGTGTCATCACTACAACTTCAGTGAGAATTATACATACCCCCAGAACTCTTTTTGCTCAAACAGGGTTGCGTGTACAACTGGTAACAGATAATGTCCCCAATAAGTTTTCCCATACTCTTTCATCCAATTCTGTACCATTCACCCTTCTTCTGTTGAGACCCAACTAAGGAACAGCTAAATCAGTTGACTGTACAGTGTCACAGACTGTATATTCTACACTATAAATGCCATTATTTTTGTGATATTTTTGAGAAAATGTATATAAACAAATTCTAAACTGGATCAATCTTAATTGAAAATAAAAAGAAATCTACTAATTTAAAACTTAACGGATGTATAAAACATCTCTACACTTTTACTTGCCTTGTTCTTCTGTTGTTCCTGTTTCCTCGCTACTCCATTCACTCCAGAATCTTGACATTTCAAGGGCGCACCGAACGATAACAGTATAATTTGCAAAATCCCATAGATTAGTGATATTAAAGAATTGTTCTGTAGTTTTCTCCATGAAAACAATTTCACTGTTCTAAAAATGGACAAAGCAACATTTTCACTTCAAAGAACGCACACAAAAAATATGGGTGAAAATGTATAATTACAATCCTCTCCCTTGTCATCTGTCACAGGCCCCGTCAACCATATTTATTCCTCACCCCAATGCAGCTTAGATGGAAAATTTCGGTTGCCAAAAAATGTCATGAATTCTTGATCCCTTCACTTAAAAGAGTGGCTTGCCAAAGTTTGGAAGATGACAAATGTCTAAATTGATTGAGTACATGAGCCTTAGAGACAGCAAACATAAGTTGGAGACTTTTAGATCTAGCTGACCCTCCCTTATAATTAATTAATTAATTACATTACATTACATTTGTATACCGCCCAATAGCCAAAGCTGTCTAGGCAGTTCACAACAATTAAAACCACAAAATATAGCATAAAATACAATATAAAATGTAAAAGTTTAAAACTACAATATAAAAGTAAAACCAAAATAAGACCTAGCAGCAATGCAGAGATTAAAAGTACAATAACAGATTTAAAACAGCAGAACTAACAGACTAAAATGCCTGGGAAAATAAATAAATAATCTTAATAAAGTACACTGAAATATACAAAAGCGCCTGAATCTAATAAATATTCCATGTTTTGATTACTGTGTTCTCAGTTAATTATGTTTTGTACATATTATATTGTTTTGTAAATATGTATAATTGCATATTTTACATAGATGTTTTAAAAAGAATTAGAAGGTAACAGCAGTAATATATAGGAATATGACTTTCCAATGTATGTTACAGCATGCCCTGCTTCCTGCAGTAATGACTATACCAAGTATGGCTACAGACACTTGAAATTATATTAAAATATTATTTTCAAAGAGGCCTGTGCACTCATCACATCAGATAGATATAGTGTTTCAGGACATCATGCAGTAGGAGTTATATCACCGGTATAGAAGGGGACTGAAAAGGGGGAGTGGATCTCAGAGGTATTCTTCCCATTGAAGCACAGCAAACTTTTCTGATGTCTCCCACTTGAAAATGAGTCATCAGGGAAATGGAGGCACAGCATTTCTGTACTGCCCCAACACAGAGACAAACATTTACGACCAAGAAGGAATAGACTATTCTGACACAGTAGTGAACATCTCTTGCTTGATTAGTGCAGAGGCGGGTCACATTTTAGATCTGTGGCAAATATGATTCCTACAAATATCAGTACTACACCAATGTTCACTAGTAGTACATACCTAAAATGTGAAAGCCTGATGTAAAGATACAAATACTTAAGAACCATAACCTCTTTTTTCTGCACATGGCTTCACTCCTCTACCATTCCTCACTCTAGATCCTACTCTTGCACTCAGCTAAAATATCTCATGCGTATCTTTAAGTGTCTCCATTATCTCACTCCTTCCTATTTCTACCTACCTACCTATTTTCACTTCCTCATCTTCTTTTCTAGGCCAAGATTTACACCTCAATTCCCCACTTGTATTCATTTTCCTTAGTTGTGACATATCACTGGAATGTCCTTCCTTTAACATTCTCCATCCATCAGCATCTTCAGGAAGAGATTAAAGATTCAATTTTACTCAGGGTTGCTCCATGCGATTTGCATCCTCTGCCCCTTCCATTTTTCTGACCAGTTCCTTGTGTGTCATGCCTCCCTTAAGCCTGTGAATAGGGACTGCCCATTTTCTAATACTTGTTAGTTGCCTAGACTTTTTTTCAATGCTTCATAAATACTAGCTGTATCTGTTGCAAAAAAATTTGGAACCATGTGTGTGTAACTTATGATTTAGTAACTTCATTAAGCTGTTTTACCCAATCTTGAGATTTCACAATTTCATATTACATTTGTATTAAAACTGTATTTCATACCCATCCAGCTCCACAATACAAATTATTATAATAGCAAAGCTGTCAATTTATTTTTGGGGGTGCGATTATTTATCTGCAGATCTAGGCATCGGGAGCTTTGAGACCATTCCAAACTCTATCAGATAATATTTAGGGGTCAAAACGGAGTGAATAAAAATTCATGCTCCATGTTAATTTGTTGTTCAGTCGTTCAGTCGTGTCCGACTCTTCGTGACCCCATGGACCATAGCACGCCAGGCCTTCCTGACCTGCACTCTCTCCCGGAGCGTGCTCAATTTCATATTCATTGCATCGGTGATGCTATCTAGCCATCTCATCCTCTGCCGTCCCCTTCTCCTTTTGCCTTCAGTCTTTCCCAGCATCAGGGTCTTTTCCAGTGAGTTTTCTCTTCGCATTAGGTGGCCAAAATATTTGAGCTTCAGCTTCAGTATCTGTCCTTCCAATGAGCAGTCAGGGTTGATTTCCTTTAGGACTGACTGATCTGACCTCCTTGCAGTCCATTCACAGATATAAAGAACCACATTGACCTTTGCATCTTCCTTCCACAGTTTTTAAAGCCGCAAGTACAGTAAAAACAATTGCCACATAATATGTGTAGCAGCCCATAAAGCAATAATTGTGCATAACAAAGATCTCCTCCCAACTGTGCATAGAACCCTGATACAGCCAGTAGACTTGCTATTCATCTGATCCTGAAAATGAAGGCAGAGTGTTTGAGGGCATCACTCACTCAATGCACAACACCATCCAAAGAAATGAACAAGAGTTGACAGCAATTCTTGCTCTTTTGACGAAATCACAGATAACTGCCCTTCTTTTGGGACCCAGGGAAATCCTGTTCCAACAGAGATTAGAATAACCAAATCTGACAATGGGTTTATGGGTACGGCAGCCATGCCCTGGATTCATTGTGAAGCTGTGCGATACCAGACATCAAGGTGCTTATATTCAAACAGTCACTCTTTCCAAGATGGGAACCCCATTGGAATATCACCAAGATAGACAAGGAATGTAAACTATTAGGAGACCTGAACCTACAGAAAGGGGAGTGAAGGGTGCCTTCATAACACTATTTCTATTTACTCAAAACATGCTCGCACAGAATTTGTCAAAATATTTCTCATATGTCTTGTACCTTGCCAGTAATTATATGAGCTACAAAAAATGCTATTCAGTTAAGATTCAGCTTACCGAGTGATTTTTTGTTATGGATCTGTATTGAATCTGGCACTTTGAAGTCCCAGAAACAGGCAGCATCTCTGGTCTTTTCCAAGAAACTCTTAGCATTTGCTTCATCCCTGGAATTGGTTCTAGTTCACTTATCTGAGGTGGATCAGACTTCACTGGAATTGAGAAACAAAGCTCTCTTGATTTCAAATGATAAATATACAATTTTACTATCAATCTACTGGGTTAAATCCAATGTCACACTAGTGAACTTTTGCCCAGAAGGCTTCTAAGCCATCCAAAAATCTGTTCTCAAGAAGCAGCCCTGCGGAGAAGATTTTGTGGGCACACGGGGAGCTGCATGGAGGACACCCATCTCCTAGTTTTACTGATGGAATGGTTCCTGTCAGCAGAACAACACAATTGGATTCAACCCACTGGCGGCAGCATAAGGGACTCTACTGGGGCAGAGAGAACGTGGAATGTGAGTTAGGCTGTCCAGGGCTCTTAGTGTTAGGTCTTAGGGACCAAAAACTGCCTGCCCCAATTCACTTAGCACAAAAGTTAACTTGTGCAAATGTAAGGGTGTAGTCCACATCTAGGGACACCTAAAACATTTTTTTAATTGCATCTGCAAGAGCCACAAACTGAAACTTATTCAAGTGAGCACAATAAGCAGGTTACTCTGACAGTAGACCCTGTCAAACATGTAGCATTCAAATCATACTGAATTGGTGCAATTTGAGTGATGAGTGTAGCAAAAGTATTACAGTAGATAGAAATAATGAGAACCCTTCAGCTCCTACTGGAACAATAGCACACGATGACACTCCTGTGATGCAGTGGTGCCAGAAAAAGAACATTGTCTTTCTTACACTCATCACTGTATCTTAAAAGAGCTTTTAACTGACTGTGTGGTATACTTGCTCAGATTCACCACATACCCAGGGATTTAAACTTTTAAACATCTTAACCTGTATTTTTTTAAGGGTGGTTGAAACAGAATAAAAACAAGAGGCATAAAAACTAATGATGTTTGATTTTAGGTTGTTCTTATTTTACTGAATGTTTCGTTTATATGTGCACCACCCTGAAATCCTCTTTGGGATGAAAGTGCAGTTTATAAATTTCAAAAATAAAAATATTCTATCACTTGTGCTCTTTCATCTCCTCAGTACACCAAAGAGCCAAACATCTTCAAAGGGTGATTTTTATTTTATTTTTATAAGCTACGTTTCTACCCCAAGGCCTACAAAACTGAACCCTACTGGTGTTCTATATCAGCTACAGAGCGCCAAAAGGGTCAAATTTAGCTCCTTGTAGAGCTCCGTAGCACTACGAACACCATTAAAAAAAATCCAAGGGTGAGGAGGGCTGCATGCAGCCCTCGGGCCACGTATTGCCCACCCCTGCTCTAAAGGAAGATGCCAGGTAGTGAACCTTGGACCACTTTATGAACATACCATATTATGGAACTATAGGCCAGCATTTGGGGTGGGCAGGTATAACAGCATCTTCCATCACAGTACCTGGAGGCAGTGATGGTGGCAGCACTTATGAGAAAAGTTGTATTAGTGAATAGTAGTAATCTGCACTAACAAAATGGGGAAAGATTTCCAAGCGATAATTAAAGCTCTACAAAATCCAAATCCAGTTTCTCTGCAACAGAAATGCTGAGCTCTGCCCAAGCATACAATCTCAGTCAATGTTTATTGTATTTCTATTATAAATTGCTTATCAACTTACTAATTTCCCACGGACTTTGTGCGACCCAGTCCGACTCTGCTTTCCCAAACTGATTTTTTGCCTTCACTTTGACAAGACATGAAACGTCCGAAACACCATATAATGAACATGAACCATTTTTGCTTTCGCAGACTTCGTGCTCTCCAGACCTACTGAAAAATGCGGAGGGAAAATAGGAAATTAGTAATTCTCAGTGGGAGAACAGAAGTGGTTAAGAAGTTTACATTTAGGATGCAACCCAGGAAAGCGCCTTCTAGGTTCAACACAATTTGGAGAACAGTACAAAATAAATTATAGTCTTAATTTGTAACAATAATTTCAAAAGTTGGGCACTTTCAAGTCTCATGGGTTTCAATGGGAGAGATTTAAAGTGTGTGCTCCTCCCTTTCATAGAAATTAATGGGATGAAAACATGGTGAGGCCAAACTAGATGCGACATGAATTAGGAGATCACACTGTTGTTATTATAATTATTTTGTTGTTGTTGTTGTTCAGTCGTGTCCGACTCTTCGTGACCCCATGGACCATAGCACGCCAGGCCTTCCTGTCCTGCGCTCTCTCCTGGAGCATGCTCAAGTTCATATTCATTGCATCGGTGATGCTATCTAGCCATCTCATCCTCTGCCGTCCCCTTCTCCTTTTGCCTTCAGTCTTTCCCAGCATCAGGGTCTTTTAATTATTTTACTAATTGGTAACCCCCACGTGGCTGCTTTAAAAATTGGGAAAGTGTCAGTCTTGAAGAGGAAGTTCAACCCTTTCCTCCCTCCTCCAAAGAGCTATTAGCCCTATAACAAGGTCAGGCACAAGTATGGAGACAATTTGGATCAAAGACAGAGCAAGGGAGAAAATGTTATTTTCCCTCTTGCAGAGCACCACTTCCAGTAGCAATCTGAGGCTAATGAGAAGCTTTTTAAAAAATCCAAAGAAGATCCAAATCACAGATCTCCCACAACAGGCCTGGGGTCTACTTAGGCCTGGAGCAGCACTGTACAAGTACCCAGCCATTTACTAGCCAAAAGACCCAGCCTACCCCATGGCCTCTTAATAACCACTGGTAAGAATGTAGGGTAGGGATGATTAACCTTTTTCAGCCTGAAGGCTGAACTCCATTTCAGAGAAGCTCTTGGATGGCTGCATTGCAGTGGTGCATGGGCCAAAGGCAAACATGAGTGGACCACAGAATTCAACCCCCACAACCTTCATTACGAATGTATAGTGGAAGCATGTCTACTCAGAAGTAAGCAGAACAAGCCTCTGTAGGACAAGACTCAGAAGTAAGCAGGACTGAATCACTCAGCAGTGCTTTCAAATAGCATTTCTATTCAGAAGTAAGCACGATCATGTCTACTCACAAAGAAGCAGGGCAATACACTGCTTACTCAGAAGTAAACAGGACAAGCCTCTGCAGGAAGTAGAACTGAATCATTCAGCAGCTTCCTCCCCTACCCCCCAGCCCCACCCCCTTTGCCCCACAGGGAAAGCTCTAATCTGATTAGAGATAGAATCTTTCCCATCCATGGCAGATTGGGTAATGCTAGAAAAAGGAATTAATGTGCTGGATGAGGAAAGTCCATGGGCTTATAAGGTCCACAGGGCATAGGTTTATCATCCCTGATGTAGAACGACCTTAGGCAACTGGTGCTCAGCAACTGCAGTTGAGTAATGCCTCTTGCTGCACATTACTGACCATGTTTCCAAAATTAAAAATGAACATTATTATTTGTGTTGTCAGTCTAGAAAGCCTATACAGGCAGAGGTTTCTAGGATGAATATAGACAATGGTTTTTAAAAGAGGTAAAGATGATGAGATAAGAGGCATCATTCTTTTAGGCAAACACATTAGTTGTGCCTCTCCCACTGTTGCCTTTGATCAAAGTTTCGGCAAGCTTTCGAAGCATCCTAAAAACCTGCAAAATCTGGGAACAAATTTGACCACAGGAGAGGTGTGGAAAAACATGGGCAACAATGCCACTGTTATACCATTTTCCACTCTGGGAAAAACATCTTGCCTATCTGCAGTCTCAGCCAATAGGCATTTTTAAAAAGATACCAAACTGTAAATGCACATCACTAGATATTTCTTGAATGATCTCAGTACGAATCCAAGGCAAACCATTCAACATCGCAGTAATTCAAGTCTATGCCCCAACCACTGATGCCAAAGAAGCTGAGGTTGATTGGTTCTATGAAGACCTACAACACCTTCTAGAACTAAAACCAAGAAAAGATGTCCTCTTCATCATAGAGGATTGGAATGCTAAAGTAGGAAGTCAAGAAATCACCGGGATAACAGGCAAGCATGGCCTTGGTGTACAAAATGAAGCAGGACAAAGGCTAATAGAGTTTTGCCAAGAGAACATGCTGATCATAGCAAACACTCTTTTCCAACAGCACAAGAGGCAACTCTACACATGGACATCACCAGATGGTCAATATCGAAATCAGATTATGTCCTTCGCAGCCAAAGATGGAGAAGCTCTATACAGTCAGTAAAAACAAGACCTGGACTGTGGCTCAGATCATGAGCTGCTTCTTGCAAAATTTCGGCTTAAATTGAAGAACGTAGGGAAAACCACTAAACCATTCAGGTATGACCTAAATCATATCCCTGATGAATATACAGTGGAGGTGAGGAATAGATTTAAGGGATTAGACCTGATAGACAGAGTGCCTGAGGAACTATGGACGGAGGTCCGTAACATTGTTCAGGAGGCAGCAACTCAATCCATCCCAAAGAAAAAGAAATCCAAGAAAGCCAAGTGGCTGTCTGATGAGGCTTTACAAGTAGATGAGGAAAGAAGGGAAGCGAAAAGCAAGGGAGAAAGGGGAAGATATATCCAACTGAATGCAGAGTTCCAGAGAATAGCAAGGAGAGACAAGAAGGCCTTCTTAAATGAACAATGCAAAGAAATCGAGGAAAACAATAGAAGGGGAAAGACTAGAGAAGTCTTCAAGAAAATCGGACGTATCAAGGGAACGTTTTGTGCAAAGACAGGCATGATAAAGGACAAAGAAGGCAGGGACCTAACAGAAGCAGATGAGATTAAGAAGAGGTGGAAAGAATACACAGAAGAACTATACAGGAAAGATCTTAATGTCCCTGATAGCCATGATAATGCGGTCACTGAACTTGAGCCGGACATCCTCGAGAGTGAAGTCAAGTGGGCCTTAGGAAGCATTAGTAGCAACAAAGCTAGCAGAGATGACAATATTCCAGCTGAGCTATTTAAAATCCTAAAAGATGATGCTGTTAAAGTGCTGCACTCAATATGCCAACACATTTGGAACACTCAACAGTGGCCACAAGACTGGAAAAGGTCAGTTAACATTCCAATTCCAAAGAAGGGCAACGCCAAAGAGTGTTCAAACTACCGTACAATTGCGCTCATTTCACATGCCAGCAAGGTTATGCTCCAAATCCTACAAGCTAGGCTTCAGCAGCATGCAAACCGAGAACTACCGGAAGTACAAGCTGGGTTTCAAAGAGGCAGAGGAACTAGAGATCAAATCGCCAACATTCACTGGATCATGGAGAAAGCAAGAGAATTCCAGAAAAACGTCTATTTCTGCTTCATTGACTATGCTAAAGCCTTTGATTGTGTGGATCACAACAAACTGTGGCAAATTCTGAAAGAGATGGGAGTACCAAACCACCTGACCTGTCTCCTGAGAAACCTGTACGAGGGTCAAGAAGCAACAGTAAGAACCAGACATGGAACAACCGATTGGTTCAAAATTGGGAAAGGAGTACAACAAGGCTGTATATTGTCGCCCTGCTTATTTAACTTATATGCAGAGTACATCATGAGAAACGCCGGGATGGATGAATCACAGGTCGGAATTAAGATTGCCGGGAGAATTACCAACAACCTCAGATACACAGACGATACCACCCTAATGGCAGAAAGCGAAGAGGATCTAAAGAGCCTCTTGTTGAGGGTGAAAGTGGAGAGTGCAAAAGCTGGTTTGAAACTCAACATTAAAAAAACTAAGATCATGGCATCTGGCCCCATCACTTCCTGGCATACGGAAGGGGAAGAAATGGAAGCAGTGACAGGTTTTATTTTCTTGGGCTCCAAGATCACTGCAGACGGTGACTGTAGCCATGAAATTAAAAGACGCTTGTTCCTTGGGAGGAAAGCTATGGCAAACTTAGACAGCATAGTAAGAAGCAGCGACATCACCTTGCCGACAAAGGTTCGTATAATCAAAGCTATGGTTTTCCCAGTAGCAACGTATGGCTGTGAGAGCTGGACTATATGGAAGGTATTTGGGGTTGCACTGTATGTGAAAAATACATATCTCTGCACAGAAATACAGGAGGATGAGCTTGGTAGCCCCATCGAGAGCATCTGGATCAAAATAAATGGAGCAAAGAATAAAAGGAACCTGGTGGTCGGAGTCTACTACCGGCCACCCAACCAAGGAGAAGACGAGGATGAAACTTTTGAAAAGCAAATAGCCAATGTTTTAAGGAAGCATGATGTAGTAGTAATGGGGGACTTCAATTTCCCCGATATTTGTTGGGAGACAAATTCTGCAAAACATGGCCCCTCCAGGAAATTCCTGACTTGTGTCACAGATAACTTCCTCCTACAGAAAGCAGAGGAAGGAACTAGAGGATCAGCTATCCTTGACTTGATCCTAACCAACAGAGATGACTTAGCGGATAAAGTAGCAGTTACAGGAACTCTGGGGGAAAGCGACCATGTTGTACTTGAGTTCTTGGTTCTAAGGGAAGCAAAAGCCAAGTATAGTCAAATGCGTACCCTGGATTTTAGGAAAGCTCATTTTAATAAACTCAGAACAATGATCAGTAAGGTCCCATGGCAAGCGACGCTAATGAGAAAAGGAGTCCAAGATGGGTGGGAGCTTTTAAAAAAGGAAATTCTCAAGGCACAATCACAAACAATTCCAACAAGAAGAAAAGGTGGAAGACAACAGAAGAAGTCAATGTGGCTTCACAAAAAGCTTAGGGATGACCTGAAAACAAAAAAGGACACATATAGGAAGTGGAAAGAAGGCCAAGTAACAAAGGAAGAGTACAGGCAGGTAGCACAGAATTGCAGGGATGGCGTCAGGAAGGCTAAAGCTGAGAACAAGCTGAGGTTAGCGAGGGATGCTAAAAACAACAAAAAGGCTTTCTTCAGCTACGTGCATAGTAAAAGGCAGAGGAAAGAAATGGTTGTTCAGCTATTAAATAAGGATAGCAAAACGATAGCAGATGACGAAGAAAAGGCAGAGGTGCTCAATTCCTACTTTGGCTCAGTCTTCTCCCAAAAGAGGGTCTATGACCCCCCCTGGCAAAGGAGAAGTACAGGCTGAAGGGGCAGGATTGCAGCTAGAGATCAATAGGCATATTGTCAAGGAACACCTAATGACTTTGAATGAGTTCAAATCTCCAGGGCCAGATGAACTGCATCCTAGAGTAATAAAGGAACTGGCAGAAGAACTCTCAGAACCGCTATCTATTCTCTTTGAGAAATCATGGAGGACAGGGGAAGTGCCAGATGACTGGAGGAGGGCTAATGTTGTCCCTATCTTCAAAAAGGGTAAGAAGGAGGAACCTGGGAACTACAGACGAGTCAGTCTGACACCAATCCCAGGGAAAATTCTGGAGTAGATGATAAAGCAATCCATCTGGAAGCACCTTGAAAACAATGCCATGATTACTCGAAGCCAACATGGATTTGTCAAAAACAAGTCCTGCCAGACAAATCTGATCACATTTTTTGGTCAAGTAACCTCCCTTGTAGACCGTGGGAATGCTGTAGACATCATATACCTCGACTTCAGCAAAGCTTTCAACAAAGTGCCCCATGATATCCTGATGAGCAAACTAGCTCAAAGTGGGCTAGATGAAACAACGATCCGGTGGATCCACAGTTGGCTACAGAATCGGACTCAAAGAGTGCTTATCAATGGGACCTTCTCAAACTGGGGAGAGGTAACGAGTGGGGTACCGCAGGGCTCAGTCCTGGGCCCAGTGCTCTTCAACATTTTTTTGAATGTCTTAGGAGGAGGAGGTGCAATGAATGCTAATCAAATTTGCAGATGACACAAAATTGGGCGGGATAGCTAATACTTTGGAAGACAGAAACAAAATTCAAAGTGATCTGGATAGACTGGAGCGCTGGGCAGAAAACAACAGAATGACATTGAAGAGGGATAAATGCCAAGTTCTGCACCTAGGAAAAAGAAACCAAATGCACAGTTACAAGATGGGGAATAAGTGGCTCAACAACACTACAAGCGAGAAGGATCTTGGAATTGTTGTCGATCACAAGCTGAATATGAGCCAACAATGTGATGTGGCTGCAAAAAAGGCAAATGCTATTTTGGGCTGCATTAATAGAAGCATAGCTTCCAAATCCCGGGAAGTACTAGTTCCCCTCTACTCAGCACTGGTTAGGCCTCATCTGGAGTACTGTGTCCAGTTCTGGGCACCACACTTGAAAAAGGATACAGACAAACTGGAGAGGGTTCAGAGGAGGGCAACAAAGATGATCAGGGGACTGGAAACAAAGCCCTATGAAGAGAGACTGAAAGAACTGGGCATGTTTAGCCTTGAGAAGAGAAGACTGAGGGGAGATATGATAGCACCCTTCAAGTACTTGAAAGGTTGTCACAGAGAAGAAGGCCAGGATCTCTTCTTGATCATCCCAGAGTGCAGGACACAGAATCATGGGCTCAAGTTACAGGAAGCCAGATTCCAGCTGAACATCAGGAAAACCTTCCTGACTGTTAGAGCAATACGACAATGGAACCAACTACCTAGGGAGGTGGTGGGCTCTCCCACACTGGAGTTATTCAAGACGAGGCTGGACGGCCATCTGTCAGGGATGCTCTGACCTGGATTCCTGCACTGAGCAGGGAGTTGGACTCGATGGCCTTGTAGGCCCCTTCCAACCTACTCTTCTATGATTCTATAAAGCTGAGTGCTGAAGAATCGATGCTTTCGAACTGTGGTGCTGGAGAAGACTCTTACGAGTCCCCTGGACTGCAAGGAGGTCACATCAGTCAATCCTAAAGGAAATCAACCCTGGCTGCTCATTGGAAGGACAGATACTGAAGCTGAAGCTCAAATATTTTGGCCACCTAATGCGAAGCGAAGAGAAAAGTCACTGGAAAAGACCCCGATGCTGGGAAAGATTGAAGGCAAAAGGAGAAGGGGACGGCAGAGGATGAGATGGCTAGATAGCATCACCGATGCAATGAATATGGACTTGAGCACACACCGGGAGGGAGCGCAGGACAGGAAGGCCTGGCGTGCTATGGTCCATGGGGTCATGAAGAGTCGGACACGACTGAACGACTGAACAACAAGATATTTCTTGTATGTTTCATTTTCAAGAATGGAAGTTACACAGTGAAAACAAAAATAGTCTTGTGTCATCTTAAAGACTAATACATTTATTATGGGACAGGCTTTAATGGAGAAGAGTCCAATTTATCAGACGCATGAACTATTTATTTATTTATTTAATTTAAAATATTTCTTGGCCACTTTCAGGGCAGAAGCCCTCCCAGGGTGGCTTACAGCAATAAAATACATAAAAAGAACTTTAAAAAAAAACTGTTATCCTAAGTTGGCAGGTAGAGAGAAGAAGAAAAAAAAGTAAAACAATGAAATCAGAGGGAAATGTAATGCAAAATTTTAGAAATTTTCTACCACGCCTTTCAATCTGCAAAAGCACTTCCAAGGTAGCTTCCAGATTAAAAACACAATATTTAATACAAATAATACAATGCCATCAACTAAGAGAGAAATCCTATCACCTCTAGACAGCATTTGGGGCACCACAGGACAGTTCAGATTCCTGGATCCAAGGCTGGAGACAGAGTTCAGACCCAGGCATCCAAGTTCCCCACCCCCTCCCAGCTAGCATGGAGAGAACCGCTCTGGCTGACTTTCCCAGGTTGCAAAGGCAACCTCAGAGGGAAGGGAAAGAGGGCGTGCCAATGGACAGGGAGGGGAGGGAACGGCTTATGTCATTTCCCCAGTCCCCCTCAGCCTCCTTCCCTCCCCTTCCCCGACACGTCAGCTGGACCAGTGAAAACATCTATCTACCTAATTGCAGAGCGGGAGGCCTGAAGACATTTCCAGAGGCCTTCCTTGAGTGACCAGCCACAGTTCATTAAATTCAGAATTTGTTTCTTTTAAAATGTTGTAATTGTTTTAATATGGTGTTTTATTCTTTTATCTTTGTTGTTCACCACTCCAAAATATTTTGATGTGGAGCAGTAAGTAAGTAAGTAAGTAAGTAAATAAGAAAACAAAGGTGGATCTAATAGGAGTGCGCCCTAAATCATTAAAACAGCCGCATGACTGTGATAATTGCATTAAAGCTGTACGTATGTAAAATATGCACAGTGACCATTCACAAAACAGTACCGATGATAACACAAACATCGTGGTAATGGTAAGTTAATGAACACCTGTAGGATAAAAGCCTGTTATCACAATTCAGACCACTGGTGATAGAACTGAACTTTTTAATAAATTCTAATTCAGCAGTGTCCTGCTGGAGCTTGCCTTTGAAGTTCCTTTGTTCAAGAATGGACACTTTAAGAGTATCTTGAGAGGTTCAAAGTCCTCTCACTCATTTCTGAATATTGCCCTTTCTGATGTAAGATTTGTGTCCATTTATTTGCACAGACTGACCTGTTTTTTCCTATGTAGAATGCAGAAGGGTGTTACTAGCAGATGAGAACATATGTCACATTGAAAGGTGAGCAGGGGAATGAACCCTTGATGTTGCAGCCAATATTATTTTTTTGTTCAGTCATTAAGTCATGCCCGACTCTATTATTCGTGTTGCCCAAGTAGATATGGTGACAGAGTTGGCATCTCAGCTTGTTGCTTGATCTGGTCCCTGTGACTGTGTCTGTTGGGTGGCCTGTTGTTGGTGACTAGCTGTTTTAGAGCCCCCTAATCTTCATCAATGGCCTGATAACTGGTGACCAAGGTGTTTCAAATTCTAGAGCAATTCATGTCAGACATTTTACTCTACACACGAGCAAGCGCATCCATCCCCAAGTATTATTTTGTATGAACCAACACAACATGTTGCGTCACACTTGGAGACGCACAGAGGAGCACACACAAGACCCACCCACCACCTCTCCAGAGACACCTGCAATGAACTAATAGCAAATAGCAGCCGCAGAGGGCAGCAGCTTCAAAGAACAAGAAGAAAGGGGCAAATGCAGATCTTCACTTGCTCCTTCTTAGCTGTTGCCCTCTCTTTTATATTGTTTTATATTTTATATTTTAACATTCTTCATATGTGCCTGGGAAAGGAAACTGCCTTGGTCACCCTGTGGGATAACCTCTGCCAGGAGAGGGACAGGGGAAGTGCGACCCTGTTGATTCTCCTAGACCTCTCAGCAGCTTTCGATACCATCGACCATGGTATCCTTCTGGATAGGTTGTCTGGGTTGGGAGTTGGAGGCACTGCACTGCAGTGGTTCCGCTCCTACTTGGATGGCTGATTCCAGAAGGTGGTGCTGGGGGATTATTGCTCTGCGCCTTGGTAATTATGCCATGGGGTTCCACAGTGCTCTGTTTTATCCCCCATGCTGTTTAACATCTACATGAAACCGCTGGGGGAGGTTATCCGGAGGTGTGGGCTAAGGTGCCATCAATATACAAATGACACCCAGCTCTCTCTCTCTTTCTCATCAAACCCAGGTGAGGCAGTGGCTGTTCTGAATCAGTGCTTGGGCACAGTAATGGACTGGATGAGGGCCAAGAAACTGAAACTCAATCCAGACAAGATGGAGGTACTGTTAGTGGGCGGTTTGTCTGCCCAATTAGGTGACATTCAACCAGTTCTGGAGGGGGTTGCACTCCTGCTAATGGATCAGGTTCGTAGTTTGGGGGTGCTCTTGGACCCAGAACTGTCACTTGAGGCACAGGTGAACTCAGTGTCATGGAGCATTTTTTAGCAGCTTAGGCTGGTATACCAACTACGGCCTTATCTGGACAGAGATAGCCTAGCTACAGTTATCCATGCTCTGATAACCTCTTGTCTGGATTACTGCAGTGCGTTATATGTGGGGCTGCCTTTGAAAATGGTCCAGAAACTTCAGCTAGTCCAAAATAGGGCAGCAAAATTGTTAACAGGGACTGGCCAACGAGATCACATTACGCCAGTACTTTTCCAGCTGCGCTGGCTGCCAGTCCATTTCCAGGCCTGATTCAAAGCGCTGGTATTAACATTCAAAGCCCTTAATGGCTTGAGGCCAGGTTATCTGAAGGATCGCCTCCTCCCATAGGTGCCCACCTGGACCATAAGATCATCCTCAGCAGTCTTTCTCCGTGAGCCCCTGCCGAAGGAAGTGAGACAGGTGGCTACCAGAAGAGGGCCTTTCTGCTGTGGCACCCTAGCTGTGGAATGAGCTACCTAGAGAGGTTTGCCTGGCACCTGTGTTGTACTCCTTCCGGCGCCAGGTGAAGACCTTTTTATTCTCCCAGTATTTTAGCATTTTAGCTTCCTAGTCTTTTAGCGTTGGTATTTTAAATCTGTATTTTAAATCTCTGCATTGCTGCTAGGTTTTATTCTGGTTGTATTGTTATATTGTGTTTTAATGCTTCCATATTTTATATTGTTTTATCCTGCAGTTTTTGGTTTTAATTTCTGTAAACAGCCCAGAGAGCCTCAGCTATTGGGTGGTACAGAAATGAAATTTAAAAAAAATGTTAACTACAGCTGACAACAGTCATGACTGAAAAGCACTTTTTCCAGAAATAGTCATGGTAATAGCTACCAGCTACAGTATGTCTGTAACCACCTCATTCACATGCTACATTTGTCCATGAAAATGCATATCTGTACGGTAAAGCATGTATTAATCACATCTTTATATACCATTAAATAGCCAATGACTTACTCGTCTGTAGTGAGAGTGTAGGTTGTTTCAGTTTGTATTTCTCTTCCAGGAGTCCAGCTGCAGGTAAGAGTGTAATTGCTATAATACATGCAGGAAATATTTCCAGGTTTTTGTGGCAAAACTATAGTCAAGAGAAACAAAAGAATAGATATTTCATGCATTTCTGTGGCCAGTTTCTCATTGTAAAAGGACAACTGTATTGCGGCATTCAAATGTTGCTGTTCACAAAAACTTTTTTTCAAGACTACAAAGAACTTTCAATTTGAACAACTTTCCATTAAAGGAGATGTAGGATATATGAGGATGTTTATCTGATCTAAGTAATTTTTCTTCAAAAATAAACTAAAATTAAAAAACACAATACGTGACACTAGTGATGGGAAAACAAACTACTCTAATTAAACATACACAATTCCACCACTTCCTCTTAAAAGATTTCTTATTGATTTGACATCACCCCTACACTGTGGCATTAGGGTGTCATAAATTCCCTATTTTTTATTTCGTAATACTTCCACAAGTATTGCATCTTTATACATTTCATCTTCATGCAAAGGCTTAGGGACACTTCAGATATGACTTATAGATTTTGCCTGCTTTCTTCATGCCACTAAATATCTTATGTAGATAAGACACTAAATAAGTCACTGAGAATCACATATTTTTAATTAAAAGCAGATGGGGGGGTTTCAATTTTCATTGGGATGGTAGCTTTAACTCTTTCCTCTCCTGTCTGTCATAGGACCAACAAAAATCCCACCAACCCACCCCAGCCCCCGTGTCTTCTATTAGCTCCAGGAGAGAAGCTCCCACTGGTACAACTCCTGTTTATTTGTTGCTTTTATAACCCAACCTTTCCTCCAACAAGCCCAAGCAGGATATATGATCCTCCTCTCCATTTCATCCTCACAACAACCCTGTGAGGTAGGTTAAGCTGAGAGTCAGTGACTGGCCCAAAGTCTCCCAGTGAGCTTCAAGGCCAAGCAAGTAGCGACTAGAACCCCGGTGTCCCAAGTCCCAGTCCAACAACCTGTCCACTATGCCACACTGGCTTTCTAATCTTCTGAATCCTTCTCTAGGATTCAACCAAGGGTCAATCTACATATGGGTTTTTTTTCTGTCATGATGTATGGCACACAGCATACTTGGCAAACTTTTTCTCACACTATTTCTGCCCTTATATCACAGATTTCTTCAGACTACTTTTATGATGGTTTTTTAATGTCTTGCAGTTTCCATGCAGTATTTCATTTCATTTATTATATTTCTATGCCACCCCATAGCTGAAGCTCTCTGGGCGGTATAAATCATGGTGTGTGCTAGCTTTGCAGCGCTGTAACTTATTGTGGTGGAAGTGGTTTCAGCCTATAGCACTTGTTCGGCAACCTTTCTTCCCACCTTCACCTTTCACTTTCTGGAGGGACTGGTTCTATGGGGAGGAAGTAGGGATCTGGTTCTCCATTTGTTGACCACTGTCAATGGGGGAGTATCATCAGCCATTCAATATTTTATTTTTGACAATATTTGCCAATCACACCTACACAGATACACAGCTGTGAATAACAATTTTGTCCTATTAATTTTTTCCTGTGCGGGTAGAGAGCTTGGTTGGTGTGCTTTGAAAAATATTGTTAAAAAATATTAAATGGCTGACCAGGCACCTTTGCAGCCCTATAAGCAAACCTTGCTCTGATGAGAAGGACGGTGATCAGCCTTTCTTGACAGCTTTCCTGCCTCCTTCCCCTGAAAAGCTTCCTCCTCCCCCTGCCATGCCCACTGAAACAGAGAATGAAATCAATGCTACTTCCCCTCACTTCCCTGCCTCCTTTGAAGAAAAAAACAAGTTTGGAATATCTTTTCAAGCCTTACCAGTCATCCCCCTTTTCTTTTCATTTCCATGCTTCAAAAGACCACTAGCTGACAACATAGTGATACACAAAGTGATACACACTCAAAGATAAGTCACATTGACTTCAACGGTAATGAGGGCTCCAAGCAGGGCAAGAAGAAACTGTGCTTGGGATATAGCAATAGAGAGAAGGACGCATTGGCTTTTGTCTTGGTTTGCAGAAGGTGTGGGGAATGCTTTTTTGGTAAACAGGGAGAGGAGAGCCTAAGGTGCACTTTATGTAACTACTGCATCAAAACGTTCTCTGGTGTGCCTGCAATGAAACTTCTTATATCTCTCCCTCCCACTTAATGGAATGCAAGCATTATAAAGTGACATGTGGCACATATTTGTGTTACAAAGTGATAAAACTCTGCTCACATGAACCTTCCAAGTTCATCCAACTTATCCCACAGTTACAGCACTATGCACTGGTGTATTGCACCTGAACACCTTATAAACACAGTAGATACTGCTCTGTATTTGTTGTGTTACTACCGAGCAGCAATTGTGTTTGAAAAAAATACTGGCACAGCAGAGTCTCACAAAGAAAAGGGTCTGAAATGTAGATTCTCTCCAACTGATAAGTTGTTGTTCAGTTGTTAAGTCGTATCTGACTCTTCGTGACCCCATGGACCATAGCACGCCAGGCCTTCCTGTCCTCCGCTCTCTCCCGGAGTGTGCTCAAGTTCATATTCATTGCATTGGTGATGCTATGTACCCATCTCATCCTCTGCCGTCCCCTTCTCCTTTTGCCTTCAAGCTTTCCCAGCATCAGGGTCTTTTCCAGAGAGTTTTCTCTTCGCATTAGGTGGCCAAAATATTTGAGCTTCAGCTTCAGTATCTGTCCTTCCAATGAGCAGTCAGGGTTGATTTCCTTTAGGATGGACTGATTCGACCTCCTTGCAGTCCAGGGGACTTGTAAGAGTCTTCTCCAGCACCACAGTTCGAAGGCATCAATTCTTCGGCGCTCAGCCTTCCTTATAGTCCAGCTCTCACAGCCATACGTTGCTACTGGGAAAACCATAGCTTTGATGATATGAACCTTTATCAGCAAGGTGATGTCTCTGCTTCTTACTATGTTGCCTAGATTTGCCATAGCTTTCCTCCCAAGGAGTGTCTTTTAATTTCGTGGCTACAGTCACCATCTGCGGTGATCTTGGAGCCCAAGAAAATACAATCTGTCACTGCTTCCATTTCTTCCCCTTCTATATGCCAGGACGTCATGGGGCCAGATGCCATGATCTTAGTTTTTTTAATGTTGAGTTTCAGACCAGCTTTTGCACTCTCCACTTTCACCCTCAACAAGAGGCTCTTTAGATCCTCTTCGCTTTCTGCCATTAGGGTGGTATCGTCTGCGTATCTGAGGTTGTTGGTAATTATCCCGGCAATCTTAATTCCAACCTGTGATTCATCCAACCTGGCGTTTCTCATGATGTACTCTGCATATAAGTTAAATAAGCAGGGTGACAATATGCAGCCTTGTCATACTCCTTTCCCAATTTTGAACCAATCAGTTGTTCCATGTCTGGTTCTTACTGTTGCTTCTTGACCCTCGTACAGGTTTCTCAGGAGACAGGTCAGGTGGTCTGGTACTCCCATCTCTTGAAGAATTTACCACAGTTTGTTGTGATCCACACAATCAAAGGCTTTAGCGTAGTCAATGAAGCAGAAATAGACGTTTTTCTGGAATTCTCTTGCTTTCTCCATGATCCAGCAAACCTTGGCGATTTGATCTCTAGTTCCTCTGCCTCTTCGAAACCCAGCTTGTACTTCCAGTAGTTCTCGGTTCACATACTGCTGAAGCCTAGGTTGTAGGATTTGGAGCATAACCTTGCTGGCATGTGAAATGAGCACAATTCTATGGTAGTTTGAACACTCTTTGGCGTTGCCCTTCTTTGGAATTGGAATGTTAACTGACCTTTTCCAGTCTTTTGGCCACTGTTGAGTGTTCCAAATTTGTTGGCATATTGAGTGAATCACTTTAACAGCATCATCTTTTAGGATTTTAAATAGCTCAGCTGGAATACTGTCATCTCCGCTAGCTTTGTTGTTAGTAATGCTTCCTAAGGCCCACTTGACTTCACTCTCGAGGATGTCCGGCTCAAGTTCAGTGACCGCACTATCATGCCTATCAGGGACATTAAGATCTTTCCTGTATAGTTCTTCTGTGTATTCTTTCCACCTCTTCTTAATCTCATCTGCTTCTGTTAGATCCCTGCCTTCTTTGTCCTTTATCATGCCCGTCTTTGCACAAAACGTTCTCTTGAGATCTCCGATTTTCTTGAAAAGATCTCTAGTCTTTCCCATTCTATTGTTTTCCTTGATTTCTTTGCATTGTTCATTTAAGAAGACCTTCTTGTCTCTCCTTGCTATTCTCTGGAACTCTGCATTCAGTTGATAATGATAAGTACTGATAAGTACAAACTGTTGCTTAACCTCCATCATTCCAAGGAAGATAAATAGTAGGTTTGCTTAGCGCCTGATCCTAACAATACTTATTTAAAAGTAAATACCATTGATTTCAATATAATTTTCATACAAGCTAGTTTGCTCAAAATTGCATCCTAACAGTAAGAAGTATACAAAAAGTTCAACTTACCTGCTAAACAGAATCCACAAAGCATTGTCAAGATCCACAGCAAAGAATAGAACATTTTATTTAGAATACTTTTGGCCAGCCAGAAAATGCTGTAACAAAATAAAGATATTATTATTGTTGTTGCAAAAGAGTCAGTGCTCCTATATTATTTGATTTATATCCCACCTTTCCAACAAAAAAATGGTGCCCAGGTAAATTTCTATCTGGTTAGCAAAATTAAATATTATCATTTACAATGAAAACCAATTAGTTCTACAGTTCTCTTTTCTTAGCTAAATTTCCATCTGGGAGGTGGAGGGAATCCAATAGATAATATTGTGTTTTTCTGACATAATCATTTTACTATTGCTTCAATATATTTCATGGCTGAGCCCTGAAAATAGGTTCTTATGATGAACCTCAACTCTTTTGTCTCTATAAATGTTACTGGAGCAATGCTGAACTTTTTAAATGGGCTACCTATTTAGTGTGGTTGAACGCTTCAAGAAAACTTCCAAACTACAGCCATTGGAGGCATTATTTTGCCATTATGTAATAATAGCCTGCTTTTTAGCAGCATTGCATGTGTGTGTGTATATATTTATATAGATATATATAGATACACACAATGCTGAAATTACAAACGCCCATTAGACACTATTCCTGTCCCAAAGATTTTGGTTCAGTTCTCTGTGCTCTGGAAAACAGAGTCCTAATTCATTTAATCACAAAGGTTAGGGCCTATTAATCCTGTTAGCAGCACTGGCTCCTAGCGTCTCTGAAATCTCAACATCCCTTACTATTAATGTGCATGCCCCCTGTTCCTTCTTGTTGGCTCCTCCGGCCTGTGTGTTGGAAATGATCTATAATTTAGCCTCACGTTTTTCCTCATGGGAATGGTATTGCAGCCCAGGCTAGGCTCTGATGGCCTTACAGGCCTGGATAAAGTGTGATGTGTGGATAACGTCAATATATAGCTTAGTTACTAGGTGGCACTGGCTGGAATCAGGGTTTTCCCCTTACTGTTTTGGTTTTGTTTGAGACACAGTAAAATTATTTTCTAACTTCCAGGCTGGTATGTCCTCTAAGCTTTCTGACAAGTGACATTAAAGAGTCTAAAGGCCAGTTTAGCTGGCTGGGGAATGCTGGGAGTTGTGGGACCTTTTTTCCTGTCTAAGCATGCATAAGATTGCGCTCTTAACCTCTAGTCCTTGTAGGGGCAACAAAGTTGTTGTAAGCGGTAGCCTAAGCATGAAAGGATCCCAGGAAGAGTCGTATACCCTTCAAAAAAGCCATTCATGTGTTTTTCTCTCTCTCTTTAACTTGCAAGGCTCAAGCAAACTGTCCTGGGACTGTAGAAGTGATGGGAAGGATACTCTGGCATTTGCCACCAGTTAGAGGAACACAGGCTACTGGGTAGTTTTTGCATGAATGTAATCAAGGGGTAGGGAACCTCAAGCCTGGGGGCCTTATCCGCCCCTACAGGATCTCCCTGATGGCCCCGCCCCTTTCCCTCACTCACAGATCATTTGGTGGTTCCCAGACTTTTGTGCTGTTTTTCCCTGTT
Source organism: Heloderma suspectum (assembly GCF_057233095.1). Lineage (NCBI taxonomy): Eukaryota > Metazoa > Chordata > Lepidosauria > Squamata > Helodermatidae > Heloderma > Heloderma suspectum. Next base: position 37,365,363 of record NC_139459.1, on the reverse strand, counting down.
CTAAAGAACAATATTGTTTAGGAACCTGGAATGTAAGATCAATGAATCAAGGTAAGCTGGAGGTGGTCAAACATGAGATGGCAAGACTGAACATCGACATCTTGGGAATTAGTGAACTAAAATGGACAGGCATGGGCGAATCTAATTCAGGTGACCATCATATCTACTACTGTGGGCAAGAATCCCTTAGAAGAAATGGAGTAGCACTCATAGTCAACAAAAGGGTGGGAAAAGCAGTACTGGGGTACAATCTCAGAAATAACAGAATGATCTCAGTACGAATCCAAGGCAAACCATTCAACATCACAGTAATTCAAGTCTATGCCCCAACCACTGATGCCGAAGAAGCTGAGGTTGATCGGTTCTATGAAGACCTACAACACCTTCTAGAACTAACACCAACAAAAGATGTCCTCTTCATCATAGGGGATTGGAATGCTAAAGTAGGAAGTCAAGAAATCACCAGGATAACAGGCAAGCATGGCCTTGGTGTACAAAATGAAGCAGGACAAAGGCTAATAGAGTTTTGCCAAGAGAACATGCTGATCATAGCAAACACTCTTTTCCAACAGCACAAGAGGCAACTCTACACATGGACATCACCAGATGGTCAATATCGAAATCAGATTGATTATGTCCTTTGCAGCCAAAGATGGAGAAGCTCTATACAGTCAGTAAAAACAAGACCTGGAGCTATCTGTGGCTCAGATCATGAGCTGCTTCTTGCAAAATTTCGGCTTAAATTGAAGAACGTAGGGAAAACCACTAAACCATTCAGGTACGACCTAAATCATATCCCTGATGAATATACAGTGGAGGTGAGGAATAGATTTAAGGGATTAGACCTGATAGACAGAGTGCCTGAGGAACTATGGACGGAGGTCCGTAACATTGTTCAGGAGGCAGCAACTCAATCCATCCCAAAGAAAAAGAAATGCAAGAAAGCCAAGTGGCTGTCTGATGAGGCTTTACAAGTAGCTGAGGAAAGAAGGGAAGTGAAAAGCAAGGGAGAAAGGGGAAGATATATCCAACTGAATGCAGAGTTCCAGAGAATAGCAAGGAGAGACAAGAAGGCCTTCTTAAATGAACAATGCAAAGAAATCGAGGAAAACAACAGAATGGGAAAGACTAGAGATCTCTTCAAGAAAATCGGAGATCTCAAGGGAATGTTTTGTGCAAAGACAGGCATGATAAAGGACAAAGAAGGCAGGGACCTAACAGAAGCAGCTGAGATTAAGAAGAGGTGGAAATAATACACAGAAGAACTATACAGGAAAGATCTGAATGTCCCTGATAGCCATGATAGTGCGGTCACTGAACTTGAGCCGGACATCCTCGAGAGTGAAGTCAAGTAGGCCTTAGGAAGCTTTACTAACAACAAAGCTAGCAGAGATGACAGTATTCCAGCTGAGCTATTTAAAATCCTAAAAGATGATGCTGTTAAAGTGCTGCACTCAATATGCCAACAAATTTGGAACACTCAACAGTGGCCGCAAGACTGGAAAAGGTCAGTTTACATTCCAATTCCAAAGAAGGGCAACGCCAAAGAGTGTTCAAACTACCGCACAATTGCGCTCATTTCACATGCCAGCAAGGTTATGCTCAAAATCCTACAACCTAGGCTTCAGCAGTATGCGAACCGAGAACTACCAGAAGTACAAGCTGGGTTTTGAAGAGGCAGAGGAACTAGAGATCAAATCGCCAAGGTTCGCTGGATCATGGAGAAAGCAAGAGAATTCCAGAAAAACGTCTATTTCTGCTTCATTGACTATGCTAAAGCCTTTGATTGTGTGGATCACAATAAACTGTGACAAATTCTTAAAGTGATGGGAATACCAGACCACCTTACCTGTCACCTGAGAAACCTGTACGAGGGTCAAGAAGCAACAGTAAGAACCAGACATGGAACAACCGATTGGTTCAAAATTGGGAAAGGAGTACAACAAGGCTGCATATTGTCACCCTGCTTATTTAACTTATATGCAGAGTACATCATGAGAAACGCCGGGCTGGATGAATCACAAGTTGGAATTAAGATTGCCGGGAGAATTATCAACAACCTCCGATATGCAGATGATACCACCCTAATGGCAGAAAGCGAAGAGGATCTAAAGAGCCTCTTGTTGAGGGTGAAAGAGGAGAGTGCAAAAGCTGGTTTGAAACTCAACATTAAAAAAACTAAGATCATGGCATCTGGCCCCATCACTTCCTGGCATATAGAAGGGGAAGAAATGGAAGCAGTGACAGATGTTATTTTCTTGGGCTCCAAGATCACCGCAGACGGTGACTGTAGCCATGAAATTAAAAGACGCTTGCTCCTTGGGAGGAAAGCTATAGCAAACCTAGACAGCATAGTAAGAAGCAGAGACATCACCTTGCCGACAAAGGTCCGTCTAATCAAAGCTATGGTTTTCCCAGTAGTAACGTAGGGCTGTGAGAGCTGGACTATAAGGAAGGCTGAGCGCCAAAGAATTGATGCTTTCGGACTGTGGTGCTGGAGAACACTCTTACGAGTCCCCTGGACTGCAAGGAGGTCGAATCAGTCAATCCTAAAGGAAATCAACCCTGAGTGCTCATTGGAAGGACAGATACTGAGGCTGAAGCTCAAATATTTTGGCCACCTAATGCGAAGAGAAAACTCCCTGGAAAAGACCCTGATGCTGGGAAAGACTGAAGGCAAAAGGCAAAAGGAGAAGGGGACGGCAGAGGATGAGATGGCTAGATAGCATCACCAATGCAATGAATATGGACTTGAGCATGCTCCGGGAGAGAGCGCAGAACAGGAAGGCCTGGCGTGCTATGGTCCACGGGGTCACGAAGAGTCGGACACGACTGAACAACAACAACAACAGGTTGAAATGCCTCTCCTAAGCTTCGTTACTGGCAGCAAGAGCTTTAAGTTAAAATATGGTAGGGTGGGGTTTTTCTTCTGTATTTTGACCCCACCGCTTTTGCCTTTGGACCCATCCACCACTGGAATGTGTCTCCTGAGTACTTCTCTGAAATTGAATTCGGCCCTCTGGCTGAGATTTGCCACTCCTGATTTAATCTATTGTAAGCTGCCTTAGGGGTAATTTGATTGAAAGGTGTATAAGAGAACAATCCAGTGGCCCCTAGACAGTCTCTGGGGGACCATTGGTTTTGAATTCCTGGATCCAAGGCCAGAGACAGCACTCCAACCTCAGATCCAGGAGTCTGAGCTCCCCTCCCCACCAGCACACACCAGCTGCCTCTCCAAACTCGCAAACCCGACCTGCCTCTCCGAACTCGCAAACTCGACCTCGGAGAGGAGGGAAAGGGGGCAGTTCTGTGAGTGGGGAGGGGAGGAGACCAAGGCAGCTGGCTTACAAAGCGTCCTCCAGCAGCCCCAGCTTCCTTCCCTCCCGCACTGCAGTAGACAGGCAAAATCATCTGTCTAGTGAACACGCAGGGTGAAAGGAGCACAGAGGCAACCGTCACTTCTGCATGCCTCCCTCCCTGCACAGGATGATTGTAAGCCTCCAAATTCAGTAGTTTATGATCATCAAGGGCACAACCCATAGGACTGCACCCTAAATCTTGAAAATAAATAAACAGAACCTTCCACATGCCACTACAATGTACTGAAGCCCCATTAAGTGGCAGGGACTGCCTTGTTTTTTAAACTCTGTTTAGAAATTTGAAAATTCTAGATGCTTTATAAATGATACATTATAATATTCACTTGTTTCCCTTCACCTTGAATCTTAAGAATTAGATGGTCTATAAATCAAAATAGTTTAATAAATAAAAAAAATGATACCACTTACTTGATTAGGGCCTTATTTTTTTCCTAAGAAATACATAGAAGAAACAACATTTATTGTTTCTTAAGATATACCAGATATACTGAAATGTGCATTGTTAACCATATCCTTAGGAAACAAATACTAACACAATGGTCTCCAGTGCCGGAAAAACGGCTATATAGTTTCACAAACAATCAAAAGTGCTAAAAAGTACACAACAGCTGTACTGAATGCTTGAAAGCTAATGCACACTATACCCCCACAAAAGATGCACCAACTAAATTGCACAAATATGCCGCAACAAGGGATCGAAAAACTAAATTGTGCACCGTAATGAAACCCCTCCTCTCTTCACCCAGCCTATAGTCCCTCAAGACTAGAGGGGTTCGTCGTTGCCTCAGCCTAGGCAGGTTGTTTCCACCCACCTTAGGCTTCCACCTTTTACCACCTTTATTATACTCCTTTTTTTCCCTAGAGTATAATTGTGTGTGAGAGCTGTGCCCTTTTTTATTTTTAACTTCTACCTAAGTATAAATAGCGTGATGAGGACTTGAATACAGATTCAGTGTAAAAGAATTAAAATAATTTATTGAGATTACTATAAAGATTAAACTTTAAAAGATTTCTTGAATATGATGTTCTTTTTCTTAGTTACTTTATATGTTAACCTCTTAACCTAAGCTAAGCTAAACTAAGGCCTAAAACCACTAACCACCACTCCCTATCCCCAGGAGATGTTTTATCAAAACCCTCTCTCGTCTATCTTCAAACTGCCCCTTTTTACCCACTCTAACTCACTCCAGCACCCCCTTCCATCAGCACTCTCACTTACCAATCACAAGGGCCCAGGCATCAGCCACTCACACTGTTCCACACATTCTCACACACCCACCAGACAACCCCCAATCTACAGAGAAGCTGTCAACCCTTAACACTATGTTTAAACAAATAAAACCATGGAGCGGTTCCACCACATGCAATATACTGTTGGAATAGAATTCTATGGGCATCCAGTAATGTCACGTTTCATTGAACTTCATTAGATACTGCCAATAAATTACTAAAGTTCTTCCTCCATTTGCTGCAAAAGCATAACAAGCATATCCCCATATAGGATTCAGCTAAGTCAACTGACAGGTTTTCATTGGTTGTCTATCCCCATATAATGGTACATGAACTTACAAACAAAACTAAATAATGTGCTTTTAGAATTTATAATTAATTATAACGAAGTCTAAAGTTTTGTTTAAGTACCTTGTTACAGAGCAACAAATTCTGAATATAAACGATGGTATTCGCTGATAAGTAACAAAAAAACACACAACCCACCAACTGTTAAACTGTTTTTTAAAATCCCTTTACATTTTTCTTCATTTCATTCTGCACAGTTACATAGGAATCTACCGTATGAGCAATACCTTGGATTAAAAACAAATTCTTCTCACGAAAGGGATTACATTATTCAAAAATACATGTTTGGGCAGCATTTTCACAATGCATACCTTCCCTGCATTTGCATCACTGGAGAATGGGCTTTTCTAATGCAACGCCTACAGGCAACACTACATCTGCAAGGTCAGGCTGAGGCACCTGCAAAAAGCCCCCCCCCACCCTGCAAAAAAATGGCTGGGGGGTGAAGTGCACCCCCCACCAAGGACCCTTGGGGCAACAGGGTCCTTAGCGGGGGTGAGTTTTGCCCCACTGGCAATTTTTGGTAGGGAAACTTTTTCTCACCTCGTGCAAATGCATGGAGAAATTGCTTCATTCAGTTGCAGGGGGACTGGGAAAGAGAAAAAGAGGAGCCAGAGAGGGAGGGGGAGAGAGAGAGAGAGAGAGAGAGAAGAGCCAGAGGAAGGGGGAGAGAAAGAAAGAGGAATAGAGGAGTGAGGAGAAAGACAGACAGAACCGGGGGGGGGGAGCCAGAAGGAAGGAAGGAAAGTCAACAGAGAGAGGAGGAAAGAAAGAATAGCCAGAGAGAAAGAGTATGAGAGAAGAGAGCCAGGGGCAGAGAGGTAGAGCAGGAGAGAAAGAATTGAGGGGGAAAAGAAAAAAAGAAAGAAAGAAAGAAGAACCTCAGAGAGGTGGGAGCAGGAAGGAAAGAAGAAGAGACAGAAGGAAGGAATCAGAAAGAGGGAAGGAAAGAAAGGAAAAGCACGAGAGAGAGAGAGAGAGAGAGAGAGACAGAAGAAAAGCCAGAGAGTGAGAATAGGTACCAGAGAGAGAGAGAGAGAGAGGGAGAGACTCTAGACTGGGTAACACACACACACACACACAGATACAGGGGGCGCTCTCAACATTTTTTGAGATTGCCCCACAGCAGTGGTGGTGTCCAGGGGCACTTTTTCAAAATACCAAATGTGCCCACAGGCCAAAAAGGTTGGAGACCCCTACTGGAGAGACTACAAGAACCAACGAACACCTTCAGATATCTCAAGATATCTTAGTTGCATATAGATATAACTCCAACCAGGAGAAAGAGCAAGTTTTTCTGTTGCAGGAAAAGTCAAACACACATCCTCTTCCATCTATTTGTGTCACATGTGAATACTGTTAACACATGACTGAAAAATCATAAGAACATATGAAGAGCGCTGCTGGATCAGACCAAGGGTCCATCTAGTCCAGCATTCCGTTCATACAGTGGCCAGCCAGCTGTTGACCAGGAAGCCACAAGCAGGACAAGAATGCATTATCGCATTTGCAAGAGTTATATTCACTTTGCAGAACAATTTAACTGGTTTATGCATTCAGTGTCATCTCTAACTAAAAAACAACTCATCACAGACAGAACCTGAATACTATCCAGTATGAATCAGATTGTTGTTCAGTCGTTCAGTCGTGTCCGACTCTTCGTGACCCCATGGACCATAGCACGCCAGGCCTTCCTGTCCTGCGCACTCTCCCGGAGCGTGCTCAAGCTCATATTCATTGCATCGGTGATGCTATCTAGCCATCTCATCCTCTGCCTTCCCCTTCTCCTTTTGCCTTCAGGACAAAAGTCCTGAAGGCAAAATTGGAAGAGACTTTTAAGACAATTCTTAAAAGTCTCTTCCAGTGCTCAAATCAGCTGTCACATCTGCAAGTAAGTACATACGCAATTCATCCAGTTCAGATGAGCAATAGGGCATGACAACAAGTCCACATGAGACCCCTTATGGGAAGGGGAGAAAATCACAAATTGCCATTCATAGTTCACCATCGGCTCATAAGACTTGGTTACTCCCAATTTACGCTGTTCAGTATTTGGGGGAAGAGACCTGCTGATCTGATTATCTGAACCAACTTCCAGGGGAGACAGTTTACACCAGCCTTCGCCAACTTTGGGAAGCTGGCAGTGGGATTAGTGAGTTGCAGTCCAACAAATCTGGAGGGCAACAGGTTGGGGAAGGCTGATTTACACACTGAGCTGAGGAACATCAAGTGATGCACATGCAGATCAAGCCAAAAGCCAGTTCAAAGCCTTACCTGTCAAGACGTCCATAGAAGATTTCACATATTTGGCCGCAGCGCTAGAAGTAACAAATGAGAGCACTATTTGAGCAAGTCACAGCACAGAAACGCTTTGACCTGCGCTTTAGCGGTGCTCCCTGAAGCGTCCTCAGAAGGAACATCAAGAATCCGAATTCCTTTAAAGGAAATGAAGACTGAAAATTAATGCTGGTGTTTACAAATGTTTAAGCCCCCTCAGATAAGGTCCAGATTGAAAGACGTAATACTGCCACGCTAAACCTAAAACGGAGACATTGTGGAAACATTTTTGTTTGGTTGGGTGGTCTTCAAATCTTAGGAGTAAGAGGGGAAACGGTAACCGCGAACGGAAGAATAACGAAAGTGCGACTCCTTCCAACAACCAAATCACACTTGAGGGAACTTATGCAAGCAAGGCAAGGAGAAACGCAGCAAGCGAGGCGGGGAGGAGAAAAAGAGAACGTGAAACTCCCTTTCGGTTAAGCAATCCTCGGGAAGTGAATAACCACTTCTAGGGAAATTAAAGAGAAAGGAGGCGCTTTCGCCGTGGGAGAGAGAGCCCCCAACTCGCATCCTGGATGGGGATGAACGACGTGGGGAATCTGCTCCAGAGATCAGTTAAGAAGCCAGCCACCGACGCACGCTCACCGCGCGCCGAGCGCTCACCCCAAGGGCTAAAGCAGCGCCCGACGTCCACACGGCGGCCAGGCAAAGGACGACGCTCCACTTCTCTTTCTCCTTTCCGTCCTCAGTCGACGACGCTGCGCTTCCCGCCTCCAGCTCCTGGCACCGCCCACCATATTCCTCTCCCTCTGACACGCTTTCCTGGCAAGGGAAAACCCTGAGCTGTCCAGCTTGTCGACCACGGCAGTGGGGCGGAGGGAAGGGAGATATCATATCACCTGGCCACCATGGCATGGTGCCAGGCTAGTTCTCTTAGGGCTCAATCTTATGCATGTTTATACAAAAAAAAGAAGATCTGCAACAGTGCTGCGAGCTGCAGGATTTTTTTTTCTGTCTAAACATTCATAGGATTGCAACCTTAGTTCTACAACACGGACATAAAAACATAAGAAGAGCGCTGCTGGATCAGACCAAGGGCCCATCTAGTCCAGCATGCTGTTCACACAGTGGTCAACCAGCTGCCCATGGGAAACCCACAAGCAGGACATGAGTGCAACAGCACCCTCCCACCCATATCCCCCAGCAACTGGTGTACATAGGCATGCTGCCTCTGATACTGGAGGTAGCATATAACCATTAGGACTAGTAGAGCCAGCGTGGTGTAGTGGCTAGAGTGTTGGACTGGGAGCCAGGAGACCTGGGTTCTAGTTCCTACTCAGCCATGGAAGCTCACTGGGTGACTTTGGGCCAGTCACAGCCTCTCTCAGCCCAACCTACCTCACAGGGTTGTTGTTGTGAGGATAAAATGGAGAGGAGGAGGATTATGTATGCCACCTTGGGTTCCTCAAAGAGGAAAAAAGGTGGGATATAAATGTAATAAATAATAAATAATAGCCATTGATTGCCTTCTCCTAAATCCCCCCCTATTGTCTGGCAGAATGGCATGAAAGTGATGTGGCAACCTTCGCCAACCTGGTTGCCCTCCATATGTTTTGGACTGGGCAACCAGGTTGGGGAAGGCTGTGCTATGGGGTTTAGGCAAGGCAATGTGAAACGTACTCTGTCTACAGTGGACAGGTCTATTAATTCAACACTCTCTGGGCAGTGAACTGTACTCTGGCAAAATATATCGTTATTCTTTTGCATTTCCTTTTGTGACAAAGAGGGGAGAAAATCCATCCATAACAGAGTGCTCCCTACTATGAAAGTGTCACTGAAAACACACACACCCCAAATAACATTTATTAGGAACAGGTATCAGCCTTCCTTGAAGAGGAGAAAGGCAGCAGTGAATTTATCAGAAAAGAGGTACTCTTAGGGGGTAAGGTGAGGCTCCAGAACTACTTTTTTGGAATTTATTTTATTAGATTTATATCTCATATTTTCATCAAATGATCCTCAAGCCAGCTTACAATAGGTTATGATGTGAATACACATACACACATGATAGATACAACACTGTCAGTGTTCCCTTTATGACCTGGAACCCCTGAGCAACTCCTTAAGGATCTCTTGCCTCCTTAAGAGTCCTACCTCCTTTCTTTTAAACTTCCCCTTCCCAGTAATGCAGGGTTTAGGCTGTAGATGTGGGGTGATTGACACTCTAGACACGGGGTTTGACTACAACAGTTTACTGGTAAATTAAATTAAGCAAATCACAACTAAAGGTATTTACACAATAGGGCTGAGTGATACAAAAGGCATGGATGGAGCAATTCTATGGCCGCTAGTCGGCAGCTAGACGGCCATAGGATATGTGGTTTTCTGGGAACCGACCTTGGAGCCCACACCCCAAGGTCAGTTCCTGGAGAACCAACCTTTCCCCCCTTCAGCGCTGCTGTTCCAGCACTACTGGAAATTGGCTGTCTAGCTGCAAGTGCAGGGCAGGAGAAGCGCAGAGGGAACAATCCTCTCCGTGCTTCTCCTGCCCTGCATTGGATAGTTGGCCACCTCCGAGTTCGGAGGCAGCCACCTATCCCCATAGGATTGCGCCCTAAGAGAAAATAAAAGCTGCACAATGCAAGTTCCTTTACCCTAGCTGTACTTAAGTTCTCCAGGCTGCTTTGTCTTGCTGGCTCTTCAGGCTCTGGTCTCCCTGACTCTGACTCTTACTACTCTCTCGCTCTCTTTATATTCTCTTCTTCCTCACAACCAGAAGTACCGCTCCTAACCTGAAGAAATGAAACTTAACTGGGAAATTGAAACTGAAACTTAACTAGGGAAATGAAACTACCCCTCTCAGGGATATCCCCTCCCACACACACACAAAACTCCAGGCCTGACCTTTTTCCTTGCCTCTGTAGGCCTCAGACCTTCACATCTCCCCAACCCCTTTAAAGTGGAACAATTTTTCTTAACCAAAGAGAATTGTGAAACATCCAGCTTAACAGAAGGCAACAAACCAGTCATTACTTTCAGGAAAGACCATCTGCAATAACATTCTCCTTCCCTGGGACTTGATCAGTGTTCATCTGGAATTTCTGTAACTTCCAGACCATCTCTGGAGCTTTGAGTTGGTATTTTGCATAGTCTGTATCCATTGCAAGGCATGGTGATCAGTCCATAAGGTAAATTCCCATCTGAAAACATAGCGTTTGAGCTTCTCTAGAGCCCACACTGCTGCCAAACATTCTTTCTGGTTGGTGGACAAGTTTCTTTCTCTTGGCAAGAGTTTCCTACTCAGGTAAGCTACTGGGTGGTTGGCAGTCATGTTCCTGCAGCAACACAGCTCCAATGCCAGCTTCCGAAGCATCCATGGCTACAATAAGGGCACAATCCTATCTAGATAGGTGGCCGCCTCCTAACTCGGAGGCGACCGCCTATCCAAAGCAAGGCAGGAGAAGCACAGGGGGATCGTTCCCTCTGCACCTCTCCTGCCCTGCTATTTCTGCTAGACAGCCGTTTTTGGCTGCCTAGCCACAGGGGGGCCGAGCAGGAGAGGAGGCTGCTGTACAACACGTAGGATGTGTCGTACAGGCAGATCCGCTCTCCCTGCCCTGGAACGCCCCCAGCCCCACCCCTTTTCAGCTACACGGGGCTTCTCTGTGTGGCCTGCGAGGCAGCGTGGACATGGGAGTAGGTTGGTTTTCCAGGAACCGACCTCGGAGCATGGGCTCCGAGGTCAGTTCCCAGAAAATAGCATATCCTATGGCCATCTAGCTGCTGTCTAGCGGCCATAGGATTGCTCCCTAAATGTCTTTTCAAAGTCAGGTGCCTTTAAAACAGGTCTTGAAATTAAAATGTATTTCAGTTTGTCAAGAGCTTCCTGATATTCAGCAGTCCACACAATCTTATCAGGTTTACATTTCTTTGTTATATCAGACAAAGGTCTAGCAATTTCACCATCAAAAATGGGGTACAAATTTCCTATAATCCCCAGGAAGTGCCAAGAATGATCTGACCTGTTTCTTGGTGTTAGGTATATCCCAGCTTTAAATAGCTTCAACCTTGTCCCATAAAGGTGTTATATGACCATTTCCCTCTTCTTGCTCCACATTTTCATCAGGTACCCTGTGTACCTGTGAAACACTCTACCTATTGTATAATATTACTTTATCATATTTACATGCACCACTTTTGGCTTTTTCTTAGACCTTTCCTTAACCTCCACATATGTCAAGTCATCCAATTTGTCTCTGATTACATAGGGGCCTTTCCAAGCAGCTTTGAGCTTGTCTTTGTGCAGGAGCAGAAAGATCATTACTTTTGGTTCCCCACCTCAAATACTCTAGAGCATGCAGTTTGACCATACCAGAACTTTTGCACCTCCTCAGCCTTTGTTATATTTGTTTGAACCAGTTTACAGACAGTATCTAGGGTTTGTCTGAGATTCAGCACATAGTCTAACACAGAAGTTTTGTTTTCCAACAGTTTACCTTCCCAGTTTTCCTTTAGGAGATCAAAGGTGAGATTCCTGTTGACTCCTGGGGAACTTCTCTATAAGCAAAGAGTAGATGTTGTAGTTTGTCATCCCAGTCATTAGGGTGTGTGTTTACATAAGCAATCATTCCCTTAAGGGTGATGTTAAATCTCTCAACCAATCTGTTGCCTTGGGGATGGTAAGCAGTAGTTTTCAAGTGTATTACCCCACAACATTTCCACAGACATTCCATTACCTCAGAGAGGAAATTCGTTCCACAATCTGTCAAAATCTGAGGGAAATCCTGTTCTAAAGAAAATGCCCAGCAAAGCCTCAGCTACAGATTGGGTATCTATAGAGGCCAGTGCTGCTGCTTCTGAATACCTTGTGGCAAAATCTGCCACCATGAGGATGTATTTTTTTGCTCTGCATGTGGGTTTATTGAAGGGGCCCACTATATCCATTTCTACTCTGAAAAAAGCCTCTCCTATGATAGTCACAGGTTTCAATGGGACTTTACCTTGGTGCCCTGCTTTCCCCACACACTGACAGGTTTCACAAGACCTACAGTAGCTACCAGGCCAGAAGAAATTTGCCATTAACCTTTGTTTAGTCTTGTTTTTCTCCAGCAAAGGAGATCGTTACCTTGTTGTGGTGCTGGAGCTTGAGCACCTCAATGATGCCATGAGCTAAACTGTGAAGGGACACCCAAGACAGGAAGGTCAGGGCAGAGAGGTCAGACTAAATATTATCCCTGGGGAAGGTAATGGCAACCCACCCCAGTATTCTTGCCATGAAAACTAAATGGATCAGTACAACCAGAGATATGTCGGTATACCATCGGAAGATGGGACTCCCAGGTCGGAAAATGGTCAAAATGCTACTGGGGAGGAACAGAGGATAAGTTCAACTAGCCCCAGATGTGATGACAGGGCAAATTGGATGTGGTTACTGGGGAGATGTCAAGATTAAATATAGACATGTTGGGTGTCAGTGAACTGAAATGGACTGGAATGGGCTACTTCACATCAGATGACCACCAGATCTACTACTGTGGACAAGAGGACCACAGAAGAAATGGAGTAGCCTTCATCATTAATAATAAAGTGGCTAAAGCAGTGCTTGGATACAATCCAAATAATGACAGAATGATCTCAATTTGAATTCAGGGTAAGCCATTTAACATCACAATGATCCAAATATACGCCCCAACCACAGATGCTGAAGAAGCAGAAGTAGATCAGTTCTATGAGGATCTGCAGCACCTACTGGATAATACGCCAAAAAGAAATGTTATTTTCATTTCAGGAGACTGGAATGTTAAGGTGGGTAGTCAAACAACACCTGGAATTACAGGCAAGCATGGTCTGGGAGAACAAAATGAAGCGGGACATAGGCTGATAGAATTTTGCCAAGACAACTCACTGTGCATAACAAACACTCTCTTCCAACAACCTAAAAGACGACTTTATACATGGACTTCACCAGATGGTCAACACCGAAATCAGATTGACTACATCCTTTGTAGCCAAAGGTGGCGGACATCTATAGTCAGTAAAAACAAGACCTGGAGCTGACTGTAGTTCAGATCACGAACTTATTGCACAATTTAGTATCACACTAAACAGAACAGGGAAGACCCACAGAGCAGTTAGATATGAGCTCACTAATATTCCTAATGAATATGCAGTGGAGGTGAAGAATAGATTTAAGGGACTAGATTTAGTAGATAGGGTCCCGGAAGAACTATGGACAGAAGTTTGCAACATTGTTCAGGAGGGGGCAACAAAAAATGTCCCAAAGAAAAAGAAAACCAAGAAGGCAAGATGGCTGTCTGCTGAGACACTGGAAACAGCCCAAGAAAGAAGGAAAGCAAAAGGCAACAGTGATAATATGGCCAATTAAATGCAAAATTCCAGAGGTTAGGCAGAAGAGATAAGGAATTATTTTTAAACAATTATTTTTAAACAAGCAATGCGCGGAAGTGGAAGAAGATAATAGAATAGGAAGGACAAGAGACCTCTTCAAGAAAATTAGAAACATCGGCAGTAAATTTCAGGCAAAAATGGGTATGATCAAAAACAAAGATGGCAAGGACCTAACAGAAGCAGAAGAGATCAAGAAAAGGTGGCAAGAATATATTGAAGATCTGTATAGGAAGAATAATAATATCAGAGATAGATTTGACGGTGTGGTCAGTGAGTTAGAGCCAGACATCCTGAACAGTGACATTGAATGGGCCTTAAGAAGCATTGCTAATAACAAGGCAGCAGGAGACGACGGTATCCCAGCTGAACTGTTTAAAATCTTGCAAGATGATGCTGTCAAAGTGATGCATGCCATATGCCAGCAAATTTGGAAAACACAAGAATGGCCATCAGATTGGAAAAATCAACTTATATCCCCATACCAAAAAGGGAAACACTAAAGAATGTTCAAACTATTGAACAGTGGCACTTATTTCACATGCCAGTAAGGTAATGCTCAAGATCTTGCAAGGTAGACTCCAGCAATTCATGGAATGAGAATTGCCAGATGTACAAGCTGGGTTTAGAAAAGGCAGAGGAACTAGAGACCAAATTGCCAATATCCACTGGATAATAGAGAAAGCCAGGGAGTTTCAGAAAAACATCTATTTCTGTTTTATTGACTATTCTAAAGCCTTTGACTCTGTGGATCATCACAAATTGTGGCAAGTTCTTGGTGGTATGGGGATACCAAGTAATCTTGTCTGCCTCCTGAGGAATCTGTATAACGACCAAGTAGCAACGGTAAGAACAGACCATGGAACAACGGACTGGTTTAAGATTGGGAAAGGAGTACAGCAGGATTGTATACTCTCACCCTACCTATTCAACCTGTATGCAGAACACATCATGCGACGTGCTGGGCTTGATGAATCCAAAGCTGGAGTTAAAATCACTGGAAGAAACATTAACAATCTCCGATATGCAGATGATACCACTTTGATGGCTGAAAGCGAGGAGGAGCTGAGGAACCTCATGACGAAGGTGAAAGAAGAAAGTACAAAAGCTGGGTTGCAGTTAAGCCTAAAAAAAAAAAAAGATTATGGCAACCAGCTTGATTGATAACTGGCAAACTGGCAGAGAGCTTCGGCTATTGGGCGGTATAGAAATAAATAAATAAATAAATAAATAAATAAATAAATAAATAAATAAATAAAATAGAGGGAGAAAACATGGAGGCAGTGACAGACTTTGTCTTTCTAGGCGCAATGATTACTGCAGATGCTGACTGCAGCCAGGAAATCAGAAGACGTTTACTTCTTGGGAGGACAGCAATGACAAATCTTGATAAAACAGTTAAGAGCAGAGACATCACACTGACAACAAAGGTCTGCACAGTTAAAGTAATGGTATTCCCCGTAGTAACCTATGGCTGCGAGAGCTGGACCATAAGGAAGGCTGAGTGAAGGAAGATAAGTTGCTTTTGAACTGTGGTGCTGGAGGAAAATTCTGAGAGTGCCTTGGACTGCAAGAAGATCAAACCAGTCCATACTCCAGGAAATAAAGCCAGACTGCTCACTTGAGGGAATGATATTAAAGGCAAAACTGAAGTACTTTGGCCACATCATGAGAAGACAGGACACCTTGGAGAAGATGCTGATGCTAGGGAAAGTGGAAGGCAAAAGGAAGAGGGGCCGACCAAGTGCAAGATGGATGGATGATATTCTGGAGGTCATGGACTCGACCTTGGGGGAGCTGGGGGTGGCGACGGCTGACAGGAAGCTCTGGCGTGGGCTGGTCCATGAAGTCACGAAGAGTCGGAAGCGACTGAACGAATAAACAACAAGTTTTGTTTTTCCCCAAATGTCCTGGCACATCATAGGCTAGTTCCAGTAACTCTACTGGAATTTTTCAGGTACTACCAGTTGCTTTAGGGACTCCCACTTTACCTCCTGGGTTTTTGGCAACCAGAGTCTATACAGCAGCCCTTTGCTCCAAATAACCAGCTCCTTTTTTTTTCTCAGAAAAAGTCACCTCTTGAGGGAGAGAAATCCTTTTTAAAGTTTCCAATCTAGGATCACTGAGGACTTCCTGCGTGAGCCCTCCACTTCTCTGGAGGGAGCAATCCTATGGCTGCAAGACAGCAGCTAAACAGCCATAGAATATGCTGTTTTCCAGGAACCAACTTCCCCCCATGTCAGCGCTCAGATGCCCTATGCTCAGAAGAGGAGCGTGGAACAGCAGGAAAGGGGCGGGGCTGGGGGCGTTCCAGAGCGGGGAGATAAGATCTGCCTGTACGAAACATCCTATGTGTCGTACAGCAGCCCACTCTCCTGCTTAGCCCCCCTGTGGCTAGACAGCCGTAATCGGCTGTCTAGCAGAAATAGCAGGGCCGGAGAGGCGCAGAGGGAACGATCCCCCCATGCTTCTCCAGCCTTGCTTTGGATAGGCGGTCGCCTCCGAGTTCGGAGGCGGCTGTCTAGATAGGATTGTGCCCTAAGTCAGAAACCTCGGTCTCTAGGACCTTCTCCTCTACAAAACCACTTGTCTCACTTACTAGACTGGGGTTAGAGTTTGCAGATTCCTTAGGGGCTTTTTCTGCCTCTTCCAGGACTGCCTTAGCTTCTTCCTGGGGAGGTTCTGGGCTTTGGTTTAATCCCTCAGGAATCAATAAAAGTTGTATTTCTGGTTCTTTTCTTTTCTCCAGAATAATTATTTCCTGGTCCTCCCCTTGATCTTCCTCCGTTTCCTTTTGAATGCGAGTCACAACACATATTTGAGCATCTGGATCCATTGTATCTTTTCCCATAATGATAGGGGTAAATTGGGCTTGACGTTCCATCACACCAACCTCATACAACCCTCGGCATCCCTTCCATTCTATGCACAACCTTGCCACGGGGACATCAAAAGATGGGCTCTGTACTCCCTGAATTTCCATGTACCTTCCTGATACTAGGGGGTTCATCACACAGAGCTTTTATCCTGCTATTGTGATGGCTCTGTCGCAGAAGTTTGCGGGCTCTTTAGATGACACCGTTACCCTCCAGGGTGTCTCCTGCCATTTCCCCCAGCCTATGCCGTGTTTTCCCCAAATGCAAAAAATGTTGTATTTTTCCCGGCCCACAGAACAGGAGCGCCATGACCTCCACGTGAAATTCTCCCATAGCGGAAGAAACTGCTCTGTCCGCCTGCTGTGGGCATTTGTTTTCAGTTGCTGGGGGTGTGGTCAGGATGATGAAGGCATTGAGGATGGGAGCGGGGTTGCAGGGAAGGAGACCCGAGCAGATTTGACAGGCGCGAGGGCAAGAATCGCCTACCGACTGAGTCTCCTGCCTCTGCATTTCTCAATCCGAGGGAGAAGAGGGTAAAATGCCTCCCTACAACAAAGGGAAACATAACTGATCCCCCACCCCACCAAGCTCAGAAGCAACATTCTCTGTTGTTTCAGAGTACCCTATTAAGTTCAATGGGGCTTACTCCCAAGTAAGTGTGCCCAAGATTGCAGACTTATACCATGGTATTATGTCTACTCAGAAGTACATCAGAGGTTTCCTGGGGGCTGCAAGTAAACAGTACAGCAGAAGTTGAGCTACGAAAACAAGACTCCCCTCACACCTTTGCACACACGCCAGGCACTCCCTCAGTTCAAATCACATGGCTGCTAGCTGCTCTGTAAAGAAGCCCTTCCTAATCCCACAAAGAAACCTAAAGCAGGAAGCTCCAAAAAGGATGTGGGTTTTTGTGGGGGTTTTGCTTAATGTGGAAAAACCCTGTATCTTCAGCTGACACCAAATCAGCTCAGATTAAAGAACAATCTGCTCCTGAGTCCATCATAGCAATAACGGTCTTATCCTTATAAACAGGTTCTTTAAACTGATTATTAACCTCTTCACGGTTAGAGATCACAAAGCCACAATTGTAGGACTGTTTCACACTTGCTACACCTTGGGGCTTGTTTTGTTCCTGTTTGGGGACACCCATTTTAGCAGGCAAAGGGGTTTGTAACCTGGGGCAATTGCTCTTGATATTGCCTGTCTGGCCACATGAAGAGCAGACTCTATCCTTGGAGTAAGAATAATCATTTGAAGGTTTTTAAAACCCCTTTTTGACTGGGGTTTCTCCCTTCCCCCCTTTCTTTTCAGGCTCCCTCCTTGGGCCCAAACCTTCCTGGTTTTCAATCAATTTGTCAGTCATTTCAGCAGCTCGGCTTATATTGTCAGGATCTTTATCCTTAAACTTCAGCTTTAATCCCCTGGGTAACCAAAAATAAAACTGATCCAGAGCCATAAATTCTAGCACCTTTTCCCTTGTATCAGCCTTAGCTTCTCCTACCCATTTCAGTAGGGGGGGGGGGTGTTTTTAGCTTTGTTTCAGATTCCACCATAGATTTATCAGGCTGAGGTGTTAACATTCTAAACTTTTTCCTTAAGTACGCAGGACCCAACTGGAACCTTTGAAATGCAGTTTATATTGAGCATAGGTAACAGCCCTACCTTCTGACATGCTATTATAGATCTCTGCCAGCTCCCCTTTTATTACATTAGGCACAAATTTCATATATTCACCATGCTGTAGTCCCCACTTCTGTGCTGCCCATTCAAAGGTGGTCAGGAACACATGTGGGTCTTCTCGTGGGGTGTATGATGTAAAGTCATTGGGGGTGACCTTGGCTGGCTGCTCCTGTCTCAGCTGCACCATCTTTTCCTCGTGTCTGTGTTGTTCCACTCGGACTTTCAGTTGTTCAGCCTGCAGCTGGATCTGCTCCCACTCCACCTTGTTCTCGTCCTTCTGCTTTGCTAGCATCTGCAGTTCCCTTTCTTTGACCTCTCATTCTTTTGCTCATGGCTTAGCAGGACTTGTGGGCCATCCTACACCAGTTGCTGCATGTGTAATCAGCATTACTTTTAGCTCTTCCACTATTTTTTCCCCTCCCACTGCAAATGGTCCTTTTTAACTGGTTCATCTTGTGTCATGTTTCCCTTGGGCCCCTCTTTCCTTATGCACTCACACACACACAAATAGAGAGGCTTCAGTCTCAGGCCTTTAATTCATTATCCACAGGTTATTACAGATGCAAATCCTCGAAGACTCTCAGGCTACAAAGGAACGCCTCCAGGGGATTCAAATGGGAACATGACCTTGCCTACAGTTTGAAGTGAGGCTTGCTGGCTAGACTAACTTAGGGAGGGATGTCCCACCCTTCCAGTGATGCTTCCCTACATCGCCTCTCATGCGTCGCTAACCAGGTCGACCATCTGAACTCCGCCCCTGACGTTTCCCTCTTAGCTCTGCGCCATAGTCTGGCATCTCTTAGGTCACAGCCCCCACTCTCCTCCTCCTCCCAGCTTCTCACAGAGGGGGGCAAGGCCCGGCCATCTGGTAGTTAGTAACCTGAGAAGCACGCCCACCCATATCTGAACTGGCTTGGAAAAATGCATCCTCTGGTTCTGGCTGTTCCTTTTCTGAATCTGAGCTGCTAACTATCTCCCTGCGCTCAGAATCAGTCCTGACATCTTGCTAGCCTATCAGTTCCCTAATCTGCAGACCCGAAAAGAAAATACACGGCTTTTGTCAGCTCTATTGGTAAAGCCTTAATTATTTTGGAGTGCTTTTATTTACATATGGAGATGGGTGGGTGGACTCCATTTACTGCTCTGCCTCAGGGGGGAAAAAAAATGCCCTGGGCTGGCCCCATCTAGGCTCAGGGCAACTGGCAGCTGGAACACAGTGTATTATTCTTCTCTAGCCAATGGAAAGGGCCTGGTTAGTTTCCTCCTTGCTATGATGGTCTTGCTGGAAGGCAGGCAGTATGGCCTTCCAGTGGTCCTTGGTCCCCTGCATGATAGCAGAGGCCAGTGGGTCTTGGCTTTAGCTGCAGTTTCCTAGGACACCCCTCCTACACTGCCAGGCTCTGAGGTAGGACCCTCTCAGAGCCAGGCATCAAGGATAATCACATTTTTTTTTAATTTTGTGGAAAGCAATTAGCAAGCCTTTTCTTATTCACTTTCACAACAGTTCAAATGAGTAGCGCTTCTTGGGGGTAGGATCAGTGGAAGTGCACATATTTTCCATGTAGAGGGGCCCCCCGGTTCAATTCCTGGTATTTCCATATTAAAAGGGATCTTGGGGAGCAGGGCTGGGAAAGACATGGGGCTTTTGAGAGTCACTGACAGTGGGCTGGACAGACCAATAGCCTGAACCAGTATGTCAGCTTCTTCTGTTGGTGGGAAATGCTGAGAGGTGTAGAACTTTTTTTCTGTCTAAACGTTCATAGGATTGTGCCCTGAAAGCAGCTGTGGATGCCAGTATCCTACTACCCATTGCTACAAACAAGCTAAAGCTGCCGGGTGTTCAAAATTTCTCTCAGCACAATCAAAACCTATACATGGGGCTGCAGAGAGAGCACAAAGAATTATTTGCATACCACTACAAATGTACCTAAACGCTATATATGACTAATGCACTGCTACAGAGTAGGAAACTAACACACAAACAACAATTTAAAATAGTCACAATATGCCCAGTACGTGTATGGAAAGAGGCCCATGAGTGTGCATGTCTATACAGGACTTGGTCAAGGTAGCCTCACAGCACCTATACATGGCTGACACAAAGCACGCAGTGCTCCTGAGGGGGGAGTAACAGAAGAGGACAGTGCAACTGGTAGCAAGTAAGTTGCTATGTCATATATGGGCTACAATCTACCCAAAATGTGTAATTTGCAAGTGACATTGCCCAGGTTTCATTCATTCCAGTGGGATTTGCTTCCTGGGAAATACTCACAGTTGACTGATTTGATTACTTAGGGCACGATCCTATGCATGTTTACACAGAGAAAAGGCCTACAACTCCCAGCATTTCCTACCCAGCAAGGCTGGCTGAGGAATGCTGGGAGTTGTAGGGCTTTTGTCTGTCTAAACATGCATAGGATCATGCCCTAAGTAATTAAATCAGTCAACTGTATTTCCCAGGAAGCAAATCCCACTGGAATGAATGAAACCTGGGCAATGTCACTTGCAAATTACACATTTTGGGCAACACCCTTAGATGTTTTGCTGCAGTGAGAATACACATCTGCTACAAACTTGCCATAAAATAACTACTTTAATCAGCTTCAAGATTTATTTTTGCATTTCCTTTGGGAGAACAAAAGAGCTCCATGGCCCACTCCTTCTTTTCAGAAACAGGATACACACTGGTATCTTAGCTCTTAGAGTTTCCTGTAACAGTAACAAGTGATAAAATGTGTTTAAGAGATCATGTAAACAGTAGAATTGCTTACTTCACGGAAAGCTTCTGGAGATAATTGCATCCCAGCAAGATCACTTAAAAACAATTTTATCCAATTGTAGAATTACTTACAAAAGTGATGTTACTGAATGTGATGTCATGAAGTTTAGCACCATTTTTTTTTAAATGTGTTACGATCTATTATAGTGCTCCATTTCCTTACAAAATACAGATTTTTTTAACATCAAGATTTTGAATCAATACTGGCAACTCAGTTCTATAGGTACCTACAGTGGCTTGCTGCTGACTCTTCCACTGATATGTAAATTGTCATCCCAAACTGTTTGGGCTACAGGTCTCGTTACTCCTGTTTTTCAGTTACTATGTGTTCTGCAGCTTCAGTATTACACTACTGTTGTCCTTGATCCTATTCATCTAACAGTGTTTCTCAAACTGGAAAGTCTCAGTGCTGCAGACGGCCCACTGCCTCTTACTTAACCACCCTGTTCCATGGCCACACTTTACACGCTTCATAGGCAGGTGGGGCAGCAGGAATTGCTTAGAGTATAGTAAATAGGGAGGGGGAATAAAGAGGAAGGGGATAGGAGAGGGAAGCTATCATAGGAGGAAGTGAATGTAAAACCTACCACAAGAAGGAAAGATGAAAGCAACTGGTGGTTAGGGATAGGGTACAAGTTAAGTGTGAAAGAAGGGGAGGCAAAATGACAAGAGATGGGTAAGACTTTGAGCGACATGTTGGGGCAGGGCGAAAAATAATGTTAACAGATTTCTTTACTTAGAGAAGAGATCCCTAACCCTTTGGGGTTGGTGGACACATTTGGAATTTTGAGTGTCATAAGCACTCACAAAATGGCAGCCATGGTGGGACTTACTAATTCATGCAATGGCTGCCATGATGGGTCACAAAACACTCATTTCCCAGAAGGCAAACTGGGGAGACTAATAGAAAACTAAGTAGCTCAAGAACCTAAGTACGAGGCAGAGGTGGGCGACTGGGATTCAAATATAAAAGCACTGTTTTGAACCCAAATAAAGATAGTGCTGGAGGGAAGCACTTTGCTGTGCAGAATGGCAACCTCCCTGCTAAAAAAAATAATCTTTAAAACTATAATTAAAATCAGGAGAGGCAAGGAGCCTGGTGGGCACCAAGAAAGTGTCCATGGGCAGTGGGCACATTGGTGTCTGTGGGCACCATGTCGGAAACCTGGACTTAGAGCCCCCGGATCAGCAATTTTTTAACCAAATGGGAAGGATGAATAATGAAACCTCCAAAACCAATGTCTGCAGTTAACGTGAGGAAAGCTGAATTATGGAACTGCCTGCTACAAGGAAATAGCTGTAGCAAAGAATTTTGAATTTTGGAAGAGGGATTAGATACCAATATAAAATAATATAAGCAATTGCCAGCTGATTGTGCCAAACCCCACTTCCATTTGTCACCATTTTGTGACTGGCTGACCTCAGTCATTTTCTGCTCTCTCAAGCAGGCCCTGGGATAGAAAGTTTGAGAACCACTGAATAAACTTTTTTAAGTTGCCACTCCTGCTCGGTACCCACTCAGTCTCATTCACTCACATTCCTAGTGATTTTTGGTCATGCTCATCATAAGTTCAGACTGCAAACGCCAGTATATAGATACTGAACCAGTGATATACTGGAGCCAGGGTTCTCAGGGATGCACCACTGGCACTTTTTGATGAGCAGGGATGCTGATGTCATCTGCCACCCCCTCAGAATTCCCTGTTCACTCTGAGCCTAGCTGCAATCCTCACAGTAGTAACAAGATGGACAGGGGAGGAGATGAACATCTCAGCAACAATAGTTGTGAGCTCTCCCTGTTGTAATGGAAAGCACTTTTCCCCTAGTTTCGAATGGGCAATTAACATCAAATAACTTTAGAAAAGACCTGCTCCAGGTAGAGATGAAAAGTAATGAACAGATTTGTTGATATGCATCAACACAGCTGCCCACATTTTTGTCTTCTCCTTGAGCACATGGCTGTGGCAACTACATGACTACCTGCATTTCAAAATTTAATTCTATACCACCTCACTGAACATAATTATTTTATTTTAGGAGATATCTGATTGGAGCCATGGCATCCTGCAGTGACTTGCTGAGCTCTGCAGGTTGCTTATCTCAAACAGCTGTGAAAAGTTTGAGAAGCCTTTTTATCTTCCCCTGGAATTAAAAGGGGAAGCTTACAGTACCATCCAGATGAAATCTTGGAAGAACAGCTAGCTGCTTCCGTGGAGAAACAGAGGGGCTGAACTCTAAGATTAGATGCCAGAGTGTCATCTACTGAATGCTGTTTGAAACTCCTAAGCAATTAGGAGACATAAGGACAAACAGCTCCAAATAGTATTTCTGAATTTAAACTACCAGCAATATCTAAGAACTTCTAATTAAATCTGTGTGTTTGTTTGTTTTTGTTTCTGCAATTATACTTGTGCTTTTGCAGGTGGAGGATGGCAGTACCAAAGGAAAAAAAGAAAGGCTTGAGAACGCCACCTACCTCCCCCCCAATGGCGCTCTCGGCAAAGGTTTCTAGAAATGCCGGAGATGAAGAGGAGTTGCTTGCTTTGATAAAAACTATGTCTTTTCAGCTACCAGAGCAGTCAAAGAAACTTGAAACAATTCAGGACTCAATTACTGCCCTCCACTGGCTGTGGATTTACTTAATACCTGTTTTCAAAAGATGGAATCAAAGGTTAATGCTCTTGAAGATTGGGTTACTGCTCATGAAATGGCCATCGAATTTTGTCTGCTCAAATTTCTCAACTGGAGGCCTGCACACATAGAGCGAATCTACGTATCCTTGGTATTAAAGATGTGGCTACTGATATAGGTTTGGCTGAATTTATGGCTAAACTTTTGCATGAGCTATTTGCTTTACCATCTGATTTTTTACTTGATATTGAGCATACATATCATGCTCCTGGTTCAATATGTGGCACTAAAGGGAGTTTTAGGACTGTTATTGTTCAATTTTCACAAGTCTCTACAAAAAATTATCTTATGTGCCTGGCAAGAGAAAGAGGTGAGTTTTGGTGGGGACCAGCAAATGGCAAGATTATGCTCTTTCCTGATTATACTAAAGAAATCGCTGACAAAAGAAGGCAATTCACCAAGGCGAGAAGTTTGGCAAAGCACATTAATCTGCAATATCATATTAAATATCTGGCTACATTTTGCATTCTTTTTGAAGGCCAGGTGAAAAGATTTTTGGATCCTGATGTTGCAGAATCATTTTTAATTGGTATTACAATTAAAACAAGGGAACCAACTCTCTCAGCCTCCGGAGTTGGAACTTAGCCATCTTTACTGTTCTTTTGAAGTGCTGTTTGGGCTATAGCTGATAAGTTGTCTAGGCAATATGTCAGAGTAAATGTTTGCATATTTTTGTTTTCTTTCTCCTTTTTTGTGTTATACTATAATAAAATGCCTATTTGTGTGAGTATGTGTGTGTACACATATATATTTTTAGATATGATTTTACTTAAAATATACAAATGATTTGCTTTTCTTTTTTACTCTTGTTTTTAAACTTTTTTTCTTTTGATTATTATTATTAATATTATTATGGGATTATTATTATTACTACTATTTCTTGTTGGTTAAACCTTTAATGTTTATTAATGCCATTAACTGAATGGTAACATATGGACAATGGAAATGGATTGTTTGTTCCCATTCCTTTGCTATAAGACTGAGGTTATGATATTGAAAGATAAGGTTTACCATTTGTGGTGTAGCGGATTGAAGATTTAATAATACTTGCAACGTTTGGAAGAATGCTGTATAGTATAATCTCCAATTGGATATATATTTGGATATTTGGTTTGTTCTTATTGAAGTTTAATATAATCATTTCTTCTTTTTCTTCTTTTTTTCTCTTCCTTCTTTGCTATCCTCCCTTTTTTCTTTTCCTCAGAATACTGTAATGTTGGAAACTGAATATTCTGATTATGTTGTTGGTAGTGTTTATTTCATTTATAAAAATAAAATAAAAATAGATTAAAAATTATTTTATTTTAGTTGTTTTTATTATCTCCATAGTATATATTTATACTTGCAGAGTAAGCTCTTTTCTTTCACAGCTGCAAGCCAATTGACATCCCATGGTCTGTTTCGGCTATATGCTGCAGCACTTGGTAGAGAGATTATTTTGAGATTCTGATGTATTACAGCAGGGATTATATAAAAATACCAGGAGCAGCCATTCATCTTTCTGTACCACCTGTTATATACCAATAAGAGTTTGAATTGTTTCTGGGTGCTTCCAGATGAGGCTTTCATTGTGCAATCCCTCTGCCTCATTCATGGAATTTTACTGGGGATGGGGATGGGGGGAGGTTCCGGATATCATCGTCTTCGACTTGTAACCTTCCTGTGTTTTCCCAAAGCTTCTTGCATCTTTTTTTCTTACCACAGAAAAATCTGTTGAGGGAAAGACAGAATAGATGTACAATGTCTTTTGATTAGTAGCGCTAGGAGCACCTGTTTCTAATAAAAGGAAAACGTTAAACAGAAAGGCACTGGTTCAATAGAATTCCACTTTAATCTGGGATGCAAATGTCAGATTTCCCCTTATGACCTGGACCCCCTGAGCAAGTCCGTAAGGATCTCTTGCCTCCTTGAGAGTCCTGCCTTCCTTCTTTTAAACTTCCCCTTCCCAGTAATGTGGGGTTTAGGCTGTAGACATGGGTGATTGGTACTTCAGGCACTTGGGTGTTAACTACAACAGTCTACTGGTAAATTAAAAGAAGCAAATCACAACTAAAGGTCTTTACACAATAGAGCTGAGTGATACAAATAGCATTAAGAGAAAATAAAAGTTAAAAATGCAAGTTCTTTTAACCTAGCTGTATTTAGACTTCTCCAGGTTGCTTCTTCCTGCTCCCTCTTCGGGCTCTGGTCTTCCTGCCTCTGCTCTTACTGCTCTGCTCTTTCTGACTCTTTTTTTATACCCTCCTCCCTCAAAACTGAAAATACTGCTTCAGACCTGAAGAAATGAAACTTAACTGGGGAAATGAAAATGAACCCTAACTTGGGAAATTAAACTACTCCTCTCAGAGATACTCCCTCCCAACAACAACAAAAACAACCCAGACCTCTAAGCCTGAACGTATTTCCCTTTGCATCTGTAGGCCTCAAACCTTCACAGCAACATTTGGAAAAATGTATTAATGACTGGGGGCTTTAAAAGGACCTAAAATGTCTCAGAGACTACCTTCAGAGTCCTGGTTACATGGGTGTTAACAGTCAGGTATACAGTCAGTTCTATTCACTGGCCTTTCATTAAAACAACAACACTTATTTGCAATCTATTCCATTATCCTAATAGAAATGTAGATGAGGAAACGTTTCCCTTTGTTCATGCTTTGTTCATGCTATTATGTTTTATAATAACTATTTAAGGACATTTCATAGTATCTTACTTACACAAGAGTATAAAACATTGTTATGCTTAAGACATTAATAAATCTGCTAAAACACACAGAAGCGAAAGTGCTGTAATAAGTTGCCAGTGGCTTTCAATATTCTAAAAGCTCACTTCTCCGTGCAATCTGGTTTCCCCATTTAGAGTTTACTCCATTATTGAATCAAAAAAGAGTGCAATACTTTCCTGTTTGTGACAGTGCATTATTATATCAAAATAAATTGGCATAAGCAATTAAAGGCTTCAGGGAGAAGCTCCTTTCCCATTTAAGAGTGATTTAAGAAATCATAAAAGCTCTGAGTCAGGTTATCATGTCTCCTATGCCCTTTAACATTTACAGGACACTTAGTCCCAAACCAACAGACATTCTGTAGGTAGTTGGCTTGTCAATTCCAAGAGTATTCAACCTGTTCTGGGTGGGTTTGCACTCCCTAAAGGATCAAGTGTATGGTCTGAGAGTACTCCTAGGATGTATTCTGCATTGTCATTCTACTGGTGGCAGCAGTCAGCTGGCAGAATCAGGAGGAGGGAGATTCCGCACACACCTGTCCTGAAATATCCTCTGGAAGGCTGGAAAACTCTCTGGGGTAGATTTTTGGATGGTGCAGAAGACTGCAAGGGGGAGAAGGGAGGAAGAAAGTCCCATTGCACTAGCAGACTTCCACTGGCATGATGTTGGATTAACCCCCTGGCTCCAGCTTGGACACTGAAGGCCCAGATAGCCTCCTTAGCAAGGAGTGCCTTTCATCAGCTAGCAGCAGCCTCTCCTGGACAGAGATCATCTGGCCAAAGATCTCCATACTCAGAATAACATCTAGGATTGATTACTGCAATGCATTGTACAGGTGGCTGCCTTTGAAGACTGTATGGAAACTTCTGTGAGTTCAAAAACATCTGTCATGGCGTTGATTGGGACTAGTCGATTGGAACATAGTACCAGTATTAAATTAACTGGCTTCCAGTTTATTTGAGAGCTCAATTTGCTGGTACTGATTTTTAAAGCCCTATATCAGCTTAGGACCCAGGTAGCATGCTCCCATACAAGCCTGCCCATGTGTTGAGGGCATCCTTGGATGCTCTTTTCCAGATTCCCCCCCACACACACACACACACCTGCAGTAACGTGGGTGATCAAAGAATGAGAAAGAGCCTTCTAAGTGGTGGCCCATTTGTGGTAAACTCTCCCCATAGAGGCCTGCCTAGCACCAACACCATTATCCATTTAGTGCTAGGCAAACATTTTATTCTCTTGAGCTTTTTAATGTGTTTTTCTTTTTAACCTGTTATATTTTTTGCATATTTTGTCTTGTTTTTGTAAACCATGGAACCTCTGCCAAAGGGTAGTTTATAAATCTTTTAAATAAATGAAGATAACACTCAGAGAAGCAAGACACCTAGACAACACATTACTTCCTACATAGGAGCACCTTCCATTTAGGAATTTTGTAACCTGTGAAGTGGCTCTCAGCAGGCGTAGTTTGTCATTCCGTTTGGAAAATCATTGATAGTCCATTGAGATTAAGTGGCTTGCCCAAGATCCACCATATGAGCCATCATCCACAAAGGAAAAATTAACAAAACAAGACTTTTGATGGCAGAAATACCAGAACACACTTTCAGAGAACTTAATACATATTCAGAAGATAGGGGCTGCAGTGACTTATAACTTTTTCAGTTTTTGACATAAACAGGTGACCTAGACCTAGCATATTGTATTCTTTTCTAGGGAGCTCACATAATTTCATAGCAGGACCTAGATTAAGATCAGTATGAGACAATGACAACAGAAGGAAGGACAAGACAAAACAGCTGTGTGTGAAGCTTTAATGAGTTTTGGAAGCAAGGTTTCACCTTCTTTTCAAGATATGATGATAAAAGGCCTGCATGAAATTTGTTTACAGCACAAAAAGTCTTACTGTGATATTTTATGTTCTGGGTCAGAAGAGCCTGTGTAATCTCAAAAGTTCCGTGAATACTTTCCTATTTAAAATGCTATGCAAGCTAGACCAAAATAACACTGATAATGCAAAATGAAACAGATGACCAACAAAAAAGAAAGCTGGGTCTTAAGGTTGTAAATGTTTCAACAGACTTACCAAAAATGGTAGCTCAACAGATTGCATAACTGCCCTCTTCAGCAATAAAGGCAGAGATTCAAATGTCATATTAGGCTATCTTGGACAGGAGAATTGCCTGGGATTAGAAAACAGTTTCACATTGACCTTCTTGGTGGTGGTTGGTGAACTTCAAAGATGGTGCTTCAAGGAGACACCACACACAAATTTATCAAGGTAATGCAGCCAAGACTGCCTCAAGTAAGCCAGGTGGCCTTGGCACAGGCTGTACAAACTGAACAGAAAATTTCATGTTTCCCTGTGTATGGTTCCATCAACTCTGGTTTGGGCCAAAGAGCGATCAAGGAGACATTTCATGTGGTCTCATTTTCATGAGAAAAATATTAGACCTCTTCCTAAAAGTTAGAATTTGAGATATCATAATGCAGATCTTGAGGATAATTATACTTAGCTCCAAGTACATGCATAACCAACACTTCCTCCATAATTCTCCCTGCCCTGTCAGGAGCTAACTACATAGTTTAATTATGCTAACTGCCACACTTTGCATACATAAATGCTTACATATGCAGCGTGTGTATGCATAATTTTGGCAGCCCATTCAAGAGGACCAAGTTAGCTTTTTAGCTTTCTAGTCTTTTAGCTTTGCTGTTTTAAATCTGTATTTTAAATCTCTGCATTGCTGCTAGGCCTTATTCTGGTTTTGTTCTGGTTGTATTGTTATATTGTGGTTTTAATGCTTTTATATTTTAAATTGTTTTACTGTGTGCTTTTTGGTTTTAATTTTTGTGAACCGCCCAGAGAGCTTCAGCTATTGGGCAGTATAGAAATGAAAATAGATAGATAGATAGATAGATAGATAGATAGATGGTAGATAGAGATCATGGTAATCGATACTCCCAGAATTCCTCAGAAGGGCAACTGCCATGCTGTCCCCAGTCTTTTGAGCATCCTGTCTGAAAATGGGGAGTTGGAGAGGCCAAAGGAGGCTAGTTGAAAGAAACAAGCCAGTGATGCAATCAGAGAGTGATGCAGGATGGGAAGACAAACTACAGAGGGGTTATAAAGACAGCCGTGGAGCTCTCAGAGTAAACTACAATGAGTTGACCCCCTTCCTGGCTTGTGAAAGCAGTGGTGGTTTTAAGGTTAGCGAATGCAGTAGCTCTTCCCCTGCCTTTGAGGCTGACCTTGCTATAAAAGTGCTTTGACAGTCAGTGGTGGTGCAGCATATTTTCTACAGGCATTGTCATGGAAGCACAGCTGTATGCATACAGCACTTCTACATGCGAAGCTGGGAGTTAACATTTTGCAAGCATATCCCTGTACTGAAGTATATAGATGCACATTCTCAAAGTGTGGGGAGAGGATGCACATCTCCTACAGCAGGGGTGGGGAACCTCAAGCCCAGGGGCCAAATCTGACCCTCCTGGGTGCCATGCTCCCCCCCCATTTGGTGGTTTCCTGGCTTTTGTGCAGTTTTTCCCCTTTATAAAATGTTGTAATACCTCTAAGGCTCAATTATCGGCAATAAGAACTTTAAGCTAAAATATGCTGTTATTCTTTGTATTTTTGCTCCCGCCCCCTTTGTTTTTGCCTCAGGCCCCATCCACCACTGCAATGCAGCCCCCAAGAGCTTTTCAGAGATTGAATTTGGTCTTCCTGCTGAAAGAGGCTCTCCACTCCTGTCCTGCAAGGATATGCACTCTCCCCAGTTTGAGCAAGACCTGAAAGCATGATTAGAGGAGATATTCCCACTTCTTCTCTCAGCACTTCTCTGAAACATCTGAAGCGTCTCCAAGCTTGGGTGATGCTTCCTCACTCAGTAGTACTTAGCAAAGCATTAGACAGCATCCAGGAACGGTGTGTTTATGAGAAGTTGCATCCTATCTACAAACTGGAATAGATTATGTTTTGGTCTCTTCGAGCCTATGTAGTTTTAGAACACAAGCCCAGTAGTTTTACCATACCAAAACCTGAAGGTGTTCTAATTCAGCAGAATTTTAACCCCAAACGCATGTCAAGGGCTCTTTCAGGAGTGTCCCCAAATAACCCTTCTTTCCTTTGTAATGAAAGCCTGTTTTCTAGTTGTGAACTGCTGACAGAGGATTATGAGGATGAAAGTAGGGACTACCACATTTATGTCAAAAGAAGCAAGAATTTAAACATAAAGACTCATGGTGGAAGAAAGTGGAAACTTGGTATCACATATGGAATTTTCAGCGGAGTATTTAAGAACTCCCTATTAGCAGCCAAATTACAAGTTAAGGACAGGAACGTAGGAAGCTGCCTTATATTCAGTTAGACCATTGGTCCATCTAGCTAGTACTGATGACACTGACTGGCAGCAGCTCTTTAGGGTTTCAGGCAGGGAGTTATCCTGCCCTACCTGGAGATGCTTGGGATTGAACCTGGGACCATCTGCATGCAAAGCGTGTGTTCTACCACTGAACCATGACCCCTCTCCTGGTGGTTAAATACCAAAATGCAGTACTAATATCTGACTGCACTTAGGGATCAAGTTCACTCTGGCTGCATCTCTCAACAAGGGCAAACTTTAGAGGAATACTTGACTGAGGTGAAATGCAGCTCCAAAAAAGGGCTTACAATTTAATCGTGAATCTGGACTACATTTCAGCTTGTACTGCAGATGGAAGAATCATGCTTGTCCAGGTTTGTGCACATCCCAGGTCTGGTGGCGGGTGGACAAAATGCAGCACCCAAATCGGCCCTGAACTGACTTAAGGTGGCGACCCAGGCTCTGCTGATTTCTCTGAAAAGATCACCACTTGGAGCCATACAGCTTATCGCAAAGTGCGTGTTTTTTCCTTTGTGAAAAAATTCCTCTTTAAAATCCAGCCGTGCAGGTCCAAGAGGCGGCTTTTGCAGAGATTAGCAGTAGCAGTCTGAATAGTCAGCTGCAGTTTTGAAGATGGACCTCAGCTGAGAGGAAATGTACTATTTCCTCTCAGTTACATTACATGGCATAGTTCCCTTCCCAGATATCCTCTCAGTTCAGCTCCAGTTTTAAAAATGGCAGCACAGCCAGTGGAGAGCTTGGCTGTCCGTCCTCTGGAAGAGAGTATGGATGTAGAGGCAAGGGTGGGGGAGAGAAGAAATAGCAACTTGAGTGCGGGGAGAAACTAGCAGCTGCAGGGAGGCTGCATTGGCCCCAGGAGCATAGCCAAGTCATTGGTAGTGTTAGAGGGGCCTAGAGATCCATAATGCTTGCTTAAGTTCATTATTGGTGCAATTCCCATGCTGGTGAGACTCTGAGCATGTGCAGATGAGTCAAGAGGCCAATAACAGCCTTCTCAGAACATTCCTTGCTAATGAGGAGAATGTCTTATCACTGATGTGCCTGAGAAGCAGAGTTTGTTTACCTTAAAGCTACAGGTGGCTGTGCTGAGAACCTAGTGCTGTTAGTCCATGCTGGGAATGCACGCTGGGGGCGCTTGCTGCTGTTATGCTGCTTATTGCTAACATGTATGGTATAAGACCCATTTGACCCAATGGCTCGTGGTTCAGAGAAGCTGTCTGATCCAGCCATTGGGTACCCCTGTGTGCTGTAAGTTACCCAATAAAGTCTCCTTGTAAGTAAACGATTGAATCTGATGTATCACTATCTTGGCACCTCTAACCTAAGAGTTCAACGCCCACTGCAGGGATGATACATTTGGCGCAGTGAGCAGGGTGCCAAAAATACTGCTATGTTCAGATTCAAAAGGAAGGAGGATCGAGGGGTCAGCGTGTTAAACCAACTCCCAGGCTGACCACAGGAGGGGCTGTAGGGTATAGCTGCAAAGCAATTGGCGATCCTGAGTGGCTCGGTTGCATGGCCAGAGGTTGAAGAGGACTGCACACTAGTGGGCCTGGAAACTGTGTTAGAATCTCTGCAGCTGGGAAAGTGGTCAGCTAAAGAGAAGCAATGCGTAGGACCTCTAGCATGGTTATCGCTGACAGCTTTAGGAGCTGTTGGGCAGAAGGAGTTAGAATGGAGAGAGAAAACAGCAGAACAGCTCAAGGCCGAGCTGAGAAAAGAGCAAGATCTAAGGCTGTTAATTAGAGAAACGCTGCAGAACAGCCTGGCCTCTAATGAGGCGTGGGAGCATGAAGCTCAAGAAGTAGCTGTTTGCCTGATACACCGGGGGGGGGGGGATTGCCCACGGCGTTCTGAGGGGTGCAACATCATCACCTCGCCTGACTGGGATGAAATCCCTAAGAAGTGGAAACTGAAAATAAAAACCCAGAAGATGAAGACACGGAACCAAGTAAAGGTGAAGAATCAGCCTCCAGGGCACAGGCTAGACCCCTCTTAGAGCGGAAAGTGCACCAGAGGACGGTTCCAAGGCAGAATGAAGTGGAGAGACCACACTGAAGATCTCTGTCAAGGTGTTTAGCTTTGAACTGTTCTAGAATTGCATAGAGCTACTGATCATCAGCTATATGATTTCTAAAGAGTGTAACCATTAAGCTTTTGCCGTGGGATTCCCTGCAATGAAGAAATCTCACAGATTTAGGGGTCCAGTGTTGGACTGCCTGAGCGTGTGCGCTCAAGAGATCGAGAAAATGCTACTACCATGCTCCTGGAAGCTGCAATAAACTAGTAAGCTGGGAGACCCAACCTGATTGAGAAGAAAATAAGATACTGGAGCAGCTGTCTCCAAAAACACCGAGTTCTGTGTAGCCAGCTGGCTGATGCTGTAAGTGATGTTACAACTGGAAACTAAGACTGTTTTCCTGTTTGAGACCCCAGTGGAAAAAAGCTGACCTGAGTAATTTGTTGCCCCTGACAAAGCAAACATTTGGTTGCCCTGTACCTCATTGTGTCCTCTTTCGAACCTAAGATTTACAAAAACAAACTGTGAAGCTTTACTTTGAAGTCCTGCAAATCACCCCGCCGCCTCCCCAAGAAGATTGATGGCTGCGTAAAGAATGCAAGTATAAGGTGACCCCCATCACCCTGCCATGTCCTGAGTTCCAGCACTATGTTCCTGTGTGCCAGGTTGAGGGAGAAGAAGAGAAGGGGGTGTCATGTTGTGAATCCCTGGCTAGCCTGTCTAGTGATAGATAGCCCCAAGAGTTTTTCCCCCTGACTTAGCCGTTCAGTTTAAAACTGCCCTGTAACTTTAAGTGTACTTACGCAAGAGGGAGGGGATCATAGCCGAGATCTCTCCTTTCCTCTTTGCAAAAGAGATGGTTTTGTTGTTTTTAATGTGTTTGAAATAGCTTAGATTGAGATTTCCAAGTAGACCCATTGAAAGCTCAGAAGCACTGGAAATGTTTTTGCAAGCTCCCTAGTTTAGACAGTCACTTCCCCTCAGCAGTCTCTGAGCAACCAAGCTGAGAAAGTGTGAGGGGAGGGGAGTACGTTTTTAGAGTGAAAGAGTGTTATGAGAGCGAACATAATGTCAAGGCCCAGCATCAGAAATGCAGTGAAGCCTTGTAAGTTATAGCCATGATTTGATTAGAAGTAGCTTAGAAGAGTTTAAGCTTATGCAGTTTTTAGAATGTCAGAGTCTGTATCAGCTTATTTCTGTCAGTGTTCGCAGAGCAGAGCCAAGGAGGGTCACCCAACTCCCTGTCTGCCACTGGTTTAGCCTTGGCAGGCAGGGAGGCTAGAAGATGTCTGTGAGAGCCTGATAGAGGCAGAGTAAGATCTGCAGAAAGGTTGCCCAAGTTGAAGCATCACTGCTAGAAAGCTGAGCCGTGCCGCTCTGTTTAGTCAGAAGCCTTGCTAAAAAGCTAAAGGCCCTTTTCTGTCAAGGGATCTGGAAGGGGTGTAGGATCACACCTTCCCCTTTTTGAACTGATGCAGAGGT
Organism: Heloderma suspectum; assembly: GCF_057233095.1. Taxonomy (NCBI): domain Eukaryota; kingdom Metazoa; phylum Chordata; class Lepidosauria; order Squamata; family Helodermatidae; genus Heloderma; species Heloderma suspectum. The sequence goes on along the minus strand of NC_139459.1, from coordinate 37,331,087 downwards.
GAGAAGCCTTTGCTGGAAACATCCCATCTTCACTGCTCAGAGCCTTCTCTTTTTGGATCCATCATCGTTTGGGCTTTTTAAACACACCCTGCACACGGACTGGAACTTTGAATTGTCAGAGAATTGCCATGGAAAGTATTGTGAGGCTTTTCATAGCCTTGAAATCTCGTTGCTGTGGATGGTGTGTCTGTGTGTTTGTAGTCAGCTCAGTGTACGGCAGGCTGAATTTGATCCATGACTTTTGGACTTCCCTCTGCCAGAACTCATGCAGCAGGGAGTTGCCGATGCAAAAGCGGTGGCCTAGAACTCTTTGCGCATATGATTATGCCCTTCCCTTGATCTTGATTGACCATGCAGTCTGGAGGAGCAGTATGATTGCTAGATCTGCTCCATCATGCCTCACCATGCAAGAAATGCTTTCCAGTTATGGTGTTAAATTTCAATGAAAGTTTGTTGTGTGTATTTTATGATTTGTTAAATACGATGTGATATTTGCAAACATCTTTATTGCCAGTTGCAATTCCGAATGATAGTGAGTGTGGTTCCCAATGGTTTACGGGGGCAAGGAGAAAGAACAAGTAAAGAGAAAAAATGTAGCCGTAGTTGCCCCCAGGGTGAATTGGAAGCAACTGATTATGCCTGGAGCTTATTACCTGGGCATGGAGCTGCCACAATAATGTAAGAGTTCTTTAAGATGAGAAAATGTGACTAGAAGACGAAAAAGAGCTTATCCCAAATGTGTGTCATTGGGACTAGTGTAAAACAGAAAGGTTTAAGTAAGTGAATTTCCATTGAGACGAAGGCAAACAGCCTAACTTGCAGAGAAGACAAGTAACGGGTTAAGGCTAGTGCATGGCACAGAGAGTTTTACGTAGAACGTTTGATCTGTAGAACAGGCGGGTCAGAAAGAGGGAGAGAGAAAGAGAGAGACTTCTCTTCCCACACAGGGGGAGCTGTTAAATCACAGCGTCAAGGCTCTGTATGTGCAAAGTGAGAAAGTACAGAACCTAAGAGGGGAGTCCCTCTTTGACCCGATTTCAGACTGGTTTCAAGGGATGGGGGGTGGAAGTGAGTGGTTGCAATAATTCTATAATTGGCTGCTTTATAGTGTTGTGTGCTTGCTTATATGGCTATTGCATTTAAAGTATACATTGAAGTAGATGTCAACCCCCTGGTGATCAAACTGCAGGGCAAAGAAGATCCAGCCCTCTGGACAAGACTGCTATCGGCCTTTGATCATCTAGGGGTGGAATGTATTGGCCCCAGGAGCGTAGCCAAGTCATTTGTAGTGTTAGAGAGGCCTAAAGGTCCATAATGCTTGCTTAAGTTCATTATTGGTACAATTCCCATGCTGGTGAGACTCTGAGCATGTGCAGATGAGTCAAGAGGCCAATAACAGCCTTCTCAGAACATTCCTTGCTAATGAGGAGAATGTCTTATCACTGATGTGCCTGAGAAGCAGAGTTTGTTTACCTTAAAGCTACAGGTGGCTGTGCTGAGAACCTAGTGCTGTTAGTCCATGCTGGGAATGCACGCTGGGGGCGCTTGCTGCTGTTATGCTGCTTATTGCTAACATGTATGGTATAAGACCCATTTGACCCAATGGCTCGTGGTTCAGAGAAGCTGTCTGATCCAGCCATTGGGTACCCCTGTGTGCTGTAAGTTACCCAATAAAGTCTCCTTGTAAGTAAACGATTGAATCTGATGTATCACTATCTTGGCATCTCTAACCTAAGAGTTCAACGCCCACTGCAGGGATGATACAGAGACCCCAGAGGACACTTTGTCCAAGGCCTCCTCAAATCTGGCAGCATTCATGAGTGTGCAGCAGCTGTGAAAACGGCAATTCATGTTAGTCGTTGTTGGGAAAGGAACTGAAAATAAAGGAGCAAGTATCTTAATAATTTTATATACATTTGGGGTGTAAAGCACTGCCATCTCAAGGAGGACATAATAGAACTAGAGAGTTTCAGAGAAGAGCAACCAAAATAAGCAAGTGGTTGGCATATGTTTCCTACAAGGAAAAGGCAATACACCTCCTGCTTTTTTAACTAAAGAGGAACACAACAGCAGTTTGTAAAATTATGACTAGTCTGGAGAAAGCAAATTGAAGTGTTTCACCCCCTCATAAGACACTAGAATTCAGACTTATCCTATGAAACTGATGGGCAATAGATTTGAGACAAGTAAAAGTAACATCTGGAGGGCCACAGGTCCCCAACTATTTGCCATGATTGCAAAATGTCCATACTCAAGAGACAGGATGCCTCTGAATACCAGGTGGTGGGGCCAAATAATGGGGAGAGCTGCTGTTGCTGCCCTTCTTGTGAGTTTCCCTGAAGCATTTGATGGCTACTGTCGGACACAGGATGCTAGACTAAAAGGACCTTTGGTCTGATGTGGCAGGACTGTTCTTGCATTCTTACAAGTGCTTTGGAAATAGTGAGATTAAATGGGACTGGCTTCAGGGCTCAGAACAGAACAAATTGGTCTAAGTCCTGGAAAGGAATTAAGTTCTTTGAGGCCCAATTTAAGGGTCCAGAATTGCTGTATTGGCAGAACAGCTCAGCCCAATCATGGAGCTCATATGAAATACATAGCCCAGTCACAGAAGTGAGCATCAGAGAGAGAGAGAGAGAGAGAGAGAGAGTTGCATGTTGATTATGACTTTGCCTTTTAAGTTATAAATTTTCCTGATCTGTTACAGACGGACACAAGTGCAGAAAAGAGCAACTAAAATGATCAAGGTGGCTGGAGCATCTCCCCTATGAGAAACGGTTACAACAGCTAGGATTGTTTAGCTTGGTAAAAAGGAGGGTAAGGGGAGACATAATAGAGAACTACAACATGGAGAACGGTGGTGTGGAGAATGTGGAAATTGTTGTCCCTCTCTCAAATTACTAGAATTCGGGGTCATCCTATGAAGCTGATTGGTGGGACATTCAGGACAGATAAAAGGAAGTACTTCTTCACAGAGCACATACAGTCAAGACTAGAAATATTGGAACAAGGATAACTGTTTTGGCAGTTGGCCTCTGTACACCACCACATTGAAGTTGAAAGGAAACACACCCAGAGGGGAGCGAAGTCAGGACTTTCAGCTGTAATTCAAGGGGTTTGACAAAAGTGGGGCACTAACCATTCAGGAAGGACAGCCAGTAGCATACACACACACCCATCGTTGGTGGCTCATAAGTAATGGAACAAACCAACATCATTTCAAACTGAAGGATCACCTTTAATACCTGGATGAAAATCCTTTGCAGTCAATGACTGCCTGAAGTCTGGAACCCATGGACATGATCAAATGCTGAGTTTCCTCCCTCGAGATGCTTTGCCAGGCCTTTACTGCAGCTGCCTTCAGCTGCTGCTTGTTTGTGGGTCTTTCTGCCTTCAGTCTTGTCTTCAGTAAGTCAAAGCCATGCTCTATTGGGTTGAGATCAGGTGACTGACTTAGCCATTGAAGAACATCCCACTTCTTTGCCTTCAGAAACTCTTGGGTAGCTTTTGCGGTATGTTTTGGGTCATTATCCATCTGCAAGATGAAGCGGCGTCCTATCAGTTTGGCAGCATTCGGCTGAATCTGAGCAGAAAGTATAGCCCTATACACTTCAGAATTCATCCTGCTGCTTTTATCAGCAGTCAGGTCATCAATAAACACCAGTGACCCGGTTCCATTGGCAGCCATACATGCCCATGCCATAACACTGCCTCCACCATGTTTGACAGATGATGTGGTATGCTTTGGATCATGAGCTGTTCCTTTCCTTCTCCGTACTTTTCTCTTCCCATCACTCTGGTACAAGTTAATCCTGGTTTCATCAGTCCAAAGAATCTTATTCCAGAACTGGGCAGGCTTTTTCAGGTGTTTGCTGGCAAAGGCTAATCTGGCCTTTCGGTTCTTGAGCGTTACCAGTGGTTTGCACCTTGTTGTGAAGCCTCTGTATTTACATTCATAAAGCTGTCTCTTGACTGTAGATGTTGACAATGGCATGCCTACCTCCTCAAGAGCGTTCTTGACCTGGCTAGATGCTGTGAAAGGGTTCCTCTTCACCATGAGCAGAATTCTGCGGTCATCAACTTTAGTTGCCTTCCGTGGTCTACCAGGGCTTTTGCTGTTGCTGAGCTTGCCAGTTAATTCCTTCTTTTCCTGGATGTTCCAAACTGTTTGTATTGGCCACTCCCACTGTTTTTGCAATCTCTCTGATGTGTTTATTTTGTTTCCTCAGCCTAATGATGGCCTTCTTCACTTGCATGGACACTTCTTTGGACCTCATGTTGGGAGTTCCAGTGAACAGTGACCAAATGCAAATGTAACACTCAGAACCACCTCCAGGCCTTTTATCTGCTTGATTGGTCATGGGGTACCCAGGAAGCAGGCCACACCTGGCCATGCAGCTGCTTTCGTTCCATTACTTATGAGCCACCAGTGATGGGTGTGTGTGTATGCCACTGGCTGTCCTTCCTGAATGGTTAGTGCCCCACTTTTGTCAAACCTCTTGAATTACAGCTGAAAGTCCTGACTTCGCTCCCATCTGGGTGTGTTTCCTTTCAACTTCAATGTGGTGGTGTACAGAGGCCAACTGCCAAAACAGTTATCCTTGTTCCAATATTTCTGGTCCTGACTGTAGTTAAACTATGGAATTCGCTACCACAGGATGTAGTGATGGCTACCAATCTGGATGGCTTTAAAAGGAGGTTGGACAAATTCCTGGAGGAAAAGGCTATCAATGGCTAGCTCCAGTACCAGAGGCAGTGAGCCTATGTACACCAGTTGCTGGGGAACATGGGTGAGAGGGCGCTGTTGTGCTCATGCCCTGCTTGTGGGTTCCTGGTTGACAGCTGGTTGGCCACTGTGTGAACAGAATGCTGGACTAGATGGACCCTTGGTCTGATACAGCATGGCTCTTATGTAATGTAAATTATTTCTTTAGACATGTATCTAAGTGTGTTGTCCAGGACTCAGAGGTAAGGAAAGGTTGCTTAGCTGCAACAGTAATTCTTTGAGTGGTCATCTGTGCAGTCATACATAACGGGCTCTGTGCCTGTGCAGAGCCTCCACTGGAACCTTCCAGAGCTGAGCCTTTAGGCGGAAAGCCCTCCCTCCCTCCCACGCATGCCAAGAGGGCAACACTCCTGCCTGCCATCTGTCATTGAGTTAAAGTCCCTGCTCATCAAAGGGCATATCCTCTATATGGTATCAGACTTCTTTGGTGAAGCCCACAGATCTTAACCATGCACATCTCCATAGAGCAATTGCCCCCCAAATTGACTTGGCTCTGCAGTCTGCAACATGCTTGTTGGCGCAACTGTTTGGCCAAGGCAGCAACTTCATTCTAAAATCTCTGTCCCATTGTAAGGGACAACTTGGCACAAGATGTGCAAATCTCTTTCTTGACATCTGGCAGATATTCAAGTAACGGGGCTGCCTTCTGCCACAGACAGAAGTGGTATCAAGTCATACAGGCTTGGTATGACTTGACTCCACAGGTACAGGCAATGCGTAAAGAGTAATTCTTGCGTCCCATTGCGTCCAGCTGGTGGCCATCCTCATTGGTCGGGACCAAATGAGGCTTTGAGGATGTCTTGCTATGGCCGGATTTTACTGTGATGATGATGCGGCTGGATGCTGGAAAAGGAAGGCACAATTGTTGTGCTGGAAATGGTAGAGATTCTCCATTCTTTTGGATATCTGAGGGGCAGAAGACACCTTCTTCCAGGACTGCCTTGCCGGTCTGAGGAAGGAGGGGAGGACTGGTAATGTGATGGGTCCAGCGGTTTCAGTCTGGACAAAGTCCATTCTAGGATCATCAACTGGGGCATCCAGTCATTGTACTTCCAATCCCAAGGACATGTCATACAGATCAATTGTTCTATATAGGAACAATTATCCTCTGTTGGCAGTGTGGTGAGTGACCTCTGACTCCCTGATCTGGAGAAGAGGTGGATTGGAGGCAGGGATTGACTCCAGACTGAGACGAGTCATCCAGTTCTTATTCTAACTGCATTGGTGGATCAAGTACTTACTTTGGGGCAGTGGTGGCTGGAGTGGGTGCTGGAGGACAAATAGTTGCGGTCTGAGGTGGTGCCTGAGTGGTAGGGACCAGCTTCCGAGACTCTACTGGGGTTTATTTATTTATAGCGTTTGTATACTGCTCTATACCTAAAGCAGATTCTGGAGCGGTGAACATAAAAGGTAAAACAATAAAAAGATTAAAAGATTAAAAAAACCTATTAAAATTATTCTTTTAAAAATATGCCAATAAAAACCATAGATGGTCAGTTAAGGAATGCTTCCTGGAATAGAGCGGTTTTCAAGAGGCGCCATACGCAACACAGTGTTGGTCCCTGCCTGAACCTCCAGGGACACGGAGTTGCAAAGAAAGGGGGCTACCACGCTGAATGCTCTTCTCCAGGTGGACTCCCAATTGGGCCATAAATCCATGTGGAACCACCAGGAGTGTAGTGTGGTGGTGAAAGTGACAGACTGGGTGCCGGGAGAGCTGGGTTCTAGTCCCCACTTGGCCATGGAAGCTCACTGGGTGACTTTAGGCCAGTCACAGACTCTCAGCCCAATCTACCTCACAGGGTTGTTGTTGTGAGGATAAAACAGAGAGGAGGAGGATAATGTAAGCCGCCCTGGGTTCCTTGCAAGAGGAAAAAAGGCGGGATATAAATGCAATCAATCAATCACCTCGGTGACCAGGCAGGTTGGTAAGGGAGAATGGTAGCGGTTCATGTGTAGGTGGGATGAACAGCATTACCCCATGGTTTAAGAGCAGTGGGACTGAAGCCACTGGGCCAGTTGGGAGTATCCTAGAGATGATAACTAGTGCCTGTGCTACCGACATTATTGGTTCCAGTTATCAGAGGACTGGACAGAGTCACCCTAACACCCCAGGTAAAAACAGTTGGAGTGTCTCGAACAGTACAAGTTGGGCAAATCTCTTCTGGAGTCCAATGAATGTCTGTACCTCTGGAGTCCATGATTCAAGGTAACTCTCAAAGAATGACTAGTGGGGATGAGGAATCTCTTATCTCCCCTGCTGATATAAAGTCCACAATACAGACCTCATTCTATGCCACAGGGGAGACCCATGAAGGATTTTGCATCATGGGAATAGGTAACAGCAAGAGTGGTGAAGGTGGTGGCAGCTGAAGTGATTCCTGTTGGGAAACAGTTATGTTGTCCTGTGAGACAGGACATGGTATCGGTGTAGGTAACCTTCCAGCTTTTGTTGGCTTTGCCTTTTTCTTTTTCAGCTCAGGTGCAGGGTTGTTAGCTGCACAATGTTTGGACTTGGCCTTCCTCAGGATACAATGTCTCAGTGTTACTGGTGGATATTAAGGAGTAGGTATCCGAGATGGTACCCCTGATGGCAGCCAGAATGAGTGGTTAGGACGGGCTGAAGAGGATGGTACTGACAAGGAAGTCAGAGCCATTGTAAGGGACAGCTTGGTACAAGTCTGGTGCAATTCGGAATGCTTTACTGAGTCCGTTGTTTGTAAGGCACATTACCACAGTAATTCACGAAGGTGTGAGGAGTGGTTCTTCCATGCTTGTTTGGTAAATCCTTGAGTGTCCGCAGGGTTCTACCACATGCCCTTTGCCCAAACAGAACAGGCAGAGATTGTAGAAGTAAGTAGTAGCTTACTTCTACAATCTGCATACTTCTGGAAATATGCCACTGAATGGGACTGCAATAGCAGTAAGATGCCAATGAAAATGAAAAGGCTAATTTGAAAGCAAGAAGTTAAAAAAAAACATAGAAAGAGAAACTAGCAATCAAAACAAAGAACTCAGCTCGATCACCAGCAATTTAGTTGATGTAAACTGCTGTGGAAGTAGAAAGAAACTGAGGGGAAAGGTAGGAGCGCCACCCTCTAGGCATGTGTGGGTGGGAGGACTTCCTGCCTGAAAGTCTCCACTCTAGAAGGTTTTGATGGAGGATCTGTGCAGGGGCAGAACCCATATATATGATGCACAAGGAAATGTAGGCTTCAGTTACTGACAGTTGGTTATGAAGCCCCATTTGACTGCTAACCAGAGAAAGGGCAGAATGCTGCTGCCTTCCTTATCTTTTCTCAGCCTTCTCACAACCTCCCTCTCCTGTCTCATCTTTTCCTCTTCCGTTCCTTAGCACCTTTCTTCACAATCTCAATCCTTTTCTTCCCCCTCACACCTCCCTAGAACCTCTCCTTCTATCACAGCCCCTCAATTCCACCAGAGGGCTACTGAGAGAGAGAACTATGCAAACACTTGCTTCCAGGGGGCGGGGAGAACATTTTCATTCTATATCAAAAACGTTGATTACAAGTTTGCATTTTTAAGTTCTGAGTTTTCTGATTTGTTAACAGACCTGCTTGGGTCAACAATTTACATTCTGGCAAAACTATGAAGGAAGCTTCTACAATAAATTTAGTACTTCCAAGAAACAGGAAATACGGAGCTATTCTTGCAAGAGTACATTTTAAAGCTTTTTATCCACTCAGGGAATTAAGTGAAGGACAGCATGCAAACATAACTATGAATTAGTTGATTTAATGATCCAGAGCCAATCTTTTAATGAAATAAAACTTTAGTGTATGTGGAGTGTATATGCAATAAATATCTGCTACTGATTTTTTTCAACTGTTCAAGCCCATCTTCTACAAACTTTACAATGCTTTCACAAGACATACTGGCCAACAAATATAGTACTCTTACTCTCCCCACTTCTTGGGTGCACTGCTTTATTTAAGTGCTTCACATTCTACAGACATTCAGCTAAATGGCTCATCCCTGAAATGATGTGTATGAACCCTTAGGCAGCAGATTCCAGTGAGGCCAGTCTATTCCTGAATGTATCACTTTAAAAATGTGGTTCAATTGAGAACAGACTTTTAAAAGCTGGGATTATGCATGAATTCTAGCCTACTGCATCACTCCCACCTAGGCCACTGGGATTTGTGAATTTGGTTGGTTTATGTAGGTTAGAATTTCATGTTCTGGGCCTTTCCCCCCACAATACCATGTATTACTCACCATGGATACCAGAATGTGGATTCTGTGGAAGGTATTTGTAGCTTACTGCATCATTTCAATCAATTTCTCTTAAAAACAGGTTTTGGCTGAGAATGTGTCGCTAGAACATTAATAAACCACCAGTTTCATTTCTAATACGCTGTTCTCCTGAGTATTAATTCAACACAACCCAGTTTTTGCTCTTTATCTTTTTGAAAAAAGATTTTCATAAAGTACGCTTTGGATGGGCACTAGCCGTGAATGGGTTAACATAGGTATTACATGTGTTTCAGTTCTAAAATACTGTGTCCGAGATCAGTTTTTGCATCATTTTATTTATATAGAGGTAGCTTTTTGCATTGTGTTCTGCATCAGATTTATAAAGGATTCCGGCTTGTTTTGTTCCAGGTTTTATATCAGCCCTTATGGCTGTTAAGTATGAATGAAAACTAGGGGGGAAATAGGCTGTTTATCTCTTTCATTACAGATAAAATAGGCCAAAATATAAGGTAAGATGGCAGTAATAAAAACATCGGCTGGTAATAGTTCTCAGAGGTAAATGAGAAAGTTCATGTTTACTTAGAACGGTTAGATGTTTGGTCACATAAGAGACAGTGGTGGCAGAAATTCAAGGCAATACACAAGCAGCATGAATGCTACACAACATTAGGGCAACAAATTTTCCTGAAACATTTCCCCAAAGAATAGAAAATGAGTGTCAGACCTTGATGACATGGTAACTGAATATTGAAAAATTAGGGTGAAGTCTTACTTTACCCAATGACAAATGCTAACAGCCTTATGTAGCAAGCTGCAGATCTGCTTGCAAGAAAATTGGAAAATCAGGTCTCCTGCAACTATTGGTAACCCTAAAATATAAAACAGAAGGCGCCCATACAGCATATACTAGACAGATCCATTTGAAATGTATGGCCAATCTGAAAGCAGTATTATAGCAAAATAGCAGCTAGAAAGGGCTTGCCAACACCTTCCTCCAAGCAGGTGGGGCAAGAAACCAGCAAGGTAGGAATTCTTTGTAAGTGTTCTATTAGCCACAATGCTCTGAACTGAATACTTGCAGGATTGGAGCCCTTGCTCTGTAGTGGGAGGGCAAAGTTTGGAGTTGTGTTGGAAAGATGAACTTCTTGGAAATGACCGGCCAAGCTGGTTGCCAGAAAGGCAGCATCACACCATGGATGATGCTAAGTGTGCAAACTGGGCAAATGCTGGGCCAATTGTTCATCTTCTACCTAGGGAGGTGGTGGGCTCTCCCACACTGGAAGCGTTCAAGATGAGGCTGGACAGCCATCTGTTAGGGATGCTCTGACTTGGATTCCTGTACTGAGCAGGGGGGTGGACTCTGTGGCCTTGTAAGCCCCTTCCAGCCCTACTATTCTGATTCTTTGCTTCCCAGCCTCTCCCCCCAGATCCCCCAGAATTGTAACCTTCACACTGAGCTGGAAAATGCACAACATATTGCAGATCCGAGCAACCCTTGTACCTCTTAATTTTTCTGTGATTCTGTCTGTGTATGCTGGAGAGTCGATCTTTGCAGGACAATCCTATGCCTGTTTAGACAGGAAAAAGTCCTACAACTCCCAGCATGCCCCAGCTCCTAGTTGGCTTATGCAAATCACAGCTCTGAACTAATATACCTGGGCCCAACTCTGCACTTTTGGTGGTTTGAATTACACCTCAGATCAACAAACTCATTACTGGTTCAGGAAGAACTAGTTAAGTTACCTGGGTTGCAGATGTGTCCTTTTTGGGTGATCTGCAGGTTTTTTTCTTCATAACTTTAACGAATCCTGTTTTTGAACCAACTGGTAACCAAGTTGGCTTATCTTAACTAGTGTACCACAACTATAATTAAGTTTATGTGAAGTTCGTATGTTCCAGAACCAAGTAATCAACTTGTTATCTTACATGGGTTTCAGCTATACCCCTTTTGATGAACTAGGGAAATGTTTTCATCCGAAGCCTGAACAAATGTGTCATTGTTCTTTAATCACCTAACCAATGTAGGGCACAATCCTATGGCCACCGGTCAGTAGCTAGACAGCCATGATAGGTCGGTTCTCAGGGAACCGACCCCCACCCCCTCCTGCACTGCCTCGTAGGCAGCACGGAACAGCCCCGCACTCCGCACTTGGAAGAGGAGTGAGGAGCAGCAAAAATGGGGTGTTCCCGGGGTGTGTTGGGGCAGGGAAGTCAGAAATGCCGGTACGACACATGCTACATGTCATCCGACTGACACTTCCCATGCTCTGAGGCCCCATGGCTAGACAACCAAAATCAGCTGTCTAGCCATAAATGCAGGCCAGCTGAAGTGCAGAGGAGACAATCCCCTTTGCACTTCTCCTGCCCTGCATTAGATAGGTGATTGCCTCAGAGTTCAGAGGTGGCCACCTACCCTGATAGGATTGTGTCCTTAACTTATCTTTTGACAGATTAGGATTTGCTGTTGTTTCTGAATGAATGAATGATTGGTGAATTTTACCTTGTTCTTTTAAGATAAAATGTGATATAGACATGGCACACCACAGTTTAAGTCTAAATGATTTTGAAATTAAGTGATATTGTCAATTAATAAATTTGCCAATCTAGCAGAGTGATAGTTGGACCTGTCTTGCTATGTTGGGAAACCTCTATAATTGAAGCCTGAATGATTTTATCCTACTTTTCGGCCTTTGATTACTTTATTTGAATGTGCTGAATGTAAGATACTTAATGACCAATTTAAAACATTTGAAGATAAGGTAATTCAAACATTTTCATATTAAATTTCAAAATTTGGAACAGCATGAACTAAAACGGAATGAAGAACAGCCGTTACAGAAAGTTAATCTCACTGAGAAAATTCAAAGACATCAATCCAATTTGAACAAACTCAAATAACACAATCTAAGAATGTGAGACTTCTGTTGCAAATACAGCTAAGGAGACTTTTCTTTTAGAAGATGAATTAGACACTTTAGATAACAAACAGGAGAATCCATTTAAAATTAAGAGGCTTGAAAGAAAGCTGAATGGGCAAATTAACTTTTTATCTGGAAGACTTGTTCGCATTCATATTGTGATCAGAATCAGACATCTTGATTGACAGTGCATACTGAATTATATTGCAGCAAAGAATGCTCAAGAGAAGTGATTTTGAGGATGGTAAGATAATTCTGATTTTATGGTAAATTATAACCAATTAATGTTTCTAGCCGATTTATTGCATATAACCCTTCAGAAAAGGTGTGAGCTAAGATTTCTATTTGAAGAAGTTGAAAGTGATCCTGGGAATTGATTTCAATGGAAATGCTGTTCCAGAAATTAAAAACAAAACAAAACTAAGCAATCCAACATCCTTCCATCTAGGCTGTATGCTTTTAAAGGTATACATTCTTAAAATTTGATACATATACAGGGTTTTTAAAACTCTAGTTTTTCTATTCCCAATTAAAGTTATACTAGAATTGAGTTTGTTTCTCTAGCTTTAGTAACAAAAGTATTAGAAACTGGTATTGGTTTTCAATCTGTCTCAGATCATACTCGTTAATTTCTGGTGATTGATTTAAATGTAAACCAAGCAAGTGGGGATTTAACACTTTTTAAATTGAAGTATAAGTATGTTTTCAATAAGATTAGGTCAAAAATGAGAATTTCTACAGTTAATTACACAGAAGTGATGCCATGGAGAATACAGGATACTGCTAAAGTTTATATTAAGAGGCATTGTTATACCCATTTCTTTAAAAGTTCTAAATAAAATGAAGCTCTTAATAGGGTCAAATAACTTGATTTAATGCATATAAGATACCTAGCATCCTGATATTTTAGAGCAATTGTGTCAACATATAAATATACTGGACATACAAAATGTTTATCTAGCTGAAAGGTCTCTTCCTTATTACCCACCAGAAATATTTTAAGAGTAATGAAGCAGACAAGGCATTTGCTTGTAAATTAGCAGGAAAACAGGAACAAAAGTTAATTCCAGTATCTGAATGTATTATTCTACGCATTTATACAAGTCTGAACACCCTAATGGTGATGGTATTTTAGAATATTTTAATCAGATAGATTCCATTATATAGTGAACAGGACAGACAGCAGTTGAATACTCCAATTACCACACACAGGAGATATATCACGTGATTAATGCTTGAAACATCTTCCTCCCACCTATCTATGAAGGAATAGCCCGTGCAATTCAAGCTGCCAAAGCTGGTATGGGTTCAATCTCAGAAAGCTTTGAAGTAGTAATGGAAAAAACACCAGAAAGAGTAAAGCTTTGTACCCGCCTTGTTGCATGTTAAAAAGCACACTAGTTCCATGCTATGTCTGTTGCAGAATGATCAGTTTGTAGATTTTGTTAAATAATCACTCAGAAGGAAAGCCATTTGAGATCAAATATCACTGCAATCCCATACGCATTTATTTAGGGGTTAAGTTTCAATGAAATTAATGACTTAATTCTGAGTAGACTTTTCCAGGACTGGGCTAACTTCTAAAATAATCCACAGCACAGGACATGATCCTAAGTTTTTATTAAGCATTTTTACAATCATTTACAACAGCTCTTTATAACAAATTGGTGTTAATTCACAACCATTAAACGTATAGGCTAAATAAGTAATTTGAACTCGTGTATATTTAGCCTACCCATCTTCCCTGAACATGAAGGGGGCAGTAATAGCAACAGTTCCTTAAACATTTTAAAGTCTCAATCCTAAACACATTTACTTGGAAGTAAGTCTCACTGAAATCACAGGGACTGAAGTGAATGTGTTTAGGATCCTGCCAGTTTTCCCAATAACTATTTTGTTTTGAAGATTTAGCATGGTAAGTTAAGAACTTTGTTCCATGATAGAAGGTAGTTTTAATCCCATGACTCATCAGCTGCACTTATATTTGATGCCGCAATTCCTCCACTGTGCTGATTCTCTTTGCCACGGAAAACCTATATAAACCAGAGTTGAGCAGATTCGGTTAGAACAGAGAAAGCTATATATTGCAGTAAGAATGTGCCATGAGGTTTACTTCTCTTCCTACCGACATTAGGGAGTTCCTGTCTGTTGTTGGCTACCTCAGAGATGGGCAATTTAAAACCATCAAGTAAGCCAAACATCCTGTACTAGAAGAAGCTATATAGTTCTATTTCCATATCTGTAACACTCACAATTAGTCTGCATATGGGCACCACATTCATCAACTTGGGTTCTGGTACAGAATGACTGACTAATGCTGTTCTATAACAGAACCCAAGAATAGGAACTCTTGACTCTTTCATTGTCACACAAGATTGCTTCCTATAGCCTGAAAGTATATGTTACCTTCTTGACAGGCTACTGCAAGTGTAGCGATCTATATGTAGAGAATTTTAACACATGGATTACTTCCATCATGCAGAGTACCCACATCACTACCAGTGAGTCCTATGGCAGCATGGAGACCCTTCATATTCCACTCTAGACATTACTGCTGTGAAACAGAACACTGGCCACACAGAAGCTGTTTGCAACAGCCACCACGCAGCAAGCTTAACAAGCAGGGTAGTACTTAACAGCAGTTACCAACACAAAGGTTTCAATGTCTGCTTCTCCTGCCATCTCTGGCAAGAACGTACCTTGTTTAAACTTTCTTCATTATACCAGAGCAACAAGAGAATGGCATTTCGTATATATCTGTGGCATAGGCCTACAAAATTGCTTGCCCCATGCTTGCCACCAGCAAACATAATGAGCTCCCACCCCCTCCCAAGCTTGGAGCTAAGGTGGCTGCAGCAGATCATTCCTGACCTCACACTGCACCTCAGAGTCAGGAGGGTCTGAAGAGTTATTACAGGGATGATCCACCTGCTTTTGAGGTTGGAGCAGGACACAATTTATACACAATTGCAGCAGCCTGTGGGAAAGTAGTTTATGTGCAGACTGGAATAAATTAATATTTACCTGGAGACTAATCAAGTGATGTTAGAAAAATATCCTAATTAGGTCTAGTACAGTTCTGACAAATTAAATGTTTTTTTTTTTATTATGAAGTCTGGAGTAGGGTTGTGATGGCCACAACTTTTGGCAGACTAGCAAAAATGTGTGGGCACCTGATTTGCAGGCATAAAAAGAATGGTGTCCAAGGAAAGGCAGTAGAGTTGACGGAAAGCATATGACGCTCACATTTCTAGAGCAAAGGTATGAAGTCTCTTCCCCTCATGATGTCTCAAAGTTGGGACACAATTCAATCTTTCACAATGCATCTACATAAGAAGCATCTTTCCCGAATCCAAGCAACAGTAGGTCTTGAGCTCAGGCTGATAGTGACAACCACCCTACTATATGGTCCTTTTCCAAGGGAAAAATATGCTGCCAGCGAAGTCAAAGTTGCATTGTAGTTCCTGTCCAAAATTGTATTAATGCCAGTACACACTGATTACTCTGATTACTGAAGCATAACACTGCTTTTCGTTGAAGCTGGCCTAGTTGTGATGTGTCTTGATTGGAATTTCAACAGTATCCATCTACTTTCCCCTAGTCTCAACTGGTTTTAGGAATGTCAGAATATTCTTCAAGACAGAAGTGT
Source organism: Heloderma suspectum (assembly GCF_057233095.1). Taxonomy (NCBI): domain Eukaryota; kingdom Metazoa; phylum Chordata; class Lepidosauria; order Squamata; family Helodermatidae; genus Heloderma; species Heloderma suspectum. The sequence goes on along the minus strand of NC_139459.1, from coordinate 37,315,516 downwards.
CTCTCAAAATTACTTTCTAATGTCCAAACAATGTTTATGTATGTCACCATCAGTAGCTCTAATTAAGTTTTACCTTTCGGGAATCAACAGATGCAAACATATTTCCCCTTGGATTGCTGAAACCAATCCCACCAGCACTACAAGCAATTTCTTCTAGCCATGCTGGCACTTCTTGCTGAGCCTTGAAAAGAAAAAAAAGACACTGTCATGAATCCTTCACTTTCCTACTGTCAAATTTAATAAAAAACAGAAATTTGAAGTACAAAAAACAACTTACATCTGCAAGCACTTTGACTAGAGGTTGTGCAATAGCGCTGTCTGAATGAGGATCAAAGAAAGAAATGGCTTTGCCTATATTACCGCAACGCCCAGTTCGTCCAATCCTGTGAACATATTCATCAATCATGGAAGGAAGATCAAAATTTATAACGTGTTGGACATTTTCAATATCTAGACCTCTTGCTGCCACTGACGTAGCAACAAGAACAGGGCATTTTCCAGACCGAAAATAGCGAAGAGCTTCTTCTCGTTCTCTCTGTTCCCGATCACTGTAAACAGAGAACAATTTATTTGTCTTTGCATTGAGACAGCAATTTTAATACATAAGCAAGCAAACCACATTTATCAAGGTAAGTTTCAAAAGCACATTTGTCAAGTTAACAACACTACTCAAAGCACCATAATACCATATGCCAAGACAGGGATACTGAACTATCTGCAGATATTTAGTTCACCCAAAAGTTTGCTGCACCTATTGCATATACATTTCATTTGTTCTGGTCAAAGATGACAATAGTTAAAAGAATACCTTCCGCAGAATAATTAGGATTCTTCCATGTTGGAAACACAGTTTAATTTAAAACATAGGAAAGAGATTTGCAAAAGATTTACTTTTTTTGTAGAGAGTAAGCTTGACTCCAATAGTTGTGCATTTTTGTGCAAGCAACAAATGTTATGGAGGAATAAAACAGTATACAAAAAGAGACTGCTTAAAGAGTTTCTGCTAGCACCTTTCAACTCTACTTCAGAAGACACTTTATGAAAGATTTAACTTTTAGAACATTTTTTTTACTTCTAGAACATTATGGGGCGTTTAGAAGCCCTATAAGGTAAGTTTCCAGGGTTGCACACTGTTGAGACAAGTCCACAAAGCATACTGTTCAGCTGTAGCTACCAGCTATAAATACACTGGCAGTTGCATTTAATATGTAAGAGCTGGGTCCACAAATTTTGGCTGGCCTTCATAGCCAGCCAAGATTTGCACTCAGCACAGCCCTACATCTTCTCAGAGGCAGTGTTATCTAATACTGCAAGAAGGTTTGGAGATGTTATGAGTACCTCCAAGACTCAGTAGGACAAGGGCAATCCCCCAGACTTTCTCTGGTCTTCGAAGTCAGTGAGTGCACTATTGTTTATCTCTTGTCATGCTGGCCATCAGGGATATTCCACAGCAACAAGGTCTTTTCTAAGCCTTGGAGAGGCTCAATGTACTGGGAAGGGTTTGCATACCCTTCTAGGCTCAGGAGAAGAGTGGGAGTCTCCACCATGTGTACAAGTGTACATTTGCATACCTCAATATGGGTATAAGTTTTTAATAGCAACTGTTATATCTTTTATAACAGAAGTATCCAGTCATTTTTGGCAAGTTTACTGTAAAGCTGAGAACCAAAACAATTGCAATTAACTGAAGCCAGAATTTCTTCCCTTTTAAAGCCCTTCCTGCACATAAAAATGCAACTCAGGCTCAGTAGAGAAATCCTGATGCTTTATTACTAGATGGCACAATTCTAAGAGTCAGATGCTTTTATATTGTGCTGAGGCTATACTGAAGAGAGGTCTCCTTGATAAAGAATTACAGTTGAGATTCAAAATAAGGGTAAAGTGTATAAAGCGGAATACTTCCTACTCACAAATACCTCCTACCCTCACATATAAACCAATTAAGTTTGAAACGGCTGTGGCTATCCAAGACAGCTCTTGGGGCCATAAAGGCGACAAGGTACTGCAGAAGAAATGGTGTAGAAGCTGAAGGAGACCTCAAAAACAGAAGTAACTTTTTCTTTTTTAAAATTATGTTAGTAAGAAGAAATGAGTTGAAGAGATAAAGATTCTAAAGATGTAAATAGTATAAACAGAATAGATGAAGAGGATCAAGTTGAAAAAAATGCAGCAGAGAAGCTCTATCCTGGGTGAAAAGCAGGGATGAACTGGCAGCGAGGACTCTAGGACCATGGACTACACAAAACTGTCATATGATGCCTGCTTTTCCCAGGCAACAGATTGAGTTAACGTATTGTAGGTATGCCTTCTGCAAACCAGCCTGGAGAAAACGCTTTAAATAAACTTTGAAAAGTCATAAAGTTATGATTTACTTTGAACTATGATATAGATGCTTACCCATGAATACTTGTTGTTGGTATATTTTCCTGGCAAAGAAAGGTTGCAAGGAAGTCTGCTTTTTTCTTAGTTTCCACAAACACCATGGTTCGCTTATCACCTGTAAGAACAGGCATTAATAGTCATCTCTTAACATGGTAGCATAGTTAGCTATTGACCTAAAACAACAAACCAATGCTTTTCACTTACTAGTGGTAATACTGGTGCCTAATATTTCATTCCTGGAATTTAACAAAAATTTTACTAAGATATGCATTAAACAGCTCAGTTCTTTGCTTTTGGGTTAAACTACTTGACACTTATTCACCCAGGCATTTCCCAGCTGACCCTCCTTAAAATCTCATCTAGCACTCTGGATTTGTGACCAACATCTGTTCCAGTTTTAATTCTTTAGACAGTGTCTAGTAAATGTAGGCACATTATAAATAATTATAAATACTTCACAACATAATTACAAATACTTCACAATGTAACATGAAGGCAATAGCCCTGCCCCATTGTTACTTGCCTGGAACTTGTACCATGAGGCACACAGTCTTTGGAACCTAATATCTGCGTATCACCACCATGACTAGTGGCCAACAAGTAGTCTCATAGCCTGCTTACATTCTTCGTCACCCAGCCTTTGCAAGGCAACTACTTGCACCATGTAAAGATACTTAACTATTCTACTGACATACACTTCATCAAAGTAACTACAATGCAACATCCCTTGCCCATAAATTGTGATTAACTTTTAAGTTACAAATGAGATACATTAGTAAGCAAAGAAATCAAGAAGATTTGGTTCAATGCACTCAATTCTTTGCCACAAAAGCAACAGACTTGGAAGCTGAAATTACCTTCCCCAAATGATTTTTGGAAAGCTGCAGCTGACCACGAGTATATACATTCGTAAGTACTGGCTTTTAATTTTCCCTTGAACACCAACTTCTACATTGTTGTGCGCAGTGTGTGTGTGTGTGTGTGTGTGTGTATGTATGCATGCTTGGCTAGACCTGTGATTTGAAGAATCACATTTTTAGCTCATTCAACAGCAAATCAAACACATGGTTTTCCACAGATTTCCCATGCTTAGAAGGCTGCCTCTATTTCCAGTACACTTAGCGATCGATAGACAATCAATATATATGGACGAAAGAACCAAGTGGCTTCTTAGCATGACTGACTTAATTTTTCACACAGGATTGTCTCTGGGAGATACTGGAGCAGACCTCAAGGCAGCACACTCCCGACCATCAACTTTTAAAAAAGTGTTTAATCTTTCAGGTCTCAGCGCGATTCCACATTCAGATTACCAGTTCAGCTTCCTTCCTCAGTCATCACAGTGCTTAAGACAGGCTTCTGATCTTTTAGGATAATTCACAGGAAGGGAGAAGAGCAACGTAAGGATTTTAAAGTGTACGTTGTCTTAAACTTTAATCAGAATAAGGAGTCAACCAGGCAACAGACCTCAAAATAAAAGTGCAGGAAGAATACAAATTAATGCCAGATTGCATCCCCAGTTCTGCTTTAGCTAAGCAGACAGATAATGGTTAAATGATCAGGGATTACATTTTTGTCTAAGGTGTTGTGAAACCCCAGTGTCAAAAGGCAAATTTGGAAAAGCAAAGTATCAGTGCACCTAGATTAAATACCATTTAATAGGTTTTTTAATAAGGGCATATATTTCATGATTCCACATTCATGATATTCCATGCAAACAGTTTCAGAATTAAGAGTTTTAGGGAGAATGATACAATTTGCATACTTTAATCCAAGTAAAGTTTCCTAGTGGGAGAATAAGATAATTTATATTTTTAGCCCCAGTTTCACACTAATCCAAAAAATTATTCATCTGATCAACAAGAAAGCCATCCTATATTTCTAGTCATGTCATTTCTACACTTGCAGGACTTGTCATATAGCTTTTTATTTCAACTATATTCCCCAGTTCCAGAATATCCCGATTTCTAACTGCCAGCTAGATATATTAACAAAAGCCTATACAAATTTGTTACATGTAGTTTTTACAAGGAGTTGATTACCTATGCCATTGAGAATTTCAACAAGTTTGTCTCTCTTGTCATACTGATTTACTTGAAGTATGGTCTGTTGGACATCACTGCAGGCTCCACCAACTTGTCCAACAACAACAAATAAGTAGTCAGTCTTTAAAAATTCTCCAGCCAGCCTTTAAAACGAATGAATAAACTTAAGCCACTTTTGAGTTAGCTCAAAGGGAAAAGTCAGACAACTAGCTTGGAAACTAAAATGTTACTGTTACAGCATAGACGTATGTAACAAGGAATTGTTAGTCAAAATATATATAAGTAGGCTAGTTATATAAACACGTGAACTGATATTTTAAGATTATGAATTTTATACAAAGTTATAGCCTCATATTAAAATGCATTTTCCAAGACTGTGTTCTGAAACCACAAATTACTTGCACAACTCCAAATTATGAGCAAGTTGAATTTGGTGCATGCCAGACACTTCTTGGTGCATACAAGCAATCAAGACCTTACAGTGGAAATTCTGAATCTCAACTGCCAAACACGGGTGGACTGATTTAAATCATGATTTCATCACCAAGAAAATGTCAATTTAAATCTAATTTCCCACTGAAAATTTTCATATATTTCCTGAATTGTGCAAATCTGACCACTAACGCATGTTACTTTATAACTAAATAAAGTATCATTTATGCGGTTTCATTCTTACAAGCAGGCTTTACAACTTTGTCTCACTGTATACATTTTTCATGCTTTCCTTTTTAACCATAGAATCTCTTCAAAATATTCCCATACAGGGTCTTCCTTATGACCAGAACCCATTTCATGAGATGAAAACCTGAAATTAATGCCCATGATTGATAGGTAACTTCATTTTTATAAGACTGTAAGTGTAGGTTTAGCATGTTATAGCGAGATTCAATTGTAACTACACAATTTTTAAGGTAGAGAGAAATTTAGTATTTGTTTAAAAATAGATTTAAAATGTAAAAATCCATTTGTTTTTAAAAACAATTTTTATCCACCAAACCATATGGAACATTTATTTACTTTCTGATGGAAACAATGACCCTTCATATGAAAAATAATCTTCTGATAAGCAAATGCTACCAACATAAAATGAATATGTTGATCTTTTAGAAAAACTGGCTTCTGCTGGAAAGTTCTCAGTCTGATTAGGTAATCTCAAGTTTATGATTCACAATCCATATTTTTAAAACCAATCACTAGTACAGACCTCTGGATTTCTTCAGGGAAAGTGGCGCTAAACATTAGTGTTTGGCGTTGGTCCTTTGGTGGCATACTTGGACATGAAATCAACTTCTTCATATCAGGGCCAAATCCCATATCCAGCATACGGTCAGCTTCATCTAACACCAAATATTTTAGTTTATTCAGCCCAATCTGAAGAAATTTAGATGAACAAAGTTAGTCCAAGAATAAAGTGAACACACACTTCCTTTGTTACTTGATATTGTGGTTTTAATGTTCTATATATTTTAAATTGTTTTATTGTGTGTTGTTTGGTTTTAGTTTTTGTGAACCGCCCAGAGAGCTTTGGCTATTGGGCGGTATAGAAATGGAATGAATGAATGAATGAATGAATGAATAAATAAATAAATAGATAGCTATAAAAAGATAGTGAAGCATTCAACAAAGCCCATCTGGAATGTTTTACATCCCCTACCCCTATCCCACTACAAATGTCAGCATAATCTAACTCCGTACAAAAGTGTAAGTTAGCAGCAGCTAAGGATAGATAAGTAACTTCTACAACTTGATTGCCACCTAGCAGCAACAGTAGGTTCTAGAAATGCCAGTCTGCCACCTTTGTACAGGAACTGATTCACTTTACACCTAGTGCAGCCATCATGCTTACTACATTAGATCAGTGTTACGCAGGCAGAGGAAAAAGACAGCTGCACCTACAGCTCGTTGTCTTTTGCATTTACCTCTTTAAAGGCCACAAGAAGTATTCAAAGGGTGATCACTCAAAACTTGCTCCAGTCAACAATTCAGTTGTTTCTCCCTTCCTCCCTCAAATTTGTCACACTATAGGGCTGCATTCCCCATGGCTCAGTGGTACAGCACAGGCTTTGCACAACCATTGTTTCAGATTCAATATCCAGCATCTCTAGTTATAAGAACTTGGGTGGTGGGGCTGGGAAAGACCCCTGAAGAGCCACTGCCACAGTAGACAATATTGGGGTAGGCAGATCACTGATCTGATTTAATATAAGTCACCTTCATATATTCCCCAGCTAAAGAAAACGGAGCAGTATGGTAGCCAAGACAAGAAGTATTTCTTCCCTGGTCTGATGAGGACTCCCTGGTTTGTGAAGTTGGTCATGCTGGGTTAATCTATCCCACTGATGATCAACCTTGACAAAATACCTTGTTTTGCACCTATGTCTGTCTCCTTGTTATAGAACAATGCTAACTATTTAAAAATTAGAACAGCCTTGACAATTAAGAAAATATTTACACATAGATCCTACCTTTTCTCTGCCTATGATATCCAAAAGCCTTCCTGGGGTAGCGCACAATATATTACAACCTTGCATTATCTGATGAATTGTATGACCCATTTGTATACCTCCATAAATCACAACTGGCCTTATACAAGTTCTAGTCAACAAGAAAATATACATTACATTTCTCATTTAGCAATAAACAGTTAATGCATCTCAATGTATCAACACCACTCACTTATATATTGATCTAACAGCATGGTCTTAACAAAACTGCATTACTTTGCTTTTGTTTAAAATGTTTTAAGTGATAATGAAACAGTGCTCTGCAGTACTGTGAACTCAAATGTAGGTATCCAAGATAAAATCCACTGAACATTTACAATCGCATACCCTCTCTACATTTTAACAGGGCTTGAATCCAAGTACTGATCAAATCCTATTGAACTGCATGGAGGTTGTATAGCAGTACTGCTTGATGGATTGCATCCCAAGTTATGTGGTCACATTTTAACCCTCCTGTAGTTATACAAAATCATTTAAAGGACTGTTTATAGTGCAGGGGTGCAACTCTACAGAAATGGTTTCCGGGGTACACAATAGTCTCCAATTTTAGTTCCTACAGGAAGTCAGATCTGACTTGTGTATTACTTTCTCTCCAATTCAATTTCTTGAAAGTATGATTTTTTCATGAATGTTGTCTTTATGCATCAACATCAAGCAACCATTGTGGTGTTATCCCAGAGTTGGGGAACCTCAGGCCTTGGGTCCCTGTCCAATGCCACAATCTTATCCAGCACATTATACATTGTATAGCTCAATATGAAATTGGTTCTAGTTTGGACCCAGTTTTCAGAGATCTAAAGCCTCAAAAGTGTATATTCTGAAGCCTCCCTTTTCCATATTTACCCTCTGCACAAGGTGAAACTGTTTCCAGTCCCCTACGGAGTATTGCTCAGTCATGATTTGGTTCCCTGAACCTGCTGAATAGTAATTGACTGGAAGCTGTAGATGTTTGTATTGCCTTCAGTAGACCAAAGCAAACAGACTAGTAACTGAATCCCTATCATGCAAGCTGTCAAGTGCAAGTTTAGCTCCAAGCTTTCTTTTTCTGTATATAATTCTGCGAAACAGTAAACATTTTGCCCAGAGAAATTTAAGTCAGAATTTGGCAACTTTCTCCAAGCTGAGACAGCTTTCCAAATTACAAAAACATTATAACACCATTATAACCTCAATTCAGCTATCCAGCAGATAGGTATATAAAACAGCACTGCTGTTTTGTGTTTTTAAGCGGAAACACTCTTCTTTTGAGGTTGTGTTTGCTTAACTTACTTACCCATATGCAAATTTTCTTGCTTCCATAAATATCTGGTTTATCAGTTCTCTAGTCGGTGCTACGATTATACATTCTGGTTCTTGTTGCTCTTTGAACTGACTGGCAGTAACTCCATCTCGCATCATATGAGCCAAAATTGGTAGAAGAAAAGCTGCCTAAAGGCCAAATAAGTTATAGTTGAGAAATTTCTCAATCCCAGGACATGAAAAACTCCTGGTTTTTTAAAGCCAGGATGTGCCTGCAATCTCATCGTACAGAAAGCCTCTGGAAAGTTATTGAACATATTTAAAATAGTTGTGTCTTTAATCTAGTATCTAGTTTAATTAATTTTTGTGAACCGCCTAGAGAGCTTCGGCTATTGGGTGATATAGGAATGAAATGAATAAATGAATATATAAAATAGTATCTATTTTATAGGAAGCAAATGTGGGGATTCTTGCTTGATCATCACTAAAGGAAGGCAACACACAATAAACCAAGACTGTACCCCCCCCCAAAAATAAAAGACCACTCTTGCATCTCAGGCAATACTAAAGTATGAACCCAGGCAAGCATCAAGAGATCTGTACCCCTAAGTAATTGTATTAACATGTTCAATCAGTGTACCAAATATGAATATTTTAACAAAACTTAAATTTGTCTTCAGAATAGCTTTATTATATTTAATAAAGTGTCAGAGATGTTTATTTATAGTACACTGAAACTAGGAAAATATCACTTTCAATCTAATGAATAGTTTAAGTGAACTGAACGTTTTTTTGCTGCAACTTCCTATAGTTCAATCTGAGTAGGGTTAACAGTGCCATGAAAAACTCACACTGGACTGTGCCAATATTTAAAAACAGGGAGGGAGGGAGGGAGGGAGGGAGCAATCCTATCTGGATTGATAGTTGCCTCTGAACCTGGGGGCAGTGCAGGATGGGAGGAGTGGTGAGGAGCGGATGTCCTCTGCACTCCCGCCACCTTGCTTCTGTGGCTAGACACCCAATTTCGGCTGTCTAGCCATGGGACCTCGGAGCACGGCTAGGGGCGGCTGGACAACACACAGAAAGTATTGTACCAGCACTTCTGACCTCCCTGCCCCTGGGAACACCCCGTTTTCTCTGCTCCACATTGCTCTTCTGAGCGCGGGGCCAATCTGCGCTGCCTACAAGGTAGCGTGGGAGGGGATGGAAGTCGGTTCTTCAAGAACTGACCAATCCTATGGCCATCTAGCCACTGACTAGTGGCCATAAGATTGAGCCCTAAGTGCTTAAAACGCACAATGCCAGATTACTACAGCCCCAACAAACCTCTACCTCATTAGAATAATCTGGCATTTTATACTTACTGTTTTTCCCGATCCTGTTTGGGCACACGCCATTAAATCACGCTCTGCTAGCACAATAGGAATGCTATATTTCTGCACTGGAGTAAGTTTAAAATATCCAGCTTTAGCAATGTTCTTCATTAAAGTTTGGCATAACTCAGCTTCTTCAAAAGTCTAAGAAAAGAATTGGTATATTACACACAAAAATACATTAAGGAAGCCAAGGATGCAATTCTAGCACACCTAAAAGCACTTTTCCATATCAATCCAGTTGCTCAAGATGGTGAACATTAAGTAGATAAATAGTATATAAACCATAAAATTCATAACAAAAGCAATACAAAAGGCATGAAAATCTTTGTTATCACTAGCAACAAAAGAATTGGCCAGTAACTGCACTGAGATTTTTGAAAATCAGGAGTCACTGGCATTAGACAAATACCTAAATAAAGACAGTTCAAAAAAATTGCATTGTCTCCAGCAAAGCAACTCAAAACCATGCTTCTTACAGGAGAGATCCAACTACTTCCTCGTCTGCTCTTTTTATTTGCAGCAGATGGCAGGATTTGAAAGACAAGGCAATTTCTTTAGGTATTTAAAGGCCTAAAATGTGTAAGTTTAGGAAACAAACAGCATCTCAAAATTGTGCCAAGAACACATCACCCTGGTCTGCATATAACCCGAAGCCACCCTGGAGGTACACCACCATAGGTTGATTGTTCACTTGCCAACCCATGTTACTCCTGACAGATGATCAGGTGAGCAGCAGCCTGGCATGCCTTATCCCCCCACCCCTGCTCAGTCCTCCAGCTTTCTCCCTACACTTATCCCAGTGTCCTTTGCAGCACAACCCATCTCATCTGCTTGATCTGTCCCACCCTCCCCACTCCAATTGTTACCCCTTTCCAGAGCACTTACTTTGTTCACCACCTTAAAAAAATTTGCTTCAGAATCATGCTAGTGGGGTTGTAATGTGTTTTTCTTAATTGCTGGTTTTTTGCAAGTGCGCAGATTTGGCTGACCACTAGATGTAGTCTTGTCTAGTCAATTTCCTTATATGTTTCAGCTGTCAAAGGGAGCAGTAAAGTGGAGTAGGTAAGGTACAATGAAACTGACAAGGCATGACTGCATACAGGCTAATTTGAGCAGTTGTGAAGGAGGGGGGGGCGGGATAATAATAAGGAAAAAGGAGCGACCCATTAGCACAACTCATAAGCACTGAAAATGGGAAAACCTGGCAAACAGTAAGTGCACCAAAAAGTGGGGGGATTATCTCCCACTTGGCAATACAATCCTCTAGCTTTTAAGTCTTGATCTGACACTAGTCAGAGTCCTCCACCCTTTCAACACTTCCCAAATTCTCCAGCTAGTCCAGAAATTAGTGCTGTTAACTCCCCCCCACACACACTTTTTGCAGCTCCTTCCCAGAGCAGTTACTGCAGTTGCATAAATTTCCCCTCCATTAACTTCCAAGCCCTTAAATATTCCAGCCCTTAAATTCCTGACAGTTTAAAAAAAAAAACCTTAGAGAGTGGCTGAACAGGATGGCACAAATGGGGTGCCCGCACCAGCAGTACTTACACCTGCGCCCCCTTGGGGTCCCTTTCACTGTCCCATGCAGCCCCATTCCAATGTTTTGGGGTTTTGTTTTTTGTTTACTGCCAGAGCGATTTGCATATATCCACTGAAATAGAGTAACTGCAGAACCAAAAAATAGTAATGCTGAGGCACTGAAAGAAAAAAAACGGTGGCAACCAAGTGATGGTCTTTCCAAAGTGCTGTTTGGGCATTAGGCTGAAGGCAGCACTACCAAGTTCATAAAGAGCAGCACAGGCTTTTTTGCCACTCTTGCCAATCAGATCCGTAGCCACTTGGCACAAGCTACAGTACTAGGTTCAGATGTCACAACAAGCCACCTTGAGAACAAGCTATCCTCAATAACCATACTACAAGTCATGGGTTCTCAGGGTAGCTTCTTGGGGAAAAACAACACACTGAATCGCCCACATCAGGTTCAGACAGAATGGTAAGCCATGCTGACACGAACACGACTCAAACCACCATGGCTTATTGTGACATGCGAACTCAATCAACAGTCAAACCTCAAAAGTGTCATACGCTCATAATAGCCAACTTTAAGATGATCTGCTGCATCCTGAAATAACTGAAACTTCTGAACACCTTCTCACTGGCAAACTAATGAGCACTTATACATTATACAATGAAATGTTGTCTACTGACTTCAATAAAAGAGACTTGCACTTCAGCCACTGTCATTAGGTAAATATTTTCTTCTTAATATTCATTTGAATGTTCAAAAGGTGACCTTATTTATTACAACCAGTGAGAGTAGAGGTTCTTTATGAAGAGAATGTCAAGAAAGGCTTAGATTCTTGAGGCCTATGCCAAGGGTGAGGAACCTCTAGCCTGTGGGCCCAAATGCACATGTCCAGGCAGTTCAACATAGTCCTCTGGACTCTCCCCGTGCTATGCCCCCTCACCAGCTCTCCTCCAGGGTATTATTTACTTCATCTTGTGCTATCCCCAAAGTCAAAGCTGACTGAGGGAACTCTTGCACAAATTGGGAAGGAGTGGCAAGTATCATTACCGTGCAAGTATCAGGGACAGTGAGGGCAGCTAAGAAACGTTTCACTGCCTCCATTCAATCTTCCATATGCTGCCCAGCGGAGCTTTTTGGGGTCGTTCGTGGCCTATTGCATGCTGACCATAAAGAGACTGTAGACCCATCTGAGGGCCGCTGCAATTCCTTTGCTAAGCACTTCCAGGACTAAATCTCTCACTCGACAGGACTTAGGCTCCAGTCTTACAGCAGGTGAATCTGGTTAGGTGTCCAGAGCACAGCCTTGTCCAGTTTTCTTGGATGAGTTTCAGTTGGTATAGCTCAAGGATTTTGACAAGGTGCTTGGACTGGTTCATGCAACCACTTCCATATTGGATCCATGCCCCTCTTGGCTTATAAAAACTAGCAGGGAAGGAACAGCTGGCTGGGCCAGGGAGGTGATTAATGATTCCTTGAGAGAGGGAGTGGTCCCAGGCTGCCTCAAAGAGGCAGTGGCAAGACCACTCCTAAAGAAACCCTCCCTGGACCCGGAAAATCTTAATTTTAGGCCAGCGGCAAATGTTCCTTTCCTGGGCAAGGTTCTTGAGTGGGTGGTTGCCAACCAGCCCCAACCACTCTTGGATAAGATTGATTATCTAGATCCATTTCAGTCAGGGTTCAGGCCAGGTTTTGGTGAGGAAACACCCTTGTTCACCCTCTATGATGACCTATCTCGGGAGAGATGGGGGAGTGTGACCTTGCTGATTCTCCTTGATCTCTCAGTGGCTTTTGATACCATCAACCATGGTAACCTCCTGGGGCAACTGTTGGGAGGCACTGCATTGCAGTGGTTTCGCTCCTACTTGGAGGGTTGGCTCCAGGTGGTACTTGGGGGATATTGCTCAGCCCCATGGACTCTCCAGTATGGGGTTCCACATGGGTCGGTTTTGTCCCCCATGTTATTCAACATCTACCGTTGAGCACGGTCATCTAGAGTTTTGGAGTGCGCTGTTATCAGTATGCTGATGACACACAGCTCTATTTCTCATTTTCATCTTCTCGAGGTGAGGCTATGGATGTGCTAAATCAGTGCCTGGCTGGGACAATGGACTGGATGAGGGCTAATAAACTGAAACTTAATCCAGACAAGGCTGAGATGCTGTTAATGGATGGTTCTGCTGACTGGACGGAAGGTACTCAACTTGTTCTGGATGGGACTGCACCTCCCTGAAGGAGCAGGTTCATAGCTTGGGGGTCCTCCTGGAGCCATCTTTGTCACTTGAGACTCAAGTAGCCTCAGTGGCACAGAGTGCCTCCTACCAACTTCGGTTGGTGGCCCAGCTACATCCCTATAACAGGGATACCTGGCTTCAGTTGTCTATGCTTTGATAACCTCCCAGTTAGATTACTGCAATGGGCTCTATGTGGGGCTGCCATTGAAGACAGTGAGGAAGCCGCTGCTTGCACAAAATACGGCAGCCAGACTGATAATGGGGACCAGAAGGTCTGAACATGTAAGAACATTCTGTCTGAATCAACATTCTGTCTGAACATTCTGGCCTGCTTGCACTGGCTGCCTATTTGCTTCCAAGCCCAATTCAAAGTGCTGGTTTTGACCTATAAAGCTCTATATGTTGGACTTCTCGGTTCCACAACCCCTCAGCACGGGTGGAAGACCCATTAAAATGGTCCACCCCAGGCGTCTTATGGATCCAAATAGATTCCTGAATGCGCTTGGGGATTCTTTGGCGCACGCCAATGGCTACTTGGTCGAGACCCTGGTGGATGGCTGGAATGCTGCAATCACTGGGGCATTAGATCCGGTGGCTCTGAAACGCCCTCTCCCCCTGAGCAGGGCTCGGACTGCACCATGGTTCAATCCACAGTTGCGAGCTCTGAAACAGGAGGTGAAATGGCTAGAGCGCCGGTGGCGGCAGTCTTGCTCCAAAGACGATCAGACACGGGCTAGAGCTGTATCTTCAGCCTATCACATGGCGGTGAAGGCAGCAAAAAAGGAATATTATGCTGCCTCTATCGCGTCTGCAGACGGCTGTCCCAGGAGGCTGTTCCAAGTGGTCCAGAGCCTGGTCAGTCCAGTTGCTCTGGAACCGCTGGAGCATTCTAAGGCCTCCTGTGAGGCCTTGGCAAGGCACTTTGCAGATAAAATTGATCGGATTAGGAGTGTTATTCCATGCACTGTGGATACAGTTAGTGAGCAAGAGGCGGTCTGTGGCAAACTGGTTTTGTAGGATAGGTTCCAGCTTCTTCCTTCCGATGAAGTGGACAAGGTGCTTTCATCTGAAAGGCAGACCACCTGCTTACTTGATCCTTGCCCATCTTGGCTCATTATCTTGGCTTACTTGATCCTTGCCCATCTTGGCGGCTGGGTGAGGGGATCAGGGTGGTGGTAAACGCCTCCCTTGAGGAGAGAGTGATGCCATCAGCTCTCAAGGAGGCAGTGATAAGCCCTCCTTGGATCCCCAAGTTCTGAACAACTTTCGCCCAGTCTCAAATTTGCCATTTTTGGGCAAGGTGATTGAGCAGGTGGTGGCGATGCAGTTGAAGGCACACTTGGAAGAAGCCGATTATCTAGATCCATTTCAGTCAGGCTTCAGGCCTGGGGATGGGATAGAAACAGCCTTGGTGGATATGAGGAGAGCTCAGGATAGGGGCGAATGCTCCTTCCTTATTCTCCTCAACCTCTCAGTGGCTTTTGATACCACTGACCACAGTATCCTCCTAGACCGCCTGGAGGGGTTGAGCATTGGCAACCCTGTATTACAGTGGTTCCGGTCCTTCCCTCCAGCAGGTAACAGAGGGTAGCACTGGGAGAGGAGGTTTCGGGCCTGTGGCCGCTCACTTGTGGGGTGCCACAGGGTTCCATCCTCTCCCCGATGCTATTTAACATCTATGTGAAGCCGCTGGGGGCTATCATCAGGAGGTTTGGGGTGCAGTGTCATCAATATGTGGATGACACACAGCTCTACCTCTCGTTCAAATCTTCACCAAGGCTGGCCGTAGAATCCCTGTCCAAATGTCTGGAAACAGTGAGTGGCTGAATGGGGAGGAATAAGCTGACGCTGAACCCTGACAAGACCGAGGTACTTTTGGTGGTAGACAAGGGGAGGTTGGGGGATGTTGACCTGGTGCTGAATGGGGTACGGCTACCCTTGAAAGACCAGGTCCGCAGCCTGGGGATCGTTTTTGCCTCCCAAATGTCCATGGAGGCTCAGGTGTCAGCTGTGAGCCGGACAGCGCTGAACCAACTCCATCTGATACGGTGGCTGCATCTCTACCTTCCCGACCATCTGCGTAGTACATGCCCTGGTCTCCTCTCGTTTAGACTACTGTAATGCACTCTACGTGGGGTTACCCTTGAAGACAGTTTGGAAGCTGCAGCTGGTACAGAACGCGGCGGCTCGCCTGATTAAAGGCAGCTGTCGGTGAGATCACATCACTCCAGTGCTGAAGGAGTTGCACTGGTTACCAGTTGTTTTCCAAGCCAAATTCAAGGTGTTCGTTTTGACCTTTAAAACCCTATATAGTTCCGGCCCAGCCTATCTTAAAGAGCACCTCCAGCAACACCAGACAGGCTGCTTAACAAGGTCAGCCTTGGATGGCCTTCTCTCTGTCCCATCAGCCAGGACAGCTAGACTGGTGAGAACGACGGAGAGGGCCTTCTCTGTGGTGGCCCCCACTCTGTGGAACTCCCTCTAGGGAACTCCACCATGCTTCCTCTTTAATGAGTTCTGCCATGCATTAAAAACGTGGTTGTTCAGGAAGGCATTTGGGATGGGTTAGGATAATTTTAGAAATTTTTTAATTTAGAATTTTATTGTTTTGAACTATTTTTATTATTGTACATTGCCCAGAGTGTCTGGGTGACCAGCCAGATGGGCAATTAATAAAATTAATAAATAAAAATACACAGCTCAGGACCGCATGAAACAACCCATACGCTACATTCTGCGACTAACGCCCTACTCTGAGGGTGGCAATGAGAGGGCCTTTTTGGTGGTGGCTCCCCATTTTTGGAATAATCTCCCTGACAACACCCGCCTGCTGCCAACACTGTCATCTTTTCAGCACCAGGTTAAAACTGCCCTCTTCTCTCAGGCGTTTGGCAGCGTATAATGAGTCTCTGGATTGTTTTAAACTGTTTTAGATATGTTGTTGTGTGCGTTATTTTATGTCCCATAACCATTATGTGAATGGTTTTAATATTTAATATAATGTATTTTAATGGTTTTTAATTCTTGTGAACCGCCCAGAGAGCTTCGGCTATCGGGCAGTACAGAAATATAATAAATGAAATGAAATAAAATTTTCCAGCTGTGCACTGACCAAAGTTAAAGAGTCCCATCCATAGCACCACCCACATTTGGCTATCCACACCCATTGCTAGAATCTGGACCCTCACAGGTTTCAACAGAGGCAGTGTGGATCTTGGTGGAAAAAGGATTCCCCACCTCTACCCAATTCCAATAGGCGGACAATCAGTATAGAAGCTTCAATATGCCAAAACAGGCATTCAAGACATTTTAAACTGGCTGGGGGGCATCCAATCTTCAAAGAATGAGAACCCTATCAAATTCATAGTACAGATTTATGAAAAATTCCAAGACATACAAGGTCTAGAAATAGTATCACTGGGCATCTGAAAAAGGACCTGACAGAAAATAGTGTCAGACAGAAAGGAGACCCATTCCTGCCTTTAGCCTTTAAGGTAGAAATCAGCCAGTACAACCAATACCAATCTTCAGCTGTGAATTAGAAAGGCCCTGTACCTCCAACATTAATATTTCAGAAGTTACTTATGCTTCTAGATAATTTTGAGAGCAAAAGTTTGGCCCCATGCCTACTTCAAAAGAAGGAAAAAATTAATAGTTAAGAATTACATTAAGGTGGATTTGAGAAGTTTTAATTACTTGTGAAAATATGGTTAGAGTCTGATATTTTAAGTTATTCGATTCATATAAAATCCTTAATCCTTAATGACATACAAACCCGTATCCGGGTGATCTTGGGCAACTGTTCATTCTCTTTTCTATATGACAATCTAAAGAGCTGATTGTTAATGTAATACAGAAAAACAGTCTTGGGTACTCCAGTGTGTTTTAACATGGAGAAACCATAAAAAGGAATTTAAAACCAAGTCATCTACATCATTTTATCTTCTTCACTCTTGAGATAAGAAGAAACCATCTTTAACTAAAGAATGTTTAGGGCATTATTTTAGCACTGATATTGCTTTTCTTCAGCTCTTTCATATTTTCTAGCAAGTGTTTAACACAATATTCACTAACCAGTACTGCTGGTGGAGGATTAAGTCCTGAAACTTCAACAAGAATGTTATCATATTTGTCAAAGTTTATGCCAGTTTGGTAATGGGCAAATATGGCATCTTCACTGTCTGGTGGTGGTGGTGGTACATATGTCACCTTTGGACCTGCAAGTACAAGAGTGAAGAGTTACATTCTGATAGAGGAAAATATATCAGCTATACAAAATGTCTCTATTTTTATATATTTTGGACACAGAATTTCTAATGGAATTTGGGGGGTAAAATATAATCAACTGTGTCTTCATTTTCATCAACACCAATGTGAAAAACCATGACAGGCAAACACATTATGCTTACAGAAAAAAAGTATACAATTAGATGGCCCAGTGAGTAATAAAGGTAGGATTGTATCCATTGTTAGACCTACTTGGTATAGACTCATTGAAATTAATGGGACTTTTAAGTTAGACTAACACCGAACACAACCCTTAGTGCTTTTTTCCTAAAATAAGCTACCTACAGGATCTCCTGCATCCAATGATTTTATTGCAGGAACCGATATGGTTTATAACATGTACATCCCAATGTCATTCCTTTTATATTAGATAATCAAACAATTATATGAAAACTGTTCCCAACATAGTACTGTGCATTGAAAACAGGCCTTGAAAGCAGAGCTAATCAGGAAACAGCATGAATTTTGACAATGTGCCCAGACAATTAGATGAAATATCACTACTGATCTTGAGAAGTAATATTCAAATTGCCCAAAGCTTTTACTGGGACTTTGTCACTTTTGAAAGTACTGTTATTGTGCAAAGCTTTGGCTATGGAAAAGCGAAACAATAAGTAAGCACCTGAAAGTAAAGTATCTGGATTTAATCTTCGCCTCTTTACATTTATTCCCAAAAAGTAAAGTGGAAAGCACACTAACTTACATCTTTCACAAGTTTAAAGCCATTTTCACGAAGGTTCATCATCTACCAGCTTCCTTAATGGGATAGTTCAGATAATCATATCTAAACTTAATAAGCTAAGGTATAAGTGTGCCACTTCGCTCCTTTCTTCATGTGAGCTGGAAAACAAGCCTGGAAGTCTTCAACTACGTTCCCATTTCATCTGAACCAGGGAACTATGGTTAATAGTTCTGGAACAAGCTAGGGTATTAAAACCAACCTCTACCCATGCTTTAATATCCAAAGATGTTAACCATAGGTCCCTGAATCAGATGAAATGCGAAACTATAGCTAAATATTTCCTGGTTTGTTTGCTGTGCAAAGGCAAAAGTGTGTGGGCAAAGGACTAGTTTAGCAAAAGCTAATAACCCAATATGCAACTGTCTGAACAAGGTCACTCCCCACAACTTTATTCATTTTAGTTGAACATACCTGTACAGTCACCCCTTTCTGTATCACCATCCGATTTCCACATACCTTAAGTGAAATGAATATTTGTTTGGAAGGAAAAAAAAGTCATCAGTAGAGGAAGGAAAGAAATACCCAGATATTTTTGAAGGTGCTTATGTTTAAATATACTTACTTTTTGCAGAACCTCCAATTATTTCTTCATTGCTTCCTTTGTAACCCCCTGTTAAAAGTTAGTGAAATTGTGTGACTGTAGATAGAACAGTTTTAACAATACAGCCAAAATGGATTAGGAAACTATGGAGTTTCCCCACAGCTGACAGAATGTTAGGCTGACAATTCAAAGCAAACCCAGGGATGGACTCAAGCTGGGATGAGATAGATTACTCAGTATCATGGTAAATCATAAACAAAACTAAACAGTCCTGTTGAAGACAATGAAAAAGAACGTTATCAGCAGGTTTTGGTGAAATTTTGATGACCCAGAATATCATAGGAAGAAAAACTCTTAACTCCTTCTCTGTAGGCCTTTACATTTTCTCTATACAGTAAGTATCTATATATAAATATTCATTTTTACCTCTGCCTCCAGATCCTCTTCCTCTGTTTTCAAAGTCACCTAAAAAACAAATGCATAGTTCTAAGGGTCAGTATAAACTACCACCATCTATTCAGCAGAAGGCTGGTTGTGCTATGATCTACCTTTTTGACATGGTACCATTTCAGCCAAATCAACTGCCAATAATCCTATGCAGTTTTCAAATCCAGACCACCACAAAAACATACTAGAAAAAAGATTTAAGGTGCAATCCTATGGAATTGCTGCCTGCTAGATGGAAGCTTCCCATCTTGGTGGATTCCAAGCATCCTATACCCTGCCAGGCTGCTGCTGTCAGGGCAGGAGAAGCAGAGAAAAATTTTATTCATCTCATTTATTGCATTTCTGTACTGCCCAACAGCCAGAGCAGCAGGCAATTTTTATTCATTTTATTACATTTCTATACTGCCCAGTAGGTGAAGGTCTCTTGGCAATTTACAAAGATTAAAAACCTTTAAAACACAACATTATACATAGTACAAAAACCATTGACATACAAACACACACACAGCATGCATGCACACACACACACACCTAAGCAACTTTAAACAAACAGTAAGAAAATCAAGACTTTGGCGGGCAGGGCTGGAACAGGATACAGTAGATCCTGGCCTATCCTCTCCCTTCCCCACCCACCAGAATGCCCCCTCTTTTTTACCTCTATGATGTAATCCTGATTTGAAATTACAAGCGCAGGAAGCAGCCACCACGGTTCATTCCTCCACAGCTGCAAGGGAGGGACTGGAACAGCTTCGGGAGGGGAACTCAACATTCCCTACGGTCCCCTGGATGCTCTTCCAGAGACCATAGGTTTGCTCTGTAAGACAACTATAAGCAAATTTCACTTGATTTCTTACCTGCTGGAGCACCAAGCCCTCCTCTTTTAAATCCAAAGCTGCCAGAATTCTGTCTTCCATCTTGTGTCAAATTTTCGTCATCTGTTATAACAAAACCCAAAACCTTTTAAAAAATATATATATATTGGAGATTTTTCATGTAGCAGTAGAACTGAGGTATTTCAAAAATGTATGTTACTAAAACAGCATGCTCCAGCCCACATGAACTATTAGTAATGACATTTCAAGGCACTGAAGTACATTGCAAAAAAAAAAAAAAAAAAGGCAAACAACCATTATACAGTGCCAAAAGGTTTCTCAAAGACAATATCCATTTGGCATGCTTTCATTTCTAGATTCTTTAGGCTAGAACAATGACTGATTCCTTCAATACTAACAACTAATTCCTTCAATACTAACCCAACTAAAAGCAATAGTGCTTACTTGTAAATGCCCCAAATCCTCCTCTACCATCTCTGACTGATCTTCTTCCACCCCTACGAGCATCACTACCATCGCTCATTCCTTGAAAACCTAAAATGCAAATCAATATTTGATCAACAACTTTGGGAGCTATATGGGTAGACACACTGGGTCAATCCAAACATTATGCCAAACCCCTATGAAGGAAGCTTAATTATGGTTTGGAATGGTGTCTGACTTGAAAAAAACTATAGTTCTGGACATCATTCTGTCTCCAGAGCCTACTAAACAATGGAGATGAGAATGAATGTATGAAGAGTGCAAGAGAATAGAAAACAAAAGCAAACACGCAGCTCTAAATGCTGGTACACATAAACCATGACCTGGTGTGAGAATTGAGCCATTATTTAATCAAGTGGGCACGTACTGAGCTGGAAGCAGAGAAACCTAGATTCAAATCCCCACTATGAAGATCTTTAGGCTAACTTTGGCAAATTACTGCCTTTCATCCCAACATACCTCGCAGGGCTGTTGAAAAGCTAAAACATTTTTGAGCTCTTTGGAGGAAAGGTTAAAAAAAAATGAAATAAAATATCCTGTTGTAAGCCTTGCAGCACCGTAATTCCAATTTACTATGCTTGACCCAGACATAGCAAGTTTGAAGGGAACTGGGCCATGAAAACAACATAATTGGACAGAATATATTTTACACCACCAGATAAACACACAAAATTGCTTCCCTTCCTGTATGCATTAATTCAAAGTAATTTCCACTGGTCACTAACCAAGTAGTGTGGATTAGGGAATTGAAGTTATTTATTTTCTATATATCCTATCTCTCTTATCTTGAAATAAATGTATGTTGCAAACTTAGTAAGAGAAAAGACAGCAAATATGGGAATTCTAATCTTTGTTTTATCTTTATGGCTGTACCTCCTTTTCTCAAAACCCCGCTGCTTGACTTACTATCTTCATTATCAGCAACTTCTTCCATGACAAAGAAATTAAAGTGTAAATAATTAATGTCTCCTTTCTGCTGATATTCAATCTTAAGGATTTTTAAAAGTTTACATTTTTCTTTCAGTTCACCCAAATAAGCAATATATATTAACTGTAATTAAGTATGCTATT
Organism: Heloderma suspectum; assembly: GCF_057233095.1. NCBI lineage: Eukaryota > Metazoa > Chordata > Lepidosauria > Squamata > Helodermatidae > Heloderma > Heloderma suspectum. The sequence continues at coordinate 37,293,807 of NC_139459.1, read as the reverse complement.
CCCAGCTTTTATGGACAGCGGAAAATATGTAACTATTATTTGTTCAGCATGTTATGTGTTTACTGACCAGTGCGTTAATCACACTCACTGATCAAGTTGACCACCTAAGCAAGAACAGCAATAATGTATTTTCCAACAAGGCAAGCACATCCACCTGCAAAGTCCTTCTAAATGTGCAAGTTGGGGGGGCGGGGGGGAGTGTGCATATTATTCAGCTTTGTTCAGAAAGGGAGGGAATGCTTTGTGCTTGTAAAAATAACTTCATTCATTTGCACACCAGCAATGGTGACAGGTTATTATTTTCACATTTCAACATGAAAAAGTGATATTAAAATGACCCACAACAATCAAGGGAGCTGGCCTTATGCCGGCCTACCTAATATAAAATTAGAGGTGAGGAAGTTGAGACCTATCTGTACCCAGCTATACAAACCATGAATTGATTCATAATGCACATATAATTAGGTGCCCAAGGTATGTCCCAATTAGCAAAACTTGCACAGAGATTATGAGATAGGACAACAGGTGCAAAGACAGCCAAAGTACTAATCTTGAAAGAACTACTAAAACAACATGTCTCACAGCTAGCTTCAACAGGAATACACTTGCACATCATATTAAGTTTGAACTGTCCTAGCTACGACTGGTAGAATGCCTCACTGCAATTCGTGATTTTAGAAGAGATATAGCAACTTCTGCCATAGATATGCAAGTTCTCCAGTGATGCTCAAAAATCAGTTAACAATCTGTGCCTCAATAGTTTTCCATAGCATACACATGTGTAAAATTAGATGGTTAATGTTACCCGACAGGAATTTATAACCTTACCTCTCTCAAAACCTGGACACTTCCTTCCTTCGAACCTATTTCCTGGTTCAGGTGTAGAAATTAAGAATACGTTAAGCAAGAGTTCTACAATTCTGTTTATTCAATTTTCAAAATGTGCACATACTTAAGTAGCCCTGAGAAACATGAATATGTCTAGAATTTCTACCCCTCACAGGTGGCTGTCCTTTCCCTTCTTGTCCCGACTCTTCTGGACACCTATCAAGACATATACTAAATATGGGAGAGACGAAAGCAAACGCTAGGTCATATGAGTATTTTCCATGCAAAAAGTGCATCTAACATAACCACTAATGGTTTCTTTTCTACATTTTTCACTACCCACCTCTGGATCTAAACAGTTACATGCTCTCTTTTTATCAACATACTCTAAGACAGTGGCTGATTTTTCCAGGTCATGAAGTTCTTTTTATAAAATAGATGTATTCACACTAGAACATTTTGCAAGTTACTGAAACTATTGCATAATTTGACTAAGTTGGTTCAACATTAAGAAGCTGGTACTTCATTAAGATCAAATTTCTGAAGCCAGCAGTAAGTAACATTCCAGTACTAACATTTGTAACTTATAAATGTAAGTGGTAATGTCTACCTCTGTTCCCAAACGTCCTTCCACTTCCAAATCCACTGGCTGGTTTGTCTTCTCCATTTGGTTTTCCACCAACACCTGACAAATTATAAGAGATCTATTTACAAACCAAAGCTTATTGCCAATTTACTCATGGATGAGTACATCATTTACAAGTTTAGAGAGCTAGTGAGTCAATAGCCTAATGAGACTATGGCTCAGTTCAGGTATCATGCCAACTCATACTTAGCTCACTGTTAAAATACAACGATAAACCATGGTTCAGTATTACTAGTAGGTATGAGCCTTGGGCTCTTACGCTCCCTCTACCCTTGAAGTGATCATTAACTTCTGTTCCTTCTCAATGCAGTCTGTGGCTTGCTAAGATCCCTGAATTGATAAACCATGGTTTGGTATAATATCTGGATTGACAATCCACAGTTATCCCACTTTGAGACTGCTGTACCATGGAGATGGGAATATTGGAAGTTTTTACCCTGCACAGATACCTATAGAATCAGTAGTTCCTTGCTATATCCAATGACTCCACTCCATCTGGCTCACAACTCTTTTGATCTCTAGTCTACGACTGTTTTCCAAAGACCCCATACATGCAGTCACGTCATAGATTACCTTTAAGTTTATCACCTTTAAGTTCTATCAAGTAGAGCATTTTGCCCACTAAATGGCATGTGTACAAGTGACTCCATGCACAATGTAAGACAGAAGCATTTGGAGAATCTAATACTTATGTTTCCTGGAACTTAGATGAGAATATACCTTCAGATCTATGACCCCAAGGAACTCTGTTTTCAGAGGAAAAGCTTCCTAAAAAGAAGTGATTTATTTAGTATCACACCGGACACTTTGAAACCGTAAGAAACTTATTTGGAAGTATGGTTTAATGTTAACAGATACGCTGCAAACCAATACTTATGTACAGGAAAACACTAATACAACAAGCTGACAATGATACAATGCACAACTGCACAGATTACAACATCTAATAAATGATACTGATAACATGAACCTTCTAGCATCACAGCTCTACACAAAGTACCCAAAGCACATATACCCAACAAATTGGACCCAATATATATTTCCCTTTAACTAAATTGCTAGCATTCTTGGGGTTCAATTAGCTACACAATCATCCATAAAATGCAGGGAGGTATGCTACAATAACTGGTGGGAAATATTTAATTAATCAGCATTTCTAGACAAAATACAAGTAACTGAGACTGTCCTTTAGAAAAAATCCTACAGATTTAGTTAAGGCAATACCTTTACTGAGAACAACCCAAACTCAAAGTTATGTGCAAGCTGTCACAAGGACTTTTCTTTGGACACAAACAGCTCATTGTGCAGCACAATCCGATACATGTTTACCCAGAAGGAAGTCCCACTGTGTTCAATAGCGCTTAGTTCCTAAGAAGTACATTTATGATCGTAGCCCAAGACTGCAAAACGTTTATTCCATTCTATCTTAAGACCATTACAGATCGCAGACTGGAGTTTCCTTCTATCACACCATGCCACATACCCCATAGCTCTACAGCGCTCTGATTCAAGGCAAGCAATAGAACAAGGGGAGGTGGCACAGAAAGATCCAAATGATGTTTCCAAGAGACAATTAATTTGTCTGCCTAAGATTCAACATTGTATTGGTCATATCTGGCTTCCAGGTATGCAGGGCTGGACTACATTTACTTGGGATCTGCCCAGATCCTTTCCTTTTCCTTCCATTCTCCCTCTTCTCCCACCCACCTCTGATAACATCATACAAATCAGGGGCTGCTACCATATCAAAGACAAGAACACATTTCCTATAGAAGAAATAGAGGGTCAACTAAACATGGGCCTCTTAACAGGTAACAATGTCTTTACATTTGAGTTCCATCTGCAGTGGTAATCACTGTACGATTGCTAAATTCAGTTGGCTGGCTAGATCAGTTAAAATGTTTTGAACTATTAAGAGGTCTCCTGAATAAAGACCTTAACGTGGTCTATTTCTCCTTAACGTGAGCACTTAACAGGTAGCAGGCATGGTATATTTAGCATTCCTCCTCTCATAGGAGGAAATGCCTCCAAGATATTATTTAATTTATATTCTGTCTTTCCACCAAAAAATGGTACAAAATTCTACATCTAAAAACAACTTAAACCATTTTTGCTTTAGAACTATTGTTTGATTCTTTCACAAAGTTAGACAAATTAATCAAAACTCATATAATCACTAGTTTTTTGAATCCCAATTCTTTTATCTTGATAAAATAGGTGTAGAGCTTTCCAGCCCATCAGATAAACTTCACTTCATTCCATCAATTCCCAATTTCAACTGAAAGGGACTTGCCCTACCCCTCCACACACAAAATTCATAGCAGTATTAACTCAACCCAACCTAACAGTCTTTGCCTACGGTTAGGAAAGAATAATTTGACTATTACAGTCGTTTTTACAAACAACTCTTTAAAAGTTAAACATGCTTATAACAGTCCTTAACGCATACTTGTGTTATAATACTCCTTAACACATACCTGGTGACTTTACACTCTGACCAAAATGGCATGAGGTTTCACTGGTTCTTGCAGATAAGGTGCCCTACAATATTGAGCGAAGAGTCAGACCAAATTGCAACTGCTGCATCAACCAGAGATTTCTAAAAACTCAGTAGGTATACTTTGCTACATACACAAAACCAAGCATAAGCTGGTTTTAACTACCTATCATGGCCCACTCTCTCGAAAGAAGTACTCACATGAATAGTGTAGCATTGGTGAAACTAATTTATGAAAGATCACTCCTTCTGTTCCATGAACATTCATTTCACAATCAGTAACTGATACAGCAGTGGGACAGTAGCGGCCAAGATTTGACACGGAATGCCCATAACACAACTGTAGCTTAGTTACTTGTAACTAAGTGCCACTAAAATGAATGTGTCTCATTCCCTAGTAATTTTGCACAGTACCGCAGCCTAAAACTGCATCCAAGAACCAGCTTGCCCACAGTAATTACTGCACAAATGGCTAGTAGGTCTTGTTTATCCATACAGCAAAATAAGGCGGAAATAAAGCAGTAACTGGATCAAACCACTTTAAACTGCAGGTGGCCGGCCACATTTTTTAACATGTAAAAAACAAATAAACCACCAACAGAGCAAGGAGAGAACTAGGTCAGAACCTTCTTCATGTGCTACAGTTTACTCACAGAGGCATCAGTTTATTTTTTAAACTTGATGGAGAAATCAAAGATGGCGTTCAGCACCTGCAGCCAAAAATGGCACACCTCATTCTACCACTGTAAGATTCTACTACCTCATTCTTTTGCATGTGTAGACCAGGCCTTACAGTAGAATCCTCTTCTTCCTTACTTGGAAATAAGTCCCACTGTATTCAGTGGGGCTCACTCACCAATAAACAATCATGGGATTGCAGCATTAGCATAGGGCTTTAGCACTACTATTTCCAATTTGGACTCTATGACTCACAGTAATATTACTAGTCCATTTAGGCTACCAGCAATTAGGACAATTGGGATTTCAAGCCCCAGTAGAAGAGTCAAATCAAACACCTTGATTTAATCGGTTCATCAAAACTTTTCAGGACAGATTAAAAACGACCATTTTGAAGGATTCAAAGATGATAAATACCCCACTTCGTAAGTGAGATAACTGAGAATATCCTAACACCTCAAACTCACTCAGTACTTCAACCCCCCTCTCATTATTTGCACATACACACGAGAAGCGCTTTCACCAGCACAACGTGAACCTAGGCTCATACGGGAGAACAATTCAAGACGGGAGAAACCTTTCGCCTCCCCACCAGTACCCACCAGCTTCTGGAAGCTGGGCTGGAAGACGGGCAAGGCACCACCGGCACCTCCTCTTCCTCTATTATGATCGGCAATCTCCGTGTCCCAATCCTCATCACCCATGACGGCGGTCTGCGCTCCAAACTGGTCCTGTGAGGGGAGGAAGAAAAGGGCAGTGGTGGGGCCGCGCGTTAAGCACAGCGAGGCGCGGGAAAGCGGCTTTGAGTAAGGTCGGAGAGCGGCCTCCCGTAAATCCCTGACCCCACATTCCCCTCAGATCTCTTTCCCTCTTCCAGGCGACCCCCACACAACCCCTGTCCGCCTCACCCCCGCCTCAGCTTCCCACCGGGCGGAGACGACGACGCTCCCCCGAACCGTTCCCGCCAAAGCGCGGCGCCCCCCGCCCCGACGGCCGGCAGGAAGCGGGGACCCCTCTCGACCCCAACTCCGCGACGGCCCTGAACGCCTCACGCTGAAGCCGCCGCCGCCGCCAGCGGAGGTCCCTCGTCAGCAGCCAACCCAAAGCACGTGCAGCTCCGACTGCCGCCCAGCCCCAGTCACTGCTCCAGCCTTCCAGCCCGCCCGGCTCTGGTCACGTGCCGCCTCGCCTTCCCACCAATCGCAGGCCTCGCCGGGGCACCAGAACGAGTCGAGGCGGGAAGGGGGAGGGGTTAGAGCAATAGCGTAGGGGAGTCCGCGATGGGCGTGCGCCTGTGGCGTAGGCCGCTGGAGCGGAGACCGGGCTGCTGCGGGACTTGCGGCGGGCTGGTTGTCGTCGTCGCCGCCGCCGCCGCGCGCGCGCGCGCAAAGACTTTGCCCTCGAGGCGGGCTCGTGGCGGCTGGAGCAAAACGTATTGGGCGGGGAAGGGGTTGTGGCGTCTGTTGCTAGGAGCCGCGCCCAGGAATGCGATCAAGCCGATCCTGTAGGCGTGTTTCTTTTTCGGAAGTAACTCCCGGCGAGTTTAGTGGGACGTTCTTTTAGTGCGTAGACTGCAAGCCCTTATTCCACGGGGCGGCGGCGGCGGCGGCGATTTTACTTTCGCTTCTCCTTTTTTGAGTATGTGGGGGTGCGTGTAGAAAAATTCTTGCTTTTTACGAAAGAAAATGCAAATCCACGATTGTTAAATTAATGTTGTAATAACTTCAGTAAAGAACTGTGCTGTTGTGCTGCCCGATTCTGTGCACGTTTCCTCGGAAGGAAAGGTAAAATCCGACATAATTCTTACTTAGAGTAGACCCCCTGGAATGAATGGGGTTTAGGTTATGACTAACTTAAGTCCCATTAATTTCTATGGATCTACTCGAAGTAGGACTTGCGTTGGATTTTACCCCAAGTCTCGTTATGGCCTGGCTTGCTTTCTACCACAGATCAGCCTTTCCCAGGTATTTGGAACTGCAACTCCCAGGATTCCTGAAGATTGGTTGGGAGCTGAAACCTAAAGCATGTGAAGGGCACCAAGCTGGAGAAGGCTGCCTGCTCCCTACTACTTCCAGAGTAATCCCACTGACTTCTCTTTTATCCTATAGCTGCTCAGGGGGAGTTTATGGTCCATGGGGTCACGAAGAGTCTGACACGACTTAACGACTGAACAACAAACAACACAGGTGGACAGGAATAATGTTCTGGGCAACAAGAGTGCTTAGACTAATTTTTATGAAGATGATAAAAGCTTTTAAACTTACTACCTTCTGGGATCCTTAATGCATTGACTCCCCTGCTAAGCCACCTGGGGCCCTCCAGATTCTGGACTACAAATCCCATAATCCCAGACCATTTACTATGCTGGTTGGAACTGATGGGAGTTGAAGCCCCATCAGGGCCACAGGTTCCCCATCCCTGCTTTATTAAGACCAACAAGATGTCTGAGTAGGATAGGCTTAAAAGTTCACAATTCTATATATGCCTATTCAAAAGAAAGTCTCATTGTGTTCAGTGGTGCTTACTCCAGGGCCCATAAGTATAGCATTGCAGCCTCAATTAGATTAGAGCAGGGATAGGCAACTTGTGGCCCTCTGGATTTTTTGGCCTGCAACTCCCATCACCCCCCACCATTGTCTATGCTGGCTAGGGTTGATGGGAGTTGTAGGCCAAAACTTCTGGAGGGCTACAAGTTGTCCACCCCTGAATTAGAACCTGTAGGTAAAAAAATTGGGAAAACAAGTCATTGTTGTTTGTTTGTCCCAGCAAGCCTCAGCACAACTTGAAGTCTACTTTGTATCTAGCTGATCTAATCTAATTAAGAGAGCAATCCTATGCCCCCTAGACAGTGTCTGGGGGACACTGGATATTTTGGTTTTCTGGGTCTGGACTGAGAGCCAGGAAACCACACTCCCCTCACAGCCAGCACAGAAAGAACCGCGCTGGCTGCTGCTACAAACTTGAAAACTCAAGTTCATAGGGGGTGAAAAAGGGGTGTTCCTGGGGGTGAGAAGGCGAGGAGTCTGGGGACATGAGGCTACAAGGTATCCCCAGCTGTCCCTAGCCTCCTTCCTTCCGCCTCCCCAAAGCCTCCACTAGATGGATGAAATTGCCCATCTAGTTAAAATGCAGAGTGGGAGTTTGGAAGCTTATGAGTACCCAAGGTGCATCCCACTGAATTGTGCCCTAAGTCTGTCTCACACTAACTGAACAATTCAGTGATGCAGCCAGGTAATTCCTAGAACATGGAGTTAATGGTCTTATGGGTCCCTCTTTAGATAGCCATGGGCGTTACTTGAGTTGTGAAGCACACAACTAACATTTCTTCACCAGCACGACTCTATTTTACAGCTGCTTCTACGTTCCTGATACATTAAAGCAAAAGAAAAAACCTGTTTGCCAACCCTGATATAAAAAATACTCAGCATGTTCAATTTTGCATTTTAAAGTCACTTAAATCATAGAATCATAATGACTAGAGGAATAAAATGGAATTTGCTTCTGCTGTCTGGATGTTAAATACATTTACTTAGGAATAATCACCATTTTACTGAAGGAAAGTTAAAATTAGGTAATTAGGTACCTGTAATTGGAGGTGGCCAGCTGGCCATGTATCTAATGCGTAAAATGTTTTTAAAAACAAGAAAAAGGATGCTGCAGCAAGCAGGGTCAGTCCGGTAGGCCCTGGCATGGCTATGCCAACACAGGTGTTGATGCTGGCAAGGTTTGCTACTGCCTCAGCACCTGTGGCTCTCTGGGCGGTTATTGCAGTGGGAGGGGGAGAGCTTGACTTCAAATCATGTTGTATTTAACACCCAGCCTGAGGTAGACTTTTTCAGAACTCAAAAGGTTGCTCACCATTTTGTGAGTTTGGTTGGTTCTAATAAAAGTATTAGCCTACTGTGGCGTTAGGATTTTTTCTAATAGACTTGGGGCACAATCCAACTACAGCCACAATGCTGGTTGGGGCATGCTGGGAGTTGTAGGACTTTTTTTCTATGTAAACATGCATAGAATTGTGCTCTCGTGCCTAACTATGATTCCCCACCCCCACCAAGGAATTTCTACACATCTGCCATTGAACCAAGGAACGCTGCAGAGGATTCTGGGCCATATTTTGCAGCTCATGTGTAGCTCTGGCTAGTCTTGTTAGGCCTTACTATCCCCTTGGATCAGGGTGGGGAACTGGTGGCTCTCCAGATGTTTTGGCCTACCATTCCCATCAGTCCTAGCCAGCATAGGCAATGGAAAGAGATTATGGGAGCTGGAAGCCAAAACATCTTGCCTTGAGCATGTGCTCAGAGGCACTTTGCTCTACATATCTATGTCAATGTTCCTGAGCCGCTACCTCAGGGTTCTAGTAAACAACAAAGATCCCACAAGCCTAAAATCTTCTTACCCCTTGCTTATAACACATCTAGCACTATTTTGGGACTGCATAGCAGTGGAAGAGGGCTAGAGATGAGCAACTTACTTTTTGATTTGTCTGCTATTTGTGCTGCTGTCACTGAGGAACCACAGAGTTCTACAAAGCACAGTATGGAAACAACCGGCATAGAGAAAACTGCTACATGATTATTTACATAATATTGCTGCTTCCTTCTGTCAGGACTTCAGGCTTGAGCCTTTAACACTTTTATATGGAGAAATTAAAGACTACTTTCAACTGCATATCCCTGCAATGAAAAGCTTCATCTCTTACATTTGTTTCCTCCTGAGTAGTTATTTAAAAGCAGTGGAGCTGTACTAGAGGGAAAAGTGGATGCTTTTACCATCAAGACAGCTATTTTTCTGGCAGGGCTTCTCTGTTTTAATAGTTGCTTGTTAGGAAATGTTTCCCCAAGTTGAATTTCTGCTTATCATTTTAGCTGTCCAGTAGGAAAAGCTTCACCTCAGCCTGGGCTGGCCCAATACATTTTGCTGCCTGGGGCAAAGAACAATATGGCACCCTCTCCTATTACATGTACAAAAGCTGATTGGACTGGCAGTTGAATCTTACTTCAATACTGGGGATGGGGCAGCATCCTCTACTGCACCTGAGGGCAGTGAGCTAACTTAAAGGGTGCAGGGCGGGCCATGGGGTACACAGAGCTCTCCTCCAACATCTTGCTGACATCTCCTAGCAGCTGCCATCTTAGATAGTTGCCTCACTCTGCCTAATGGTAGAGCTGGCTATGAGTTCAGTTGCTTTCAAGCACCCATTAAAGGTACAAGAATCCTGCCAATAAAGACTGGTAGGCCTAGGAGTAAAATGTGTGGTACATCTGCAGTTAAAGCCATGCAAAACAGGCATCACAGCATTATGTTATTAAACTTTTGTCAAACACATAAAAGTCCATATACATTGAAAGAGGATATGTGTCATCATTGCATAAGACAGACATTGCAATAAATTGCAGAATATCATTTTGCAGTGATAGCATCTTTTACTGCATTACATTACATGGCAGATTCTAGAATTGCTGACATCCAACTAACTTTATCCTAATTACAAAAAAATGTTCAGAACCATAGTTAGCCTTAGACTTTAGTAACAGAAGCTCTAGATAACATCGTGTCTGAAAATAAGGCAGAATCTTGGGGTGTGCAGTGTGATTCTGTGAATGTTTACTCAGAAGTTATTTCCATTACATTCAGCAGAGCTTACTCTGAGGTAATTATGTGTGTATATGACTGAACCCTTAGGTCACACACCTAGGGTCAATACCCGTTTCCCCTGCAGGGCTCCTATGTCTTCAACAGCTGCATAGGAAGAAACATTCAAAAGATTAACCTCCTACTGCTATTCTTAAGTTGAAAGCATAAAGTCCCATCCATTTTTATTTAAAGATGGCAAAATCTTAACACAAGATTTTAAAATTATTTTATAGCATGTTTAGTTTTCATGTTGGTTATTAGCTTTTAAAAAGCAAAGGTAGCCACATTGACCGGATGAAGAACTCCAAAATCTGTATGAGTGATCTTTATTCGGTCAACCAAAAGACCACAAAAATGTGCAAGCTTTGGGGGTCTCTATATCTCTTCATCATCTTGCCTGATAATTGGGGTGGGGGGACTGATGAAAAATGCCTGACTTTATGGTAAAGTCACAGTGTCTGTGCATTCAGAGTCCCAAGATGAAGTGCGGGAGAAGGAGTCTTCAGACGTTAAAATTAGAGTCTAGCTGCTTGCTAAACTTAGTGTTTTAGTGTTTCATAGTGCTATCAAACCAGCCATTTATTTTAATGCTTTTTTCAGGGTGCCCCACAGAGTGGAGCATGGAGGGGGGTCCAGGGGGAAAAATGGCCCCCAGACTTCCTGCAATTGCCCACCCCTGCTCTAGTAAGTCATACGATGGTTACAGGTTGGACCTAGAGCTGCCCCTAGGGCTGGTGGAAGCAAGAAAGGGAGAAATGTTGGATCCCCCATTTTTTAAAAAATAAAATGTGTCTGTTACCCAGAACTGTGTCAGTTCTGGGTGCAGTACACAGGCTCTTTTTATCTGGGGACTGCAGAGAGAAACTAGGCAGTCTTGATATTAATAAAGCTGGAGATAATTTTAGATGCTGTACTAGGTTAAAAAAAAAAAGTCAGTTGAAGCCAAATTGAGTGGCTTTACCTAGTAGCTGGAGGGGATGAACTCTCAGAGAATAAACTTCCAGCTTCAGGTGGTGTAAAATCCCCTTCCTCTAGCGCAATCCTATGCATGTTTAGACAGAAGAAAGTCCTACAACATCCAGTGTGGTGGGAGTCGTAAGACTTTTTTCTGTCTAAACATGCATAAGACTGTACGCCAAATTCCCCAAGTGACAAAAAAAACCCAGGTAGCCATGTTGCCACCCTTTTCCAACCTGGTGCCTGCTAGATGTTTTGGATGACAACCTCCATCTTCCCCAACAATTGGCACGTTGGCTGGGACTGGTGGGAGTTATGATCCAAAACATCTGGAAGACACCAGGTTGGAAAAAGTTATGCGTCCTCTCCACCCCATCCATTAACAGTAACCTAGTGAGATGATGCCGAGAAAGGAATCACTACAAATCCTCACCAGACTGAAACCGCATGACTGTAGAAATTCATTCTACAGGTAAAATCTTCCCAAACCAGGGAACCATAATGTTATGTGGGGGGGGGGGGTACTATGGCTTAGTTATTGTTTTGAACCTTGGCAGCTCCTGTAGAGTTGGGAGTCGCAACTGTGGGTGCGGTTTCTGCTAAGTCCTTCAGTTGTGTGTGTGATGAATAAAGGACTGTTGTGATTGAGGCCTGCTGAGTCTTACAGTCATTCACTCTATACAACAGGTAATTCCCGCCTTCAAGTTTGTTTGGAACTGATTAGCTCACATTCAAAAGGTGTGAATTCGTGTCCAGTTATCATATCAATTGGAGCAAGCAGTGAGCCCAGGTTAAAAAAAAAAAGGCTGGGGGAATGAATGTAAGGTGGAGTTTGATTCTCTCTTTTGGTATGCAGCCCTTACAGCTACTGAGAGAACTGAAAGTGTTTTTCTAACTAGCCTGATTACGACTTCAGGCTAGCAGGTCAAGTGGTAACACTTCTTTGTAAGTTTGTTTGCATTTCTAATTAAAAGCTAAAGGTCATCTTTCAGAGGACTGAAGCCTTTCTTAAAGCTCAATGCATTATATAAGTTGAACTTGTGCATTCAGAAGTCAGTGAGTTCAATGGAGTTTACTCCCAGGTAAGGATGCACAGGATTGCAGTCATTCCACAAAAACGTTTAGTATTTAAGATGTAGCATTCTTTTTTCTAGGACAGGAAGGCCTGGTGTCCTATGGTCCATGGGGTCACGAAGAGTCGGACATGACTTAACAACTGAACAACAATTATTTTTTCTGTTTTTAGTAGAAATACATAAGACAGAAAATTAAAATAGACAGCTTATCCACTTTTACCCACATGTTGAAGTTTGAACCAGGAAAACAGTGTAAATGTTGTTTAATATCTGTGTGTGTGTGTGTGTGTGTGTGTGTGTGTGTAGGGAGAAAAATAGTCCTAAAAACCCAAAAGGGAAAAATTATCAAAAGCTGTGGAATGAATCACAGATTCAAAGAAAGAACACTATGTTTTTATCAACCTACAATGCCTGACTGTGCAATCCTACACACGTCTACCCAGAAGTAAACCCATTGAGTTAAATGGGGCTTTGTCCTAGATAAGTTTGTGTACAGGATTAAATTTGGCGTTATATAAATTTCATCAGACAACATTCATGATAATAAGTGCATATAGTATTGTTTGGCAATTGTGGCACTGGACGTCACAGCTGACTAGCACAAACCAGTGCTTGGCTACCAAGCCCAGCCATAATTTGTAGGCCCCTGTCCCAAACCATAGTCTTCAGCTGGTGGGGTTGGAACCGATAAGTGTGTTGCACCTTATTTATTTTAAATTATTTTAGGTCGCCTTTAAGCAGCCATCACTATTTATTGTTTTTACTGTAAAATTTTAATTCATTATTTTATACTGTTTTATGTGGTATTATGCATGCATTTTAGTGTGAACTGCTTAGAGATTTTATTATACTAAGGTGATGCTGACAAAGGTCCGTCTAATCAAAGCTATGGTTTTCCCAGTAGTAACATACGGCTGTGAGAGCTGGACTATAAGGAAGGATGAGCGCCGAAGAATTGATGCTTTCGAACTGTGGTGCTGGAGAAGACTCTTACGAGTCCCCTGGACTGCAAGGAGGTCAAATCAGTCCATCCTAAAGGAAATCAACCCTGAGTGCTCATTGGAAGGACAGATACAGAAGCTGAAGCTCAAATATTTTGGCCACCTAATACGAAGAGAAAACTCTCTGGAAAAGACCCTGATGCTGGGAAAGACTGAAGGCAAAAGGAGAAGGGGACAGCAGAGGATGAGATGGCTAGATAGCATCACTGATGCAATGAATATGGACTTGAGCACGCTCCGGGAGAGAGCACAGGACAGGAAGGCCTGGCGTGCTATGGTCCATGGGGTCACGAAGAGTCGGACACGACTGAACGACTGAACAACAAAATAGAAGTATTATAAATAATTACATTTTATACATTTTAATTGAAGGGAAAAGAACAGGGGGAGAGAGAAAGGAGGTGTAGAACAGTCTTCCAAACCTGGTGCCCTCCAGATATGTTGAACTGCAACTCCCATCATCCCCAACCAGGGGAACCAGGTTGGATAAGGCTGGTGTAGCAAGAAGGACGAGTGAGAGTGTAAGAAAGAGAAAAGGAATAAGACAGAACAATAAGCAAAGCAGACAGATGGCAAAGAAAAAGAAATGTGTCTCATGTCACAGGTGGGTGACATGATCTGAAGGTTGATCCCATGTCTGAAATGGTTGAAGACTAATGGTCTAGAACACTTCCTGAGCCTTAAGGCAAGACCACCTGCACGTTAATTCACAGAAACACAACACACAGGTTTCCCTAAAATATTAGCACCCATTATCCTGATTATTGTGTGTTCCAACCAGACAGCAGGAGTACACCACTGCCATAGAAGTCAAGGCACAGCTAGTAAAGCAGTTTTGATGATGCAAATCTAATGAACAGACCTGTTTAATGACATAATAAATGGCCCAAACTTAAATGTTCCTGTTCAGATTCTGATTATTAGCGCATCTACTCTTTACTTGGGGGGGGCCCGCAGATTTCACACTTGTGGGATCTTTGTTTTTTACTAGAACCTTGAGATACACCAACCAGACACTGGTGCAAAAGTCATACACTTAGAACTGAAGAATTCTGAAACTAGAACTTCGTTCTGAGTACCAGAACTGAACAAAGCTCACAGTCCTTCCACACAAAAATCTGTTCCTGGTTATCTCAAACTTTTTTCATTTCAGCAGTATAATTTAGACCTGGGGGTGGTGGTGGTAATTTTTTTTGCTGCTGTTGTTAAATATTTGGGAACCAGAAATCCTTGACAATCAATCTACTGCAAATCACGCAGAGCTCTACCTTCTGCCCACCTCTGCTCTAGAGCACTCTTTTAAAAATACTTAAGGGTGGCTGGGGAATGCTTGGAGTTGTAGGACTTTCTTCTGCCTAAACATGCACAGGATTGCACCCTAAGCCATTGTTTCTATTTGCCCATTTACGGATCTGCGAGAATGGCTATATATCTACACTCTGTTTCTCTGAAATTGAGCTATGCAATACTCTCAATCCAGTTTTCACCACCTTGTCTGAAGCCATCTGCCTCTGGTTACTTGTTACTGGCTCATTCCTTTGCCTTTAACAGCTGCATGAACATGACAGGAAACAATTTAACCAGCACAGCTGGTGGTATTGTGATGGGAAAAGATGCACTGTTGACTTTCTGCCAGCCTGCAGTAGTTAAAAGTACAGATGCTCTGGTGGAGGAGGGGGATGCTAGCATATGTGCAATCCAACCCAGCCAATGATGGTGAGACTGCTTCTTGCCTACAGTTACAAATGCTCTTCACCAGTCAGAACTGTTCTTCATTTGCAGGGGGTGGGGGCGAGATTGTTTGTATGGAAGATTCACCATGGCAATGCTCACAAGGAAGCAACAGTATTTGATTATGCGTGATGCATGGAATGCACAAGTTTGCTTTTCAGCTCTTAAATCTGAAGTATATACTACAGTGTCTATTTTTAGTGCATTTGAGTATTAGCTCAGCTGGATGGTTGTTATTAGTCCTTACATTTGTATGAATTTCTGTACCACACAAAGAGTTTTAAAACACATTTATTATACATATCTCAAATGTGGCCTAATAATAATAATATCTATTGAAAACATTAAAAATTCAAGAAACAAGATATTATAGTATAGAAACCAAAGGCTGGGATTTTATTTATTTTTTGAAAAAAAGTAGGACTCCAGAGAATGGCACTTGAAAGGTTTATCTGTGTGATTTAAAGACTGGGGCTGTTCTCATGATACCCTGGGTTATTTAAGCCATGGTGAGGCTGTGGTGCGTGCAGCTGCCCTATTGAATATGCAACCCCTACTCAGAGGTTGTCATGTTGTGTTGTGCAAACTTGGCAAGTGTGGGTTATGAGAAGGTTGAACAATGCTTGCACAAGCCATGTGTCAGGGCTCAGCTTCAGCGCTGCAGTGGGCCATGTAGGCTATAGCCAGGATTTGATTAGAAGTAGCGTGGAAGGGCTTGGGTCTATTCAGCCTCTGGAATGTCAGAATCTATGTGAGCTTATCTCTGTCAGTGTTCTCAGACCAGAGCCAGGGGGAGTCACCCAACTCCCTGTCCACCTGCTGGTTTGGCCTTGGCAGGCAGGGAAGCTGTAAGCTGTCCATGAGAACCTGACAGAGGTAGGGTGGGGTTTGCAGAAGGGTCGCCCAGGTTGAAGCGTCAGTGCTGGAGGACTGAGCAGCGATGCCCTGTTTAGACGGGGCTTACGGAAAGGCTAAAGGCCCTTGTCAAGCAATCCAGAAGGGGTGTCTTACAGTCATGCCTTCCCTTTTAAGCTGATGCAAAGGTGAAGAGCCTTTGCCAGGAACATCTTGTCTTCATTGCCTGAAGCCTTCTCTGTTTGGATCCATCATCATCTGGGCTTTTGGAGGCACTCTTCACATGGGCTCTCCCTTGATTGGAACGTTGGATTGCTAAAGACTTGCCATGAAAAGTACTGTGAGGCTTCTCATAGACTTCAACTCTTGTTTGCTGTGGATTGTGTGTCTTTGTTTGTTGTCAGCTTAGCATATTGGCAGGCTGGGTTTGATCTATGACTTTTGGACTTTCCTCTGCCTGGACACATGCAGTGTGGAGTTACCAATGCGAAAGTGGTGGCACGGACCTCCTTGCATGTCTGGGTTTATCCTTTTGATCTTGATAGGCCTTAACCATGTAGCCTGGAGTTATCAACAAAAGATTCAAAGTTGGACTCTATGGGTGTGGTTTTGTTTAGGCCTTTCAAGGCTTTTGCAGCTGTTTTAATTTTTCTGTTTGTGCTGAACTTTCTGCCAATTAATCGGATGAATCTGAGCCCCAACATTTGAGATGATTTCTTTAAAATCACTTCCTTTACATTGTTTTATAACATCTGCCATCATGCACCTTCTGTTATCTTCTATTACCCTAAAAAGTCACCAAATTCTTAAGCTTCTGCCCATAAGGAAGAAGCTTCATGCCCACCATCATTTTGCTCTTCCTTGCATCTTTTCTAGTTCTATCTACTACATCCTTTTTCAGGTGGGGAGGAGGGGTCCAGAACTATACGTGGTAATCTAAATGTAGATCAACATAATTATATTTACATAAAAGCATTATCACTTGCTATTTTATTTTAAATCACTTTCCTCATTATTCCTAGCACTAAATTTCCTTTTTTCACCACTGCGGCACACAGCTGTTTTGAATCAACTTTGTACCATGATCACAAGATCTCTTTTCTGAATTATTATCAAGGGATAATTTCTAAAATAAGAAGGTGCTGGAATTCATAATATACTAACTAGCTTGGCCTTCCTTTGTCTTCGACCAGATTTCCTGGTTACTTTTGATGCCATGACTATATCTTATTCAAGTAGTAGAAATAGAGGGGGGCTTCATTATTGTAGTGGTTTGGCAGGAGCATGTTTGTTCTCTCTCTGTCTCACACACACGCGCGCGCGCACACACACACACACACACACACAGTCCTCAAAAGACAGAAGCAAAGACATCAGTTCCTGCTCCTTGAAACTCAAGTCTTCTCATCTGGGGATATGGGTTTTTTTATTTTTAGAGAATTGCCTTGCAAATGCTTCCTGAGCTAGGTGGAGAGAAGGTTTATTATTATTATCCCAGATTGCAGATTTGAGGGAGGTGGGCCGTGAGACAGAGAGATGTTATGCTCATGTTGTGGTGACATTGGTTGAAATACTTTACAGCAACCCAGCAGCGTAGTCCAATATTATCTCTATATTGCAGTTTGGATCATGGTGAAGGCTGTGTCACATGTGATAGGTTTGTAATGGAATGGAATCTGCTGTTTCTACACTTATTTCAGATGGTGGGGGCACTGAGACACAGTCGCCTACAAGATCCCTGGAATGTAGTCTGTTACTCTCTTATAAATTATAATGAATATTGAGGCAGAAGTTACACAACCATCCTGTATTACGATTTTTACATGCAAATGGGGGCTGCAATTGATAGGCTCACAACGACGCTGTAATAAAGGATTTTAAGAACTGCCATCTACCTGATCTGTATTGGTGAAATACAGTGCCACAGATACAAATCAATGCAATATTACACGGTACACACATGATCAAGATTCAGAAAATTACACAGGATATAAAACTTGAGGGGTAGACGTGTTAGTTGGCTGCAGCAAAAACAAAGAGTATTGTAGTACCTTAAAGGCAAATGATTAAGGCATAAGCTTTTGAAATTTGCAGGTCACTTCAGATGCAATAGCCTAATATTTCGCTACCAGTGTCTGTGTGTCTAAGGTTGCAACCCTATACCCGTTTACCCGGGGGTAAGCCCCACTGAACTCAATGTGACTTACTTCACAGTGATATATAGGAGAGCACTGTTAATCATCTCAAGTCATCACACAATAGTATTGAACACAGCGCAGCGAGAGATTTCGTACGAACACCTCCCTCCCCCAAGTTAAACCTCATTAAATTACCACATCCATCACCCGCTGAAAGCCGGCGCTCAGCGGGTTGCAGACACCTTATGCTCCACTCGCTTATCACTTTCGTGCAGACGCACTTTGCTTCTGCTCCTCTAAACACTTTAAAATGGAGATCGCCAATCAAAAGGGAAGCTGCCATGTATCACTCTAAATATCTATCTCTATGGCTGGCCGCTTATCCCGTGTGGACGCAGAGTGGGGTCACTCTAGACCTTGGTATCTCTATGGTGAAGCCTATACCGGGCCCTGGAAGATAGACCGGAGGATCCGCTCCATTCCAGGCCGGAAACGAGGTGGTGTGTGTGGGGTCTATGCTCAGAACAGCCGCAGTTCTTCCTGTTTATCCTTTTTTGACTGGGAGAGGCAGCTGCGGACCGGCGAAATGCACGGAGACCGAGACCAGAGCTAGGCGAAGGAGCTTCCAGGTAGAGAATCTTCACCAAATATATTGGGCATCATCACCCCGTGGTAGCTGCCCTTTAGGCTTCGGTCAGCCCTGTGCACGCTTATCTGGGAGTAAGCACCACTGAACTTAGTGAGACTTGCTTCTGAGTAAACATGCTGCTTGTGTGACCGTCCACCAAGGGACTTGAGTTGAAAGGAGTCAGCTGTATGAAACAGCGCTCTTGTAAAATGTGCTAGCTGTGATCAAAATGGTAATAGTTTTTAACCGGAGAAGAGTCTTTCTGACTCTTCCTCCTCTCCAAGATAAAATGGATCTCTAGGATTTGGGTATAGTTACCATGATTTTTTTTTATTTTTATTTTTAAGAAACACTGGTTTTGTAAGATTTGTGAAGGAATTTAATTCCATTTAAATTACAGATTTGTGGGATCCGTTTACTTTGTAGTGGGAAATGATCCATATAGTGATAATTTTAGTCTATTCATGCTGACCAACTTGCAGCTTTAAAAAAAATCATTGGACTGATCCGGGAGATCCGGGTTCTAGTCCCCACTCAGCCATGGAAGCTCACTGGGTGACTTTGGGCCAGTCACAAACTCTCAGCCCAACCTACCTCACAGGGTTGTTGTTGTGAGGATAAAATGGAGAGGAGGAGGAAAATGTAAGCCGCCTTGGGTTCCTTGCAAGAGGAAAAAGGCGGGATATAAATGCAATAAAATAAAAAGTAAAATAAATAAATTATGGTATAGCCAGAAGTTAAGAACTTTTAAGCCCATTGATTTCAATAGGAGAAGGTTAAATGTGTGCTTAACTCTCCAGTTGAAATGAATGGGACTTTAAGGCTGCACTCCTATACACAGTTATCTGGGAGTAAGTCCCATTGAACTCAGGGGGGCTTATGTCTGAGCAGACATGTATAGGATTTCTCTGAACAAGTTTTAATCTTTATTGGATTGTGCCCATGATTAACTAGGCTGATGTAGTAGGGTTTTTTTGGTTCCCAGTTCCTTAGTCAACACAGATATGAATAAGCAGCTTGAATAAGGCTGCCTCAGTTGCATCTCATTTAGACTACTGTAACCTCGACCTTGGGGGAGCTGGGGGTGGCGACGGGCCGACAGGAAGCTCTGGCGTGGGCTGGTCCATGAAGTCACGAAGAGTCGGAAGTGACTGACCGAATAAATGACAATAAAACCTCCTCTACTTTGGGCTGCTGTTGAAAACTGTTCAGAAACCTCAGCTGCAGCCACACTGTTGACTGGAGCCAGTTAGAGAGAGCATGTGACTCCCTTGTTACAAAAGCTTCACTGGCTACCTGTCTGTTCCAGGACACAATTCAGGGCACTGGTTATGTCTTATAAATGCATGTGGGGGTATCGTGCCTGAGAGCATTTTGCACAAAAATTAAACTTTGGGGATGAAACAATTGGGTAACTGGAAAGAGGGATAGTCTCCAGCTATCAGCAGTAATGACTTGACCACAACTTATTTTGGGGTGCAGAGGCTTAATGTGTTGACTGGGGGATATCATATGTGAAAGCATTCCCCAGAATGTGCTGAAGCATCCTGTTAGGACAATCTCCCAGCAGCAGGAGTATATGATTTACAGTGTCCCAAAGCTTATTTTGGAGAGCAGAGGTATGCAAACTTCTGTACAGTTTATACAGGTTGCTTATGCATGCTAGCATTGAACCAAGCAGCAACATCAGCCTTCTTTGAAACAGCTGAATTTGAGATTTTTCAAACTGAAATGTTTTCCTTAGCTTTTTGGATTACGATGATTAAACTTTCAAGTATCCTAGGGGTAAATGGATAATTACATAGCAGTCGACAGAGGACTAGAACACATTTACTCCTACTGAAGTTAGGTTGGTGGCTACAGTGAAGGGGCCTTCTCAGTCGTGGCCCCCCATGAATGCCCTCCCTATGGAGGCTCACCTGGCTTTAGAATTCAATGGTTAAGTTGGGCGGTATAGAAATAAATAAATAAATAAGTTTGCACCTACATTACTATCTTTTTGGTGCCAGGCAAAGACCTTTCTTTTCTTCCAGGCATTTTAGAGACTTAGTTTTTATATTTTTATGTCTGTTCTTATATATCCTGTACTGTTTGTTATTTTGCACTGTATGGTATTGTATTATTCCAACCATTTGTAGTCCTCCCAAAGAACATTTGTTACTGGGCAGATTAAAAATAGAATAAATAAATTGAAATGCATGTTGTTAAAAGCAAATCAGGAAAGTATGTGATCAAAAAGGACATCACTACCAAGGTTTGCGCTTGCAACCCATTTCTAGGGCTGCAGTAAACCCAAGATTATACAGCTTCCTTTTGGCTGCAGTCTTATATACCTTTACCTGTGAACAAATTCCATTGAACTCAGTAGGGCATACTTCTGAGTGACAAGAAAAAATTGCACTGCTAGTTTCTTGTTCTCCAAATCCTCAGTAAATGTGTGTGGGTGTGTGAGGGGGGCATTGTTAGAAAGCAATGCTTGAGGGAGATCACATTTGGATAACTTGGGAACTTAGTCAGCACCATTATTTGCACAGTTATCTTTAAACTTCCTATGACTTTGTTTTTCCTACCAATTTAATCAGGTGATTTCTGTGTTTTTCTTCACAGTATAAAGATGTTGTGCTTTTTCTGATCTGGATCACGATTTCTGTTTCTCGTATTCCACTTCTCTTTTAAAAAGTAGGCATTTACACCTAACTTTGTCTCATAGTGAGGATGATATATTTTCACACTGATGAGCAACACTGAATTTAACCTGGTGCTTTTTTTCTGGCTATTGTGATTAATTTGACCTGCTGAACACTTTTAAGACTAAAGGCTCAATCCCATGCAGACTTACCTGGGAGTAAGCACCATTGAACTCAGTTGGATTTAACTTTTGTGTAAACATATATATAGGATTGTGTTGTCAGTCACAGACTTCTGTAGTCTAATTTTTGAATGAAATAATAAGCCAATAATTTTACAGCCCTGCCAATGGGGTTCTCTCATTTTTAACTATGTGTTTACTGAAACCATTTTACCCTGCTCCTCTGCCAAAATGGCTCTCGGGGCAGTTTGTATGAGAACAGCAAACAAGACCGTTCCTACCCATGGGTTAACAATTCAGGGGTTCCACAGCTACTTTTTTCTAGTAAGATCAGGGATAGTCAAAAGGCTGCTTAAACTCTTTGCACACACAGTGAACAAGAACAGAGGATCTAAAAGTACTCTTTCTTATTGTGTGTGTGGTTGTGTCAGAGATAATTTTTTTCTTCTTGCTGTCAGACATGTGATTTCATGAAGAAACATAACTTCGAGGAAATGTAATGATGATCACTCACAATAGCATATCTATCTCATTTTCACAGGTGAAAATAATTGAACACAGCAGATAGAAAAGGATACTTCAAATATGGAAGAAGATGCTAAACCTCTTCTAATCCCTGTCGGAGGTGATGAAAATGATGTTGGAATCCTCAATATTCAGTTTACCCCAGAGGACCTGAAAGGCAAAAGGTGAGGAGAAATACTTAACTATACACTTTCATAATAGTATGGACAGATTTCTTCCTGCTGGAATTCCCTTGTTCACACAATGATTAAAGGTGCAAATACCCCATTATCTTTTGCTTCTCCCCCCCGCCCCCAAAGAGCCCTGTAAGAAAACAGTTAAGCAGCCCTACTGAAAACAGAAATATCTTGTCTAAATTTGCAATGCAATGCAGTTTTAAATATTAGTTAAAAAATAGCATGCTGGTTCATTACAAGAGCATAAGAAGAGCCATGTTGGATCAGACCGAGGTTCCATCTAGTCCAACATTCTGTTCACACAGTGGCCAACCAGCTGCCCATGGGAAGCCCACAAGCAGGATTTGAGTGTATCAGCACCCCCCTTCCCATGTTCGCCAGCAATTGGTGTACTGGAGGTAGCATATTGCCATTAGTTCTAGTAACCATTGATAGGCTTATCCTTCATGAATTTGTCCAATCCCCTTTTAAAGTCATCCAAATTGGTGACCATCACTTCATCTTGTGGAAGGGCATCTCATAGTTTAACTCTGCACTGTGTGAAAAAGTACTTCCTTTTATCTGTCCCGAATCTCCCAGAAATCAGCTTCATGGGATGACCCCAGGTTCTAGTATTATGAGAGTTCTAAAAGTGTTCTGTAGTTCTAAAATAACTGGTGCATGCATATAGACAGAGCAAGTGTAAATATTGGGGGAGCACTGCATATACAAATGGTGACTTTGAGTTGGGGCCTAATTCTGGAATGTGAAAAAGGAGGATGGATACGTCTGAGCATGTGCAGATTGCATTTCTCTCACCGCAGAGTAAGCACAGGCTGTCCTCAGGCCTCTGGAATGTTCTGCCTTGTCCTAAAGTTGCCTGTGCTTAAAAAAGGACACAGGCCTATAAGGGAAGCAGCAGTGGCAGCAGGAACGCTACAGAGCTGGGGAGAGCTTTGAGCATAATTTCTTTTTACTGTCTTACCACCATAACTTGGTATTGAATTGCTCAACGGGTTGCATCCAACATAAGCCTCCCTCAGACAGAATGGCTCCTTCCCTCCACTGGAGGCTACTGATCTGGTGGAGGAACCCTGCTGGCATAAAGCGGGGTGACTATCTTTGTTGATTCCCCCTCTCCCTGCAGTCCCCTATGCCCCTCCCAAATCTACTCCAGATGGTGAGGGAACCCTCCAGAACGGCAGGGGAGGCGGTTCTGGGGGGCTACAGAGGGAGGGGGGGAAATCAGCGAAAATTGCCTCTCCCCTCCTTTGTGCTAGTGGGAGCGTTTTGAAGCACAACTCCACCAACAGAAAAGAAGCTGGATCCAACCCATTCTATTGTAGACTGCCTTGTGGATCCTTTAGAATGGCAGGATGTGCAGCTTTACAAATATAAGTAAAATAAAGAACTGTGGAAGCAAGTTCCTCTAACATCATAATAAGTATGCTCAGGATTGTAGCTTTAGTAGGCAGGATTGGCCAGAGGTTGTGGCTTCCAAGTACTTTAAGCTCTTAAACCTCTCCTCTTAGAAAGTTAATAACTGACAAGTTTTCTTCTGACAAAAACCCTACTCAGGTGTTTTGATTTTGTATAGAGTATACACACGAGGAAAGGAAGCACACCAGCCCCACCCTGCTCTGCCATTGTTGTGTTCGTTGCTCTGAACTCCTAGGGGGTGACTTTCTGAAGAGGGGAGCCTCCCGTATCCCTGGAGGCTCTCCATGCAATTCAGAACGCTGACGGATCCAGAGCGCTGTCCTCTTCAGAAAGTCGCCCACTATGGGTTCAAGGCAATGAATGTGGGGAGGAGGGGAGTGAACACGCTCCTTCTCCTTGCGTGTTTACTCTATACAGAATCAGAATGCCTGAATAGGGCTACAATCATCCTGGTTTCAGACGTGATGTCAGGGTGGAAACTGAGCCGATAGAACCCCAGAACAGTTCTGATTCTGAGGAGGATCAGCAATCCGTGGGAGAGGAGCCAGCTCATCCCTCACAGGCATTCCTGAGATAGTGACGCTGGCAGTGAGAAAGTGAGGGAGGGGGGCGTGCTAGACGCTCGATGCAGAGAGCAACGAGCGATGGAGGGCGCGGAAAGGAGGCGTAGCACCCGTTTGGCGCGCAAGCAATGGCCGCGTCCCGTGGACCCAAGGGAAAGAGGGAGGATCTCTCCCTAGCCCATAAGTTCAGGGTCTTCAAGTGATTGTCCTTCAAACGGGGACCAACTGCCTACCCGGAGCATAGGCCACTCTGCTGTTCATTGCTTAGTTGCTGGTGACTAGCATCTGAAAGAGGCATTAAGTTGTAAAAGTATTAAAGCCTTGAAAAGAATCCTTTCGTCTGTGTCTTGAGTTGGCTATTGGAGTGTACTGAAAGGGGCCGCTAGGGCGCTCCTGACACGTGCGTACTTACAAATTTAAGTATATGCCTGAGTGAATCAGCTCTAAAATGCAGCAGAATTGAACAGGAGGGGTAGGGAGATGGGAATAATGAGGTAGCACTCCTTAGGAGTGTGGCTTTGGAAGACGTCTAGGAAGCTTATGGCCCAGCTGAGGTCATTTGGGAAAACTCGCTCTTGTGGCTGTAGAGCTGTGCGTGGTTGAGGAAGAATTTGTCATATATTAAAGAGTAGGAGGTCAGTGGAGAGTGGTGCACATCTATGGGGTAACTAGTTAATACTATCTTGTTTTGGAAGAACTTCAAGGTAATGTTTCTGGAATGACATTTAATCCTTGTTGTTCAAACACTAACACAGATTCTCAGTTTCTTTAAACATATGCCACTGTAGTATATAATTTGTGGTTCTGGGGGGCAGCTTTACTGCTATTTGGTTAGCCAGAGAGACGCTCAAGTATGTATCCTGTGACCAAAAAGATAGTGTGGGGTAGGTTTTTTTTTGTCCTTTCATAATGGATCAAAGTCTTAGCAGTTATGGTGTGGTTTCACACAATGAGTGACACAAAGCAAGGGAAACTATACCTTTCAATTAGATCAAATTATCTCCAAAAATATAGGAAGCCAACTTGTGTATTCTTCATGCGTGTGCCTCCCTCTGTTTTTTAGCTTTTTAAATTTGACTTGCCAGAGATGTTATTTATTATTATTTATTGCATTTATACACCACCTTTTTTCCTCTTGCAAGGAAGATGTTGAGACTTTCAATTAGGGTTGCCAGCTGTCAAGGTTCTAGTCCATCCACTTCTCTGAGATCTAATTATTCTATATATAGAGGGATTTTATTTTTTGCGTGAAGAAGTCTTCAGCCATGTGAACTGCCCCATCTACAGTCTGAAGTGGTACAGCCCAGACAAGCTGATGAGAACCAAGCCTTATGGAACAAAACCTGTAGGTCATGGGAAACTATGTCCGACTAGGTTTGATGCTCTGTCCCAACCTTTCCCAATCTGGTGTCCTCCAGAGGGTTTGGATTTCAGCTCCCATAAGCCTGAGCCAGCATGCCAATGGACAGGAATGCTGGAAGTTGTATTCCAAAACATCTGGAGGGCACCAGATTGGGGAAAGGCTGCTCTATCCTTTGAAAAACAACAAAATCAAAACTAAGCAAATTTACTAGAGAGCATGTTGAACCGACTGAACTCAGAGGAGCCTTTGAATAAACCTGCTTGGAATCATGCTGTAAGAGAACCATCTGGAGATTGGGGCACCTTCCCTATGAGAAAAGGCTAAAAAGCATACGGGGCTTTTCAGTTTAAAAACATGATGACGGACGTGGGATCAGGTTAGAAGCTTATACAATTATGCAACTTGTGGAGAAAGTAGGTGGAGAGAGGTTTTTCACCTTCTGTCACACTGCCAAGGTTGACCAGTTCAACTGATTGGCCATCAGTTTGGGACAGACAAAATAAAGTACTTTACCCCACTCATAATTTATGAAATTTGTTGCCATATGACTGTGCTGGTGGCTTCTGGCTCAAAAATGGTATTGGGACACATTCTTGGATGATAGGCTGTTGGTCATGATGGCTGTGTGGCAGGGGTGCAGAAACTCACGCCTGTGGGCCAAATCCAGCCCACCTGAGGTCCTAATCTGGCCAGATGGCCACAGCCCTTTTCCTCTGATGGCCAACCATTTGGTGGTTTCCTGTCTTTTGCACTTATTTTCCCCATTTTAAAATGTTGAATTGCCTCTCCTAAGGCTTGCTTACTGGCAGTAACAGCTTGAAGCTAAAATATGCTGGCATTTTGTCCCTGCCCTGCCCACCAGTGGAATGCAGCCCCCATGAGCTTCTCCAGAAATTGAATTTGGCCCCTGGGCTGAAAGAGGTTCAATACCTGTGCTATATGGAGCCTCCATGTTTAGAGGCAATATGCTACTGCATGCCTGTCACTGGGGCACAACTACAGTAGATGCCTGTTGCCTTCAGGCCCTGCCTGTGGGCTTCCCAGAGCCATCTGACTAGACAGCAGAATGCTGTACTACAGCCTTCCCCAATCTGGTTCCCTTCCAATATGTTGGACAGCAACTCCTGTTAGCTCCCAATGGCGATGTTGGCTGGGGATGCTGGCTGGTGTTGCAGTCCAACACATTGGGAGAACACAAGGCTGGGAAAGGCTGCTGTACCAGGTGGATCTAGCTGTAGCAGGTGGATCTTTGTACCAGGTGGATCTTTGCTGTACCAGGTGGATCTTTGGTCTGATCTAGCAGATCTCTTATTCTGTGTTTGTTTTTGGGAAGGGTAATTTCCCTGTAACTTGATAAATGCACTGCACAGCTTTTGCAGGAGGAGATCTCAGTTTCTGCACCAGAGCAACTTTCATCTACAGGGCTGGCCCTACCATGAGGCAGAGTGAGGCAACTGCCTCAGGCAGCAGATTCTGGGGAAAGCAGTGACACCTGAGTGCCCCCCCCCCCACCATTCACTTCTCTGGGAGGACAGAGCTGTGTGTGTCACACAGCCTGTCGTGCACCCTCTAAGCTAGCCTGCTGCCCTTGGGTGTGGTGGGGGACGCTATCCCATTACCAGTGTTCAGGCAAGGTTCAGCTGCCAGTCCAGTTGGCTTCATGGAATGGAGGGGGTGCCATCTTGCCCTTTGCCTTAGGCAGCAAAATGTCTTGGGCTGGCCTTGCTCACCTACCCTGTGATCAGAATAGATGAGGTAAAGGTGTTAACTTTCCAGAACCATTACTCATCTACTCTTAACTTGGAAGGATTTTTCAGGCAGGTGGCTGATAGTAAAAGGCTGCATGAGGCATTGGGGAGTAGTCAGTGTATGTGGGGTGGAAGCCTTGTGGAGGGAATGTAAGGAGGAAAAGGCAACATGTTAGATCTGCCCAAATGAACAGGAGACGTCTAGTGGAGATGGGTAGTGGTGGACTCTGTTCCTGAATGGTCAGTACTGTCAGCTCTGACAAACCATTCAACTATTTAGATGTGAGGAACTGAATCCAGGCATTTCATCCACCCCAAAAGTGATCAGTACTACCATAGCACCAGTTACCTATTCAACAGGGAAGATCCTCACTTTCTGCTGCAAGCAGTCCATTGCTGCACAGGAACATCTCTGGATGCTGGAATCTCATAACTGCAAGTATGAAAGAATCTGGTGTTCATTAATATATGCCTTTGCAAATGTTCCACTTTGAAAACAAGATTTTCCTTTGTATCTTTATGATCAAGATAGCTAGAAACATGTTTGGCTTTTTTTTTACATGTTACAACTAGGTTAGGAACATTATGTCATGCTTGTCATTTTAAAATGTAAATAGATAAAAATGTATCCCTTTCAGAAATAAATTAGCTATTTTTTTTTACATAATTAGCATCTGCTTGCTTTCTTTTAATTTTGGCTAAGGGGCTATTGAGTTCCTGTTTCCCTTTCAGGCCATTCCATGTAGAACCTACAAACATTGTCAGTGTGAGCGATGATGTGCAGAGAGTTTCAGACGAAGCCTCAGCAATGAATAAGAGGATTCACTACTACAGAAGGCTCACTTCACCTTCAGATAGAACATTGGTAAGACAAAGTTGGGCTCCTGTAAAACTTCAGTTATGGATGCTGACACCCCTGCTGTCCTCCTTTGGATTGCTCGCTCTCTGGTGGCAGCGCTCCGTCTGATCAGCTTTTGAGTAAGATGAGAGCTCCCCTTCAGCAGTGTAGTCTTTATCAATTCACAATGAAGAGAATCTGGAGGGAAAGGAGGTTGGTGACTGAGATGTATGGAGATCTAATAACCAAGTGGGGTGAGTAAGGAGAAAAGCATTTCTAGAAGTTAGATAGGCCCAGCCTATCTTAAGGAGCGCCTCCAGCAACACCAGACAGGCTGCTTAACAAGATCAGCCTGAGATGGCCTTCTCTCTGTCCCATCAGCCAGGACAGCTAGACTGGTGGGGACGAGGGAGAGGGCCTTTTCTGTGGTGGCCCCCACTCTGTGGAACTCCCTCCCTAGGGAACTCCACCATGCCCCCTCTTTAATGAGCTTCCGTTGTGCATTAAAAACGTGGTTGTTCAGGCAGGCATTAGGGGTGGGTTAGGGTATTTTAGAAAATGTTTTTATTGTAGAATTTTATTGTTTTAAATTGTTTTATTATATGCTGTACATCGCCCAGAATGGCTGGGTGACCAGCCAGATGGGCGATTAATAAATTTAATAATAAATAAATAATAAATAAGACTGTTCCCATCTTTCCAAAGGTACATGGGGCTCCAGATGTGTTGATTGCATTGGTAGCAAAACTACCTCTGTCCTGTCAGTCTAGATTTTGAAATAGACTTTGCAGGACAAAAAGACAATACATTCTAAGAAGTTGCTCAGATTACTTTAAAACACTGGCACCAAATTCCCCAAGGGCCAAATTCCATTTTGGAGAAGTTCTCAGGGACCACATTCCAGTGGTTGGCGAGGCCAAAGGCAAAAGGGGCACAGCTGAAAATGTCAGCATACTGTAGCTTAAAGCTGTTACTGCTGGTAACTAAGCCTTAGGAGAGGCATTTCAACCTTTTAGAATGGGGAAAAAATGGCACAGAAGTCAGAAGACCAGCAAATGATGGCTGGGAGAAAGGAGTTGGGGATAGGCGAAGGGTCATCTGGAGAACCTCAGAGGGCTGCATTTGTCCCCTAGGCTTGAGAATCTGCACCCTGCTTTAAAACTAGGCTATGACAGGTGTTCAGGATCCTCAAAAGTTCTGGATTTGCATAAATATTTAGTTCCATTGCCTGTATGGGTTAGGTACTTTGAGGATGCATTTTCGAGTTACTTAAAAATAGAGCACTGAAATGTGTAGGGGTAGATAACCTGGTCCCCTCCAGATCTTTGGACTATAACTCCCATCAGCCCCAGCCAGAATGGGCACTGGGCATGTAGTCCTAAACATCTGGATGGCCCCAGGCTGCCTCCCTCTGAACTAGGTTATATGTAGCTACTGTTGAATTCTATAATCCAGTCCAAAGAACATGCATTTTGTATGTAGGTTTGCAGGGAGGTGATTCAGGTATATATATACTGGACTTCCGTGGGCAACATTCACAGGTGCAATTCTGTAGTGGCAAAATACAGCTTTAAGGCTGTACTGGGATTAGCGCGTCTTGTGTTCTTTTCAAAAACAGTAATTAAGCCTTCACAATGCTGTAAACCAGGGTGCAGGACCTCAGGCCCAAAGACCAAGTCTAGTCCTCCTGGGTTTCTAGTCCCAGCCCTCCAGTGTTCCTCAGATGGCCACATTCTCTTTACCCCAGTTACTACCAGCTGCTGGCAGTAAGAGCTTTAAGATAAACTATGCAGGTAGTTTGGTCCCACTCCTTTTGCCTTCAGCCCCACCTACCACCAGAATGTGGCCCCCAAGAGCTTCTCCAAAATGGAATTTGGCCCTCAGGCTGAAAGAGGTTCAGCAGCCCTGTTATAATAAATGACTAGAGGCAATCTTAAAAAACACTTTCACATTTCATTGGTGGTAATGCTGGAGGGGCAGACTGCCAGACTAGTGCAAACCTGTTTGCAGTGAACATGACTGTGTTAGCCCAGCATCCCCCAGCATGGTGCCCTCCAGATGTATCACTACAACACCCATCATCCCCAGCCAGCATGTAAATTGTGAGTTGCAGTGCGGCACATCAGGAGGAAGTCAGACTGGGGAAGGCTGTGCTAGCCCTTTGGTTTTGTTGTTCGACTGATAGAAAAACCGGAGTAGGATTTAATCTGAGCCAGGGCTGAGTAGCCCTTGAAACCCTTTTTCAATACTAGGCATCAGCTTTGCAACATGAGTTGTAGCACTAAAAGAGTGGTTGGCTGTGAGCATCTTTAGAGTGTATTTCTCTCATTACTGAGCGACTATAACTAAGCCTCCCATATCCAGACTTGTGAAGCAAAATGGGGCAGTAGAGGTGGGGGGAGAAAAAAAAAGAGTACTGTGTTGGAGCACCAGAGACTTACACTGCTTTGTGTTCTCTCTTCTGCCAGGTGGCTCCTGATCATGTACTTCCTGCTCCAGAAGAAATCTATGTGTATAGTCCATTAGGAACTGCTTTCAAAATAGATGGCTGTACTGATGGTCATGGGAAAAACTCAAGCGTAGTAACAATGTATGTGAAGTTACTTGGTACATGGCAGATACCAAGTAGATTATTTTGGAGTTTATGTGTTGTAAATTCACAATCCAAAATGTAAAAAGAAAAAGCAACCTCAAGTAATTTTGTTTCTTTATATTTCCATGTGTCCCCTGCTAGATTTATGATCTGGAATACAATGTTGGGTACATCCATATTAAGTATTCCCTGGGGAATAAAACAGGTAGGGCAAATCTGTGTGTGTATGTCATGAAAAATATTTGCATGAAAAATCTTGCACAGCAGATCTGATTTGCATTAACATCGTAATTTGCTAATGCGTTTAGTTACAAAACAATTCCATTTTTAACAGGCAGGATTTACTACTGGAATTTGTATTATTCTGCTAATGGGCATATTGACACTTTACTGCTGCTACAGAGTTCTGAAATCAAGGACAATGATACGTAAGTATGCGTTTCAGTAAAATACATGTGTATGTGTGGTTCTCCTTTAAGGAATCCTTTGCACCATGACTTGTGCCCTTCAGAATATTTTCTAAAGTGTTCAGTCAGTTGTAGGCTATTGGGCCACCTTCTTGCCCTGCATGAGCTGAGAGCATGCACTAGAACATCCAATGCTTCCCTGTGGGGAAGACTGGTAGCAGTGAGCAGGCTGTCATTCCAGAAGAGAGCCATTCCTGAGCTTCTCACTGAGAACTCCGGAACATACCTGGCATTAGCACATGACACCCTTGGACAGCTGCCAGGACCCCTGCAGGGCTCCCGCTATATGCTGGTGCCTGCCCTTGTCCTCCTGTGCTATGTGGCTAAGTCTGGGAGCCACCACTTTAATTTTGCACTATGCCTTGGAGAAGTGCTGTGTTGTAGGCACTGTGGGAAATTAAAATGGCTGCTCTAAGCTGCCTGGCGCTGCTGCCTGCTGGAACCCACCAACCAGCACTCTGTGCCCAGTGAACTTGCTTAGTCCTCATTGGGCTTTTTTGGGTCTACCTTTCGCTTAGGTTTCTTTTTTCTAAAAAAAAAAATTTGCACTTCTGCAAATCTTGAGGTTCCCCCAATCCTTCTGATACCTCCCTCTTGTGCATGGATGGTGCCTACATAAGGACCCACGCTCGGAAAAGAATATGAAATATAGAATTATATTCTATAGTTACACTCAGATATACAATTAACTTGAACCTAATGAAAATGTCCCATAGATAATTTCATTATTCATTAATACCGTGTTTTCTACATTCTAATAGCTAGTAATTATTTATTTAGAGAGCAATTCTATGGCCCCTAGACAGCATCTGGGGAGCCATAACATAGTTTGGATTTCTGCATCTGAGGTCAGAGGCAGCACTCAGACCTAGGAGTCCAAGCCCCCTGGCCCCTCCCGCTTGCAGCTGGCACAGAGAGAACCACACTGGCTGCCTCCCCAAGGTCGCAAAAGTGTCCTTGGAGAGGACGGAAAGGAGACAGTTCTGTGGGTGGGGAGGGGAGGGGCGTGGGGGGGTTGGCTTAGGAACAATCCTCTGACCTTCTCAGCCTCCTTCTTCCTGCTGTGCACAGCCCCAGCTAGATGGATGAAAAAGTCCATCTAGCAAAAATGCAGAGTGAGAGGAGTGCAGAGGTGAAGAACTTGCTCTGCATAGGATGCCTGTCAGACTCTAAGTTTGGAGGCTGAGAGGCATCTCGATAGGAGTGTGCTCTTAGCAGCTGAAATTAGACCTAACAATTCTAAATGCCTGTGCCACTCTTGGGGACTGCACCTGGCAACCCTATGCACAACCCACAATATATCTTAAAATCTGGTGAATTTATTTTCTGTCTACATGTGAGGGTTACTTCAGTGTTGCTCAGGGCAGGGCCTTTCTGTTGTGGTGCCAAGGCTGTGAAATTCTCTTCCCAGAGAAACTGATTGGTGCTGTTCTGTCTTGGCTTTAGAAGCTGAATGAAAACACTGTTTAAAGAAAAGTATCAGCTGATGGTGGCTGTTGTACTTTAGATATTTTGATTATTATTTTAAAAATGTAAGCCACTTTTGTACCCCAACTGGAAAAGCAGAGTATTAGTTTTAAAACATTTCAAACACTAATTTAAATCACTTTAATTGCACTGAAGAAAATGGGACTACATTGGATCCAGCTTACTCGGTTTAGGCTGTACACAGGCTTCTTCACTGTTGTCATGGAAGCTATATTCAAGTGTTTGCTGCTTTAATATATGCAGATCAATTAATTAGCAAAAAACACTATTTTTTATTTTACTGTTAGGAAACTGGGAATCAAGTTGTCTTATTATTTTTATGTGGTTATTTTAGGGTGCAATCCTATGCATGCTTAGGCAGAAAAAAGTCCTACATTTCCCAGGCTGGCTGGGGAATGCTGGGAATTGTAGGACTTTTTATCTCTAAACCTGGGGTCCCCAATCTTTTTGGACCCATGGGCACATTTGAGAATTTGAGAAACCGCTGTGGGCACCACCACAAAATGGCTCCCACAGCGGCTGTAGCTGCTCACATAATGCCTGCTGTGAGGGCTTGGTTAGTCAAAAATTAGCTAAAGAGGGGCAGGGGAGAAAAACAATGAGGCTAGAAGCTGGAAGGGAGGGGGAAATAGCAAGGGAAAGTGGTAGAGGCAAGAGAAAGAGCAAGACTAGAGTCTATGAGGGAGAGAAAGAATGAGCGTCTGTGGCGGGGGGGGGAAGAGCATCTATGAGGGGGAGAAACAATGAGCTAAAGAGGTGGGGGAGAATAGCAAGGCTAGAGGCTGGGAGGGAGGGGAAAATAGCAAGGCAAAGGGGTAGAGGGGAGAGCAAGAGCAAGGCTAGAAAGGGAGAGAAAGAAGACTGCCCTAATGTTTTCCAAGGATTTTCTTCAAACAATTTTCCTGAAGGGGTCAGGGAGGGGAGAGCTTTGTGGGCGCCCTTGGAGGTCCCTGCAGGCGCCATGTGGGGGACCCCTGTTCTAATGTTTATGTTTGATGCTAATTTATCTTTAGAAGACATGCTCCCTATACATCTAGCATAGGATTAGATGAGTAAGTCCTAGTATTAACCTTTTGCTTAATAGTTGCTGTTCATACTCTTGTTTTTTCAGCTTCCGTAGATACCTCAGCTTGGGAATTCCCAGATGTTTGCAAGTATTATTTTGGATCCTTTGGACAATGGTCTAGCCTTTTATTTTCAATGGTGTCTCTTATTGGAGCCATGGTGGTTTACTGGGTACTCATGTCCAATTTCCTTTTCAACACGGGAGAATGTATTTATAGTAAGTGCAACTTTTTCTGTTAATTTCTTGCAGCTGGGCCTTGGTTTTCCTACTTGACAAATAGATGTAATCATTCATAACAGACCTGCCATTGTTGCATCAATTCAGTCTCTCTACATTTCCATGCACTGAATTCTGTGAGTGTTTTAGAAGAGATGAAAATCTCACCCAACTTAATTATAAGTAACTTGCCAGCTACCTTTCCTCAGGTATTTAAAAAACAAAAGAAAGCCGCGGCACAGAGAGAAGACTTGTATGTTGCAGCCAGAGTAATCCTGCGGGGTTGGAGGAGGAAAGTACTGTGGTGGAGGAACCACCAAAGCCCTGCTGGGCTTGGTCCAGCAGGGCGAAAGGAGTGCGGGCATTCTTCCTTTTTCCCCCCAGCTGCTTTTTTTTTTGGGGGGGGGTACTTTTCCACTATTCTGGAGGGAAGTCGGGGGAAGATATCCTTAGCCTCCCCATCTGCTCATAGAATGCCTTCTTTTTGACATTACTGCCGCTGGGGCACAAATGGTGGAGCAGCAAGGTCAGTGGAGGCTTCCATACCCCAGCAAGGAGGCTTTTGGAGGTGGACTTCCTTCTTCCACCTCTGCATCTCCCTCTCCAAGGAAGATCTGCTGAATCCTATGCCCTTGGGATGCCCTTCCAGGGACCATAGGATCAAGGTCCACAATAAACTGTTAGAGCAATACGACAATGGAACCAATTACCTAGGGAGGTAGTGGGCTCTCCCACACTGGAGGCATTCAAGGTGAAGCTGGACAGCCACTTGTGAGGGATGCTTTGACTTAGATTCCTGCATTGAGCAGGGGGTTGGACTCGATGGTCTTATAGGCCCCTTCCAGCCCTACTATTCTATGATTCTATGAAAGTTTGCCTATGTGCCTCTCTTCCACAGTGGACTGTGCCTAAAGCAGCTCATAATTAAACATCAAATATCAAATCTGAGCATTAAGCAAATATCCAAATTAAGCATTAAGCAGATATCCAAATTAAGGCATACAATTGGAAACGATGAGAAAACATGGCAATGAATTCAAATAAAAAGTCAATTCCATAATTGTAGCATAGTATAAATACAAGGATACAATGAAATAATACAATCTGCAGTTAGTACATAACAACCAGACACAACAGCAAGATCGACAATAATTGAGGCGGGGGGACAGGGAGGACTAGTTAATCCAATCCTTGCTGCTGGTGCTGTTCTTGCCACATTCCAAGAGGCCCCAGTTTTAAATACAATTTGGAATCTTGGGGACAGACTCCACTTACCAGACTGGATGGTTCACAGCTGGCTCCCCCATTTTAATGTGGCAACTTTTAAGACATCTTGGAAGCAAACATGTTTTTTAAGAAATGAGAAGGCTGCAGTTCCACCCTGTAGTGGAGTCAATCAAATGGCATGTAACTCTTCAGTTATCCCTATGTTTGGCCTGGAGACAAAGACACTTTGTTCCCTTATGTCATTGGACACCCTTCTCACTTCAGAAAAGAGCTCCTGATCACTGCCAAAGGTGCCTGAGTGCAATGCAACAAAAATCATACTGACATTACGATTGTCTCCTAGGACAAGCAGGGGCTTGCTTTAAAATGAGAGGCCAAATTATCCTTCAAAGCCTTTTTCTCCAAGTAAAACACCTGAACAGTTCAGATTTCATCAGGCAGCACGATCCGCTAATTTCCCATGTACAGGTGTCCCATTTGTGGAAACTTAAAAATGCCCAAGTCTGTAGGGAATGCAGTCCATCTATAGAGAAGACATCTACTTAAATGACATATTCAATCGGTGTTACACCAGCTGCAATTAATTGCAGGGAGTGTATATTTAAAATACTTCGGGTTGGTCAGAAGTAACAAAGGGAGTATTTTAACCATACCCCATTATGACATGGGTGAGCAGAAAGTAGATCCCCTGATGTTATGGACTTCAGCTTCCAGCATTCCTGACCATTGGCCATGCTGGCAGGGGCTTCTGGGAGCTGAAGTTCAAAACTTCTACCTTCCGCCCAGCCTTGCTTTATGGCATCATATGCTTCCTTGCCCTCTCAAGGGTGTGAGAACAAACCCCTCCTGCCTGCTGATACCTTGATTGGTACTGTTACCATGGCACCAACATGAACTAAGGCTATGTGTAGTTCCTTGTTGTACAGGATTCAAAAGCAGCTTCATAACCTAGTTTCAATTCCTCATTAAGAGAAAAATCCTTGCTTAATGTTAACATCGCTAGAGCAATTTGCTAATAATTGCTTCTTCCCTTTCGAAACTTACAAAAGAAAACATAGCTATGTTAGTTATGGTAGTTCAAAATATCTAATCTTCATCTATAATTTAGACAGAGATAGCCCTGCCTTGATTACCCATGCTCTGGTAACCTCCTGGTTAGACTACTGTAATACATGCATCTTCCTTTGAAGACTGTTTAGAAACTGCAGTTAGTCCAGAATGCTGCTGTTAGATTACTAACTAAGACTGGGCGATATGATCATATTACGCCGGTGCTGTGCCAACTGCACTGGAACTCATTCTGTTTCTTGGCCCAATTCAAAGTGCTGGTTTTGACCTTAAAAGTCATTCATGGCTTAGGATCAGGGGTCTGTCTCCATTTATACTACCTGTACATTACAATCTTTATTGGAGGGCCTCCTGCAGTTGTCGCCACAATCTGAATTGAGGCAGATGACTATCAGAGAGAGAGAGGGCCTTCTTGGTAGTGGTGCCCCAGTTGTGAAATGATCTCCCCAGAGAGGCAGCTATTTTATTGCCCTTTCAGCACCAGGCAAAGGCCTTTTAAGGTGCAGTTTTAATCCTGCTTTTATGCTGCTACTTATGATTTTGTGGCTTTTAGCTTATTACTTTCTTGTTTGTACTTACATTTTAATTATTTTGTTCTTTTTGTAAAATGCCCTGGGAATATAATTAAAGGGCTGTATAAAGATACTTATGAAAAAATCAGTGAATAATATATTCTCCACTTAGGAGACCTGTTATAAAACACCCATTTTACGCCGAATGGTTTGTTAATGGAATAAACAGATGCCCATTATTTTAATGAATTGTTAGTGGCATGTATTAAAGAACACTGATTCTCAGGAAACATTTCAACATCACACATCAAGGTGTACTGGAACTGATTTAAATGTTGCAAAACCATGCAGGTTCTTCATGTTATGGCTGTCTTTGAGATCTGAGCATCTTCCTAGAGTATACATTTAATCATAGTTTGATTGTACTTTATTTAAATTTCCGTCCTATCACAGACGTGTCATAGCAGTATCTTTCTAAGCCTTTAAGCTGATCACATTTGGTCTGGTGTTGAGACAATATTTGCACTAACCCTAAACATGTTTACATGGAAGTAAGTCTAAATTGGTTTCGACAAGTCCAAGTAGGTATAATTAGTCTTAAACACCTTTTTAAATGGACCGCACTATTATCTTACTATATTTATTTGCTTAAGCTGTTTATCCAGCAGATGGCAATATAATGCATGACAGGGAGAGGAGTTAGAACAGGCTAAGTTGCATAATCACAGAGGCATTTTGCCCTCCCTTTGGGTTCTTACACTACCTTGAAATATCATAGATTGCACTGTTTATTTTAATATTCTTGTCTCTTAATGGTTATGGAGGTAAATTGACAAAAAATACAGAAGGAATTTGAAATAAGTAGACAAGCCAACAGGGATCTAGGCATAGCCAGAGCCAGCATTCGGCAACATCGGGCAGCTGTCTGGGGCCCATTGATCCAGCACAGTCTTGAAATACACCCCTTGATCCTCTCCGGGAGCTGAGAGCCCAGTAATGGTGAATTGAGGATGTTGGATCAAATGCAAATGGTGTATTCTTACTGGGGGAGTGGCTCACATCCTCAACAGAAGCTAGTCCAAACTTTTATATATGTGCACGCATGCGCACGCACACACCTTCTCACCACTGCTAAACTACTCTTTATTTAGGAAATCATTCTACCAATTGTACTGAATCTCTCTTCCTAATGGGCCTTCCCCAACCTGGTGCCTGCCAGCTATGTTGGACTACAAGCCCATCATCCCCAACCACCAAGGTCAGTGGTCATGCTGGCTGGGGATGATGGGTTGTAGTCCAGTGCACCAGGAGACTACCTGGTGGGGGAAGGCTGGTTTAAATCGACTGTTTCTTTCCCAAGCTTCATTCTGAGATCCTCTCAAATATTTGAAAACTGCCTGCATGTCCGCCTCCCCATAGTTGTCTTTTCTCTAGGCAAAATAGACTGTCTCTAGCCTTTTCTTATTTTGCATGTCCAGAGCCATTTAACATTCTTGTTAGGTCCCTCTGAACCCTTCCCATCTGATCCATCTTTAACAAAGTGTAGTATGCCGCACCGTGCTTAATGTCTACACTTCTTTTGTAACCCACTTAGTATATAGAAAAGCAGCCTATAAGTGTTCTAAATAGAATGAGCTGTGCTGTGGTTCAGGTCAGCTTGTGGGTCCTGCTATCTGACCTGGAAGCTCTCTCCCCCATTCTCACATGGGGGTGCTTGTGTTTGCTCAAAAGCAAGGGCAAATTGCTATACACATGCTCATGTAACGTTACATATCCTAGGGCTGAGCACTTTCATTGTAAACAAGTTCTGGGGTGGTGGGTAACTCTGTGGCACAAATTCAGCCCTGTAGATGCTCAGTTAGCTTGTTTCAGACAAGGGCTTTTCCACTTGAGTGGAACAGAACCATGACACTGTGGGGTGTTGTTTCTGTTGATAAAAGCCAGCGTGTTTTTAGGTTTTTATAATATAGTAACTGAGGAAATAGCTGCCTTCTATATGTCACCTTCAACATGTGTCATGTTTGTTCTAAAATGTACCATCTGAAGAGACTAGCTGCAGGTTTCTGGTGTTCTTAAGGTGTTTGTTTTCTTACTTTTCAGATTATGTTCATGGTATTAATGTAACAGATATTGTTCCTGGCACAAATGGGAGTGACATAGGTAAGGAAAACCTTAAATGTTCTGTTTCTTACCCCAACAATGTTCTGATACAGTACAAAGGACCACCTCTTGCCACCTTTGGCTTAGGTGAACCCCTTTGAGACCTTCTCCTTCACAAATAGAGTGGAGGAAGGAGTGGGATCCATCACTGACCCCACCCCCAATGCTTTTTAATTTATTTTATTTATATACCACTCAACTGACAAACACCCTTGGTGTACTTTACAATCATAAAAAACCCAAAACAATGAAAAAATAACTACCCAAACAATGAATACACCAATGGAAATATCAAAATTATTAAAATAATAAAACATTAATTTAAAGATCCAGCAGTAAAGTCAATAATCAAATAACAGATTAAAGATTAATATCTGCTGGAAGAAGAGGAAGGTCTTAGCCTAGTATCTAAATGAACAGTGAAGACGCCAGGCGGATCTTCCTCGGAAGGGTATTCCAGTGTTGCTGTCTCCAACCTCCATGCGTAGAGCTGAAGCACACATGTAAATGTCAATGCCCATTCTCAGACTTCCACCTCTGTGAGTAGAGATGGGGGGTTAGGAGGTGACAATACCAAGGGCATGGGGGAGATAAATAGTTTTTTTGTGTGTGCTTTCAAGTTTCCTCACCATTTAGGCTCTGGGATGAGGGGAAAACCACTGTGGGCAGTCCACAATTTGTGCCCCATAACACTGTGTTCTGTTTCAGAGGCTTCCCCAAATTGAAATGCTTGATAAGAGGGGCTCAGTTGAACTCACCAGAGAATGTTCAGTCCTCTGAGGGCCTACATTTCTTTCTTTACATTTCTTTGGGTGCCTTCTTGCTCAATGAACTCAGGCATATTTTAGTGCTATTTAGTGAATATTTAGAGCAAAATATATTATGCCAGTACTTTTCCAGCTGCACTGGCTGCCAGTCCATTTCCGGGCCCGATTCAAAGTGCTGGTGTTAACATTTAAAGCCCTTAACGGCTTCGGGCCAGGTTACCTGAAGAATCGCCTCCTCCCATATGTGTCTGCCCGGACCTTAAGATCATCGTCAGCGGCCCTTCTCTGTGAGCCCCTGCCAAAGGAATTGAGGCGGGTGGCTACTAGGAGGAGGGCTTTTTCTGCTGTGGCACCCCGGCTCTGGAATGAGCTCCCTAGTGAGGTTTGCCTGGCACCTACATTGTATTCCTTTCGGCGCCAGGTGAAGACCTTTTTATTTTCCCAGGCATTTTAGCATTTTAGCTTTCTAAATTTTTAGCTTTGCTATTTTGAATCTGTATTTTAAACTCCTGCACTGCTGCTAGGTTTTATTGTTGTTGTATTGTTATATTGTGGTTTTAATGTTCTATATATTTTAAATTGCTTTATTGTGTGTTGTTTGGTTTTAATTTTTGTGAACCGCCCAGAGAGCTTCGGCTATTGGGCGGTATAGAAATGAAATAAATAAAATAAATAAATTGTGACTTGGGAGAGAGGAAAAGAGGAAAGGAAAGATAGGGGAGAAGGGACTGCCTTCTGTTCAAAAATACTCAGCTTCTCCATGACATTCACTACTGAGTAAATAAAGGCATATGGGCTTATATGAGAGTTATGATATCCCAGGGTTGGGTATAGCTAAATGTAGCAGCAATCAGTTAAAGAAACCAAGAGGGATATATTTAGAAAGAAATTTGACTTTTTGAGTAGAAAAATGTGGGATAGAGGGATCCTCATTTCCCAAAAGAAATATCTCAGATTTTTTTTAAAAAGCAGATTAAAAGCCATCCTGATTTCAAATGGTAACTTTCTATAAGATAATTTTTGGGTTTTTAAATTACATTAATTCCAGTTTGCATCAGACTCCATGGGAAAAATCAACCGCTTGTCTGTCTTCCCCATCCACACTCATAAGAGTTTCATGTAAATTTCAGAAATACAGACAACTTTCTCTCAAACATTTCTCTTAGACAATGGAGATTAAACAGACTGGCAAAAAGTAATGCTGATGACTCAGTTGCATCCATTGGCGTTTCAGAAATATGACTAAATGCTCCATGAAGCTTTGTGTTTAAGGGCATTGTAGCCAGCTAGGCATGCAGCCAGTGTGGGATGAGAAGATTTGCATTGGGGAACATTCCATGGAATACATAGTTATACTTTGTGCATAAATCACGGCTGTTACTGCTGACAGCTGTTTCCACCAGGCCCCCAAAATGGTAAACTTGTACCACAGAAGTCAGTGTGACTGTGGCTGAAACTACACAGGACTGGGGCACAGCTGAATGCTTCAGCCTAGATCTGACCCGACTGTGCATAAAACAGGTGGGGGCAGATTTAACGAACAAAAGGAATGTGCAGTACTCAGCCCACCACCCTACCTACTGCTTATCTCTCTGCAGCCCCTCTTTCAAAGAGTTGATTTATACAAAATGCACTTACATGTGCAGGGTTCCCCTTGGCCTAGCCCATTGTTAAAACAAAGCACCAGTAGCCCTCAGCGACTCCCTGTATGGCCCCCAAGGCTGGCAGGACTCCACCCATTTCCCTCCCACAGTTCAGCTAATAAGCTAGGCTGCAGGGGAAAAGACTGCTGTTCCCTGGCTTCTGAGATTGCTATTTTCCTGCTGCTAGTAGCAACGGAGAAACAATAATCTCACTTGCAATTGCTGGGGGGCTGGAAGAGGCTTTCACCTTCCCCTTCCCCAGCGATCCCTAGATCTCAGCGGGCAGGGAAGGGAGGTCTGAACCTTCCCCTCCCTGCACACTGAGTTGTGCGTGTTGCAGGGAGGAGGAAGAGTGTGTGTGTGTGTGTGTGCGTGCGCGTGTGTGTGCGCGCGCGCACGTGCGCACGCACATATGCAGCCCCTGGCCCCCCAGCTGACACTGGATGTGGCCCCTGGGGCCGGAAAGGTTGTGCACCGCTGGCTTAAAAGATCCTTAACTTGTGTGTTGGCCCCTTTGTATGGAGTGTTTGCATGCTAGCAATCTATGGCCCAGGGAGAAATTACACTGGCCTGTGAATGCTGTGCATAAAGGGGCTGGCATATAGGCTAAGAAGCATCCTTGAAATGAGATGCAGGCAGGGCCATCTGGAACCTTGCAGCGGTAAGTGCTTTTAGCGTACCCTGGTGCTTGTATAAATCTTGACTTTGGTAGCGTAGAAGTACAGATTCTTTGCTCATAATAATTATGTAAACATTTACTCAACAGAAGCACTGCAGCCTTCCCCAACCTGGTGCCCTCCCGATGTTCTGGGTTTTAGTTCCCATCAGCCCCAGGCAACATGGTCAGTGGTCAGGGAGGCTGGGAGTTGTAGTCCAAAATGTCTGGAGGACCCAAGGGTTGGGAACGCTGATGTATGATATATTTGTGGTTTTTGGAATAGTTCCAATAGTTATGTCAGACTTCAGCAACAAAAATTATTAACCAGTGCTTGGGGACAATGGGTTGGGCCAAGTCATTTGAGCTTAGTTCCCATTGAACTCAAAGGGATTCGAGTCGTATCTAACATGCCCCCTTGATTTCAGTAGGACCGAAACTCAACTAACCTATTCCGAATCCAACTCAATAAATATCTGTTAGTAGTGCAGCCTTGTAATTAGGCACTTGCCTACTCACAGCAGGCTAGTGCCTAACTCCAAGCAACAAGGCACAGCCTACAGCCATCTGGAGGGAGAGAATCCATCTAGAGATGCAGCCCTCATAGTGGTACACTGGAGAAATGCAGCCCATTGGCTGCTGTCTTGATTGTCTCTCTTTCTCTTGTTTTCTACAAAAGGGGCCAAGGGGGGGAGAGTAAGCATTCAGAGAGGCAACAAAGAAAACATTCAGCTGTGTTTCCCAAACCGGAGAACTGCTGTGAGTCGCTCAGTCTCTTGCATGAGCCCTACATGCAGTGATGGCAGGGGGACGGTGTGCCAGGGACAAGAGAAGAGAGCGGGACAGGAGGGATTATTGCCCCACAATATATTTTTCAAGGCTATACTAGTCTTAAATTTTCATTTCTCAGAGTAGGTATATAGAGACTTCTGCGAATGAATAGGGCAGAACTAGTACTCAAATAGGCGTAGCATTCAAGGGATAGATTTTCTATGGACTGTGAGATGGAACTAGGGCCCATGTGGTATTTATCCCTAAGCTACCTCTTGCTTTAGGCACAGTAGAGATCTTATTCATCTCAGTGTTTAGGTTCTGGTTTCCAACACACAAACACATACAGACACAAACATGCACACACTCTGTATATCTCTCTTGTGCATTTTTGTACTTTCCTGGAACTAAATCACTCTTCTGTTTCCTTTTTGGCTTTACAGTACTATGTCCAGGTGATGCTGGCTCAGATGTGCCACGAAACAAAACTATTATGTTTGTTTCTACCAACGGTACAGGATTTGAGATGTTTGAAGAGTGGTGGAGCAAATCGAGAACTGTCCCAATTTACTTGACTGTCATTCTTCTGCTATTGAATTTTAAGTCTCCATCTTTTTTTGCCAAATTTAATATCTTAGGTAGGCAGTAATATTGTTGGAGAAGAAATCTTATTGTGTTTTGAAAAAAAGTACATAATGACGTTCCCTGTAAGAACTGAAATGCTTTCTTCCTTGCATATCCGCTGTCTCGGCTTAATCAACTTATTCAGTATTTCACTATTCTTTTTAACTTTCTTTAACTTGGGGCCTGCATCAACTTTAGTTTTTCAAATACTGTCACTGTATAACCAAGGCAGCAATATGAGGGGAAGCATTTAGAACAAGAATATTTTATTTATTTATTGCATTAATATCCCACCCTTTTTCCTCTTGCAAGGAACCCAAGGCGGCTTACATTCTCCTCCTCCTCCTCTCATGATCTATTTTAACATTTGATCATGTTCATGAAAATAAGCGCATTTTAGCAAGTTGATGTTGCTAAATATGCAAATTTACTGCAGTGCTTCTGCTGGCAAAACATGTCTCGTGTGGGCCTCCACAAGTCCCTACCAGTTGCCCGTTTTTGTACTGGTTCTCTCTGAGAATCGGAAAACTCAAGTTCCCAGCACTGCCTATCCAGCACTTTTCAGTGAACACATGTGTTCCAGCAACCTGTCCTTTTAAATTTATTCCTTGTGCTTTTCTCTGAGAATAGTTAGTTCCCAGAACTTGAGGGTTTAATTAATTTCACACACACCCATACAAATGACCATTGTGGCCACAG
The DNA here is from genome assembly GCF_057233095.1 of Heloderma suspectum. Classification (NCBI taxonomy): domain Eukaryota; kingdom Metazoa; phylum Chordata; class Lepidosauria; order Squamata; family Helodermatidae; genus Heloderma; species Heloderma suspectum. The sequence goes on along the minus strand of NC_139459.1, from coordinate 37,249,738 downwards.
CCATTAAAAAAATAAAGTAAAATGGCATTAACATAATTTTCGGCCTTACTCCCCCCACCTGTGTTCTCTCCTTGTTCATGGCTGGTTGAATATGATGTAAGGTAACTTAATTTCAGTATCCCCAAAGTTATTCCTAACGTTGATTTACAATTGAAAAAATGCATGGGAGGCTGGATTTTTATTTATTTATCTATTTATTGCATTTATATCCCGCCTTTTTTCCTCTTGCAAGGAACCCAAGGCGGCTTACATTATACTCCTCCTCTCTGTTTTATCCTCACAACAACAACTCTGTGAGGTAGGTTGGGCTGAAAGGCTGTGACTGGCCCAAAGTCACCCAGTGAGCTTCCATGGCCAAGTGGGGACTAGAACCCGGATCTTCCGGCTCCCAGTCCGTCACTCTCACCACTACACTACACTGGCTCTTGTCCTACGGTAAATATTTGCCTATTTTTCTTTGGGCTGGCACTAGCCTGTGTGTGGGTCGCATGGAGATCGGAGAACACCTTTTCTGCCACTTGTTAGTCTAAATCAGGGTTGGGGACTCTCTAGCCCTCCAAATGTTGTTGGACTCCAACTCCCATCAGCCCTAGCCAGCATGGCCAAGAACCAAGGATGATGAAAGTTGCAGTCCCACACCATCCGGAGGGCCACAAGTTGCTCACTCTTGCCCTAAGTACTTCAGTGTCTCATTTTTTTTCCCTTTGCCCCATTGCAGGTACCATTTCCGTCATTTATCTAGTTATCCTTGTTACCGTGAAAGCTGCACGTTTGGGATTCCATTTAGAATTTGACTGGTCTAAAATGAGTGCATATTTTGTGCCAGGTAAACCTTTTTTTTAAACAGTTTTTCTGGAAAGTTCCCTTTCGGTCATTTAATAGGGCACTTAATTTGTAGGTCCAAATTATCCTTCTGTCCTTACAAACTTCTTCTTTCTATTCCTGGAAACTCAGGTTGCTGATTCAGGAATTTCCTTTTCAAAGCAATATGCAGGAAGCCACTGCAATACTGGCTGCTATATCACCATGGATATAATGGCAAGAAAATAGATTTAGATGGAACATAGAGTATAAATTATCATTTCTGCCCTTGAGCAGTGAAACAGGATGCCTAAGCTGATTGTGCAGTTACCTTCATTTAGGGCGCAATCCTATCAAGATAGGCGGCTGCCTCCGAACTTGGAGGCGACTGCCTATCCTAAGCAGGGCAGGAGAAGCAGGGAGGGGATCGTTCCCTCTGCGCTTCTCCTGCCCTGCTTTTTTGGCCGATTGTGGCTGTCTAGCTGCAGAAGCACGGAGCAGGGAAGGAGGCTGCTATACGACACATAGGTTGTGTCGTACATGCAGCTACGCTCTCCCTGCCCTAGAACACCCCCAGCCATGCCCCTTTTTGGCCCCTCTGCACTCCTTTTGTGAGTGCGGAGGACGAGGCTGTCCCGCGCTTCTATGGCCGTCTAGCCACTGTCTAGCAGGCATAGGTTTGCTCCTGAAGTCTTTTAAAGAAAAACTTTAATGGAAAGGATACTCATGCAGATGTGAAGGATGCTTCCGTATTAGGATAGCCTGCTCCAGAAGATGTTTTGAATTAAGATGACCCACTTCCAATTCTGTGGCTTTGTATGAGACAGCATGCAAGGAACATGTTGACTGAAATCCTCGTAGCATTTTTCACACTTGATTGGATCCAGGAGAGCCTTTATTTCAAGCCTGCTAATATCCAGGGTTTGACAGTATATGATGAAGATGATGATGATGAAAAATATTACATAAATACTAGATGCTCCAAGTGTTTCCCATACATTGTCTCAGTAATTCTGACAACAACCCTATAAGATGGTCTGTATGATTCCACCCCCGGCCCATTACAGATGGAGAAAACTGAAGATAAGAAACTGTTCTGCCTAAGGCTACCCAGAAAAGTTATGGCTGTGCTAATTTATGTGCATAGTGTATGCTCTTAAGCACCATGCTACACTTAGCCCTACAAATTATGGAACATCCTTGGTGTTTCCTACCCTTGCCAATTCCCATCCTGCTTTGCTTGTCAACTCCCATCTTGCATTCATATGCAAGATGGGAGTCTTCTATCTCCTTCAGTTTCTGCACTCAGCTGAAGAACTGCAGAGAGTGAAAGACCAAGGCAGTTCAGATGAGCAGAGATGTGTGGGAACTGTTCGGTGAGAAGCATTCCCAGGTCTGACAGTTTCAGAGTGACTTCAGTGTGGGTGGAGGTTGGACTTGGTGGTCTTATAGGCCCCTTCCAATCCTACTATTCTATGATTCCCTGTCCTAGGGCTGTGGATAGATTGACTGTCTTTTCGAACCTGCTCGCACCTGGAGTTGCCATGGCACTGCTTGAGTGCTCTTGAGGCCATTAGCTTCTTTGTTTTTTCTTCTTCTGAAGGTTTATGAGACATCAGGGATGGCTCCATTCACCTTTACTAGGAGTGTCATTGTGCTGCCATAAAAGCTCTGAAGCATTTGTTTTCCTCATCTGGTGTTTGATTAGATTACTCTTTTTTTACTTCCTCTGAGGCCAGGGGAATCATTATACCAGTCACTAATTTTTAATTATTCCTTGTCTTTAATATGAGGCTGAGGGAGTTAGAAACAGTATTTCCTCCCCAGTGAATTTCAGAATTTCTTCCTGGTAGTATTCATGTTTTACAAGGCAAAGCAGTCTTGCTGTTCTCCAAACTATGATGTATTGGTGGCCATAAAACCAAAAAGAACTGCTAGGGACTGATTCCAACGTAACGTTTTCCTCCACAAAATAATGCATATGGAAAATATTCTGTAATAAGAAGTCCCTGTCAATGTTCTACTCTAATATTGTCTTCCACGTAGAAGCCTTTGACCCAAGTTCCTCTGAGGGAGAAAAAGAGGAAACATGTTGAAAAAATTTTCAGCAAAAAATGTTTTAAAAGGAAACCACTCGGGAAACCAAACTCTGTGGAGGTAATCTGGGCAGGCCTGTAGCTGGCCTAAAGGCTCGGGGTGGGGGGGTTGTCCAAAAAAGTAGGGGGCCAGTTCATCTGGTTTGCAGGCCTTTAAAGACAAAATTGTAAACTTTTTAAATTAGTTGTTTATGAAGAAGAAGAAGAAGAAGAAGAGGGGGCAGAGAAAATTTAGGGTACCCAGCCCCCCCCATCACTGGCTTGAGTATGGGGATGCTGGCTGTGTGGGTCCCCAATTACACAGAGAGTTCTACTGATATTCAAGGAAATGTGAGTGGAATTCCTCTTCAAACCCTGTCAGTCAGTGCATCAAGGTTGGAACTCAGTTCCACCTGAGTTCCAACCTGAGAGGGGGGGACTGAAGTGGGACGGAGGGGATATGTTGGTGTACCCTATTCAGGCTTAATGCCTGAATAGGTCTTTTCTCAGCTATCGTTATGGACAAGCAAGTAGCAGGGCTGGCTTATGTGATAGCAGTGGCACCCTGGATAGTAGGAAGGGGGTGATGGAAGAGGTGGGCTGGTTCCAGGTTTGAAGGGTGCCTGGGTAAAGTCTCCTGGGGTGGGCCCCCTCCTTTGTCAGTGGGCCTTGGTGGGTTTATCTGGCTGCAGTAACAGTGCTCCAAACTGCATTGAGTGGCTGGGTATAGCTACTCCTTTAATTTCCCAGAATGCTCCAGAGCAATGCTAGGTCAGGGGCATTGTGGGAAATTAACATGGCGAGGTCCAGCTGCTTGGATGCTGGGCCAGAGAAAAGGGGGGAGGCAGTGAAGGCATCAACAGTGGGCCCTGCCAGGTTGCTGGGGGCCTGTCACCTGTCCTAAGGCACCAGGTGGTGACACTGACCCTGGAGGAGACCCCTCCTTGCCCCCACCAACTCTGTGTTTGATCGCGGAAAGGAATTCTCTGTTCTGGGGAACCTCTTTTAGCCCAAGGACTGAATTCCATTTTGGAGAAGTTCTCAGAGGCCGCATTCCAGTGGTGGACTGGGCCCAAAGTCACCAGCATATTTTAGCTTGAAGCTTTTACTGCCAGCAACTAAGCTTTAGGAGAGACATTTGAGCCTTTTAGAATAGGCGAAAAAAACTGCAAAAAGCCAGGAAGACATCAAATGATCGGTAGTAGGGGGAAAGGGAGCGGGGCCACAGAAAGGAGATATGGCTATCTGGGGGACTCTAGAAGGGCTGGATTTGTCTCCCACCCCAGCTCTACCCAGTGGTAGGCATCCCTGCTCTGCACTCCTGCTCTACTCACCTGTATGCGCTTGTCGCTCCCTCTGCCACTCAATCTCTCCTCAGTGCTCCAGCTGAGTTCAGAAGCTGAAGAGGGTGGAAAACATTACTTGAATGGGTCCCACAAGTCATGCTCAAGTCCACCCATTCTCACTTTACTTGGAGAACTGGCCAGGACAGAAGCTGCCTGGCTGGTTCCCTGTAGATGATGGAGATGGCTGCAGCTGTTAAGGGGAAGAGACAGAGCTCACTTCTTCTTTGTTATATCTTCCATGAACTTGACAGAATTGAAACCACACTTAAGATTTCTTCCTGTATTGTGGGGCGGGGGTGGGGGAATGAGGGAGTGGGGAACAGGAATAATGAAAGTGGATTTAGAGAAGGCATTTGTTAATGGAAGTCCTGTTCATGTGGACAAATTGTTCCATGGTAGCCAATTCAAAAGGCGGCCATGTGCACATAGTAAGTTATTTGTATGACATGGCTCTCTGGGCAGTTCTGGAAATTTATCATCCTACCAATGTCATCTCTCCCTGTTTGTAGTTTAAAGTGATATGGAGACAATGCAGAAATGCTTATGTAGCTGTGTATCACAATAATTGTCTGCCAGGCCGTGTACTTAGTTACAAGAGCTGGTGTAACACAGTGGCTATGTGTATGAACACCACACACACCACACCCAAGTTCTAATTTCACCTCAGCTGTGAGCTCACCAAGCAGCCCACTGTCTCTCATCTTCATGCATTAAAACAGAAAGTGGAACTTGCAGTTGGTACAAAAGACACTCCCCTGTAAAGCTAAGGATGGAAGAAGTTGGATCTTCAGCTTGGATTAACTTGTAAGAAATAATTTTGGAGCCTTATTCCTTTTCTGGAGAACCTGAGATACTGACTTGTTGAGCTGCCCATGCAACAACAGTTAACATGATTAAGAGAAATGGAGTATTGGAAAAAATGGGCCAGTTTTATTTGCCCCATGTGTATTGATGTGTGTGTGAACACCTTAACTTATTTCTTTACTGATGGCAGAGCCTAGTACGGTTCTAAATTATTATTTAAGGTTGAGTGTTTTGGGGGGAGGGGGTTATAGGTGATTGATAAAATTTATAAACTAAGGTCATTTTGATTAAAAGAGAAAGAGTTGCTGTTTGCTATAATGAAAAGCACATATAACTCTGAGGAATTTGTTAGGAGTCCACACCAAGATTCAGGATTTGTGGTTTGGACACATTTTCCTCTCTTCTCCTTACCACTATAATAGTGTAAATAACAGTGCTAAAAAGCTTTCCTAGTCAATGGTTTATTTTTGTGGTAAACATCGTTTCCCATCCAAATGATGAAACAGAGCATGATTTAACTTTGGCCTGACAGCAGGAGTAGGAAAAAACATTTGTGTAATCCATTTGTTTCAAGGGGCTTGAGTGATGTGCACTCTTCTTAGTCCTTCTTGGTAAAGATCCAAGTAGAAAGAATGTCTTGGAGCCAAAGGTAGTACGGGCAAATAACTTGCCCTCTAGCATGCTCACCCAACACGCGAATGGGTCAGCTCATGCAATAAGCACATATTGTGATGGGGGGCATGTACAACATTGATATGCACGAGAACTTCACCCATGGCTGCCATGATGTCCGCTTCAGCTCTGCCTTAGCTTGCTGTAGCGTGCAACATCGAGCTGTTCTGTGATGGGCCTCCAGATGGCCTGCGTCAGAAAACACCGCTCAGATTTTACTGTTTACTGACGCACTTAATCTGTGAATGTTCATAGTCTGCATCCAAACAGAGCAGGGGGGAAAGGGTGTGTGTGTGTGTGTGTGTGTAAAATGACGCAGCTTTGATGAATTGTTTGTAAATCTGAACAGATGTCAAGCCGGTGACTGCATCCTGGTGAATCCAAGTTTAACTTTAATCAGACCAGTCCCACAAACACTGGATGTTCAGCCCTGGCATTCTGTTAGATCGTGGGTGGGCAACTGACTCAGTATTCAAGAGCCATCTTTGAACGAAGCATCGAGTCGCACCATGTTTTTACCTATTTTTATGAAACAAAAAAAGAATACGTCTTGCATAATCTGAATGATCACTCTGGAAGACAGTAAAAAAGCAGATGTTCTTGGGCAGCCCTAGGCATAAAATGGCCCCCTCTCCCAATTCAGAGTGGGGTGGCTCAGCCTGGTACCCTATTCTGCCCTTAAAGAATGGATGGAGAAGTAGCGTTCTGGTGGAGGGAGTCTAGCTCTACCTAAACTTCCTAATATTTTAAAATACAAGCAGGCAAGAATTGTGCCACAGTGCTGGAAAGGGGGCGTGCGAAACCTTAAACAAAACTGTTTTGAAAAGTAAGCCTGTAAAATGGTTGGGACATTTGTTGGAGGAGGTAGTTGAGCTCTTTGTGTTTGTCTGGTGCACCAGGGAAATATTCAGCCTCACATTTTTATTACTAAAATGTAAAAACAACTTTTAAAAGGTACATAAAATGTATTTCATGGTGGGAAGAAGGAACATGTTCTGCTAGTAGTTAAATTAGAAATGGAGGGCGGCACCCACCAAGAAGCACAAAAAGAGGGAGAAATAAAAAGCTGTATGGTTGCAACATGAAACGGATTTACTGAACTTTTACATGCACATGTTGGGGGTTTTCTTTTAAGTTTAATGAATCTGTGGCTTTTTAAAAGGATATTTAAGGCTACAATCCTCTGCATAATTAGGAGTAAGTCCCATTAAACAGTGGGGCTTACTTCAGAATAGACATGAATATGATCACATTGTTAGTTCAGTAAAGCGGTTTCATCTTGCATCCATGGATCAATTTCCCTCCATCTTTTTTATTGTACTTGTATTCCTTATCACCAGCCAGACATTTGCCTTAATAGGCCCTTGATAATCATGCAGTGAAGTTCCACATAACACAATTACAGTAGAACACCCTTTGAGGGGTGAGGGGGAAAACTGTAGTTTTCTGCAGGGAAATGCTTCCCTTTGATAGAAGTGCTGCTTTTAAGGAGTTGTGCAATAACTATATGATTATTTTGTTCTACCCCATCCTCCAAAGAGGCCCTTACACTCTGATCCTGAGCACATTACTCAGAAGAAAGCTTTATTCAAGTAGGTGAGATTTACTCCCACGTATGTGTTCAGGATTAGTGTTTAGTCTTGCCCTCCCCATTTCTGAACTTTAAACGTTCCCATGCTTGGATTGGTGTAATTTTGCAGGAAGTAATACAACACAGACTGTAATAGGTGGTTATAAAGCCATTTGGATAATTCTTAGGACAGAGCAGTAACATGAAAAATAGGGTATACGAGACAGATTATTTCCATCATCTGTTTGTTGGTAATCAAGAGAGAGAGAACTTCCAAGGGCATTACGAATAACAATGTCCTGGAGACAGATGTGTATTGTATTGTCTTAAGACTAGCCATTTCCTTACAGTAATAACTACTAGGACAGTTGCATTTGAGCAAGGACAGAGAAACAGCAGCAAGTCTAGAACAATTTCATTTATTTAAAATTATTTTTAGGCCACCTAAGCATCAGCCTAAAAATTAACAAAAAGCCAGCGAAAACAGGTGGGTCTTCAGAGATTTCCTGAAGACCTGCATAGAAAGGGCCTGAGGGCCCCTCAATGGAAGTTTATTCCATAGGTATGGAGCCACTACCAAAAAGGCCCTCTCCCTTGTATTCATCAACATACCTGCCCTTGGCGGTGGGTAAGTGAGAAGGCCCTCTGTTGGTGATCTCAAAGTGTGGGCAGGCTCGTACCGGTGAAGGTGATCCTTCAAGTAACTTGGTCCCAAACCATTTAAGGCTTTAAAGGTTAAAGCCAGTGCTTTTGTTTTGTCTCAGAAATGCACTGGAAACCAGTGCAGCTGGGCAGTATCAGTGTCACAAGAGCTGACTGCCCAGCTCCCACCAATATCTGGGTAGCCATAATCTGAAGTTTCTGAATCATCTTTAAAGGCACCCTTTAAAGATCAATGGTCTTCTGCAAGTGAAATCAAAGGTAGCAGGCTAATCCTATATTGGGTACACATGCCTATTAGAGTGCCTTTCTCTGGCTTTCTCATTTCTCAAAACTGTCTTATCCTATCCTGACCTTATTTGTTCCATCTTGTAGACAGGTCAGAATGGGGTTGTGTTCCTAAATGTATGCTTAGGTTTCCTTTGTTGTAGCTGGCTCCATATTGGAGGAGGAATGTGGATTAAAAATTCTGTAAATTAAATTGCATTTAACAAAAATTAAAATGTCTGGAACACTATCACACTTTATTATGCTTAAGTTCCTATTAAACATTAAACAGTTCCAAATTAGGCCTTAGTAATTTCCTATTTCATGCTATTCATAAAGCTGTTGTGTTTTAGCAACGAGCTTTTTCTTTTCTCGTCTTTGTCCTGTTCCCTCTCTTTTCAATCATGCGCTAAGTGACCAAGGTTTCTCCAGTTTGGACTCAGAGCAGTTCCCACCATAAAGATGGCCACAGAACCAGGCATAGGAATCAGTAGAGTGGGAGACCGCTAGTATTTATAATGGTGGTGGTGGCAGCAGCCATTTCAATAATTCTGATTTCACTTTTGTTTCTCCAGAGTTCAGGATTCTGTTTCCTCAGCTTACAGGGGTGCTGACCCTGGCCTTCTTTATTCATAATTGTGTCATTACACTGCTTAAGAATAACAAGAACCAAGACAACAATGTAAGTAATGGCATGAGGCGTTTGTATCTGTAGATAATAGAGCCACTCTTGTCTGAGCTGCTTTTCGAAACTAGCTGCGAGGTGCACAAAGGGCTCATGGTCTCGCTGCTTTCCCCACAACTCTACCATCTTCCCTGCTCCTCCAGGTTTGTGCGCATGCTATTGGTTGTGTGAATTGGTGGGGAGCCAGCAGCAGGCATAACTTCCACATACTGCTAGTATGTACTGGGGAGAACAGATACCTGGGGGATTTAGATGCCATATTTCTGTGTAAGAGGGAGGCAACCATAACTATTGCTTTGGCTAGTCAAATGCCATAAATGGATTTCAAATGCAAATGGAAGGGCTCTTGTTTTCATCACATATCCTCTCAAACTGACAAAACTGCAAAAACAAACAAAAAACAACAACCCCAGATAAAAAATGTGACACACACACAACAAATGAAAATGAAAATCTTAGAATGCCAACTTGCAGGAAACCATTACACTGTACCAGGGATGGCTGACTAGTTTTTTGACTGAGGAACACCAGAGGGTGGCTGTTCATTTGCATACCATCTAGTTTGCATATTTATTGTATGGTTTATTTATTATTACATTTATAGCCCACCTTTTTCCCTCTAGCAAGGAACCCAAGGCAGCTTACATGGTCCTCCTCTCCATTTTATGCTCACAACAGCCCTGTGAAGTAGGTTAGGCTGAGAGTCAGTGACTGGCCCAAAGTCACCCAGTGAGCCTCATGGCTAAGAGGGGATTAATCCAACACTCTAACTGCTGTAGCACACTGGCTTTCATATCCTTTTCATGGTCACATTAAATAATAACTAGTCTCCAAGTTATGGAAATGTATACCGCATGTGCAGCCTTCTCATTCAAAAGTTATTATCCTCAAATATGGGAAAGTTAGAATTGCATCTAAAGAAAACCTGGAATCCAAAGAGGGTTGGAAAAGAAATCTTGGGAAGTTGAGCTTCATTATACTTGCCTTTTCAAAAGCTCTAGCATATTTTGCAGTTACATTTGTACCTCCACGACCATGGGATTTAGAACCCTAGTTATGGAGTGGGGGAGCAGAATCTGTGGTTCCAAGAAGAACTTAGAAGATGTGGAAGAATCTGGAAAATAAATAAAAGTATATCAGAGGGTCCATGTTGCCAGCAGTAGTAGATCCAGTCTCCATCATGAGCTACAGGATCTTTGAGTTGAAATCTCTGGCTCAAATCTCAGCTTGGCCATGAGGTCACTCTGTGGCTGTTAGACAAGTCACTTCCCAATGTAATATGGGGATAATAATATTATAGAATCATAGAATAGTAGGGCTGGAAGGGGCCTACAAGGCCATCGAGTCCAACCCCCTGCTCAGTGCAGGAATCCAAGTCAGAGCATCCCTGACAGATGGCTGTCCAGCCTCGTCTTGAATGCCTCCAGTGTGGGAGAGCCCACCACCTCCCTAGGTAATTGGTTCCATTGTCGAATTGCTCTAACAGTCAGGAAGTTTGTCCTGATGTTCAGCCGGAATCTGGCTTCCTGTAACTTGAGCCCATGATTCTGTGTCCTGCACTCTGGGATGATCGAGAAGAGATCCTGGCCTTCCTCTCTGTGACAAACTTTCAAGTACGTGAAGAGTGCTATCATATCTTCCTTCGGTATTCTTTTCTCAAGGGTAAACATGCCCAGTTCTTTCAGTCTCTCTTCATAGGGCTTTGTTTCCAGTCCCCTGATCATCTTCGTTGCCCTCCTCTGAACCCTCTCCAGTTTGTCTGCATCCTTCTTAAAGTGTGGTGCCCAGAACTGGACAAAGTACTCCAGATGAGGCCTAACCAGTGCTGAGTAGAGGGGAACTAGTACTTCCCGGGATTTGGAAGCTATGCTTCTATTAATGCAGCCCAAAATAGCATTTGCCTTTTTTGCAGCCACATCACATTGTTGGCTCATATTCAGCTTGTGATCGGCAACAATTCCAAGATCCTTCTCGCGTGTAGTGTTGTTGAGCCACGTATCCCCCATCTTGTAACTGTGCATTTGGTTTCTTTTTCCTAGGTGCAGAACTTGGCATTTATCCCTCTTCAATGTCATTCTGTTGTTTTCTGCCCAGCGCTCCAGTCTATCCAGATCACTTTGAATTTTGTTTCTGTCTTCCAAAGTATTAGCTGTCCCGCCCAATTTTGTGTCATCTGCAAATCTGATCAGCATTCCCTGCACCTCCTCCTCCAAGTCATTAATAAAAATGTTGAAGAGCACTGGGCCCAGGATTGAGCCTTTGGTTCTAGCTTGGTGCTTAGGAGAGCTAGTGGCTCCGATGTCAGTGGGGCAGTGAATCCGCTCCAGGTTTCAGTCAGAATTAGTCAGAACTCTAAAGCAGCTATCCAAGGTGTGAAGATTGGTTCTAACTAAAACCTGGACTGGATTTACCACTCCACTGGCATTGGAGCCACCAGCCTCCACTGGGTTAAAAAGTAGAGCCACCAGCCTCCGCTGGTTGAACCCTCAAACAACCCCTGCCACCCAGGTTCGGCCACATGACAAACCATGGCAACCCTCCGCTAGGGGTTGAGTATTCAAAATGGCCACCACCACACACCGCAACCCACCATGGCTTAGATAAGCTGTGGTCGGCTGCACCGATCGTACAAACCTGCCCTTAACCTCCACTGATACATCCATTAATTCTTGAGGCGAACAAACACTTTGGATAGCTCCTTTAGAGTTCTGACTGGTCCCGACTGAAACCTGCAGCAGATTCACTGCCCCACTGACATCGGGGCCACCAATCTCCACTGAATTCTCTGGTCCCTCGGAGAGCATCCCATGGACCATAGGATATTGCAGAGTTCCCCCTTTTGATGTTGTACACTGCTACAACCTTGGGAGGAGAAATCCGAATGCGGATGTTCCCCTCCCTCGCTGCTGCAGAGCTTTGACTCTGGGTGAAAAGCGCATCTAGTGGAAAAGCAACAGAAAAGAGGATGATGAGGCGAAGATCTTCTCCGCTGCTCCTTTCTCCCACAATCTTCTGCTTGGGAATTTGTGCCAAAAACCCACTAATCAATGTGTATGAGAAGTGCAAACATCCCCTGTTAACATGCAGGTTCAGTCAGTTTTGTCATGATCATCGCACTTGCACTGTAAAGTTGCACTCTTCCAAAATGTGAATGCACACAAGTGGATTTTACAACAGAGAAGGATGTTACTCAGTGCCAATTTCTATGACATCATAATGCCCCTTGAGGACTGGAACTGGAAAAAGGATTTGAACAGAGCAACAAAAGTCATCAGGAGTATGGAATGCCTTCCAGACGCAGGGAGGCTAAAAGATCACTGGGGTTCTTGAGCTTAGAAAATGAATGACTAAGGAGGGATATGATAGAAGCATATAAAATAATGAATGGCTGAGAATGAAAATGAGTTAATAGGGAATACACGTTTACAGCTTTGTTTCATACTGGAATGAAAATGTACCTAATGAGATTAACACGCAGCAGCTTAAAACAAAGGAATGCTATGTTTAAAATTGCTTCAGTAGGCTGTGGAACTCACTGCCACAGGTTGTGAAGCTACTGGCCAGAACTTTGATGGTTTATCCTAAGGATTCTCAAAGATAACTAACCAGTGCCTTAAATGAAATATTGAACTAGACTGTTCTCCTAGTATAAACCCCTTTTTTAATGCTAAGAATATTCATGTGCAACAACAGAGAGAACTCAATGCGACCATTTTCTATTCATCCCAGTACTTTTTGTTTTGCAAGAAGTGGTTTAAATTCTTGTGTTTTTCCTTGCACCAGCCCTTTGAGGTAGGTTGATGGTATTTTGATCTTATAAATGAAAGGACTGAAGCTGAGAGAGAGAGAAAGCAACTTGACCAAAACCACACATGGCTACGTTCATACAGAACGCTAAGCCATGGTTTATGTTAACCATAGTTTGTTGCTTTAGCCAAGAATTGTCTTGCAGATGAGCAAACAAACTGCAACTTCCCCCCTATGTCTGGATTGTTTATCTGCTGCCCATTTTGTCAACCTTTGGAGCAATTTCATTTTCAGGCTGCTCTTGTTGGGCACCTCTGTTTCAGGGCAGGCAGTAGTGCAAACAAGCCAGGGATAAGCTACAGTTCTGGGTTCCAGCATTACAACAACGCAGACTTCCTAAGCCAACAACAAATCATGGCTTCTGTTTGTTATTGTAGCTGGTTAACAAACCATAGTTTGTTTGCACGGATGGGTTCAGATAGAATGGCAAGCCAGATTTCAACAAACCACACCGTTGCTTAGCATTAAGTGTGAACCAGGCTGGTAAGTTGGCAGAGGTGGAATCTGAACCCAAGCGTTCCAGATCAAAGTCCACGGGACCATACTGGCTCATAACGTTCCAGAAACCAGTACTGACATTGAAATGAAATGGTTCTTAATCTGTGGCATGGTTACAATTAAGTCAGTGTACTGCAGTGGTTAGAGTATTAGTCTAGGACTGGAAGACCTGGATACAAACCCCACTCAGCCATGAAGAAGCCAGTCACTATCTCTCAGATGAACCTACCTCACAGGGTTGTTGTAAGAATAAAATGGGTGGGAATCAGGTATGGTGGAAAGGCAGGACATAAATGTAACAAATAAATAATGGCCTAGAAGCCATTTTTACTTCTGGTATATTATTTATTTATTTATTTATTTATGTTTATTTCGTTTCTATACTGCCCAATAACCGAAGCACAAAAATTAAAACCAAACAACACACAATAAAACAATTTAAAATATATAGAACATTAAAACCACAATATAACAATACAACCACAATAAAACCTAGCAGCAGTGCAGGAGTTTAAAATACAGATTTAAAACAGCAAAGCTAAAAATTTAGAATGCTAAAATGCCTGGGAAAATAAAAAGGTCTTCACCTGGCGCTGAAAGGAATACAATGTAGGTGCTAAGCAAACCACACTAGGGAGCTCGTTCCAGAGCCGGGGTGCCACAGCAGAAAAAGCCCTCCATATTACTGCCATATTACTTGGCATGTGAAGCTTTTCCAGTCACCAAGTAGAAGCCACCTAACTGTCTCTACCTCTGAGGAAAACCTGGGGCTACTCCCATTTCCCTACTTGTCATGAGGGATTACAAGCAACGACCCCTAGACCTTCGCAAGCTACCTAATTTGTCCTCCTGTTCTTTTCCCCATCTTGCATCAGGAATGTCTCTTTTTCCCCCATGGAGGCTTGTATATGGTTAAGGCATTAGGAGGGTGTATTTCATAGCCACGGCAGGGATTATGTGGGAATCCTGAGTTTAAGGTTGCCTGTCTATTCCTCTCATTTTAATTCCTCCCCTCCCCACCCCTGCCCCTGTTTTTCTTGATTCCATCTCCAAGCAATGCTTACACAATGTCTTGGACCAGAGCCATCATTTTTATGATGTGTTTGTGCAGTTCTTTACGTGGTGGGCTGCTGATCTGTGTCTGGCATTCTAGACAGTGACACGATGCATTTTAATAACTACCATCCAGGTCTGGTCAGTCAGCAAGTTGACTCCTGCTTCCTGCATCTTGTTTTCTTCAGCCTTGTAATTAAACAGTTGCTGGTTGCCTGTGGTGAATTACAGCCTCCAGGTGACCAGACAAAGTACTTGTTTCCCCTGCCTCCATTTCCCTCCCACTGCTGTAGCACAGTGCTGTTTTTCCCAGCTTGAAACACAGTGCCAGAAGGGAGACCAGCAGCTTGTTAGAGGAGAAGCGGGGTGAGTAGAGCAAGGAGGTAGGCGATCACTTCTCTAAAGAATATGTGTGAAAAGATGGGGCACCTCCTCCTTAGTTAAATACTTAAGGAATGTCCCTGGGGAAAGTTGCAAGGCCCATACCTCAGAGGTAGAGCATATCCTTGTATGTTGAAGAGCCCAGGTCTGCTCCCTGGTATCTACAGTTAAAGGATCTCAAATAGCAGGGCTGAGAGAGCCCTAAGAGCTCAGAGCGCCAATAGACAAAACTAGGCCAGATGGTGCAGTGGACTGACTCTGTATAAGGCAGCTTCATATGTTAATGAATATGTTTGTGTAGACAAAGCTAGCAGTTTAAAATGCGTCTGAGGGTGAAATTCTACAGAATTTGGTCAAACGCTGTACCAAACACTGCTTTCTTGTTTATTCTTTTTTAAAACAAACCAACCAACCCAAGTTTCTAGCCCTCACAGTTACAGAGGTACTTTGAAAACATGGAGGCCTTTATAAAAAAGGCCTGTTTGAGAGTTGTGGGTATATTCTCATAGTCTCCAGTCATTTTATTATTGTATGCTCCTGTTGCCCCTTACTGATCCATGTTTTCTCTTCCTACCGCTCTCCTTCTTACATATATAAATAAATGAAGAATGCAGATTGAACTGCAATAGCTGCACTCCTAAACACATGTATTAGGGAGTAAGTCCCGATAAACACAGTGGGACTTACTTCCAAGTAAACATGCATAGATTTGCACTCTTTCTCTGACCTGGTTCACACATAACAACCAACCATGGGTTAATGGACCTGTGGTTGGATGTGGCCGTTTGGGAGTGCACATGCACTCTGCCTCTCGCCCACTTGCCACTTCTGCTTTGCAACCCGGAGTTCTAACTCAACAGTGAACCATGCGTTAAAACTCCCTCTCAACAACCTAGAGTTCTGTGTTCATTCTGAACAACCCAGGAATGGGGGTGTTCCTGGGTTGTTTTCTAAATCAGATGCAAAGTGGAAACAGTGAGCAGTCAGGATGGAGGCAGCACACACTCTCACTCCCATAGAGTTATGTGCAAACCAGGTTTGTTGGTATGTGTGTATATAATCTCCATCTCTGTGATGTAAAATAAGCACATTTGCATTTGTGGTGGTTTGAAACATTGATTCAGTTGCAGAACCTGACCCAATCCAGAGAAGATCTGTGCATGTGGTTGATGCTTTTTATTTTGGCTTGCACTACTTGTGAAACTTCAGGACAGGATGTGTGTGTTTGTCAGTATCAGAAGCAGCTTCCAATGTGCCCCTCCACACACATATTGTTTTATATAAATGTGCAGTTTTTCTACTTTTAATGCAACCCTTCCCACCATGATTATTTATTTTCGCTATTTCTTGAAAGAGCTAAAAAGGCTTCAGTATGTATAAAATTGGGGGTGGGGAGTACAATTTCCACAATTTACAGACCTCTCTTAACCACGTTTACCCAGAAGTGCATCCAACTGAGTCTAAATGTTCCCAATAAGTAAGTATGTTTAGGACTGCAGCCTCTGTTTTTTATTTCTATACTTTAGCAGAAAATCTGGCCTTTTCTGGCATAGCATTCAGATTACTCTGATTCCCTGAAATTCTTAGTTCATTGTGGGGGAAATCAACATGTATGATTAGAGCAAAAATTAATATATTACATAGAAATCAGGCCATGTGCATAAAACACCACCAGTAACCCTTTAAAACAGGGACTCTAAGGCTTAGAGTTTTGTCTGCTTTTTTGGGCACATTGCTAGGAAGGAAGGGAGATAAGAGGCAGGAGAGCAGGCAGGCAGGCAGGCAAGGCCAAGCTGGCTATAGCCTGTGCCAGGGGTGGACAACATGTGGTCCGTGGGTTCCATGCAAACGCTGCTACCCCCCAGAATGGGGGAGTCCCCAAAAATGGTGTCTGTAGCAGCTACAGAGGGCCCAAAGGGTCAAAATTAGCTTATTTATTTCAGATCAGATTGTTGGCCCTTCCAAAGGGTACAGAGCCATGATCCAATACTTTAAGCCACCGATGCTATTTTACACTCATTTAATCAATGAGTGTGATACAGTAAATGAGATTCCACCATTTTTCATTTAGCTTCTTCCACTATAGTTCCCTGAAGAGTGGCTTAATAAAGTTTGCAAAGTCTCACCAATGGATATTGGTTTGAGAGCTATTCTTGCAGTGTTGCCCACCTCAGTGAAACAGTGATACCCCAAGCACAACTAAATAAAATAATTTATTCAAAGAAGATACTTGACTATGATTCCTACTAGCTGCTTTGTAACCCATATTTTTGATGCAGAAAGACTTTGTAATACGAAATAATTTTTAAGCCAGAGAGCTGAACCAAAATTCACTGATCTTTGGGAGAATGTGATGGCTTAATTTGCTTTGACCTGATCCAAATTAAGCTTGCTTCTTTCTTTAATGCTTTGTTGAGACTGAACAGTAAATTGTTTGGGTTTTTGTAGGTGTGTGCAGTTGCATTAATACTTCACATATTCCAATAAAGTGTGTTTTTCCTTGCCAAAATAATAATAATGATTAATAATAGAACTGTATCCATCTCATTAAACAATAAAGAAAAATAGAACATTGGTTATGGGGTGGATTCGAAATGCAATAAATACATAATACATACATAAAAATCAATACAGTCATATCCTAATGGAGTGGGGACATTTCATTTAATGGAGTGGTTCCATTTACAGCGGCTGCAGAACCACCCCTACCTTTAAGTAGGGTGAGGCAGTCACCTCAGATAGCAGATGCTAGGAGACAGCAGCAAGGTGTTTGAAGAGAGAGCTCTGTGCTCCCTAAGCTAACCTGCTGCCCTCAGGTGCAGTGGGGAGTGCTGTTACATCCCAAGCATTGAACTGAGATTTATTTCCCAGTCCAGTCATCTTTTGTATGTAGAATGGGAGCAGGTGCCATCTTTGCCTCAGGCAGCAAAATGTCTTGGGCCAGCCCTGATGGAGTGACAGTTAACAAGGACTATCACTTGCCCAAAGTTCAGACAAATTGTGATGCAGTATTGTCTTGTAGCTCACTCCTAATATCACAATTAAATTTGCTGTTCTGTTTTGTTTGCTGTGGTTAAGACGCTGAACTGCAGACCGGAAGGTCGGCAGGACAGCAGTTCGAGACCCGAGTGCTGCGTGACGGAGTGAGCTCCCGTCTTCGGTCCCAGCTCCTGCCAACCTAGCAGTTCGAAAGCAAGAAATTGCAAGTAGATAAATAGGTACCACTTCGGCGGGAAAGGTAACAGCGTTCCGTGCACCTCGGTGTTCAGTCATGCCGGCCACATGACCACAGAAGCGTCTTCGGACAGTGCTGGCTCTTCAGCTTAGAAACGGGGATGAGCACCGCACCCTAGAGTCAGACACGACTGGTTGGGGACACCTTTTAACCTTTTTTTTGTTTGCTGTTTTTCAACTACAGGTCAGAGATCTTTCTATTGCCTATGGTCTGGTAATTTTTACATACCTCTATGTTGGGGTGTTAATCTTTGCTGCTTTCCCATCTCCACCACTGAGCAAAGACTGCATAGAACAGGTAGGGAAAAAACCCCATGTGTACTGAAATTGTTTAATGTGCTTAGAATTGATGCGAATGCCTGCCTTGTTCTTTTTTCTTCCATCTGCATTTCTGTTGACTCTAATCTCTGTAGTATAAGACACTGCCCACGCTTGATTCCTATCTTGGCACCAAGCCAGAATTCTGGACAATGCTGCACATAAATAATACTGGATTTGTCTGGCCAAGGCTGTGTCAGCGGCGTGGGTATTAACTGCAAGTTGGCATCAATCTGAAATACCCTTCTAATACTTGTAACATCTGCACTGACTTGGTGAGAAAAGACATTCATGTGGAGACAACTCTGGGTTACTTTCCCAAACTCTTGAGCTTGTTCGACAATTATCTCAGCTTAAGGAGCAAAGATATTGATGAGTCTTTTGCTCACATGCACAGGTCCTTTGTGTGAGCTGTGAGTAAACCAGGAACTCTAACCAGAGTTTCCCATTTTCGTTCAAATCATAGTTGCCAGTTTGGGAACCTATCAGGATCTTAAACTGTGATTTGGAGTGACTTGTTCCAAAGGTGGTTATCATAATTTCCTGGTTTGGACAAAATGAAAAACTATCATTTATTAGAGACTTTCTAGGTTTTTTGCATTTTGTGCAAAAGGAGGAGCAAAGAGGCTGCATGTGCAGGCAAAATCCTTGTTCATCATTCAGCTCGTTAAGCTGTGCTGTTGCCCAAACTGGCTCAGTAACCAAATAAAGAAGGACAAATTTTCCCAGCAGTAGGGTGAGATTTATATAGCATGCTGCTCTATACTCTGGAAAAATGGAGAGCAATATTATCCATTAAACTAAAAAAGAAAAGAAAAAATTGAGAATATTAAGGAGAGGATCAAATTAGGAGAGCACACCAAAAGGAACCTATTACAGGTTGTTGTGTGATTTGTGACAACCTGTGTTGCGTGGACTGAGCATCCTTCCTCTGATTCAGGTATAGGAGTCGAAGTCTGCTGCCAGCAGAGAATACAGAGTCCAAAGTCCCCCGGTTCGCTTTCATGGAGTTAGTAAAATCTAGCCTGATATACAGGGGTGAATTCAGACAAATAATGGAGATGGTGAAGAATGGCTCCTTGGCTTTGACATAGTAACTGTCCTGTGAATGAGATCAGAAGCTGACACCCTCCTGGCTCGTACCATGTTTAAAAGGAATTTGAACAAAGGCAACCAACTAAGATATCACCTGGTGGCTATATTAGATCAGACCCTTCAGACCAAAGGACATCATGCCAAACAAGTGGCTCCATAATTGTCTTTGCTAACATAGCTGTTCATTTGATTCCACCTTCTATCTGGAAAGATTGTGGCAATTTTCACTTTGTTTCTGGTCACATGAAGATGCAAGCATGGTATAACTTGAGAATGGTGCTGTGTGTGTGTGTGTGTGTTTGCTTGCAGTTGTTTGTCTATCACATATTGGGTTCCTGTCACATGTTTTGGGAACTAAATTATATAGTAGTGTGATGCTATTTGCTATGTTTGGCTCTTTGGATATGAGTACGTAAAAAAACATAATATAAGAATCTGCCCCAAGTAGTAATCGGATATACTTTAGAAAATTGCTTTATACAAATGCTTGATATTCACTGTTTTAAAATGCAAGGAACCAGACTACTGTGGGTAATTGGGGTGTATTTCAATTCTGTTTAAGAAACAGGATCTTAGCTGTGCATAACTTCATGCAAAAATGTCTCGAATATCATGTGGATGAAGCAATTATAAGGCTTTCCAAATCCTATCCTATATAACAGGGGTGGGAAATGTGTGGTCCTCCAGATGTTGTTGGACTGTAACTCCCATCAGCCATAGCCAGCACAACCATTGGTGAGGGCTGATGGGAGTTGCAGTCCAACAACATCTGGAGGAGCACACATTCCCCATCCCTGTCATATAATCTGTATTCACAACAATGATTATTATATTCATTGATTTAGAAATCCTCCTAGTGTATAGTTTATGGAAGCAGAAGAAAAAACACAGTATAACAGATCTGTCCTTGTTGTTGTCTCACTAGCCTTTCCTTTGTTAGAATTTTTTAGACAATTTCCCCAGTAATGACATCATGTCATTTCTTGCAAGAATATTCCTGCTGTTCCAGATGGTGACGGTATATCCACTGCTTGGCTACTTGGCCCGAGTTCAGCTTTTTGGACATATCTTTGGAAATGTTTACCCAAGGTAAAGACTACTCTCTTTTCATGCCTTAGCACCTCTCTTTTCCCCTTAGGACAGATGGCCACTGCTCACTCCCCTCTTGGTAGGCTAAAACTTTAGTAGTGAGTCATGGTGGCTCCCCACTTGGAATCCTTTTGCAGCTCAGGAGTTGCACGATGCTTTGGGAATCCCAAGAAAGTGATCCAGTACCTGCTTGATCTTAAGAGTAGCTGCTTCAAAGCCTTTAAGAGTGCTGTGTGGTTAGGAAGTAAGTGGGGCCAAAATCTTCCTGGTAGTATAAGGAGATGGCATTCCCTCAGTCAGATGCCAAGCATTGCAACACTGTTGACTCTAAAGCCATTCTGCACGCTTCTGCCAGCTAACAGGTTGATAAGCTCTTTTCATCCGTTACACTGCTGCTCTTCTTCTCCCCATCCCATCCCATCCCTGACTCTTCATGTGCATTTCTTGAACACCTGAACAGGGGGCTGTGCATAAAGTTGTCTCTGTCCATGCAACTGGGAGCCATACCTTTGCATTGAACTGGAGGAGGAGCTAATGTATGAAAAGGGCTATATGGTCTGGAATGACATTGGTACCATAAAGCTTTTATTGCAGCTGCTTCATACCAACCCTCTGACCTTGGAAACTAAGTTTCCAACACCTTTTTCCTAAAAGGGAGAATTCTTTTAGAAGTGAGACTTCTTTTCTTTTTACCTCCTAATCCCGTATGGAGCATCCTTTCTGCAAAACCCTTAGGTACGTTTTGTGGATCCTGTGTCTAGGCTTGTTTTGCCCAGTGTCACCTGCCTTCCCAAGTTACAGAAAAGGCCCAGGGAATCCTGAATTCTTCTGTTGGGTGACTTTTTGGAGGAATGTTTCTCTGATATGCCTGCTATTGGTCAAGAAATTTAGATAAAATTGCGTTGTTTACATTTTTATCCCTCCTTTCTTCTATGATGGCATTATGGGGGCATACATGGGTGGTCTCCCATCCAGGCACTAACCATATCCAGACCTGCTTAGCTTTGGAAAGGTTGCTGCATCACCTGCCTTCAGATACATGCCCCCTGGCTAACATCAGTGGTGGCTAAAAGAACCAGCTACTTTGTGGAACTTATGTGGCTGGTCACAACTCACCATCACAACCTAGTGATGGCTATTTGTAATGAATATTTGTTGGTAGCATCTGTGAAGAGCACATCTGTGGGTCTTATTAGAACTGGGCTACTACCTACAAATGTTAGAAAAATTAGGATTCCTAGATTTGTAGAAAAGTGTGACTAGAAAAGGTGATAGGTTTAGCCTTTTGATTTGGAGAATGATTTTACCAGACCTGATCAAGTGAGTATTGGTTAAAACTGTACACAAACATTTGAAGCTGGTTATTTGCCTTTCAAGTTTGATTGGCTTGCTTAAATGTTTTCTCACCCGCTGGACTCTTTAGTAAATCTTCTTAGCTTCATCTTTAAACTCAAGAATCCTTTTGACAGGATACTGCCATGAATTTCATCGTCTTTGAAATTCAAAGTCAACATTTTCTTTAGACCCAAAACTTACAGATGTGGAAACTGCTGTTTTTATAGCTGCTGGCAACAGAATTCTAGAAAAAAAAGATATATAAAAACCAGATTGTTACAATATTGAAATAAAAATGCAGTCTAACTCCCACTATTTGGCAATAAGTTCAGTACCCCTTTCAATCATATTTAAGCAGAAATTAAGCAATTTATCTGCTACTCAGTAACACTTCCCTGACAACTGAGTTTGTTTAGAAACACATTGTTCCTGGGCTGTTTTCCTAAGTGGGGTCTGTCAACTGTCCAGAGGTTTCAGCTACAATGGATGTCAAATGTAAGACTCTGCCTCCTGATGGGGATGGGATTATGGGAGCATATTACACCCATGGTCTGGCATCTATACTGGCTTCATATAGTGTTGAGGCTTGGTTCTAAAGTGGTGGGTATATAGCCCATAATGCCTTGGGCCCACCATCTCCTCAGTGCTTGAGCCTCAGTGCTAAGGTTTACTAAGTGTATGCTTGTAACCAGGGTTTCCAAAACGTGTCCCCCATCATGTACAAAAAGCATCAACTGACAATTTGGTGCCCTTATGTGGTGCATAAAATCTGTTGCTTGAGGCAGTTGAGTTGATTTGCCTCATGGTAGAGCTGGTCCTGCTCTTAACAGTTCCATTCTTGTGTCGGCAATGACAAGGACACACTGTGAGGTATGTTTGATGACTGCCACAGATAGTGGCAATCATATTCCATTTCCTCTTGGAGACTTCATTTGTACCCACCCATTCTCCAAGTAGCCAGTGGTGAAGGGTTATGGGAGTAGTAGTCCAAAACAAAACAATGAACTTGAGCACACTCCGGGAGAGAGCGGAGGACAGGAAGGCTTGGCGTGCTATGGTCCATGGGGTCACGAAGAGTCAGACACGACTTAACGACTAAACAACAACCGTCCAAAACATCTGGAAGGCACTAGGTTGCCTATCCCTGGTGTGCTCTGACTGGCAGAAGCTCTCCAAGGTCACAGACCTTATTGAAGTAGAGATGCCAGGGACTAAACCCATGCAAAACATATGCTCTGCCGCTGGTTCCTCCCCAATATCTGAGGGAGGGATTAAGCTGTGACTTGCCCAAGTCAACTTGAAAGTTGCATGTGGGTTCAAACCTGGGCATTCCAGTCGAAGCTCAACACTCTGTCCACTACAACTCACACTGGTTGGTTTTAAAAAAAACACCAAACACACCCCTAATTGAGTATCTGTGAAGTAACATTGTAAGGCCTTTCAATTTGAGCTGGCTTGAGAGAGTCAAAGTAAACCTGGTTCAGACATTCGGCATTCTGTTCTTCATTTATGATGTCCTTAAAAGCTGTTTTTTTTCTACTGGAAGTACCCAAGGTGGTGAATAGAATGTTATGGCCACTGTGTGAACAGAATGCTGGACTAGAGGGACGCTTGGTCTGATCCAGCATGACTCTTAAGTTCTCCTAGATGCTTTATTGAATTGTAATGCAAAAGTTTTATATTTACTTTCCCAATTCTTTTGCCTGCTACCCAGTGCTCAGAAGGAGGATGGGTTGGGCTATGGCAGGGACTGGGAACCTCTTCCAACCTGAGGGCCAAATTCCATTTTGGAGAAGCTGCTGGGGGCTGCATTCCAGTGGGGGGTGGGGCCAAAGTCAAAAGGGGTGGGGTCAAAAATACAAAAAAAAAAACCCACCACCCCAGCATATTGTAGTTTAAAGCTCTTGCTGCCAGTAACTTAGTGTTATTTCAGCCTTTTTAAATGGGGGGAAAACTACTCAAAAGGCCAGGAACCATGAAACGATCGATGGTTGGGGGAGAGGGGGTGAGGCCATGTGAAGACTGCTGGAATGTTGGATAGGGGCCCCTAGAGGACCGGATTTGGGCCCTGGGCCTGAGGTTCCCCAGCCCTGGGCTATAGGATGTCAGAAGAGAGGAAACACTCAACCTTTGGAGAGTTTTGATGGAGTTTGTGCAGAAGCTCCTTCCTTGCAAGCTGTGTGAGCAACTCCTGGGACCTGATGGAAGGAGGGTAGGCAATCCTTTTGGGCCCTGGACACATATGGCAATTTGAGAAACTGTCCTGGGCACAACCACAAAATGGCTGCCATGATGGGGAGGCATGGTGAAGGACAAGTAACCTGCCCCCAAAATACTATGTAAGACAGAGATGGGGGCTAAGCCCCAACACACTGAACAGCTCCTTTGATTCCACAGCTTTCAGTACACAGCAATTCTTGGCAATTCTTGTGTTAGTTAAAAAACAAAGTAGGAGGGGTAAGACGCCTTGCTGGGCACCAAGAAAGGAGTCCAGGGGTGCATTGGTGCCTGCAGGCTCCATGTTGCCTCTGCCCTGTGCTAGAAGAATATGTTTGCTTTGCATGAACTGAATGGAAACAGCTGCTTGCGACATAATCTAATCAATGGTAGAATATGTGCTGTGCTATAAAACCTCATATTCTACCCCGCAAGTTCTCCTTTGAGATAAGGGTGCCTACAGATGTCAAAGTGCATTTACAGTGCTTTGAGATTTCTCTTTAAATATGCAAATGTGGCTGTAACATTCTAGTGAATCGAACATTGGCATATTCTCTTCCCTGCTGGCCAGCAGCCCTCTTGCTGCTGCCTCCTGATGAGGAACAATCCACCCTGGTGCTGTTTGCCTGAAGTAGACAGATGAAGAACCGTTTCCATCTCTCCCAGCAGCAACAGCAGCTGGAGGTGATAGTGAGGGGGCAGGCAAGTGAGCAGGGAAAGAAAGTGCCATGCAGTTGAGTATCTTGATATGGAAACATCTCAGCTTCCTCCTGACTTAGAGAACTGACTGTGGGGCAGAACATTCCCCAACAGGAGGAGAAAGAGGACAAGGTGGCAGCGATAGCATTGGCCAATGAGTGGAAAGGCTGGTTCTGCTGTTAAGCTGAGACAGACAACTGCCTCAGGTGGCAAATGCTGTATTTGCATTAGGAGATGGGACTTGTTCAGAATGTGAAAATCCTTTATTTTTCTAGTTAGAAAAGGGTAAATACCCTTCCTGTTTATATCTCCAAAGATCTAGTTTAATGAAAATTGTTCCTAAGCATAAGCCCTGCAAATATAAACATTTGTTTAATTTATCAAAATGCTTAAGGTTTGCTTGTACTTGTGTACGTATTTAGTGTAAAGCTTTCCACTCTTCTGAAGATTCTTCCTCTGGTATTCATTAGTCTGATTGCGCAGCTCAGATCATTTCCTGGATCCCAAATGCCGCCTTTCATGTGGGAATTGTGTTCTAGAGTGTGTAACTCTTTGGTTTGCAATGGTTGTCCTTTTTGTTTTTTAAACTTCTGCATGCCAACAAAAAAACAAAACAAAAAAATCTGGAAAACTGGAGTGCAGCCTACTCTGCTAGCTACATTGTTTTCAGAAGAATTGCCAAATCATACATACCCCATTTGAGAATTAGCAGTGTCCAAACATTCAAGAGAACTTTTTAGGACCTGGCTCTTGGAGGATTCAGGAGATGTCAGGCTTGTTGCAAATAAAATTAATTACCTTTAGTGGATGAGTCACAGAAATGGAAAGATTTTCACTAGCTTACTGGAGCTAGTAAAGAGGGCTGTTCTTGTGGCACTGTATAATGTAGATGGTTTGGTTTTTCTCTTTCCTTACAGTTGTTTCCATGTGCTGCTCTTGAACATAGCCGTGGTAGGAATTGGGATCGTGATGGCCAGATTTGATCCAAATATAGGGGGAATTATAAGGTACTTTTGCTTTTGAATTTGTTATGCCACTGAAGTTCCTTGCTGAAGTCGGATGCAGTCTGTCAAGTGAAATGCTTATTTTAACCCTGTAATAGTTACAGCCAAAGCTGGTATTTGGTCAGGGCGCACGAAGAAAATGAATGAGTTTCATGTCTGGTCTCCACATGAATGAGGTGACAGAATCATAAACTAGTAGAGTGGACTGTACCACTTCAGTCTGTAGATACCATTTTTAATGCTTCCCCACATGAAACAACTAGCACAGCACGGAGGAAGGTTCTAGCCTAGCCCACTCCCTTGTGTTCTCAGAACTCCATTTTCTCATTCCTAGCTAATTCTGCTGCATGTATAGACTAGGGCCCGGTTCACACAACAGCCCACTGTGGCTTAATTTACCTGTGGGGGCTGTTGTGTTGTGCTGGGTGCCAGCAGGCACTATTTTTGCATAGCGCCCACGGGTGCCTGGCTCGTTGTGTCATGTGAAGGCTGGTGGTGTTTGAGGGTTGTCTAACCCTCAAACAACCCCTGCTTGCCTAAGTTCGCACGACACAGTAAGCTGAACGCCAACAGGCACCATGGAAAAATGGCGTCCATGAGCGCCCAGCATTACACAACAGACCCTATGGGTAAATTAAGCTATGGTCATGCAAACCAGGTCTAGCCCTCACATTACAGCTGCCACATGGACTGATTTACAGTAAGCCCATTCAGACAACCAAAACTAGGTGGTGGGAGGGAGCTCTCTTATCCTTGTGTAGCATGGTGGTCATCTCGTTGAGCAAAGTTGTCAGGACAGTTTTACACATATCTGCTTCAAATGCATAGTACAATGTGCGGTAGGAAGTGTGGTAAAATGGTAATAAATATCTATCTAGATTGGCATCAAAATGTTTTAAAGCTGCAGTGTGTCATCCGAATCGGGTCAGTCTCTCAGTCTTAGCCACCCTGTCTGTAACACAGCGATAATAATGCTGACCTTCCATACGGGCCTGCTGTAAGGATTATTGTGAAGTGCTTTGAACACTATAATGCGCTACATAAATTCTGTTTATTCGTATTTTTTGAAATGCAGCACGCTGCTGTATTGGAGAGGAGTGTTGGATTGCAGCGGTGGGGGAGCCATTCACACATTAGTGAACAAAAGGGTTGTGAACACAGGATGATTTTCTTAAAATCAAATTGGTAGGAGTCCAATGAGCTGTTCTATAGTGTCCAGCAGCATTTTAGACTTTGTTCAGCAGGTTCTCTCCCTGTGCCATGCCAAAATCTGCTTGGGAACACACCTGAGTGTTTCCGAAGTGGTTTGCTATGTGGCACGGGGAGCTGCTTTGAGAAATGCAAGCCCAAAGTTCCCCATTTAGCAGGTAGAACATAATAGCACGGTTTCTTGGATCTTGGACATAGTTTCTACAAGCCCATACAGAAGCTGTTCTGTATCAAATGGCACCTGCGTGGGTGGAGCAGCCGTTCAAGGTCGGCAGTTCTTATCGGGTATGCAAATACCATAAGGGAAGGAGGGGTCGCTGATTACAGGGAACAAAAAGGGCTGCCATATTCCGGCCATAGCAGCAATTTTAACATTTAGCCAGGCTTTTAAGAACTGCTGCTCCTTTTGTTGTGGGTTGATGCATTTCCCTCCCTGCAGTAACATTTCTAAGGCTGCACCCCTACACCTGCTTATCTGGGTGTAAGCCTCATTGAGCAGACATGTGTCGGATTGCACTGTAAAAAGATTAAGATACAACCTTTTGCTTCTTCCTTCCCAGATATTCTGGAGCAACGTGCGGCCTGGCTTTTGTATTCATGTATCCATCACTCATCTACATAATCTCTTTGCATCGGGAAAATCGACTGACATGGTTGGCACTAGTTGTTCACGTTTTGATCATCCTCTTAGGAGTGGCTAACCTGATTGCACAGTTCCTACTATGAAAGTAAATCTTAGGTCAATTTCTTTCTTTACAAAAGGTACTGGGAGTTCCAAAAAGTTACCTTGAGCAATAGCATTGTAAAAGGTGTGCATTTGCCCTTCCTTGGGTGTTAACTTGCTCCAAAGAAAAGCTGCACTTTAAAACAGACTCTTCAAGAAATGGATGATGCACCTACAGTCATGGTACATCATGGCAAATTGAAGAAGCCAAGTCAATTCCTGATGCAACTTCAAGAAGTACATTTTTAATTAAGTTAAATTAAACTTAATTTATTTCTTAGGTAAATGCTTTTTTTTACATGGAAAAAGCCATCTAAGGAATTTTATATAGAGAAAAGGTTTGTTTCAGGTCAGTTGTAGGCTGCATGACTTTCCTGCAGCATAACAGAATAAAGTGATTTTACTGGTTTTTAAAATTCTACATCACATTTTACACAGTGGTGATGTGAAAACTCTATGCTGAAATAGTTATACAAGTGGTTTGGGCTCTTTACAGTTGAAATGTCATGCAGATTAAATCCCAGAACATTACTAATGGTCTTAAAGCTATATCTTTGTTTTGATACCTCTTTGAAAATGTAACCCACACCGTATTTGGGGAAAATGGATTGCTCTTGTCTTAAGTACATGGTCATACTTAAAAACATTTTTGTGGGATCCTGGGGCAGGAGTGAGGGGAAACATGCAACCCCACCCCCTTCTCTACTTGTAAGATTTGTGGAAGATCTAGAATCCATTTGAAAAGCTCTGTGGTGTGTAAAATAATGGTGAAATGTCGTATTTTAAATTTCAAACTTTGGCATGCATGGGCAGTATCCAACAGTGCCATTCCACAAACTCAAATGGTGCTAGTGGAGCTCCACTGAATCTTTCTGTTGCGCAGATGGTTGCCCATTACACTTAAGCAACCGGTTGTGCAACAGGTTGCACAACAGGATGCACAAGCATAATGCACAACTGCTTGCACAAATGTAACTTTAGTTGGATTCTTCTCTTGCGCATAGTTCAGAACCTAGTTTCCGCTAGCACAACATCATTTGTGCTAACAGAATGACACAGTTGGATGCTGCTATATGTGCACAACTGCCCCCTTGCCCCAAAGTGTGGTTATGAAAAGGTCAGCATATTTCCAGGCACAATTCAAAGTACTGCTTTGACTTTTCAAGCCTAGGCTGAGCAGTTCTAGCAATCCTGTATTTATCTTATGCTGAAGCTGGAGATACAACACCACTACACCGGTGGAATGGCCACCAAATCATATACATAGCCAGCAGAGGAAGGTATAAATACCCAAGAGGAGAATATGAAAACAGTGGAAAAGCAAGAAACATACCCCTGTGCCCTAGTAACATCACCACATCCACCAACTGGGGACAGTGCCAGCAATATTGCCTACAGGTCACTCAGTCACACAGGCAGCCAATGAAGTCAAGATGATCGTGGCACACTCCCTGCATCACCACACCCAAGGTGATGCCAGAGGGGCCCCACTCCAGCAGCACCCGTGCATAGGGCATGATGTTGCAGGAGGTGGGGGAGTGCCCCCACTCACCTTCTGCATGCCTGGCAAAAAACAAATGTCAGGTCAAGGTCAAAACAGAGGGAGCTCCTGGGACCCAAACCAGTACGCAGACACCATGGAGCAGCTCCGTAACCACTTTGCCCTGGCAGCAGCTGTAGTAATGTTGCACATCGTGGAGCATTTGTCCCTCCCCTCATCCCCAACCCCCAGTCATAGGAGCCAGGAGCTCTGGTGGAGCAGCTCATGTTTTACGTGCTAGTAGTCCCCAGTTCAAATCTAGAGGACAAGCCCACACTAGGAACAATGGACAGTTCCCCCCACCAGCACATCTGAACCGATCAGCAGGAGTGTGTCCTGCTCTAGATCGAGTCTTGGCTGTTTGCAAGCAAGGACAGGGAGCAATGCAATGGAGTAGTCAAGTTGGCAAGCACACAGGTTTCAGTCCAAGGAGGTTTAAGCTAAGGTAGGAGTGGTCAAAATCCAGGCAGAACGCAGGCAGGCAACAAGGATCAGGCAGCAGCAGGAGTAGTCAAGATAACAAGCAAGAGGTCAAACACAGTAAATCAGTAAAGTACATTACACAGTCCAGAATTAGGGCCATTGAACAGTCCAAAAGGTCAGGAAACAAGAGCATCAGTCACAGGGCACAATTCAGGAGACAAGGTACATGGCAGGGGCTGGATAGACGAAGTTGTTCCAACACTGGCTGAATTTCCAGTGAAGGCTTTTGAGCCCAAAGCCAGCCAGACCCCACCTGGAGCTCAGCTGCAGCAATCAGAGCTCCCTTTCCACAGCCTACTCCTGAGGAGTCCCTTTCTCCTGAAGAGACCTTTTCTGGAGGCACTCCTCCTCACAGGAGCCCTGCTAGCCTGTCACTTGAGGCGATGACACTCCCGGGGAGCGGGGGGGAGCTCAGCCTCTGCCTCAGTGGCCCTGCAGACACTTCCCCTGAGGGTCCAGGCTCCTGTGGGTCTGGTGGTAGTCCCTGGTCTGAGATACCCTGGGCTTCGGGGGCCTCTAGCTCCTCCTCAGAGGAGGACTCCTCCAGTCGGGCATGACAGAGTGTTGCACAGACTGCTATCCTGGCCCCTTCATGAGCCAAATCGCTTTTTTGGCCCCTCCCCTCAGCAACCTGTATAACCAATTCACCCGCTACCCTTGTTGCTGGATATGCCCTCCCCCATCTCCTCACCTCCCATTCTCATCCCTCCCTCTCCTTGCCCTCCACCAACAGACTCACCTTGGCAGCAGCCTATCTATGCACCCTGAGATGTTTACGCCCTCACAGTCCAGGGAACCAGAGTGAGCAGTGGGAGAGAGGACTGCTAGCCCTGAGCCCATCAAGTTTCCTATGCTGCCCCACTTTCTGAGTCCTATTCTGAGGCTAGCTAAAGTCAGGGTGAATCATTACCAAAACAGGGTCTCTCTACATCAGCCTCCCCCAACTTGATGTTTTGGACTTCAGTTCCCATCTGCCCCAGCCAGTATGCCCAGTGGCTGGGGATTATGGGAGATGTAGTATAAAGCATCTGGAGCGGGGCCAGATTGGGGAAGATTGGATGAAGTTATATCCCGAGTCAAAATTGGGGATTCCTGTTAAAGTTAACATTCTAGATCACCCCATTACACACAGTCTGTTTAAGGGGCTCTTCTGGCAGAGACCTTGTTAATGCCAATGAACCTTGCACTGGTGTAGTGCTTTGAGGATCAGCACGCCTGTCTTCTAGACAGGATGTTAATGTGATAGGTCTTCATAAAAGATGGACTTTGAAAGGTGTGCGTTACGTGGGACACATGTTGCAACATGATAGCATTCCTGTATATCCAGTGTGTGTTCCTTCCTGCAGGATTTCTCAATCTGGAAATCTCCCAAAGTTGGGAAATTGTTTGTGTCGCTGCTCTACTCCCTATCTGGCAACTCTGTTTAAACATGTAAGAACTCAAGCATACACCAACTGACACCAGTGACAGACGCCTAGAAAAACTAATCCACTGTCAGTGATGCAGTGCACATAGCAGAGGTGATGCACTGGATGTGTGCAATCTCCCTGTTCAAATGCCGCCTTCAGCTGCTGTGTGCTCAGAAGGCAGTTCCTGCAACCTGGGACTTCACCAAGTGGCTTGTTTCTTCTCCAGTCACCAAGGAGGCCTTAAATTGGAGCAGGGAGCAAATGAGTGAGATTAACATACAACCTTGTGTAACCCTCCACTGATCTTGTATTTTCTTGCAGTGCCAGCAAATGGAGACAAACTGTCTAGTGCCATTGGCATTCGGTTCCTTGGTTTGGCTTTGGTGTCTTTTTGTAAAAAGGTGGCTCAATCTGAAACAACAATGTGGGAAACTGAAAAGAAAATAAATGAATTGGTGCTATTTTAATGTTTTAAAAAATGTATTCTTGTGCGTGCAATAGAGTTTAGATATTTTTGGTCATGTACAATGAAAGACGCATAAGCTGTACCCTTTTCTATACTTTCATGTGGTAGAAATGTGCATGGCTGATCACTTTTACTTTACAACTGTTGGAGCCCATGTTATGTACATGCAGTTTGAGAAGCTTGGTTTACTAAGTTATGGGAAGTAATAATGAGTCCCTCTCTGTGATGACTGCACTGAAGTCTCAACATAGCTGGAACAAATTATGATTAAAAGTTGTGCTATCTTACAGATTTTTGAGCTTACTCTTTCCTCTTCCCCCCTAAGTTAACAGCTACTCCCTAAGTCATTTCTGTGGGAGAGAGTAAAGCTACATAGGCAGATTTTTAAGTACCTGGCACTGGCATTTCTTGGAAGTAACCTCTAAATCAAGGGTGGGCAACCTGTAACCCTCCAAATGTTTTGGCCTACAACTCCCATCAGCCCTAGCCAGCATAGCCAATGGTGAGGGACGATGGGAGTTGTAGACCAAAACATCTGGAGGGCCACAAGTTGCCTATCCCACTCCTGCTCTAGATACAGGCAAATCTGGTGCTATTCCAGATGGTGGTTCTGCTGCTTTGTGAAGAAGCTAAATATTCTGCATTCTTGCTTAATTGTGGGATAAGTATATCAGTGATGCTTTGGAACTAAAAGAGAGAGAGAGAGAGATCTCCTATTATTTAAGTGATGCCATCAGGCCATCAAAACTTTTGTTTCCTTTGTACCCCTCTCTGCTAGACTTGGCGACTTGCTTTTTCAGACTCGACAGCCAAATATTTGCATGCTGTATGTGGGAGAAGGCAACTGAATATCAACAGAGGCATAATGGCACTCCATTTTTATGCTGCTTGTGTGAACACATCTATGGTATAAACTGTCAACTAGGATTGGGAAGCCAACAGGTGCACTGGAGAAGTGATGGCCCCAGCAGTGATATAGGGATGGGGTTGGCCCTTCTATTCATTTTAGGCAGCTAGAAGGCTGTAGATTCTAACTTAACAAATGTGTGCTTAAATGCTGAAAAATTGCTCTATTTGCTCTGAGCAGTGCACCACAGTCTTAGTCTCCCACACAACTCCTTATATAACTTGTGCTCTTGGTAAGAATAATTCATAAGTGGGGATTGGCAATTAAATGTGTATGTTTGAGCCATTATGCAGAGCATGTATCTCATCTCCTCTCGAAGTTATCAGTGAGAACATATAGCCAATAAACTCTTGTGGTGAGGGTGTGCAGGTGGAAACCAGAAGATATGTAGGTCACTCAGTGCCTATAATGGAACTCTCCCTACTTAGGTGTTCCTAGATGGAGTAGGCAGAAAGCAATGCAACCTTTAAATAAAAGCAATCTGAAGAGAATGGGACTGGGTGCCAGGCTAGGAGATGCAATGAACAATGGAGAAGAACTGGAATATATCCATAGCAATAACAAGCAGTCAGATAATCATCATTTTCAGAGGACATGCATTTTGATGGACTGGTGCAAGATGCAATGCAGGGTAACATATTTGGTTTCTGTACTCAGTGATTTGAACACTCAGGGTTGGTCATCAGAACCAGTGGTCTGACTCGGTGTAAGGCAGCTGCTTACGTTCCCTAAGTCTTCTTACACCTGTCACCTGGGTCACCAATGGAGGCTAGTGCTGGTGTATACTTTCTCAAGATATCCACATAGCTTACTCTTACAAAATGGCTGCCATGGGGACTTGTCCATTCATAAAATGCCTGCTATTTGGCTAGTCATAAAACCCTTATTTCCCAGAAGGCAACGTATAAGGCAGAAGTAGAGTCTGAGCTCTAAAATAATAATAATAATAATAATTTATATCTCACCTTTTTCCCAGTACTGGGACTCAAGGCAGCTTTACAACATTAAAACGTATACAATTAAAACCTAGAAATAGAAATACAAGTGTACACAAGTTAAAATATAATTAAATCATCAATATGAAAATTGTAAAAATATCGAAACATTAAAAGACAACAAGAAAAATAGTACCCATCTGTCATATTTTCACAGGTCCAGACTAGTTATCCCCAAAGCCCTGCTGGAACAAAAACATTTTTACATGCCTACGAAAGCATATCAAGGAGGATGCCACTCTCGCCTTCCTGGGAAGGGAGTTCCAGAGCCTTGGGGCAGCCACCGAGAAGGCCACTCCCGTGTTCCCGGCAGGCATGCCTGTGATCGAGAAGGGCTTCCCCTGAAGATCTCAGGGCACGAGGCTCATGGGGAAAATACGGTCTTTCAGATAAACTGGACCCGAGCCGTATAAAGCTTTATAGGGCATGACCAGCACTTTGAATTGTGCCCGGAAACAGACTGGGAGCCAGTGAAGCTGTTTTAACAGGGGAGTTGAATGCTCCCTGTAACCAGCCCCAGTCAGTAGTCTGGCAGCAGCTCATTGAACCAGCTGAAGTTTCCAAACACTCTTCTGAGGCAGCCCCACATGGAGTGCATTACAATAATCCAAACGGGGTGTAACTAAGGCATGTGTTACTGTGGCCAAGTCAGACATCTCAAGGAACGGGCGCAGCTGGTGCACTAGCTTTAATTGTGCAAATGCACTCCTGGCCACCACTGAAACCTGGGCATCCAGGCTCAGGGCTGAATCCAGAAGTACACCCAAGCTGCGAACCTGTGTCTTCAGGGGGAGTGTAACCAAATCTAGCACAAGCTGGATCCCTATTCCCTGATCTACCTTTCGACTTATCAGGGGCACCTCTGTCTTGTCTGGATTAAGCTTCAATTTGTTTGCCCTCATCCTGTCCATTACTGCCAACAGACACTGGTTCAGCACCCCAACAGCTTCCTTGGAATTAGATGGAAAGGAAAAGTAGAGTTGGGTGTCATCAGTGTACTGGTGACACCGAACTCCAAAACTCCGGACAACCTCTCCCAGTGGTTTCATGTATATGTTAAATAGCATGAGGGACAAAATAGAACCCTGAGGGACTCCACAGGCCAATGGCCAGAGACTCAAACAGAAGTCACCCAGCACCACCTTCTGGGTCTGCCCCTCCAAGAAGGAATAGGGACATTGCAAAACAGTGCCTCCCAAGTCCCATCCCAGCGAGGCAGCCCAGAAGAATACCATGGTTGATGGTATGAAAAGCCGCTGAGAGGTCCAGCAGAACCAACAGGGACACACTCCCCCTGTCTAGTTCCCGGCATAGGTCATCCACCAAGGTGATCAAAGCTGTTTCTGTCCCATAACCAGGTCTGAAGCCAGATTGAAATGAATCTAGATAATCTATCTCATCCAGGAATCCCTGGAGTTGGGAGGCCACCACATGCTCCAATAGCTTGCCCAGAAATGGAATATTGGAGACTGGCCAATAATTATCCAGTCTGGTGGGGCTCAGGGAGGGCTTTTTAAACAAAGGTCTCACCACCACCTCCTTCAAGCAGGCTGGAACTCTGCCTTGCCTAAGGGAGGCATTAACCACTCCCCTTACCCACTTGGCCAGTCCACCTCTGGCTGCTTTTATGAGCCAGGAAGGGCAAGGATCTAGAACACACGTTGTGGCTCTCACCTCTCCCAGGATCCTGTCCACATCCTCAGGCTGTACAAATTGAAAAATATCCAACAATGCTGGACAAGCAGGGGCCAAAGTTACATCCACGGGGTCTGTATCAACTATAGCGTCCAAGTCAGAGCAGATCCAAGCAATTTTGTCTACAATGTGCTGAGCAACTTGTTCACAGCAGGCTGTCGAGAGGTTTAAATTATCCTCTTGCGGGCTGGTGTGTGATGTGAAAGACCCCTAACCACTTGGAACACCTCTGCTGAATGGCTCTTTGCAGATGCAATAGTGGCAGAAAAAAAATATTTTCTTTGCTGCCCGTATTCCCACAGAGTAGGCCTTCAAATAGGCTCTAGCCAATGTTCGATCAGATTCACTCCGAGTTTTCTGCCAACGTTGCTCTAGTCGTCTTCTCACTCATTTCATCACCGCCAGCTCCCTAGAAAACCAGGGTGCTGGTGTGACTCCACTTCGTGAGCGAGGATGCTCAGGAGTGATTGTGTCCACGGCCCTGGTCATTTCTCCATTCTAGAGATTGGCCAGGGCTTCGACAGAATTGCCTGCCAAGGCAACAGGAAAACCCCCAAGAGCTGTCAGGAAACCATTTGGATCCATCAGCCTCCTGGGGCAGACCATCTTAAACGGCCCTCCACCCCTGCAGAGGTTCCGAGTGCCAGCAAGTCTAAACCCCACCAGGTAGTGATCTGTCCATGACAACGGAACTATAGAGAGTTCCTCCACTCTCAGATCACTATTGCCCCATCCAGCACAGAAAATGAGGTCCAGAGTGTGCCCAGCAGCATGGGTGGGGCCAGATACCTTCTGGGACAGACCCATGGTTGTCATGGCGGACATGAAGTCCTGATCCGCTCCCAACAGGGCAGCCTCAGCATGGATGTTGAAATCCCCCAGCACAACAAGCCAAAGGGTCTCCAACACCAACCCCAAGACTACCCCAGCTAGCTCAGGAAGGGAGACTGTTGAGCAGCGGGGTGGACGGTACACCAGCAGAATCCCTATTATTTCCCGGGCACCCACCTTCAAATACACACACTCGAACCCAGCAGACTGCGGGATAGGGCACCTGGTGAGGGGGATCAAATCCCAATAGACCACTGCCACGCCCCCTCCCCGCCCCCCAGGTCTTGCCTGCTGCCGGACAGAGAACCCTGGAGGGCAGAGCTGAGAGAGATTAACCCCCCCAGCTTTGTCCAGCCAGGTCTCCGTAATACAGGCCAGGTCAGTGTGCTCATGCGGGATCAAGTCCTGGACAGCAGTTGCTTTACCATTCACCGACCTGCATTCTGCAGCAGCAGTTTCAAGCCAGGGGGGTCTGTTGCCAGGGCCATCCAGGTTATTTGAGTTGGGGGACAGTTTAGGGACAGTCAGCACCCTATTGTTTCACACTCTGCTGCCTTTAGAGTGTGACTGTCTCCCCGCTCTATATCTCCCTCTGCCCTGTAGAATTGTAATGGCCATTCCATGGCTCCCAACACCTCCCCCCTTCTTTAAAAAAAACACGTGTCCAGTGCAGGCAGTCCAGCAGGTCACACTGAGGCAAACAGTCCCCTTCCCTCCTTTCAAGCAGGGGGACAGGCCCTCGCCCTCGTGTTCCCCCAAAGGGGTGACCCCCTTTGGTGTCGCCCCCTTCGGTGCCGACACCCGCCAGCAGCAGTCCCGCCCCTACAGGGCCTGCGTTTTACGCCCCAGCTCCCACAGGTGTTGCAGCTGGGCGTGGGGTGGTGCTTGGCTGGACCTGGGTCTGCAAGGAGGCACAGTAGAAGTCCCCCAGGTGGAGGTAGAGCTCAGCAAGGCAGCGGCAGCAGCCCCGGAACCCACCTGCCTTGCAACACTGAAGGGCTTCCTCTCCTTGCAGCAACGATGGAAAGAGTCCCAGGTCAGCAAAGGCCTGGGTTTTACGCCCCAGCTCCCACAGGTGGTGCAGCTGGGAGCGGGGTGGTGCTTGGCACACACACAAAACTCTTTTGAACCCAAATAAAGGTGGCGCTGGTGGGCAGCACTTCGCATTTCAGCAAGCAAGCCCCCCAGTTAATATTTAATGTTAAGAAACCCTAAGAAATAAAAATGAGGGGCAAGGTGCCGAGCATTGTCCACAGGCATATTGCTGCCCACTGCAATCATGTTGGAGACCCCAGGGTTTGCCCATGTTGTTCCCCAATTGGGGAAGACACAGTATGGGCAAAGTGGCCAAGTGTTCCTGGCTGAGGCAGCAGCTGGAGCACTCTGGCTGCTGCCTTAAGTCTGGGCAGCTTCACCTGCACCGAGCCTCCCCCCATTGGGGAGGACATGGCACAGGAAGAGCAGTCCTGAACGAAGCGACCTCAGGAGCTCTCCTCCAGCTGCCACCTTAGTTGGGGCAGCATTGCTGTTTGCAAGCTTTCTTATAGATGACCTCAAAGGCCCCTTCCAGTTCTATGATTGTATGAAGCTGCTGTTCTCTGCCTGTTTCTCCAAACTTACTTTTCCCCAAACTTACTTTCCTTTGATCTAGCAGTGCTGCCCATGTCCCATCTATCCCTCTGGCAACGTGTGATATGATTTATTTGACTACACATTTTTTTGAACAAGTGACTGCCATATTTTTAAAACATAATTCCATATAAAGTAAGAGTTCCTGCACTGAGAAAGATAAGACTTTGAAAATCTTGTATATACAGTACAACTGAACATTCCACCATACGCAAATGCCTGTTAACTAAGGCAAGTTACTTTGGCCTTACAAAAACAAATACAGCAAAAATGGACCCAGAATAGATGTGACATTTTGACTGTAAGCGATTTTTGGCATAATTAAGAAATTGATGGTGATTAGAAGTTTTCTTGGCAGAGATCTCCTGCTGCTTGCCTTGTCAGAAATATTTAAAGTGCTAATAGTTAAACAGAAAATGTCACAGTGAGGTCTTTCTTTATATCTGTATGTTATTTCTTATTTATGTCTGTATGTAATTTCTTGGCTATGCAAAGACCCCCACCACCCCCACACACAATGAGCTAATTCAGCAAAATAAGAATTTGTAACAAATTGCACAGTTCATTCAAGAAAAGCTGCTGTAACTAAGAGGTTTAAGTAATTCTTCAGGTTCTGAAGGCATAAACAACCTGTCCCTTTATTTCTGCAGTTTTCCCTGTCACCTTCCCTGATACCCACAGTAAATCTGTGCAGTCTCTGGTGCTCCCCTCAGCAAGAAGCTGCCCAGTCAGAGTGTGAGCAGTACAGCTGAGCTGGGGGGGGGGGGGTGTTGCACCGGCCATGGCACCGGATTGGGATCAGCTGATTCCTAGGACCTGGAGACATCTAGATCCACCCCCACCCCTTTGGACCTGTGAGCACATCTGAGAAAGTGCTGTGGGCACTGCAAAATGGCTCCCATGGAGGATGTGGCTAGTCACATAATAGCTGTTGTGGGGGCCTAGCTAGTCAACAAGTGTGTATATATGTGTGTGGGGAGAAACAGCAAGGCTACAGGCTGGGAAGGAGAGGGAAATAGCATGGTAAAAGGGTAGAGGGATGAGAAAGGGTAAGGCTAGGAGCTGGGATGAACAGCGAGGTAAAGAGGTGGGGGAAAGAAATAGTGAGGCTAGAGCCTGGGAGTCAAGAGGAACAGCATGATAGAGGGGTGAGAGTGGGAGAGAAAGAGCAAGACTAGAGGCTTGGAAGAGAGAAAAAGAAGGCTAGGGACAGGGAAGGGAACAAAATAGCAAGGAAAGGGATTGGGTGGAGAGAAATAGCAAGGCTATGTATAATTGCTAGAAAGTTGTATTTTCATATATAGGCATTTCATATGTATTCATTGCTATGGATATATACAAATCCATGTATGTATATTTTAAAATGGGAGAATTTTTTTTAAAGCTTTATAGGTACCTGCAGGTACCACATAGGGGGACCTCTTTGTGGGCGCTATTGGAGGGCCCTATGTGCACCTGTGGGCACAGTCTTGAGGAGCCATGATCTAGATAGTGGTGATATGTGCCTTGGAATAGGGTAAAGAACCAGTGCCTGATTCACAATGCTCTCAGCGTTGAACACTGTGGCCTACATCACCTGAAGGCCCATATCTGGGTCAGGGTGAACAGGTTTAGATAATGAACTTAAAGTGGGGGTTGGGAATCTGTGCTCCTCCAGCTATCAGGCTGATGGGCACTGGAACACACAATATCTGGAAGGCCACAGATTCCCCACTCCTTACTTAAAGCATATCTCACAAAGCCTTTGCATTTGTAGGGTACTGAGCAGAGTAGAGATGGAGGAATCTCAGGCCCAGTGGTTAAATCCAGTCTTCCTGGGGCCCAAATCCATCCCTCTGGGGTTCCCAAGAGGGCAACACCCCTTCCCCTGGCCTTTGAGCATTTTTTCCCATTCTAAAAGGTTGACATGCCTCTCCTAAGGCTTAGTTACTGGCCCTAAGAGTTTTAAGCTACAATATCCTGGTATTTTCGATCCTGCCCCTTTTGCCTTTGCTTCTGCCCATTTTGCTTTTAGCCCCGCCCACCACTGAAATGTGGCCCAAGAGAAAAAAAGAAGAGCCCTGCTGGATCAAACCAAGGGTCCATCAAGTCCAGCATTCTGTTTGCACAGTGGCCAACCAGTTGTCAACCAGGAATCCAAGCAGGATGTGAGCGCAACAGAACCCTCCCAGCCATATTCCCCAGCAACTCGTGTACATAGGCTCACTGCCTCTGGTACTGGAGGTAGCACATAGCCATCAAGACTCATAGCCACTGATAGCCTTTTCCTCCATGAATTTGTCCAATCCTCTTTTAAAGCCATCCAGATTGGTGGCCATCACTACTTCCTGTGGTAGTGAATTCCATAGTTTAACTATGCACTGTGTGAAACAGTAACTCCTTTTATCTGCCCTGAATCTCTCACCAATCAGCTTCATGGGATGACCCTGGGTTCTAGTATTTTGAGAGGGCGAAAAATGTCCCCCTATCCACATTCTCCACACCATGCATAATTTTGTAGACCTCTATCATGTCTCCCCTTACCCTCCTTTTTTCCAAGCTAAACAATTCCAGCTGTTGGAACCTCCTCTCATAGGGGAGATGCTCCAGCCCCTTGATCATTTTAGTTGCCCTTTTCTGCATTTTTTCCAGCTCTAGAATGTCGTTGTTTTTTTTTTAGGTGTGGTGACCAGAACTGTACACAGTATTCCAAGTGTGGTCACACCATAGATTTGTATAGGGGCAGTATGATATTGGCAATGTTATTCTCAATTCCTTTTCTAATTAGGCCTGACATGGAGTTTGCCTTTTTTACAGCGGCCTCACACTGGGTTGACATATTCATTGAGCTGTCCACCACAACCCTAAGAGCTCTTTCCTGGCTGGTCACCGCCAGCTCAGATCCCATCAGGCTATACTTGAAGTTGGTATTTATTGCCCTAACATGCATCACTTTACACTTGCCTACATTGAACTGCATTTGCCATTTAGATGCCCATCCTCCCAGTTTGGAGAGATCTTTTTGGAGCTCTTCACAGTCCCTTTTTGTTTTAACCACCCTGAATAATTTAGTGTCATCTGCAAACTTGGCCACTTCACTGCTCACTCCTAATTCTAGATCATTTATGAACAGGTTGAAAAGCACTGGTGCTGTTACAGATCCCTGCAGCCCCCCCACTTTTTACCTCCTTCCACTGGGAGAATGTACCATTTATTCCTACTCTCTTTCTGTTCTTTAACCAGTTACTGATCCTTAAGAGGACCTCTCCTCTTCTTCCATGATGTTAAGTTTGCTCAGGAGTCTTTCCTGACTTCATCAAAAGCATCAAAAGAGTTTCTCCAAAATTGGATTCTGCCCTCGGGCTAAAAGAGGCTCCCCACACCTGGAGCAGAGGATTGTTCTATGATGGGAAACCATTCATTTTTGATGAATGGATGTGAATTCGTATTCTCCCTACACTAAAGGTGTGAATGGGTAAGTGAATAAATGAAGGGCTATTTTTCCCTGTCACCCTTTAGTAAACTGAGTAGAACATAACACGCAAAACAAACCTTATTATCTATAATTAGTACAGTTGAACCCTCTCCAAACTATTCCTATAACTGGTTAATCCACAATTTTTTCAATTATGGCATCCCTAAAGTGGGGATAATCAGCCTTGGTTTCAAGTTATCTTATTTTTTAACCTTCTAAATTAGGAAAGCAAGCAACAGTGAAACATCATTAGCGAACTTTTGATGGGAGCCAGTTTTGTGCCATTAGAAGATTAAGGGTACAATCCCATGCATGTTTAGTGCTGGCTAGGAAAAGCTGGGAGTTGTAGGACTTTTTTTTTTTGTCTAAACCCTTAGGCTGCAATCCTATATTCATTGTGAAGGAGCTCTGGAACTAATTCCAACTCTCCTGCAAGGTAGGACAGCCCAAACCTGGCCTCAAGTCCCCACGGAAGACCCAGTAGCCACCCTCCCTGGTCAAGAGGCACTGAAGTTACACAGAAGGAATCATACCAACTTGGAGTTGGATAAATGTTTACTATAGGGAAAGGGAGAATTGGAGGTGGTAAGTTGCACAGAGGGTTACAAAGCTGAAATACTTTAAAAAGAAACCAGAATACTCAAGAGAGCCTTTTCACCACACACCCAAGGAAAATAACAAAGCTGGCTA
Source organism: Heloderma suspectum (assembly GCF_057233095.1). Taxonomy (NCBI): domain Eukaryota; kingdom Metazoa; phylum Chordata; class Lepidosauria; order Squamata; family Helodermatidae; genus Heloderma; species Heloderma suspectum. Next base: position 37,208,096 of record NC_139459.1, on the reverse strand, counting down.
GCCTAGCCTTGTACATGCCTAAGTATGGGCCTCCTGGGATAGAGTCCAGCCATCAGCAGATCTGAAACCCACCAAATGAAGGGAGACGAGATGCCTCTACCTAAGCCCCCTTTTAAAGCTCAGCCCTGGCAACCCAGGACAGATTTCCATTAGCCAATCACCAGCTCAGCCGCTGGGTCTACCACCCTTACCCCCAAAGAGGCAGGAGTTTCCCACCAAGCCCAGCTGTTATCTCTTTCCCAATTAGCAAGGACGGAGCTTGGCCTTGAGCAGCAGGGCCGAGGAGCTTCTAGATAACCACAACTCCAAGTGGGTGCATTAGATGTGACAGCAGGACCTAGCCTCGTGGTGGAAAGCAAGCCCTCGTTCTTCACACTCATATATCTAGGAGAAGGCCCCATTGAACTCCTTGGGGTGAACGTCTAAGGAGACATGTATAGGATTGTGCTGTTAATGCATTAAGAAATAATGAAATATTTCTGCTATATTGGCAGTGTACAAACAAATAATGAAAAGGCATTATCATCTTGAAACTTTGGTCCACAGATGCCTGGTATGTTAGCTGAAGATAATAGAAACAAGCTATTAACTACAAGGCATTGTAGATTGAAGAAATGTATACTGACAGTGCAATCCCACGCATTGCTAGTGCACTATAGTGGTATGAGCGTTAGGATAGGACTGGGGAGACCCAGGTTCAAATCCCTACTCAGTTATAAATCTTACTGGGTGACTTTGGGCCTGTCACTATTTCTCAACTTAACCTACCTCACAAAAGTGGGGTGGGGGTGGAGGAGCTCCTAGAAGAAGGTTGGTATGGGATACTAATGTGATAAGTTAAAAAAAAAAAATGTAAAAATTAATTAGTATAGGCAGTAGGCCTGGCATTGTGGTATCATGTTTGTCAATATCCTTCTTAAACTGAGATGCCCAGAACTGGACACAGTACTCCAGATGAAGCATGAGCAAAGCAGAATAGCGCAGTACCATTATGTCTCACAATATGGACACTATACGTCTGTACGTGACCTTGTTCCTCTCTGAAATTTACTTAACAGAAGCAACTTCTCTAGGGAGGCAAGGAGTTGGCTACTCTTTTCACAGCACCCAAAAGACACTCCTCCCAGCCAGCCAGAGTTGTAATCTGGGCATCCAGGAGCACGTTTGTACTGCACGTTTGTGGTCTGCCTTCTGCTAGATGTATAATGGGAGCATTAGGGCTTGTCAGCTAGCCAGAAAACCCTGCACTTGGAAAGGGTTTGTTTTGTTTTGTTGCATTTAGGCCAGCTGGGTTCCTGTCCCCAGCCATTTTATTTTGTTAAAGCTATGTGAAGAAATGCTGTCTATATGAATAATGGTTGATGTACTGTAATGTTTGTGTGCCTTTGAGAGGTTATAATGTACATGTGTAGGCCTGAGGCCTAGCTTTGTTACTGTCAAAGGCCTACGTAGGAGTACCATTGGTGACAAATTTTAAAGGGGGAAACAAAGACAATCGCTTTTAACGCTCCTGGACAGGGCCTTGATCAGGTACATTCAGTTTTGACTGGTCTGGGAAGCATCAGACGTTGATTGGCTGGGGGTTCTAGGGAGGTGGAAAAGAGCAGGTGGGAAATGACAGGTGAGGATTCTGTTAGTGGCTGGTCAGTCAATGTGGGAGAAAGTGTGTGTGTTTTATGTGACAGAAGGACTAGGGAAAGGCTAAGGAGAAGATAGAAAGCTAAGGCCTGAATACTAAGCTGTTTCTTCTCTTATGTGATAAGCATATGTGACTGGTGAAGATGAGAAGCAGGGAGCAGGTGATTGTGTTATCCCTAAGATCTTATTAGAAGACGGGTTATACAAGCGAGCAGTAAAAATCTAAATAAACGGTCCAAGCTGACAGTATTAGCTTTGGTGTCAGAGGAAGACTGTACTCAAGAGCTGGACCTGGTTGTGAGTGTATTTGGCTGGGGTGGAGGTTCATGGAATTTGCCCTGAGGTAAATGAAGTCATTAAGAGGCTTGTATTAGTAGCAATGGCTCTTGAGTCCTTAAGAAATCTTAGCAAGCATTCTTTTGAAAGCCCCAAAGTAAATAGTATTTCATGCCTTATGTACAAAATATCCCTTTAGTAAACCAAATTGTTTAATTTATTTATTTATTTATTACATTTCTATCCCGCCTTTTTTCCTCCTTAAGGAGCCCAAGGCAGCTTACACAATCCTCCTCCCCCATTTTATCCTCACAACAACCCTGTGAGGTGGGTTGGGCTGAGACTCTGTGACTGGCCCAAAGTCACCCAGTGAGCTTCCATGGCCGAGCGGGGACTAGAACCCGGATCTCCTGACTCCTAGTCCAACACTCTGGCCAGTACACCACAATAGGTCATGTTGTCTCTAGTGATGGTGCCTCTCATGCTGAAGCCTCTTATACCAAGCCACCTGGAGATTTTAAAGTATTCTGAGAGAACTGGTGGCTGCAGAAAAGGGTCAGCTGGTGAAACTCTGAGTTTATAGTGGCAGGGAGTTCCTGAGGCCCTGAAATATAAGCATTTGCTAAGGAAAAATAAGATATCCTATAGGTGGGATTGCTCAGTGAAGGAGTCCCCTTCAAGTCCCCCCAGCCCCCCAATAAGCTGTATACCAGGAGTATCAAACTTCTTTCAGCCTGAGGGCCAAATTTAATTTCAGAGAAGTTCTCTGGGGCTGCATTCTAGTGGTGAGCAGGGCTGAAGGCAAAAGGAGTGGAGCCAAAAATACCAGCATATTTTAGCTTGAAGTTCTTGCTGCCAGTAACCAAGCCATAGGAGAGGCATTTCAATCTTTTAGGGGGTGGGGCATGCAAAAGCCAGAAAACCACAAACAGTTGGTGGTTGGGAGAAAGAGGAGGTGCCAGGGAAAGGGGGAACAGCCATCTGGAGAAGGCTGGAGGGCCAGATTTGGATCCCAGGCCTGGGGTTCAACACCTCTGCTGTATACCTTAACAGCTTTTATGTTGGACTCCACTTCTGGCCCCACCTGAAACTGCTCAGTTCTGCTTCCTGGCCCTGCCCTGGCACAAGAATAATTCGTGTCAAGAACTGGCAATCCTAGGACTATCACTGCCATACAGGCGTCCTTCGCTCATGCTGAGTTTGTCTGCAGGACTGAACAGAATCAACAAATGCATCTGATCCCCCTTGGGTTTTTTCAAAAAAATATTATGCAAATGTCACCTAGATTGCCAGCTGGCAACTTTTCAAGAAACCTCCCTGTGGGTCTTTGTTTTGCCACAATCTGGAATATTTGTTTTACGATAAGCTCATAATGCCAGGCAATGAGCAACTGAAAATGTGTAGGTGCTTACATTAATTAGCACAAGTGTATGAACAGCAACTGTTTTGAACTGTGGGAGAAATGACAAGCTGATTACTGACTCTAGAAATTGGCTCAGAAGCAACTGGATCTTCTACTCATTCTCGCTCTTTTTTTTCCAGCAGCAGCAGCAGCAGCAATAATTGGTAATTATGTCATCCAGTGTTCCCAGTTTCTCTTCTATAAGCTGCATACATTTTTTAAAGGGAGGCAGCGAATGGATGATTCTATCACAATATACTACATGTTGCTTCTGTTAGCCAAAGAAGCATCATCATCTGAAATCAGCACAAAGTATTGCAAGACTTGGAAGCAAAATTAGGAGGCCAAGGACCTTGCGGACATCGGACTGTTTCTGTCTCCAGGAGCCACAGATGTGGAGCCTGGTATACAGATGGATAGGGATGTGTTGTTGAACGTTAATCTCCTCTGACAAAGGTCCCAAGGCGACACAAGCACTTGGGGTTGTTATGAGGATTTGGAAAGATTGCTGGAATACTTGGATTGCATGAAGAAGAAAAACATTTGACAGTGACACACATAATCTTGCACCAGTTCCAGGACAAAAAATTGGCTTTGCAGGGAGTCAGCCCCAGTAAGCCAAGATCCCTCTTGCATTCACTGCTACTGTTGCTATAGCCAGACAATATATAGACATGCCTTCAAACAAATGGCTTGGTTACCATCTATTGTTCTTGGGATGCAAACCTAAGCACACTCATTTGGAAGTAACAGCAGCCTGATACTCTCACTGTGCAGATGTTATAGAAAAGGGAATTTCCATGGCAAGTTTTACTTACATATACACAAGGTACTGTTTAGTAGCTCTTACAGTGGGATTAGCCACAACTCCACCATGAGATGCCAGGAATGTGGAGTGGGGACAGGGCTAACCATACCATGAGGCAAAGTGAACCTGTTGCCTCAGGCGGCAGATGCTAGAAAGCGGCAGCAAGGTGTTGGAGGAGAGACCTCTGTGCCATGCAGCCTCCCTGCACCCCTAAGTTAGCCTGCTGCCTTCAGGTGCAGTGGAGGATACAGTCCCATCATCAGTGTTGAAGAAAAAATTATCTGCCAGTTCAGTTGGCTTTTGTGCATGGAATGGAAAGGGGTGCATCATCTTGTTCTTTGCCTCAGACAGGGTGGGGCATAGTTACTTACAGCTTCAGCATCTGAATGTTGTGGTTTCTTGGTAAGAGCTCTTCTTTCTTGGTAAGAGTTTCTGGATGTTATGGCGCAGGTGGGGATAAGGAAATGTCCAGAGGGATGGTGTTTTGGGCAGCATCCCTGTGTAACATGTACACCATCTCTATGTCCCATTGAACTAAGTAGGACTTTGCCTTCTCTGTACATACTAGTTTTCTGCATAGTGGAATTTATCTTGGTGGCAGCTTGTCAGGAACTGCTGACCATTGCCCCATGTTTCGAGACATGTCACTACAGCTTCTCAGTGAAGAATCTTCCAGACTGACTCTGCCCATGCTGACCATTGGCTCTTCCTGGACAGGAAACAGTATAAGAGAGTTGGCTTCCTGTCTCAGTGGAAGCTTGCTTGAGCAACGAGGTCTATCTGAGCTCTGGTGAGACTGGTCTCACTGACTCCTGGTTTACTTTCTGATCCTGATTGCTTTTTGGTCTGGATTCCTTGTTCCCAATTCCTGGCTTGCTCCACACTATTGCCCGTGGCCCAGCCTTTACATAGCTTCATTCCTGCTTCTGATGGTCAGATATTGACAATTGTGTTTGCTGAGTCCCAGATAATCTCAAAAGCCCTGACTTGACTGCATATTTTTCATATCTGTCTCAGCATTCTACAGTGCTAAGAAATTCTATTTTATTCATTAAGGGAGTGATCTCATATGCACTTACCTCATGGGAGCAAGCCCCATTGAACTTTATGTTATTTACTCTTGAGCAGACATATACATAGGATTGAGCTGTAAAACTGCCATTCTCAGAGTGTTAGCTCCTTCTTGGACATACAGAAGGTAGACACACAAGCCAGATTCCCATGATCCGTAGATGCAGGTAGAACCAAGCTTTGGCAAAGGGATTTTATCCAAGCAATAATGCAAAGCAGCCGAAGACTCCTGCCTTTGGGTAAAGACAGTGCCATGTGCAGGGGTGTTGCTAGGTTCTTAAAGATCCGGGGCACAGGCCCATAACACAAATTTGCACTTGCATATCTATATATCTATATCTATCTAATCTCCAAGTCTAAGTGGACCTCTAATGTGAGTGTGTGGTGTGCTTACGTGTGTGCATAGATTACATACATACATACATAAGTGTTTACTGACTCCCCACACCACTTCAACTCAGACCCCGATTCAGCGTTTTGGAAAACATCCCACTTCTGCTTGGGCCAATTTGTAGTCAGTCCACTTCAGCTCAGCACCAAACCTGAGTCAAGGTTTGGAAAAATGAGTCTTTATGCTTCTTGTTGACTACCATGGGAAATTAGAAAAAAACTAACTTTTTTCCCTTGGTCAGAACTGGATGGTAATTTCAGGCATAGTAGTCCCCTAGAAGGGGATTACACCTGCCCAATGTCAGAAAAAAATAGGTGCAGGGTTTGTCATTGTGGTTGGCCATTGTGTGAACAGAATGCTGGACTAGATGGACCTTGGTCTGATGCAGCAGGGCTCTTCTTATGTTCTTAAATATAGAGTGCCTCTGAGCATATGTAGAATGCTTTTCTTGCACCACTGAGCACTTACATTCTCCCCCTACCAATTCTATTCCCCCCCATGCAACCATCCCTCCTCATCATACCATCCTCCAGCAACTCTTAATAAAAACAGATGTTTTGTGCAACTCTCCTCTACCTCCTCCTTGTTATGCACAAGATCTCATTGTATCTTCCTCCCCATAACTTCATTTGTACCAAGACTTCACCAGGATTCAGCCAATGAGTCTGTTTTCAAAACTAGGGCTAAGTTATGGAGAAACTCTGAGCATGTACTAAGTGCCTTTCCCTCACCACTGAAGCTAGAGTTCATGGAACACCCGCCCCCACACACATACACACACAAACAACAAAACATGCATAGGACTGAGCTGAAAGGGTAGTCAGTTAATTAGCTGGAACTGGGTAGGCACTGTATTAAGCCTGCAGTACCATGCTCACAACTCAGGACTTATTTCTGAGTAAACGTGCAGAACATCGAGTTGCAAACCTTCCTGCAAAAGTAACTTGTGCTGGAATCCTATGCACACTTTCCTGAGGGTAAGCCTCATTAAACATAATGGGGCTTCTGAGTAGGCATACATAGGATTGCATAAATTAGCAGTATTTATCTCCCCTCCACTTAAAAAACAAACCAAAAACTCCTATTTTTATTAAAGCTTTCTGTTCATAGGAACATAGGAAGCTGCCTTATACTGACTCAGACCCTGGGTATATCTAGCCCAGTATTGTTGACGCTGACTGACAGCAGCAGCTCTCCAGAGTTTCAGGCAGGATTCTTTCGTAGCCCTACCTGGAGATGCTGGGGATTGAACATGGGACCTTCTGCACACCAAGCATGTGCTCTTCCACTACCAGCTACAGCCCTTCCTATTGCTGGCAACTGACAAACAGAACAGCCCCAGATTTGTTTCTCTGCAACCATGTGGACCCACTTTTCTCAAAGGTTTGAGTGAGAAGGAGAAAAACCAACCCTCTTATCTGTTTGTATAAAGTTAAATGCAGTTCAGAACTTCTCTTGCCCATGGAAGAGAATTCTCTTTAAGAATTCCCCAATATATGCTCTGGGTGGTATAAAGAAGAGAAAGAAAGAAAGAACAGGATAGGGGAAGGAAGAAGAAAAAAGGAATGGTGATTGGAAATTGGGTGGGGGGGGGGGTAGAGAGAGAATTCCCTAAGCCAAGTGGCTCCTTTCAGAGAGGTAGTAGTTCAGAGGAATTTAGGAGGCTGTGGAGGGTTTGTAAGGATTGCATGTACTTACATTAACTTTATGAGGTGAAGTGGCTGAGGGCTTTTTATAGCTTTTTAAAAAACTCTAGAACCTATTTAAAAGCCTCAGCAGTTCCTCGATCGTGACACCACATAGTCCTAACCCTCCTTTTGAATAATTCGCATCCTGCAGCTATTTAGGAGAAATCAAAGTGGAGGAGGAGAAAGAAGTTTGTGGAGGCTGATTGGATCCTTTGCTGTACTGAAGCTACTAAACTTCTGCAGAAGCCAAAGATTCCAGTTTGGGGCAGTGAAATCAGATGCTGTGTGAAATACCAGTATTTCACATGGAACCCTTTCTTCCCTTCCGTCTCCTTCAAAATTTAATTGTAAGCAAGCTCCCAACAGTGGGCATGTAAGAGCAGAAAAGTAGGGGGAGACAGGTTTTTTGCATCTCAAAAAAAACCCTACACCAGAGATTAGGGATAGTGAGCTCCTAATGGTCACCTTAAACATGTTCTGATTAAGATCTCTAATCCCCTATGTGGCTTGACAGTTTTAACTTTTTGTTTTAGTCTTTGAGAAAAGGAAACTTTATGCATGGCTAGCACAAAAGCCACTGGGCCTAACTGTCTGAAATTTGGCAGATTCAGTCAGCACTATAGGGGCTGCCAGGTCCCTAAACTCCATGCACTTATGTGGAAGCACAAAAAAATTATAGCTCTTTGCTTTGACAGATTTTCTTGAAAATAGCAAACTTTACCTGTGACTAGCACAAAAACCACTGGATCTAACTGCCTGAAATTTGGCAGGTTCAATCAGCTCCATGGCAGCTACCAGGTCTCCAAATATCATGTGTTTATCCTACAAACTAAAAAAAGTTATGTCCATTTCTATTTTCCAATGCAAGTCAATGGGAAAATGTAAAAAAAATGGCAATTAGGACAGCTCAAAAGATCTGGGGCACAGCTCAAAAAAGATCTGGGGCCCATGCCCAGGTAGCCATTGTATAACAACACCCCTGGCCATGTGGAAAGAAAGGAACTTGACTGCTGAAAGTCAAGTTGACATGTAGTGTTTGGAAGCAACTCCAGCAATGACTTCTTCAGGGTGAACTTGGATTAGTTGGATGGATGTGTTAAGAACATGAGGCTAAGTCAAAGAATTAAATGAGCTAGTGTTAGGGTTGCCATCGTTTTCTGGCAAGGTGCCTGTGCATTTAATAGCTGTATGGATAGGCAAGAATTCAACAAGTACAGTTTTTCCTCAGAATGGAGAAAGGTTCAGTGGTGGAGTTTCCGAACATCATGCTGATATTACAACCACAGGAACTTGGAACATATGATTATCAGGGAATAACCCTTCCAAGTTTAGTAGAAGATACTTACTTCATCCTAGTTGATCCATCTCGTAATGCAACTTCTCTCTTTAAAAAGGGAAATAAAAAGTTTCAGATCATTATGGTCTACTTGCATTGTATAATTGTTTAAAATAGAATAAAATAAAACACAGGAATTCTACCATAAAAAGATGGCAACCATAGCTGATGTTGGTTTCCCAATCTAATGTCTTACAAAATTAGTAAGAAAATTACTATCAGTGCTGTTTATTAGTGATTAGTGTACAGTACGTGTTTCCACCAGCAGCGCCATTGTTATATGCTTCTAAATCTTATTCCTACAGGAATTGCAGCTGAAAAGTCAAGGATTTCCAGTACAGATTTTCTGTAAGGGCCATAGCTCAGTGATAGAGATGCTTTGCATGTTTCCAGGTTCAGTCTATGGCATCTCTATGTAGGGCTGGGAAAGACTCTAGCCTGAAACCTGGGAAAACTACTTTCAGTCAATTTAAACCTTGTTCAGCCCGAGAATCAAATTCTATTTCAGAGAAGCTCTAGGGGGGTCTCATTCAAGTTGTGGTTGGGGGCAAAGGGGGTGGAGCCAAAATACCAGCATATTGAAGTTTAAAGCTCTTACTGCCTGTAATTAAGGCTGAGGAGAGGCATTTCAACCTTCTAGATTGGGGGGGGGGATGACAGCACAAAAGCTGGGAAATCATCAAACGATCAGTGGGTGGGGAAAAGGGGGTGGGAAGAGGCATGGCCTTCTGGGGAACTCTGGAAGGCTAGATTGGGACTCTCGGAGGGCCAAATTTGGCCCCTGGGCCTGAGGTTCTACACCCCTGGTGTAAACAATACAGAGCTTGATGGAGCTCAATAGAGTTGATCGAAGCTTCCGAAGTTCCTAACACAAGAAGCACCATCTCTAATCTATGAGTGTAGATTATTTTACTATGCTACTGTGGAGCTGGAATATTCTGAAACAAAGAATAGTGAAAGTGGTTTTCTGATACATTGCAAGAATTTCCTCTTGGAAGTAAGGGCTATCTCTCCATATTCTATAATGAAGTTTTACTTATCTGTGAGTAAGTCTATCCATCTGCTTTCTCTTCCTCCCAAACTACTACCAGTACCTTCATAGAACTACAACTCTCGAAGGTTCTTTGGAGGAGAAATATATGACACTTAAACTAATTTCACTCATTCAAATATTTTCCAACAAGGTTTTTTTTTTGCTTTTCTACCTCATTTGTATAGTCATCAACTGAAGAACTGAAAGACAGAAGATGAAATAGACAAGGAGAGCACATTTGTAGCATAAGTATACACCCCTTCCGTGTGATCAACATGACTGCTAATATTCAGGGCCAATCAGGACTCACCATTAATTGGACCTCAGATCTGACAAGACGTCCTTCGAAAAGCAGGATCCTGTAGTATCCCCAGCACAAATGGGAACCTTAAGAACAATACGCCCAAAGAACAACCAGAGGCTGCTTCCTTAGATGCTGCTACTTCTCACCCAAGGGAGCTCTAATTTATTTATGTTTATTTTATTAATTACATTTCTGTACTGCCCACCAGCCAAAGCTCTCTGGGTGGCTCACAAAAGTTAAACCCCCAAAATACAACATGATAAAATATACAATGTTTAAAAGTTTAAAACAGAATAAAACCAAAGTAAACACCAGAGTAAAACCCAGCAGCTGTGTAAGGATCTAAATATACAACAACAGATTGAAAAAAAAACAACTGAAGAACTGAAAAGCCTGGGGAAATAAAACATTCTTCACCTGGCACTGAAAATACCTCAATATAGGCGCCAGGCGAGCCTCGCTGGGGAGGGCATTCCATAACAGGGTGCCAACTCTGAACAGCTACTAATGGCAACACCTTGCCATTAGTACCTACCTGCCTCACTACATTTGGCCAGGGCACCCAGAGAAGGAACCCCACTGTCCCTTTTTGTCAGGACCCCTGTTCTAGCTCTAGACCCCTTTCATCAGTCCCAGGACCTCAGGAGGAATGACTGACCCAGGCTGATGTTCAGATCCAATGATGCAGTTAGCAGCCCAAGGCTTCCCATCCTTCCAGTTCAGCCAGGGAGGAGGAGGCAAGTCCCATACATGCTGTAGATCCTGGATCTCAGAAGTTCCAGGGAGAGGCAGGGCCATTAGGCTCTAAGAACCATCAGACCATAGTGGTGCAACAGTTTTCTGAGATAGCTCCTCACTTAGCCTTGTGGTTCTAGCTCCTTGCCTAGTGAGTTACAGGACAGCTTCCCTGCCTGGAAAGTGGAAACAGGGTAGGGCCAAGCTACATACTGTGTTAAATGTGCGTGATTGCATCAGCATGTCATGTTTTTTTTTTTTAGGCAGCTGCAAGGGGATTGGATTAGGAGTGTGGCGTATGGACTTAACCTTCCCCCTCTGAGCACCATGGTCCCAACAAAAATAATTCTCCTTCCTAAGTTGCTCTTTGGTGTGGGAAGAAAGCTGCTATTGGTTCTAGCTAGGTGGGGCAATTTTTGTAAGGACTGCAGTGCCAGGGGTGGGTGGGGGAGTATTAACCCTCCTCCCAGTGTCCTACAGTCCCAATCCTGATCTCCCCCATGGGTGCTACTCTTTTAAAAAAGATGTTAAATGTGATCACATGTTTAATGTAACATGTAGTTTGGCTTTCAGGTCAATTTTAAACTGCAGTGAGCATTTAAGTGTTTGTTCAATGGTGCTATGGCTCAGGTTTGTTGGTTGGTGTTTTATTATTAACAGTTGATGAAAGAAGAATGTCTCTTGATGGGTGTGGGGGACAGAAATGGGCCAGAGACAGAAAGAAAGACAAAACATACATTTCTTACTTAAACTGCGGCTGCACCCTTAGTAATGGAGGACTGCATAAGTTGCCTTCTGTGTATCTGCTGCCTGCTGGAGTGTCTATTTGCTTCCAGTATCTTCTGCTTGTATATTTGTAAATAAAGCAAACATTACAGAGATGCCATATGTCTCCAGTGATCTGTCAGCCAAATGACAGCCATAATACTTCTCCTGGAATGTCTCACAATTGAGAAAACAATTAAAAATACCATTTTGCATGTTCTACAGGATGGTTCATATGATTAGCTTCCTTTATCTTGTAATGAAATTTCAGTTTTGTTAGTCACTCTCTGACATGGGACAGATTCTCATGACCAAAGGTCCTGATTAAGTAACACTGGGACTTCAGATAGTCTAGGTAGGCACAACCATTTGCAGCACTTTCCAGATGTTGGGTTGTATCCCACTGTTAGTCTAACTTAAGTCTCATTCATTTCAATGGATCCATTCTAAGTAGGACTAAAATTGGATACAACCCTTTAAATCTCTAATCTGTCTTTCCTCCAAGGATCCTAGAGTAGTATGCAAGGGCCTCCTCTCTTCCTCACTCCACATTTTAGCTTCACAACAATCCTGTGAAGTAGGTTATGCTGAGAGAGAAACTGGGCCAAGATCACCTAGTGAGCTGCATGGCTGAAGTTGGGTCTCCCCAGTCCTAGGGTGCCTCCAGATGAGGGTTTCTTGTACCATTATCCTGCCTCAATCACTTAATGTTATGTGGGGAGGAGATTCCAGATGATGATGTCTTCCACTCATAGCCCTCCCATGTTTTCCCACCACTTTTCTTGTCTTCTTACAGCAGAAAATCTATTAAGTAAGAAAAAATGGAAGAGCTGCACAATGCCTTCTGACTGTTACTGCTAGGGCCTAATTTGACACCCTAACCAGTACACACAATACTGGCTCTCCTTGAAAAGCATCTGTGGATGCAGTCCAGCCTCCCCACCCCCCAATTCATGCAGTATATCCCACAGAGAGTAGGTGCGTTGAACATAGTTGTTTAAAGAGCTAACACTTGAGATGACTAACCAAGTGACAGTTGCTGCATAGGAAGATAACCCCATAAGGTCACTGGACAGTTTGACCTGCAGGAAAGTTCTTTCCTGATCCCAAAATCAAACAGATTCTGAGGGTCAGACTGCATGTGTGATCTACAACTGGATTTCCCATCTTAATAAACAACAACTTGGATTTGGGCAGTGGCACTGTGGGAGAGGAGGTAACCCTTTCCCCCTGCACCATATCACCATAAACAACAACTTGGATTTGGGCAGTGGCATTGGGGGAGAGGAGGTAACCCTTTCCCCCTGCACCATATCTCCAATCGAAATCAACCCCCTCCATATCTGCTGTTAGCCCAAGGAAGTACTGGGTGCGCAAAGAGAAAGGGTTTACACACCCTCTCCAGGATTGCAGTTCCTATCCAATTCCCACTAGCTGCTTTTAAATTATAAAGGACATTTAAAAATTTTAAATGCTACACAAGTATTATGTGTAGCTTGACTCCAAGTGTCCCATGTCTGTCCAAGTAAAGGGCCCTGGCCCTGTAAAAACCACCATACTCTGCTTGTTTAGGTTTCAAACTTCACTTGCTTTCATGAAAATGTTTAGTATCTTCTTCAACATAAAGAGCACAGAACAGAATCCTGTTTCAATTCACAAGAAAATCCAGAGCAGCAAAACATTATAAATAGTTCCAGCCAGTGCTTCAGCAAAACAAAAGATTCTTCCCTCTTGCTTAACACATATTTGTCTCAACTCCACCATCAGGCAGCTATGAAGACTTTGTACACAGCAGATGTGTTTGGTGCCTAGGCTCCTCAACTTGTCAGCTGAAGTTACCTGTGTCCCTTTACTAAATTATATCCATAAGACTCCAAAATGGTGAAAATAATATAAAGGATTTGATCCAGATTTACACGATATCAACTGCTCTGATGGAAGTGAACATCGGAGAAACGTCTTAATAGTAAGAGCAGTTTGACAATGGAACCAAGCATCCAGTCGTGTTGAAGCTCTGCCTTGTTGAAGGTCTTCCAAGCAGAGGTAGAACAGCCATTTGTTGGGGACACTCTAGCTCTGAGGAGATTCAGGACAGATAAAAGGAAGTTCTTCACACAGCACATAGTTAAACGATGGAATTCACTTCCACAAGATGTAGTGATGGCCACCAGTTTGATGGTTCAAAAGGGGATTGGGCAAATTCATGGAGGAGAAGGCTATCAGTGGCTACTAGTTCTCATGGTGATATGCTACCTCCTGTATCACAGGCAGTATGCCTATGTAAACCAGTAGCTGGGGAACTTTGGCAGGAGGATGCTATTGCACTCATGTCTGCTTGTGGGTTTCCCGTGGGCCACTGTGTGAACAGAATGCTGGACTAGATGGACCCTTGGTCTGATCCGGTATGGCTCTTATGTTCTTATGGATTTCCTGCATTGAGCAGAAGGTTGGAGCAGGTGGCCTACAAGGCCCTCTTCAATTCTATGATTTTATTATTTAATCCAAGCTGTGATGAGAAAATTACTGATGCTCCAGAGGAAGTGGCATTATGAGATTCACATGCTTAGTGTGATTGTGTAAGCTGGCTCTCCAGTAACTACATTTGGCTGCAAATGAATTTGCCCTTTTATGATTTAAATGTTTTGGGATGTGATCCTCAAACTACAGCTGCCAAACAAACCACAGTGGTTGATCCAGCAGAGGACTGTGAGAATCACATTGTGAAATCTGTTTTTAACTTAATTTTGTGGGTTTAATTTCCACCCCCACCCCATTATTCAATTATTATTTTGGTATTGTAACCAAATTCAGTCAGTACAGGGAGTTATGTCCACATATGAGAAGTTTGAGTTTGGTCCAATGGGTTTTTATTAGTGCTTTAAAATGAAGAATGTTGCAAACTAATGAGTTCCACTGGTACAACAAGGATTGGGGGGGGGGACTTCACATGCTTATGGCACATACAAACATTGCTGACCTTTGTGAGCACAGAGGAACAGTATTATAAGACTTGGAAATCCTGCCTTATAAAGATGCTTCCCATATCTTTAGGCTATATTTACAAGAGTATAGCATACAGTCAGGGCCAGAAATATTGGAACAAGGATAACTGTTTGGGCGGTTGGCATCTGTACACCACCACATTGAAGTTGAAAGGAAACACACCCAGATGGGAGCGAAGTCAGGACTTTCAGCTGTAATTCAAGGGGGTTGACAAAAGTGGGGCACTAACCATTCAGGAAGTACAGCCAGTGGCATACACCCCCCCCCACCGTTGATGGCTCACAAGTAATGGAATGAATGGCTGACAAGCAGCTGCATGGCCAGGTGGGGCCTGTTTCCTGGGTACCCCATGACCAATCAAGCAGATAAAAGGCCTGGGGGTGGTTCTGAGTGTTACATTTGCATTTGGTAGCTGTTCACTGGAACTCCCAACATGAGGTCCAAAGAGTTGTCCATGCGAGTGAAGGAGGCCATCATTAGGCTGAGGAAACAAAATAAACCCATCAGAGAGATAGCAAAAACATTGGGAGTGGCCAATACAACAGTTTGGAACATCCTGAAAAAAAGGAATTAACTGGCAAGCTCAGCAACAGTAAAAGGCCTGGAAGACCACGGAAGACAACTAAAGTGGATGACTGCAGAATTCTGCTCATGGTGAAGAGGAACCCTTTCACAACATCGAGCCAGGTCAAGAACGCTGTTGCAGAGGTAGGCATGTCATTGTCAACATCTACAGTCAAGAGACGGCTTTATGAATTCTGAAGTGTATAGGGCTATACTTTCTGCTCAGATTCAGCCGAATACTGCCAAACTGATAGGATGCCGCTTCATATTGCAGATGGATAATGACCCAAAACATACTGCAAAAGCTACCCAAGAGTTTCTCAAGGCAAAGAAGTGGGATGTTCTTCAATGGCCAAGTCAGTCACCTGATCTCAACCCAATAGAGCATGGCTTTCACTTACTGAAGACAAGACTGAAGGCAGAAAGACCCACAAACAAGCAGCTGCTGAAGGCAGCTGCAGTAAAGGCCTGGCAAAGCATCGCGAGGGAGGAAACTCAGCATTTGGTCATGTCCATGAGTTCCAGACTTCAGGCAGTCATTGACTGCAAAGGATTTTCATCCAGGTATTAAAGGCGATCCTTCAGTTTGAAATGATGTTGGTTTGTTCCATTACTTATGAGCCACCAACGATGCGTGTGCGTGTGTATGCCACTGGCTGTCCTTCCTGAATGGGTAGTGCCCCACTTTTGTCAAACCCCTTTAATTACAGCTGAACGTCCTGACTTCGCTCCCCTCTGGGTGTGTTCCCTTTCAACTTCAATGTGGTGGTGTACAGAGGCCAACTGCCAAAACAGTTATCCTTGTTCCAATATTTCTGGCCCTGACTGTATGTCCGTATCAGTACTCTCTGTTGCATTTCCATAGGACCTTATAGATGCTGCTATTTTTGTACAGATTTGTATGATAATTTATTGGTTTTATCCAATGGTGTTCTTCTGCCAGTGGAATGGACATACTGGCAGATTGACTACCCCTCCCCCAGCAGCCCCCCCCCCACGTGCCTGCCAAATCTGCTCCAGAGAGTTGGGGGACTCTCAGGAGCAGGAGCAGAGCTGGGGGGCATGCAGGGGGCTGGATGGGAAAGGAAAACTCCAGTTACCGCTCATACATTGTTGCATGTAGGACAGGACTTCCGCCTGGGACCGATGTCGCTCTGGCAGCTTCCCACGGATCTCTGCGGGAGCCTTCTCAAACAGCTTTTAAAAAGGTTGAAAAACCTTTTCATCTCCTCCCTGGAATTGAAAGCGGGGGCAAGGCAGCTCTGGACAACATCTTGGAGAAAAGTAACCCCCACAAGATAGTGGGGGGGCTGGATTCCAGGATTATCTTCCCAGAGCTTTACCAACACAAAAATCTGTACTGAGACTCCTATTTTAGGAGAAAACAGGGCTGACGTGTTCCATAATAATATAGGCTTTAAGGAATATTAACAACCTCTGAGGGATGATTTAAGAAACATTAACAATATTTGAGAACATCTGAGGACCTGTAAGATCTGTTTGAAACATGTCTCCGCTGAGGAGAAGAAAGTAGCTGGCATCTACTCCCCCCGCATCCTCTGTGTCAAAAGTGTCGAAAACAGAAGATATAGGGGAATTATTTATGCTGATAAAGACTTTATCTTCGCAATTTACAGAACAAATCAAAAGGTTGGATTTAATCCAAAATTCCATCACCACCTTGCAAGGAGCTGTAGATTTAATTAATGCGTCACGGCAAAAAATGGAGATGAAAATTAATGAGCTTGAAGACTGAGTGGCAGGAAATGAAACTACGACACAAATTTGTTTTAAAAATATATCTGATAGAATCTCTCAACTGGAGGCCTTCATGAAAAGATCCAATGTATGTATTATTGGGATTAAAAATCTGCCTAATGATGTAAAATTGCCTATTTTTGTGGATAAACTTTTGCATGAGATACTCCCTATCCCATCTGATTATTTACTTGATATTGAGCAGGCATTTCCTGTGCCAAATGCTAAAGGGACTGATTACACGATCATAGCTCAATTTGCAAAAGTCTCCACAATGAATTATATCCTGCGTTTGGCAAGGGAGGCTGGAAGCCTTTCCTGGAAACAAGATAAAGATATTTCCAGACTACATCAAAGAGGTGATGAATAAAAGAAGGCAATTTATCAAAGAAAAGAATATGGCAAAACAAATGAACTTACAATATTACTTAAAATATCCTGCTACACTTTGTATTGTGTCTGAAGATCAGATGAAGAAGTTTCTAAATCATGAAATGGCGGAGGCATGCCTTAATGTAAACATGCGTGAGAATTCTGTTACAACCCCATGAACTGGAATCTTTAAACAAGCTTTGTTAATTGTTTGTGTTTAGTCTACATTTGTTGTTGTTAGTCGTTAAGTCGTGTCCGACTCTTCGTGTCCCCATGGACCATAGCATGCCAGGCCTTCCTGTCCTCCGCTCTTTCCCGGAGTGTGCTCAAGTTCATATTCATTGCATCGGTGATGCTATCTAGCCATCTCATCCTCTGCCATCCCCTTCTCTTTTTGCCTTCAATCTTTCCCAGCATCAGGGTCTTTTCTAGGGAGTTTTCTCTTCACATTAGGTGGCCAAAATATTTGAGCTTCAGCTTCAGTATCTGTCCTTCCAATGAGCAGTCAGGGTTGATTTCCTTTGGGATCTAAGGGATTCTTGCCCACAGTAGTAGATATGATGATCACCTGAATTAAATTTGCCCATGCTTGTCCATTTTAGTTCGCTGATTCCCAAGATGTCGATGTTCAGTCTTGCCATCTCATGTCTGACCACCTCCAGCTTACCTTGATTCATTGATCTGACATTCCAGGTTCCTAAACAATATTGTTCTTTACAGCATCGGACTTTCTTTTCACCACCAGACACATCCACAGCTGAGTGTCCTTTCGGCTTTGGCCCAGCCGCTTCACTCTTTCTGGCGCTACTTGGAAATACCCTCTGCTCTTCCCCAGTAGTATATTGGACACCTTCCGACCTGAGGGGCTCATCTTCCGGCATCATATCTTCTGGCCTTGTGATACGTTCCATGGGGTTTTCTTGGCAAGAATACTGGAGTGGGTTGCCATTTCCTTCTCCAGTGGGCCACATTTTGTCAGAACTCTCCGCCATGACCTGTCCGTCTTGGGTGGCCCTGCACGGCATAGCTTATGGCTTCACTGAGTTACGCAAGCCCCTTCGCCACAACAAGGCAGTGATCCATGAAGGGGTTAGTCTACATGACCCAGGCTAATTAGAAGATAAATGATATATTTATATTGGTTTACTCTCTTTCATCTTTTATTTTTTCTTGCTTTTCCTTATATTTTTTATTTTAAAATAGATAATATATCTAGTATAAAATATATTACTGGTGGTTGAAGGTTTATATTAAGTTTTATTATTATATAATACTATATATATTTTAAAATTATGATTATTATTACTAATAATATAGGCTTTTGGAAATGAATTGTAGACCTGTTTCTTTGATATATTATTGATGATATGATATAGAAATGTAAGGTTGGTTATTAAACTGTAAGATTGTTAAGGTTATATAGTTTTTAAAATAGAATGGCATCGGAGGCCGGGGGTGTTGGAGTTTAACTCAGTTCTTAGAGGGAGAGAGAGAGAGGGAGAGGGAAGGGAAGGGGAGGGAATTTTTCTTTTTTCTTCACTTCCTTTCCTCCTCCCTTTTCCCTTTTCTTTTTTCTTCTCTCTTTGTTATTGTGGTGTCCTCATCAGAATATTGTACTGTTGAGAAATTGAAGTATTGATTAGGTTGTTGTTAATTTTGGTATAATTTCATTTATAAAAATAAAATAAATAAAAATATATTTAAAAATACATTGTTGGATGTAGCCCATTATGTGCAGAAGGCATCCCCTCAGTAAACACTTCCATTGCAAGGGAATTGCAGTTTCTCAGCATCCAAAGCACTAAACCTAGTTGTTGGGAAACAATGAGCCTTCCCATGGTAAGAAGCCTATAAATCAGTGTAATGATGCCATGAAAATAGCACTGGCATGACCGTTGTAGCTGCCTGTTGGGCAGTGCCTCTCACATCACTGTGAGAAACATCATAATCCCCACTCCCACTTCCTGGAGCCATTTTTCATGCATTTTTCATACATTTCAGAAAACATGTCTTGCTCTCCTACCCACTATCATTTAAGGATTTTTCTCTCTCCTTTCTAGTCAGGTGTAACAACTAGTGGCCCTTGATGGTGGCGGGAGAGCTTCTGCCAGCCCTAGTTTAGTCACCCAGTATTGCCTTTTTACTGCTTTCTATGCCTTGCTAACAACATTCACAAGTGGCATATTCTCACCTAAACAAAAAGGTGTTCTTGGTGATGCAGGTGTGAAAATGTCCTGAATCTGAACTTAGAACGACCAGAAGGCAAGATAAGGAATCCACAATGAAATATTTTAAACTCTAAAACTTATCTGTCTGCCAGATCATGTTTAGCATTGCACTATTGTCTTGGAGGCTAACAGTCTATTGCTCAACTATTGTAAGCGTGGGTGAGATTACAAGGAGAAACAGCTTGGGCATGATGTTTGAATGATGGGAATATAGTAGTTTTGTTGTACCATCAGAGGACTGAGTGGTAGTTTTGTAAAGCCAGTATAAATACATGCACAGGTATATAGAATAATGGAAAAATTTGAGAACTTTGTACTAAAATAAAGTTTTTAAACAGTGGTTCAATAAAACATAATGGGCAGAATCCAATGGACTGCTTGCGCACTCACCAATTCTCTTCTGCCCCACCAATTCCATTTGCAAGCAGTCTCCACCACTTGCACAATGGTGATTTAGTGCTGGAACAACCTGAAATGAGCAGAAAGTGTTGTTTCTGTAAGGAGGAAGGTTGGCAGGGCTCACATAAGGGAGCGCCGCCAACCTGCCTCCATCTAGAGGCAGGTTGGCGTTTCTGCTCGTTTCAGGGTTTCCCCTAGCAAGCGCTAAATCTCTCTTGTATAATCTTGTCCTGTGTGAACAGAATGTTTTATATTGTATTTTATCATCTTGTCTTTTATAGTTTTAATTGTTGTGAACTGCCAAGAGTTTCAGCTATTGCGTGGTATAGAAATATAATAAATAAATAAATAAACGTTGTTGTTGTTGTTCAGTCGTTCAGTCGTGTCCGACTCTTTGTGACCCCATGGACCATAGCACGCCAGGCCTTCCTGTCCTGCGCTCTCTCCCGGAGCGTGCTCAAGTTCATATTCATTGCATCCGTGATGCTATCTAGCCATCTCATCCTCTGTCGTCCCCTTCTCCTTTTGCCTTCAGTCTTTCCCAGCATCAGGGTCTTTTCCAGGGAGTTTTCTCTTCGCATTAGGTGGCCAAAATATTGGAGCTTCAGCTTCATTATCTGTCCTTCCAATGAGCACTCAGGGTTGATTTCCTTTAGGATGGACTGATTTGACCTCCTTGCAGTCCAGGGGACTCGTAAGAGTCTTCTCCAGCACCACAGTTCGAAAGCATCAATTCTTCGGCGCTCAGCCTTCCTTATAGTCCAGCTCTCACAGCCATACATTACTACTGGGAAAACCATAGCTTTGATTAGACGGACCTTTGTCGGCAAGGTGATGTCTCTGCTTCTTACTATGCTGTCTAGGTTGGCCATAGCTTTCCTCCCAAGGAGCAAGCGTCTTTTAATTTCATGGCTACAGTCACCGTCTGCGGTGATCTTGGAGCCCAAGAAAGTAAAATCTGTCACTGATTCCATTTCTTCCCCTTCTATATGCCAGGAAGTGATGGGGCCAGATGCCATGATCTTCGTTTTTGTAATGTTGAGTTTCAAACCAGCTTTTGCACTCTCCTCTTTCAACCTCAACAAGAGGCTCTTTAGATCCTCTTCGCTTTCTGCCATTAGGGTGGTATCGTCTGCATATCGGAGGTTGTTGATAATTCTCCCAGCAATCTTAATTCCGACCTCTGATTCATCCAACCCAGCATTTCTCATGATGTACTCTGCATATAAGTTAAATAAGCAGGGTGTCAATATGCAGCCTTGTCGTACTCCTTTCCCAATTTTGAACCAATCGGTTGTTCCATGTCTGGTTCTTACTGTTGCTTCTTGACCCTCGTACAGGTTTCTCAGGAGACAGGTAAGGTGGTCTGGTACTCCCATCACTTTAAGAATTTGCCACAATTTGTTGTGATCCACACAATCAAAGGCTTTAGCGTAGTCAATGAAGCAGAAATAGACATTTTTCTGGAATTCTCTTGCTTTCTCCATGATGCAGCGAATGTTGGCGATTTGATCTCTAGTTCCTCTGCCTCTTCTAAACCCAGCTTGTACTTCCGGTAGTTCTCGGTTCGCATACTGCTGAAGCCTAGCTTGTAGGATTTTGAGCATCACCTTGCTGGCATGTGAAATGAGCGCAATGGTGCGGTAGTTTGAACACTCTTTGGCGTTGCCCTTCTTTGGAATTGGAATGTTAACTGACCTTTTCCAGTCTTGTGGCCACTGTTGAGTGTTCCAGATTTGTTGGCATATTGAATGCAGCACTTTAACAGCATCATCTTTTAGGATTTTAAATAGCTCGGCTGGAATACTGTCATCTCCGCTAGCTTTGTTGTTACTAATGCTTCCTAAGGCCCACTTGACTTCACTCTCGAGGATGTCCGGCTCAAGTTCAGTGAGCGCACTATCATGGCTATCAGGGACATTCAGATCTTTCCTGTATAGTTCTTCTGTGTATTCTTGTCACCTCTTCTTAATCTCATCTGCTTCTGTTAGGTCCCTGCCTTCTTTGTCCTTTATCATGCCCGTCTTTGCACAAAACGTTCCCTTGAGAGCTCCAATTTTCTTGAAGAGATCTCTAGTCTTTCCCATTCTGTTGTTTTCCTCGATTTCTTTGCATTGTTCATTTAAGAAGGCCTTCTTGTCTCTCCTTGCTATTCTCTGGAACTCTGCATTCAGTTGGGTATGTCTTCCCCTTTCTCCCTTGCTTTTCGCTTCCCTTCTTTCCTCAGCTACTTGTAAAGCCTCATCAGACAGCCACTTGGCTTTCTTGCATTTCTTTTTCTTTGGGATGGATTTCGTTGCTGCCTCCTGAACAATGTTACGGACCTCTGTCCATAGTTCCTCAGGCACTCTGTCTATCAGGTCTAATCCCTGAAATCTATTCCTCACCTCCACTGTATATTCATCAGGGATATGATTTAGGTCATACCTGAACGGTTTAGTGGTTTTCCCGACGTTCTTCAATTTAAGCCGAAATTTTGCAAGAAGCAGCTCATGATCGGAGCCACAGTCAGCTCCAGGTCTTGTTTTTACTGACTGTATGGAGCTTCTCCATCTTTGGCTGCAAAGGACATAATCAATCTGATTTCGATATTGACCATCTGGTGACGTCCATGTGTAGAGTCGCCTCTTGTGCTGTTGGAAAAGCGTGTTTGCTATGATCAGCGTGTTCTCTTGGCAAAACTCTATTAGCTTTTGTCCTGCTTCATTTTGTACACCAAGGCCATGCCTGCCTGTTATCCCGGTGATTTCTTGACTTCCTACTTTAGCATTCCAATCCCCTATGATGAAGAGGACATCTTTTGTTGGTGTTAGTTCTAGAAGGTGTTGTAGGTCTTCATAGAACCGATCAACCTCAGCTTCTTCGGCCTCAGTGGTTGGGGCATAGACTTGAATTACTGTGATGTTGAATGGTTTGCCTTGGATTCGTACTGAGATCATTCTATCATTTTTAAGATTGTACCCCAGTACTGCTTTTCCCACCCTTTTGTTGACTATGAGTGCTACTCCATTTCTTCTAAGGGATTCTTGCCCACAATAGTAGATATGATGGTCACCTGAATTAAATTCGCCCATGCCTGTCCATTTGAGTTCGCTGATTCCCAAGATGTCGATGTTCAATCTTGCCATCTCATGTTTGACCACCTCCAGCTTACCTTGATTCATTGATCTGACATTCCAGGTTCCTAAACAATATTGTTCTTTACAGCATCGGATTTTCTTTTCACCACCAGACACATCCACAGCTGAGTGTCCTTTCGGGTTTGGCCCAGCCGCTTCACTCTTTCTGGCGCTACTTGGAAATACCCTCTGCTCTTCCCCAGTAGCATATTGGACACCTTCCGACCTGAGGGGCTCATCTTCCGGCGTCATCTCTTTTAGCCTTGTGATACGTTCCATGGGGTTTTCTTGGCAAGAATACTGGAGTGGGTTGCCATTTCCTTCTCCAGTGGACCACATTTTGTCAGAACTCTCTGCCATGACCTGTCCGTCTTGGGTGGCCCTGCACGGCATAGCTTATGGCTTCACTGAGTTACGCAAGCCCCTTCGCCACAACAAGGCAGTGATCCATGAAGGGGAAAAATAAACGTTAAGAACATAAAAAGAGCCATGCTGGATCAGACCAAGGGTCCGTGTAGTCCAGTATTCTGTTCACAGTGGCCAACCAGCTGTTGACCAGGAACCCACAAGCAGGATGTGAGCGCAACAGCGCCCTCCTGCCCATGTCCCCCAGCAACTGGTGTACATAGGCAAACTGCCGCTGATACTGGAGGTAGCATATAGCTATCAGGACTAGTACCATTGGTAGCCATCCCCTTCAGAAATTTGTCTAACCCCCTTTTAAAGCCATCCAAACTGGTGGCCATCACTACAACTTGTGGAAATGAATTCCATATGCACTGTGTGAAGAAGGACTTCCTTTTATCTGTCTTGAATCTCCCACCAATCAGCTTCATGGGATGACTTCAGGTTCTAGTATTATGAGATGGAGAAAAATGTCTCCCTATTCACATTCTCCACACCTTGCATAATTTTGTAGACTTCTATCATGTGTCCTTTTTTCCTCACCTTTTTTCCGAACTAAACAATCCCAGCTGTTGTAACCTTCCCACATAGGGAGTTGTTCCAACCTCTTAATCATTTAAGCTGCCTTTTCTGCAGCTCTACAATATCTTTTTTAAGTGCAGTGACCAGAACTGTACACAGTATTCCAAGTGTGGTCGCACAATAGATTTGCATAAGGGCAGTATGATATTGGCAGTTTTATCTGGATGTGCCTGATCTTGTCTGATCTCGGAAGCTAAGCAGGGTCAGCCCTGGTTAGTACTTGGATGAGAGACCACCTGGGAATCAGGCTTCCTGCACTGAGCAGGGGGTTGGACTTAATGGTCTTGTAGACCCCTCCAACCCTATGATTCTATGACTTCTCAATTCCTTTCCTAATTATGTGTAACATGGAGTTTGCCTTTTTTACAGCAGCCACACACTGGGTTGACATTTTCATTGAGCTATCCACCACAACCCCAAGATCTCTTTTTTGGTTGGTCACTGCTAGCTCAGATCCCATGAGGTTGAAGTTGGGATTTTTTGCCCCAACGTGCATCACTTTACACTTGCCTACATTGAATGGCATTTGCCATTTAGATGCCCATTCCCCCAGATGCCTATTCTCCCAGTTTGGAGAGATGTATTCCTAACTCTCTGCTTTCTGTTCTTTAACCAGTTACTGATCCATACAAGGACGTGTCCTGACCATTCTCCCAGTTTGGAGAGATCCTTTTGGAACTCTTCACAATCCCTCTTTGTTTTAAGCACCCTAAATAATTTGGTGCCATCGGCAAACTTGGCCACTTCACTGTCAGTCCTAATTCCAGATCGTTTATGAACAAGTTGAAAAGCATTGGTCCCAGTACAGATCCCTGTGAGACTCTGCTGTTTACTTCCCTCCATTGGGAGAATTTACCATTTATTCCTACCCTCTGTTCCTAAGGTGTTAATCTCAGTGTTAACTTCTTCTTAATCAGTGTTAACCTCTTCTTAAAAACAAATCAACATTCTGGTGCTAGAGAGTGGAAACGCACAGAGGTTTAAATTAATTTTAAGGACATTTTAAGTAATTTTAAGGAAATCTGAGGTTAATAAAATGGAGCATTGCTAAGGGACAAAGGAAAGAAGAGTAGTAGAAGTGATTACAGGAACACTATTATTTATAAAGTAAAAAATAAAGTAACAGTTTCTTTACATGATGTATGCATGGTGAGGGAGTTATGTTGCTTATCACAATATGCTACATAATCACACTCCATGAAGCATGAGTTCTGAGAAAAAACAGCATTCTTCCTTGAGGAAAGACATCCCATTCCTCTGAGGCAACCATGAAACTGATGTGTCTGGAATGGGCCTTTATTGAGCTACAGTGCATTCTGTCGTACAAAGTTAGCTGTGTTATTATGTGTGAATGAATCACTGGTCATTTCCTTGTTCTGTAACTGATTTGCATATTACTAAATTATGGATTCTAAACAAGTTATTAAGGTCAATGGGCACAGATGCAAAACATTTTAATTAGTGTAATTAAGGGAGCAATCCTATGTGGATCGACAGACACCTTCAACACCAGGGACGACCGCCTATTCAGTGCAGGGCGGGAGGAGTGATGAGGAGTGGATCTCCTCCTTGCCCCCCCACCCTGCTTTCGCAGCTAGACAGCAGATTTTGGCTGCCTAGCCACGGGACCTTGGGGTGCAGAAAGCGGCGGCTGCATGACACATAGGATGTGTCATACCGGCATTTCTGATCGCCCCGGCCTGCCCCCGGGAACTCCCTGTTTTCTCTGCTCCGCGCTGCTCTTACGAGCGCAGAGCATGGGGCTCATGCGTGCTGCCTACGAGGTGGTGTGGGAGGGGGTGGGGGTCAGTTCTCTGGGAACCGACATATCCTATGGCCCTCCAGCCACTGACTGGCAGCCATAGGATTGTGCCCTTAGGGTGCAGTCCTATGCAGATAGGCGACTGCCTATCCAATGCAGGGCAAGAGCAGCACAGAGGGGATCATTCCCTCCACGCTCCTCCTGCCCTGCATTTTCAGCTAGACAGCTGCTTTCAGCTGCCTTGGCCACTGTGCGCTCCTCTTGCAAACCCGGAGCATGCGGCTTGTCCACGCTGCGTGCAAGGCAGCACGGAAGGGGAGGAAGGTCGGTTCTCCAGGAACCGACCTCAGGGCGTGGGTTCCGAGGTCAGTTCCCAGAAAACAAGATATCCTATGGCCGTCTAGCTGCTGACTAGCAGCCATCGGATTGTTCCCTTAGTCTGGTTATTCAATTTTCCACCAAGGTTTTGTTCAGTCTGTTTAAAATGAACAAAAATATTGTTCGGTTTTAAATTGTCCCCACATATTTGAAAAATCATTGCGGGTCTGAAAACAGGGCTTTATCTAGATCTGCTTCTTCTGCTATCCCACGATATCAGGTAACCTTACAATATATATTTAGAAATGGGAACTGCAACAAAATGTTGCATTGGGGAGCACTTCTGTTCAGAATACCCCATTCCATTCCATCTCTCACCTCATTTTGTTTCCCCAACAATCTGCATTCTGTGGCCACTGACTATGCTTAGTCTTCACTAGGTTGAGCATCCCCCTAAATATTTTTTGGGTTCCTCCAAGTCTGCTGATATCTCCCTCTTGTGCACTGATGGTGCTGTTTTGGCTATGTTAAGGCAATCAGAGAAATGATATCACAATAATTATATGCATTGAACCTATCTTATTTTAGAAACAAACCTGAGGTAAAGTAGGCTGGGCTGAGAGATCCAAAAGAGCCCAGATTCAACTAGTTAGCTTCAAGGCTATACAGTGATTAAAATTCAGTTTCTCGGATCAGGACCTAGCAGTGTTCACTGCAATTTAGACTGTTCAGTATGTCTATTTTTAAAGTGTACATTTATTTATATGAATTGAAATATAATTCAATTTCAATTCCATTCCAATTGAATGGAAAAGACCAACTTTTTCAGACTTCCCATCCCTGAAAACCGGATTTTTTAAAGTTAAAATATTTTTTAATGTATCATGACATAAACTTTCATGAACTAAAATCTACTTCATTGGAAGAATAAACTGTTATCCTCATTTTGCAAGTACACATTTTCATGAGAAGAGGTGAAAATGTGTATATACTTATGTCAGCTTTATGCATCTGACAAAGTGACCTCTAGTCCACAAAAACTTATGCCCTACTAAATCTGTTTATTCTGGCCACCTAATGCGAAGGGAAAACTCCCTGGAAAAGACCCTGATGCTGGGAAAGATTGAAGGCAAAAGGAGAAGGGGATGGCAGAGGATGAGATGGCTAGATAGCATCACTGATGCAATGAATATGAACTTGAGCACACTCCGGGAGAGAGCACAGGACAGGAAGGCCTGGCGTGCTATGGTCCATGGGGTCACGAAGAGTTGGACACGACTAAACGACTGAACAACAACAATAAATCTGTTAGGCTTCAATCCTATACCTACTTACCTAGAACCACACCCCACTGAACACAATAAAAAAAAAGGTAAAGGGGTCCCCAACCAGTCATGTCGGACTCTAGTGTGTGGTGCTCATCTCCATTTCTAAGCCGAAGAGCCAGCGCTGTCCGAAGATGCTTCCCTGGTCATGTGGCCGGCATGACTGAACACTGAGGTGCACCGAACGCTGTTATCTTTCCCGCTGAAGTGGTACCTATTTATCTATTTGCAATTTCTTGCTTTTGAACTGCTAGGTTGGCAGAAGCTGGGACTGCAGACGGGAGCTCACTCTGTCACGCAGCACTCGGGTTTCGAACTGCTATCCTTCCGGTCTGCAGTTCAGTGTCTTAACCACTAAGCCACCGCGGCCCCTTCTGAACACAATACACACCCCATTAAGTAGAAATGTATAGGATTACATTAAGAACAACGAACAGTCTTGTGGCACCTAAAACGCATTTATTCTGGCATAAACTCACGCCAGAAAAAATTTGTTAGACTTTAAAATACCACAAACCTCTTTGTTTTTGCTGCAATAAATGAGCGCAACTACCCTCTGGAAATAGGATTGTTAGCTTTGAGGTACTACAGGACTATGCTATGTGTTTTTGTTTTCGCTGCCAAACATTAACAACCCTTCTGGCCGCCGTATATCAAGACTTTCGTTTTTAATTCGGATTCCATTGTTAGCCGCCTTGAGCACCATTTTTTCTGACAAATGCGGGATATAAACATTTAAAACCTATCTATCAATCACATATGGAAGACATGCTATTGCGTGGGGAAAGTATGGCTAATCCCATCCCCATTTAAGAATCCCTTTTCCTCAGAAATACACGACCCTTACACTGCTCAAGCAGAGCACCCACGCCAAGGAAGGCGCGCTACGTGCGTGCGAAATCCCCCGCCGCACGTGACCGCTTCCGGAAAAACAGCGCTGCGTGCGCGCCGCCCAGCGCACTCGTTCGCGTGAGAGAGAGGGAGGGAGGGAGAGAGACAGAAAAAAGGAGGGAATGAATGAAGGCTGATTATGAGTGTCCCAGCGAGAGGCGTGGCCAGGCTGACGCGCTTGGAACGTCGAGGCACGGAGGGTGGGGGAGAGATCTGGTTGGCAGGAGGGAGGCAGTGGGCGTGGCCAATTGTGTGACGAGCGCTGTGGGGCTGCGGGGGAAATAATGATTTGGCGGCGGCGGCGGCGGCGGCGGCGGCCGGGGTCTGGGTTGCTGAGCGAGCGAGGGCTCCCGCCGCGGAGCTGGAGTGGGCGGAGCCTGCGGGAACCAGCTGCCCTCCCTCTGCCCCCTCCTTTGTGAGTCCCCTCCCCCGCCTTAAAGCACCAACCCATCCTCCGCCCGAGCCGCATTAGCGGCGGCGCCTCGGAGTGTCCGGCGGCGCCGTTGGCAGCGTGCGCGCCCCGTTCCCTCGCTCGCTCTCCCCGCGCGCCGCCCCCTTTCCTCAGCCGGCCCTGCGGCTGGATGCAGCTGAGCCCGGGGCTCCCAGCCACCTCCTGCCTCGCCCTCGCTCGCCCCGCTGCGTGGTCCGCACGGAGTCCCCGGGTCAGGAGCCGGGCGGAGGCGACACGATGTTTGACAAGACGCGGCTCCCTTATGTGGCGCTGGATGTGATATGCGTGATACTCGGTACGTCTCGGCCAGACACCCGCCGGGGATTTGCGGGTGCTCCGGGCGGGGGCGCGGGCGGGGGAGGAAGGGGGCTGCGGGGAAGCCGAAGGCTTGGTGCCTGGGGATGCTCCTTCGCTGCGCGCTTCTCTTTCCTCCCGTTTTGCTCGTGGTTGGTTTTTTTTTTTTTTTTTGCGCGATGCTGGGGTTGCTTTTGCGAGCTGCTGCTGCTGCTGCTGCTGCTGCAGAAACTTTGGCCCAAAGCTGCCACAAAGGCGTGCGGTAAACGCGTGTGGTGTGTGTGCACATAATAAATGCATACACGTTTTTAAAAACGCATACTTCATATGGTCTGTGTGTGTGTGTATGCATATTATGCGTGTATGTGTGTAATCCATCACACATGCATTTTGTATAAACCTAGAGTATGGGTGTGTAAGGGCATCTGTGATTTGTGTATCTGGGGCAGCTTAGCTACCATTGCATGTTGATAAGCTGATCTTGGGCTGTTACTACCTCCTGTCACGAAGGCTTTCGGGAGGAGTTGGAAAGGGCGGGTTGAAAACACAGTGTTTTTCTTCATCTTGTGTTCTACTGTCTCCCTTGCTGTCCATCACGTTTTGCTATTGCTACTTCTTTCTTTTCACCCATCCATCCACCTAGTGGAAAGAGCTTGAAGATCACCCTTCACTCCCCCCCACCCCGCCCATGTCTCACCTGGAGAAACTTGGCCACTGTGACTGTTCTGTCTAAATCAGGATCATCTGGATTTGGCTAATGTAAAAAACTGGCTTGAATGACTGGCGTAGAGAGAGTTGAGAATCCCACCCTGGCACTCTTATCTTAGCTGGGAAAGGCTTCATTGTCATGAAGCTGAGGCCAAATGGAAAGCTGGTGATCTCATTTTTCTCTTGCCTGGACAGGCTTATGTTTTAAGAATAGAGATAAGCAGTGAACCAGGTTGCATACTGATGTTCAAGCATGCAGTCTTATAGTAGATATCCTTTATAACTGACTCTGTAGCTGGTGTTTGTCATCTCTTCAGCCAGTCAAGAAACAGGTCTTCCATTTTGGTCACAGGACATGGACACTGTGTTCTAGGATTTCTTTTCTGAAGATCATTTTTCCTTTCTCTTTTTGGCCGTATGAGGAGTAATCACATACCTAGCATCAATATGAGAGCTAACTGGAAAAAAGGGTACTTGTGTGATTTGTGAATGTAGGATCATTTGTCCCCGCTTTTTGATAATAGGCAGCTGTATCTTGTGTGGCTTTGGAGAGTTTTGTTATGACAAAGCATCTGGCTTTTGAGATGGCATTCTTTAGCTAGACAGATGTAATGTTGGACTAATGGATTCATTTCTTTGTAGCTAAATGTTTATAATAAAAGCAGCCTGTTGATGGTGATCCAGTGTCCTTGGTTAGAACTGTCAGTTTCAGGACTTGGTGGAGGTTTACATAGTTTAGCTTCATTCTGCTACACACTCACTACTTAATCACTAGGAATGGCATATGATACCAGTAGTCGAAGATGATTGGCAAGTGGACCAGTGCTAAAGTAGCTGATTAAAATAGTTGAACGTTTACAACAGTGTAAGAGAATGTCCTGAGATGTAAACTTTTGTGTTTTGTTCGCAAAAAATGAAAAAGTGTCTGTGATGGGTGGGCAACTTTGGGGGGATTCAGGGGCCACTTTTGACCTCGCTGTGCTCCTCCACCCGTAGGCTGCTGTCTTGTTGTTGCTGAGCTGCTGAATTTTCCGGCATAGCGGGGGGGTGGGGGAACCAGCGGTTTGGGAAGCTGTAAAAGGACAAATTTAGCATTGAAAACAAGCTAAATTGGTCCTTTATAAGCATCAGTAGCAATTTGCCACCAATTTCTTTGGTTGCCTCTGCGCCACCAGGCGTCAGGGCTGGGGTAGCAACTGAGGGTGGGGGCAGGGTGTATGTGGCCCATGGGCTGCATGTTCCCGACCCCCGTATCTGTTTGGAATACTTTCTGATTCCAATAAGTAGAGAACTGAGAGACAGTGGGCCAAATTAATTGTAAACATTTTCCTCCATGGAAGAATGCATGAGGAAACTTTACCTCTGAATGAGTGAAAAATCCATGTGATAGAGCTGGTGGGAAACTAATATCCTCTTTGTAGATTGTGCTTACAAAATCTATGCAGTCTCTTAGACTTTGGTAAACAATTAGAGAACTGGTGCCTACGACTGGGGTATGAATTGGGAAGTTCTTGGTTTGAATTGCATCTCTGTCATGAACTTGGTAAGTGGTTTTAAGCTAGTCACCGTCAGACCCCCATCCACAATATAGGAATATTTATACAGGTTGTTGTAAGAATTATGACAAGATCATGTATGTGAAGTACACTGAATACTCAAGTGCTATAGAAATGCATAATAATAATATATTTGTTCTGAGGGAGAACGGTTGCTAGAAGTGGTGTAATATCTGCTAATTACTACGCCTAATAACTGTCTAAAAGACACATGCAATGAGTAGGCTATTTTAATAGAAATACATGTGAAAATCTCTGGGAAAGACCTTGATGCTGGGAAAGATTGAAGACAAAAGGAGAAGGGGACGGCAGAGGATGAGATGGCTAGATAGCATCACTGATGCAATGAATATGGACTTGAGCATGCTCTGGGAGAGAGCGCAGGACAGGAAGGCCTGGCGTGTTATGGTCCATGGGGTCATGAAGAGTCGGACATGACTGAACGACTCCACTACAGCAACCACATGTGAAAATAATTCTTGTATGTAGTGGAATTATGAATGTTTGGCATTTAACTGGAGAAGGGAGTGTTCAGGTGTGGTTCTCTTTGCGTGCAGTGTTGTTCAACATCTTGGATAGCAATGTTTAACAATTGTTTGGCATGATTGGCTGGGAAATTGGAATTGGAAATCATGGTATGAAGTGGGTGTGCTGACCATGGTTTGGTGTGATTATTAATTGAGCCATTGTCTAGAGCAGCCTTCCCCCAACCTGCTGCACTTCAGATGTGTTGGACTACAATGCCCAGCCACCGTGGTCCAGCACAGCTGGAAGGGACCAGGTTAGGGAAAGCTGTTGTAGAGGGATAGTCATGTTAGTTTGTTGCAGAAAAAAACAAAGTTTTCTGGCACCTTAAAGACTAACCAATGTATTATGGCATAAGCTTTTGTGGACTGCAGTCTACTTCATCAGTCATGATGTATTCTCCTGAGTTATGGGTGTATGTGTATTGCATGTATGGTGTGTATGGAGAGAAATAGTAAACAGTGAAATGCAGAAACTACTGGCAATAATTGTGTTATTAACAGTGGCTATTCACAAAAACAGTTGTTGGTGATAACATAGACCACCTGGCATTGGAAAGATAATTAACACATGTAGTGTGATAAGAAACTTTTATTCTGAGTTAAGCCACTGGTGAGAGAATCGAACCTCTTAATGAACAATTCAGTTGTTTTGCATTGCGGTCTCCTTTTGAAGTTCCTTTGTTCAAGTATGGCCACTGTAAGGTCATCAAAGAACAATATGATCAGACACAAAAGAAAGGAGAATCTTTTGTGCAGTCACTAAAAATATTTCATAAGTCAATTTTGGATTGTGGAAGTAGTCACATGGCATTATGTAACAAAAAGTGGGGTGGCTGTAGATGGCACAGATTTATAGGCAATGAGAATTGGGCATATTTAGAGAAATGCATAATTATAGACACATACATATTTAAAAGTGTATATTTTAAGATGAACTTTGTTTCTTAGGTTAAGATGAGGATGATATTTAAAGATAAAAACAGTTTCATAAAATTGAGGAGAAAATAGGTTCAAAATGTGTAGTTGCTATTGGTTGGGGTAGGTAGAAATATGGTGTGACTGGTGGTAGCTCAAGAACCTGATGGGAAAGTTGAGTTCTGTGGCTAGTGGGACTGGAAAAAAAAGGTTGGAAGGAAAAAGAGGGAAAAGCTACTTGGAGCTGCTGAAGGATATATAGAACGGACTAGGAAAAACCAAAGGAAGGTAGAAATCTAATATGTCTTAAGGAGACAGTAATTGCCAGATCTGAAGTGATTGAAGTAAGATATGGGTGCCGAGTCAAAAACAACAGTTGGGACCCCAGTCCGATACATAGAATGCAAGTATAATTCAGTAGAGATTGAGTTAAGATATTAGATTTTATACATTAATTTGATACTTTGCTTCGTTGGCAAGCCTCAAACCCGTTAAGTTGCAATAATTATCTATAATGTCATATTGGATTCCACTTCCTCTGTGGTCCATAGTTTGATACAATCCTTATGCCTATAACTTTTCCTTGCTATTATTTAGCTATTAGCCTTTTGCAGGCTGAAATCATGATATTCCAAAGGATTATATAACAACCAATTGAATAATTTACCCATGTATACTTGAGGTTAGAGTGGGTAACTGCTTACAGCATCCCAAGTGATGATAGCATCCTTTCAGCAACTGATACTTTGGGTGTCACACATTGACTGGGTTCGCATCATCACAGAGGTAGAAATAAGCAGCAGTGGCTAAATTTCCCTGGCTGTGTGTGCTGGGAGGATTTGCATAATTACTGTCATGGGCATGGCTTGCTGTGTCGTGCTAAACCAGCGAAGGTGGCTTCTTGCAGTGATTCAGAGGCTACCCAGAACCCATGGCTTATTTCCCCCTTTGTGATCATGCGGACAAGCCTTCTGGGAAAGTGACAAAGATTCCCTCTTGAATAACATTTTGGGTGGATTGTTCAAAGTGAAATGGTTGATTAGCCCTCATAACTGTCACATAAGGATAAAATTGGCTTTTCACTTATGGATCTAATATCTGACCTGCTTCTCATGTTAGTTAACTTGAAGATGTGAAGTGACAGGATGTCCATTTCTCCATGTCCAATAAATTACAGAATTGGTTCTTACAAGAGTGGTTCTTACGTTGATCCAAGAGAGAGAGCATAGTGGGCCAGTGGTGTTGCCAGAGTAGAAGTGAACTTCTTACAGAAAGGGGAACACTAATACATCCTTGTAAGGTCCATCATTTTCCTGAATTCTATTGTTTTCTATTATATATCTATTATATATCCTTTTCTGTTAGCTATTCTCTCTCTCCTTGTGGGTAAGCTGTCAGGAAAGGTGTCTGTAAATGATGGAGTAAATTGTTTTATAATGAAGACATGGCCCCACTTGCCCGGGAATATGAGTGTCTGTCTGAATTTGTGGGAATTTTTTTTTTTTGCGATGTTTCCCTGTGCTAGCTTTCAGCACTCAAGCAAAAGACCTGATCTGTACATGCAATTCTTGCTGCTTGAAGACCAGGCTCTCTGGATTGTGGTTGTTGCCAACAGAAATCTGATAAGGTTGGATGCACTTTAAACATTGGATGCACTTTAAACAGCATTCCAAAATGGAAGGCTTTATGGGACAAGATTAAAACCACAGTGGGGCACATTTATGTTTAAGCTGCTTAGGGATTTAGGTGTTCTACAGGTTTTCAGTTTATATGAAAACTGTAAGCATTTGTGCTATATTCTTGTTTATGCATTGTGAATATTCTACAATGTAAATATTGTAGAATATGCATAATGCATAAAAAGTGTAAAGTGTGCTCATATTCTGTGAGAAGAGATCTGGGGCAGAATTCACAAGGAATTACTCAAGTACCAGCCCATTGGAGGTGTGCAACAGCTTGGTAGTTCTGCTGTTCTCTTGTGTAGTAATTTCAGTAGGATGTGCTCCCAGTTCATAGGACGTGCTCCAACACATGATGCAACATATCCTTTCTAAATACTTTTTTCAAATGTGCTTAAGTTGTTCGAGCTTGCTCCCACTGGCCCCTTGATCCATTCAGTTCTAGTTGTATAGGTCATGGACAGGCAGATTTCAGGCTTGCTGGATCTACTTTCTTCCTAGAATCTTAAGGTCTATTTTATTGAACTAAAAGAATAGCTTGGGTTGGAATGTGTATGTGTAGACATGAATTTAGAGTTAAGGAACAAGGTGCCTTTGAGTACATGCTGAGACCAGATATTTGTTTTCAGTACCAAAACTGCGCTCACAAATCTTTCACAGAAATATCTACTCCTAGTTCCCCCCCTCAAGCTTTCTTTCTTAGCTCAGCCTAATTGTGTCTTTTAATAGTTGCTAAAAATTGGGAATCAGAAATCCTTGCAGGTTTATTGCAAGTTACCCAGAGATCTACCAGTAGATTCTGATCTGCCTTCTGACCATCTTTGGTTTAGGCAGTAAACTTTTTGTACTACTTATGCAGATGAGAAATGGTTCTGTTTCCAAATACTACAGTGTTAACATGAATAGGGAAGCAGCTAATAATATTTGTATGTATGTTAGCCCTTAGTGTCATTTCTTAATTGGGAGCATGGTGGTCTTAGGCAAGCCAGTATCAACTTCAGTCTCCTTACCATTAAGGGTGGTCACTAGGATTACTGAAACTGTATGTGAAGTGTCTTGAACACTTGAAATGCTAAGAATTATTATGAGATCCCAATTTTATTGCTGAAGTCTTACATGTATTTGTATTTGACATCTCATGACATATGTTCAGTATTCACTAAGGAAGTTATGAATCCAGGGCTTTGAAGGAAACAAAGAAGATTATTCAAAATGCATTTCCTAGAAACAACATAGACTAAACCCTTGAGGCCATAGTGCTATCCTGCATGAACACTTCACTCTAGGTGCAATAAAGCTATTAGGAAATACTTCCCCCACCCCTATGTCCCATCAATGACTCTCAATTATTACCTTTCTAATGCAGTGGATGAAACAGTTCCATCATTAGATTTACATATGTTTTCAATTATATTTGCTTCGAAAGCTGTGAGTAATTTAAGTTCCACTGCAGTTCAGGTTTGCTTGCCTACTTCCTGTAATACTGGTACAGAATGTGGGATGAGATAGGCCTTTGGTCTGATCCAGAACAGCTTGTCTAAAGTTCTTATGTACAGAGAGACTAAAACAGTACATGTAGGCCCAAACCACACTTTGGCCTCAAATGTATGTATGTAATGGTGCCTGATAGCTCACTGTAATAAGGAAATGTTTGCCTCTCATGGGGATAATGATGAACAGAAAGCGGTATCCCAAATTGTGTCCCAATCTCCCCCGAATAGCTTCTCCCCCAAGGTTTAAGTGGAAATGTTCCCTTATTTAAAGCATTAGGGAGAGGGAAGAACAACTTGGGGCCATTTGGAACAGGGAAACAGTAAGGAAAGAAAGAGTAAAATGCGCCTTCTGCTTTTCCGCCCTTCTGTGGGGAGCATGTAGTTTGGGTCTCAGACTATCTGAAAGTCCCAATGAGTCACTCTTGAATACCGGGGATACATCCTGTCTTCTAAATGGAACACAAGTGGTACAAGTAATGTTACAGTTAAACTATTTAGAGGATTCAGTTGTAGGATTATTTATTTACTTACTAACTAGTGAGCGGACCTGGCTTCATATGGGCTGGAATAGCCCTTAGTTTGATATAGCAAAGCCTTCAAGCAAACTTATCAGCTATCAGAGTTGGACACATGAGCCCATCCTGTTTGGTGTAGGCATGTCCACTGGCGCCCCTATGCACAGCTCCTGGCATTGTGTACCCCATAGCCCTCTAAGGGAGGGGTATGTCTACACCATTCCCCCTGAGGGGGGCTGCCCCACAGCAGTGGAGAGGGGGAAAGAGTATGACTCAGTCCCTTGGCTTATTAATCTCCCTTGGCTTCAAACTGTATTGGCTGCAAAGCTATGCACTGGTTAGGAAAGTCTGCCACTAGTGACTGAAAATGTTATCAACCCATGGACACATTTAAATTAAAATGAATTAATGCATTAAAAAATAACTCTGAGCTAAATATCCCTAGCATCTCCTTGGTATGCATGCCAAGTTTCAGGTGTCTAGGTTTCACTGTCTTAGAGCCATGGCACTGATGAACGGACACACACACAGTCTTTTATTATATTTATATACTGCATAAGTTAACAAAATCTCAAAGCAGTTTAAAGACCTTTAAAAGTCATTAGGCGGCTATGGGAAAATCACTGAATTATGAAACTTGAAAAATATATGGGGAAAGTGTGGGATCACATGAAAAGTGTGTGTAGGTTCTCCTTCCCATAGCATGTAGCCATAATTTGATCCTTCAGTCAGTTGACTTCTGTGAGTTCCTTCCTTGTAGTTTGAGGACTGCAACTTCCACTCTCCATTCGATGTAATGCAGAACTGAGCTTGGCCTACTTCTCTCTGGGCTTGCAGATAATTGGTCCCATTGTACTGAGTGACACCACCATCCTTGTCGACTTATGTGTCACAAGCTTATGTGTAATACCACTTGTCATAAAATCATGGGGGTGATAAACTACAGAGACAGAAAATATTGCATCTTTATTGCTTTCATAGGTACACCAAAGGATAGAACTGAGAAGCCTAGGTGTAGAATAGTGCGAGCACTTTGGTCATA
The DNA here is from genome assembly GCF_057233095.1 of Heloderma suspectum. NCBI lineage: Eukaryota > Metazoa > Chordata > Lepidosauria > Squamata > Helodermatidae > Heloderma > Heloderma suspectum. Next base: position 37,170,743 of record NC_139459.1, on the reverse strand, counting down.
TGAACTTCTGTCTTTCAGGCCAGGAGGCAGAGTATATACTTTCCATGTATAAGGTCGTCACAGATTTTCTGGCATGGCTTCTCCTAACAGATGCATAACAGGCAGAAACCCCAACAGCTGCAGCATTGTCCATAACTGCATTTCAGTGCCGGTGAAAGCTGCAACTGTTAAGTCAGGAGTAGGAAACTTGTGGCCCTCCAGATAATTTGGCCTACAACTCCCATCATCCCTCACCATCGGGTATGCTGGCTAAGGCTGATAGGAGCTTGCACGCCAAAACATCTGGAGGGCCACAAGTTGTGCACGCCTGTGTTAAGGCATAGGGTCCATGCCTGAAAGTTGGCAACCTTAGTTTTGCTGCTACCCCTTCCAACTCAGTATAATACAGATGACTGCGTGCCTTCCACTCGTGTTGTTTAATGCTCAAGGGCTTTCATTGTTCCTAGGGTCTGTTCCTGGCCAAGTTGTACAGTTCAAGACAAAAGAGAGACCATAAACATGCTTTCAAGGAAGTGTTTCATTGAAATAAAATGGGAAAGACTTCCTAGTAAATGTGTTGATTGGTGTACTTTGGGGGCAGGGGTGGCATTCTTAATTTGGAGGGACTTGCTGACACCATTTACGATCTGTTGTAAAAAAATTCCCAAGTACAAGGTATTAAATAGTCACACAGTTTCATGTAGAAGAAAACTGAAAGGCCTACATTGCAAACCATGTTTTCCTTTTTGAGCTGGTATAATTTCTCAGTGCTCAGTCATGCCTGTGATATAGACTTGCTGCCAAGAACAGCTCTGGGGAACATTCACTTTGTGCAGCATAATGGTGCGCTACCCCACCTCCATCATAATTCTCTCTTTTTTTAACTTGATGGTTTTACTAAGCTATATGTTGTGAGCATCTCTGGAGTTGTTTCTTTTGAGAGACAAGGAAACTAGATAGCTTAACTTGAAGTTATCAAAGCCTGTCTTATGATCAGCTACTGTAACAGGTTTCTTTTGCAGAAAGAGTTGTACATTTTGACCAAGTTATACTGGAAGATCTTGTAGCTTTTATTCCCAGCTGTTGCTGATGCATTACATTTTAAAGACTTGTAACTGGGCTCCTGTTTCTGGCATACTGTGTAGAGTCATAGTTCGGCAGTCAAGTTGCTGTGTAAACACGTGTGCCCCTCTTATGAAGAAACAGCTCATAAGGATGATTTGGAGAAGAGAGTGGGGCTAGATGCAGCTAAAACAGGTCCTCAAAGCAGATGATGAGTCAGTAACAGCTGAAAAAGCACATTCAGCTGGACCATATGGGAAATATGAAATTATTTTGTCTCTAGTTTTATATGCCCAAATCTGTTACCATGCAGTCTGGCATTTTTCCTGTGACAGCAGTTCTTTCAGCCATACATATGAAACCTTCTTTATGTGCATGTATGTTCTTTAAGGGGTGTAAAACAATACATTATCACCAATAAAAAAAGCTGATTTCCCCTTCTCCCTCCTGCATCTTAGCCCATGTGGGCCAAATCTGGATGATGCATGATGCCAAAACATATTGATGGAATAAACACTGTATATATAATAGAGAATGTTTGGAGCCTAGTGACAAGTTTTGCATGCTTATAAGTAAAATGGAATGGTGTTTTTGGCTTATAGGGCCAGTTTAAGCAATGGTTATCCAGTAATAAACTTATGTGATAAACATACATTAAATGGTGCACTTGATAATAGCTGAATACCAATTCAATTCAAACCAAACTGGCATTTGATAGCTGTGCTTAGTATGTGTGGTTGCATGAATTCATTCATAGAAGAGGGTGAATAACATTTTCCATACAGGGTTTCTTGTCTGCTTTGTGCAATCTGCTTCCTAGTGTCTTAAAATACCAATTAAATCAGGAATAGCTTGGACCTATTTCAAAGTTCAATGCTGGTGTACAGAGAACTGTGATTTCTGATTGGTCTAATGTCATGTTCAGTACTGTGATTCATATGCACCAAATGAGAGCTCACAAACTGGTCTCTCCCGTTACAACCTGTGTTTATAGCTACTTGTAATGGACCTTTTGTCTATCTGAGAAACTCCTGACCTTGCCTTAAAGCAACATCTTTTGTTGACTCTAGCCTGCAGTGAGCGTTTTTCCTTTTATGAAAAATTGAAAGAGTCTAAGGTGGTATCACTGTGACAAACAAAACTCCAGAATGTCCCTTGTTTCTTTAATTGATCTGTGATTGATACTTTTTTTGGTATCAGCAGACTGATAGTATCATGGTTCTATAATACATAGAGAGGGTCTATGTAATCTGCTGACCAAATTAGACACACAAAATAGACTTGGACTGTTATAACCCTGACTCTGTAGTATCACTTTTGTTGCTATATTAGTTGTATTAGATATATTGATAGCAAAGCTTAATTTTTATCTGTAAATAAAAAAAGTGCAATGGTAACACCAATTCTTTGGTAGAAAAAACTAAATCCTGCAACTTTGTAAATTACACAGATCAATTAAACTTGCATATTTACATGAAATAAGCATCTTATTTTGCCTCCAGTGGTCATGGAGGGGCAAAGACTGAAGCCTTCCCCTCCCTGGGCATTGGAAACCCCAAGGCATGCACAAGCATTGCCTTTGCACCTTCATACCCTAAAGTTAAGGTGTCAAGCCTCTTTCAGCCTGAAGGCCAAATTCAATTTTGGCGACGCTCTTGGAGGGTGCATTCTATTGGTGGGTGAAGTCAAAGGCAAAAAGGGGCCAGGCCAGAATACCAAAAATACCAGTATATTTTAGCTTAAAGCTGTTACTACCAGTAACCAAGCTTTAGGAGAGGCATTTCGAAGTTTTAGAATGCGGAAAAAACTGCACAAAACCCAGGAAACCACCAAATGATTGGTGGCTGTGGGAAAGGGGGTAGGGCCAGGGGAAGGGGCATGGTCATCTGGTAAACTCCAGAGGGCTGGATTCGGCCCCCAAGTGGGGGATTCGGCCCACGGCCCTGAGGTTCAGCACCCCTACCCTAAAGAATTAGAAAGCTGAACAGTTGTGTTCTTTACTTTTTGTGTTTAATGAGAGCTGAGGTTCTAAGAATACTGAATTCTGTACCTATACTGCTATCTGGGCTTCTTCTCCGGGAGCCCCTGCCAAAGGAAGTGAGGGGGGTGACTACCAGGAAGAGGGCCTTTTCTGCTGTGGCACCCCAGCTGTGGAATGAGCTCCCTAGAGAGGTTCGCCTGGCACCTACATTGTACTCCTTCCAGCGCCAGGTGAAGAAGACCTTTTTATTCTCCTAGTATTTTAGCATTTTAGCTTCGTAGTCTTTTAGCTATGGTGTTTTAAATCTGTATTTTAAATCTATTGCTGCTAGGTTTTGTTCTGGTTGTACTGTTATTTTGTGGTTTTAAGCTTTTATATTTTATATTGTTTTATGCTGCACTTTGTGGTTTTAATTTTTGTGAACTGCCCAGAGAGCTTTGGCTATTGGGAGGTATAGAAATAAATAAATAAATAAATAAATAAATAAATAAATAAATAAAATATGCACTTGAGTGGCATGATTGTACTAAATAAACAAATCTACAATCAGGGTCTTTGCCCTGAGGAGCTTACAGTCTAAAACTTGACACAGAGTGTACAACATAGGGGAGGAAAGGAAAACATAGGTGAGTGTAATGGAGGAAGCATGTCTCTTGACTTCAGTTATGTATGGTTTAATTGCAGAACATGGGCATCTCTTTGACACTAACCTTTGTGAGGGGTTGTTTAGGAGGATCACAGCTCTGCTCCAGTGGAACTGATTTCTTCACCTTTTTGAAAAGTAAGGGAACACAGATGAAATCTCCACCCTGTTACACACATCTGCTGTGAAAATTGAACTGCACTTTAACAAATATGGCCAGTGTTTGGAGGGAATTTCTACTCCATGAAATTATGGTTCAGTTTGTTATGCATAAGTATTTATTGCTTAGCTCATAGTCGCATTTACTGTGGAACTGCAGAAACTAAGCTCTTTTAAGAGAATTACCATGCCCCTTCAGTATAGGGTTGGGTCCAGCATAAGCCTCCTGTGGATGGAAGGGCTCCTTCTGTCCATATGGACCATCTTCAATTATTCCCCCTCCCACTATTTCTCCCAAAAATGTGCTCTGGAGGGTTTGGGGACCCTCTGGAACCGTGAGGGAAGTGGCACTGGGTAGTGCAGAGGGAGAGGGGAATTGGCAAAGATTGCCTCCCACACTTCTGCCAGCAGAAGTGTTTTGCTCCTGCTGGTAGAATAAAAGCTAGATCTAATCCAGAGAGATATTTTGAGTCTACTGGGGACAGGTCCCTCTTCAAGGATTCCCTGGATTTGCTTTGGCCAGAACTATATGCCATTTTTATTTTTTTTTTACTCCTAATGGTTATTCTTAAATTTTGCTGGAAAAAATGAAGGAGTTGGCACTCTAGCCAGCCAAAAAATAACCCAAGCTGCCCTTGTTCACATCATAAAATATTTTTTGGATGTCCATTGCTGATGATCTTAGCTGCCTTGGAAATACGAATACCCTAGATATTTTGCATTAAACCATTTTACTACTTAGACCATGCATTACAATTTGGTTTATATCCCACAATGTAATAATGACATGGTTTTAAAGACAGAGCTAGTAAGTTCTGGAAATGTTTCCAGTCTTGCATGCTATCGAAACGCCAGTGTGCCAAGGGACAGGATGGTTCCCATTATATCTAGAAGATCTTTCTGCTTAATACGTCGTTTCACTGTGTGCTTCACATGCTATAGAGTGATACTCTAGTTTCAGACAGTATAGTGCCAACTCTGGCTTAAGCTATGAAGTAATGCAGTTATGAAACCCATATTAGTTTGTACACCCCGCTTCCCAAAGTCATACTTGAAAGGATAAACCTTTGTATTTTCCTTGTCAATCAGTTGTTGTGTACAGAATTCAAGGACATATACTCCCTTTTACTTCTGTAAAGAGCAACAGTAGTGCAATACCTTTCATTAGGGCCAACTAAAATGTTGCCAACTTAACTTTGAGCAAATTACTCAGAGGTTGAACTCAAAATGTTGCGCACTACTTTGCAGCATTTCAGTTGGTCCTAATAAAAGGTATTTTGCTACTCTTGCTTTTGGATTTTTTCTAGCAGACCAGTACAGGTGTGTGTGTGTGTATGTGTATATATATTCTTGCTCATTCAAAGTGCATGTGCTAGTTTAGAGTGGATACATGTTTTAAATAATCGGCTGAATTCACAAGCTTTATGTGGAATGGAAAACTAGACTGCTAAGGAAGGCCTTTCGCATCTGAGAAAGTGTATCTGGGCTTTCCCAGTATGAACTATGGCTTTTTAAGCCTAGTGACTGCGGATAAGCCTCCCAACTTGAATACTGTATTGTCCAGCATAAAGTGAAATGTGTTTTTTAAGTGGCCTTGCCTATAGAGCAATCTTCCCCAACCAAGTGTCCTCCAGATATGTTAAACTAGAACTCACATCATCCCCAGCCAGCGTGACTGAATCCCTGAGGTGTGTCACCCCTCCTCCAGTACTGGCAGAAAAGAACTTTCCTCCTATATCTTTATGGAGTTCTATAAATCAGCCTTCCCCAACTTGGGATCCTCCCAGTGTTCTGAACTACAACCTCTATCTTCCCCCACAATTGCCCTGCTGGCTGGGGTTGATAGGAGTTGAAGTCCAGCACATCTGGAGGGCATGAGGTTAGGGAAGGCCGCTAGAGATGATTTGTGTTGCTTTTTCTGCCATAGATTCTTCTATTCAGTCTAGAAGGATTTCTAATATTTTTACGTACCTTTATTTGAAATTATTTTTAGCTGCTTTTACAGGTAAAACCCTCTCAAGGCAGCTACTATTGTTTGATTTCTTCAGACCAATAATCTAGAGATAGACTTATCTGGAACCTTCTTATCAACCCTTCTGTCCCCCCTCTCCCCCGTTTTATTGCACAGTTGATAAAGCTTTAAAAAGCATTGGGGAAGTGATCAAAGTGCACAGATAAGTTTAGTGTTAAATAAGGCTTTGTGACCGAGTGCACAGATCACTTTATGTTACATAAACATTTTAAATTAATTTTTAATTGTAATTTTAACAAAACAAATCGTGGAAAAGAAGAAGGGGGGCAGCAACATTGTAGCTACATGCATTGACATATCAGTTTCCATTAAATACAGCATTCTAAAAAAGAAGTCAAGAGATTATGCATAAACTTCAACAAAACCAGACCAATGTCCCTGTATGTGTCTCATTCGTGAGTGGTGCCTATATACCACCAGTTCAAATGTTGATAGTGTTATTAGGTCGTCAGTCCATTGCATTATAGGAGGTGAGCATTTATCCTACCAAAGTTGTAATATCAGTCTCTTAGCTGTCAAAAGGACTTGGAAAATCCATTTATGCTGACCATACGTTAACTTCCAAGAAACAGGTAAATAATTTAAGAGGACACGTACATCATTAAATATTAAAGAGTGTGCCAATACAAAGTTTATCCATATTATGACCTCCTCCCAATAGGAGGCAACGATTGGGCATTGCCAAAACATACAGCTGCAGACTGGGTTGACATATTCATTGAACTGTCGAGAACCCCAAGATCTCTTTCCTGGCTGGTCACCGCTAGCTCAGATCTCATCAGGCTATACTTGAAGTTGGTATTTTTTTGCCCTACCGTGAATCACTTTACACTTGCCTGCATTGAACTGAATTTGCCATTTAGATGCCCATCCTCCCAGTTTGGAGAGATCCTTTTGGAGCTCTTCACAGTCCCTTTTTGTTTTAACCACCCTGAATAATTTGGTGTCATCTGCAAACTTGGCCACTTCATTGCTCACTCCTAATTCCAGATTATTTATGAACAGGTTGAAAAGCACTGGTCCTGTTACAGATCCCTGTGGGGCCCCACTGTTTACATCCCTCCATTGGGAGAATTTACCATTTATTCCTACTCTCTGCTTTCTGTTCTTTAACCAGTTACTGATCCATGAGAGGACCTGTCCTCTTATTCCACAACTGCCAAGTTTGCTCAGGAGTCATTGGTGAGGGACTTTTTCAAAAGCCTTTTGGAAGCCCAAGTAAACAATGTCTACCAGATCACCCCTGTCTATATGTTTACTAACACTCTCAAAGAAGTCTAAAAGGTTAGGGAGGCAGGGCTTAACTTTGGAGGAGCTGTATTGATTCCTTTTCAGCAGGGCTTGTCCTTCTATATGCTTACTAATTTTATCTTTAATAATGCCTTCAATCAATTTACCAGCTACAGATGTTAAGCTAACCGGCCTGTAATTTCCCAGATCCCCCTGGATCTTTTTGAAAACTGGTATTACATTGGCCATCTTCCAGTCCTCTGGTATAGAGGCTGATCTTACGGACATGTTGCATATTTTGGTTAGGGTTAGGGCAACCATCAATTTCATATTTGAGTTCTTTGAGAACTTTAGGATGGATGCCATCTGGGCCTGGTGATTTATTTGCTTTCAATTTATCAGTAAGATTGAGAACTTTATTTATTTATTTATTGCATTTATACCCCGCCTTTCTTCCTCTCGCAAGGAACCCAAGGCGGCTTACATTCTCCTCCTCCTCTCCATTTTATCCTCACAACAACAACCCTGTGAGGTGGGTTGGGCTGAGAGTCTGTGACTGGCCCAAAGTCACCCAGTGAGCTTTCATGGCCGAGTGGGGACTAGAACCCAGATCTCCCAGCTCCTAGTCCAACACTGTTGCCACTACACCACACTGGTGTAGATGAAAAGATGAAAAACTTCATCTTTTGTCAGCACTATTCGCCTCAGTTCTTCAGACTCCCTTCCTGAAAACATCCGTTCAGGCACAGGTGCTCGTCCTATATCTTCTGCAGTGAAGACAGATGAAAAGAATTCATTCAGCTTCTCTGCAGTCTCCTTCTTCTCCTTCAGTCCTCCTTTAACTCCATTGTCATCCAGTGGTCCCTAGCTGGTTTCCTGCTTCTGATATATTTAAAGAATTCTTTATTGTTGGCCTTGATGTTGTTAGCGATATGCTCTTCAAAATGCTTTTTGGCAACTCCTATTGTCTGCTTGCATCTCCTTTGTGCAAGCTTATGCTCCCTTTTGTTTTCCTCATTCTGGCAAGACTTCCATTTTCTGAAGGGAGCTCTCTTTTTCTCAAATAGCTTCCTTAACAGTGCTCGTTAACCATTCCGGTGACCTCTTGGACTTGGTGCTACCTTTCCAAACCTGTGGTATACATTTTAGCTGGGCTTCTGTTATTGTGGTTTTGAGTAATCTCCAAGCTTTTTGAAGGGATTTAATCCTCTTGACTCCTCCCTTTAACTTCCTTTTCACCAGTTCCCTCATTTTAGAGAAGTTTCCTCTTTTGAAGTCAAATGTGACTGTGCTGGACATCCTGGGCAATTTTTCACTTAAATATATATTAAATCTGATAGCACTGTGATCACTGTTTCCAGTTGCTTCAGCAACATTTACATCTCATACTAGGTCCTGGGTGACACCATTTAGGATTAAATCCAAGGTCGCCTCCCTTCTATGGGGATGATATTCATCTTCAGTGTATTAGCTTTGCCCCATAGACTCAACTTTAATGATGCCCATTTATCCATGTTCCGTCCAATCTCATTAGCCAGAGTTACATAAACGTACCTATGATTGGCCTTGGGGAAGCTTGGTCCTGTGAGCAATTGCAGTGAGTTGGTGACTTGGAGAATTGAGCACAGAGGTTCTGTGCACCATAATTAACTGGCTGAGGGCCAAGCTACATGTTCTGTTAATTACTTATTTCATGTAAGTGCACATGGTTCTGATTCAGATCAGGATAGTGGTAATTTAGATGGGATATAAGCTTCCCTCCTCTCATGTTTGCCCCCAAATTCCACCCCCCCCCCCCGACAGCTCTGCTGTGTGTGATTAGCAGAACATTTAGTTTGACCCTGAGCATATGCTTGGTATGTGTAAATCTAATGTTCAGTCTTTGTCACTTCCAATAGAAGGATGTCAGATAGCAGGGTTAGGAAAGGCTTCTGCCTGTGGTCTGGGAAGATAGTACTGGTCTGGCTGAACTAATCGCCTGATGCTGTTTAAGGCTTGGCGTTTTATTCTCACAGTTGTGAGGGAGTAACTTGGGCTTTTGCACTGGGGCCAGAGCCTAGTTGGTGGTTCTCCTGTAGAGGCAGCCATTGGTGCTTGTTGTACTACTTACTTCCTCTATAGCAAAGCTGACAATATTCCTCTTATGTGGCTTAGGACCAATATTTAGTTGTACATGTACAGAGTCTGGCAGCTCTGTGCCTCTTGCAAACCATTATGGGTTGCTTTGGTTCCTGTGGTGCAAGCTGATGTCATAGAATCACAGGATTGGAAGGGGCCTACAAGACCATCGAGTCCAACCCCCTGCTCAGTGCAGGAAGCCTGGATTCCCAGGCAGTCTCCCATCCAAGTATGAACCAGGGCTGACTCTGCTTAGCTTATGAGATCAGACAAGATCAGGCGCATCCAGCCCTTTGCTAGATCCGTAACATTGACTTATTCACTGTGGCTTGGGCCTTCATTTACATAAATGTGTACTTCGTGCAGGGCTGGCTCAAGACATTTTGCTGTCTGAGGCAAAGGACACGATGATGCCCTGTTCCCATTCTGTATACAGAAGCCAGTTGGGCTGGCAGTTGAGTCTTACTTTAACACTGGCAATGGGATAGCACCCTCCACTACACCTGAGGAAGCAGGCTAGTTTAGGGGGCCTGGGTCAGGTTGTGTAGCTTACATAGCTCTGTCTGCCAACACAGGGAACAGACGAGGAGACCAGGAGAAATACCTTGGACGCTGAAACTGCTGCCCCACAGTATCTGCTACGGAGGTGATCTCCTCACTCTGCCTAATGGTAGGGCCAGCCCTGACTTCCTGCTTATCTTAAGGGAGTGTACAGGAGTCAGTCCTTACACTACTCTGAGAAGGTGGAAAAATACAATTTTAAAAAATTGTTCAGTATGTTTTGTAGGCCAATAACCTATGCTGGAGTGTTAGCTATTACAGAAATTCTGGGTTGCATTGTTGCAGTATTCTCTTAGGAGGTGATAATTAGCTGTGAATGTAGCTGTTCCTTGCTTAATTACAGAAAACATACCATAAACAGAATGATTTTGGTGGTTAGCCGTTTGTAAGCATCATAGAGGCTGCCTTGGATTTTTGGATATAGTTGGATATTGGGAGGTAAAGGTGCCTGTGTTTTGAGCAGAGTTTAACTTCTGAGGCATCCAGCCCACCCATGTAGGAATGTTGAAGGAAATCAACAGAGTGGATTTGGCACCTGAAACAGCCAGCTTTCATTATAGACTAGTTCTGCAAACCGGAGAAAACGGGAGAATACGGTCTAATGAATGTGAAAGCGCTTCTTCTTGAGTTTAGAATCAGTTTTGGGGTCACTCTGAATGAGCCTAATTTCTTCTAAGAAAAGCAACTCTGTGTAGGAAATAGTGTGCAAATCATGTGTAGGTAATTATATAATGTGATGATGCCACATGTATTTTTTTATTTTTTTTATGTATTTATTAAATTTATTAATCGCCCATACGGCCGGTCACCCAGCCACTCTGGACGATGTACAAAGTATATAACAGAACAGTTTAAAACAATAACATTCTACAGTAAAAACACTATATTTCTAAAAATACCCTTTGTTGTTGTTGTTCAGTCGTTAAGTCATGTCCGACTCTTCGTGACCCCGTGGACCATAGCACGCCAGGCCTTCCTGTCCTCTGCTCTCTCCCGGAATGTGCTCAAGTTCATATTCATTGCATCGTTGATTCTATCTAGCCATCTCATCCTCTGCCGTCCCCTTCTCCTTTTGCTTTCAATCTTTCCCAGCATCAGGGTCTTTTCCAGTGAGTTTTCTCTTTGCATTAGGTGGCCAAAATATTTGAACTTCAGCTTCAGTATCTGTCCTTCCAATGAGCAGTCAGGGTTGATTTCCTTTAGGATGGACTGATTTGACCTCCTTGCAGTCCAGGGGACTCGTAAGAGTCTTCTCCAGCACCACAGTTCGAACGCATCGATTCTTCGGCGCTCAACCTTCCTTATAGTCCAGCTCTCACAGCCATACATTACTACTGGGAAAAATATCCTAACCCACCCCAAATGCCTGCCTGAACAACCACGTTTTTAATGCGCGGCGGAAGCTCATTAAAGAGGGGGCCTATCCTTAAGATAGGCTGGGCCAGAACCATATAGGGTTTTAAAGGTCAAAACCAACACCTTGAATTTGGCCCGGAAAACAACTGGTAACCAGTGCAACTCCTTCAGCACTGGAGTGATGTGATCTCGCTGGCGGCTGCCTTTAATCAGGCGAGCTGCTGCATTCTATACCAGCTGCAGCTTCTGAACCCTCTTCAAGGGTAACCCCACGTAGAGCGCATTACAGTAGTCTAAACGAGAGTAGACCAGGGCATGTACTACCGGGAGCAGATGGTCGGGAAGGTAGGGGCGCAGCCGCTGTATCAGATGGAGTTGATACAGCGCTGTCCGACTCACAGCTGACATTGGTTTTTTATTACATGTTGCATGTTCTGGGAAGCTGTGACCAGTTGAAACTTCTAGTGCATGTACAAACAGTTCTATAGATGGTATATTATTACTGTAAAATTGAATGGGTCTGTGACTGTATATTAAACTTCGATTGATATAATTGTGTAATATCTATGTGCAATTTGTATGCTTTTTATTAATCGGAAGAGTTTCTTGTATAGGAGGTTCTTCATGTTTGAGGAGGCCCTGTTTCCTAAAAGTGATAAACTAATACAGAGAGGAGGATGTGGGACAAGATGAAAGGAAATATGTTATACAGTAACACTGATAAAAGGAAGTGATACTTCTTGATAATTTAATGGTTTTATAGATAAATCGGGGTAGGCAAACTTTTTGGGCCATGGGCACATTTGGCAATTTGAGAAACTGTTCTGGGCACCACCACAAAATGGCTTCCATGGGAGGCATGGCAAAGGACAAGTAAATTCTCCAAATGACTGAGTTCAAGGCAGTGGTGAGATCAGAGCCCCAACACACTAAACAACTCCTTTGAACCCACAGTTTTCAACACCAACAGAAACTTATTTCACAGCAATCCCAACTGCTGGTAAGAAAATGTGTTAATTAAAAAAAAAGGTGGGGGGTGCCAGGAAAGCTTCTCTGGGGTGCATTGGGGCCTGCGGGCACTACGTTGCCTTCCCTTGAGATAAATCAATGAATAGTTTTTGAAGGAAGTAATATAGAAGTCAAAAGAACTTATTTCATTCTTAGTGTCTCATATAGTAATGAAGATCAAGCACATTTTTTGTGTGAAAAAAGCTTGACAATTGTTTTAATGAAGTTCAGTCTTCTGTATGTGAAACCAGGTTACAGCACCCACCTTCACCCCAGCAATGGCAAGTGAAATCATTACAAGCCAAGCGATGTAGTCACTTTAACTAGGTTTGATCTGCTTGATTGATGCTAGATGAATCAATCAATACTGAACTATCATTCAGGACTACCCCTTGAGAAGGGTTATTATAAATGCTGAGGGAAAGTTTTAGTTGATGGGGATGAGATTTAAGGGCACACTTTATTATTTTCGAGGCTATTTTGTTTCTGGTCTGTTACAGTATTAAGGTATGAAAGAAAATATTAATGTGGCCCTTCCTTCAAACAGTGAATGATAGCCTTTGTTATTGTTACTGTGCATGCTCCAGTGTCTCAAAAAGCATCGACAGTATAAAAACACAAATAAACAAATTTATTTAAATACCGTCTGTTAATTAACTATGACAGTTGATGGATAAACTAACATTTAATCTTTAATTCCATCATAAGGTCATGACTAAAGGCAGACTCCATGGCTTCAACATCAGCCAGTTGTGTGTCCCCCGCCCCAGCCTTTGCTTTGTTTACCATCTGGCCTGATGCAGGGCTCTGGAGAACTCAAAAATTTGCACACTATTGGTGTAATATCAGTTTCAGATTTTTTCTTATGACCAGCGCAACTACCGTTGTTTTTTTTTATTATGTCTGGCTTTTAAAAACCATTTTTTTGCCTCTACCTTAGTGGCATTGTATTCTAATTCTTCCTGTTTCCTTTTTCAGTTTGTTTACCAGCTAGATATTTCTGAAACCAATGCTCTATTTGTATCTATCCACAACAAGGGAAAATGCACAAATCTCCTGGAGGGGGCTCTGTTGCCAGAGCCGAACGCTGTTCTTGCCAGATACCATGTATGCTCCTTGTTTGTTCCTTTAGCACCAGCTCTTTTCAGTGACAAATGATACCCATACTGCTCCTTCTGTTAGAAACCCACACAGCTACACAGAAATTCTCCTGAACACTCGTAATATGCCTGTTGGGATGAAGTTTTCCTGAGCCCTTTGTACTTTGCTCTGTGTTTGAAATGGGAAGTGATTTCACTTTGATAAATGCGAACTATTAATCAGAATTGTGATAAAATTATAGCATGGATTTGCTGCATATGCAAGAGCTTATCTAGGAATGTCTTGTTATGTTAATCAGGCATATTGAGCTATTATTTTGCAGTGTGTGGTGCTTATTTCAGGGCTTAAAACCTTTATACTCAACTGGAATGTTTTGCTAATGTAACCAGATTAATGAAAAAGTAACTGAACAAGTATATATATATGCCAAGGGAAGCACATTTTTCACCTCTGCGGATATTAACATGTTGGCACTCCTTTTCCTGTGGACATCAGCATTCTAAACTGAGGATTTCCTCCGGGCTTCCCCTCCCTTCTTGAACTTCCTTCCTGGAAGACTTTTCAGCCAAAACAATTGCTTCTAACCCTGCTGCAGAATTGAAGCAGTTTGCTCTTTGATTAACTGATTAATCAAGCAGTATGCCTCTGTTACACCAGTTGCTGTGGAACAACAGCAGGAGGGTGCTGTTGCCCTCATGTCCTTCTTGTGAACTTTCCACAGGTTTCTGGTTGGGAACAAAATACCAGACTAGACAGGCTTTTGGTCCAATCCAGCACGGCTCTTTTTATGCTGTCATGTTCTGATCACACGAATTGCTACCTACTGAAGCAGGGACAAAAAGTTTGTTATTTCTGTTTTTCCTGTGGTAGAGAAATGAGACATTTGGCATTCCCATCTTGCACTTTTGGTTATCGTTTCTTGTTGAGTAGTGGAAGTGGTTAAAATATTCTGTTGGGATATAGGAAACACCATTACACCTAGTAAGGGAACATTGTTTAGCTCATCTGCTCTGATGGACAGCAGCTCTTTAGGGTCTTGGTCCGAGGTGTTTCCTAACCCTATGTCTTAGTATATAAGTCCTTTCTAATGCGATGATGGGAATAGGACCTTACTGAATCCAGAAGATATGCCAGGTTGTAATAATCTGCTTTAGGCTTGCAGTCCATCTTGTGACCAACCTTCCCCAACCTGAGGCCTTCCAGATATGTTGGACTACAACCCACATTATCCCCAACCAGAAAGTTGATTGAGAATGCTGGCTGAAGTTGCAGCCCAACAGATCTGGAGGGCACAAGACCATGGAAGGCTTATCTAGTCTACTGTGGACAGACAACAGTAGGATTTCCAGGAAATCCTAGTAGACCTAGTAGATCAAAGGGATTCAATCTGGGCCTCAGGGTTTGTATAGATGACTCTGATTGTGAGAACTGATTTATGCTAGTTATTCTGTTGTTGTGGGCAATGCAGGCGTCTTCCCGTAGGTTGTTCTTCTGTTGAGGGGAAATGTTTTCTTGGTGGTCAGGTCAGGTAGCAACTTGTTGTAGAGAAGAAAAAAAACTTGGCTCTCTTCTCCTGCCAGTATCTCTGTTGCTATTGTGATTGCTTATCTGTGTTGTATTTTCTGAGACCATCACAGTTACCAGTGTAGGGTAGTGTCTGTGGACCATGGAGAAGAGTTGTAATCTGCTCATACTGAAAAGCCCACACAATATTTGGTATTTAAGATTTTGTGGGTTACAAAACCTTCTAGAACATTTTGACATTATATGTCCTCCTGCTGTTGTGCATGTATAAAAGATGGAAATGCACTTTTAAAGGCCCTCATCTCATGTTTTGAGATTGACTGATGACAATGCAGGAAGGTAGGTAGGTTTACAATCACATTCCAACCTTCTTGCAACTGTTTGTGTGCATAAGTGTTCTGTCTGAAACACATTGTGACTCCACCAGTATTTTCTCCATAGTTGTACACATTTGGGAATGGCCTTTTTGTAGATATTAAGCTGTCCTCCTTGCATGGAAGTATCTCATCACGACTAATAGGAAAGAGGAGAGAAGAAAAGAAAAGACGTGGAGGAAGTAATCCCTGATTCTGAATTGAACACTTTTCTGTCCTAGGTAAAGGTTTTGCTGAGTATTTTTTATATCCTGCCTCTATTAGGCAGGATATAAAAGAGCCAGTATGGTGTAGTGGTGAGAGTGTTGGACCGGGAGCTGGGAGATCTGGGTTCTAGTCCCCACTCAGCCATGGAAGCTCACTGGGTAGCTTTGGGCCAGTCACATACTCTCAGCCCCACCTACCTGACAGGGTTGTTGTGAGGATAAAATGGAGAGAAGGAGGATCATGTAAGCCACCTTGGGTTCCTTGCAAGAGGAATGCAATACATAAATAAATAAAATATTAAAAACAATCAAAGTAGCTTATGATAAAGGTAAAACACACACACACGAAGATGATAAAACACAATAATGAAAGCAACAGGAAGCGGAAGGAAAGGCCAGGAGGAGGGTGGGGAAACCTCTCCTGCAAGTTCGTCAAAGGAAAATGGTAAATGGCAAAAGTGTTCATGCCCTTGATAGTTTTGCCAGCTAGGAATAGATAGCCAGATAATGCGGGGAGGCTAGGTTATGCCGTGGCTCAATTTAAACATCACAATGAACCATGGTTTGCTAGCCACAGTTACAAACCCACACTATGGTTTAAGCTTTCAGACATATAGCAGGCAAACTATAGTTTGAAGCGGCTTCTCTGCTTCTTGTTTTTCTTTTCAGCACTCGGCACCCTGTCTCCATGGTGCAGCAGCTACTTGAGGTGGAGCCGTGACCCTAACTATGGATGTAGAATAGACACAATAGGAAATCACAATTAGCACAAACTGTGGCTTACAAACCAGCTACAAGCTGTGGTTTGTTATCCTGATTTGACAGTGTTTTGCAAACCAAGGTTTGTAAGCTGGTGTAAGTTTAGATATAATGCCAAATCCTGGCTGGCTTTAGAAACAAGATTTTGGCATTACATCTGAATGCAGCCAGTATAGTAAGGGACTGTATCTGAGTGTAGTTGCAGGAAGTGTTGTCTCCCACTCTAGCTGGAGGGTGTGGATGACTTAAATTGGGAGAAGTATAGCTTGTGAATGGTAGTAATGCACAGTTAAGCAGGGGAAGTGTCCTCAGTGATAATTATACTGGGTGCTAAAATGTGTGTGTGTTTTTGGCCTAAATCCCTGCTTCTAGTGCAGGATACTCAAACATTCCTCACAGAGCCTAGCCCATCCTGCCTTCGAAAACATGTTCTGAGTGAGGTTCCACACCCACCATAGGAAGCTCATTCTGCTGCTGAACCTTGGAAGATGGGTCAGAATATTTCCTAACATTTAAATCTAACTCTAAGCCATTGTTCCTGTCTTAAGTCCTTATGATCAGCTAACAGTCCAATCCTATACGTATTTACTCAGAAGCAAGTCGTACTGAGTTCAGTGGGGATCATTCCCAAATACGTGAGCATATGGGATTACACCCTAAGTATCTATCCAAGTCTGTGCCTCTTGGCGGGTTCACTTACATTTTTTAGAAAATGAGGGATGGTTCATGCGTGTATGTACATCACCCGATTTGCTTCAGACTGGATCACTTTTAGCTGAACGTGTAAACGGACTCCACTGTAAAACGTGATTGTAAGGTAAAGTGATATGAAAGCTGTGTCTGCTGTTTAGTTTGTGGTGACTCATGCCTCGTTCACATATGGACATCACTTGGTGCTGAAGTCAGCCAGTGATGTATGTACATATGAGCCGGCTGTTAAGGACAAAATATTCCCATGGGCCGTGACTCTGTTTGGGGAAATCCAGGAAAAGTTAGGCATGTCTGAGTCCCATTGAAATGAATGCTGCACGACCATGCTATTAAGCACTTAAGTTCTGTTGAAACCTTTGGGATTTTGTTGTATCTGGGAAGAATAGCTTAGCTGGATCAGACAAGAATCCATCTTGGTTTTCAACAGTAGCCAGCTAGATGCATATGGAGCCCACAAGCAGAACAGGAGGTTGATGGCCCTCTCTTTCTCTCTCCCCCCCTCCCGTTTGTCCCAAGTATCTGGAATTTAGAGGCTTACTGCTTCTGTACATGGAGGTTTCATTTAGCTATCACAGTTAATAGCTTTTGATAATCTATAGCCACTGGGTTGGACCCAGGGTTTCCCACAAGCAACAGGAGTATTCCCTGAACGGAGTTATGCTTGGGATGCTCCAGTTAGTAGGAAGTGGGGAGGTGATTTTTTCAGTGATTCCCCCTCCCTCTGCAACCCCCTCGTGACCTCCCCCACTGTTCAGGATAGTCACCCAACTCTCCAGGGCAGGGATTGGGAGGGGGGCATAGGGGACTGCAGGGTGATGGGGGAATCAGTGAAGATCACCTCCTCCCCCATTATGCAAGCAGAAATGCTCCACTGCCTGGATCAGAAGCCTTTTGCAGAAGGAAGAGAGGCTCAGAGCTGGTTCACATGTAATGGTAGCCCATGGTTTATTTAAACCATGGGTTGTTGTGCTACCCATGGTTTGTCTGGCAGACGATCAGACAAGCCATCGTTTGTTTTCTCAGTCCCTGGGTTGTTTATTTCCCTCCTTCTTCACCTGCTCTCTCCCTGTACCCCAGATGCTGTTGTGGCACTTGCACTACTGGCATGGGAAGAGGCTGTGTTTTCTGCCCACTCCTGCCCACTGCCTCTGTAGCTTGGCAAAACAACGCAATATCCCACAGTTCTGGGTTCACACATAATGACAACCCACAATACAACAAACCATAGTTAATTAAACCATGGTTTGTCATTACACGTGAACCAGTTTTCTGTATCCAAGCCATTCGTGGGTTTTTAAAAGTCATTTAAGCTGGTGGCCATCACCACATCTTAGAGCAGTGAATTCTACCAGTTAATTACACATATCTAATGTTTCCTGTCATGCCTGGTGTGGTTTTTATACAGGATCCCACTCTCAGAATTGCTCCCATTTCTGTGACCTGTGTAAAGCTTTGTGACTGACAGTGGTCCTGGCTGCTATTCAACAGCTTAGGAAGATGTGAAGGGAAAACTTTCTATAGCTGCTGAAAATGAAGGTGCAAGAGAGAGGGTCACTTCAGTTGCATGGAACAAACAAGGCAAAATAAATGGTTTGTAATAAATAAATTGCTTATAAATTGTTATTTTTATTTGTTAGGCTGAGAGTCAGTGACTTGCCCAAAGTCATCCAGTGAGCTTCATGGCCAAGTGGGGACTTGAACCTGGGCCGTCCCAGTCCAGCTCTCTAATCACTACATCTCACTGGCTCCTGCAGAAAGCTTACCCCTAACCTATAGTAAGGGGCAGTGAAAAGTAAGAAGCTAAAAAGTAGAACTACTTAGGTTACAACTATTATACTACAAAGACTTAAAATACTTTGTTCTTTTAGCTGAAATCCTGTCTTTGTTGTTGACATCTTTATATCTTTTCTCTTCTGAATTGCACTGGAGGAGCGATCTAATTTTATAGACTCCTGTTAAACATTACTAAGCTGCCATGTATACTTAATAGAAACGAGGCGTCTTAATTACGTAGTTCTTGCTGTGGCAGCAGAACATTGTTTTTGACTGTGGAAGATGGTGGGAAAAATGGTTGTGAAACAGTAACTTTGGTGGTGGCAGTTTGGCAAGGAGTGTGGGCATCATTCAGCAAGAACTTAGAGTTAGCTGGAAGCGTAAGGGTAATGTACTACTTAAATATGGGGCGTCCCTGAAGGAGCTGGCATAGTGGAGGTGGTGTATGTTGTGGTTAAATTTCTAGATGCCCTAAAAGACTGTGCCCTAGAACAGTTGGACATTCAACTGACTAGAGGGGAGGTGAACCTGGATTTAATTCTAAGTGGTGTTGCCCAGAACCTAGTACGAGTTGTGGGTGTTGTGGAGCCAGTGACCACAGTGCTATCAGATTTAATAAATATTTAAATGGAAAATTGCCAAGGAAGTCCAACACATCATATTTGACTTCAAAGGGGGAAACTTTTCTAAAATGAGGGAACTCGTAAAAAGGAAGTTGAAACCGGGAGTCAAGAGAGTTAAATACCTTCAAAATGCTTGGAGGTTATTCAAAACTACAATAACAGAAGCTCAGCTAGAATGAATACCACAGGTTAGGAAAGATAGTGAGTGCCAAGCCCAAGAGTTCACTAGCTTGGTTAACGAGCAATGTCAAGGAAGCTATTAGAGAAAAGAAAGCTTCCTTCAGAAAATGGAAGTCTTGCCTGAATGAGGAAAACAAAAGAGCACAAGCTTGCACAAGAGAGATGCAAGCAGACAACAAGAGATGCCAAAAAGCATTTCGAGGAGCATACTGCTAACAACATCAAGGCCAACAATAAAGAATTATTTAATTACATGAGAAGCAGGAAACCAGCTAGGGAGGCAGTTGGACCGGTGGATGACAATGGAGCTGAAGGAGGACAAGGAGACTGCAGAGAAGCTGAATGAATTATTTTCATCTGTCTTTACTGCAGAAGATATAGGACAAGTACCTGTGCCTGAACGGATCTTTTCAGGAAGGGAGTCTGAGGAAATGAAGCAAATAGTGGTGACAAAAGATGAATTTCTCAATCTTATTGACAAATTGAAAGTTAATAAATCACCAGGACCCAGATGGTATCCATCCTAGAGTTCTTAAAGAACGCAAATATGAAAATCCTGATCTTCTAACAAAAATATGTAACATGTCCCTAAGATCAGCCTCTGTTCCAGAGGATTGGAAGATGGCCAAGGTAACGCCAGTTTTTAAAAAGGAATCTAAGGGGGATCCAGGAAATTACAGGCTAGTCAGCTTAATGTCTGTTCCTGGTAAATTGGTTGAAGGCATTATTTAAAGATAACACTAGTAAGCATATAGAAGGACAAGCCCTGCTGAAAAAGAATTAACACGGCTTCTGCAAAGGTAAGTCCTGTCTCGCTAACCTTTTGGAGTTCTTTGAGAGTGTCAGTGAACATGTGGACAGGGGTTGTCCGATAAACTTTGCCTACTTGGATTTCTAAAAGGCTTTTGACAAAGTCGCTCACCAAAGACTCCTGAGCAAACTTAGCAGTCACAGAATAAGAGGATAGGTCCTCTTATAGATTAGTAACTGGTTAAAGAACAGAAAACAGAGAGTAGGAATAAATGGTAAATTTTCCCAATGGAGGGATGTAAACAGTGGGGTCCCACAGGGTTCTGTATTGGGACCAATGCTATTCAACTTACTCATAAATGATCTGGAAATAGGAGTGAGCAGTGAAGTGGCCAAGTTTGCTGACACCACCAAATTATTTAGGATGGTTAAAACAAAAAGGGATTGTGAGGAGCTCCAAAAGGATCTCTCCAAACTGTGAGAATGGGGATCAAAATGGCATATGCAGTTCAGTATAAGCACGTGTAAAGTGATCCACATTGGGGCAACAAATCCCAACTTCAAATATAAGCTGATAGGATGTGAGGTGACTGGCCAAAAAAAAGATCTTCAGGTTGTGGTGAGCAGCTCGATGAAAATGTCAACCCAGTGTGTGACGGCTGTGAAAAGGGCAAATTCCATGTTGGGCATAATTAGGAGAGGAATTGAAAATAAAACTGCCAATATCATACTGCTCTTCTAAAAATCTATGGTGCAACCACACTTAGAATACTGTGTCCAGTTTTGGTCACCGCACCTAAAAACAGATATTATAGAGTTGGAAAAAGTGCAGAAAAGAGCAACTAAAATGATCAACTCCCTTATGAGGAAAGGTTACAACAGCTGGGATAGTTTAGTTTAGAAAAAAAAGTGAGTAAGGGGGACATGATAGAGGTCTACAAAATTATCCATGGTGGGGGAAAGTAGATAGGGAGACATTCCCCCCCCCCCATAGTGCTAAAACCTGAGGTCATCCCATGAAGCTGATTGGTGGAAGATTCAGGACAGATAAAAGGAAGTACTTCTTCGTACAGCACATAGTTAAACTATGGAATTCACTTCCACAAGAAGTAGTGATTTGAATGGCTTTAAAAGGGGATTGGACAAATTCCTGGAGGAGAAGGCTATCGATGGCTACTACTCCAGATGGCTATATGCAGTATCGGAGGCAGTATGCCGATGTACACCAGTTGCTGGGGAACATGGGTAGGAGAGTGCTGTTGCACTCATGTCCTGCTTGTGGTTTTCCTGTGGGCAGCTGGTTGGCCACTGTGTGACTAGAACACTGGACTTGATGGACCCTTGGCCTGATCCAGCATGGCTCTTCTTAAGTTCTTATAAGAGAGTGAGTCTGCCTTTTGAAAAACCACGTCATCTTCTGGATGCACCTGTAGCAATTTGTCTGTTCGTTTATATTAATGGAAGAGCAAATTTAGGATGTTCAACCTGTTTTTTCTGAATGAAGACTATTGACTATATTGGGAGCTTTTTTGACAAGCTAGTTAACATGGAGCATTTGTATGTAAACAAAGGCATCATTTGTGTCTATGGGGCCAAGGTTGCAGACCTATGGGAATAACCCCATTGAACTCTATGGAACTTGCTTTTATGAGTAAACATACATAGGATTACTTTGTAAACCTGCTAAAGCAGTTCATTGGAAGTAGAACTAAATCTAAGCTTTTTGGCTGAAGTCATTTGTGGATAGTTTTGTCAGTTTCTGTACTTCCAGGTAGGTATAGCTACAATTAGACTAGCCCCGAACTAAGGTTTTAAGGGCACAGAGAGCCTTTTCTGCTTTTAGTTACCTATTCTGCAGTTGCTGCAACAGTAGGTTATAACTGAATAGTAGAACTTGTTTGTATTCTAAAATAAGATAGGGTAATAGGCACTTGTGTAAGCTTTTCTCTCTTTTTTTGCTGTATAAGTAAGTTGCTGGATAATTTAAATTTAGGTGCCAAGATGTTAGAGACTTCACACAGCCTCCTTCTGTGTTAATCTTCTGAGCTTTGTCTCTTGTTCCCTACTTTCATGACTTTCCGTTCTTAAACTTCTGGTTTCTCAGCATAAGCTGCATGCTCACCTCCATTCATTTAAGCCACAGTGCTTGCCTTTTGGAACCCTATTCTCCCCCCCCCCCTTCCTACTCTCAGACTCAGTCTTGCTCTCAAAAATGTGTGTCGAGTTAGTTCATTATTTGGATCCAAAGGTGCCATTGTGCAACCAGAACGTGTTTCCACTTGCACAAAGGGGGTCCCTGATTTGCACTGATTTGCACTGCAGCCTCCTGCACCACATTCCATGCTGTTCCAGTGGGTCCCCCAGCTCTCAGTAGCAGCTTCTTGAGGGGGTGCTACCAGGAGAGGTAGTAAGGCACTATTCTATGAGCATAACTCCAGTTGTGGTAATTGGAATGCAAGCCATTGTCTTGTGCTGCAGATTCCCTCAGCCATGGATTCCATGCACCAGGGCATAATTAGTAGATGATGGGGTGGATGGGAGTAGAGTGCATATCCCATTATTGTTTGAACTTCATAAGCTGATCACTTAACCTAGTCATTATATAACTTCATTATGCAGCTGTTGGTGAGAGTTGGAGCCTGAATGTGACAGTTACCTTCTTCCTTTCACATTTCTTTTTCGTTTCGTGTCATGTTTCTTGTGAACTGCCTTGAGTGCTTTGGCAGAAAGATAGCAGGTGACCTGTGTATTCCAGACTTCAGCATGTCACAAAGGGTCTATGTAGCACATGAAAGTGTGTATGGTCTGTGTGTGCTTAGGGTTACAGATTGTGTCTGCCTTGGGTATACATGTTGGAACAAATGTGATGTTTCAGCGAAGGGGTAAATATGTTCCTTACAGTCCTGACACCTCAGTGTGTGTGTTGCATAGATCCTTTTGAAGTATGGTGTCAAATGTTTGAATGTGAGGTGGGTTTGGGAATAGGGCAGGCCTGGTCTTACTCCCTCACCATGCGTAAGCCAGCATGATTTCAAGTATGTGTGCAAAAGGCTCAAGAGACTGAGTGAACAGGTACACTACTGCCTGCAAATGAGAGAACTCTCACAGATAAGCCAAAGTCACATACACAAAAAATCGGATTGCTAGGCCATTTGACTATACAATAAATGCATTCCTGCCCCCAAATATGACAATATTGAGTTGTATCCAGTGTTAGCCCTACTTAGAATAGACTCATTGAAACAAATGGGATTTAAGTTAGACCGACATTGGATACCGCCCGTTGGTTATATCAAGATTATGAAAGAAAATGTAACCTGCTGTGTTTAAGGCCAGGATCTCTTATCGATCATCCCAGAGTGCAGGACATGGAATAATGGGCTCAAGTTACAGGAAGCCAGATTCCGGCTGAACATCAGGAAAAGCTTCCTGACTGTTAGAGCAATACAACAATGGAACCAGTTACCTAGGGAGGTAGTTGGCTCTCCCACACTGGAGGCATTCAAGATGAGGCTGGACAGCCATCTGTCAGGGATGCTCTGACTTGGATTCCTGCATTGAGCAGGGGGTTGGACTCGATGACGTTGTAGGCCCCTTCCAACCCTACTATTCTATGATTTCCCCGTAAGATAGTTCATTGGCATGCAAGTCTACAACACGCACCTTATCTCTAGTTGTAGCAGCCTCTGATGTCATCTAATCATAAAACTCGTAGATGTCAAGTGGAAAGTCCAGGGGTCCAAAAATAATTTTGGTTGTGCTTGTACCCTGCACCTCTGAGTTTCAGAGGAAATTGTCACACTTCTAAAGGGCAGGATGGCAGCAGAGTCGATCTCCCTCCCTTCCCAGCTCCAGACTTGGTAGGAGGGCAAGGGCTCATCATCCTGGCCACCATGGAGGGAGAGGAAAGCAAGCATTGTGGGCACACTTGTGGAAATAGTCCCTAAACACAATGAGCTCCAAGTGGGATGGTAGAATATAAATCCTACAATAATCTTTGTGGGTAGTATCCAATGTTAGTCCTACTTAGAGTAGATCCATTGAAGAATTAGATTTATGTTAGTCATTTATTTCAATAGGTCTACTCTGTGTAGGACTGACAATGGATAATACCCTGAGTTTATCAAACTCTTGCTTTCTTAACTAGTGGTGATTCCACTGTGATTGGAACACTGTTTCAGACCTCTAATAGTTCAAATTGTCTTTCTAATCTCCGACTTTGTTTGTGGCCAATGTTCATACTATTGCCTTCAGTAATTTCTCCCAGTGCCTCCTGTTTTTCACCTAAGGAGACCAGGCTTTTAAAACCTCTCCTCCATAAAAATAGGTACTGCATTCCTTACAGCCATTCCAGTTCTTATTTATGTTCTACCCAAGTTTCAAATTCTTCCCCTTGGAATACTCTTGTTCCCACATTATCGACTCAAATAAACATAACATCAAAATAATGTAGTCCATCACTTGCCTTATTTGGAAGGCATTCTTTTGATATCCAAGGGCTCTGAACTCTTCACCGTTCTAATTTCTGCAGTTGTTGGCAGGTCTGATTGCTGGCAACTAAGGGGACAGACAGTTTTATGGGGCTTTGTGGTGTAGGCAGTTGGGGCACATTGCATGATGCTGCATTCCCTACACTGACTTGGAGAAACTCTTGAGTTTTGCATGTTGCTCAGTAGTTTCCTCCATGTTTGATAAAATATATACATATATATATATATATTTATATTTAACACTGTGTATCTTTTTTTCCCTTCCCCCAACAGCTGGCTTACCCCTTGCTGTTCTAAACTTGGCAAAAATAAAGCCGTATCAGAGGGGCTTTTTCTGTAATGATGACAGCATCAAGTATCCGTTCCATGACAGTACCATCACATCCACTGTCCTCTACACAGTGGGCTTCACTGTGCCCGTTTGCTCTGTAAGTAGCTAAATATATAGGCAGCTGTGTGGGGAAAGTTTTAAGTGTGTGTTCAGAACTCATCATTTGACCAAGTCTCTGAATCAAAAAGGCTTCGCTTAAATGTACTTGGCTGGCTAAATATTTGCAATAACCCAGAATCATACGACTCTGTAAAATACATTAACATTATTGCTCATCTGTTTAAAGTAACCCTGCTTCCTAGCCAGGGGTCCTTTTGAAATCTCTAGGTGATAACTTCGCATTTTTATTTGTTGGGAAAAAACTGGTAGAGTATGACTTCAACCAAAACTACTAGAAGGTATGTTAAAACAGATGTATGTGCGAAGGAAGAGCTGGGTAGAAAATAATGGAAATAGGAATTACTACTGGGAAAAGGATAGCTGTAACTGAAAAAATCTTATGTTGGCAATTAAGGCTGCAATCCCATACTCACCTGGGAGTTAATCAACATGTTGAATCGACATGTATAGATTGAGGTATTAAACAGTAGAGTACTACAGACTTTCCCAGTCACACAATATACATGTGATAAATTCTTGGATCCTTCAAAGTCTGCTTTATAGTGACACTTGAGCACAAAGAATTGGAGTGCCTACAGGAAAGAGAGTGGGTGTCATTAATTCATAATTGAACAATGAGTAGTGTGGATAATTTGGTTTGACCTGGGTGTTACCTTATTTATCGAAACTCTTTTTCCAGCTATGTTTAACACACAACTTTGCTGAGCCAGCTGGTGTATGCAAAACAGGAGTTGGTAATAAACAAAACAGAATAATGGGCTCAAGTTACAGGAAGCTAGATTCCAGCTGAACATCAGGAAAAACTTCCTGACCATTAGAGCAATATGACAATAGAACCAATTACCTAGGGAGGTAGTAGGCTCTCCCACACTGGAGGCATTCAAGACGAGGCTGGACAGCCACTTGTCAGGGATGCTTTGACTTGGATTCCTGCATTGATCGAGGGTTGGACTCAATGGTCTTGTAGGCCCCTTCCAACCCTACTATTCTATGATACTATACCCAAGAGGCAGTAGCAGTACAGCTTTTGTTCGGTATTAGTTACCCGCATCACATTAGATAGTCTTGTTTTGAACTGGAGTTGAGTGGTTTGACAGGTCAGGTTCACAGTTGTAAATTTTGGAATATATTTTGAGCTCCTTCCTGTCCAGCCCCAAACTGTGGAAACTGTCCAGCCAAAGTTAAGCACTTCTTAAAGTCCTATTTGTTTCAGTAGACTTGAGCACTTGCTTAGCTCTGTCCCATTAAATCTGTTCTTACAGCTGTTCATTTCTACCAAACAAAACAGCATATCTGCAGCCTGTTACGCACAAATGGCTGAGGAAGTGGTTAAACTGTTCCTGGGTGTACCACTTCCAGACTTATGATCTCACTTCTTAACTATCATTAGCACAAACTGTGGTTTCACATTGAGCCAGTTTACATGTAACATTAAACCATGGTTTAGTATTATCAAGACAAGCCACAGTGAGCCTTTTTCTCATGGGCTCTCCTTCCCCATTCCTCTTCTCATGTGGCTCCATTCTTCCTCTCAAGGAGACTGAGAACATCTGTTTCCATTTTAGATTAACTGCTGCTTAACCTAAACTGTGGTTAATTTTAACTATGGTTAGTGGAAGCAAGCCAGCCTTGTAAACCACGGGTTGAAGCTGCCCTGTTGCCTCTGACCATAATTAAGATTAACCACAGTTTGCCAACTCTGAACAACATGGCAAGCTCTCATTAATAAAAAAAAATGGAACTGGAAGCTTCTGAACTCCTCCTTGCAGTGGTGCCAGAGGAGGAGCGGAGATTAGTGCTCAAATGCTGGGCTTACTTAGGCTTGTTCCCAAAATGCTAAACTATTTTTGCCCAGTCACTATCATCCTTTACTTCTGGGAAGTTCTGGATACAGCTCCATCCCATGCATATTTATTCAGAAGTGAATTCCATTTCGTTCAGCAGGAGTTGCTTCTATATAAGTGCATATAAAATTAGACGTAGCCTTCACGTAAACGACTCGACACTTACACAAGGTGTATATGCCTTATTTATAAGCAGACATGCAGTATAAAAGATGTGAGTTGCGCAGCCAGAGGTTTTGGGTTATGAATCTAGGTTACATACAGGCTTTACTGAGCAACCTGTTAGTATGCATACTTGATTAGGAAATACATACATTTCAAAATGAGAAACCTGATTTAAACTGGATATATTTTCTTAATAATTTAAATTATGATTTAAACCATTGCTTTAAATCAAGACAAATGAAATCAATCTACCCTTGGACCAAAAAATCTTGCTTATATATTGAAGGAGCTGTTTAGTGAATGAATATGAGTGGTTTGAGCTTAGAAAAATGTTTAGTGTTCAATTAAATAGGTAGATGTGTCTTTGCATTAAAACATATGCAGAATTCAGCATGTCTGTGTTCTGCATGTGTAATCAAAAAGAGTATTTGAGAGCCTTAGCAGTACCTTAACATAAATATAAGATGTTTAGCATGATCCTATACGTGTTTAGGTGTACACTTCACTGACTTCAGCGGGGTTTACTCAGAAGTAAGGGGGCATGGGATTGTATCCCAGCTGTGGGGAGGGATGGTGAGAGATCCATTCTCACTTTTTCTTATCCACATCCCTTAATAATTGTAATATTGGGCTGCATCTTTAGGAATTGCTCACTAAGGACTCTGGCAAAGACAGTGAAGTGTGTGCCAGCAGCATACTTTAAAAACCTTCTTAAAATACATGAGGATCTCCATTGAAATGCTTTGAGCTCTTGAAATAAACCAAACTGCAAAGACGATGCTAATTTGTTACAGTAAACCTCCTTGGAAGTAATATTTAGTTTTCAGTCTACACTGCCCAAAGTCAATAGTGCTCATATGTTTGCTCTTTACTTCAGGCACATAACATTACAGTGTTAATACTCCAGATCTCTGTAAAAGCAAATAAAAACCTTGACCCTTAAGCTTGTACATGCTACTGACACTTAATGCCCAAATAGTTACTTCAGCTGAAAAATGCTGTTGGAATACAGGAATGTCACTTGCTTTCTGACAACTCTGTATGTGAAGAAAGCCACTTGCGTTTAAGCTATACATTAATGTGGAGCCAAAATATGTCTTGCCAACACTACTATGTACATACACACACTTTCTTTGCCATGTGTAAAACTAGAAAGTAAGAAAATGTATTTATCTTGATCAAGAACATAGAAAATGTAGCTCATCACATTTCAAATATCCTATGAAACAGATGGAAAAAGATAGGGAAAATATCTGGATATAGATTTTTTACCCTAGAGGAGTATACATCTGTTTCAGAACAGTGCACTTTGAATAACAGGTACTATGAGAAGATTCAGAGAAAACCTTTATACAGTAGCAAGATCTGTAATGGTGCAAGGAGAAATGGTGTGCATTTTCTTGCAAGGTAATGCTCAAGATCTTGCAAGGTAGACTCCAGCAATTCATGGAACGAGAATTGCCAGATGTACAAGCTGGGTTTAGAAAAGGCAGAGGAACTAGAGATCAAATTGCCAATATCCGCTGGATAATGGAGAAAGCCAGGGAGTTTCAGAAAAACATCTATTTCTGTTTTATTGACTATTCTAAAGCCTTTGACTATGTGGATCATCACAAATTGTGGCAAGTTCTTGGTGGTATGGGGATACCAAGTCATCTTGTCTGCCTCCTGAGGAATCTGTATAACGACCAAGTAGCAACGGTAAGAACAGACCACGGAACAACGGACTGGTTTAAGATTGGGAAAGGAGTAAATCAGGGCTGTATACTCTCACCCTACCTATTCAACCTGTACGCAGAACACATCGTACGACGTGCTGGGCTTGATGAATCCAAGGCTGGAGTTAAAATTGCTAGAAGAAACATTAACAATCTCCGATATGCAGATGATACCTCTTTGATGGCTGAAAGCGAGGAGGAGCTGAGGAACCTCATGACGAAGGTGAAAGAAGAAAGTTAAACCTCAAAAAAACCAAGATTATGGCAACCAGCTTGATTGATAACTGGCAAATAGAGGGAGAAAACGTGGAGGCAGTGACAGACTTTGTCTTTCTAGGCGCAAAGATTACTGCAGACGGTGACTGCAGCCAGGAAATCAGAAGACGTTTACCTCTTGGGAGGAGAGCAATGACAAATCTAGATAAAATAGATTTTATTTTATTAATAAAATATAAAATTAATATTAATTTTTATTAATATTAATTAATATTAATATTAATTAATATTAATATTAATATTAATTAATATTAATATTAATTAATATTAATATTAATATTAAAATTAATATTAATAAAAATATAAAATTTTAATAATAAAATTAAAATTTTATTAAAATTTTATTTTATTAAAATTATTAAAATTTTATTTTATTATAAATAAAATAGATAAAATGGAGCAGAGACACCACATTGACAACAAAGGTCCACATAGTTAAAGCAATGGTATTCCCTGTAGTAACCTATGGCTGCGAGAGCTGGACCATAAGGAAGGCTGAGCAAAGGAAGATAGATGCTTTTGAACTGTGGTGCTGGAGGAAGATTCTGAGAGTGCCTTGGACTGCAAGAAGATCAAACCAGTCCATGCTTCAGGAAATAAAGCCAGACTGCTCTCTTGAGGGAATGAGATGAAAGGCAAAACTGAAGTACTTTGGCCACATAATGAGAAGACAGGATACCTGTCATGTGGCCCTAGCCGGCCTCTTTCAGTCTACTCCAGTAGCCAACTCCAGACACAGACAAAGGATTCTTTTCAAGGCTTTATTCCTTTTATAACTTAATAACTCTATCACCAGCGACTAAGCTATGAACAGCAGAGTAACCTATGCCCCTGGGTTGGAAACAGTTGGTCCCTGTTTTGAATGAGAATCACTTGCAGACCCTGAACTTATGGGCTAGGGAGAGTCCCTCCCCTTTTCCCTTGGGTCCTCTGGACGTGACCGTTGCTTGCGCGCCAAACGGGCGCTACGCCTCCTTTCCGCGCCCTCCATAGCTCGTCGCTCTTTTCATCTGCGTTGAGCATCCAGCCAGCCCTCCTCCCGTGCTCCTTCACTCCCAGGAGTGCTATCTATGTCTGGAATGCTGGGAAGAGGAATCTCTGCCATCTGCAAGGCCTGGGAGGGATGAGCGCGCTCCTCTCCCACGGACGGCTGTTCCTCCTCAGAATCAGAACTGCTCTGAGGTTCTATGGACTCAGTGTCCACCCTGACATCATCCCCACTCCCATGAGGCCCCTCCCCGTGCTTGTGGGGGTACAGCTGGTGGAAACGCCTCAGCAGCAACGGAGCATGTACATATTCCGCGGGTTCCCAGGATCGCTCATCTGGCCTGTACCCCTTCCAGTCCACCAGATATTGCAGGCGTCTTCAAGAAAGGCAGGAACCCAGAATCTCCACGACCTCAAACTCCTCCTCCCCCTCCACCAGCACTGGTGGCGGAGGGGGGAGCCGGTCGAGCGATGAGGGTCTCCAGAAACCAGGGGGGACAGCAAGGACCGATGAAAAACAGGATGGATCTTCATGGAGGGGGGGGAGAGCCAGGGGAAAGCAACAGGGTTAATCTGGGCAGTAATCTGGAAAGGCCCCGTGCAACGAGACGTGAGCTTCCTTGAGGGCGAGTGAGAGGGGAGGTAGTGGGTGGACAACCAAACCCAGTCTCCCGGTTGCAGAGACGGACCCGGCTGGCGCCGTTGGTCCATAGAGGCCTTGTAGGCTGTCTTGGCTTGCTCAAGGGAGTCCCGTAACAGGTGGTGTACCGCTCTCAACTCCTCTAAAAAGTCATGGGCTGCCGGCACCGAAGAGGGAGCTAGGGTGGACGGGAAAGCCTTGGGGTGGTAACCAAAATTGGCAAAAAATGGAGTTTTGCGGGTGGAAGAATGGCAGGCATTGTTATAAGCAAATTCCGCAGGAGGCAGCAAGGAAAACCAGTCATCTTGCTGGTAATTGACATAACAGCGCAAATATTGATCCAGAGTCACATTGGTGCGCTCGGTCTGACCGTCCGTCTGTGGATGGTGGGTGGAGGAAAGATGGAGCATCAGATGTAGAAGCCCAAGTAGCTCCCTCCAGAAATGGGCAGTGAATTGGGCCCCCCTATCCGAAGTGAGATCCTCGGGCCATCCGTGGAGCCGGAAAACATGCGCCAAAAACAGCTCTGCCTTCTTCCTGGCTGTGGGCAACCCAGAGCAGGGGATGAAATGAGCCATCTTAGAAAACAAAGCCACCACCACCAGAATGGTGGTCTTACCATGTGAGGGAGGCAAGTCAGTGATGAAGTCAAGGGAGAGCAGTTTCCAAGGTCCTGAGGGGGTAGGCAGGGGGTGAAGCAAGCCTGTGGGCTTGCCTGAGGGGGCCTTCGCCCGCTGGCAGGTTGGGCAGGAGGCGACATAGGTCTTGACGTCCCGACACACACGAGGCCACCAAAAATTCCGCGTCACTCTGTGCAGGGTCTTGGCGACGCCAAAATGCCCAGGTGTGGGGGAGTCATGGCACTGATGAAGGACCTTCTCACGGAGGGGTCTAGAAGGCACATAGACCCGGAATGGTAAAGCAGGCCACCTTGCAAAGAGGAAGTGGGTGGGACAGAGGCTAGCCCCAATTCCTCCACCCTTGTGCGAACAAAAGCATCCTGAGCCTGTGCAGAGTGAAGGAGCTCCTCCCAAGAGCGAGGCACCGCAGCTGCCGCCAGGCTTTGGGGGGGAAGAATCGGGGGGGGGGGATTTCCCTCACCTCCTGGATGGAGGTCTGGCTTATGAGAAAGAGCATCCGCTTGTAGGTTGTCGGAGGCCTTCACATGGCAAATCTTAAGGTGGAACCGGGAAGAAAAAAGCAACCACCTAATCTGCCTCTGGTTTAAGGCACGGGCTGTCTGAAGATGTTTGAGGTTGCAATGGTCAGTTCTAACTTCGACTGGGTGCTGTGCCCCCTCTAGAAGATGATGTCAGGTCTCCAAAGCGGACTTGATGGCCAGCAGTTCCTTCTCCCAGATGGTATAATTCCTCTCAGACATGTTCAGCTTCCTGGAGTGGTAAGCGCAGGGTTGCAACCCACCGCCCGCCCAATCTGGTTGAAAAAGCACTGCCCGCACCCAAAGTCAGAGGCATCAGTTTGCACTACAAAAGGTCTCCTCGGGTCGGGATGTAACACGATCGGCTCAGAACTGAAAAGTCTCTTAAGTTCCTCGAAAGCCTGTTGGGCAGATGCCGTCCAATGAAAAGGAGATTTCCTGCCCTTAAGGAGGTCTGTGAGAGGAGATGTCAGCTGAGCAAAGCTGGGCAGGAACTTTCTGTAAAAATCTGCAAAACCTAGAAAATGTTGCAAGTCCTTCTTGGTGGATGGAGCCTGCCAGGAGAGGACAGCCTGGACCTTTGCAGGATCCATCCTGATTCCGTCAGCTGAGATAATGTAGCCAAGAAAGTCCAAAGAGGTTAGGTCAAACGCACATTTCTCCAACTTGGCAGACAGATGGTTCTCACAGAGGCGCTGGAGGATGGCGGAGACATGATGCTGATGGGCGTGGGGGTCCTCAGAAAATATAAGTAAATCATCGAGATATATAATGAGGAAAGTGTCCAAATAGTCCCAGAAGATCACATTCATAAAACGCAAAAATGTGGGGGGGGGGCGGCGCAGGCGAGCCCAAACAGCATCACTTGGTATTCATACACTCTGTACCAGGTTCTGAAAGAGGGCTTCCACTCATCCCCCTCCCGGATGCGAATCAGATTGTAGGTGCCACGCAGGTCCAACTTTGTGAAAATCTTGGCTCGCCCCAGGCGCTCCAGCATCTCAGGTATGAGGGGGAGGGGGTACTTGTCAGGGATGGAGACCGAATTGAGGGCTCTATAATCTTGCAGCGGGCGGAGTTCTCCAGATCGTTTGGCAACAAAAAAGGTAGGGGCGCAGGCGGGGGAGGAGGAAGGGCGAATGAGGCCATGTTTGAGATTTGTGTCCAAAAACTCACACAGAGCTCGGAAGTTCTGGCTCCGACATTGAATACAGCTGGCCAGCGGGGATGGTCGCCCCCGGAATGAGGTTAATGGCACAGTCAAAAGGGCGATGTGCAGGGGGAGCTGGTCAGCCTCCTCCTTGTCGAAAACATCCCGAAAAGCCGCATACTTCTCTGGGAGGATGACGGTAGCTGAAGAACTGCCAGAAAGAGATGAGGAGGGAGAGGAAAGGGTTAAGGCTTGGACTGGGACAGGCGCCTCCTCTAGGAAGCAATGCTCCTGGCAGTAGGGAGACGCAAACTCCACCTGCTGAAGCCCCCAAGAAATCTGAGGATTATGCTTAGAGAGCCAGGAAACACCCAGCACGATTGGGTATAGGGGAACCTTGGCCAGGTGAAACTGAATCTGCTCAACGTGGGACTTGGGCGCACAGAGTGAGTGGAATTGTAATACGGGTCACCGTGCCTGAAGAGAGAGGACGCCCATCGATGGTCTCCACTGCCAAGGGGGCAGGAAGAGGCAGGGTAGGAATGTTGTGGAAGAGGGCGAACGTTTCATCCATGAAACTGGTCGTAGCTCCGGAGTCCACTAAAGCCAGGGCTTTCACCCCACCCCACTGGAAGGAGCGTAGGTGAACCGGCAATAGCAGATGGGAGGGTGGGGGAGGTTGTGGAAGGCAT
This sequence comes from Heloderma suspectum, assembly GCF_057233095.1. Taxonomy (NCBI): domain Eukaryota; kingdom Metazoa; phylum Chordata; class Lepidosauria; order Squamata; family Helodermatidae; genus Heloderma; species Heloderma suspectum. Next base: position 37,137,041 of record NC_139459.1, on the reverse strand, counting down.
CCACCCGGTGGGGAACTGACCCTACACTGGAGGCCCCTAACAGGCTTGGGGGGAGACTAGTCAGGTCTGGGGACGAGGAGGAGGAGGAGGGGGAAGGAGAGGAGGGGGAGGCAGAGGAGCTGCGGATCTAACGTGGCAGGTCTTGGCGAAATGGCCCAGTTTTCCACACTGAAAGCAGCGGCGCTGAGGTCGCTGGTGCTCAAGCTCCTCTGGCGGCAGCGGGGCTCGGGTAGCTCCCAGCTGCATCAGGGTCTCCTCTGCCCCCACCACAGGGGCGGGGGGTGGGGGAGGGGGCAGGGAACTTGGGGGAATGGGAGGAGGGAAATCTCAGCTCCTGGCGCCCCGCCAGGTCTGCTGGCACCCCTCCAGCCGACTATCTATCTGGAGGCAGGTCTGGATGAGGTCCTCCAAAGTCAGCGGGCTGGGCGTGCGCGCCAACTCGTCCAAGATCTCGTCATCTAAACCGTCCAAAAACTGAGCCACCAGCACGGCATCATTCCACTGTAAATCCTGCATCAGCAAGCGAAAAGTTGTCGCATAGCTGGAAACTGCGTCCTTGCCCTGCCTGAGGCAGCGAATCTCCCGAGAAGCCGTCTGCATACGTAGGGGGTCACTGAAAAAAAGGGCCATCGCTGTCATGAAACCTTGATAGTCCCCAAGCAGGGGGTCGTTAGCGAGAAGGAGTCCCGAAGCCCATTTAGCGGCCACGCCGGAAAGTAGGTTAATGATGAGACCCACACGAACCTGTTCCGTCAGGAAATCCTCAGGTTGAAGGCGTATGTACAGCTCCGATTGGGCACTGAAAATCTGAAAAAGTCCTTTCTCCCCAGAAAACTTCTCTGGCAAGGCCACCGGCCACTTGCGGCGGCGGGGGGGGGGGGGGAATCGGAGGTGGCGGGGGTTGAACCGCAGCTTGTAGATTCTGCATGGCAGCTGTCAGTTGAGCCATTTGATCACGGAGAATCTGGTTCTCTTGTGCCAGAGCCTGCACTGTCGGGTCTCCGGCACCCTTCATTTGGCAGTAGGAGGAGAGCGAGAGAGAGAGAAAAAAGAGGAATGGGGACCAAGCTGTCAGGGGGCCCTAGCCGGTCCCTTTCAGTTTACTCCAGTAGCCATCTCCAGACACAGACAAAGGATTCTTTTCAAGGCTTTATTCCTTTTACAACTTAATAACTCTATCACCAGCGACTAAGCTATGAACAGCAGAGTAACCTATGCCCCTGGGTTGGAAACAGTTGGTCCCCGTTTGAACGAGAATCACTTGCAGACCCTGAACTTATGGGCTAGGGAGAGTCCCTCCCCTTTTCCCTTGGGTCCTCTGGACGCGACTGTTGCTTGCACGCCAAACGGGCGCTACGCCTCCTTTCCGCGCCCTCCATAGCTCATCGCTCTTTGCATCTGTGTCGAGCATCCAGCCAGCCCTCCTCCCGCGCTCCTTCACTCCCAGGAGCACTATCTATGTCTGGAATGCTGGGAGGAGGAATCTCTGCCAGCTGCAGGGCCTGGGAGGGATGAGCGCACTCCTCTCCCACGGATGGCTGTTTCTCCTCAGAATCAGAACTGCTCTGAGGTTTTATGGGCTCAGTGTCCACCCTGACAATACCTGGAGAAGATGCTGATGCTAGGGAAAGTGGAAGGCAAAAGAAAGAGGGGCCGACCAAGGGCAAAATGGATGGATGATATTCTGGAGGTGACGGACTTGACCTTGGGGGAGCTGGGGGTGGCGACGGCCGACAGGAAGCTCTGGCGTGGGTTGGTCCATGAAGTCACAAAGAGTCGGAAGTGACTGAATGAATAAACAACAACAACAACAATTCCTTAACTTACTGAGAGCTAAATCATATACATATTTATTCAGAAGCAAATCTTACCATATTCAGTGGGATTTTATCCCATGTTAAGTGTGAGTACAATTGCAGCTTCAGCCACTTAAAGCAGAAAAATTGCTGTATTGTTTGATTAAATAAGAAATCGCCTGGTTTGTCGATAACACTAACCCATGGTATTGTTTGTTGAATTCTGAGTTGTTATGATGTGTGAACACAGCCATAATAAACCATGGTTTGTTGAACATGAACAACCCAGAAAGAGAACCCGTGGTTTGTTGGGTTGCGAACTCTGGGTTGTTTAAACCATTGATTGTCATTACATGCAAACACAGAACCATGGGTTCATGGGTTGTTTCACCAGGCTACAGAGGTGGTGAGCACAAGTGGTATAAAAATTCAGTTGCTTTTCCTGTCAGTACTACAGCTCCGCAACAGCATTTGGGATACAGAGCAGAAGTGGGTGAGGAAGGAGGGAAACAAAACTCAGGGATTGAGAAAAACCACAGGTTGTTTAGTTGTCTCGAAGACAAACCCTGAGTAGGGCAACAAACCATGGATTAAATAAACCATGGATTGGCATTATGTGTGAACCAGGTCAATGGCACATATAAAACCCAGCTAAAAACATCAACTATCCCTCTCCAAAAAATAAGCAAGGTCAATAAGCAAAGGCTCTGCCTCTTTGGTAGCTTTGAGCCGTGGCCCCTCTCAAGACATTCAGCAGTGGTTTTATGTCCTAGTTGCTATGCCCTCTGTATGATGATGAAACAAGGCTGTTCAGCAGCCTGCCTAAACTAAGACAATGAAGAATAATGTCTATAATTGGGTAGTTACAGCTTCTTAGCACTCATTTCAGTTTAGAAAACAACAAAGAGGTAAACCAGCTTGTGCTACGTTGTTGAATAGCTTTGCCATGAGTGAGGACACCACCATTGTTGCCACTGAAGCATTTTGACTTGCGGTCCAGTTCTGTGCATATTTAATGAGAAGTCGGCCCCACATTGTCCAATGAGACTTACTCCTAGCAAGTTTGCATGGGACTTAGCTGTTCCGGGGGGAAAATATATATATTAACCAGGTATCCTGGATACTATATAAATGAATAGAGATCATAGGTTAAAATTAGCCAGTCTGTTTTAATTCAGGATCTTGGCACTTGTCTACTGAGCTAGCAGCTGCCAGTCTTTCTTTTTCCCCTTCTGTCAGCTTTGATAATATGGCAGTTGTCAGGTGCTTCTGAGCTAGAATCCCTGGTAGTGGACAACTTGGCAAGGTCCTAATTACTGTTTAGCCAATTACCTTGAAGCCTGTGTTTAGCATGCGTTGCGCATGAAAGCTCCTGCAAAAAGAAAAGAAGAAAAGCGCACGCAAAGCCAAGGGGATGGATCTTTGATTTCTCTGGGGTTCCTCCACTTTTGACTCTCCTGTACAATACAATATGACTCACCTTGCCATTATTCATTAAGAGTTTGAGCAGCTGAAAGCATCTGTTTTAACATTCATGAACACAGAGCATTAAATGTTAAGTTATGAGCCAGTAAAACCTGATTATGATATCTTGACTAGCCCATTTGAATGCGGTCAACGCCCTCAGTTTTCCTGAACTAACCTTTATGTCTGAGGTACACAATTGTGTATATAAATAAGTCAAAGTGAACACTGTTACTGTAGCTACCTATGAGAAACAAAACTGAGCTAACGAGTAACTCTTAAGGTTTGTGTGTGTGTGTGTGTTTTTAAATGTTTGCTTATGAAAAGGGAGAGTTTTTTCGAACTCTATTGATTATTGGGCATGGGCTGCTTTTCATACAAGTTTAAAGTTATGTTCTTTGTTCATTTTTTTGTATTGACTCCAACGGGAGCTTCCCTCCAAGGGCTAATAGCAGCTTCAGGGGGGTGATTTCATTGGGACTACAGTGGTGGGGCAAGGGATAACTCCCTGGTGCCACAGTCCCGGTCCTGTTCTCCCCCTCCCCGCATAGTGGCTAATCACATTTTTAAAAAATCCATGCATGTTAAATGCTTACATGCAATTAACATCATGTCCAGTTTGGCTGTAAGCTTAGTGCTGTGGTATCTACTTTGAGGAACAGCATAGCATAGGTGGGACCTGTAATGAAATGTTACAGTACAGGTATCCTCAACTTACAGTAAGGGTACTCATGTTCAGGGTACTAACCAGTCAGCCACCCCCTTTTCGAGCAGGTCATTCCATTACATCCACTTCCTGTTTTCTGGATTTTTCTCCAACTGGCAGCCAACGTTCTTTGGCCACTGAGCATGCTCAGTCCTCATTGGGCTATTTTTGTTGTATTTCTAACCCCCCATCCCCCACCCTTTGGGTACTTATGCAAACTCTGGGGATTCCCTGAGCATGTAGATACCTCTCTTGTTTTTCAGTGGTCTTGTTTCAGGTTGGTAAGATAGGCTTGAAACTATACAGCGGTTAGAGCTGAACTGAATTTGGCAGGGGAGAGAGAGGTTCCCTAAACCAGCCTTCGTAAACTTGGCACTCTCCAGATGTGTTGGATTGCAACTCCCATAATTCCTAAGAAAGCTGCTGTAAGCCATTCCCCATGAGAAGAGGGGGAGTGAATTGCGTTCCTCATGGGGCTGAGAATCACTTCCCATCAAAGGGGCTGCAGCAGCCACTTTACATTGTGGAAGGCTCAAACTGTAGCCCTAAGTGGCATCCCTTTTTCTACAAAAATTTCACACATCCCTGCCAGAGGGATCCCAATTTCACAGCAAACAGTAATGTTTTCTTCTTGGAGTGCTGCTCTTTCAGAGAAAATGTCACACTTCCCAAAATGCCATTTCTAACCCAACATAAGTGGAGCTCATTCAGCCCCAAGGTGAGATGCAGGATTTCCATTAAGGTTGTTGGGCTTCAGTGCCTCAGCTTTTTGCCCCTTGCATAAATTATTATCCTTTTGTTATATAGAGAAATATACACATCTTGGCATATTTTGCATAATTGCTAGGAGTCGTAGAATATAGCTAATTTTGTTGCAGAACTAAGGTGTGCGTGTGCTTGTTAAGCACAGAGTAAACATAACTCTGCATTTACCCTTGTGCCTCTAGTCTCTAAATAGTAAAATATTCAATATTTGTGACAACTACAGGGAACACTTGTCTTAGGTGATGGACTAAGAGCTTTGTGGTTGAGTCCAATGCTGTGTGTTAGTCAGGAATCGGAGCATGTCCTTGTGGTAGCGCTAACGTGAGTTAGGACGTGGTTGCACGGTGCAACATTTTTCTTATGGAAGGGTACTACATCCTCCCAGTATCGCTTTAGTACATCTCATTATCATCCCCTCTATGTTGAGAAGTGAGTGCTGTCGCTTATATTGCCAAAAGGACACCATCCACAAGAGGGGAAGTATCAACAGGCTTGGGGAAACTCAAGTGTTTCCATCCCACCCCCACCCCAGAAAAATCTGGAGGAAAAAGCGCTTATGAGGCAAAACCCCAATTCAGCCCAGTCAGGATTGAGTATGCTCAGCGGGTACAGAATACTGACTTGGGAGAGGAAAAATGGGAAACCAAGGGACAGGGGGAATGAAATGGAGTCTCCTGGAAGAGGCATGGCCGGCTGAGTTCTCTAGACGACAACATTTGATTGCAGGTGCCAATCTGCGCTTCTGATCAGAAATGGCTGGTAGTAAGAGAAGGGGAAGATGAGAAAATCTGGTGAGCTAGAGGCCACGAATGAGGCATATCAGAGGTCACAAAGTTTCATCAGTGCTACTTTTAGACTTGGGTTGCTTGTAGCAGCCCATTGAACAAGAGAACAGACAGCAGTGCTGCACAAGAAAGGCAGGCCTTACTCTGCCATAGCCAGGCCACAAGCCCTCCTGCTATTTTCCAGGTTTAACACTGGTCTGTGCCACTTGTGACATCTGTGTCTCAGGTTGGCTACCCACAGTGTGGAAAGCAGTTATTGATTCTATCTCAACCCCACCCCGCATACACTTTTCTCTTAAAATATAATTCCTTTTACTCTACCTATGGACATAAAGATGTCTACAATTCTAGGGTTTGTGGTTAATTTATGAACATTCATTCCAGTATATAAAAGTGCATATTAAGACAATTCTACATATTACAAACCTTCCTCGTACAGCCTTTTCCTGAGGAATTTGTGCAATGCTTTAAGAACCTGTTTCAGGGCTGTGCCAGGGTGTAAACATTATTGCAAGTGTGGAAGTGGGACGGGGTTTTGCAGGAGTAGTAGCAGGTTTCGTGGGAGTGGTGATAGCAGGATGCAAATTGGACATTGTATTGTGATAACATGCTATTCATCTAAAAATAGTTCTATGTGCTGTATTTTCTACTCGTTACTACTGCTTTTTCTTGCCATACTGGAGTCTGTGGCAGCCAGAGTGGTCCAGTAGAACATGGAATAGTGCAGGAGTGTGCAGAAAGGAGACCTCCAGAAGTTTTGGACTTAAAACTCCCAGCATTTCCGACCATTGACCATGCTGGCAATGGCTTCTGGCAGTTGAAGTCCAAAACATCTGGAGGTCTACTTTCTGCGCACCCTTAGAATAGTGGTCTTGAATCTGAAAGGCCTGTGTTCCGATTCCCATTCAGCTGTATCACAACTTGTCTCAGTAATATATAATTTAGTTTTCCACCCTGCCCACCCTAAGAAAACTCCCCTAGGAATTACATTTTAAAGTATCTCATAGGATTAAGTCATCTTCACACACTACAACTTTAGGTGTACATTGAAGATGTGGCAAGTATACCCCTAAAAATGTAAAGTGTGAATTCAATAAATATGTGTTCGCAAAATGCGTGAAACATTCAGGTACATAAGTCCAGGAGCCTGGATTGGTTGTATCTCAGGAGCTGGTCACACAACATGTTAACCCACACTCAGTGGTTGAGTGTGGGTTGTTTTGAACAGTGGGTTGTTTGCTGAACCATGGGTTAGCATGATGTCTGAACGCAGCACGTTTTCTGCAGGGTGGGTTATTGTGTTGTCTGAACACAGCCAGGATGGCTTGTTAACCATGCAGTGTGTTTTATTTTCTCGAACAAGCCACCTTGAGAACCCATGGCTTGTTGTTGGGTTGTTCAGGGTGGTTAACAAGCTACGCTGCATAGTTAACAAGCCACCCCAGCTGCGTTCAGATGACACAGTAGCCCACCCTGCGGAAAACATGCTGCATTCAGACACCATGCTAATCCATGTCTCAACAAACAACCCATGGTTCAAAACAACCCATGGTTCAAAACAACCCTCAACCACTGAGTGTAGGTTAGCGTGTTGTGTGAACTGCCTCTCAGTGTTAAGTGTATGCTTGGTGGCGAACTCAGGTTCGCCTCTAATGTTTGACGTGGTTCCTTCTTGTAAGGATAATCTGGACAACATTAGTGAGACTTTTTGCATGTCAGAAATGTTATATAAACTATCCGAAAGCAAATCGTGAAATTCTTGCTGAGGCCATGATGTTGAAAAACAAGCTTAAGAGGTTCTTAGATAATTAGTGTGGTTAGCTAGACAAATGGCATCATACAGTTGTTAATGCTGGGTTTGGGGGTGGCACGCCTAGGTTCAACCCTCTACCTGCCATACTTGAGTGCCTTTGGACAAGTTGCAATAATTTAATCCAACCCTGTATCATAGGATTGTTTATGAGACTCCCAACACTGCCTTGAGCTGGGTGAAATGCAAAGGTAATAAATAAATCTAATATTTTCTGTCAAAACACTTCTTCATTAAGGAATCAGGACTAATGCAAACAGACTTAAGCCTTACGCTTGAACTCCCTTTAAACATCTTTGCCAAACTAATTCAATTACTGATTTGATCAGACTGCTCCTCTGAAGTGTTTGTGCAAATAGAGCAGGTTGCAGCCTGAGGTGAAAATAATGCATGCACCAAACACTGAAGTCTAAATAGAACATGAGTTCCAAAGAGACTGGAGGCTTGCCCTTAATGATGGTCTTAAGTATGCTAGTACTATGTCTGAACTACTGTACTTCTGTCCTGTTTGCACATGTGGTTTTAGTTTGTTCTCCCCTCCAAAGGTGCTCCATGCTGGGAATCTTCCCCTATCCCACAACTGGGAAATTCTGCTGAAAACAGACATGATACTGGGTACAAAATTTGGCATTATGAGGATCTCAGCTTTCATTTTAAAAAAGAACACGGCTGGCTGGGGGATGCTGGGAGTTTTAGGACTTTTTTCTGCCTAAACATTGCACCCTAAACTAAGTAGAATATGTGTTGTATTTGCAGGATAGACAGAATCCTGCCATATGCTTTAGAAAAGCATTTCTAAGCTTTTCTGCAGTGTGCATGCATGCACCCTGCACATGAATACATCAAGGCTACGTCTGAGAATTTCAACAACAGTTTCTTTTATAGAGTTCATGTGTGTGGGTGCTGTACATTTACAGGCATGTCCCTGGGCAAAAATAGACACGGACTTACCACTACTCCGTCTCTTTCCCCTTTTCTTCATAACTTCTACATTTAACCAAACATGCAACATCATACCATGGCACTGTGTATCTTCCTCTTCCCTGCCTTGCCTTGCCTTATTGGCTGGTGGGGCAATGTTCAGTGTGGTGGTGTCTTGTCATGAGCTGAGTTAAATTTTGAGGAAATTTAACCCAGCTATGAGGAAGAGAGGGAAAGGAAGTGGCCTGATTTGCACATAATGCTAACCCATGGTATGGGTTGTTGAATTCTGGGTTCTCATGGTGTGTGAATGTGGCCATGCGAACAAACCATGGTTTGTTAACCATGAGCAACCCAGAAAAAGAACCCATGGTTTGTTGTTGGATTATGAACTCTGGGTTGTTTAAACCATGGGCTTTTGTTACCTATGAACCCAGAACCATGGATTGTTTTGCCAGTTTACAGAGGCAGCAGGTAAGAGTGGTAAAAAAATATCTAGCCAGTACTTCGGTGCTGCAAAGGCATTTGGGATACAGGGAGAGAGTGGCTGAAGGAGGAGGGAAACAACCTGGGATTGAGAAAAAACCAGTTTGTTTGATCATCTCCCAGACATACCTTGGGTAGAGCAACAAACCCTGGGTTAAATAAACCAAGGGCTAGCATTGCATACAAGGCCAGTGACTGCAGCTGAGGGTCTCATCAAAGACCAATTTCTGCTGTAAAGGCTCCCTGCGTCATGGCCTGTGAGGATATTAATAATAAATTTCTGTCCAAGATGGATGGATTTTGCCTGTCCTCACTGGCAAGCAGGCATTCAGCTGTTTGGTCTGAGAAACTCTGAGTAAAATAGCAGTTCCTGGAATACTGTCAGTAGTAATTTAGAACTGGAAGTATGCAAGCTGTCTTAAAAGCAGACTGGTTAAAAACTTAGTGTAAATTTGCTTTTAGGAATTGGAAAGCAATGAGTTTGGTCTTGTGCTAACTTGAATACGCAAATTATGGCATGAGAAGAGGATGAAAGGTAAAGAGCAAAAAGGGCAGGGGATTTTTGGACTGAGGGGTTCTTCAATGTCAATATGCAACATTGCTGGATTGTATCCAATGTTAGTCTAATTTAAGTCTCATTCATTTCAATGGGTCTCTTCTAAGAAGGAATAACATTAGATAGAACCTGCTGTTTGTATCAATGAGGCTTACCCATTCCTTGGATGTCATGCAGAGTTTGGCATACAAAATGGAGCTGACTTCCTGATAAGTTTGGGTCTTTGGAAAACTATTCTTAAAACAAATTTCTAATCTTCAGAACTCTTGAACAGTTTTAAAATCTCTGGGCAGTGTTTTCTGATGATTGTTAGGAGTCGTAATGGCAATGCACGTATGGGAGGCAACAGGTTTGGGCTTCTATGACTGCTTGGCTCTCCGTCCCTAACTTCTGTGTTTCAGCAAGTCTTACACAGTCCTCATTGGTTCATGTTACACTTTCTGCTCTTGCATCCTGAAATGGTGGTGGGGTTTATTCTCCAATATAGTGGTCAAAATAAAAAAAAAGTTTAGGGTTATTTGGCACAGATTTTTGTTGTAGAGTATATGTACCCCTGCTCGGTATTTTTTGTGTCTGTAGTGAGGGCTGTTAGCTACAGACTGTTAAGATTGGGCAAATTCCTTTTGTTGAGACCCTTGGATGTCTACTACTTTCTTCTTAGTGCACAAAATTGGTTTCAACTGCTATCTAATCTTAGAGGCAACTTTTTTACCTCTTTATAGAAGTGTTGAAATGGTCTTATTGAATAGGAACCATTCCTTCCAGCTGCCCTGGAAAAACATGTGCCTCTGCTCAATATTTTTGATATTTCTGCCTGTATATTTCTGGTTCAAGGTTGTCAACCTTGGAATTTTGTAATCGACTTTCATGGGGGCTGATCTGATCTGACTTAATTAGGGAACAGCACTTCCCAACTGAGATTAAACCAACACACAGTTTTGACATGAGTCTTACGATGGGCAGATTCTAATGTGTGCATTAGTCACATGGTTGATTTGACTGGCCTTTGAAAGTAAGCATTCCTTTATCTTGAGCCATTGTTGTGTGTGTGTGTGTGTTTGTTTTTTTTTAAATGCAAGTGTAGGCAGTTTTGGGAGGTTTCATTTTGATCTTCATGTTTACCACTTGGTTCTTAGCTAGACCCCCTGGTATTTTGCTGCTAAGCTGGACTCCTGCTGCTTTCTGCAGTGTCTCCGGCTTTTTAGGTTACATATTGATATATTCCTTCTTTGCTTACTGCAGTCCTAATTTTGGAATTCATTTCACCCCTTTTTATGACATTACAATATTTTCTAGGAATACCTTGTATGCTTAGATTTACACAATTGACTTGTGTGGCTTTGCCCACCAAATTCAAGGCAAATAATGCCTTCTCTGAGGTCATCTTTGCAGATGAAGCTAGTGGGAAAGTTCTTCTGGTCACTAGTGCTTCCTCAGATTCCAGATGCAGCAGTGAAGCCTAGCACATTCCAAAGCTATGAAACTGAGTGACTAGGAGAAGCTGAACTCTGTGACAGGTGTCTTTGTTTTGCTCCTCATTCACACAGTCATAGCTTCATGTATAGATGCTTGTGCACACACATGAGTTCAGGCTTTGAGATCCTCCTGCTCTTAATTTTCTTTGATGGGTATTTCACATAAAGTGAGTGTGTAGAAGGAAGTGTTTGAGCGAGAAGTCAACAACAATGCTGGGTGCAGTTTACAGAACAAGCAGTGACCAAGTTTTTCCATGTTCCTTTGCATTGTCTCCACTAATTTCCTGCTTTGCAACACTTCCCATTCCATTCCAGAAATCACAAGAATCTGTCTCTGGGTAAGGACGTGGGCTTGGAAGCAAGGTGCAAATCTGGTTTGCTTAGGGATTAGAAGGAGATATAGAGGACATATTGGAGTTGCCATAAGAATTTTTCTAAGAATGCAACTTTTAGAAACTGAATGTAGATTCTGCACGCTTGTGTGGGCGGAGAGAGATCCTGAAAAACTCTTCCTATTCCCTTCTTTGTATTTTATTGAGTTAAAGCCCCAAAGCATGTATTGAACCAGCATGTATGGAACAGAAGTTGAAACAATCCAACTTTCTGCATGTTTCTTTCATGCTCTTGCTTATTGCTCTGGATGGAAAGTGCTTGGGGTTAAAGCTTTTTGAAACATCCTGTGTAACATAATTATCTTATTCTTTTTGCTAGCTGGCTTGCCTTTTGCAATTCTGACTGCGAGGCATACTCCCTTCAAACGAGGAGTGTTCTGTAATGACGAATCCATCCAGTACCCTTACAAAGATGACACCATTTCATATGAATTATTAGCGGGGATAATTGTTCCCTTCGATATAATCGTTGTAAGTTTACACCTCATTTTCTTCCATTACATTGCATTTTGGAAGGTGTCATATCTTGTTTGCTGTTGGATAAAGATGATGTTAAAGGAAAACGTTCTTGCTGATCTGGAAGAAAGAGACCACAATCCTTGGAGACGGCAGCATGGAGCAATAAAAATGGCATTCCTTCAGGAGTAACCATTTCATTTATTTAGGAACAAGGAATAAATTGCCTGATGAGAGACAGAGGCGTACATCTTGGAACTCTGAAGTGCAATATTTCTTCATGTGTTTTAATGTATGCATTTGCATGTATAGCTTACTTCATTCTAAAACCTCAGAGAAGCTAACTAACACATGACATGACGCGATACCCAGTTTATTTAGAATGGAGTGGCTGAAAACCTGAACCCACTGCTTGCTTTAAGAACCTATAGCTCTTAAAAATCCCCAGAAATGGAAAGGGCTTGCAGTGCTTTCAAAAGATGGACAAGGGAAAAAGATCTAAAATGTAGGCATCCAGGAAACAAACGTAGCCTTTGATAGAAGAACATGTTAGTCATCGAACCCTGAGGTTATGAGGATATGAGACTGTTACCAGATCAGTAACTTGATGTCCACATGATCTTGCCCAGAGGTCTCATGTACGTGTTGCAAATAGGGGCTCACAATGGGATTCCTCTTAACTTCCCATCACTGCTTTGAACCATCCTCAGTTGAAGTGGATCCAACTAAATATAGCAAGACTAAACCTCTCACATGCTGTTCTTTATTTCACATTTGACTGGCAACCTTGAGGTTGAGCTAAATACAAGCATTTATGGTGTTTTTTTGGTCTGTGCACCAGTTCCCTCTTCTCCCATGAACTAAAATATTCATCTCAACCTCTGTGCCTGCTCAGACAAAAGGAGAATAGTTTTTCCCCCAATGGATTTAGATCATATCCTTTGGCAGTGGGCTGCAAGCAGTGTTGCACAGGGCTACAAAGTCCTTTGAGATGGGTGGCAGGAACCTACAGGGTAAATGTGGCAGGATGCAGCTTTCTGTCTGGTATACAGCACATGTATAGATTTGCCTCTGTCTCCAGGCAAGGACTTCAGTGTCACTGGAGGTTTGTGAACAGATCCGAAAGGCTTTTACTTCTTTCCTCAAAAGAAGCTATTGGGGGCTGCCAAGTTGCTCAGGGAGTGGGAGTGTCAACCCCTTCTGTTGAAAGGTTGTTTTCCTGATTTAAACTGCCTCCCAAACCTATTCTTCCCTCTGCTAGGGGGGAAAATATACACAAACACCTGTGCCAGTATTTTGCCATTGCCATTGGTCAAATAGCTTTAGGAAATGTGCAGTTTAGTCATCCCCCCCAAGTGATTGCCAAGTGATATGGTTGCATTTGAGTTAAAAAGAAAAAAAAAGCATTGGGAGATCTGATTGCAGATCTCCTGGATCATGTGTGTTTGTTTGCTATGGGCAAAACTATTTTTGGAAGAGTTACCCTTTACTGGGAAATTGTTTGTATTATAGTTAGCTGGAACTGGTCATTTTCTTCAGGTATACACTGTACTGAAAGGGATATAGCAGTCGGTGCTAACTTTTAAAAAGAGGAGCAAAGTGCTGTTTAGACAAATTACTAGCTCCTTTCCAACACGAGCAAAAGGTGAATGAGTTTTGTCATTCTTCTGGTTTCCTCCTCTGCTCCCACCTCTCTTGGAGTTTAAGTAAAAATAACTTATATCCAGTGGTCTTTGTTCATGGAACTCATTTCCAGTGTGTCTAGTTATTTTTGATGCTGCTTCTTCTAAAAGCAGTTCAGAAAGCTTTTCAGTCAAGGTCGTTCATCAAGGCTCCATAGCCATGATCATATTAACTGAAAAGTAAAAGAGGTGCTTCATTCTCATTTATGCTACACATTTAAAGAAAGGAGCCTGATGGATTTCTAGCTTTGACACTGCCCCGCCCCCCCAAGCATTTTCTATACCTGTCCTGTAGAGAACCAGTTGCACGAAGTTCACTAGTTGTCTGGGCTTCCAATTTGAAGCCATTCTAGCAATAAAAAGCATATTCAAACCGTGCAGGTTATGCTTATATGACAGAGGAAAGGTGTTAAGAAATATACTACTACGCTGATATGTGCCTTTAACAAGTACACATGCAGAGGTGAGACATATAGCTCTCCAGCCTATAACTCTAGCTTTCTTAAATCCACTAGATTACCACTAAACCACAGCAGTGTGTGTGCCAAAGATATTAGCAAGTCTGGCAAACAGCCAACGCTCTGAAGGTCTGGTAAGAGCTGAAAGTAGCTACTAGTGACAGGCCATCCTGCTTGGAAGGTTTGCGAGATTGGTTTTTAGCACTCTTCATGAGCTTGCTGAGTTCCGTTGAATTGAGGAGTTTCTCTGGCCACAAAATAATGGACTAGCTGTTGTGTGAACAATTAGGCACCTACCCTGAAACTCACAAGGTGGTAACCAAGCAACACCCACCCTGTGTGACCAAGTACCTGAAACTGTGACAAGATCAAGTACCTTGTCACCTGCTTAAATTCAGTGAGATCATTATATGTAGGATGTTATTGATTTTCTATGAGGAGGCATCACCCAGGAGTGCATGGAATTCCCTTGGGACAAATGTCCTAAGTGACCTCTTAAACCAGGGATGAAGAATATGTGGCTTTCCACATGTTGTTGGACTGCAACTCCCATCAGCCCTCACCACTGGCTATGTTAATTAGGGTTGATGGGAATTGCAGTCCAACACCTGGAAGACCACATGTTCCTCATCACTGTCTTGGACTAACTCCCCTGAACTTTGTCTCAAATATCCCGTTACTGAAAGATCTGTATACAAATGGACGACTGCCTGCTGTAGGCCTGATTATGATGTAAGAAGTAGCCATGCTCAAAATGCCACTGTTCTGAGAGATGATCTTGTACAGGCAGCATGGAAAAAAAACAAAGACAACCCTTCCCACCTCCCATTTTGTTTTGAATGAATTGATTACTAAGAAGCTTGGCCCAGGTTGTGTTTAAGTCTCTGAGAGACCCTGGGGCTGAATGTTAATTTGAGTGGGGGGCTTCCTTCCCGATGTACCCTGTGTCAGTCAGTTTTTTCCTCAGTTGTAGTGCAGTGTTTGTCAGTGTTGATGTGGCTCCTTGCATGTGTGAAGTCTACTTTCCAGCCCCAACCCCAAAAGTGGATAGCTCTGCCAGGACTGAAGATGAGAGAAACAGCAATTCTCAAGCTCATCGATAAGGCTTCTTTGAGTTCTGTCTTGAAATTCTGTTCACCTTGTCCCCAATCCCAAATGCAAGCATTTGGATATGCATTTTTTTCACGTGCACACCCAAATGCACACGTTTCCTCCGTTGACTAAAGTGTAAAAATACTTTCCCCCCCCCAAAAATGTGCATTTTTAAAGTGCACATTTTTCTAGTGAATGCATTTTTCAAAGGCAGTCAGAAGCTTGGGAATATGTGAGCTTTCCCCCCAAAATGCAATTGCATTTGGGGTTGTGAACAGGGAAAGCTCTGATGTTTAATGAACTGAAACAAACTTCTTGTACATCCCTGGCCGAGACAGGGCCTCTGGTATTCATTCGGGCCCTAGTGATTCATGCTAGGTCCATAGGTTGCTCTGTGTCTATGATACCCCATATGCTGTCAATATTGTTAAACACCACTTGACTATTGGAACATGTGCTGTGAGGGACAGCTCAGGCTAGAAAAGTGGACCATCTAACATGAGTTTTATGGGGTAGCTTCTTACTATCAATACTAGGACCCAAAGACATCAATACACAAATGGAAAGTGCTTCTCTGCATTTCCATGCTGGGATGGCAACTCCGTCTTTTTCACTTCAGCCACTTATGTTATAGCAAATGCTACTCAGGAAGGTCCTCTGATATTCAGAAGCAGGTGGGGTGGGGGGCAGAGGTAAGAAAGGGGAGGCTGAAAAGCCCTGGTGCTCTTTTATGCAGCCTTCCAGTAGTTCGCTATTTTATAATCTCACTCTCCAATTATTCAATCAGCCGGTGCATGCCTCTGTAAAATATAGGCTTTTTGGATATTTTAAAAGGTTAATAGAAACATGTCATCCAATTTTAAACGATGTCCTGTCTTGGTACCTGGTAATTCACTTGCATAAGGTGGTAGTGATATACAGCTATCCTATGTGAATATTTAACTTGTTCTCAAGATCTAAGACAGAATGGGAATGTGTGTCTTATAAATGAGCCACAGTCCCTGTGTTTACTACATTTTAAAGTACATTGGTAGAAATAGATTTTTGACAACTATGTGTTGTTTCTTTAATTAGCAGTAATTGACCTTGACTAGATATTTGCACTAATGGAAAAATCTTGTAACTCCTGATGACCTTGATTGGAAATTCTCCACTCCTGTTATTCTGTATCCTCTGTTACGGCGTTTCTTCCAACAGCAGAAGATGAAGAGGAGACATTAAAGTCAGTCTCAATTATGAAAGAATGAGGGCTGAAATAGACATTACTTTAAGTATGTGTCTAGCAGCTACATCGTCTTTCCCCCATTTTTACTCTAGAATGCAGGAATCTTGACCTGGATTGGGACCCTAGCATGGGTGGAGGGGGCTTTAAAGATCCAGATTGGGGGCCCTGCACCTACTGTAGAGTAAAAATCCAAAGACATAGCTTCTAGACACTGATCTAAAATAATGTTTGCCTTGGCCCTGAGCACAAATCCTTCTCCTGTAATCAGCTTGTCTAAATGCAAAAAACCCCACCCTTCCCTGTAAAGGAACACCAAAGTTACAAAGCTGTATTTTCCCATAATTCCAGCTTCTACTTGTAGCACCTTTGTTATTGTTTCAGCAAAGCATTTGCATCCTGGCGGAAGCCTGTTCTTTTAAAAGATTCCATTTCGCTGGAGTATGGCAGGTTCCCATGTTAAAACATTGGCCTTTAACATCTCTGGCAAGAGTGCTCTTGTCTAGTCTTTAACTTGGTTCCTGAATTTCCAGAATGATCACGTTCTTGGCAAAGAGGCCATTTCTTTTGAGCAGAAGGTTAAGAATGAGTGGAAACTTGATTATGAAGACTGAAATGCGCTGTGGGGCAGAAGGTGCTACCACTGGATCTTTTGTGAAACAGTATGGGAAAGGTTGCTATCTTTGGGGGGTGGGGAAGATGAAGAGTTCCCAGTGCTTATTTTATCCATTCATTAAACCTTCACCTTGTAACCAAATAGGGAAAGAACAGAGGTTCCTGTTTACTTCCAGGGTTTTTGACTTAGCCATTTGAACTAGACACCCAAATGGTTTCCAGAAATTCTTTGCTCTTCATTGCAGCTTAATTTTTATGTAGTTAATTGAAAACCAAATTAACACATGTGCATAGGAATACTAGAGCACCGTATAGTCAATATGCTCCTTTTACTCTAATGGTACGAAAGTCTGTAACTCATGTCTCTGTGGTTTTTTTTATTCCAGATAATCCTAGGAGAGGCTCTTTCTGTGTATTACAACCGTTTGCACTCCAATTCATTTGTGCGAAACAACTATATCGCAGCTATTTACAAAGCCATTGGGACATTCATCTTTGGTGCAGCTATTAGCCAGTCTCTGACAGACATTGCCAAGTACTCTATAGGTAGACTGAGACCTCACTTTCTGGCGATATGTAAACCAGATTGGCCGCAGATCAACTGCAGTGCAGGTTACATTGAAAACTTCAAATGCCTTGGAGACAAAACAAAGGTTAATGAGGGGAGGTGAGTCTCTTAACCTAATATATTTCATAATGGTGTGTGTGTGCGTGTGTGATGAAATTTCCTGGCAAAAGTAGGAATTTCACTAATTTGGGGATTTTGATCCCAGTTTTGTAATAATGATGAATTTAACGTATACCTCAAAGTATTAACTTAGATTTGTCTTCCATTAGCACATGGAATATATTTCATATATCGCTGAGATAATGCTTCCATTAGCAACGCCCCCCCTTTCCCCTTACTCATTGGCCTGGTTCATACGTACCAACAGCCCATGGGTTAAACAGCCCATGTACATGTGTGGGAGAAAGCAGATGCGCTGCCCAGAGTGCACCTGCCACTTCCACTTTTACTCAGCCACCCATAATCATCTCCTTCATAGGTTTCTGAGCATGTTGTCTGAACAGAGAGTACTTAGAACCATGGTTTGTTGTTGGGTTAATGGCTGGGTTGTTTAGTCCCTAAACAACCCAGCGCTCTGGGTTCAGATGACATGTATGCAGATGACCTGCGAAGGAACCAGTCGTGGGTTGCTGAGTGTGCTCATGCTGTCCCGCTCATTCCTGGCAGCTGGCTTTACATGCGAACCAGACCATTCCATTAATTGGTTTTAAATTATTACACGTTTCTTTAGTTGCTATCGGTCCACATGCTAGTTTCCAATGATGAAGCACTCTTAGCCATGCAAAGAAGAAATCTTGTAATGGTCATTAGGCTGGCATTATTTTGATCTCCATCTCTTCCTTTTGATGTATTGGCACCAAGAACAGGATGGCACAAGTAGTCTAAGGATTAATAAGATCGTTACTACACTTCAGACTCCGTAAGATGCTTTTCTATGCAGAAGCATTCCCTCTATTTCCAATGTTCAGGTTGTGAGAGCTGTTCCTTGCGTAGCCAAAAGGGCATCAACCACACACAAGAGGTATCAGCAGGCTTGGGAAACCCAGGGTTTACAGAAGTACAATAAATCTTTAAGAAAAATGCCTTAATGTGGGAGAGCCCTCAAACAGTTTCATGAGGACTGAGCATGCTCAATTGCCATGGAATGCTGGCTAGATGAGTCACCGAGTTGGGGGGCGGTGGCGGGAGGGGAAATGGAATAGAGTGGCTGGAATCCTGAACAGCACAGGAATGAAGGAAGCTGGCTTATACTGAGTCAGACTGTTTGTCCATGTAGCCCAGTATTATTGACACTGGCTGGCAGCTGCTCTCCAGGGTTTTGGGCAGGATTCCTTCCTAGCGCTACCTGGAGAGGCTGAGGGTTGAACATGGGACCTTCTGAATGCAAAGCAGGTGATCTACCACTGAGCCATGGCCCTTCTCTTTCCCCATGCTACAACATTTTATTGTAGGACCCACTTGTATATATCTAGCACTAAATATTTCTATAAGATCGTTAAAAATAGTAAGGATAGGATAAGCCATCGTGGTTCCTGGTCAAGGACACAGACACAAAAATGATTCAACCATGTTCATATATCTTATGAAAGAACCTTTTGACTTTTTGTAGAGCAGCAGTATTCCCCAAACTCCACCCCCAGTGCCACATGGCAAAACACCTTTAGAAACATAGAGGAGTTTGCACAGAAGTGTGATGTGGCGTGAAGTTCTGGCGATTGGAAGGGGGAAAATGGATGCACCGAAAGGAATTATTTTGATCACAGCGCCAGGAACCAGGATGGTGACACTGCTTTGGCATGAATCCAAAGAGCTGTATGAGTATCTCTTAAGTGCCTGAGGGAGTCTTCAATTTGTGCTTCTCAAAAGCTAACCTCATCTTAATCTGAGGGGCTTTCTAAAAGAAGTGTGTGATATGACACAGCAAGGGTTTGCTTTCCTAAGGGAAAAATCAAATTACTTTGGGTATGCCCAAGTCCTTGTGCCTAATGTAGTTCTTTGGAATCACACACATTGTTTCTGAGTGGCCAGCTATTGCACCTTAGTTGATCTAGAACAGGGGTGGGCAGCTTGTGGCCCTCCAGATGTTTTGGCCTACAACAGCCCTCACCTTTGGCTATACTGGCTACGGCTGATAGGAGATGTAGAGTTGTGGTTCTGGAGAGCCACAAGTTGCTGAAGTCTGATCTAGAAACAGTTTTTACAGGGCTGACCTAAGCCCAGCTTCATAAATGACTGGAACAACTTACCTTGGAACTTAAGCCTTACCTTGGAACCTCAGAGTTAATTTATAATTTTCATTGCATATAGAAGAGCATTCGGTTTTCAGTAGTGCTTCTGTAGCCAAGTCAGAGTGGGAAGAAGCTTACTCCATCATTCTGCTTAAAACAATAAGGAGACCTAGCAGATTATAGCTGAAGATGAAACCACTGCATTTCCTACTCCAGTAAATAGCTAAGCAATAAAATTGCTCTCAAATACTTTTTATGTGGAGGTTTACAAGAATGGAAGAGAAATAATCCATTCTTTAAGCAGAACACTAATGCAAACTGGAGAAATGTTTGTAGTAAGGCATGAAACAAGACGAGTGTGGTTAATTGTGATGTACTGAACACTCTGAAGTCACAAGATGCTAGGGAGGGCTGTAGCTTAGTGGTAGAGCACGTTCTTTACGCGTAGAAGGTTTCCAGTTCAATTCTTGGTATCAATGGTTTATTTATGTTTGAGTTTTATTTATGCGTTTTTCACTTAAGTATTTTATTTTTCACTTACGTATTTTATTTTCTATTTACCTATTTTAGGGATTTATTTCCTGCCCTTCAGTAAAATTCCCAGGGCAGCTGTCAGTTAGGAGCTCATGGGAAACACCTCTGCCTGAGAGCATTTCTACACCAGGCTAAAATCTTGCAACTTTACCTGGGCTTTCTGCTTCCATTTTAAATGCAGGATCATGACCCCCCCCCCCCACACACACACACTTTCCCCCTTATCTGTGTTGTTCTGTATGTTTCATTATGCAGCCGCTAGATGGCACTGTGGCCTAGTGCCTCTTATTGAGAGATTTCTTCTTTTCACAAGGGAACTCAGCATGGTATAATTTGATAGCTCACTATCTCTGATCTTTTAAAAAATGGGATAAAGGTCATTTAGTGTGGGAGACGCCCTAGAGGCTGACGACGTCCTGTAAAGGACCCACAAACCTCCATGAGTAGCCGATCTCAGTCTCAGGATAAAAGCACTGTGTGGAGAGAGTTTGAGACTCAGGGAAGCCCATGTGAGTTGGAGTAGACAACAGATGGACCAGTGTTGTTATTCAGTGTAAGTCAGCTGCCTAGTTTATATAATTTGTTTGAGAAATTTTCATACTGCTCTTCATAAAATTTATCCCAGAGCGTTTTACAAAATGGCTAAATCAAGCTTCACAACAATGTTCTTAAAGCACCATCTGCATTGTGGTGATTCGGGCTTCATTGCACCCTGTGACCAGCATGAGCAGTGACCTTGACAACTTAGGCCTGCATGATTGAGCTGCGGTGTAGAAATCCAGTTGTTCACAAAACCTTTGAAACTGTGTAGGCGAACTGCGGGCAACAACAAGAGACAGGAAGACTGGAATTTTTCAGAAAACATATTTTTCTTTGCTACCAAAGTGTCCATGCTATTAGCAGGGCTAAGAATGTGTAACTACATAACTAGTCATTTGGGGGACAGAAAGGAAAAATCCATAATTAACAAAGAACTATAATAACATTGTTCCAGTAAGTTGTTCCAGTCATCGCCCAGAGTGGCTGGGTGACCAGTCAGATGGGCGATTAATAAATTTAATAAATAAAAATTTAATAAATAAATAAAATAGTTCATCTGTTAATGCATCCATTCAGTGCCTCCAGAATACTTTAGCAAAGATACTTTATTTAGAAATTCAAAGTTTTAAGCCATTAAAATGTCTATGGCAGCATTCCCCAACTTGGTGTCCTCCAGATGTATTGGGCTACAGTGCCTATCTTCCACAGCTAGAGATGATGAGAGTTGTAGTCCAGCACATCTGTAGGGAACAAGGTGGTGAAGGCTGACATATATCATCCTGCTCAGTGGGTATTGAGCAAAGAGACACTTGTGAGTGATTGCTTGCTTTCTCTGGGGACTTTGGTCTTGGACCTAGGTAGTGCTAGAGTTTCTTTTGAGTTGACTTGGGAGTGTGTCTTCTCATCAACCTGTTCAGTTAACATATATGTCTGGAGTGAAAAGCTGCTCCTGACAGATTGCTGATAGCTATTTCAGTGCAGTTGCACATTCTGGCTCGCAGCATTCCTCTGTCATAATTCTGAAATAACACTCCTACCTTCAGATGTGTCTTGAATTTGAGAAACTGGGACAAGGCAACCTGAAATCTTTACATTAGGCAATGCATTGCAATCAGCAAGACTCCGGATCCATGGAGGATGCAGTCAGCCACATAAATTTGTGAGTAAATAATAAGTGGTTGACAAAATGGAAGACATAGCATTTAATTATACATCTTGGCTTTTGCATTTGTCAGTAATATGAAGTTTATTTTAAAACAGACAATGGCTTGTTTTAATGAAACACATATGCTCAAAGCCCTGGTGGCCAGAGCACTGGAGAAAAATGGCTCTTTGCCTGTGGGTGCCCCCCCCAACCCCAATCCTGAATATCTGGCTGGGAATTGCTCATATTAAAGTGTCATTTAACTATGTATTTGTCGTATTTTCAAGTTACCCAGTAAAGAATGTTCTCTGAGTGGATTACAGACAGTTAATAGAAGAAAATACGACACAGATAAGTAGCACAGGTTTACACCTAGCCACCTTTCCCCAACCTGGTGCCTTCCAGATGTGTTCAGCTCCATGCCAATGGCCATACTGGGTGGGTATTTTGGGTGTTGTAGCCCATCTGGAGAGCACCAAGTGGTGCCGAGGAAGTTAAACTTGCTGGCTTACATCTGTGAGGTTCAGCTGCTGTTAATTTTAGCAGTGCTCAGCCTGCTTTGTGTTTCTGTAACATGGGAAGGGCGAAGGCTGCAAAGGCTCTTGGCGGTGCACACTTCTCCTCTTTCTCCCTTCATCCCTCTCACCTTCTCCGCTCCTCTTTGACTATGTGTTCTTGTTGAGAGGCTCCTTGAAAGGTGTGAAGGGCTTTGCAAATGCAGTGTTCGCTTTTTGCAACAGGTGCCAAAATATCCTAAGACTAGCACTGGCATTCTGCCACGTTGAACTTGTGAATGTGCCCATAGATGCACAGGTAAACGAAACAGCACTGAGGCTGTCACTTTAACAATTGCATTCATTGCTGTTTCAACTATTCTGGCTCATAAGGGGTGTGTGTGTGTGTGTGTGTGTTTATAAATGTTTTATATTTAATTTTACAGCTTAGTTTGTTACTATAAATGAAATATATACTCAAATGTTGTTCTTTGACTCCCTAAAGCTTTTCTGTGTTAATGCTATGTACCCATATATTCTCAAAATTATTCTACAATCAGAACCTTTAAAAATATCAGGCTGTAATGCTCTTAGCCCTACTAATGTATTCTCAGGGATGTATTCTGTTCTCTCTAGGCAGTGATCATGCTGCACAAACTGATCTTTTATCATGCTCTATAATAAGGATGAGAACATGTAAGGTCATCTCAGTTATGGGGTGCTTGCAGATGAGGCTTTTATCAGGCAATCGCTCTGTCTCATTCACGGAATTTTACAAGGGGTCCAGACATCGTCTTCAATTTGTAGCCCTCCTGTGTTTTGCCACCACTACTTCTGTCTTTTTTTTTTTTTAACCAGGAAAATGATCGATTAAAGAAGAAAAGTCAGAGTAGCTGCACAGTGTCTTTTGATTGTTAGTGCTAGCAGCCCTCCATCTAGAAGCACCCATGACAAATCTCTGTGTTTAAATAAAAAAGAGACATAAAAGTGAAATTTGGAATATTTCTGTTGCTTATCAATGACATTGTAAATGTACTTCCCCCTGCCCCCCTGTACCATAATAAAGAAATGCTGGGGCCAAAAAAACCTGTGTTGGCAGTTAAATCTAGTCCATGGGTGACTATTACCTTTTCCCTATAAATTACTTGCCTCTACTTCATACAGGACAATTTGCCCTACAGCCTACACTGAGATAATCTTCATGTAGGGAAAAAATAGTGTACTCATATGAAATGTAGTGAGAGTTTGTTTGCTATGAGTACACAAATCAGGCAGCTGATACAGGAAGCTGATTTTATATGATGGAATGTTTTTAAATCTGGAGTCCATTTGCTGATTATTGAATGTGTATGAATACAGTTTCAAGTGAATTTCAGATGTATTTCCATACAGTAGGCGTACAAAGGAGTCCGCATAGTTAAAGCAGTGGTATTCCCCGTAGTAACCTATGGCTGCGAGAGCTGGACCATAAGGAAGGCTGGGTGAAGGAAGATAGATGCTTTTGAACTGTGGTGCTGGAGGAAAATTCTGAGAGTGCCTTGGACAAGAAGATCAAACCAGTCCATACTCCAGGAAATAAAGCCAGACTGCTCACTTGAGGGAATGATATGAAAGGCAAAACTGAAGTACTTTGGCCACATAATGAGAATACAGGATACTCTGGAGAAGATGCTGATGCTAGGGAAAGTGGAAGGCAAAAGGAAGAGGGGCCAACCAAGGGCGAGGTGGATGGATGATATTCTGGAGATGACGCACTCGACCTTGGGGGAGCTGGGGGTGGCGACGGCCGACAGGAAGCTCTGGCGTGGGCTGGTCCATGAAGTCACGAAGAGTCGGAAGCGACTGACCGAATAAACAACAAAGGAGTACAAAAAGTGCAGCCCACCAAGTTGTGTCTGATGGCCTGCAAAGTGGTTTCTGATGACCTACCAGACCCCTCTGCATCTGCTACCTCCAAAAAAATCATGGCGGCACTTCCTGGGGTTTCCCTTGCTAGTGTTAGCAAAGGAATCCCTTCCTTATCACTGATCTCTGGTGAGAAGACCAGAGATAAAGGAGGGATTTCCTTTCTAGCACTAGTGCTAGCAAGAGAAACCCAAGCATGTGTATGTGTGCACATGTGGACATGTGCGGCCCCTGGTACTGCCCGATACGGCTCTCAGGGCCAAAGAAGTTGTGTACCCATGCCATAGAGCATTATCCAAACAATGTTTAGTACTTTCCTGTTTCTTTCAATGGAAGTGGTCTACAGTAAGTTGTGTGGGTTCAGTGGAACATACTACCAGGTAAGTGTTCATATGATTGCAGTCTTTAGTACAGTTTCAGTGAAATCTGTGGGAAAAGTGCTTAACTCTGGATTGCGTCCAGAGTTACAATATGTATGGGAAAAGGTAAACTGCTTTATAAAAGTTAGATGTTTTATTTTGGGCTCTTTGTTTTTGCTGTTTTTAGCAGCAGCTTTATGAGCACATTGAGTGTCCAGGATATCTTAAGACTGTTTGTTAAAGACAGAAGCTGTTTTTATATGTCCGTAATGACTAAACGTTGGTGTCAATTTTCATTTTACTCAACCCATTGGCCTATATTTTTTTTAAAAAAGTATATACTAGTATGAGCTCCCTTACTACAATTAACGTTCAGCTTTAAACCTTACTGAAAGCGATTCCCACAACTGTACATAAATAAATCTACACATCTAATTTTAAATTGTCTTTGTTTGGTCTAAGGAAGGACTCTTGGTATTTTTAAGCTAAAAGAACACAAACAGTAGCTAGGGAGCAAATGGAAGTAATTTTGAAATCTGTCTTTAAGCAAACATATTTCTGATGTGGGGTGTGTGTGTGAATGTATATACATGAAATCTACATGTGTGTGTATAGAATTAAGTTGTCTAGTTTTTGTGCATCCAGGTTCTTCAATACTGAGAGTAAAACTATGCTGAGATAATAAACATGTGTTAATTTCTAAAAATGTGAGTTGTTGGTGCTTAAGTATCTTAAGTCTCAGTACATATATTTGTCAACTTCTCTCCAGTACTCAGGTCTCTACTCACTCCTTCTCCTCCAGTAAGGGCCAAACTTAATGTTCTGCTAATCATGCATAACCAAGCTCTCTGAAAGTGCGTGCTGGACCAATTCAGATTGGGAGGATTCAAGCTTTTTTGTCTCAGAATTCTACTCCCTGCCCCCCATTCCTGGGGGTAAAAAAAGAAAAAGAAAAAAAGTCTCCATTGGAGAGCATGTGTGACTAGCAGAATATTTAGTCTGGCCCTAAGTGGAAAAGATCCAGCTCTCACAGCCATACGTTACTACTGGGAAAACCATAGCTCTGATTATGCGGACCTTTGTCGGCAAGGTGATGTCTCTGCTTCTTACTATGCTGTCTAGGTTTGCCATAGCTTTCCTCCCAAGGAGCAAGCGTCTTTTAATTTCATGGCTACAGTCACCGTCTGCGGTGATCTTGGAGCCCTAGAAAATAAAATCTGTCACTGCTTCCATTTCTTCCCCTTCTATATGCCAGGAAGTGATGGGGCCAGATGCCTTGATCTTAGTTTTTTTAATGTTGAGTTTCAAACCAGCTTTTGCACTCTCCACTTTCACCCTCAACAAGAGGCTCTTTAGATCCTCTTCACTTTCTGCCATTAGGGTGGTATTGTCTGCGTATCTGAGGTTGTTGATAATTCTCCCAGCAATCTTAATTCCGACCTCTGATTCATCCAACCCGGTGTTTCTCATGATGTACTCTGCATATAAGTTAAATAAGCGGGATGACAATATACAGCCTTGTCGTACTCCTTTCCCAGTTTTGAACCAATCGGTTGTTCCATGTCTGGTTCTTACTGTTGCTTCTTGACCCTCGTACAGGTTTCTCAGGAGACAGGTAAGGTGGTCTGGTACTCCCACCTCTTTAAGAATTTGCTACAGTTTGTTGTGATCTACACAATCAACGGCTTTAGCGTAGTCAATGAAGCAGAAATAGACGTTTTTCTGGAATTTTCTTGCTTTCTCCATGATCTAGCGAATGTTGGCAGTTTGATCTCTAGTTCCTCTGCCTCTTCGGAACCCAGCTTGTACTTCCGGTAGTTCTCGGTTCACATGCTGCTGAAGCCTAGCTTGTAGGATTTTGAGCATCACCTTGCTGGCATGTGAAATGAGCGCAATTGTACGGTAGTTTGAACACTCTTTGGCGTTGCCCTTCTTTGGAATTGGAATGTAAACTGACCTTTTCCAGTCTTGTGGCCACTGTTGAGTGTTCCAAATCTGTTGGCGTATTGAGTGCAGCACTTTAACAGCATCATCTTTTAGGATTTTAAATAGCTCAGCTGGAATACTGTCATCTCCGCTAGCTTTGTTGTTACTAATGCTTCCTAAGGCCCACTTGACTTCACTCTCTAGAATGTGTGGCTCAAGTTCAGTGAGCGCACTATCATGGCTATCAGGGACATTAAGATCTTTCCTGTATAGTTCTTCTGTGTATTATTTCCACCTCTTCTTAATCTCATCTGCTTCTGTTAGGTCCCTGCCTTCTTTGTCCTTTATCATGCCCGTCTTTGCACAAAACGTTCCCTTGAGATCTCTGATTTTCTTGAGAAGATCTCTAGTCTTTCCCCTTCTATTATTTTCCTCGATTTCTTTGCATTGTTCATTTAAGAAGGCCTTCTTGTCTCTCCTTGCTATTCTCTGGAACTCTGCATTCAGTTGGATATATCTTCCCCTTTCTCCCTTGCTTTTTGCTTCCCTTCTTTCCTCAGCTACTTGTAAAGCCTCCTGAGACAGCCACTTGGCTTTCTTGCATTTCTTTTTCTTTGGGATGGATTTCGTTGCTGCCTCCTGAACAATGTTACGGACCTCCATCCATAGTTCCTCAGGCACTCTGTCTATCAGGTCTAATCCCTTAAATCTATTCCTCACCTCCGCTGTATATTCCTAAGGGATATGATTTAGGTCATACCTGAATGGTTTAATGGTTTTCCCTACGTTCTTCAATTTAAGCCAAAATTTTGCAAGAAGCAGCTCATGATCTGAGCCACAGTCAGCTCCAGGTCTTGTTTTTACTGACTGTGTAGAGCTTCTCCATCTTTGGTTGCAAAGTACATAATCAATCTGATTTTGATATTGACCATCTGGTGATGTCCATGTGCAGAGTCGCCTCTTGTGCTGTTGGAAAAGCGTGTTTGCTATGATCAGTGTGTTCTCTTGGCAAAACTCGATTAGCTTTTGTCCTGCTTCATTTTGTACACCAAGGTCATGCTTGCCTGTTATCCCGGTGATTTCTTGACTTCCTACTTTAGTATTCCAATCCCCTATGATGAAAAGGACATATTTTTTTGGTATTAGTTCTAGAAGGTGTTGTAGGTCTTCATAGAACCGATCAACCTCAGCTTCTTCGGCCTCAGTGGTTGGGGCATAGACTTGAATTACTGTGATGTTGAATGGTTTGCCTTGGATTCGTACTGAGATCATTCTGTAGTTTTTGAGATTGTACCCCAGTACTGCTTTTCTCACCCTTTTATTGACTATGAGTGCTACTCCATTTCTTCTAAGGGATTCTTGCCCACAGTAGTAGATATAATGGTCACCTGAATTAAATTTGCCCATGCCTGTCCATTTGAGTTTGCTGATTCCCAAGATGTCGATGTTCAGTCTTGCCATCTCCTGTTTGACCACCTCCAGCTTACCTTGATTCATTGATCTTACATTCCAGGTTCCTAAACAATATTGTTCTTTACAGCATCGGATTTTCTTTTCACCACCAGACACATCCACAGCTGAGTGTCCTTTCGGCTTTGGCCCAGCCGCTTCACTCTTTCTAGCGCTACTTGGAAATTCCCTCTGCTCTTCCCCAGTAGTATATTGGACACCTTCCGACCTGAGGGGCTCATCTTCCGGCGTCATATCTTTTAGCCTTGTGATACGTTCCATGGGGTTTTCTTGGCAAGAATACTGGAGTGGGTTGCCATTTCCTTCTCCAGTGGACCACATTTTGTCAGAACTCTCCGCCATGACCTGTCTGTCTTGGGTGGCCCTGCACGGCATAGCTTATGGCTTCAATGAGTTACGCAAGCCCCTTCGCCAAAACAAGGCAGTGATCCATGAAGGGGAGGAATGTATTACTAAAACATTAATAGATCCTTGTACTGTGTGTTCACACATGATGGGGTATGCTTTTCTTTTTTCCCTGTACCCATGTAGGGAAGGGTCAGGTATGAAATGGCTCTAACTGAAGTAAATTCACATATGAATATTTTTATTTCATTTTTATTTATTTATTTTAGTATGTGATGCCCATCTGTGCACAATGTCCCTTTTTGTTACTGCAGTATTTCAAAAGGTGGAGCACAATTGAGGAAGTCTAGCTAGGGAAAAATAAATCTATTTGTAGGTGAGGATAGAGTGCTAAAGTGGAAGCTGGAAGGAAGCTTAAATGTAACTCTGGAGTATGTGCTGGGTACACGTTAACATATTTTTAGGATTTAATATGGGACTTGTACTGCCAATTGTATAAATTTTCATGGTGGAAAATGATATATCACAGTTCTTCGGCAGAAAGGTCAGGTATACTGAGATGAGCATTCCTAGACTTGCTGATGCATTTTCCCATTACGGTAAGTATAACATTGAAGAAAAGCAGAGCAGAAGAACTTGCCTTGACCTTGTTTACTTGATTTTACTATGAATACATTGTCATTTGGCAGAAACAAGAGGGGTGTGTGTGTGTGTACTAACTGAACTTTTTTCTGCCACATTTTTTATCTATCTTGTTGCAAATTATTCTTCAAAAACAAAACAAAAACATGCACACTACCATTAATTTTGGAGAATGCAATTCTTCATTTATCTAGGACTGTTGTTGATAATGTTGTGTGCTGTTGGTGCAAGTTTCTTAACTCCAAAAGAAGGAAATGTTTAAAGTAACTGTGAAACCATAAAATGCAGGATGTTCTTGGTGGCAGAGGTATCTGGAATTAGCTGGGTTTTTATTTGAGAATTCCTAACCTGCTGCATAGGCCCAGTAGTCCCGTACTCCAATTATGGGGTAATTGGATTGGGAGATACACACAAAAATGGCAGATGTGCCACCAGCATCCATGGAATCATCATCTGTGGCCACCCATAAATCATGGAGAGTGCCAATAAACTCACAAAGTTCATTGTTGTGAGCTCATTGGAGAACTCACAACCCCCAGCACACCCCCAGCACACCTCTCCACATCACACCTCCCCCATCACACCACACATAACAATGCCTCTTTCCCACACTCCATCAGCTCCTGTGGCACAGGCAGCAGTGCCCCTGCTACTGCCAGTTCCTAGGTATCCCTGCAGGCGGGGGTTTGAATCCCCTTATGCTGCTCACAACTGCCATTTTGGACCACAACACACACAGAGAAGGAAGGAGAGCACACAGCGCAGCACCCACACACGGCTCCCTTGGCAGCAGGCATGTAGATAGCATGCACAGCTCTTCTCAGAGCAAGGGTTCAAGACTCGCCAAGGGAGGGAAGGGCTGTTTATGCCAAACACAAAGTTGGAAACCCATGGAGGAACAGCTGGGAGCATCCTGGTCACAGCTGCTAGTCATGGGGTGGGCCTCCCTTGTGGCCTGCACAGAACTGGGTGTGGGAGAGCAGCCTGTGAAGAGCAAGGGGAGACACAAAATAATGAGCAGAAGTCAGCACCTGGAACGCATAGTCCCAGCACCTCAGTGCACTGTAGGTGTTTGTGAAGGGGTGAGAGGGAAGAGTGAGTGGTGCCACCCGAGTGCCCAACCAGCGCTCACGCCTCAGGGAGGGGGAGATGTCAGTGTCTGTGATCATACTCACCCCTTCCCCTTTTGGGGTTGCAGTGGAACTCTCTGTGCAGGACCAGCTTGGTTCTGCTGCATGCATCCGGGCTATGATCCTGCAAGGCCAAAGTGCTTGCGAGTGTTTGGCTAGCAGGGGCAATGGATTGGAGAGCCTGGGCAGCAGTGACAGTGGTTGGGGAGCCTGGCCACTGCCAACAGAGAGCTTACCTACGTGTGTTGTTTTGCGGGCGGGGAGTGTTTCCCCTGTCTGCCAGACACCATTACTCACTGTTAGGGGAAAAAGACTTTTACAGCAATATCGTTCAGGCAAAATACAGTTCACAAATAGCAAAGTGGGGTGAAGGACATGGGAGACATTTTCAGCACTGCACCCTTCCTACAATTACCTGTGTGGAGTGCTCTGTCCAGGAACCCGCAGTTGTTGGGAGTAGAGCGGGGTTGGGTGCTTGTGTCAGGAGTCTCTGTTAAGGGTTCCCATTGCATGTAAAGGGCTCCCTTTGCGTGCAGAGTGGCCTTCCTCCCTGCTTCCCAACACCAGAGTTCCCCCTTGGGTGCTCTAAATATGTGCGACTTGAGACCAGAGAGAAATGGCCCTATGCCATGCACCCTCTCATCTGAAATCTGGACTTTCTGTGTGGGGCTTATATACCCTTAGCAGTGTGCTGTGATCAGGGTGCAAATCAGCACCCATCATATAGTCTGTCATAGCAACATCATGGTTGTGGCTATTTTTAAATTTCCCCCTTCTATTGAGTTCAGTGGGGGAGGAAAATGTCTTGTGCTGGATCCAGCACTGGTATAAAGTTCCACTGTCCACAGAGACATGGTGGTGGTCTGAGTGGGTGTAGGATAGGGCATACGTGTATTCATCTGTGCTGCCTGCATCACAGCCTCAGTTCTGCCCTGTTAGCCTTTCGTCCAATGCCTCTTTGCTGGCAGAATGGCTGCACTGGTGGAACATTCCAATGGCGTATCTGTGGAGCTGAGCTAGCGTACCATTTATGGCGGCAGCATATCTGGTGTTGCGCCAGTGGAGCAGGGCTTCCATCATATCCTATGCTCAAGTATAGGATTGTGCTCTAAGTGGATTAGATTGTTTTGGACAATGTACGTTATCTGGTTCCTATCTTGGAATGAGCTTTCCTCATTACATGCATTCATTTTGGCAGGGTAGCCAACTATTTGTCCACCTGTTGTGAAGGCTTGAAGAAAATATTGTCGGACACTTGTCAACCTGTGCTCAAAATAGTGTCTGACGGTTCAGTGGAGCCATGGTACCAGATGCTTTGGATCGACAACAGAGGATGGTCATTACTTAGAGCAGGGATGCTTCACCTGTGCTGCGCTCTTCCCACTGCGCTCTTCCCCGCTGTTATCTCCGCCCTGACATCAGAGGTAACAGCAGGTTTTCCTTCAGCGGGGAAGAACCTGGAGGCCAAGGGCTACCCTCTGCAGGAATCCAAGGAAGCTCTGTAGGATGGATGGGGCTGGAGGTTCCCCATCTGTGGTATAGACAGACTGGCAGTGGCTCTCCAGGGTTTCAGATGGGCGTCTTCTCCCAGTTGTGTCCAGGGGTGCTGGGATTTAAACCCGGGACCTTCTGCATGCAAGGCATGTGCAAAACCACTGAGCTATGGCCTCTCCTGGTTCACAGTTGAAGAGTACACAGTTGATTCTTCAGTAACAAATACGTCCACTGATATTTTCACAGGGATTCCAACATGGTAGAAGGGTTATTTATGTCCAAAAAGAACCATTAGCCACTTGCCCTCAGAAAGGTTCATCTTCTAGGAAAGTTAGTATTTAATTTTTTAGATTTATTCTGTTTTGGCTTCAGAAGGAGCTGGAGGGCTGTGTTTTTTTTTTTTAAAGCAGAAATCATCTCTGTTCTGGCTCACATTTTTAGGGCTCTTGCTGCCAAGCTTGCCACATCATGAGAAAATGTTGTGGGATTTATTTTATTCTGTCATTTTTTCCATAGAAGGGGGTATAGATTTGTCGGGGCATAGAGGATCCTGAACACCAGAGCTCACCTACTGCCATTCCACTCCCAGGCAGCTTTCTCGTTTTATTTCTGCCCTTCAAACATTTCCTTGTTGTTCACTTGTTAAGTACTTTGCAAAATGTAAAGACCGCTCTGCTGCTTTTAGTTTATTATCTAAAAGGGGGAAGGGTAAGAAAGGGGATAAGGAAAAGGACACAGTATTCCAGATATGCTCACTTCGCATAATAGGAGGTGGTAAAATATACGTAATGAACATTTAAAGGAGGAATATGAGTTGAATCACATTAGGGGAAGATAAAAGGAAATGTGTTTGGGTTTTTTTTTCAGAACTTCCTTAGAAGAAAGTGATCATGATGAAGAGTGGGGAGGACCAATCCAAGTGGTAGGAGAGTTTGGGCGGTAGGAGGAGGGTGAAGGTGGGTGGGATATGAAGACATCCTGGGATTTGACAAGAAGAAAAGAATGAAGTGGACATGAAGTGAGAGAAGAAGAGGGAAAGGAAAGCAAGATAAAGGTGGCTTCTCCTTAGTCCCGTATACTTGAATAAGTCTGAAATTGTGACTTTCAAAGTCAGCAGAAGTTAAGAGGAAAGAAGAGGTACTAGGCAAAAAAGCTGGGGATGGATAGGGTCCTATCAAAGTAGGGAGCCAGGGAGTCCTTTAGAGCCAGGGAACTGGGCTGCACAGGGAAGGCTGAGGTCCAGCATACAGCAGGCGTCTGGAGTCAGCCAGGAGTTTCATTGCTCAGCCATGCTCTCTGGCTCTTCTCCCTTGCCTGGCTGCCAATTTCTACAACGACCTTTGCTTGTGTCCTGTTATACTCCAGGGCGTTCTAATGCTGCAGTTTGGTTCCAGCTCAGAACCACTTAAGCTGCTCGCACAGAAATCCTCTGCTGCTTCAAAGTATTACTGGGATGACCTGCTCCAGCATCCAATGCCGCAAGAGGCTAGCTCTCCTTCTGAATTATATAGAATCGTAGAATCATAGAATAGTAGGGCTGGAAAGGGCCTACAAGGCCATCGAGTCCAACCCCCTGCTCAGTGCAGGAATCCAAGTCAGAGCATCCCTGACAGATGGCTGTCCATCCTCGTCTTGAATGCTTCCAGTGTGGGAGAGCCCACCACCTCCCTAGGTAATTGGTTCCATTGTTCATCCTGTCTCCTCTTCTAAATTTGCTATCAAATATATTCCACATCACAAAGTGCGAATGTCTTTGCTTATTCATCTATTCATGGAGTTAGAAAAAGAATCCTTTAAGTCTCCTTCCCCATTTTTATGACAAGGGGAAAGATTCTGCCTCATGGACCAGCCTTCTCCAATCTGATACCCTTCAATCTGATACCCTCATGGACTACAACCCCCATGATCCCCAGTTAGCATGACCATTGGGCATGCTGCGCGTGTGTGGTAGGAGTTGTAGTCTAGTGACCCACAACTGGCTTTACGTTCACTGCTCTGTGTGGGCATTTCATTTGTATTTGTTTTTGATAATCCATTTTGCTAGCTATCTTGTATTTATACAAATAAGGATAGTATATACATTTTGCCAAATAATTCCCCAGGCATGGAGGGGTGTGGAATTTGCCATAGGATGCTGACTATTTGAAGGGAGAAGATCCACTTTGGAGCACTTACTTCATATAAAATATATGGAGTAGGTGCTCCAAGATGGGTTTTCTCTTGCGTAGGGCCAAATTCCATCCCCTCATTTTTTTCATTTAAAGTGTATTCCTCAAAATACTCCCCTTCTTATTTAATTGTTTGTATCTAGAAATTCATTTTTGTTACTTTGTTGAATGCTGAGCCTCTCTCTGAGGATTTTAATTTATTTAATACTATTTCGAATATAAGTATAACCCACCTTCCTAAAAGTGTTCTTACTCAAGGTAGTTTCGAAAACACATTAGAAGTATAATAAAAGGAAACATAGTGCACCTTAAAAGAGTCTCACGTTAACTAAGAGCAACATCAAGTTCCCTCCTCTAATAGTGAATGCCTGAAAAAATAAGAATGTCTTTACTGCCTAAAACCACCATCTAATAAAACAAATGCCCCATAAAAATAGTAAAACAGTAACATTAAATTTAGTGATTGAGCTAGCCTATACTTACAGTCCTTTGGGGTAATGGTTAAGCTTGACTTTAAGTCTCCACAGGAAGTGAGTTCACAGCTATAGCTCTGAGAATTCCTCTCCATATGCCATTGAGATATACAGTTGGAACCTCTCGGGTGTACTGAGAGGTATATGGGTGGTATATTCCTATATGTGTGTGTGCGTGCATGCGTGTGAGGGTGTGTGCGTGTGTGTGTGTACACACACAATATATGGGTGGTATAATTAAGAGGTTGCTGTGTTCTGAATGAGTTGGAATGTAAGGAAGAAGGTGGTGTCTTTCACCAATTCATTTAAAACAAACCGCCATCTTGAGTTCTGCAAATTGTCAGTGACTTAGGTAGTGGTCTTTAATGAGGGAGATCTCCATGCTGACAGTTTTTCAGAAATGGTATGTGTCAATGCAGAATACTAAGGAGACGCTTGGCTCTTACAAACTTTGACTGCAGGAATGGCTGGGTGCCCATCTATATATATATATGAAAGAAAAAAAAATAGGCTTAAGTTCCATTTGAACTTGTGAAATGGTTTCCACTGGCACCTTGCAGATCTGATTTATGGTTGAATTTTGTGCATGGAAGCCTTTGAGAGGAGAGATACATATTCATATGCCATGGATGGAAGTTTGTATAGTTTGTGCTGGATACAATTTCACTGCCTACAATAGAAGAGAATTCTGTCTTTCTCATCAAATGAACCCTGCAAGGGCTTTACTATTGAAGTAATACCTCTCTGTACTTTGGAAACTATTTTAGGCACAAGCCAGGAGAGGGATAGAGTTTCCCTTTATACAGAGCTCTGAAATCAGATCTTCAGATATTTTCAAATTAGCTGTCTTTAAGTCAGTGAACAGAAAACAGGACTAGAGATTTCAAGTTATATATGATCAAAAGCCAAACAATCTTAGTAGTGGGAGGCTTGATTAATCAACTTGAGTTCTCTGTGTTTGGGGCAATTGAAACGGCACTTGGCAATCAAGCATAAAAATGGAGTTTACAATACTGATCCAGCCTGACAGACTCTTAATTGCAGCATGTGTCAAAGACATCTCCAGAGATCGCTCTACAGAGTTGTTTAGCCAGATGTGCGTTTCAGTTCTGACAAGGAAGATGAATTGGTGTGTAGCTCATAGCATTTTGCAAATATTTCAATTTGATAAAGAGTTTGCCTGTAACTTCAGAAGGCTTGATGCATAGGAAATGGCGCCTTCAGACACATAAAAGGTGGTTTTCTTCCAGCCCTCCTGAAATCAGGAATGACAGCAATCGAATACTTTTTTTTAAAACTGCTGCTTTTAATAGAGAAGCCCCCCCCCCGCCCCCTGAAACATTGGTTACAGAGGAGCAGCCTGTGTTCATGTCTGTTTCCTTGAGGATTACCCTTCCTTGAGAAGGAGTATACTGCCAAAGGCAAATATGAGTAATTCCCTGTCCTGGTTCAAATGCATCTCTTTCCCCCGCCTCTCTTTCACTTCCTGGATTGTATAGCCCAAAATGGAAGGGACGCTATGATGGTCAGTAGCATGCCTCAGGTTGTTGTGATGGTCTGTACCATAGATGCCTTTTAAAAGTGGCTATTTTGCCTGTCTTGGCTGAAGACAGAATGCTGGACTGGATAGACCAGCAGGCACTTGTCTTCATTACCTGGAGCAAGTTGTCATATAATGTTGCCTCTTTAAAACAGCAACAACAAAGTGCTTGCCTAAGCCATCTTTCTGAGATAATGCTGTTATAAATGTCCAAGCCTCATGTTTTCTCTTGGCTTGGCTTGTGGTTATGGTTCTGGGATTAGATTTACAAGTCTGCTCTAAATTTTATGTAGTACATTTTGTATAGGCCAAAGCTCTCATTAATCTTTCATGCGTATGCTCAGAGGTGCTCTTTGTTGCAGGGCTGTCATTGAAAATAGGTTCCGCATGCAGTTTGGCTCAAATGTAAAGAAAGAATGCAAACTACTTCTCATATTTAGCAGTCCCATCTCTGATAAGCCCCAGTACTTCCGTTTCAGCGTAGCTGCTAATGGCAGATCTGCTAAAATGAGTGCATGATGTACACTGAATTATAAACCCCTTGGGTTCTTGCAAATACCAGTTAATCCTACATTTACTGGGGAAAATGTGAAAATAGCTTTATGCTATGCTTAGCAGGTTAGCACATTATTGAAAAAATTAGCATTTGCAATCCAACAGACCCCTGGCAACCATCTGAAAACAGCTTCTGGAAGTGGTTGACAGAGGAACCTGGAGGGGAATAATTGGTGCACATATTTGCGAAAGATTTCCTTAAAAAGCAGGTGCTTGCTTTCCATGGATGAAAAATAGGAAATCCTCTTGGGCATCTGCAGCGACTGCATATTGCTGAAACCAAACCGTTTGGAAAGGTTGTGGGTGAATAGTAATGGTACTTCGCTTAAATGGTATTACATATAAATGATCTAGTTAATGCAATTTTATTATCCTGGTGCAAAACCATCTTTCTATTATTGTTAAATGTTGCATTATTTTGAAATGCCATCTTTTTGGCACTCCACTGCTGCTACTACTACTACTACTACTTTCATTGGGGTGAGCTGAGGAACACTTCTTTATGGGAAGGAAATGAGCTACCATTGAGTTTTAACTCCTCGTTCCACTGTAGCCTCTGTTGCCTTGTCACTTAACATTTTTGTCTCTTAATGGTGATAGTAGACATAAAGAGAGATTTAAGGCACAATCCTATGTGTGTTTAGACAGAAAAAATGTCCTACTAAACATGCATAGGATTGTGCCTTTAGTATGAGTATAAAGGTGACTTTAAGGGTGCATGTGTACCTAGATTGATTACTTCATTTGTCTTTCTCCAATTTATACATTTAAATGCTTACATTTGTTTTCTCAAGTGAAGAGAAAATGATGAGATAGGTTCATGGGGAGCTTCAGTTTACTTTGGCCACGTATGCATTTCCAAACCTTGGTTGCCTGGACTATGGGGAGGAGGAGTCAAGAAATAGAAAGTTTGAGGGAAAATGAAAATATTTCTAATATTTATTTGCATATCTACAACAAATTAGGCTAGTTCTTGCCCTCATTTCCCTCCAAATTTCCAGTTTTCTGTTATTAGGCCATAGAGGAAAAAAAAGACATGGGAAGGATCCAGCCATCGCTAGCACTATTGATGTTGAGCTAGCAGAAACCAATGCTTGTGCACTATCAGCACAGTAGCAAGCGTTATTGATGATGTTCAAGCGTGCTAGCAGTGTCGACAGTGAACCTGTCACATTAGCAAACGCTCTTGATGTTGTGCAAGTGTTGGTTTCAGCTAGTACAATGTCAATTGTGCTAGTGGCAGTGCATCATTGGATCCTTCCTTAGATTCCCCCTACAACAAAAATGTTCTCTGAGCTTTGTATTCCATATAGGCCTGGGAAATGTTTTATATTGGGGTATAGTGGAGAGTAAGCTTGTTTGCTCTTCACTTAGCATAGAATATCAGCGTACAGTGATAGAGAAATGCTTCCATTTTTGTACACGGGGAATTTACAAATCTTGAGCTCCTTGTTGTGTTCTTGGTGCCTACAAATGTAAGTAAATACACAGAATATTAATCAAGGATGGATGGTATAATCATTCTCAGGAGTTTTTGTGTTTGTGTGGTTGTACTTTGAGCATAAGATGGTCTGTTCTAACGACCTAAGAAGAGAATATGCTGTGCAGTTTGTTCTTTTGTAGAAGGTATAACTTGTTAAAGCATGCTGTGACTGTGAAAAGCTGAAGAATAATAAATACTTGTCTGTCTCCTTATCTTTCATGTTTGGCTTAAAAGAGGATTGCATACTTAACTCTGTTGAACAAGTTTCTTTCTGGTTTCTTTCTTCAGATTACTTCTAATATGTTGCAGAGCTGGAACCCAATCTGTCCCAACATAAAGACCTTATGGACTTACCATGTAACATTTAGATGTAGTAAGCAGCAAATAAAATGGTGGTTGGGTTGGCTAAGTTTCAGGAAAAGGCCCAGTTTGACCTGTGTGATTCAGGACAGGGATGGAAGAATGAGTGATGTTTGAGCTCTTCAGGGTTCTTCATTTTCCACCTTGATGCTCATCTTGCCTTGCCTTGTTCTCACTCGTCTTTTTTTCCAGACAGGAAAAGTGCACATTTATGAACATGGAAACTGCACTTTTCCAAGCATGCACCCTAAATGCACACTTTCCCCCATAGGCTAAAGTGTGAAAATGCAGTTTTCAGGGGGAAATGCACATTTTCGGGAGCGTGCACTTTTGAATGCAAATGCAAGCTCAAGAAAGGCAAAGGTAGAGAGTCCCAGCTGCGAGTGAGCACCTTCTGCAAAAAGAGAGAGAGAGGTGTGGAGATCGACGTGTGAGGTGACTGGGAGCCACCAGTGGCCCTTGGGCCTTGCAACGAAGAACAATGCTGTATGTAATTGTCATGACTAATACTTATTGATAGATCTATCCTCTATTAACTTGTCTAATCTTCCTTAAATTAAATGACTTTAATTTAAGCTAGTGGCCATCACCATATCTTGTGGCAGGCAATTCTATAAATGAAGGTATGTGTTTGTGTGAAAAAATGCTTTCTCTTTTCTAATCTGAATCTGCTTTCTAATCAGTTTCATTGGATGACGCTGATTTTGAGTATTATGGGAGAGGGAGAAATGCTTCTCTCTACCCCAGGGATTGGGGAACCTCTGGCCCATGAGCCAGAATTGGCCCACCAGCCCATCCCATCTGACCTGCAAAGCCTCTGGTGAGGCCCCTCCCCTGCTGCTGTCATCCAGCCTCCAGGAGGGCGGGCAGTGTCTGGCCTCCAGTCCCAAAATTGTTTGATACCCCCACTCTATCCACTTTCTCCAGACCATGTAGCACTTGTTACTACTTTGATTATATTAATTCTGATTTACACAATAACTTTTTGTATTCAGCAGGAATCTTGACCTCAGGTAGGCACTCATGTGGGAAGGAATAACATGTGAAAGAGGTGATCCTGCTTCTGGCTCACACAGTAATTCCTTTTGCTGCAGAAGATGGGAAAAACTGCAGTGGCAATCATAGGGATTCCTGCCAGCCATGCCTGTGATTGCCTAGTCCACATGTTAAAGTTGTGCATGCAAGTGCATTCCAGAGGATGGCCAGGACTGTTTGAGTCTCCCCAAAGTGTGTGAATATTCCTTAGTCTCCCTGTGATTATTAATTACACTTAAAAAAATACCCAACATCTTGTGCTGCAACCCTCATCTCATTGATTTCAGGTTGGTTCCATTGGCTTTAGTTGCATTTGTGCAGGTATCAGGAATTGTAATATTGCAGCCTTTCTGATTATTACCAGCACTGTGAATATAACTCTTACTCCTTTTTTCCAGAATGTTTTCAGTATCATCTGCATATGGCTCTGTCTTAGGTCTTTGTAGAGCACGTTTTTTAAGGTTCACTCCTAAGGTCTTTTTTAAATACTTTGGATTTGACAAATCAACATTTGAAAACATGTATTTCATACAGGCATACTTGCCAGAGCTGAGATTGGTTGTGGCATCCTGTTAAACCTGCAGTTGGGGCAAAAGCCAGGGTTGGGGTTTTTTTTTTGCTGCGTAATATGCCAAATAGTCCTCTGCTTATCTGTCCCATCTGCTTCCTATTCTAGACATGGTTTGTAAGGTCCACCTACATTCTTAACATTATATTTCCATCCATTCAAGTCCTCTTGCTTTCAAGGCCTTCCTCCTGCCCTGGCTCCTTCCTACAGTTAACCTGCTCCTTTTCCAATTGTGTGAAATGTGCATTTGTAGTAACAGGCTGAAATGCTTAACATAAGGTCAAGAAGCAACAGTAAGAACCAGACATGGAACAACCGATTGGTTCAAAATTGGGAAAGGAGTACGACAAGGCTGCATATTGTCACCCTGCTTATTTAACTTATATGCAGAGTACATCATGAGAAACGCCGGGTTGGATGAATCAGAGGTCGGAATTAAGATTGCTGGGAGAATTATCAACAACCTCCGATATGCAGACGATACCACCCTAATGGCAGAAAGCGAAGAGGATCTCAAGAGCCTCTTGTTGAGGGTGAAAGAGGAGAGTGCAAAAGCTGGTTTGAAACTCAACATTAAAAAAACGAAGATCATGGCATCTGGCCCCATCACTTCCTGGCATATAGAAGGGGAAGAAATGGAAGCAGTGACAGATTTTACTTTCTTGGGCTCCAAGATCACCGCAGACGGTGACTGTAGCCATGAAATTAAAAGACGCTTGCTCCTTGGGAGGAAAGCTATGGCCAACCTAGACAGCATAGTAAGAAGCAGAGGCATCACCTTGCCGACAAAGGTCCGTCTAATCAAAGCTATGGTTTTCCCAGTAGTAATGTATGGCTGTGAGAGCTGGACTATAAGGAAGGCTGAGCGCCGAAGAATTGATGCTTTCGAACTGTGGTGCTGGAGAAGACTCTTACGAGTCCCCTGGACTGCAAGGAGGTCAAATCAGTCCATCCTAAAGGAAATCAACCCTGAGTGCTCATTGGAAGGACAGATACTGAAGCTGAAACTCCAATATTTTGGCCACCTAATGCGAAGAGAAAACTCCCTGGAAAAGACCCTGATGCTGGGAAAGACTGAAGGCAAAAGGAGAAGGGGACGGCAGAGGATGAGATGGCTAGATAGCATCACGGATGCAATGAATATGAACTTGAGCGCAGGACAGGAAGGCCTGGCGTGCTATGGTCCATGGGGTCACGAAGAGTCGGACACGACTGAACGACTGAACAACAACAACAACAAATTACTTGGGATGTAAAGCTGTCAAACTCGTTATTTTTTAATAAATGGAAAACATGTGTTTTATGGCAGCATGATTATGATGATGGCTTTGTGAAAACTCTGTGGAGCTTCTTCAGAGGTTACAGACCTCTTTGGTAAAAACTGCTGTGGCCCATAGATATAAAACCCAGTGTGCAAACTATGTTGAAAAGCATTAAAATAATTTCCCCACTGTCTTGACAGTGCTTTTCAGATGGATCCCATTAGATGCATTTCACTGTGTGCTTTCGATACATGGAAAGAATGCTGGATTATTTCCTGCTAAGTGAGCCCCCATAATAAGCTCTAGTGCAAGTTATCCTTGTGTTAGAGGCTCCTTCACAAACTTAAATAGCTTATTCTAAAAAGGAGCGTCAACATTAGACTTAATCGCCACAGTGGGAAGTCAAAATAAAAAATGCACTGTGGGTTTGTATTATCTGACTTGTTGAAACAAACCCTTCCAAGAGAAAAATATGTGAAGCCAGTTGTCATGAAACAATAATATACATCCTGACAGCTCTTGAGGCCTGATGTATGAGGTGCTACTGGGATGATTTAAATCTTCTAAGAATGTGATGAAGAGGGGAGAAAAAACAAAATGAGGGGTTCTGATGTTTCCGACAGTGGGATACTTTCACAGTGGGGAATACTTATTTACCCAGTGGTGGGGTTGGGGACTTGTGGATTGGAAGGGCAGCAGGGCGAAGACCAAAGGAGTGTACGCGCATGTTAAACTGGAACATTCAAGCCCTTGGCTGGCAGGGGAGACGGAATGTTCCAACACAGAACTGATTTTGGAAGAAGGGGTTTGCTGCCTGCGGAGGAATGTTTAGTATTGTCTCTCTGTGTGTGTCTGTGTCTCTCTGTTTAAAATATTAAAACTGTGGGGTGGGGACTGGGGGAAAGAAGGAAAACAAACGTGTGGGCCTGTGTGTGGCTGACAAGTTAATAAGGGACAGATAATATTTCCAGCTGGAATTTGGGCACCATCAGTAACTTTTGCTGAAGTTGCGCTGAGAGAGACACAGTTTTGGCCATTGTCTGTGTGCTGGAAGTATATATTACAACATGAAAATGGAGACCATATACTGTAGTCAGCACATGAGTTTTCCCAAAGCAGAATGCGTTTTCCCGTGGTGTGAGGTCAAGCTGTACTAGCTGTGTCTCACATGGGAAACTTGTATCCAAGAGCAGAAAACTAATCATGATAGGTTGAGGTTTTTTTTAAGTCCCCAGTTTAGATGTTGCCTTTGCTATGAACTCGCTTAGGCAAGTTGTTTTCTCTCTGTCAGCCTCAGTCTTCCCTTCTGGAATATAGAGGTAGCAAGGTCTAGTCTTACAAGGTTGCTGTAAGGACTGTGGCAACATAATGTAAACTAAAGCACCATTAAGA
Organism: Heloderma suspectum; assembly: GCF_057233095.1. Lineage (NCBI taxonomy): Eukaryota > Metazoa > Chordata > Lepidosauria > Squamata > Helodermatidae > Heloderma > Heloderma suspectum. Next base: position 37,094,745 of record NC_139459.1, on the reverse strand, counting down.
ATTCCAATGCTCTGCTAATTACATACAGTTCCCAGCATGGGGTTGGATCTACCAGTAGCTCTTCTGCAAACAGAAGGGCTCATTTCATCTGTGGAAGGTTTCTGATCCAGCAGACCATTTCCACTCAGTCCTTGCCTCCCCGAAAAATCTGCTTTGGAGGGTTGCAGGATCCTCCGGAACTGTGAGGGGGAAGGTGGTGCTGGGGACTGCAAACAAAGGCTTTGTTCTCATGGAGCTTTTATCCCGGGACTGAGATTGCTCCTTCGCAGAAGTTCACAGGTTCTTTACATGAGGCTGTTAATCTCCAAGGTGTCTCCTGTGCTAAATGCCCTTTGTTCTGTTTTTAAATAGAGAGCATATAATGAGCTATCAGATTATCCCGTTGTGTTCTGCTTGAGTTCCCTCCATGAAAAGAGGAAAAGTGGCAAGATGAGGAGTGAGATCAATGAAAGATAATGGAAGACTAGGATACAGGGAGAAGGAGGGGAAAGGAGAAGGGGGAAAGGAAGCACATGAAAAGGGAGGAGTTGTGATCCTGCATTTAAAACGGAAGCAGAAAGCCCCGTTTTAAATGCAGGATTTTAGGCTGGTGCAGAGATGCCCAAAGAGGGGAATTGGCAAAGATCACCTCTCTCCCTTTCTGCTGGTGGCAGCTTTCTGAGTGGAACTCAGATCAGGCAAGAGGCCTAATACAGCCACTGTGCTCCGGCTAGTTCCGTCGTGCTCACAGGACTCGCTGCTTGAGCAACAGGAGCGCTTCTGACAGTAATTTCAGAAATGAGCAGAAATGCTTGTTTACGGATCAGGGCAGGTTAGCAGAGCTCCCTCCTGCAAGCTCCACTGAACTGCCCTGTTCTGGAAATGAGTGTTTTGCTGGTTTCTGATGGCTGTAGGATCCGCTATCTTCCCGTTGTGTTACTGGTGGGTTCCATTAGCATGCAGGCAGCATTGGATACTGTCCAGTGTTCCCACAGGTTGAAAAGACCCTGGGTCCAAATCGAAAGGTTTTACACCAAATCATGAGAGACCTACAACTAATTCTTGAGAATGATCCTACTCTCAGGAATGCAACTGGAGGAGAAGCCTGTGTTTGCATAAAGGCAAAAGACCCTCACTTGATTCAGAGCTAGGAGCCAGGTTTTGCGATGAATCCAAATGCCAGCTGTGCCCCTTAATCAACAGTAACAAAGTAATTAGTGGTCCTAGTGGTGTGATCCATTGCACCCAGGGTACTTACACCTGCATGTCAACTGCTGTTGTATACCTGATACCATAGAAGTGCCTTCTGGCAGTATATACTGGACAAACGAGCTTGACTTCAAGGCAAAGAGTGAAAGGACATAAATCAGTGATAAAGACCTAAAACATTATGAACCCTGTGAGTGTTTTAAGCTCTGTGGTCAGAAATGGAACATGAGATAGCAGAACAGGAACTCATGCTAAGATCTGATAATATCAGTCTCACTTTGAACAGAGATTATGGGTTTTATACATTCTACAGAGACACACAGTTTTTAGTTATTTTCCATTTTTTCATGCTGTGCTTAATACCGCTGATATATAATTGGTACCTCCTAGATGAAGATGCAGTGTTCACTCTCTACCTGCCTGTAACTGACTGGCCCACCTTGCTTCTGTTCATTACTGCAGCTGATGAAGTATGTTTTACCTACAACAGCTCATGCAGAAAACCTAAATTAAACTATTAGGTATTCTAAAAGATGCTGTTTTATTCTCCTATTGGCCTAAATGTCTTATTAGAGCAAAAATTTTGTTTAGTATATTTGTGTCTAACCCTTGGTCCTCACAGCTACCCCATAAGGAAGGCTTGAGGGAGAGATGGTAACCTGTTCAGGGCTACCCAGTGCGCTTGGCCGAATCTGGGTTATGTAACTCATATGTGAAGATCTTTATGTTGACCTGGTTTGCACGTAACACCAATTCATGGGCTAAACAACCATGAATTGGTGGGACTGCACAGGAGCAAGCAAGCGCACTGCCTCCTGCCTGCCACTTCTGCGTTGCATCTGCTTTTCGAAACATCCCAGGAACACCCCGTTCCTAGGTTGTTAGTTGTGATGTCCAAGCCTGGCACTCTGTGTTGCTGAGGATTAAACAACCCAGGGTTTGAACCCAACAACAAACCATGGGTTCAAACTTTGTGTTGTTTAATCCTCAACAACCCAGAGTGCCAGGTTCGTATGTTGCTACTAACAATCCAGGAACAAGCGTGCTTGGTTACTCTCAGCCCCAACACCCCATGTGTTGTTACTGCCTTTTCTTTTTTTAACAAAGGAAGCTTGCAGCCTATGTCGAATGCTTAATGACTTTTACACAAGAAAAGGTAACAAATATGTGCCCACTGTCTTGTTTTTCAGACTGTCGTTTTACTCTGGACATTCCTCCTTCTCCATGTACTGCATGCTGTTTCTAGCAGTAAGTATATTCTTTACCAGTCAGTTATGGTGTTAAAAAAAAAGTCTGCTTATGTTGCAATAGCGTGAAGCTGAAACATTTGCGGCATCAGCATTTCCTTGAGGCTGTTTGTGCAAGGGGAAAACATTAAATGAAAAATATTCTGGTGGGACGGGGGGTGTTTGCTTTGCTTTGACAGAACGTTGGAATGTTTGGCCGTTGTGTTTTAGGTGGCTTACTCTGAATTGTGCAGGCTGCTTATAGGTCAAAAGAACATGTAGTCAAGAAGAGGATAAAGCTAGCTAGCTCACATTTTGGCTTTTTCATACTCTGATTTTGGAGGATCCTGCCCCCCCCCCCCCCACAACTCACCTCATTCAGTAGGGTCTCCTGTCTCTTTGTGTAGCATTTTCATGGGTCTGAAGGGGATGCCTTGGGAAGGAGAGGGCAGGGAAGTCCACTTCTGCCAGTGCAGCTGATTCAGCTTAAATCTGGATCCAACCCATTGAATCTGTGTGGAAGGTAAAGTTCAAGGGTTGGGGCTTTTTTTGCCACCGTTGGTGGAAGACATGATAGAAGTCTACAAAATTATGCATGGTGTGGAGAATGTGGATAGGGAGACATTTTTCTCCCTCTCTCAAAGTATTAGAACCTGGGGCCATCATATGTAGGTGATTGGTAGGAGATTCAGGACAGATAAAAGGAAGTACTTCTTCACACCATGCATAAAACTATGGAATTCGCTACCACAGGGTGTAGTGATGGCCACCAATTTGGATGGCTTTAAAAAGGGCTTGGACAAATTCCTGGAGGAAAAAGATATCAATGGCTATTGGTCCTGATGGCTATGTGCTACCTCCAGCACCAGAGGCAGCGAGCCTATGTACACCAGTTGCAGGGGAACATGGGTGAGAGGGTGCTGTTGTGCTCAGGAACTTGCGGGTTCCTGGTTGACAGCTGGTTGGTCACTGTCTGAACAGAATGCTAGACTTGATGGACCCTTGGTCTGATCCAGTATGGCTCTTCTTATGTTCTGATCCAGCATGGCTCTTCTTATGTTCTTATGAAGTCCCTGCATAAGCAGAGAGCACAACCCAGAATCACTTGTGACATTTCAGAAGAAGCTGGAACAAACTTGGTTATTGTGGAGCAGGGGTTCCCAATGCGGCTCCCGTGGGTTCCTCCAGCCACACCCACGAAGCTCTCCCCTCCCTGCTGCCTTCACAAATATTGTTTTAAGAAAAGCCTTGGAAAATATTAGGGCAGCTTTTTCTCTACCTTTCTAGCCTTTGCTCTTTCTCTCCCATCTATCCTTTTCCTTGCTATTTCCCCCTCCTTCCTAGTCTTTAGCCTTGTTATTTCTCTCCCCACTACCTCTTTAGCTCACTGTTTCTCTCCCTCCTAGCCTCTAGCCTTGCTCTTTCTCTACTCTTTTGTCTTGCTGTTTCCCCTTCCCTCCCAGACTTTCACTTAGCTATTTCTCTCCTCACCTCTTTACCTTGCTGTTTCTATGCCCCCCCCAGCCTCTAGCCTCACTATTTCTCTCCCCCGCCCTTCTTTAGCTCACTTTTGACTAGCTAGGCCCCCATGGCAGCCATTATGTGACTAGCCACGTCTTCTGTGGGAGCCATTTTGTGGTGGTGCCCACAGCAGTTCCTCAAATTCCCAAATGTTGTGAAGCATTAGCCATGCTGGCAGTGATAAAAGAATTTGGACTCGCACAACACTTCTGATCTGGAAGGCACCCCTTGAATTGTGCCACCTTGGGCAGCTGCCTACTCTGCCAGTGTGGCTGAGCCAACATTGGAGAGGCAGGACGCAGCTGCTGCCACTTGTCTGAAGTTCAGGCATTCCAAGCAAGCAGCATGGCTATGTAGTCATCAGTGTGGTCAGGCTCCCTCTGCAGGTAGAGACTCTCTCTCTTTCCTCCATCTCCTGCAAGCCGGATCAAACATGTGAGAAGCAGCAGGGCTGACTCAGGCAGCTTACTGTTGGATGGGGGCAGCAAAGAGGCGTCTCTTTCTCACCTAGTTGAGACATGTGGGCCTTCTCTTCATAGATTCATAGAATAGTAGGGTGGGAGGGGGCCTACAAAGCCATTGAGTCCAACCCCCAGGCTTCCTGGCTTCATGCTTACCCTGGGGCGGTGCTGCCACCAGCTGCCTTGCCTCTAAACCAGCCTTCCCCAACCGGGAGCCCTGCAGATGTTTTGGACTTCAGTTCCCATCAACCCTTCCCACATGGCCAGTGGTGCTAGTTCCTGTTGCTCCAGCAGTGGGTCCCGTGAGTGCAACAGAACCAGTGGCAGCACAGTGGCTGTATTAGATTCTGCCTCTTGCCTGTTTTGAGTTCCACTCAGAAAGCGGCCGCTAGCCAAACGGGAGGGCAGTGATCTTTGCCAATTCCCCTCTTTGTTTGCAGTCCCCAGCACTACCTCCCGCTGGTGCTCCAGCTGGTTCCATTGCACTCATGGGACCCGCTGCTTGAGCAACAGGAACTAGCGCTTAAGGTCATAGTCACTCTACCCAGGACCTATCTCTCAAGAACAAACTGGTGCATCATCCAGGAAGTCAAGTCAAAGTCAAAACATCTGGAGAGCACCAGGTGGGGGAAGGCTGCTCTAGGCTGAGCATGAGGCACAGTGGTGCAGTGTGGGCGATGGAGGATGCAGGGCAACCTGCTTCCACTGTAAGCAAATCAAGGAAGGAATGGGAGGGAATATGTCCATCAGAAGTCTAACAGGCTTCAATAACATACATGTTGGTCTGTAGTTGCCACCCAGTCTTGGCAAGGTATGTTCTAGCAATTTGTTGTTATTTCCTTTTGGCCAATAGAGAAGTAACTTCCAAAGTGGATGGGACAACCTAATCAAAATGGGAAACTTCAGCTTCATGTCTGTGTATTTAAGCAAATAACAGCAGAGGGGGGAAAGCCTGAAGTCTCTTAGTGAGGCATGTAGGAATGGATTTCATAAATTATTTCCAGCATGGCTCTGTGGATATCTTGTGGATTTATTATAGCTTAGAAAGCTTACCCTTTTTACAGCAGTGTGATTTAATTTTTTATAGAAATGCTTCTTGCTATAGGATTGTTCATCAGGATGGGGGGAGTAGGTTGGGTTTTTTTTTAAGTGCACTTGTACCCCTTTACCAGGCCACAATCTCCATTTGCAGGATTTGTTTTACTATCTCTGTCCAATAAAATTTTAAAGTGTTTCAACTCCCAACAGAATGATAAGTTTAGTCTTCTAACCTATAATAATTTATGAAATGTCCCCCCGCCCGCCCCCTTTTGGTTGGGAACATTACTTCAGCACTGACTGATTCCTTCCTGGAACTAGATCCCTTTGTTTTGTTCTTGGAACACATGAGTTGTATGGATCCAAGTCACCTTCGTTGCAGTGTCTGGAATGAAAGTCATGGAAGTGGCGACACAAACTACAGTGCTGTCTTACATGTCTGCTGGCCCTTTCTGATTTTACCTATGTAAAATAACTGCTCTGTGAAGCTTTCTTATGTTCCCATAGCATTGCCCCTTCTGCCATCGTCCCTTCTGCCATGGCAGTTGCTCTCCAAGTAGAGGTGTTTCCTGGTACTGGAAAATCTTCAACTGGAGATGCTTGGGACTGAATCTGGGTCTCTTAAATGTGCAAAACGTTCTCTAATACTTAGCTATGAGTCAGTAGTTTCGATGCAAGGAGCATTGTATGTGTACTAGCTTACCCCTATCTAAGGATGTACTTAGTGCTTAATATAAGTTGAGGACTGGACCCAAACTAGAAAGATGAGGAATTCCCATGACCATTTTTACATGATGAAATGAACAGGAGTTCACACTTCTAGTAGATTTTGGTGTGCTGAGTTGGTCTTGTAAATGCTGAAGTGCATGTCTGGATCGCAACTGGCCACATCCTGAAATATCTTTTGAAAAATGCATTGAATCAGTATTACTATCATATTGGTATTAGTATTTATTAGTTGCCTATAAACTAGTTCTCTAGATATGGTGCAACCATTTTTAAACAGAAGAATCGTACAATAAATCTAAAAAATGTAGCATTGATAAATCTAAAAAATGGACTCAGTGAGACAGAGCACCTTTTATCCACCTAGGCCGATATACCAACTATGCTCTTATCTGGGCGGAGATAGCCTAGTGACAGTTATCCATGCTCTGGTAACCTCTCGTCTGGATTACTGCAATGCATTATATGTGGGGCTGCCTTTGAAAACGGACTGGACAGCAAGATTGTTAATGGGGACTGGCCAACATGATCATATCATGCCAGTACTTTTCCAGCTGCACTGGTTTCCAGTCCATTTCCGGGCCTAATTCAAAGTATTCAGAGCCCTAAAAGGCTTGGGGCCAGGTTATCTGAAGTATCGTCTCCTCCCATATGTTCCTGCTCAGACCCTAAGATCATCTTTAGGGGTCCTTCTGCGGGAGCCCCTGCCAATGGAAGTGAGGTGGGTGGCTACCAGGAAGAGGGCCTTTTCTGCTGTGGCACCCTGGCTGTGGAATGAGCTCCCTAGAGAGGTTCGCCTGGTGCTTACGTTGTGCTCTTTCCAGTGCCAGATAAAGACCTTTTTATTTTCCCAGCATTTTAACATTCTAGTCTTTTCGCTTTGCTGTTTTAAATCTGTTACTGTATTTTAAATCTCTGTATTGCTGCTAGGTTTTATTCTGGTTTTATTTTCATACTGTAGTTTTAAGCTTTTATAGTTTATAGTGTTTTTATGCTGTACTTTGTAATTTTAATTTTTGTGAACTGCACAGAATATACTGCTTTTGGGGCGGTATAAAGAAATGAAAATATAGCAATACAAAAGTCAACACGATGAAATACAATACAACATGTAGAGCTAAAAACAACCTCTCTCTGGGGAGAACATTCCATAACTAGAGGGCACCACTGAATAGCCTCTCTAGTAGCCATCATTCGAACTTCAGAATGATATCCAGGTACAAAGTTGTGATCTGGAAATGTGCTGGAGAATTCTGAAGATGGTTCAGCTGGTCAGAATAACTAAAAAGGCTAACTGCTTGAATTTGCCCTTTTTTTTTGTTTTTGCAGTGAATTCTTAAAATCCAGAAATCTGTTACTATGTTTGTAACCTTATTCCTCTGGCCTTGCAGCTTCATCACAGCAACTGTGTACATAATGCTTTACGAAGAACAGGTATGACAGGTCCCTATCTCAAAGGGCTTACAATAGAAAATTAGACATGTAAAGAACAACCTTCCTCATTCTGTTAGAAGTCCGGTTATTAAAGGCAACAGCATGGCTTCGAATCTCAGTCCTCACTTGGCCATGGAAGCTCACTGGGTGACGTTGGGCCAGTCACAGACCCTTGGCCCAACCTACCTCACAGGGTTGTTGTTGTGAGGATAAAATGGAGAGGAGGAAGATTATGCATGCTGCCTTGGGTTCCTTGCAAGAGGAAAAAAGGTGGGATATAAATGCAATCAATCAATCAATCAATCAACAAACAAGAACATTTTATTTATTTAAAGTATTTATATGCAGCTTTTGGGGCCTGAGAAAGTGACTACTGAAAGTCAGTGTTAAAAGTAACAATAAATTAATGCATAAAATAAATAACCACACTACTTAATTAAAAAACAACAACAGCAAAGAAAAACTTAAAAGCATACATTAGCTATAGTACTGGCAAAAAGCAGCAATTTCGCTGCTTTAAAAGAAGGCGCATGTTCCTTCCAAACAAGGCAAGTGGGAAACGGGCACCTTCTTTTAAAGCAAAGTTGCTGCGTTTTTGCCACCACTACAGTGTCCATTTCAGCAAGGTGGCAGGGTCATTGGGGTGGGTGGGTGCATGTCTACCCCTGTTGTAGAGAGAATGTTTAGGCCCCAAGGCCTCTAACCAATCTCAAAGTCCACCTTGCTGGCATGGCTGGAGCCAAGATATACCTTGGAATCCCAGAACAGCATTGTAGGTCAAGGCAAGGTACGCAGTGGGTTCTTCTGCATCCTTTTAGTCCGTTTTTTTCAACTCCCCCCACCTCCCTGCCTATTATCCATGCCACCTCCAATGCAGCAAGTTTGCTACACAGCTGCACCGTTTGGCTGAGCTTCATTTTCTTATGTAAACATTAGACCTCCAGTCAGACAGACATCACCCTCGGCAGCTTAACAATGCGTTCTAGTTATGGCGTGCTAAACATGTCGAACTTCTTGCAATTTCTCCCTGTCTCACATGGGTCTTAACTAGGATGAGCTAGAAAGAGCCTTGGGAATTTCTGTGGAATCTGTCTCTGCTAGGAATGCTCTCGATCCTGAATGAGTTAGTGGCTCAGCCTTGCGCAATAAGGAAGGGCTTACCCTACGGGTGGTTCTGCCTATTAAAGCAACTTGCCGCTTACAAGATGCAGATGTGATTGCCTGTGTCTCTGTATAGACATTTCATGGCTCCCAGCTTTCCCACGTGGCAACGCAGAACTCTGCCACTGGCCCCGTGTCAAGTCTGATGCATCTGATAACCTGTTTTAAATGTTCTTTCCGACCGGCTTCATCTGGCTGTTTGCACGCTCGACTCCAGCTGCAGTTGTGTGCTGCTCGTGACTTCCCAGTTCCTAACATGTGGCATTACTCACACTGCTTGGGTTAATCATAACCAGACGCTTGAAACTTCAGCCTCTCGAGGGCTGGAGGAATCTGATGTATGCTAGTGTGACCGACAGCGCGCACATATGAAAACAAAAAGCCAGCCTGAAAGGATATGGTTGTGCAACTAGCCACATTGACAACTAGATTATAGCTCTGCAGGCCTGCTGAAGAAACCAACAGAGACCCAACCTCCCCTCCATCCAACTCTGCATTCACTTCTCCTTAACGTCCTCCCTATTGCAAAAAGGTGCAGCTTGTTTTCGGAGGGAGTGTTTGCTCTGCCCTGCTGGCTGATCCCACAGCTTGTCAGTTACTTAAAGCAACTTGCTGAACCACAAACCCAGGCTTGTAACGGCCACTGCCTGTGTCCATGTGGTAAGTCCTATCATGAATGTTTCTGGGGTTTTAACCGCTTCCCCTCCAGTAATACTGACCCTGCTGTAATAGGCAATATAGACCTGCTTAATGTGTGTGCAAACTTATTTTGCAGCACCTTGTTTACACCTGACTTCTGGGGCACAGACCATAGAGGAAGTAATTGGGGCAATGGGTCACTGAGTCGAGAGCAAAGATGGGGATGGGCACATGCCCCCCTCTGCCCCCCTGCATATTTGCTGACTTATTCCCAGGAGTCAGAAATACCTGGAGGTGTGTAAATTGAACTAAAGAGGCTTTATTTTCTGTAGTACCCTCTAAAAGAATGTTTTTATTACATTTCTACTTTACACTTAACAATAAGAAGCAACACTATCAACATGAGATCGCCATTAATACACTCCGACGAGACTGAAAGCACATTTCAGGAGGGCGGCATGCTAGGATAATCTGCCTAATCTTTGTCCTCTTTACAGAGGGGAGAAGCTGAACTGATTAATCCCCCTCTCTTGAGTCCTTTCCACTATTGACTGATTTATTTTTTTGGAGCTCTGTACATGTGACCAAGCAACACCACTGCTTGATTGACTGATGTACTCAAGTGTGTTCTGTTAGTTTGTAAGTTTTGTAAAGTGCTTTGAGTGCTTACCACAGGAAAGGTCGCCCAGAAATTCTAAACATACATGAATGAATACCACTGTAGTTGAGCACCACTGTTGATCAGATAAAAGGAGTTAACTATTCTGACAGTATTCTGTTGATGTGCTTAACTCTTCTTTGGTCTGATGTGCATCTCTCTGCAATCAGTTGGCAGATGTTCCCTGCCCAAATTCCAGGAATCCCCCGCCCCCTGCAATTGGTATAGCATGAAATAGTGCAGGGATGCACAACCACTTTCAGCCCAAGGGCCAAATTCCATTTTGGAGAAGCTCTTGGGGGTTGTATTCCAGTGGTGGGTGGCGCTGTAGGCAAACGGGGGTTAGGCCAAAGGCAAAAGCGATGGGGCCAAAAATAGCAGCATATTTTAGCTTAAAGCTCTTGCTGCCAGGAACGAAGCCTTAGGAGAGGCATTTCAGCTTTTTAGAGTGGGGGAAAACTGCACAAAAGCTTGGGAAATCACCACACCATCAGTGGTTTGAGGAAAGGGGGTGTGGTGTGGCCATCTGGGGAACCCTGGAGGGACCAGATTTGGTCCCCCAGGCCTGACGTTCTGCACCACTGCTATAGGGGCTAAGCTGTCATGAAGTCCTCAGTGCCTTTCTTGCCTCTCTTCACTACATGGCCTTGTGCAAGCTACTCTATCGTCTTTCTGCAGTATGAGGAAATATTGGCCTATCTTACTAGGCTGTTGTAAGAATTACAAAGTGATGAATGTGAAGCTTTTTGAACAATATAAAGCACTATATAAATGAATAACACATCTAGATGGCCACAAGTTGCCCACCCTGATGGTATACTTGTTCATAAAATATCTAGCAATAGCCATATGCTGTAATATTGTAGTTTCAGCAGTGAGTGGATATATACCATAATAGTTGTACGTTTCTGTCAGTTTTCATGTATGATCCTATATACGTGTAAATCATGATTGCCCACAGATTGGGAAGGATCATTGTATGTCACAGTCGTCTTTTTCTACTACTACGACTACTTCTACTACTTCTTGTTGTTAGTTGTTGTTGTTGTTATGGAATTCACTCAGTTCCTACATGGAAGTGACTTTTTTGTAGAAATATACTTGGGTGTAAAGCAATCCTTGAAAGGAGCAGAGAGGAAAACACAGATCAGCCCTTTGTTTTGGGTTCCCTCCTATCAGGTTTAGGGTTGGGTCATTTGCTGCCAGCCCCCGCTCTTCCACCAAGCTGTGTAGTCAGCTGGGAAGCACACAAAACTCCCAGCCCATTATTTATATTTGTTAGACCGGTTAGGAGCAAAGTTACTTGGGTAATGCTGCAATCCTATACATACTTACCTGGGAGTAAGTAAGTCCCATTGAACTCAGTGGGGCTTACTTCTGAGTAGACATGTATAGGATTGCACTGTAAGTCAGGCTTAGGACTTATTAAGGACTCTCCACCAGTTTCTCTCTTGTTTTGATGGGACTGGAGTGCTCTGTTATGTTTTTAGAGACTGGGAACCTGCTAGGCTGGAGAGCAATTGCTTGACATCGGTGAACAGAGTAGCACAATTGCAGCCCTATATTGGTGAATGACCAGCCACTATTGCATTAGGCACAGTCCAAGATACTTTGGGGTATTACTGTGGTTGGTTAGGAAATTTTCTTAACTCCTAGAGTTAAGTCTTTCTCATCCTGAAGATAACACTGGATGAACATTGTCAGCATCTTTAGTATCGCTCAGTCTTAGGCTAGAAGTGCTGTCCTGGATTTTAGGACATGTCAGTGCAAAAATGAAGGAACTGAGGAAGAAGTATATGTGCCGGTTCTTATTTTGGCTATTCAGTAGCCTTACTGGGAGGGAAATTCCTGCCAGATAACAGAATATTCGTGCTGCTATTCCCATTGGTCTGAACACCGCCAGCATGCCTTGCGAATATCGAAGGCTGACACCTAGTGCATGGGAACGCTTCAACTGAGTGAGCTAATGATGGTTCCCCCTCCCCCTTGCTTCCTTACAGGGTACAACAGGCGGGCTGCAAGGGGTTGCCTGTATTTCAAGGGAACCAAATGAAGGGAGCGATTCATACTCCTGCATATTTCCCTGTGGACAGTTGAGGGAATGTAGTCTCTTCTTTGGTTGGCATAATTGGGGCAATGATTTTGGAATAAAATGCAAAACAGACCTTTTAAAAGATGGGGGGGGATATCAAATTGCTGAATAATCATTCTTTTTTAAGGTGGGGGGGGGGAGGAAAACTCTAGCAATATATTAAGGTACATGAACCTGGTTTAAGATGTGGATTTGATCCTTCCTCAGCTTTTTGGAATTTAAGTTCTGGTTAGCTGGGCAGCTGTCCTGAATCTTACTGACTCAGGAATGGAAAGATTTACTTGACGTGGAAATTGGACATGTCCTTGCCTATGAAAATGCAGCTGTCGTCTTGTCTTTAGCGTTGCATTTATTGAAAATGGTCTATTTCTTCACGCCCCTCCCCACAACACTGAAAAATGAAAATCCTGTAGAGGTGGTTCATGACTTTCTGATCTTCTAGGGGTATGTATGTATGTATTATATTTTTAAACTGCCCAATAACCCAAATTCTTCAGGTACAATATATTAAAACATAAAATACAACAAATAAAACAATGAATAAAACCAGCACATAATAAAACCAAGATAAAATCAGCAGCAAAGAGTAAAAACACTACATACATAAAACCAAAATGAAACCAGCAGCAATAAAAGTGCAGTGACCTAAAAGCACTAAAAAGGTTCTTAAATGCCTGGGGGAATAAAAAGTTCTTCACTTGGTGCTGAAAATACCATAATGCAGGAACCAGGCAAGCCTCTCTGGGGAGGGCATTCCACAGGTGGGGTGCTACCACTGAGAAGGCCCTCTCCTTAGTAGCTACTTGCCTCACCTCATTTGGCGGGGGTTCCTGGAAAAGGGCCTTAGATGATTATCTTAGTGTCTGGGTAGGTCAATATGAGAAGGAGATTCTCCTTTAGATATTCTGTAACTTAGCCACTTAGGACTTTAATGCTAAAACAAGCACAGTATATCGGGCCTGGAAATGGTCTGGCAGCCAGTGCAGATGACAAAATATGATCACATAATATGATCACATCAGCCAGTCCCATTTAGCAGTGTAGCCTCCCTATTTGGACTAACTGAAGTTTCCTACCCGTTTTAAAGGCATCCTCGGTATAATGCATTGGTATCGTAGGAGAGAGGGCCATGTGGTCTTGGATAGCACACTGAGTAGCTGTCAGTCATCAAGTTGTACCCAGAATAGAGGTTCATACTGAACCAAATACTGCAGAGGGCAGTTGACTATGTATGTCCTTTGCTGGGCTTTGGGTCAAGAATCCAAATAGATATGACTTGCATGCCTGATATTGACATCATCATAATCTGTACCATTCATGCTGTGCAAATATGGGCCCTTTGTTGCTACAGAATTAAGAGTTCCTTACAGAATCAAACTCCCGTTAAGCCTCCTTTAAACTTGTTGCCTCGTAATTTAAATAAACAAACACCTGAACTACTTACTCAATGGGTAATGCATTGCAGTGTGTTACCAGGAAGGTTAGTAGATAACCTTGTTTTTTCATTGAGATGGTTCATATGTTTGTCTTAAACTAAACAGAACATAAGATTCCTTGCCATTAACTGTCACCGTACAAATATAGTTGTTAAAGAGAAGGGAGTGCAGTTCTCCTTGCTGCTCATGGAAGCCTGTGAGACTCTTTGACAGAGCAAATGTGTTGCAGTCCCATGTCTTGGCAGTACCTTGACATGTGCCCAGCCTTGCATGTTTAGAGCAGGAGCCTGCATTTTTCTTTTATACCAGCTTGTCTTCTCATGCATACTGATGAAATAATTTGTGGCATGTTGGTGACGGGTGGGGGAAGAAACCATACAATCCACCCAACTTCCCTAGTTGCTCATTTGGCTTTTACTCTCCATTGGTGAGAAGGCAAGTGGCTGTTTAGCACTGTTGAACCAGCTAGAGCCAGGGGAGGTGAACCTTTTCAAGCCTGAGGGCCAAATTCTATTTTGGAGAAGCTCCTGGGGCCACATTCCAATGGCGGATGGGCCAAAGGCATAGGAACATAGGAAGCGGCCTTATATGGAGTGAGACCATTCGTCCAACTAGTCCAGTATTGTTGCTCTCCAAGGATTCAGGCACGATTCCTTCCTAGCCCCACCTTCCAATGCTGGGGATTGAACCTGAGACCTGCTGCATGCAAAGCGGGTGCTCTCCCACTGAGCTACACCCCCAACAAACGGGGGAATACAGATGGCAAGAGGGACGGGTCCAAAAATGCCAGCATATTTTAGCTTAAATCTCTTACTGCCAGTAGCTAAGACTTAGGAGAGACATTTCAACCTTTCAAAATGGGGGAAAAAACTGCACAAAAGCCTGGGAAACCACCAAAGAATTAGTGGGTAAGGGAAATGGCTCATGGCCATTTGGGGAACCCCAGAGGGCCGGATTGGGACCCCAGGCCTGAGGTTCTACACCCCTGAGCTAGAAGAACAGAGCTGTGCACAAGGGTATATGTCTGCCCCCACTTCCCTAGCCTATAAATCTGTGATCTTGGAAAGAAGAGACAAGAGTGACAGAGAACCTCTTCTCTTCTGAGAGCTAAAAAGGTAAGCAAGGTTGTGCTATTTCCTCCTTCTGCTTCATGTTACCGCATGCACAATAGACTTAAATGGTAGCAGAAGCCAAAGGTATCAGAGAGGAGGTAGAGGGAATCCAGCTGTATTCCACGGGAGAATTAAGGTCTCATCCAAAGCTACATGCACAGCTGTTTGTTCCCTCACTGACTCCAGCATCCTGAAGAGAAGCAGAGGTGAAGCCATTTGCTGAAATGAACTATTAGTGGATCAAATTTGCATAAGAGGCAAATTATGTGATCCTGGATATGACAACCCTGAATTTAATCCCCTTATTTGATGATGATGATTTATTACTGTAACTATGGTCTTGGGTGTCTAATGTATACCAAAATATTAACGATTAGATGACAGCACACAACCAGGTCTTTATTGTGCCCCTGTTGGGTGTAGAAACAAGCCACCTTATCTGCTGACTGGGGACTTCGCTCCAGGGCCAGCTGTGGTGTGATTCTATAGTCTGTATCTATCTTTAGCTGTAGTTTAGAATTAGATGCTCAAGCACCTGTCAGGTTCGCTATTAACCCAAAGGTCTGGGCCCTGTCAAAAGGAGTGACAGATATCTCTTCCTAAGCTGGGAACTAGCTGTGAAATTATATAATTATTCTTTTTCCTAGGCTAAAAAGGGTACCTGTGCAATGCCTGTATCCTCTTACACCCCCCACAAAAGCAGGGCTAATAGCAGCTTGTTTTTTAAAAAAGCAAAAATGAACAACCTCCCCAAGCATTGCTGGCTTGAGCAAAATCTGAGCCCCCTGCAGCTGCTTTTAAGTGTGTTTTTAAAAGAAGAGAGTTAAAATCACAGCTCTCCTGTGTCATGTCTGTTTTGGCCCTTACTGAAACACAGATCTGTATCTGTTTCCGTACTGTAATCTTTGTGTTCGGTAACGTCTGTTACTTAGAGTCTATAAACCATGCTTTAATCCTATCTGAGGTGCTTGAGGAGCTACCTCTGTATAATGATCCTTTACTATTTTCATGTGCATAAACTATATCAAATTCATAGTCACAGTGGGTACATTTGCCTAATTATGGGTTCAGAGCCAATCAGTGGGCAACACAAAGCCTAGTTTATCCAGAGATTTAGGGAGTGTGTATCAGTGTTCTAGGTCTGCCTTTGTACGTTGTCTGCTTAAGGTCTGCTTAGTTGTAACTTTCTTGTATGGAGAAGTACTGGCGTGCATGTGAAAGCTGATAGCGCGTGTGCCTTTTTTGCTTCACTTAACCTGCAGTGTGTACAAAGTGAAGAAGCTGTGTATGTGAATGTATGTATGTATGTATGTTGTTGTTGTTCAGTCGTGTCCGACTCTTTGTGACCCCATGGACCATAGCACGCCAGGCCTTCCTGTCCTGCGCTCTCTCCCGGAGCGTGCTCAAGTCCATATTCATTGCATCAGTGATGCTATCTAGCCATCTCATCCTCTGCCGTCCCCTTCTCCTTTTGCCTTCAGTCTTTCCCAGCATCAGGGTCTTTTCCAGAGAGTTTTCTCTTCGCATTAGGTGGCCAAAATATTTGAGCTTCAGCTTCAGGATCTGTCCTTTTATATTTTCCTTGGTTGTGCATTTCCTTGTGGAAAATAGCTTGTGAGGCTGCCGCACAGTGCTTTAAGAGCCTGTCTTATCATGGCTTCCATTCTGTGAAAAGCACCTGTTTTGTTCACCCTTTTCTGCTTAGAAGCCTTGGTGGCAGTGGTGAGCTGACCTATTGTGGTGTTATAACTGAAAGGAATCTCTGTGTGGTATTTTCCTCCCTCTCCCAAAGGGCTGTGTGACCTGATAGACACAATGGAAAAGCTTATCCTCCTCATCTGTGCAGAAAAATGCTGTAAGACTTCAGTTTTCTTGCTGTTAATAATTACAAATACAAATGTAAGGCCACTTTTGAAGCAGCTTGTGTTCATTATTATGGTCTGAGGGAACGTCACAAGCAGTTCTCTGAGCTGAGGGGATGAAAAGGTATGGGTAGACTCAAATGAAAAACACTTGTAAAATACCTCATCTCTTGTCCCTTGCCCCCACACCCTTAGGTTAGTCTAGCCAACCGTTAGTCTAGTAACAAATGAGGCTTCCGTGGTCTGATTCACCCTAAAGATGAGGCATGGCTTGGAGTGTATTCTGTGTGAAAGGACTGGTGCACAACCTATTGGACCCGCCTATCCCAGCTGTGTGGGATTATTCTACTTTGCAGTGACGAAATGTTTTTTAAAAATACTTTTGTCAGTCACTCATTCAGCAGGGTCAATTTATACTCTGACACCCTGATGACTTTAAAGTGTTTAGGGAGCTTCACAAACAATGTATTTCCTATATGGATATCCCATCCATGTAAGAAATTGTATGTACTCCAGGTGTTCTGTAATTTGGGATGCACACACATCTGTTCTGCCATGCACGCATGCCATAGGAATTAGCTCCTCATTGGAAATGCATCATCTGTGCGAAGCAGCCTTCAGAATGGTAGGTAGTTGATGAGTTTTTCTCCTTCTATGGATGTTAACTAGTTACTACTTTTAAGGTATTTGCTAAAAACAGCCACTGCCTTACCTCTTAACCGGACACATGCAATACATAATTCATATGCTTCAGTCTGTAGAAACAAGGTGTGTGTTAACTATCAGCAGAAAGCTGAGGAATGGTGTAGCAACTGTAAAGAAGGCCATGGAGATCTAAGTCTGCTTCATAAATGGTTTCAGGAATCTAACTTCTGCCAAGTTTTAGTCAATGTTATATGTTCAGTCCTTTCTCCCCCTCCTGCCTCCATTCCATTGAGGACCATATTGATGCCTGAAATTAGGACTAACTAGATCTTATCCCAGCAGGGGAAAATCAGGACTAAGATTCAGAAAGCTACTTTAAACAGAGTTTGGTGTTTAGTGGGACTTTTTTGCCTTTCTTAATGGCAGGCTCCAGATAATATAACCTGTCGCTGAAACTGCCTTTGGTTTCAAAAGCAGTTTGCTGTTTGGAACAGAGGAGAGCAGGCTGCATTTGCATGAGCTCTCTTCAGGGTATAGAACCCTAACCTCCTAAGAAACCAACTTCATAAATACCATCTCAACACAGTTAATAGCAGTTTGGGGTCTCCTTGCAAAGGAAGCAATTTCTTACTAATGTTCTTACTTCATTCTTCTTCAGCCACTTAAATAGTTGTTTTATTTTACTTGCTTGAACAAATTATAAATGGCTGTATCTGCACAACCACCTAATTAAAACATTCAACAATATTTTAATATGTCTGCTTCACAAACTGTTTCAGGTATATAAATTCTCCCAATTCAGACAAAGTTTTCGTCAATGTTTTTATTTCGTTTTCAAAATAAACTAAATATACCATATGCAAATTGGATGTTTAATAGTAGAGAAAACTTACCCTGTCTGTCTGGCACTCATATATAATCTCACAGTAAGCCTCCTCCGTAGAAGTAAACAAAATTAAAAAATAGATGGCAGTTCAGGGATCAGATGGTCAAAGGAACAGACCATGAGCGCCTAAATCAGGGGTAGGCAATCTGGTTTCCCCAGATGTTTTGGACTAGAAGTCCCATAGTCCCTGACCATTGGCCATGCTGGCTCAAGTTTATGGCAGTTGTAGTCCACAATATCTGGATGGCACCAGGTTGCCTACCTCTAGTCTAAAGCATCTCTAATCCCAGAGATGGGGAACTTGTGCCTCTCCAACTCCCATCAGCCCCAGCCAGCATAATCAATGTTCAGGGCGGATGGGTGTTGTAGTCTCACACAATCTGGAGGCAACAGGTTCCCCACCCCTGCTTTAATGAGAAGCGATCTTGTAAGAATGACCCTTTTGTCTAGTTGATCCTCCCCACTATTGATAATTAGTGCAAGCAGTGAGGCACACAGCCACTGAACAGATGGAGAGCCCCCAACTGACAGTGTGTTTCCTTGATCACTCTAGCAGTTTCTAGTCTCTTCCCACCCCCCACCCCAAATCTTCTTGCTTCCTTAAAAATGGCCAAAATGGTTCTCTTTCCCCTTGCCTGACAAATATCACTCTAACAGATGTTGACATTCCTGCTGTGAATAAAGTGCTGGAGCTGCACTTCCCTCTGGTCTTGCTCCACTATACCATGGACTGGAATTCCTGCAAGACCATACTGGTCAGATGCTAGTAAAATAGGGCCTTTGGGAGAAAGTACTTCATTTGTTACTTAGGGAATGTTCTACTTTTGCTTTCTCTTACATACTGTGGATATATACTGTACAAAGTGAAGCAAGTTCTGAGAGGCCAAGTTACCAGACATTGCTCTAAGGAGAGGATCGTACAGTATCTGTTAACCAAAGAACATTGGAGAATGAGTCTTTTTTTAATGGCTAGAAATAATTACTTGCTCACTGTACTTCCTTTTTTGGTCAGATATTCTGAAAAGTATTTCACAGTGGCTCCAAAAACCCTTTTAACTCCAATGTCTATTTGCTGTGATGTTTATAAATGCCTTTATAATAGCAAATCATTCTCTGCTTGAAAAGTTGTTTTCCACTTGTGTCTGAGGCTTCTTCTAAAGGGGGTGTATGTTGAACGCTCAGTGGGAGAAGTGGAGTAGCAGGCCAAAGAGTGGGACGAACGCTATGCTCAGATGTATGTGGTGAAGTGACTATATTTGCATTATGGGTGAAAGCTTAACCACACTCCAAAAGCACCTTTAGAAGGGAGTGTGCAGGTACTTTAATTTACTAAATTAAAATCACTTTTAAAAGGGGACCACCAAAGGTAGAAGCATCTAATGTCTAAGGTAAATGATAACCTTCAGAATAGAGCAAAAACAATGGTGGAGAAAGTCAACAACTGAGCTGTTAATTTATCTAACATGTAGCCTGGCTCTCCGCTCCCTTTACCCAGAGCCAGGCTACATGTTAGAAGTGACTTGCCATTAGCATCTCCATGGCAGGCATCTTTCTAACTCACATTCCTGTATGTACCACATGCTGCCTACCTCTGCTCGTGCCCTTGGCTGCAGCCTAGACACTTGCTACATGATTATCTCATTTCAGGTGGTGAGTGCTGCTAAACAATTGGGAGGTGAAAATCTCTCCAGAAGGGTGCTCATCGTTGTAACAGCTAATGCATAACCTGACTTGACACAGCTCTCTTTGCTGTATCGTGTTGTGTTCAGCTATAGGGCACTCAGTGTTCATAGCAATTTCCATCATGAAGCGGATTATTCTGGTTTAGTCCCAATTTAATGTATAGCATTTGGAGTGTGGAGGGACTGGTGAAAACTAGGGGAAGGGGTTACAGGGCTGTTCCTTGTGTCAAAGAGACACGATGCTAGAATTAGGCAGCAGAATATCTTCACCTTGAAGCTGACTGTCCACTGGTGTAAATAATTATAACGGGTAAATATCTGCCTCATAATGCAATACTAAATTTGGAATTCGATATATGCACTTCAGCATCCATGTATAAATAGCTGTGAAGACATTTCACAGAACATGGGAAGATCGCGGCTGCTCTTTCTAGTGATAAGGTAGGTGTCAGCCTTTGCTATTGTTTGAGTTTCAAACTCTTAGCTGCTGTTCACACATCCACAGGGAATGAGAGCAAGGGAAGGGAATCTGATAACAACTCAAGCTGTTAAATCTAAAAGCAGATGAGAAAGCGGTTGAGGTACCTTAATGCAGATGACCTGTATTATCAGCCAGCAGCTGTGTAAAATGAGTGTGTGTGCACGTGCAGCAAACAGCAGCAGCCTTCTAGTCTTAAAGGAAAGTTGTCACAGAGGGGACAGGCTGGTGTAGGTGGGACTGGAAGGCTATAGATTCACTAGTTCCTATTCAGGTGGTTTGGGCAGCACTTCACATTAACAGGTGGTTTGTGCAGCTTGAAAGCTCACTTGCCTAGGATGCCACCAGCATTGGGCCAGCAAAAGGGGCGAGCATTTGGATAATCTTCATTTTTCTTTAGAGCCAGCACAGCTACTTCTCAGCTCGATGTGTACCTCCTACATCTCATTACAGCTTAGCTTCACATCTTAAATGGCTCTGGCAAAATAGCTACTTTCTTAATGTGGAAATAAAGTCCATGAATAAACATTAAACTGGAGTTTCCTGTTTTTCCATCTGTTGTGCGGAGTCCTGCTTTGTGAATATGTTTTGGCATCAGGGACGTTCAAACACAGCTTTTTTTAATCCATAGTTCAGTTTTGACATATTGGCAAGTAGTATGTAATCCTACCACCTAGATCTGTGCACCAGGCACTCAAACTCCTTTGCATATGGACCACAGTCTTCTACGGGACAGTCTTAAGGCCCCACCTCCTCTCCCACTCATAACCACATATACCACCTTCCCTCCTACGTGTATAACATCTCTTTGCCAACTACAGCAATGGCTTGTACGTGGAAAACTGTATTAGCAAAGTAATGCATTTTTCAATGTCTTCAGTGGAATTCATAAGCTGGAAAGAAGGAAGTATGCCAGCACTGTTTGCCAGCCTGCTCTCTTTAGACCACCAGCGCGACTCCTGGCTCTCATTCTCCCTGGGAATTAGTGATTTATATTGGTGCAGAAGTTAGTCAAGTCACAAACAGGCCCTGAGAAAACACCGTATCTGGCTTGAAATTGTACTATGTAATTTTACTTTGTTGAACTTATTGGTTAAATAGCAGGCATACCTACCCCTGTTGTTGAAGGTGAACATGTGTGTGCATCTTTGAAAACAGTCCTGCAGAGTATCTTAAACTTCAGTCTTGGAAACTTAAACAAAACATACCTGGAGTAGAGCTTCAGCTACGAAAGATGTTCCAGTTTTCTAAAAGTTTCTCCATACAGCGTTAACCTTCAGACATTCTTTTTATAGCAGAATGAAAGAGCTGGATGCCAAAACTGTGATGTAATAACTACTTTGAAAAACCGATTAGGCGTTCCACACATATTTAACTTTGGAAAGTAGCACCTCTTGCCCACAGAGCATGCTCTGTGTATCCCTTTACACAAACCCAATGGTTCTAGCTGGGACCTAGCAGGTACTCAGGGCTTTGAAGTTGTCTATGGAAGTACAAACCACAACTTGCCTCCCATAAAAGTCCACTTATGGGCACTTGTGACTTTAGACAGGGCTATGCCACTGTTGCTACAATTCATGGATGTGTCCAGAGCATCGTATTGTCTAATGATTTTTAGTTATTGTGCCCCCTCAACACAGATAAAGGTGCTTGGCAAAGTACAGCCTACCACCTGTGTGTTGTTGTTTGTGGTTGGTAACATCAAGCAGAGAGGGATTGACCAGGATGTAGTGAATGCCTCCTTATGAGAGGGAGCAATTCTAACCACCTTGAAAGAAAGCATGTTGTGAGGCTGCTCCTCTAACATCAAGAAGACAGTTGCTACAATCGTCTGCTCATTAATTTTCCCTTCCTGGGGGCAAGGAGTTTGAGTAGAGCATTGTCTTGCGAGCTCCATGTATGCTTGGATGAAACCAGCTATGTAGATCCATTTCAGTATGGCTCCAGGCTGTTTTGGCACCCTGATGGATGACCTATGCTGTGCAGGTGACCTTGTTAATTCTCCTGGAACTTTCAGTGACGGCTGACGCTATTGGCCAGCTGATACTTTGGGGCAATTTTCCCCTCCAGATGTTTTGGCCTACAACTCCCCTCATCCCTCACAATTGGCTGTGCTGGCTAGGAATGCCTACTGCTAGGCCCCTGTGGCACATGTGTTATGGAGTTCCATATTGTCTCCAATGCTGTTCAACATCTATTTGAAGCTGCAGGGATAGGGAATGAACTGTCAGTATGCTGAAGACACCCAGATCTATTTCTCTTTTACCTCTGATTCAGAGGAGGCAGTGGAAGATATAAATTTGTTTGGGATCAGTAATGAACCGGGGGCCAATAAACTGAAACTCAGTTCAGATAAGAGGGGCATACTATTGATGGGTGGTTTGTCCAGGAAAGTAATTTCATCTTGTTCTAGATGAGGTTACACTCCCCCTAAAAGAGCAGGTTCAGTTTGAGGGTCATAGGTCCAAGCATCTTCTGCGGCACATAGTGCCTCTTAGCATAGTTCCAATGCTGCGAGCCCTCTTGGGATAGACACAGCCTGGCCGTTCTTATTCACGCTCTGGGATCACTTGAAAAATTAGATTATTGTAATGCATTGTATGTGGGACTGCCTTTGAAGACTGTTTGGAAACTCCAGTTCAAAATACAGCTGCTAGGTTGGTAACTGGGTGGAAGCGATGGGAACATACTTCACTGGTGCTTCAACAACTGTACTGACTCCATGTCAGGTTCTGGGTGCAGTTCAGAATGCTGTGCTTGCCTTTAAAGCCCTAAACGGGGTACCAGAAGTACTTCCTTCTTTAATGCAAGCCTGCCTGTATGCTGCGATAATTGCTGAAAGCTGCCCTCCTGGAGGAGCCCTGGCCATTCAGGTGAGGCAGGTAGTGATGGGGGAAAGGTTCTTCTTAAGCGGCCCCATGCTTGTGCAGAGCTCTCCCTGGAGAGTTCTGGCTGGTGCCCAGCAAACCCTTATTATTTTCCCAAGCCTTTTAGCTCTCAGATTTACCTGCACTGTTGTATGCTGTTCATTCACCACTATTTTTATTTCACTATTGTTTTGCTGTGCATTGTAGTCTGTATTTTACTGTTTGATTTGTAAGCCACCTTGAATTTTTATTGAAGGGCCATATATAAATTCTTTAACTATGAATTCAGTTCCATCTAGGCTAGGGTAGGCAACCCTAGCAACCCCCAGGGGGCAAGAGGCCAATTCCTCCCGGAACCCACTGGGAGCTGCCCCTAACTTCGCCACTGAAATTCAATGGTGGCAAAAAAAAAATCTGCCGTTTTGCTTTAAAACAAAGTGCAGAGTCTCCACATGCCGTGTTTTACAGCAAAATCATTGTGTTTTTTGCTGCCACCATTGCAGCAACAAATTCAGCAGCAGTGGGGGGGGGGAGCACAAAAGGCCAGGGGGCCACATGTGTCCTGTATGTCGCTCAAAGGCATTAAATACCCCAGAATATATATACTTTTAAACAAGGATATGCCTACTCATAGCTCCTGTTGAAGTAATTAATGGTTGTTTGAGGCTGTAGCTGCCAATTAAGGACGGTGAGCCATAACTACTCCCCTCAGTGTATTATGAAACTTTGTTATCCACCTCTTAGATTCAAGTTATACAATTTCCACAAACACTACAATCCATTGTATAAGCCCAATAGAAAGGGCACCTGAAATTGCAGTGGAATTAGGTTGTCACTGCATTCATTCTATTGAATTACTAGAGCTGCAATAAAAAGATTACTGATTGTTTAATGCCAGTTAATTATGCTATTCTGTTATATTATACCCACCTACATATGTTTTTGCCAGAGATGAGTAACTGTTAAAAAGTAATATGCACATCTCCTGTATTCCTATTAAATATGTGTCTTCTGTTTTCAGCTTTATCTTCAGGCCAGAATGAAAGGCGACTGGGCAAGACTTTTACGTCCCACAGCACAGTTTGGTCTCATTGCAGCATCCATCTATGTGGGTCTCTCCCGTGTTTCTGATTACAAACATCACTGGAGTGATGTACTGACTGGACTTATCCAGGGAGCGTTGGTGGCTGTACTTATCGTAAGTCCAAAGTTACTCTACCATTAGATCAATTCTGTTTTCTGGCCAGCTAGTTTCTTTTACAATGTTTCAGGAAAAAAACAAGGAAGGGGACTTCACATGCACTCAAACCAGTTCAGTGGATCATGCCTGCAGCTTCTGTGGTGAGACAGTTTGGAGAAGGGGAATAGTGATGGTAAATTTGGAACTTGCTGGATAGCTGAAAACAGGAGCGCATCTTGGTGCGTTTTTCACTGTCCCAGCTGTCAACTCTCTTCCTCCTCAAGTCAGTTGATGCAGTATATATATGTGGTATGGGCATGTACCACCTCCCCTATCATTTATGGAGAAAACCTTTCCCATTGGAACTAAGGTGCGTGTGGCTGTTGACAGACACCTACTCCCCTTGCCCTTCTGGCAGCAAATGTGGGTAGGGATGTATGGATTGTGCGAAATCCGTTCCATCTGTGTTTTGTAGATTGTCAGGCGCTTTTCATTCTGTCGTCTGCCCATCGACTGAATTGGATTTTGTTTCTGAATTTACACATTCATATTTGGATGAAATCGTACGTGGGAAAATACCCAAATTCCCCCCGAATATGCATTTTCATGCTTTAGTCTATGGGGGAAATATGCATTTTTGGCTGGGTTTTTTATTTTAATTTGTGCAAAATTTGGGAAAGTTAGAAAACCTGCAGAATCTGCCCTACAAGGGAAAAGCAGGTCTGCTGTGGAATCCACAGGTCAGATTCATGAAAATCCAAACTCATTTGGTTCTGTTGCAGGATGACTAGAGTGCCTGAAGCATGGTACACAGTGGCACTAATTGAAGGACCACTTTGTTGTAATAACTCTGATATAGTTATCTTCCATTTTCTAATGCTGTCTAATCTGTCTCTCCAGGCTATATATGTATCTGATTTCTTCAAAGAGAGAGGTCGTACATTTAAACAGAAGGAGGAAGAGGATTCACACACAACTTTGCACGAGACCCCTACCAATGGAAATCACTATGGCAGTAATCACCAGCCATGATAGATTCAAGAGCTATTAGCCTGTGGAATCTCCCACTTTCTAAAAGGAAAATTTCACAAGTCTTTCCGGCCTACGTAAAAAAATAAATTAAATGCCTTTTAAAGGGACTGCTGCTGCTATACCTCTTGGATGCTCACTTTACATGTATATAGTAACAATTATGTATCTAAAAACTTCAAATTTCTATTGGTTCAAGCTTTGCTTTAAAAACACAGTATTCTGGCTATTTTTTTTAATTAAAATAATGTGATAATACTTATGTACAAACAGCAATGGCTTATGTAATATGCTTTGCTAGTGTGAGGCTCATGGTGAAATACATACAAATTAAGAACATTAAGCATCTGTCTTGCTTGGGAAGAGGAAGGAACGGTAGCCTTTGCGGCAGAATAGATGCTAGTGCTGTTCACACTCCACTTCAGGAAAACACTTCTTATAGGTAAAGGCTTGCAGCAAACACAATGTCTCGCTTGATTTTGGTGATGCCTGTGGTGAGTAAAAAGGAATCTTGAGTCATAAGGGTAGCTGTATCCAGGTACTCCTTGGCAATGCTAGTAAAATAGGGTGCATTAACAACACACACACGTGTCTGAGTATCAAATCTTTAAAATGCTTATTTTCCCCAGTTCCTAGCTCAAAAGCTTACATAGCTTTTTTGGTTGGGCTGTGGAGACATTAAGGGCCTTCCAGTGATCGGCTTCATGAAAGAACTGGATAGCAGCAGATAAAAGGCACATGGAGCCTAGATTCAGTTCAAAGGGGACACTGGCTTGTGGCCAAACGATTTAAACTGCTTGTAAACAGAGTACATTTTAACATCAATGTATTTATAAGGTACTGTACATACAAACCTCCTGCAAATTTGTTTTCCAGTTCTGTGTTTCCAATGGCCTTTGCTGCCTGGCACATCTGTCGAAGCAATTCTTCTAGCCTCCTCATACATCGAATTATGCTCCCTGCATGGGTAAAAAATAGCTTTGCATTAAAGCGGTCATTTTCTAATGAGTAATTGAAGACTCTCTCCATAAAGTATTATACAATGACATACTAAACCAGGACTGTGACCTCGACAGGGCTATAGTTTCCGCCAAAATGATCACAGGATCATGCACATTCCTGATCTACAACAGGGAATCTCAAACGGTCCCCCATTAAGGTGCATTATGAAGATTTTTTTTTAAACCTTCTTTTCAGCTTTTTCACTGTCTCTTTCCTCTTAGGTGCATCATCATTTATTTGATTTAAATGAACAGGCATGTGGTTTATTCCACCCTTGCTTGATGCACAAGCAAAGAGAGGATTGTCAAAAGTTGACATGTTAGAAGGCTGAAAAAGGGCTCAACAATATCTCAACTATGCAAGGTTATTAGTTGCTACCATTTTGATTCACCTCACATACAAGTGCTGAGAAAAAGCGAGCTCTGGTTAATTATCACCTGAAAGTCACCCTTGAGGCACTGGCTTAACTCTTTCTTATTGTTGAGACTTCTCTTTCTGGTTCCCAACAGCTCTCTTACTCTGTGCCACAGGAAGGAAATGCAGGAGACTTAACGTGCTAGTTTTAGCAAGTATATATTACAGATTTTAGCATAGTGGTGAACCAAGATTATTCCCTCCCACCCTCCTGCATAGTTCTGCATTTTTTTTGCAGTGCACACATGATAAAAGGTATTCTGTATGTGACTCAAACATTCTTGTGTACACATGGATACATGCTACAGTAACAAGTAAAGCAGCCTAGAGGGCTGTAGATCAAGACTTGTTTTTTCCCCCTTTTCAGTTTATAAGTTAACACAATGGGCCTCATTTCTTTTATCAGCCAAGGCTCAGTGAGAAATTAAATTTGATTGTTTGATTCCAGATCCAGCAACACTCATAAAAAGCCACCTGCAGTCAATTACCAAAAAGACACAAGTCTGAGCCAAAGGAAGCAGAGATATATCCTCCAAGGGTAGACTATGCTGTACTCTGTGGAAACCATAATTTTGGGTAGACGGACTTCTGCTTATGAGCCTTGTTATGAAAATGCAATCAAGAGATGTTGACATTTACAGAAGCTTCCTCGTAGGGTTATAATAAGAGCATGTGTGTATATAAAATAGGACACTTCAAATATTCTCCATTTGCCAATGTATTAACTCAGCCTCTGCTAGATACAAATAACTATCTAAAACTTGTACTTTCCAGTCTTTCTCCAAAATACCACACACCTGCATCCATGGACACTGAAATACCACTTCAATATACTTTGCCATGACAAAGAGAAAAGTGCCTTCACTTCATTTGGAAGCAGCATCCTTTTTGTTAGAAGGATTGCTTATCTGCCATAGGAAAGTAAGGATGTGCCATTTACACAGAGTTAGCAAAAAATGGGTGTGATGGTGGTTTGGGGTTATGCTACTATCGACAGTGCCTTGTCTGTGTTTTACATAATTTCTACCCTAGCAATGGAAATTGCTGTTGTGGGCAGCTTACAGAGCTTAATTATCCCACCCCTGCCTCATGTTCAATGTCAAGAAATTTGGCTCAACATGCAGCTCTGGTCTACTAACTAGCAGCAAAGAGTTCACTTCTTGGGCAAGACGTTCTACTACCTACTTCCACAGGGAAGAAGAGAGGGGGACATTTTGAGACAGCATTTGCAAATTCAGTTATCCACAGAACTGACTGCTCTGTTGCAACCAATAAACTGTGTATCTGACAAAACTGACTTCAAGACTCTTTTGTTCTCCACACCCTGGCACGTCTGATGCTCTTCCCTAACTGAAAATGATACTGGGGGATGGGCAATTTATAACATATACAATTTTTTAGACTTTTTGTAAGATGTGATGCACATAAATTGGTACCTTACAAAGGGAAGTAGATGAAGAGCCTCGTTACATCAAAATGCCAAGTAGGCAAGCATAGTATTACTTCAGTGCATTTTTGCAATAGTCTTGTAGAAATTCTTGACAGCTTTTATGCTGCTAACACTTGCAAAAGTCATGATCTAACTGGGGATAACTCTCCCACTACTTGAAAATGCAACCTTAGTATCATGTATGAAAGTCATCTACAAGGCTTGCAAAAACACAGATTTCATATTTTGCCCTCTCCTAAATCTAAATGAGTGTTCTCTAGTATATGTAACAAGGGTAAAGCTGCATTTTCACTTGACAAGAAACATACAGAAATTTAAGCAAGTTTTTTCTTGCAGGACTGATTCAAGCAGCTCAAAACAGATTTTGTATCCACAGAGTAAGGGCTGTTTGCAAGCAAGTAATCTTAATACTCAAAAACACTTGCATTCCTGTCAAAATTTAATCTTGTTTGTTGTGGTGAAGCCACATTACAAATAGTGCATGCATCAACCTGGGAAGAGAGAGCCAGAGACAGGTGGCATGCAAGAGAAAGGGAGAAACTTTGTTGTAGTCTGATCCCTGTGTATGTTTATGCCAATGTCCTACTGGGTTCAATGAAGCTTACTGCTATGTAATTGTACATAAGATCATAGCCTTTGCTCATCTTGTACTCTCTGGAAGATAAAAGGAGGAGACGAGATGGCTTCACACTCACAGCCTTACATGATCTCTCAAGCAGTTGCAGCAACCCTTGCAAAGAAGCCATTTGTCATTTGCTCTGTCCACAACTGCTTTCAAGGAGACTATGCCACAGCACATAATACCATCTTGCAGCAACTACTCCTTATTTTCCCTCTTGTATAAATCATACAAGGTTAAAAAAAAGTAAGGCCTCAACGCTATGTACAGTTACATTGGAGTAAGCACTATGGAACTCAGTGGAGTTTACTTCTGAGTAAGTAGACACAGGATCAGGCTGTTAAGCTTCTCATACAGCATGTGTAGGAGAGATACTATAAACATAAGACAGACCATGGGGTGAGAAAGAAGAAAGGGGACAGAAAGCATGCATGAGGCAGGATTGACAGGGAGGATTCTCCCACAGACCACTGTTTAGGTAGCATCAATGGAGGGGACTATTGCACGCACTGAAATTTTACCCGCCAATATTTGCTACAAGACTTGTCTATTTGGTTGCACTATTATCTGCAATTAGCTGTCATCCCATATCCGAAAAATGTACGGACCCATGAAAACGTGCAGTGTGGAGACAAAACGAAGAGTCTGGGGCTTTCTCAACATTTTTTACAAGCCCAGTGAAGCCTTTGTGAGGTAACCTCCCTCAAATACAAGTGGTAGGAGTAAAAAAGCAGAATATATTCCTTACTAGATGGGCCAAAATTCCATGTTATCTACCCAACTCCCATAAGAACTCTGCACTTTTTAATGCTGGGATACCCTATCAACCTTTACAGATGGTCAGAGTGTAGAACACAGAGAGGATTTCTTTAGCAGGAGGCAACTGGCTTATCTTTAGGTGTGCAGGCATACAAGTCATGAGTTAGTACATCTCTAATCTCTATTACTCTGCATCCCAGAGTAATAAAGGAACTGGCAGAAAAACTCTCAGAACCATTGTCTATTCTCTTTGAGAAATCATGGGGGATGAGTGAAGTGCCAGATGACTGGAGGAGGGCTAATGTTGTCCCTATCTTCAAAATGGGTAAAAAGGAGGAACCTGGGAACTACAGACGAGTCAGTCTGACATCAATCCCTGGGGAAATTCTGGAGCAGATTATAAAGCAATCCATCTGGAAGCACCTTGAAAACAATGCAGTGATTACTTGTAGCCAACATGGATTTGTCAAGAACAAATCCTGCCAGACAAATCTGATCTCATTTTTTGATCGGGTAACCTTCCTTGTGGACTGTGGGAGTGCTGTGGACATCATATACCTCGACATCAGCAAAGCTTTTGACAAAATGCCCATGATATCCTGATGAACAAACTAGTTCAAAGTGGGCTAGATGAAACAACTGTCAGGTGGATCCACAGTTGGCTACAGAACTGTACTCAAAGAGTACTTATCAATGCCATCTTCTCGAACTGGGGAGAGGTAACGAGTGGGGTACCGCAGGGCTCAGTCCTGGGCCCAGTGCTCTTCAACATTTTTATTAATGACTTGGAGGAGGAGGTGCAGGGAATGCTGATCAAATTTGCAGATGACACAAAATTGGGCGGGATAGCTAATACTTTGGAAGACAGAAAAAAAATTCAAAGTGATCTGGATAGACTGGAGCGCTGGGCAGAAAACAACAGAATGACACTGAAGAGGGATAAATGCCAAGTTCTGCACCTAGGAAAAAGAAACCAAATGCACAGTTACAAGATGGGGGATACGTGGCTCAACAACACAACAAGTGAGAAGGATCTTGGAATTGTTGTCGATCACAAGCTGAATATGAGCCAACAATGTGATGTGGCTGCAAAAAAGGCAAATGCTATTTTGGGCTGCATTCATAGAAGCATCGCTTCCAAATCCCGGGAAGTACTAGTTCCCCTCTCCTCAACACTGGTTAGGCCTCATCTGGAGTACTGTGTCCAGTTCTGGGCACCACATTTTAAGAAGAACGCAGACAAACTGGAGAGGGTTCAGAGGAGGGCAACAAAGATGATTAGGGGACTGGAAACAAAGCCCTATGAAGAGAGACTGAAAGAACTGGGCATGTTTCGCCTTGAGAAAAGAATACTGAGGGGAGATATGATACCGCTCTTCACGTACTTGAAAGTTTGTCACAGAGAGGAAGGCCAGGATCTCTTCTCGATCATCCCAGAGTGCAGGACACGGAATCATGGACTCAAGTTACAGGAAGCCAGATTCTGGCTGAACAACAGGACAAACTTCCTGACTGTTAGAGCAACATGGCAACCAATTACCCAGGGAGATGGTGGGCTCTCCCACACTGGAGGCATTCAAGATGAGGCTGGACAGCAATCTGTCAGGGATGCTCTGACTTGGATTCCTGCACTGAGTAGGGGGTTGGACTCGATGGTCTTGTAGGCCCCTTCCAACCCTACTATTCTATGATTCTACCAAACTAAAGTAAACATTTCATGATTTAAGAATTATTTTCCAGACAAGCACATGGCAACCAAATCAATCTGCACATTTAGAGTTTGGATAATAAAGTCCTTTAAAATCTGGTTGCAGAGAAACTTTATAAACCTTTGCATAGTTCAGAACAGCAAAGAATTCATAACTCAAGGTAAATTACATCGTTCCCAATAGTTGCAAAGTTTGAGATTATCACACCATGGAGTGGCATTCAATCTTGCAAAATAAACTCAATCGCACTACCTATCATCCTATGAATCAGAAGCATTACAAGTAATACAAATATACCCACCTTCAAAGACATCTGTCATTTTGCATATGTGAGCAAATGTAGCTCCATTAGCCCATGTGTACACCACATCCATCAAATTTGGCCTAAAGGAATTGAGGTAATTTTCCTCATCAATTTCCAATTTAGCTTCTGCTGATACTTTAGCAATTCTTTTTGCACATTCCTTAAAAAAAATAAAAGCCTTTATTTAAATCGACACAAAACAAACATGAAAATTATCTTCCCGAGGCATACACACCAGTCAGCCCGGAGACTTGACATCCCAAAAATAGGTGATCAGAGTGCAATGCACTTCTGCTTAATGGGAAGCTTTGCATGCAGCTCACTAGTATGCAAACACCAAATCCAAAGTGGGACTTTTTCTTACTAAGAAAGAAGCCCCCCAGTCTTGAGTTATCTAATGGTGTTCAAACAAAAAGTTCAATTTTAAAAGATACTAAGATAGATTTCAGATTAAATTATACCAAACATCCCCAGATATCTGATTCTAAAGCTTACCATGCTGC
Organism: Heloderma suspectum; assembly: GCF_057233095.1. Taxonomy (NCBI): domain Eukaryota; kingdom Metazoa; phylum Chordata; class Lepidosauria; order Squamata; family Helodermatidae; genus Heloderma; species Heloderma suspectum. The sequence goes on along the minus strand of NC_139459.1, from coordinate 37,062,664 downwards.
TGGTACAACGTGCTTAGGATGGATATATCAAAAGCTATGCCAATGCAATATCAAATATGTTACGTGTTTAGATGATGGCGCAAGAAAGGAACATAATTCACTAATAATGGCTGCTAAAATCAGACTATAATAATAAATGTATTTCCTATTCCAGCAAAGCTACCCATTTAACAATTAATGTTTGAGGTTTCAGTTTGAAATCTGTAATACACATGTTTAATTCTAGACAACAGCATTTTTGTTAATTCAAGCAATGTTTTACTAGAAAAACTTTACCTGCATTTGGCGAAGTGGGCCAGCCAATTGTTCTGTTAGTTTGGGCATTTCACTGGACTGAAAAAAGGAAGAAGAGAATATTAATTCAATTCAGTTTATTTAAATTAAATTCAGAATTATTCTTCAAATATCACATTATGTAGCTGGTGCACAAAGTCTTGCTGAAACAAGCAGAAGACCAGCATGATCAATGTTTGGTAGACTGTGCTTTCCAATTACTTTCATGTTCCAATGAAACTTCTTTGACAGAAAAGAGACTAATGACAGTGACAAAATCTACTGCAGAATATGGGCCTCTCTGGACATTCTTTTGGTGAAACTGGTGAAATACTATCCCCAGTGCCAATATATTACTACACGTCAACTTGGAACAAAAGTAAACCTTGAGGTTATCACTGCACCACAGAAGTTTTTAAAAGCTATACAAAATATTTGACACAAGCAAAGGTTACAAATGAGATTTTTATCACTGAAATATGCTATATTTCAGAGAGCTTCGGCTATTGGGCGGTACAGAAATGAAATGAATAAATAAATATATAACCAAAAGTTGTTTGATATTTTTTCTTTTGATGTTTTCTTTCAGAAAATATTTTTTTCCTATCTATTGAATATTGGCCAGGACATAAGTGGTCACATTTGTACGTTTCATGGGCCCCTCCACTTCTCATTGGAGCCCCTCATGTTCCTCCCAAAAGTCACTTCAGGGGACCCGCAAGAGCAGTGTGTGATGCAGTGAAAAGCAATAAAGCCAGGGGGAGGAGACAAATTGGCAAGTTCCTTGTGCTCATGTACAGGACTGTTTGGATTGTGGTCATTGTGATAGAAACATTTTACAATGCACTTTCAGTTAACACTGAGTCAAAAAAGGTAATTTTCACAGGAGCTTTCTCACATTTTGAGACAAGGAACTCCGCAACAGGATAGATTTTCACTGCTGTGAATGTCATCTAACTTCCTGCCCAATCTACCTCCTTTCTTTCTCTGCTTCCATTCTGCCTGCTTGATTGGCATATCTGCCCTTAGAGCTTGCTCTGGTGTTACTTACTAGGAAGAAATCTCAACTCAGTAAAAGCCTCGGGAACTCTTGCCTTTCCTGCAAGGTAATGTCTGATCCTGAATGCATCATGCGTATTTGTAACTTAATGAAAACTAGGATTGTATTAGTTTACAATTACTATTTTAGCCACCTTGGGTTTTCTGACTGGAAAGAAAGGCAGCAAAACAAATTCCCTTAGAAATAAATTAGGGCCTATCAAATTTAGGTTTTCTACACAAAATTAACTTACATTTTCTTGAAATACAAAGCAGCTTAATAAAGCAGTTGCTTGTTCTGCAGATAAATCATTGAAAAGCCCATTGAACATCATTTCTGTCAGCAACAGCTCATCTGCACTAGAAGAGGAAAATAAATTGGCAGTGTTAGAAATTTCTTAATGGTTTTCTACGATTAAAATCAATTTTCGGGAAAACTAACCAAAGTAGCTAGTAGTAGTTCAGAAGACAAAATTATTTAAAAAAATAAAGGACTTTAAGCCAAAAAGCTTCCTTGCATTATCAACTAGAAAAACAGAAAAGAAGAAATGCAAGTGTCCAGACGTCCTCATAATTCTTACAGAGTTATAGAATACCAGTAGATTTCAGAGGTCCTGAGAAATTAAATCAAGGGAATAAGGTTTAAAATGGATTATGGATTTATGATAAAGTACTTGGAAATGAAGACTGGACTTGCTGGAGGAGATTTTGCTAAAAGAACAGAATCAATATATTTTATGAAATCAATTGGAATAAACAAGCTTGGCTCAGCAAGTCTATTGGGAGATAAGCACTGGTTATGGTGTACAAAAGGCCAAATGATCACGCTTCCAAGTGACTGTTGAGACCCTGACGAATGCTATTGCTAAAGTTGCATATATAGGGCACAATCCAGCTAGTTTTGCTCCACTGAAAGAAGGCTTCCAATGGGAGAATAGAGAGGTGGGCAATTCTCCCTCCTCCCTGCAGTGCCCTGTGCCCCCCAATCTGCTCTGGAGGGTTGGGGGATGGCAAAGGGTCACTAGCTGGATTCCAGCCATATTGGTTAATTCTATTGAGCTAAAACCAAGAGCCTTTTTCAAAACTCTTCCCCGCTCAATGCTCCTGCAGCTAGACAGCCGAAAGCGGCTGTCTAGCCAAAAATGCAGGGCAGGAGGAGCGTGGAGGGAACAATCCCCTCCGTGCTTCTGCTGCCCTGCTTTGGATAGGCAGTAGCCTCCGAGTTCGGAGGCGGCCGCCTATCTTGATAGGATTGCGCCCTAAAAGTCTTATCGAAGATTGCCAACAATAAATTCATGTACACAATGAAGATTTATCAAGATTTCCCATTCTTGTCCTGTTTTTGCAGCTCCGTTGTACCAATTAATGGTGCTGAATATTCCCAAAGTGCTGAATATTTGGTTTTGGGGAGTTATCATAAATAAACAGATGATTTACAGAAACACCATGTCTAGCATATATGAAACATAATCTTATCTGTTGCATAAACTAATATGGGAATCTACAGGCTTGATTTGTGGAATGTCTCTGACTTGGTTATTTAGGCTGGGATCCAAAGAGCTGTTTCAGGTACGCCCAAGGGTTGGGGTACACCAAGTAGAATTTTTTACTTCCTTTGAATAGGAACTTCGTCCCCTCACCCCACATGTCATATCATGAATTGCTTTTAAGTCCCCTCAGTTTGGTAAGTGACGGCGGGGGCTGTTTGAAAAGTACAGGCCAAAGCCCAGTTGGCCTCACAAAACTGGCTGTACAGTTCTTTGGATCCCAGGCTTGCAGTGCCACCCTGTGCACGCTTACTCAGAAGTAAGCTCCATTGAGCTCAGTAAGGCTTATTCCCCAGGAAGTGGGTGAGTTTGCATGTTAATGCCAATCGTGGGTAATTTAACCCACGGGAGTGAGCAGGCTTGCTGCCTCCTGTGCACCTACCACTTTTGCTTTTAATCTACAACCTACTATCGGCCGGGTTGTAGATTGTTGACTGTGATGTGTGAATCCAGAGTGCTAGGTTGTTTAGGGGCTAAACAATCCAGCAGTTAAGCCAGAAAAACTATGAGTTTGCTTACTCCCACTTATGCACAGCAAATCGTGGGTAAATTAACCCCCAGTTTGGTGTTATATGAGAACCAGCTCAGTGTGTCCTGTGTTACTTTCAAGCTACTAGGGAGGATCTCTGCAATCTTTTCGTCTTTTTTCCTGACATATATTAATGCAAGATTCATCTTAACAGTCCAATATCATGAGCCACTGTGGCAAAGATAAAGAGGAGAAAAATATGCATACCCAGAAGAACTACAAAACATTCATACACTTGTTAGTCATAACAACAGTGTCATCTGTTACCTGCTGATTTCACAAGCAACTCGTCCTTTCATCTCTATGACATCTGAAGAGGTTGCAAAACCCAACCTTCTCAAAACACGTTTACGACACTTGAGCTCATCCATTTGTAAAACTGTCCGGGCTTTCTTCAGCTCCCGTTTTGCTGCTTTAATGTCTATAGCAATCTAAAGTTAAACACAAGCACAGGGGTGTTATGAGAAATCAGACACTATGATACTTTTGACCCCATCTTCTGAATGAAAAAAAGAGAGAGTTGTGTTTTGAATGTAAAACGTCAACCCCACTATTTCCATAGGCCACATAGCCAGTAATAATATGTGAAGGGGAGAATTTTTTTTGTAAACAAAGAAACAAATGTTGAAGATTTCTCTACAGCAAGCATATTTGCTGAACCACAGGGCAAGAAATGTTTTGAAAAATCAAAACTAGTCACAGAATTCTCCATGTCAGTCCCTAAAGGTTGACACAAACCAGATCAGAATCTGTCACAGGCAGAGATGAGGCACTGCACCAAGATGCCTCCCTCAAGGAAGTGAGCCAAGTTACATGCCCCAGGGAAAAGTGAAAACACAGACACCACCTTCCCAATCTGATCTGGAGGCTTGTCCTTGCCTGCCAGGCAGGTGGAGTTCCAACCATCTGGCAGGCGCAGAGGCCCCCAACACTTCCCCTCGCTTGGAATTTCCCTCAGGAAGTGTCTTCAGTACTGGGGAGAGTGCAAAACAAAGAGTAATAATTATAAATTAATTAGGGGCCGTAGCCCTTGCCCTGCCAGTTTCCCTAACAATAATAATCTAAAGTGAATTTCTAGCTGTTCACTACATTTGTAAAAACAAACGAACAAAAATCCACCACAACTCAACCACTATTTTTAACAGAAAAAAAAAAGCTACTGAAGTTTCAGTGATGAGGAGTATTTCTCAATGGGGGCTATACACTGTTTTTGCTTCAGGTTAGAAAATAGCCTTATATTGGATCAGAATATTTCTCCATATAGCCAAGTATTGCCTACTGACTGGCAGCAGCTTAACCTTTCACATGTCCTGCTGCCTGATCTTTCCACTGGAGATGCCAGAGACCAAAGCTGGGACCTTCTGTACACAAAGCAGGTGCTCTTGCTGCATTGCAACTAAATGCCCTTAAGAAAGCTGTTCCTCACCTGTGCTTTTCTTTCACAAAGTTTGTACACAGTTTCCAAATTAGAATCGTTGTGAAGTGGATGAGAATACATCCTATGCTCAAACGCTTCTATTTTTTGGATTACTTTTTTCAGACCTGGATCTTTAATGCCCATGTCATCAATGGGATCCAGCAAAGGAACGCCATCAGGGAACCGTTTTTGCACTTCCTTAAAGGAAAGAAAAATACGTATCTTAAGGGTCTGCAAAAGATAAAACAACAATAACACTCTATTGCAGCCTTCCCCAAACTAGTGTCTTCCAGATTTGTTAGACAACACCCTCCATCATCCCCAGTCATAATGGCCATTGGCTATGCTGGTTGGAGAAGTTGCCCATTCTTGCCTTACAGTGTTATTGTAAAGATTATGGCCTTATAACAAATGTGAAGTGCTTTGAACGCTTGAAAGTGCTATTAACAGAGGTTAATTTTTAATTATTATCATGTTGTAATTATTACTGCTATTATACCAGATCAGACCGAAGGCCTATCTAGTCTAGTTCTGTTCACACAGTAACCAACCAGCTGCTTGTGGAAAGCCTACAAAGTAGGAACTGAATGCAATAGCACCCTCCCACTCGTGTTCCCCAGCAACTGGTGTAACAGAGGCAGGCTTCCTCTGATACTAGAGCTAATACACAGACATGATGACTAGTGGCCACTCATAGCCAAAATTATAGTAGCAACAGTTTACCTGTATTGACTTCAGTACACTCTGCCTGTTATCAAGAGGCCTCAGGTCTTTTGGTATGTAAAGTCGAACACTGCTAATTGCTGACAGAAGATGCACCAAAACGGGAACAACCTATTAAAAATCAGTGATGGGTAAACAAAAAATGCACTTTTAAATCCCAAATTGCTAGGCAGTTATATTATTTTCTGTACAATGTATTCTGAGCATAGTATTCCACTGCTTTGTTATACATTTTCTAACATGAGCTGGACTGCACAGATAATTCATCTGATAGTTACAAAGAACACTCAACCGGTGGCCCGTCAAAGGACAACAATTCTTCTAGTTACAACAGATATCCTTGTAATGGTGAGCTGATTAACATACTTTAATCCCTTCACTTCATTGTTAGTCTTTAAGGTGGCACAAGACTGTGTTGTTTTTGCTGCAAAATACATACACAGCTCCTCCTCTGGGTATAAGTTTTTAATGTTAACTTCTGGCTACAGGGCGTACTGTAAATCTTTTAACAGCAAAATCTCAAACATTTATTTTACACATCCATGCTCTTGAGCCCTATTACCGGAAGGAGCCTACAGAAGAATGGTAGCAGTATTAAACTCCAGTATACAGAGGAATTTGAATGCGTTTACCAAAGCAACCAGCCCATCAGCTTACTTTCCCATGTGAGGGGGAATGTTTATTGCTGGATTGCTGAATTCATTCTGCAAAACATGATTGCTTCTGGCATACTAAATATGTTTTGGATCCTGGAGACTTTCAATGGTACAAAATGTTACGCAACTCAGAATTAATGTATCTCCCCCTAGAAACTTACCCTAAAATTATTGCTTTTTAAAATCCCACCACATAAAACAGGTTAGATATGCAATTTACACTTGCTGAGGTGAAAAGAGCGGTCTTTCGAAAATCAAACGTGAAAATGCTCTATTTCTTTGAGATGTAAAACCAAATTCACCAACTGAATTCACTGTGCAATTTTCAGTGAGCTCCTCCCTCTCAGCCTAACCTACCCTGAAGGTTATTGTGAAAATAAAATCCAATGAAGCCATAATCACAGAGCTTCTTGAAGGAAAATGACAGACTACAGGAGTATACTGTTTTAGGTATTTTAGAAATGATGAAATCTAAGGAATGAGTTCATATTTACAACTCAGTCTGAACAAGAGGAAGTTTCCTGCTGACCCAAGTGGAACAACTACTACCATTATAACAATGCTCTGTGACAGAATGTGCCTAGCCAATTGAAGTAGTTTCAATATGGCAAAAATATTTTTATTCAAAGCCCACATAATAAATGGTCAACTCTACTTTGGAATGAAGGGAAAACATGTTTAATGGCAGCATGAAAAAAATGAACTTTTCTATCCCGTCAAGCCAAAAAATAGTTTAACAGACTCTCAGAGACTGCCTGAAAATGGGGCAAACAGGATTTTGAAAGGCAGATCCGGGATTTAACAATGAAGCCTGCTATAAACTTGAAAAATCGGGGTGTGGGAGGGGAAAGATGAACTTTATCTCAAACGCTATAGCCAAAGAGTTCTAAATCACTTCTTGCTTTATATATTTCCTTCTCTTCCCAATAAACTTTGGGAAACAAAAGAATGGTTGAAACAGAGAAAAAAGCAAGAAACAAGCTATGGATGTAGAAGACTCTATCTAGCTACCTAATACTTACTAGAATTTATTATTAGAACCAAAATTGGAATAATATATACAATAGACTATAAATTATAGAACATCTCCCATTCTGTAATAATGAATACTGCTATGTGCATCTGAAAGTTCGCCCAAAATGATGAAAAATGCTAGAGAATGAAAATACAAAGACACCTTCATTCGTTGTTGGCCAACAGTGTTAACCAGGCAAAAATCAAACTCATCATAGCAAAAAAATCAAAGGGTCCATTAAATTGCAGAACTCTATGATCAACTCACCTAGTTACCAACTCCTGCTGGGAAAAGTACAGTTGTAATCACAAAGAGCTGCTTTTGTGCAATTTTATAGCATTATTTTAATGTATTTTATGTTACAATGCCTTGGGCATTTCTTTAGAAAGAGGGTTGAGATAATTTTTAGAGAATAATTTTTTTTTAACATTAACCCTCATGATGAGAGCTGGGTTTACACTAACCTTCCTCCACATGGTTGTATGCCTGAGTACAATTATGTAGTTCCCTAATTTAGCGATGGCCCATACATGCACGTGTATCATTCAATTACTCAGCTCTGAAAACTTTGCAGATTTATGAGTGAAGTGCCTCCACTGAAAAATATTTGATGGAGGTGATATGAAACTTTGCGGTGTTCTCTCTAATAGCTCTTTCACAAGTGCAAGTTGCCACTTGATTCTGCATTTATCAAGTGACAAAAATGCATGTGTGCACAGGGCCAGGTATGCTATGGGATGCAATGGATGCATGTTCAATGGATCATACTTTCAAAAGTTATAGACTACTGTTATCACTCTCCATTGGGAAGCCTAAAAAATTTTCAGACACATTATCAATCTTTAACCGGTTTTAATTTTTGTGAACTGCCGAGAGAGCTTTGGCTACTGGGCGGCATAGAAATGAAATGAATGAATGAATAAATAAATAAAATAAAATCCCAAACCTGTGATACAGGACCTGTTTTTAGTTTATCAATGTATGTCCATCTTTGTCCCGCAGTAGCTAAAAAATGCTGATATGGCACCAATTTGGGGGTTACCTTAGATACTGAGGCCCTATCTGCTCCCTGTCCCACTCGTATACCAACAGAACTACAAGAAAGTACCAAAGATTACAGTGGCGGTAATATTTTCACAAGCCTTAAATCTAAGTCCACATGTGGCCTGCGGGCTGCTTCTAATGCTTCATGCAGAGCTGGCCAGATTTTCCCTTGGTACCACTAGCTAGGCAAAGCCTGGGATTTCCCTTGCCAGCACCAGTGCTAACAAGGGAAACCCTCCTTTTATCTCCAATCTCGCTGGAGAGAAGGGAAGAGAAGAGAAGAGAAGAGTGTTTCCTTTGCTAATGCTAACAAGAGAAAGCCCTGTGGTGGGGTGGGGGGTGCAGGGAGTGTGTGTGTGTGTGCGCGCGCGCGTGTAACATGCATGAGTCGTGAGTGTATGTGCATGACTGAATGTGTGAATGAGTTTGAGTGTGCATAAGTGTGTGAGCGTATGTGCACGCATGTGCTTGTGCAGCCTCTGGTACCCTGTAAGACACCCACTGCAGCCCTTGGGGCAGAAAATGTTGTACACCCCTGATCTAATGCTTCCTGCTGATCCTACTGCTTTTTTAAATCAGGTCTCTCATTCCTAGAGCAGAGCTCAGCAATGCACTGCAAGGCCAAAAAATATTGCTGTCCATGTTACTCATGGCTTTTATTGAAGAAACAAATACAAGAAAAAGATTTCTGAGCGCTCTGATTCTCGCACCCTCAATTACAGCTGATCCTGTTGGTTATTACAAAAGCAGTGGGGCCAGCCAGCCTTGCAAGATGGGAGTATTTTCCCACCAACATTTTTCCATATAATTTTTGTTCTAATTATTATTTAATAAAACAGATCTTCTCACCTGCATCTCCCCTTTCTCATCAGGTTTTGCTGGCTTTGCAGCCTCAGTTGCAGAATTTTTCAAGCTCTCTTTGCTACAGTGCAAAAGGACTTCAGCAACATAGAGTGGATCCAGTTCACCAGAGTTAGGCTGCAGCGTAGCAAGAAATAAGTTTGGTAAGAGTGAGAAGTCATTCTTTAATACTAATGAAGGGGAAAGAAGTGAAATCCACAGAGTGTCCCGCACCAGAGTGTTTTCTTTAACCTAAGAATTTTAAAAATCTCACTCAAATCACAGTACATAATCCTATATAAACAAATCCTATGACTTCTTTCTTCCTACGTATAACTGAAAATATTTATGTAAGTCTCCATTAACTCTTAGGATGGGGTGGGCTGTAGGATCTTATTTTAAAAGTATTTATATGGCCTTGCACTCCAAGCATAATGGTAAGAATTCTTCACTTTCCCTTGGATCCAATCAGTTTCACAGCCCCACCTGCACTTCCGTAAAACACGAACAACATTGGACTACTCTACAGAGTTGTCATACACTACTCTTAACACACACCCCTCCGCAAAATGGGAATAACAGTACTGGGCTACTTTGCAGGACTTGTGTAACCCACACTTTCTCAGCCACAGCCCTGCTTCCTGCAATATGGGTATAATAATGATGAACTGTATCTGCACACATAGTCAAGGTAATTTTTTTAATGTTTATAAACTCAGAAAAAATTATTAACAAGAGCTGAGTTAGATCATAAACTCCTGTCTTTGTTGCTACCTTTTGTTTTTTGGTAGACACACTACTGCCCAAACCCAGCTACAAGAAACTCCAAGATTTCTAAATTGTTTTTTATGAGGCTGCAATTACTTCCTAAGAGGGAAGACCTCCAAGGGTTAACACACCCAAATGGATGTGTTTAACCATTGCTGTGACTTCATTCATTGGCTAAAAACACTAAAAGGTTTCATTTCTCACAAAATGAATAGGCAGAATAGTGGCTGCACATTTTACTTCATATCTCGGGTTCCACAAGGGCTTTTTTTTTTTTAAAGCCTTGCTTTTTAAAAGGAAAAAAGGACTTGCTTTTTAAAAAAATGAAAGCTGGGAATCTGGAGATTATGGCTCATTCACAGAGGGTCAATTACCTCTCCTTGCCCCATCCTGCAGATACCTATGAACATGGCTGAAATATGGAATGACTATCCTCATCATGTGACAGCCATCTCTCCATTTGCTTTATGTTCTCTTTCAGCACTTTCTCGGCCTTTGTGGGTGAAAGCATAGGGTTTTAAGGTGCTTTCACATACCAATATTGTCAGCCTAATAATAAACATGTTGACGGGGTAGGTGTGCATGTGTGTTAAGCAACAAAAAGCCAGTGTACATATGGAGAGTATATTCTTTTGTGAAGGAAGTCCCAACAAATTACTTCTGAGCAAACATGAACAGGATTAAGCTTAAGGCAGCAATCATATGCACAATTATTTGGCAGTAAATGTGAATTAAAAAAAATTATGGACTAAAAAAAAAGCACACGTTCATGTAAATGCATCTTGCAACCTCAACACCTACATTTCAACCACATTCCCATCATGCCAGCGCCATGGACGCATAAAAGGCTGCAGTCTGGTACACACTTCCTTAGAAGTAAATGTAAGCCCTTGTGAATGCAATGCAAATGACTTTGAGTGAACGTATTCTTAGGACTGGACTAGAAGATCCTTATTACAGCTTACTTAGGAGTAATCTCCACCAAATGCAATAGGATTTACTTCTAAGTAAACATGCTTTGGGTTGAGCTGAGTATGTGAATCTGCCCTCCAAAACTGTCCCCCACCAGGCACACAACTGTCCCATATTATTAACATTCATCATTGGAGCACTACACAATCCCACATATCTACAACCGGGGGGCCAGGGGCACACAAAATAACCAAGTTGTTACTACTGTAAACAGGCCTTGCTTCACTTGCCCTACCAGCTCAACCAGACAGAATAAGGGAGGGACATGCAAGCAAGCAAAGCTAGGATGAGGGAAGCAGAAGAAAGTGGTGGGCATGGGCAACGGTTCCTCTCTTCTCCCTACCCTTCACCTCTGGGCTGGAAAATGACTCATTGGTTCACTTTAAATTAAAGTGAACTCAGCAAGGGGCCCATGCCAGTTAGCACAGGAAGGGGAGTCAGTGATCTGCACAGTATGTGGATAGGGAGACATTTTTCTCCCTCTCTCAAAATACTAGAACCCAGGGTCATTCTATGGAGCTGATTGGTGGGAGATCCAGGACAGATAAAAGGAAATATTTCTTCACACAGAGCATAGTTAAACTATGGAATTCTCTACCACAGGATGTGGTGATGGCCACCAATTTGGATGGCTTTAAAAGGGGTTGGACAAATTCATGGAGGAAAAGGATATCAATGGCTATTAGTCGTGATGGCCAAGTGCTACCTCCAGCACCAGAGGCAGTGAGCCTATGTACACCAGTTGCTGGGGAACATGGAGAGGAGGGTGCTGTTGTGCTCATGCCCTGCTTGTGGGTTCCCAGTTGACAGCTGCTTGGTCACTGTGTGAACAGAATGTTGGACTAGATGGACCCTTGGTCTGATCCAGCAGGGCTCTTATGTTCTTATGATAGTAGCGCTCATTTGCTTTGCCAGGCAGGCACTCCTACAGGCTGCCAAACCAAGGGCCCAACAGGCCACGGCGCTGCCTGGCTGGGCCTGCAAGAAGCCTCACGGCCTCTTCCAGGCCCACATTCCACCATTTGCATTGCAGCCATACTCAGCTGAGCAAAATGGAGCCCCCGCCCCCATCACCAGGTTTAATGTACTTCCCTCCCCTGGCTGGGCTTTGCCTGCCCATGTTTGTTGGTTTGTTTGTTTACAATATTTATATACCGCTCCACAGCAGAAGATTTTGGAGTGGTGAACAACACAGTAAAAGAATAAAACAGCAGGTTAAAAAAGTTAAAACATTTTTTTTGTTGCACAGAACTAGAGGGCAGAGATAGATGGGGCAGGTGTGCACAGCATGAGGTGCTGCTGCTGCTCATAGAACGGAACTATTTCAGTGTGGAGAAGCCCTGTTGAGCTGCTGCCAGCTACTATCTCTTTGCCTTATGAGGCAAGTGCTCCTGTAGCGCCGGTTAACCTTGAGGGCATCCGCCCTGCTCCTGTGTTTAATCTACTGTCCTCCTGTCATGTCCTGGGCCTTGCCCATGTGTCTGGAAACTGAAAGTAGAGATAAATGGGGCCGGTGTAGCACAAGCAGCTGCTGTTGCTGTTCTCAGAATGACATCATGACTGGAATCCAGGAGGGGGGTGTCAGGTGCACCCCTTGCCCCTACAAGCGGATGTCCATGGTGAAGTGGGAGTCTGAGCCCTTCCCCCAAGTTTTCATCATGTGCCAGAGAACATGGGACAGTGGCAGACTCTGCCTCTGTTGACCAGCACAAAGTGAAAGGCCTTTCCTCCCATGGAAAACTCAGGGAAGAGAAGGCGTATCACACTTTGGCTGGGCCTCCAGGGGCAGGTATTCACTAGAAAGATCTGTGGTTACTTCTAGCCACATCTCAACCACGTTTGTGAGACTTGATCACGCAACCAGTTTAGCTGGAAATGGCTGCATTACTATATACAATATATGGATATTGCAAAAGCTCTTCAGCAAAGGATCCAAATTAGAGCGCCAGAATAGAAACACCTCATCAAACAGCATGTTTTTTTTGGACATCTGTAGCCTACTTCCTTTTGAGAAAAGCAAAAAAGAAGAAAACTGTCTTTGCTCAAAAGGGCATAGCCCTTGAAAGGCTACTATTGGAAGACACTGTAAGAATTGCACACTGTATCATGGACAGCTTTAAAATGCTCAGATGTAAACAGAAACACACGACTTGTTCCACTATTAAATTACCCAATAATCGAACTATTTACTAATAAAACAGTTGTGAATAATATTGTCCTATACTGCACAAAAGATATTTACAGCAGCTGCTTTAATTTAGGTTTAAAGACCTATGTTTACTTGTGTCATCTGAACTGCATTTGAAAATGCAATCCATATGTGGAAAAGCAGCTTTAAGCCAACATTTAAAAACGTGCTGTTTGTTCAAACTTGGAACAGGCTGACATATGCACAAAATACTCTAAGGGAACACCGAGCAACTAATGCTGAATTACATCATCATCATCGCCAACTGCATTCTACAACAGATAGCCAAGTATGTTATGTAGAAAACCCCAAAGGGGAGTCCATTAATTTTTACTAATATTATAAAGTATGAGCTACATGGACAAAAAGAAAAGCATGCCAGTTCAAAATACGTAGCTTTATGTCACTGAAACGGAAATATGGAGGGGGAGGGAATGAGGTTTTTTTCCAACCTCCTGACCTTACACCTCAACCAGTCCCTGCTGCCCCTTTCAGGTCCAAAACTTACAAAAAAGAAAAAGTTAGTTTGCCACCACTCCAACAGTTCATCAGGCTGTCAGGCATGCCTTAGTTCATGTCTAAGAAATGAAAAACGACACCCAAATGATCGGGGTATCATATGGCAAGTATAAGCCAAAGCAGGCACAGGGGAAATTAAAGGACAGAATTGCAATTAAAAAGTACAACAACGTTATTAGAGCAAATAAGAGTTCACACAGCATCTAAACATAAAAGAAAATAGTTCTTATACTGGGGGGAGAGACACAACAGGAAAAAGTAGGAAAACAAAAAATTCCTTGGGCATATGGCTGATTAGGCACACTCTCCAAAATTTAGATGGGTGTGGATCCACTAGTGGAAAGCCTGTTCTGCTCATGGAACAGCTGTTTCTGACAGTGCAAGAGCAGTCCATGAAAAAAGCAACTCCAAATCTAGAGAGGTGCAAGCTCTTGAGCTCTTACGGTCCACTAGAGTTTAAATGCCACAACCAGTGGGCAGTATCACAGCTGACACTAGTCCTAATATAAATTATGTTGCACTAGCATAAATGACCTCTAGCACAATAGGTTTCCCCAGAAAGCCCATTGTGCCAGGTAACGCTATTGGCGTTGCACTAGAGGTTGCTTATGCTAGTGCAATGTAAATTACATTAGCACTAGTGTCGACTTGGATACTGCCCAGTATCTTCCTTATTCAGCATGTTTTTGGTACACTGTGATGCTGCAAGAAGTCTTCCTCTGGCATTTTTGCAAGAGCTCATGGAGCTGTGCTAATAGATATTTTCCTTCTGCTCATGGTCCTTTGAATCCAAACCATACTTTCAAGTGTTACTTTGTCTCAAGCCACTGTAAAGGATTTCAAAATGATGTCAACCACAGATTACTTGGGGATTGGCATCTCAGGGCAACTGCATACTATGCTTGAAAATTAAAATGCTGACCACATAGGTAGAGAGAGAACTGAACTTGCCCAGAATATCAGCTTTTTACAGAGAAAACTCTCCTATTAGCAAAGTGTATACATGTCCCTTGCACTGGGGCCAATAAATAGTTGGCAAATAAATAAATAAAGGCTTACACAAAGCCAACCAGAAACAGATAAAGCATAAATGGGGTCACATCTACAGAAAAAACCCTTCTACCCACTAAGAAGATTAACATTTCATATCAGTGGAAGGAGAGGCAATTCCAACACATTTCTTGACCAGCCCAGATTAAGGGAAAAAGTGTAACTTGCTCTCCTTACTCACTGTGGCAGACAGGAGCACAAACAGAAATTAAGGTTGCAGTCCTAAGCAGACCCCCTAAGGAGTAAGCCCTACTGAACAACATGAGACTTACTTCCAAATAAATTTGCATAGGATTGCTTTACGCACACATACAGAGCTTCAGAATAGGTTTTTAGAAGGCCTTAGAGATGGAGTTGATCAGGTTAAATTGACTAGAAATCTGGTCAGCACAAATAATTTTCATTGTAGTCACTGGATTGCAATAGCTAATATTGACATATGAAATTCTATAGTTAGTGCATCTTAAGTTGTTTGTCTCTGAAGAGCAAGTACCAGAAATGTTCCAGATAAAGAGAGATTCTGCTCCTGTGAATTCCCTTTGTCAATATTATTTTATCCAATATTTTCCTATCCCTCTTCACACACAGTTCAGACGAAGAAAATTAAATTTAAAGAACTAGATGACACAGGAGTCAATTTAAACAAGACTCTTAAACAAGTCTGAACACACATGTTACCACAATCTAAGCCATTTGGCCTTATGAAGCCAATTTTGGAAGCATAAAATGACTTCTGTGTATCCGTTCAGACACTATCATATAAACAATAGGCAGTATGTAATGCTGTCACAGCACTAGCATAAACTACTGCTAGCACAACATCATTAGTACTTGCTAGGCAAAAGGAAAAACTGGCAATTAGGAAGCAGTAATGATGTTGTTCTAGCACTGGTTTATTCTAGTGCAATGTCATTAGTGCTAGTGCTGTGACAGCATTGGATACCGCCCAATAATTACAGGAACAAGAACTGCTTGCACTGAAATACAGATCCCAGCTGTACTCAGATAAACATGTCTCAGGATTCACACATGTGTCAGTGCTTTGAATATTTCAGATATTAAGAGGTGTTCCGGTAAGTGAGTGATCCTTTCATCTTCAGTCTCTGATTCTAACTGAATATCTGAGTAAGTTCTAAACCTGTGCATTATAATTTTATTGACTGATTGATTACATTTTTCAGCCTCCCATAGCCATAGATGTCTTAACCACTCTCAGCTAGTTATCATACATCCCAAACAAGAAGGTAGGACAATTTGGGAGCAAAGATCTATCTCCACAGCTGCAATCCAAGGCTTACCTACTGCAGAGTAAGCTCTACTGAATGCAGTAGGACTTATTTCCTGGTAAACTTGTACAGGTTTGGGCTGCATACCTTAGAACATGAAGCTGTGTAAGAAACCAGGCTTTCTGCATGCCTGTCCACAAAAGTGAGCATCACAGTGAGAACTAGTATGTTTTTAAATTATCACTATTTTTTTGTAAAGTATATATTTATGCACCAATGAAGAAGGCCACTGGATATTGTTTTACCTTAACATTGGATTTCTTGGAGAAATTTACCACAACTCCCCAGCCAAAATCATCGTCTTCATTTTTTACCTGAGGGGGTGAAAAAAGCTTGTATAGAAAGCTGCATTTGAAGCAACATTTATATATCATATGGCCTCAAGGAAATTAAAGAACTACAGCTAAATGAAAAGTTACAATTGCAAGAGAGTGAAGCAGCAAAATATCACCGAAACCTAAAATGACCGAATTTGGAAAGCAGTTTCATACTTATTTTGTCCACTTCAATGAAAGCTAAATAGCAATATGCAGGTCATTCAGTTCAACACACACCACACTGATCTGCTATGTGGTGCAATGCCAAACATTATTAGCAGCAATCTATCCCAAAGTGTATTACACATTGAAGCTCAGCATGGGCAACAGTGGTAAAGGCATTCTTTTTTTTTTTTTTTAAAGCAAAGCTAGAAAGGATTAGGGTTTAAACAAATTTTTTTTTAGAAAAAAATGACAAGCTAAACTGGATTAATAATTACTATTTCTAAATAAGTACATGTTAAACAACCCCCCAAAATATATAAAACAAATATCATACATAAATGAGCACACTCCAGGAGAGAGTGGAGGACAGGAAGGCCTGGCATGCTATGGTCCATGGGGTCATGAAGAGTCGGACACGACTTAACGACTGAACAACAATCATACATAAAACAAAACTCTCAAAAACACAATACTAAACATATTTAATATTTATTAACAAGAAAAAAATAGGTACGCCTGGAAAACAGTAAGAAAACACAAACACAAAGTTAGAAACAATTCAAACACTGAGCCTTGCAAATACCGGGCAGTATCCAATATGACACTACCTCTAATGTAAATGATGTTGCACTAGCATAAGCTACCCTGAAAAACCCAGTTCACCAGCAAACGTTATTGGCATTGCGCTAGAGGTAGTTTACTCTAGTGGTAGTATCAGATTGGATACTGCCCAAGGTTGAAATGTGGAAATATCTCTCTTCCTCTGTGGATATTTTCCTCTATAATGATGAGGAAGTATGTTTTGTATTTTTGCTACATTTTTGATGTTAAAGTATTCTGAATTTTGTATGTGTGTGTTTTAATTGTCATTTTCTGGTTTATCTACTGGTTTTTGTTGTTGATTTTATATACATACATACATACATACATAGCTTGCGTTCCCAACATAGGCATGCTTAGAGCTAGTCCCATTGAAATCAATGGCACTTAAGTCAGTCATGACTAACTTAACCTCATTTATTTCAGTGGGTTTACTCTAAGCATGACTTAGTCTGGATCCAACTCATAAATTGTACATTTTGTTAACTACATGTTAAAACCTGCAGCAGGCATAGAACCCTAATTGTGCAGCAGCACTGAAGTTGAATAAAAGTAACTTACTTTTACCAGTCTTCCTGGTTGTAAAAACGGCAAGCAGTACTTCGGCTTATGAATGTACTCCTCTATTTCTTTACCCAGTTTAGCAAGTTGTTGTCTGATTTTATAGTAGATTACAACATTTTCCTCATTTGGAATTTCAATCTCATTATACTGCTGTTCCAACTTATTTACCTCTGCAAATAAATATTGTGAAATAAAACTGATCATATCAATTGCACACAATTATAGTGAACTATGGACATGATTCCTTCCCAAAGGAACACACTACCCACGTGCAGCGCAATCCCTATAGGGCTCAAAGAGCCTTGTTTCCCTTTTCTTGTCCTTCCTCCCCTCAGCAGTGGCACTTAGGGCACCACGGTGTTACACGGAATAATCCAGTGCAATGCCAGTAGAGCAGGCCTCCTTAATGCTCTATGCAGATGCCTCTGGGTGTTTTGTCCATGCAGGGAAGGGTCATGACTTAACATTTTAAGAGTTATTTTGTTAAAGAATATTTGATATTAATTTCCAAGGACCTCTTCTCACTCAGCAGTTTTTAATTGTACATGCAAGACATGGTAGCATCTTATCTTTTACATTTTTAAAGTTTGAATGTGACAGGCATGTATTTGAAAGCACATGCATTGTATGTTTATCAGAGAAGTTGGGCTTCGCAGCATGTACACTTAAAAACCTTATGAAACTGTGTGTGAAAAGCCTGGGGTGAGAATGTTTATTTAAAATAGCTGCATCCTATGAGCTTCCACAGTGAAGCTACTGCTCATAGGATCCAGCGTAAGAGTTCTAGGAGCATGCCAAGAAAACAGCACATTCCTCTTTGCTGGAAAAAGGACCAGCCCTGCTCCGAGCAAAGATGGTATAGCTGCATTTCCGCCACACCAGGGCTCCTTCCCAGGAGTTGCACACCCACTTACTGCTGGAGGCAAGTTGGCTGCCAGGCCCTGTACAAGATCAAGAAGGGCGACTTGAGGGTCCATCTAGCTCAGAAGCCAACACTACACTTGGAGTTAACAGTTATCACAGCCAAAACTGCAGGGCGGACAAGCACTTACCACTACTTGGGATGCCACTTCCAACTATAGCAGCCTCCACTCGGCTAGACTATAAGTCAGCAACAAACTAGTAAAACAGCCACATTTGAAAACTCATCCAGTTAAGCTCAGTGGCCAGAGATCCAACAAACCCAGGCAATTAGTCCTGCCTAGTTGGCTTGTGATCCTTGAACAGCAACCTACCGACCCCACCCTGCCCAAGCTACATGGGAAATTCCAACTGAAAGTGAAAGCACTTTCAAAATCAGTTAGTGATTTGACATTGGGAGTCTGTTGCTCAAAGAACGGAAGTTAAAAACCTACTGTACATTTCCAAGCTCTTTGGATCCCAATCACTGTTGTTAGTTCTTGTCAATAATTTAACAGGCTCCCTGAAGAATACTGTGTCAGTAAGCCCTTGAAATATACATAGTATTAAGTATATTATGCCAAAAGATTAGGTATTTCACATAACTTACTTTCAACTACTCCTGGAATAGCTCTGTAATGCTGGAACTGGTAAAAAGATTTTTCTAACATGTATTCTGGATTAATTTCTTCTACACGCAGCAAATTTAATACCATATTGTATGTCAAATGGAAAGCACTGTTTAGAGGGTCAGCAGATCCCTAAAACAGAAAAATAAATTAGCAAAGACAGGCAGCATTAGATTCTAAAAGGTTTGATCTTGGGGGTCCAAATGGAAGCCTGCTATTTAATCTCCCCAGTTTATTCTATATAATGGGTTGGATCCAATATTGGTCATCCACTATCGGGATAGATTTCCCCTGCCCTGCAGCCCTTGGTGCTCCCCTGGAATCTGCACTGAAGGGCAGGGGGCTACAGGGGAAAAGAGTGGACAAGGAAGTCCCTCTGCGCCAAGGGAAGTCCGCTCAAGCGACATTAGCTGTAAGTCAATGTAATACTCATGCAAATACAGCTTATGTCTAATAAGAACGTTGCAAAATGTCCCAGGATGTTACTCCAAGATAAGTTGAACAAAGAGACCGCAATAAATGCTTACTGCCAGCATGGAAGACAACACTTCCATCACCATCACTCTCCCTGCCATCACCAACAGAAGATACCCATGTGCAAGGCAAAGTTACCAGATTTGGGCTTATAACCATTGTGCACTCCTCACATTTTAGAAATTATGTTTAAATATCCAAAACAAACCAATAGGAAACAACAAGAACAACATCTTCTTCTTCTGCTTCTTATATCCCACCTTTTTTCCCTCTTGCAAGGAACCAAGGAGGCTTACATGATCCTCCTCCTTCTCTCTATTTTATCCACACAACATCCCTACTGTGAGGTAGGTTAGGCTGAGAGTCAGTGACTGGCCCAAAGTCAGCCAGTGAGCTTCATGGCCAAGTGGGGACTAGAACCCAGATCTCCTGAGTCTCAGCCCAACACTTTAACCACTACACCACACTGGCTCAAATGTTCTCCTAAAACTAAAGCAGCTATCATTTTCACATCTTACACCATGCACTTTTGTGCCTTCAGCTAACACTCCCCACATCATCTGATGAAGAAAATATTTGAGTGTTGCCGAGGAGCCTGCAGAAAGTTCTAGGTGCACACTGCTAAAGTTTGCAGAAGAACACACCAAAAGTTCCTGTGCAGCTCCACATTGTAGAAAATCTTCAGTGGGCAAGCTGTCTTTCTCGGAAACTTGTCTGCCATTACTGAACCCATTAAGCTTTGCCCAGGTTTTCTTTAGAAACCATCAGTCTAGACCAGCTTCCCACAACCTGGTGCTCTCGAAATGTGTTGGACTACAGCTCCCATAATCCTCATCCAGCATAGCCAATGGGACTTGTAGTCCAACCCAGTTGGAGGAAACCATGGTGGGCATGGATGGTCTGGTCTACACAGTTTAATATGGCCAAGATTCAATAACCTCACAACTAGTTCCACAAGCCCAATGGAACTTCTTCAACAGTAGCGTCCAACACTGTTGAGCAAAACATTTTCCAAACAGGGACATTTCAAAAGCAGTTTGTGCTGTAGCATAATCCCCTCTGCGCACAAAGTAGCTCTTTGGATCCTAGCCTGTATATTTTGCTTCCTCTACTGAGTATGTCATTCAAATAGGAAGGTGACATGTTTTTATTACTGTCATAACTTGTACGCTACTCATTTCATCAGTTCTCTGACCGATCTAAGGAAGGTACAAAAAATAGTGCTGTTACTCAATTTAAGACATTTTGGTTGATTGATGAAATTTGCACATGAATGTTTCATTTCTACAGAAACCTGACGTTACAACCCTATGATGGCCACAGTGATCATGGGAACTGGGTCAATGTAGTCCATGGTTAATACTCCCATATTGCAGGTAGGGGGAAGCTGAGAGAGAATGGCTTCCAGCCCTGTGATGTTGTCTACTGTAAATATTCCCACACAGATAACCTGCATGGGGTTATTTCTGCATTTCATGTGAAGACTGATAGAAAATAGTTTACAACAACTCCCTAATAAAGGCTTTAAGAGCTACCACCTACTTGTTCTTTATTAGTGTAATAAAACTTTCATAGCTACAGGTCTCCACTGCAATACTGCACCATATACAAATGTTATTAAAATACAGATAATTAGATTACAAGGATGCAGGCAAGAGACAATTACACAGGATATACAGATATTGCAGTAATTCTATGGAATGCCTGTTATAGAGATTTTACATGGGAACTGTAACTTTTCCTGGTCGTAACCAACACAGGATCTATGGGAACCAGAGTTTCACACAACTGTTGCCCTTTCTTTAAAGTTGCTTTCCCCACTTCCCCTTTCTTATCAGTGCATTCCTTGCACCTCCATCAAAGGAAAGCTCCCAAATGTCCTCTGTTCTCAGAAACAGCCTGGGGAGGGGGAAGAGGGATGCCTCTCTCCCTTTCTTCTCCCCACTCTCCTTGTCCAGGATGGGGGCCACTTGGCTGCTTAGCACTGCAGATGTGGTGAATCGATTGATGGAGAAAGGGGTGGAGGAGGACAAAAACAGGAGAGGGAAATTGCTGAGAGGTGCCTGATAAAAGAGTGAACGACATGGAAAGTCCCTTCCACCCCATGGTGGAAATGCAACAGCAGCAGTGACACCCTTCAAAGTTCTGATCCAGTTTTATAAACAAGAGGCAAGTCACCAACAGAAAGCCACAAGCATGTGTCTCTTTATGATGGATGAAATCTGATGTTCCAGAAAGTCCTGTGGATTCTCTGCTATTTATTACCAGGTTCTACCTGGTGGGCAACCTATGTCCCTCTAGAACTTGTTGCCCTAAAACTCCCATCATCCTCGACCATTGTCCATGCTGGCCAGGGCTGAAAGGAGCTGGATTCCTACAAAAAGTGGAGGGCCACAGACTGCCAAGTCCTGTACCCAGAAAAACTCTTGGAAAACATCCTAAGCACGAATATAGATGCCTTCAGCTTCCTATGCTCTTTCATATCTTGATCTTTCGCTAATTTGCCTGTTTTCTTCAATACTGGCAACTACTACTTTTGGTAGCAGTTTTACAAAGCATGCTGCATGAAAACATTTCATTTTGTTCTTAAGCCAATGAATATTAATTTTATAATGTGCCCTCCATTTCTAAGAGGTGTGGTTTCTCCAGCTCTTTTCTAAATAATCGGTGTATGGAATTATAAATTATGGGCAACCCCATCTAGAAACAAATGCTGGAGTCCTAGACATGCTTACGTGGAAGTACATCCTACTGAAACCCAACAGGATGCAACTTGTTAGTAACTCTCGTTTTATCCATTCTATTCCATTCCAAAACACAAACTGATCGTTTCATTTTTAGTAAGTCTCACTTGGGAAAAAAAATTAAGCAATGTTCCATTTGTTTAGGTTGCTTAATGGGTAGTTAGGTCCACATATAATCCAAAACCATGGTGTAGCACTGTGAGAATGAGCCCTATGCTTGTGTGCTCCATCCTCTCCCCAAGTGTGTTTATAACTGCAGTCTTACAGATCAATCCTACCAGCAGTTGTGGTAGGGAGGGCGAGAGATCCACTGATGCAGCGACTGCCAAATGCATTGCCCTGCCACTGTGGTCAGGGCAGGAGATCGGGGGACAGGGTTTTTTTTTTTCTTTTTCTCTTCCATTGACTGCTATTGGAAGGAATTTACTATGCCCAACAGTCCCTGGAGCATGTAGGGAAAATGAAGTGGCTTAAGATGTGCTATCTCTGTGCCTGGAGAAAATGCACCATTTTTTCACCCCCCCTGCCAGTGGAACACTAACGCCAGCAGTGCTGGACTTCCGGCAAAACGTCTGGTGGCACAGATGTCCTCTCACCAGCGGATCTCTGTCTTTGCCAGCAGAATGGCACTTATGCTGCTTACTGTGGACTCTCAATTGACCTCCGGATGAGGTTAGGATTGCAGCCTTAATTATTTGCTTTCCGGGTTACATCCAAACTGCCAAACCAGGATACATCTGTTATTTGCCACAGGAGAAGGAAGTGCATGAGCACACGGCTCATTGCAGTAGCCCAAAATTACATGTGAACCAACCCATGATCTTAAGTGAGAAAATTAAAATGAAATAAAATGCATTCAATGAACAAAAGGCTATTTATTCTGACCTATGCTCAGTAAGAATATCCTCTACAGCAGCAGTAGGTAATCTGTTGCACTTCAAATGTTTTGGACTACAGTTCCCAAAATCCCAGACCACTGGCCATTCTGGCTGGGGCTCATGGGAGTTGTAGTCCAAAACATCTGAAGGGCACCAGGTTGCCAACCCCACTCTACAGCAAGCAATCTCAGCAATAGAATAAAAACTTCCATATATGAAAGCACCACAAAAAACAATTACTATTCTGCTGACTGATCATACAATACAAACAAAATGTATTTTGTTTCTTTAAAAAATTAACTAAAAATAGGAAAATACAACCACATTAAAATGTCATTCTAACTCAATGAGAAGACCGCATTTGAACTCTTTTAAGTCAATATCTGACTTAGTCACTATTTGAAATTGCAACTATTTGGTTTGCATTATTTAATAAAGATTCCACCCTTTCAAAACATCATCTTAGTAATGTGATACGTATACAGTTCAGAAAAGAAAGGATCTATTAAAAAGCAACTTGTATGCTGGCAAGAAACTAAAATGGGTTTTCAGGGCTGTATCTAAGACAACACACAAAAGACCTATGCAGAGCCAGCATTTTCTCACCAGAATGTGCAGCTTCAACCTTAAGTGATTTTTTAAAACTGGAAAACAAGATAACCAAAATTAAACAAGGCAAGATTGCAAACCAAATAATATTTAAGAAACCAACAGGTTAAAAACAAATCCACCAACAACAGTCTACTAACGACTGATATTAAGAGAAAATGCAAGTTGATTGGTAAGGCTGACTTAGCAGCTATTATAGGTCATTTTATTTATTTATTTATTTATTACATTTATATCACACTTTTTTTCCTCCTAAGGAACCCAAGGCGGCATACACAATCTTCCTTCTCTCCATTTTATCCTCACAACAACAAACCTGTGAGGTGGGTTGGGCTGAGAGTCTGTGACTGGCCCAAAGTCACCCAGTGAGCTTCCATGGCCGAGTGGGGACTAGAACCCGGATCTCCCGACTCCCAGTCCAACACTCTAGCCACTGCACCACACTGGCCCTCTATGAATGTCATGAATGTATCTGTAACAAAATGACCACTTCAGAACAGCTTTGATTCAAGAGACTGAACATTAAATTTATTTAGTGTTAGCTTACAGCTATGGCAAATGTATAAAATCCAGAACGAAGGAAAGCTGCTGCAGAAATTGTATGTCCTTGGTCAGCAAGTTATTTTTAGCAAGGGCATATTGTGAACTGATCAAGTCCTGAAGAGCCAACAATATTAGCTCCACCCACTGATTCATTCCCCACTTCAGCAGACACAGGCAAAGGGCTCTTTAATCCTCTCCTCCCTGGTGTGATCAGCAATAAAGGCTTAAGCAGAGCTTTCCCCCTACATGCTTCAGCTGCTCATTCCCATTTGCTGGTGTCACTGCTAGCAATGTCTGAGTTTCATTTGGGCAGTATTTTTATGCGAACCAACCCTATTCTCACTGCTCGGATTAATACCCAGATCAGAACAGGTTTGGGACTTAATATGAATTTTGCAACACAATTCTCAAAACACCTATTAAAATGGGAACCAAAAAATACACATATTTTAGGATGCAATATATACCAAAATGCATATTTTAGGATAAAATGCATACAAAATACATATTTTGTGGGATTTTTGTGTGTTTATTTTTAGATTCCAGATTGATGGGTAAATAGGATGGAATGCACTTATGAATGAATATATGAAAAACTCATGGACCAGAAATGGAACAGATCCAGCCATCCCTAGACATGGTTCATGAAGGGTAAGGAGCTGCTGAAATGCTTAACTGGCCTTCAGCATCCTTTGAACATCTGGTGTATGATAACATAATTTGATCTCTTTGCATATCCTTGGGGCAGTATCCAACACTGCCAGTCCACTTATGCTACTGATGTAGCATTATCATAAGCAATCTCTAGCGGAATGCCAATAGCATAAGCTGGTGTGACGAGTTTTGCAGGGAAACCCATCGTGCCAGCTCACACTACTGACACACTGCTAGAGCTCGCTTACGTGTGAACACTACGTCAATAGCGAAAGTGGACCAGCAGTGTTGGATGCTGCCCCTTGTTTTCTGAAACTTCTGAGTTATGCCTCTGGTGCTATAGAATGCTCTCCTGTGAGAGGTTCATTTATGATCTTTGGTCTCTTTTTGAAGATATGTAAATGCTTTTAAAAAAAATGATTATACCAGGCTTTGGGAATTAACTGGAGGTATGCTTCTGACTGTTGCTCCAAATTGATTTTATCAATTGTGAATTGATATTGTTTTACTTTATTTGTGAACAGCCTCAGGAATTTTGTTGCTGTTGTTAAGCACAGTATATCAACACTGGATATATAAATAAAATCTCTTTCTCACTCCTTTGAGTAAACCAAGACATAGGCTAATAGGAGTGAACACATGAGCAGTATAAGGAAAGAACTCTAGCTGCCAACATGTTTGAATGCACACATTACAGAGCCCTTTACACAGATCCTGGAGCATGCCAAAGAAAGCAGCCAACACGCATAACAGGTGGCTTTCCTAAGGCTTGGTAGCTATGGCAGGTCCTTTGGCGGCCTTGGGGCCACCAGCTGCCTAGGTGTAAGGTAATATGCTTGCAGCTAAACATGTATGAACAAAGCCACATAAACAGTTTAATTTTCTGAAAAAAGCAAGACTCAAATCCAAGGCTTTGGGAATGGGCTTTATTTGCTGAGTGCATCTCACGTCAGGTCTAAAAGCGATGACAGCTTTCAATGACTTTCCCCCCTTTCCTCTCACACTTCTACTTGTTGTTATGGCCTTAATGGCTAAAATAATAAACATTTAACTAACACTTTTTACTTTAACATCCTTCCCTTCTAATATTTTTTTTTTTAATTGAGAGGCACTCAGCTGAGTCAGTAAAGGCAAACTGAACCGTAAAATACTTCACTATGACCAATTTGGCAAGCAAGAAGCAATTCCCAACAGACTTGGTTTTGGCAATAAAACAATCTGGCACCTGCAGAGTGGGCAAAGAAAAAAGGAAAATACTAACAGCTCAACATTTTCCAGAGATGGAAAAGCAGAGGCAGGGTCCAATGTACCTATCTAGGCTACATAGTATATGACAGGCGTGGACTAATGGCTGTGTAGCATGGCCTGGTTTTATTTCTATACTAGAATATCCCTGTAGTCCGCTGCTGTGATTTAAATGTACAAAGGAAGAGTGAATACTTGGAATCTCTTAACCGTTAAGGCATAACTAATTTTTGTTCAGGGATCCTAAATATGCATGCTCTCAAAAACAAGTGCTTTGCTGGATCAGACTGCCCTGTGGGAAGGATTCCAGGAGAGAGACAGAGCGAATGATAGGGAGGAGGGAGGGAGGCAGGAAGACAAAGACCACTTCAGGCCCCTGCCCTAGCTGGTTTGCCTCTCCCTTCCCCCACAGGGCCTTCTACCATCAACTGCCTTGTGGGAAGGATTTGAAGTGTGTGTGTGTGTGTGTGTGTGTGTGTGTGAGAGAGAGAGGGAGGGGGGGGCAGGCGGGCAGCACTTCAGGTCTCCGCCCCAGCTGGTCTGTCTCTCCCTTCCCCCACAGGGCCTTCTGCAATTAACTGCCCTGTGGGAAGGATTCCACAAGAAGGACAGACAAGAAGACAAAGACCACTTCAGGCCCCTGCCCCAGCTGGTCTGTCCCTCCCTTCTCCTACAGGGCCTTCTACCGTCAAGTGCCCTATGGGAAGGATTCCAGGAGAGAGGCAGGCAGGAAGACAAAGACCACTTCAGGCCCCTGCCCCAGCTGGATTGTCTCTTCCTTCCCACACACGGCCTTTTACCATCAACTGCCCTGGGGGATGGATCCTTGTGACCTGGGTTTTTAAAAAGTGTTTATAATGATTTTATTAATGTAACTTTAACTTGCAAGCTGCCTTGATTGGATTTCTACAAAAAATAATTGTAATAAATAACAAATAAATAAAAAGCTATTCCCACAACAAATGTAATCCTATTATAGTCAGAAGAACAATTAAAGAACACACCACTCTACTTTCCAGAAGCAGAAAGTTCACAACATTCTGCCTGGTAAACTTAAATGTAAAAGTAGCCTGCCTGGAAGAAATTGTTTAAATTGGATTTAATGAAAAGTTGTTTCAATTGCGCTGCCCTAAGCTCCACCAAAGCAATGAACATACGGGTTGCTGAACTGCCTTGGCAATCCTCCATGCCAAGCTCTGGCTGGCAGGTCACATCCTCTGACAAACCGAGATTCTATTACGTTTTTCAAAGCCTGCCCACACATGTAGATGCTTGGAAACATATGTGAATGAGCTTGATGTAAAACCAGACAAGCCTGCAATTAAGTCTGTGTGTTCAGCTGATGTTTATACATGGACTCTACACTGCTGGACAGATTCCACTCCAGCAGCTTATTTGAAAGCTTGTATCTCTGTCTTGCAATAAACAGTGTGGTCAGAGGATGACTTTCAACGAGAAATTAGCTTTAGGGGTAAATAATGTAAAATATAGGCTCTTCTTCAAGAAAGGACAGTAAAACATGAAGGAAAATGGAACAGGAATGCGCAACATTAGAGCGATGCTTTCATCACGAAACATTCATCGCATTCTTCATGAGGACAAGCAATTGTTTAAATGGAAGCATTTGTCATAAAGGTGTGTGGGAAGTGCATTTCAAGTTGTGATCCAAGAGGATCACATAATCATGTTCAACTGTCACAGGCTTCAACAGAATGTAAAGAAGAATGTTCAGGACTCCGAGCTAGATAATTGCATTCCCAACTATATCAGTGTATGTCTGAACTAGGCTGCTACAAATGAAACCCAGAAGAATTCATGGAAAGGTTTACAAATTATTGCTGGGATCCAAGGGCTGTGAACAGTGCTCAGCATGCATACTGGAGCTTTTCAGGATCACTCTTCCTACTGTAGCCCCTTTCAGTCCCTGGAAAGCCACTCCTCAAGGCTGGGGGACTTTCAGGAGAAATATTCAATGTGGCACAGGGGACTGCAGCCCAGTAAAAACTCAGCTCCCCAATTCTTCACAGAAGTGGTTTGCATGCATGCACAGGCCTCGTTGGATCCCAGCCTATAAAAGGAGTAAAGGAGAGATAAACAGTAGAAGTTTATCTGTTTATCTGTACTTCTACAAAACTGTAGAAGTTTTGCCAAACACCTTGGGACTCAAGGTTTGTGTGTCCACAACAGCAGTTCAGTGCTACAAAAATTAAGCTTTCTAGCTGACCTTTCTTGAAATAAGTCTATTAATTAAATGAAAGTAAGATAACACTGCTCTATTTCTTGGATCTGGAATACATTAGCTACAGTTTAGGTTTATAATAAATGTTTGTTGCACTATGACAAATGTACTTAATACTGTGCCAAAACTGGTATATACAAGAACACATTTGCTCCATTTTACTTACAACAGTTTAATTAAATTTTGAATTACCACCACTACCACTCACCTCTGTACTTCCTCTCACTGAACTTTTAGATGCACTCTATCTCATGGGTAGAGGAAAAATGACACTTTTGTCTGTTTTCAACTGCAACGATTCCAAGTTTGAATGAGTGGTTCAAATATATTTAAGCATAAACCACGTATAGATTGGAAGATCATTTACTGGTATCTCTCAATGAAGCCAAGGAGAGTGCAAGCCTATTTTCTGCCCTTCTTGGAGGTGCAAAATACCGCAGTTAACATGGGTCCGCCATCAAAAATGGCAGACCAGTGCGAGTTCCTTCCTGTTCTATAGCATGTACTACTAGTTATTCCATTTCCCACCTTCATCATGCTGCGTGCTTCTCTTCCACACACTTGCTGCCACTGGTGGGAAAATGTACAGTACAAAGCCATCAGGACAAAGGATAAGTTTATGGAATGGAAAGTTGTTGGATGGGGACACTCAATATAGAGCTGACATTTAATTCTGCCTTAAGCCTGGTAATATGTTTTGAAGGGACAATAATGTTAAGGTGGCAGCTATCCAACTGCAGTATGTGCACAGGTACCGTTCAGAAATTAGTATTCTCCTTTGTACACTGGACTCTCTATCCTCAACCAGAACACAAAAAATCCAAAACTGAACACTCACAACATTACACATAATGTGTGCTAAATCATTCTAAGTCTGAATACAATATGTTTTTTTAATCGGGTCCTGGGATGTCTTATTGTTGAAAGTGTGTGTGTGTGTGTGTGTGTGTGTTATCTGTTTGTATGTAAATGGCTTTTACATTAAGTACAATATTGTATTTTTAAGGTTTTTAACGTTTGTAAACCACCCAGAAAGTTTTGCCTTTGGGGCAGTTTAGAAATGCAACAAATGAAGGAATTAACTGCTGTATGTGGCAGGGGTATCACAAAAGAGTGTCTGATGCCTATTTTTTTCTCTCTCAGCCTAACTGTACACTATAACTCTTTGGCAACTATTCTACAAATGTGCACGCACGCATACAATATGCTATTTTCAGTTTATATAATAATCAAGAGTTGCTAACAAACTCCTGGCGCTTTCTATCAAACCTAAAATGAACCCCAGTAAGAAAAATGAAGTGTGAAACTACTCCTCACTCATGTAAAGATTAGAGGTTATGAAGTGTACTTTACCTGACCAAGGTGAAAAACAAACAATGTAATCAAACAAACAAGTGTGATTTGGGATCACACTTGTGATCCCAAATAAAAGGGTAAGTATCGATATAATACCTACAGATGAAAGTTAATACTAATGAGCAGTCTACCATATTATGTTCCATATACAGTACTGTGCAAACGTCTTAGGCCACCACCAGCTTTGTTGTTTCAGCAAAGTTTTAATGACCATCCATGATTATTTTTCAGTCTCTGTATTAAGATACAAACAGAAAATACAGGAAAAACGTACAGGAAAAAGTCAGTATTTAGTGTGACCTCCCTGGGCTCTAAGCACATCTTGAACTCTTTTGGGGAGACTGTCCTGAAGTTTTCTGAAGTAATCTTCTGGTATATTATACCAGGCTTCTTTCAGCACTTCCCAGAGTTCTTCTTTAGATGTAGGTTGTCTTTTATTTCTTTCTCTGTCCAGGTGATCCCATACTGCCTCTATAATATTCAGGTCTGGACTCTGTGGAGGCCACTCTATGACTGTCGGTGTTTTATCAGCTGTTTTCCTCGCTAAATATGATTTCACTGCATTAGCAGTGTGCTTGGGATTGTTATGCTGAAAAATGAAACCATTCCCAATCAGGCGCCTTCCAGAAGGAATGGCATGATGAATTAAAACCTGTCTGTACTTTTCGGCACTCATGATCCCATCAATACGGACAAGATTGCCAACACCACTGGCAGAAATGCAGCCCCAAACCAGGACAGACCCTCCACCATGTTTCACTGAAGGCTGCAAGCACTCATTCCTCTCTCTCTCTCCAACTCTTCTTCTCACATATTGTCAACGATTGGACCCCAAAATTTCAAACTTGGATACATCACTCCATAATACTCTTTTCCACTTATCCTCATTCCGATCTTTGTGAGCTTTAGCATATCTTAGCCTTTTCACCCTGTTCCCCTTCCGCAAAAGTGGTTTCTTGGCTGCTACCCTTCCATGAAGACCATTCCTGGCCAGGTGCCTGCTGTTACTCTAGTGTAAGGGGAGGTCACACTAAATACTTGCCACTTTAGCCTATGAAAGCTGTTTTTTCTGATTTTTTTTCTATTGTTGAATACTGCATCCAAATTTCCTGTATTTCCTGGTTGTATTCTAATGAAGAGTCTGAGAAATAATTATATATGGTCATTATTTGTTGTTCAGTCGTGTCCGACTCTTCGTGACCCCATGGACCATAGCACGCCAGGCCTTCCTGTCCTGCGCTCTCTCCCAGAGCGTGCTCAAGTTCATATTCATTGCATCCGTGATGCTATCTAGCCATCTCATCCTCTGCCGTCCCCTTCTCCTTTTGCCTTCAGTCTTTCCCAGCATCAGGGTCTTTTCCAGGGAGTTTTCTCTTCGCATTAGGTGGCCAAAATATTGGAGCTTCAGCTTCAGTATCTGTCCTTCCAATGAGCAGTCAGGGTTGATTTCCTTTAGGATGGACTGATTTGACCTCCTTGCAGTCCAGGGGACTCGTAAGAGTCTTCTCCAGCACCACAGTTCGAAAGCATCAATTCTTCGGCGCTCAGCCTTCCTTATAGTCCAGCTCTCACAGCCATATATTACTATTGGGAAAACCATAGCTTTGATTAGACGGACCTTTGTCGGCAAGGTGATGTCTCTGCTTCTTACTATGCTGTCTAGGTTGGCCATAGCTTTCCTCCCAAGGAGCAAGCGTCTTTTAATTTCATGGCTACAGTCACCGTCTGCGGTGATCTTGGAGCCCAAGAAAGTAAAATCTGTCACTGCTTCCATTTCTTCCCCTTCTATATGCCAGGAAGTGATGGGGCCAGATGCCATGATCTTCGTTTTTTTAATGTTGAGTTTCAAACCAGCTTTTGCACTCTCCTCTTTCACCCTCAACAAGAGGCCCTTGAGATCCTCTTCGCTTTCTGCCATTAGGGTGGTATCGTCTGCATATCGGAGGTTGTTGATAATTCTCCCAGCAATCTTAATTCCGACCTCTGATTCATCCAACCTGGCATTTCTCATGATGTACTCTGCATATAAGTTAAATAAGCAGGGTGACAATATGCAGCCTTGTCGTACTCCTTTCCCAATTTTGAACCAATCGGTTGTTCCATGTCTGGTTCTGACTGTTGCTTCTTGACCCTCGTACAGGTTTCTCAGGAGACAGGTAAGGTGGTCTGGTACTCCCATCACTTTAAGAATTTGCCACAGTTTGTTGTGATCCACACAATCAAAGGCTTTAGCGTAGTCAATGAAGCAGAAATAGACGTTTTTCTGGAATTCTCTTGCTTTCTCCATGATGCAGCGAATGTTGGCGATTTGATCTCTAGTTCCTCTGCCTCTTCGAAACCCAGCTTGTACTTCCGGTAGTTCTCGGTTTGCATGCTGCTGAAGCCTAGCTTGTAGGATTTTGAGCATAACCTTGCTGGCATGTGAAATGAGCACAATTGTGCGGTAGTTTGAACACTCTTTGGCGTTGCCCTTCTTTGGAATTGGAATGTAAACTGACCTTTTCCAGTCTTGTGGCCACTGTTGAGTGTTCCAGATTTGTTGGCATATTGAATGCAGCACTTTAACAGCATCATCTTTTAGGATTTTAAATAGCTCGGCTGGAATACTGTCATCTCCGCTAGCTTTGTTGTTACTAATGCTTCCTAAGGCCCACTTGACTTCACTCTCGAGGATGTCTGGCTCAAGTTCAGTGACCGCACTATCATGGCTATCAGGGACATTCAGATCTTTCCTGTATAGTTCTTCTGTGTATTCTTTCCACCTCTTCTTAGTCTCATCTGCTTCTGTTAGGTCCCTGCCTTCTTTGTCCTTGATCATGCCCGTCTTTGCACAAAACGTTCCCTTGAGATCTCCAATTTTCTTGAAGAGATCTCTAGTCTTTCCCATTCTGTTGTTTTCCTCGATTTCTTTGCATTGCTAAAACAACAAATCTAATGGTGGCCTAAGACTTTTGCACAGTACCGTATATTTCAGAAAAATTCTAGTCAGACATCAAGATACCTTTAAAAGCTGTTTTCCAACTGTCGGGCTCATCTTCTCATCCACCATAAGAATAACTATTCCCCTATCATCCATGCCTCGACGTCCGGCACGACCAGACATCTGAATATATTCACCCGAGGTGATCTGAAAGCATGATAAAATTAGAAGAATATTGATAATACTTTTACAACCTCATCTATCACTACCCTATTTTTTGTACACAGTACTATACAAAAAGAAGTCAAGACAGGCTCTGCCTGCAGGCTCTCATTCCAACCATAAGACAGACAACATGGAATGGGAAGGAAACTACAAGGGGAAGGGGCTGGATCAGTGAAAATAGAAAGTGCTTTTTGAACACAGGAATATAGCACTTTTTATATAGCAAGACTAGAAAGCACTTTTTGATACAGGTTGGGCTGTTACGATTTCAGAAGGAAGAGAATTAGAGGCAAAGGGAAACAACAGAGAGAAGACAGAAAATAGAATAAGTAGCCTTAGATTTGCAAAACTGATGAAACAAAGCGAATGAGGGTATGCTTAAAAGAAGACATAAAAGTTAAACCAGAGCAGAATGAAAACATTTAGAGTAAATGTCTTTAGAATCAGCAACAGTGAAAAATACATAGCTATGATGAAAATGCTAAATGGTAGCTTTCTGTAGTCAAACTGTTGGTTGTACTCTTAAGTCATTGTGTATGTCCTCAACTACCTGTCAAGTCCTCATGCCTTTCCAGTATGGGCTCATATACAGCATGTTGTAATTTCCTTACCCATCGGAAATCTTTCCCATCAAACTTCCGGGCACTTGTGAACAGCACTGTCCTTGCTGGCATATTTATGCCCATAGCAAAAGTCTCTGTTGCAAATAAGGCCTAAGTAAACACAGCAATGAATAATTACAAAATAAACCTTTTATGGAGCATTAAGATTACAAGATAGAACTAGATTAAACTTTCCTACATTTAAATGGTCTAAAATGTTACTTTACAGCAAAGATAGGCAACTAGAGGCTGAAGACTGGACCATGGGTATCTTTGGCAATTTGAGAAACTGCCCTGGGCACCATCACAAAATGGCTGCCATAGGAGGCATGGCAAAGGACAAGTAACCTGCCCGAAAGGTGGGAGCTTTACCCCAACACACTAAACAACTCTTTTGAACCCAGTTTTCATCACCAACAGAAACCTATTGCACAGTGATCCCAGCTGTCAGTAAGAAAATGTATTAATATAAAAAATGTTGGGAGAGGTAGGGCACCTTGGTGGGAAAGGTGTTTGGGGGTACATAGGTGCTTGTGGCTGGCTTGCATAAGAGAAAGTCAATAATATTAAGTAAAGGACTATCAAAACCTCGGTTGCTCTTCAGGCTTAAGAGGAAGTTGATGATGAGTATTTTACCTGTGCCATGGTTCCTGTGAGTGTAAGTCAGCCAGAAAAGCCAATGTTGCTGGGCCTTCAAGTTCTGTGCAATTCAAAATTTAGACCAGTGGTGGGAAATCTCATGCCCAGGGATGAAATCTCATGCCCAGGGATCAAATCTGGCTCTCCTGGGCTTCCCAGATGACCACACCTCCTTCCCCTGGCCCCATCCCCTTTCCCCCAACCATTTATTGTTTGGTGGTTTCCAAGGATTTATTAAGTTTTTCCTCCATTCTAAAAGGTTGAAATCCCTCTTGCAAGGCATACTTTACTGGAAGAGCTTTAAGCTAAAATATGTTGGTATTCTTGGCCCCACCCCTTTCACCTTTGAATCCGCCCACCAGTGGAATGCGGCCCTCAAGAGCTTCTCTGAAATGGAATTTGACCCTCAGGCTGAAAGAGGTTCCCCGCCCAATTGAGTCCCTGTTCAGAATGTGTTGCTGACCAGGGCTTTACAATATTACCTACCAGATACATTATTCAGTATGAATGTCCTGCCCACATGGCCATATCATAAAACCCAGCAAGCCACAGTTATAAAACTCCTAAAAGGCATTTGGTGAGGAAGTTTTGATAAGTGAAGCCCAAAACCACAGCATTTGCTCTAGATTTTTTTTATAATTGAGTGCTTCATAGGATAGGACAGCACATTCTGTGCTAACAAAAACCCAACATGTAAGGGGAATCACAATGTGAAAGTAATTTTTAATATATGCTTAAGAGTGCATACCTTTATCAGTCCTTCAGAGAAAAGTATTTCTATGGTTTCCTTTAGAATTGGAAGCAAACCCCCATGGTGGATTCCAATGCCACGCTTCAGAAGTGGAAGCACATGCTCAACCTATGAACACAAATTGACATATATTTCTCCTCCAAAATGAATGAACGAAATGTACTTACATATAACTCAGACTTGTAAGAAACCATATGCCTCATTGCTGGTGTTAAGCAAGATTATTTTTCTAGGCCTCCTGGCAAGGAAGTTTACAAAGAAATGTTGTTGTTTTTAATCTTAAGACCATGAAGACATGCACAAACGCAGACATTTGTGGGCAAGTGAACGAGTAATAATTTTAGTGGACTAGTTAACTGTTGCGGAATTCATTGAGAGTCTGTTATAAAACAAATAATGGACAAAACTCTTCAATCTCTTGAACACACCATCAAAAAGGTTCATCTAAAAGCAACATAGTGTTGTTTAAGTTGCCTAGGAATCAACTCCAGACCTTCAACGTTATAAAGAACGTTATTTTTCTAATCTCATTTGTGAGCACTGTAACAAAAGCAGATGTTAGATATTACCTTTTGGTGGCCATTGAACATAAACTCCATTTAATGTACTATTCTCATAAAGCACAATAGTCTATGGATGCTTTCTTCCCCCCCCCGTCGCCCCGCCCTTGCCAGAGTACATGAAAGCCAATTTTTAGAAGCTACAAATGTTTACAAGCTAAACCTAACATTGCAATGTAACCAACTGCCATATGGCAGTTTTATACAACTCTGACCTCTGAAGAAAATATTATATTGATTTGTATCCAGCTGTTTCCTTCTGTTCTTGGAAGACTCTTTAATCCAGCGAATGCTTCCATAAACAGAAGACAGTGAAAGCCATTTTTCCTGTTTCTCCCTTCCCCCTATACCACCCCTGCCACCGCCAATCTACTCCAGAGGGAGGCGGTGCAAGAAGAGTGCAGAAGAAGGGGAAATGTGTGTGAAAATCACCTCCCTTCAACCTTCCACTCACAGAAGCCTCTGTTGGAACAGTTCTCTGTTGGAACTGTTGGATGCCAAAAGCATCCATGGAGGGAAGGACACAGCCGGACAGTACAACCCAAAGTACTTGAAGCATAAAACTGATGCTTAGATAGGTAGCTTGTGCCAGAGCAGGCACAGCATCTATGCCAAATTCCATGCACCAGTTCCCCCTAATACAGGATTTAAGGTCACATGTAGTTGAAATGGCTGTGGAGTATCTAATGGTGCACCAGATACCCTATATTTTATAAACTAATGCAGGGACTGACATCCACATAATTACTTCATGGCTGAGAAAAATGGAAGGCATTGGCCTGCGTGTGACATGCGAACAAGCCCTGTGTTGTATACCATGGCTGAGCAGACTGCAAGCTTGCAGGATGTACTTTGTTTTTACTTGAATTCCACATCCACCAACCAGGGTGAGGCACAAAACAGAGGAGACAGTAGGTAGTCTACTTCGAATTAAGGAACAGGTTGATTTATTTTCAGTACCAGAAAAGAGGTCACAGTTGTTTCATATCAAAATCCACTCTTGATTTTCTTCATTTTAGCAGCCTAGTTTAGGTTTTGAGGAGAGCTTTGTTGTTGCTATTGTTAAACAACAGGATGCTGAACAACTACAAGTCACCCAGAGACCTACCAGGAGATCCCCACCTACCTTCCACCCACCCCTCCTTGTATGCATAGGGTCAGTGTGCACATCACAATAAGCCA
This sequence comes from Heloderma suspectum, assembly GCF_057233095.1. Classification (NCBI taxonomy): domain Eukaryota; kingdom Metazoa; phylum Chordata; class Lepidosauria; order Squamata; family Helodermatidae; genus Heloderma; species Heloderma suspectum. Next base: position 37,026,003 of record NC_139459.1, on the reverse strand, counting down.
CCCTGAAAATAAAGCTACGGTGGGCTAGTGGTTTCGAGCTCTCCTGCACTGCATGTAGTCAAAGAAGTTAATCTCCAAGTAAATAAGCTTTGTTATGTGAAGCAATCAGTCTACCAACAATTCAGGTTACAGACCCAGTCACCTTCTGACAACCCAAGGCTAAGATCCCTGATTAAGCTGACACACAACTAACTAGCTTAGCTAAAGATCCATTTTAGGGATGCACACCAGTAGAAGAGAAAGTTGTTGCAATTCTGACACTAGCGTACACCACAGAACCTGAACGGCTTTCTCAGTCCTGCCCTCAGGGAGGGTCTTCCTTTAGAGACCTCTGGTGATGGGCCAACCTGGTAGACTGTCTTACTTCCTCATGTTTCTCCTCCCTCTTGACTCTACATCTGCAACGCTCACCTCCTCCCACTCTGTGAGTTGCTGGGTTCCCACACAAGGGGAAGTTATGCTTGGGCTCTGATCTCTGATTAGCATGCCTTTGGGAAGATTCTTCCCTGTCACTGCCTCCTTGATGCTCAGGTTCCTTGCCCTGTTTGTCATCAGACTCAGTCCTCTTTCATGATCTTGGCAGGGAGTCTGGGCCCAATCCTCACAGCTCTTCACTTGCAAACTCACGTTGCTCCTGACAGACGATCAGGCACTTTGCAGCTTGCCGTGGCTTGTTTCCTTAGTCCACCCACCCACTCCTGGCATGTATTCCACAGGCCTTTGCAGCACAGCCTCAGCAGTCTACTGCTCTAATGAGCACATTTGCATTCATTAGCAGAGTAGATTTTTTCATCTTCGGGGAGATTTGCACAAATTTAACATTATTTTTTTTCACATTCAGGGAAATTTGCACTTATTTAATGTTGATGTTTTTAAACCTTCAGGGAGATTTGTGCAAATCTGCTGAAGCACAGTAACCAGTCCACTTTGGAACACTAACCACTGAGCTAGAGTGAAACAGTTACTACACTCTAGCAGATTTATGCAAATCTCCCCGAAAGTTAAAAAAAATTAAAAAATAAAGTTACGTTTGTGCACATCTCTCTGAAGGTGGGGGAAAAAAGTTAAATATGCACAAATCTCCCTAAAGATGAAAAAATGTTACATTTCTGCAAATCTCCCCAAAGGTAGTGGGGGAAAGGTGGCCTTGTCTAGGGAAGCGATGAAGTGGAGGAATAAATTACTAGTATCATTTCCAGATGTAACAGAGGGGCTGTCATCAGAGAGATCACGAGGAGTGGCCAGCAGGGTTTTTCACCAGTCTTACGAGGCAGCTCTCTTACCATGCTGAAGTGACTCTGCCAGATTAGGACGTCCTGTCAAGCCACCCTGAGGAAAAGCCACCCTAAACAACCCTGCTACAAGCCATGGGGTCTCAGGGTGGCTTGTTTACAAAAAACAGAAAAGATGCATCCAGCTCAGACATCACGCTAAACCACCCTGCAACCACCCATGGTGACAACCCACTGTGGCTTAGTGTGACACACGAACCAGGTGAGTGTCTTAATTATCCTTACTCACTTGAGGAAGTTTTTTGTCTTCATCAGACAAACAGTCTATTGCATTATTAAATACTTCTTCAACCATTCTTTTTTCTTCATCTGAAAAAAAAAAAGTCCATGAATAAACTTTTTCCCTATAAGCTACCTTACTTTTAACCCAAACAATGTCAAATCCTCATCAAGAAATCCACTAAAATGTTATACATACAAAAAAACTTAATTCAGAAGTAGTGGTGGGAATGTGAGAGAAGCTGGTAACATGCTCCCTCTCACCATGTTGGGCAGCTCAGATGTTTTTCTGGGATCTTCTGAGATCACTCTGCCCCACACACATTACAGAATTGTAAACACAGGCAAGTTAACTAAAGCCAATTTCTGGTACTTTAAATAAGTTCGTAAAACAATTAAACATTAGCTATATGTAATAAGAAGAGGCAACAATTCTTGTTTTGATTATTTTTTCTTCTGTCAAACACTGAAACATTAGAGGAGCCATTAAAAATTTTGGTATATCACTTTTCTCTTCTGCAGTTCTGTGTATTTTCACATTAGAACTTTTCTGGAGGCATGACAAGTAGAACAAATTTACTGCGGAAAATGAGCTCAGCAACATTGTGCTTTTTAAATGTTCCAGCTATTCAAACAGTTTCAAAATGGAATTGGCTTATTTGAGTAATCCAAGTAAAATGCAAACATTAGAAGTCCTTTTACTATACAAAAGGTACTACTGAGAAAATAGAGGGGACAACAATCCTATGGAAAAAATTTTTATTGACAATGCTTGTATACTGCCCATTAACTATCATTCTCTGGACAGTTAACAACAAAATGCTTGAAACCATAAGAGGAAGACAACAATCAAGAATTACACAGAATAAAACAACCACAGTATAAAAGTAAAATAAATAAAACCAGCACTTTCAAGACGCTGGCCAGGATCCAAAGAAATATGAAACTAGTTCTGTGAGCCAATGGGGCTTTAGACTCATTTTTAACTGAGATGGTAGTTCTCCATCTTGCATAGCAAATGGCTTTTGAAACTGAGAGAAATTTCAAAAGTACTTTGTGATATGTTGTGAGAGCACTTGTTCAAATAAAAATTTTTAAAATGCCAACAGCCTAGCACAAGCTCCCCCAGCTTTAGATCTTCAGCTCCTGGCCACCGTAAATCCTATTCAGCTGTTCACAAGTTGTAAGCATGGAGGAGAGTGGTAAAAGGTGCTCTGCCTGCAACCCCTCTACTCACAACCTCTTAATATTAATGAGGGAAGGTCTGCGGTGGAAATGAAACCACATTCAAGTGAACGCAGCTACAAAGCTCCACACAATTGGGAACCCTGCCTTATCAAGGTTCCCAGCTGCATGGAGCTTCATAACCGCCTTCACTTGAACACAGTTACATTTCTGCTGCAGACCTTCCTTCTTCAACATGGGAAGATCGCAAGTGGAGGGGGCAAAGCCAGAACAAACGTCCCCACTCCCCTCCTTGCTTACAACTTTTGAGCAGCTGGGTGGTGCTTAAGTAAGCCATCAATTAGAAGTAATGCCAATTTATGGTAAGTAAGCCATAAATTAGAAGTGATTAATACACACCTGTGTTGAAGTCCAGTTTTGTCATCTGAAGAGCATATGCTTCACAATCTTTCTTACTGAAACTGAATATAATTACAGGTTGGAAGTTTCGTTCCATGATCATCTTTACAATCTTAAATACATTTGATGGACCTATGAAGACATCAAAGTCAGCAAGAAGTTTAAGTTCTGGTTGAAGGGATAGGGGCAGTAATCTTTATTGTCACTGCAGTAACTGAAATATCTGGCTTACTTCACAACGAATTTTACATAGAAAGGTTACCACCCACCTTTTGTTCCTCCCTTCCTGCCTTTCTGGTCTCCTTTAGCTAAGTCACCTGCATCTCGAAGTACCTGCATAGCCGTATTAAAATTATCTTCCCTAAAATCACCCTAGGGGGAAAACATAAATTTTGTTAACATATATTTTATCTACATATGCATTATTTGTATCTCATAGTTTGTTTCAGGAATTACAGACTTTGAGACTTGATCCTAATTTGTATGGTGAGGACCCATATTTACATTCACTAGATTTATATCCTGCTTTTTGACCATCAGATCCTCAAGTCCCATTCCAATTTGCTTCCATCTGCTATTTAAGAAGAAACATCCTCTTGTTTTTAAACTTGCCTTAGTAACTATGTGGGTAAGGAACTTGAGCAGTCAGGAGACAACAGAAAGCACATTATCATGATTCCTCTGAAAGTATAAAACCCTTTTGAGAGCCACCACATAATCACAGCTACGTACATCCCTAAAGTCCTAGTGTAGGTACACTGAAGATGTCTCACAAGCCCAGTGGCTGAAACTCCAGCCTTTAAAAAAAATTAAATAAGATTCTAATGTACATGATAGGAAAATGTGACCTTATATTTAAGAGATCTGTATTATAGAATCCTTTGATATAAATTTTTTAAAATCTAGAACCAAAATCTAGAACCAGCCCTTTCAGGTGACTATTGAACTCATTCTCTGAGTGCTGATACCTTTATAGCCAAAATGGCACTGTTCATACAAGAGTGAGAAATACCAGCAGACTTGGGGAACCCCCAAGTTTGCAAAAGTACAAAAAGCTTTACAAAAAAAACCCTAACGGGGGAACCCAAAGACACTCCAAAAACCACACTTGTTGCAGGTCCCATTTGTAAAGCACATTAGCCAAGAAAAAACTTGCTTTGACTAGGATCCAAAGAAATACACAACTATGTCCCCACATACCCAAGGGATTTTGTTCTTCTATGCTGCATGACAAATCACTTTTGAAGCTGAGGGCAGTTTCAAAACCAGTCTTTCAAATGGCACAAGCTTGTTCAGTAAGAAGTCAAATATCCTATCGGCCATACACAGCCCTGAGATGTGCCTATGTTCTCAGGATCCTGGCCCTTACTCTTTATCCCACATCCCAGTATTGTGAGTACGACATCATCCATTCCAAGCAAACAAATAATTCCTTACATTTTCATCAACCACAAGGTGAAGTCCATCTCCCCCTGCTGGGAAGATATAATGCTGCAGAGGAGTGGGCCGATAATCTGTGTAGATCACATGGCAAGGCTGACAGAGAGAAATACATTATTTACAACATTTAAAGTGCGTTTATACAAACCACAGTGTGTATTTGCAATTCTTAGCTCCTGTATTTATCGTTATAACAATCTGAACCAGATTACGAAAACTGGGTTCTCAACTGAGGACAAGGGGCAAATGACAAAGAACTGCCAAGGTAACTCTGCTGCCAGCAAGTAGTTCAAAAGTAAACATCAGGAATTTAAGCCCTTACTAGGCAGTTAAAACTAGGCTGCAACACACATTTACTTCAGAATAAGCCCTGTTGAACTTGGTAAGACTTATTTTTGTGTAAACACTCATTGTATCTGGCTGCATGTAGTGTTGCCATACATCCTTGTGTACACACACACACACGCACGCACACACACACTTGTGTGTGTACACGTGTAACAACCGACATAGGTCTAAGCGGGCCTTTAACTAGAGGTGTGGTGCACACAGCAGATTTATGCACTGAGCTCTTACAAATGGGTAACAGCTACTTCTAAAATGGGGAAATTAGCTCAAACACTCAAAGTTTAAAGCATAGTCTTTATTTTTACAGATTTTTGTTCTCAAACACACACACGTGCACATTCATTACAAAAGAGAAAAATGGCTGTGTGTGCAAGGTCTCTCTGGGCAAATACAGTAGATTAATTTACTTCTAGCTAGCTATACAGAATAGCACAGTTCAGTATTCAAAACAAAAGAGATCATCAAGGGTGCTCAGATAGTGCTTGATCTGCCTGGGAAGTGGGGATGCTTCAGGATTGGGCCATTTTTCTCACCAGGGTTTTTGATTGGCCAATTCAAAGATACCCTTGTGGGTTTGTCAACATGGCAATAACACAGGCATCTACATGTTTTCCCAGTTGGAGGAAACATTTCATCTATTCAAGGAGGAAGCAAGTATATTCTATGACTCCTGTGCCACCCTGGTGGTTCCAGATCCTCAACAACATTCCTGGCAGCTTTTCAAGCTGTGCCTTCTGAAACAAAAATGGATTCTTGGGCTACAGTCTTATGGTGACGCCAATTATATCCATAGAGCACAATACATGCATCAGAGAGCTGGTACAGCTGAAACTTCTCTGTAGCAGTAGCCTTGACCAACTCAGTTCTCATTCCCCACGGACAGTTTTGTACCACTTCATTTAACAAAGGGATTGTTTTGGATCACTTTCTGCTTCAGTACCAAGACTAATTTATGATCCACATCAATATGAGCTAATTGTAGGCGGCAGTTCTTACATGGGGTATGAAGTATTTCACATGTAACATGTTACCTGTTTGTGAAGATGGCATATCCATTCAGCAAATTGGCGTGCATTTGGAATAGTGGCAGAAAGAAACACATAGTGAACATTGTCTGGGAGTAAAATAATCGTTTCTTCCCATACCACACCACGTTCTAGAAACAGAAAATTCACAGGACAAGTTATAGGGCAGTATAACACTATTTGTATCAGCTTTCTGAATGCATAAATCCATGCACAAATAAGTAAATATGAAATACCTGAATCCCTCATGTAATGAATTTCATCAAATATAACCCAAGCAACTTCACGCATGACCTCAGAACCTCTGTAAAGCATACTTCTCAAAATCTAAAAAAAAGAAAAGAAATGTGCAAATGATGCACCTAGCTAATAAACTTTAATTAGGGCAGAAGGCTTTAGGAGACACAGGGCACTGTAACTGAGATTATAGACAAGAAAAGGCACAATGACAGAGAGAAATTAAGGTGATTTAGGCCACAATCCTATGCAGGTTTAGACTGGAATGCTGGGAGTTGTGGGACCTTTTTCTGTCTAAACACACATAGGATTATGCCCTTAGCATAGTATACTGGCTCTCATTCGTTATCTTTGTTACACCTCTGTTATGCCCTCCATAACACCAACTGGGTATCACATGTTGCAATCTTAAACACATGTACTAGGAAGTAAGCCCAACTGAATACAGTGGGACTTACTTCTAAGTAAACATGCACAGAATTAACTGGTAGTCTAACAGCAACAGCCAGGCCCAGTACGGGATAATTAACAGGCAAACATACCTCTGTTGTCATTACAAGACAAGATGCTGTAGGATTGATGGTGACATCCCCAGTCATCAAACCAACATCTTGAAATTCTTCATACATCTCACGGTATTTTTGGTTACTCAGCGCTTTAATAGGACTGGTAAATATCACACGCTGTTTCTCCCTTAAAGCCAAAGCAATGGCATACCTGCAGTGCATGTGCAATTTGGTAATCATTATAACAAAAGATTATAATTAGCAACATCTTACATTTCTATTAACGTCTGTCAAGAGTTCTGCAGAGGAATTACATTTAAAAAACAACTAAGCTTTTCATCCTGAATTTACAACTTCAAGATGAAAACAAAACAAAAAAGCAAACTCTAGGCCAGTTGATATAAGAGAGTAGGAGAACTGATCAGAGATTCTCAAGCACTTTAAATCCACATTACCTATTTCCATTTGGTGTTGCAATTCAGTTCCTACCACCTACAACCTTCCCCAAACAGTCATAGCCTGAGCACCAATTCTGCAGCAGTACATACATACATACATAAAGGACAACATGTAGATATCTAAGAGACCATCGATATGCTACTGCCTGACTCATATGATGCTCTCAAATAAGTAAGAAACTAAGCAAGCCTAAAGCAGTAACTAGTATAAAAACCTTGCAAGGAAATATATTTATATCAGATAAGACTACGTTATTATATTATATGTTCACTAATAACTGAAACCATTTGCCTCTTAACCAAAATCTGAGAAAATTTTACTCTATTATTTTCCCAGTAAGTCAAATTTATTCAGATTCATGCTACTGTTCATTTGAAATTTCTGGACAATTTGAATACTGATATGCAGAATGCTTTCCCAACAAATATGAATATTTAATTTATTTCTGTATAACAGCATATGCCATGCTGAAAATATTGCTGTCAATGTTAACACAATTAAGTGCTCCATTAATCTGACTAGAACATGCTGTAGGAATAGACTTCCAAGACAAAAACTCTTTGGAAAAGTGAAGTACGTTTTGCCAAGTCAATCAGCAAACCTAGTTATGAAAATAAAATTTTAAAAATCAAGAGTCTGCAAGTCTGCAATCCACTTGCACAAGTCCTATTCTCTCCACAGTCTCTCACCTACCCAGTCTTACACCTACTGATCTACAGGCCAAATATATAATATGCCCAGTGGGGTATAGTTTCCTTCCTCCTCTCCCTTCCTCATTCACTACCACCAATTTTCTGCTGCAGTTTTCTGGGGAAAACATACTTACAGCACTAAGTCTGGATGGAAAAAGAATGAAAACTCTTGAGGATGGGCAGATCTTCTCTTTCTGTCTATACATCCCTCTCTACAAGGATGTGACAGACAGAAAGACAAAAGCTGCCAGTGTGCCATGCTATTTTACTGAGGTGGGCAAACGCAGCTGGGTTCATATTGACTGGGTTCACACATCACAATAAGCCATGGTGGTTTATGAGCCATGGTGGGGTCAGCAAGGCATGGGCGATCTGGCATGGGTTTTCCTCAACATGCCATCCTGAGAGCCCACAGCTTGCAGAAGGTAGCTTGTTCTCAGGGTGGCTTGTCATGACATCCAAACCAGCACCACAGTTTGTGCCAAGAGCTACAGAGCTGCTCAGGAAGAGCAGCAAAAAAGTGTGTGTCGCTCTTTTCGCGATCTTGGCAGTACCGCCTCCAGCCTCCTTCACCAGTGACTACCCCTGCAATTATGCCAAATCGGCACTTTAGAAGGACTGTCACTCGTTCACCACCTTTTAAAAAATAGATGGCAAGAGGGACAATATTTCCCACTTGGCAATGTAATCCTCTGGCTTTTAAGTGTTGAACTGACACTTCTCAGTGTTCTCTCCCCTTTCAACACTTCCCTGAACCTCAAGCCAGTCCAGAAATGGGAGATATTGGCTACCCCCCACTTTTCACAGCTCCTTCTTGGAGCAGTTACTGCTGCGGTTACTTCAGCTGCCATTCTCCTTCATCCCTTCTCAGCATCAGGATGATTTTTTCCCTTTTTCTAGGAATCATGAAGAAAGGGCACCAGAGAGTGCCCCTAACAGGTTCGCAATTCTTTTTTTTTTTTAATTTGTGCTCCTTTGCAAGTGCACAAAGGAACAAATGAAAGCTGCTATAAAAGAAGGCAGGATGAAATCGACAAGAACACTGAAGCCTGCTCCAAATGTTTTGAAATAAAATGTATTTGTAAAACATTTGTAACATTTTGTTTCAAGCACTTTCCAGCAGACTTCCCAGATGTTCCAGGCGAACATTCTTGTTGATTTCATCCTGCCCTCTCTTATAGCAGCTGTCACTTGCTCCTTCCAACTTGCAAATAAGAGCAAATTTAAAAAATACAAATAAAATTACATTGCCAACAGGGAGATTTTGTCATCGTCCCCGCTTTTGGTTCACTTACTGCATTTGCTCCCCCCACCCCATTTTTGGTGATTCTGAATTGCACAAATGGGTCTCTCTTTTCTCTTACTATTATTTCTCCCTGGTCCCCAATTGCGCAATTCTGAGGAGCTGAGGAAAAACAGTGGAGAATGAAAAGGGGCAGCAATCAGAGTCGGTAGGGGGCCAGGACAAGGAGACAAGATGGGTTGCCACACAGAGGACACTGGGATACATGCAGGGAGCAGGCTGGAGAACTGAGGGGGAAACAAGCCACACCTAGCTGCTGTGCACCTGATTATCTGTTGGGAGTAACATGGGTTGGGCAGCAAACAAACAACCCATGCTGGCTTACCCCCAAGGGAGGCTTCATGAGGTATGAACCAGACCATTCTCTCTATTAGAGAGAGAGAGAGAGAGAGAGAGAGAAAGAAAGAAACTGGGCAACAAAATTAGAAAGCTGGTATACAAATTTAAAAAGCAGCCAGAGATTACCTGCAGGCAATTTTTACTCACTACAGGCAGCCACGTGAGTGTTTTAGTAAAACATGCCAAAAAGGGAGGGAGAAATTGCATTTATTTTTAAATCTACCACAGAATTACTTACTCTGCGCACACTGTCTTCCCTGCTGACGTATGAGCAGACACTAAAACTGACTGATTGTTATCCACACAAAGAATAGCTTCTCTCTGAAAAGCATCAAGAATGAATGGATATTCCTGAAAAGAAAACATTTTATAATATCTTAAATTCTGTCAATTTTCTTTGTACAATGTGAAAATAAAATTTTAGCTTTAAATGATTTAGTAGTAATTTCCCCCCAAAGCTGTAATTGTATTTCAGTTTCTATTAAAACCATAAACCAGCATAACTATTTTTCCTATATTTATTATGGAGCGGGTTTTTAGTTTGAAAAGGCTCTTCACATTCTATACTTTACACTTCCAAACATGTGAAAGCTTGATGTTAATAAGTTGGCACAGTTCTGCAGGATATTTTTGCAAGATGTTAATGCTTTGGTATTATAAACACTGCACACACCTTAAATCCTGAACAAAATGTAGTTGCTAAGCTTTGGAGATGGATATCCCCAACAACTCTAGTGCAATGGATATTACAGTGATAGAGAAGTAGATGGTCATAAAAAGATTTCATATGAAGATAAGCTTTGCTACCTGGTTTGCCTGCTTTGAATTTTGGGTAAGTCCAAATTGCAAGATACAGCACTTTTGAAATACAAGAACTTTCAGATTTAAAAACACATGTCACTTTCTAAAAATCACCACCCAAAGAATTCTGTTTTTCCCCTAAACCTTTTCTAAAAAGTTGCAGTAATGGATTTCTCCATACTTAATGTTAACAGAGAAATACATAACAATTCATGGCACCCACTTACTCCAACTCTCAAAGAATATCAAAACCAAAGAGATCCTTAACACCATGCAAATAATTGTCACAGGAAGTTTGGGACAAACCCATGTTATTAAAGATTGATATAACTACACCCATTTGTCCAAGCAAGATATTCCCCTTCCCCTCCATTCTTTTCCATGAACTATGGGGCATGCTGGGAATTGTAGGACTTTTTTCTGTCTAAACATGCATAGGATTGTGCCCTAAGACTTTCAAACACAAACCTTTGCAGCTTTTCCAGTTCTTGGCTTTAAGGCTATGAAGTCTTCATCTGCAGGAAGAGCAACCTAACCACAACAAAATTAAACTTGTAAATGTAACTTTTAAAAAGCTTCTTGCACATTTCCATCAACATGTCAAACCAGTATCCCCTCACCCACAAGAAATTCCAAGGAGGTTTACTGTAAGTAGAACAAGAAAAGAACTGTACAAAGGCATTTCCAAAAAGGACCTCAGAAAATACGTTAGATTCTCTCTCGGTGATAAAGAAAGAACCCAAAGTCTTTGTGCCAGAAATAAACACATTTCAAATAACTTAAACTCATCTCAATGTCTTAAATCAATAAACCCCACCACTAGGAATTGGTTCAATCCAATACCTAATGGAGCCCCTGAATTTTCTCTCTTTTTTAGCAACTTATATTTACTCTGGGTAAATTTCTAAACAAAATAATAATTAAGATGTTGCACCGCTAATGAGCCTGGTCCTATGCTCCACTGCTGGTCTCCAAGCTAAAATGTGACAACTTGGCTCTTTTCCCCAGGACTGGCAACTCTCTCAGCCCATTGTGAAAGAGTGCTGTACAAGGTACTCTCGGTGGTGGATCAGCAGGGGGAAACACAAAATGGCCCATAGCCCCTAATACTGCATCTTAAGCCCTATGACAATTAAGCCACCATTTGCGGTGGCACAGATTTTTTGCAACAAATTAATGTAGCGAGATTTCTCTTCTTTTTTAAGGCAAATGAGATAAAGCTCGGAAGCTATGTCCAACTTTCCTGTTTAAGCCATGACAGCTAAAATGGTGAATATCATGTTACCAACCTCAACTATACTCCCTACCTATATAAAAGTCATTTTCTATGTGCCACCACCATCACATTCTAGCTTAGCCACGAAACGGAAAGCAGGGCACAAGTATGAAGATAGCATGGGTGGGTCATGCAAACAAGGGGCAGCTAAGTTCTCAATGGTTTCCATTTGCAGACACTGAGATCATTGAGGATACACCGTAAATGTGTCCAAGTATACCCTCTTTACTTTCTCCCAATGTAAGCAATTTATTTATTTGATTTGTACCCTGCCTTTCTACAAAGAAAAATTGCACTCAAGGCCGCTAATGATGCTATGTACTTCAATAGAGAAAAGTGCAGTATTTCAATTTAGAATTTAATATCATCAAGACAACACTACACTAGCTCACTTTTAAATTTCTCTTATCAGAGCCAGGAAATGCAAACAAGTAGTAGTACAGACAACAAAACCACCACCCACATTACACTCACCTCATGTGTACAACCTTCAACAGTTTCAACAGCTTGTACCTTTACTTTTGGCATCAAGTCTGCCAAACTGAAAAGAAATGCATAAATTAGTACCAGCAACTAGTAATGTACATAATCAGGTTACCAATGATCCTGATCGGTCAGTTAACAGGATACAGTCAGGATAACATCCTGACTGATTCTTACAAAATAATGATTCTGACCCATATTTCAGTTGACTGCAGTCATGATTAAATATTTGCAAATATGAAAATAAATTCATAAGCCAGCTTACAAGACTGCAAGGCAATTTACCACTTACCTTGTCACCTGGGGCTAGTAATGACTGCCCTGGGCTCAGAGCAATATGAAAAACTGCACCTATTCCCCTGCTTGTTCCCTGGTCTTCTCCCTCACTACCACCATAATATTATCCTAGCTGCCTGTCCTAGCCTTTTAAAGCTGGAAGAAGCATTCCAAAGAGCCCCAAGAAAACAACAGCACAGAGCTACAGTGGCTGCCTCCCACTCTACTGGCTTTGAAGTTTGGCAACAGGCATGTAGGATAGCATCACAATAGCTACAGTGGGAAGGTATTGGGGCACAGGCAAGCAGAGCAGGGATCTATAAGAAGTTGGTAAATTCAGTCCTGAATTTTGATAAAAGCAGCTTGGCAGTTCCACATCAGAAGGGAGAGGAAATCCCTCTTCAATAACTTATTCATTCAACTGCTTCATAACTGAAGGCTTCAGAGGGGTTAATTCACTAGTAGAGATAGATGCAAGTATATCTTTAGAATGCTTAACTAATACTAATAATACATATCTCTTATCTATAACTTTTCTTAAGGGTTCAAAGTGCTTCATACACATTATTTGTGCCCTGGTTTCCATTTCTTCACTAAGCTAGAATGTGATGGCAGCAGCACACAGAAATAATCCTAATAACTGCTCTTTAAGTTAGAAGTTTATTATGATCCCCATATTAAGCAACGAAAGCTGTAATCCTAAGCAAACCTTCCTGCACGTAAGCACCACTGAATTCAAGGGTCTTTACTTTAGAGTTAACATGCACAGGATTGTGCTGTCAGTGAGTTTGTGGCTGATGTTGGTATGTGGAAGCCATTCCTAAAATGGGTTAGCTCCCTCAATTGCCCAGGAAAGCAGGGACCATGTTACAGAGTTTTGTGTAGTCTGCTGGTCCCAGGCTCCTCTCCACCAGTTCAGTCTGTGGCTATACTTTAGTAGAGGAGTGAAAAAAAATCTCCCAACTTTGAATGGAAGAAATAAAACCACAGAGGAGAAACAGGAAAGAAGCACAAAGAGGAAATTATACTCATAGAAGGAATTAGTCCCAAGGTGAAGGCCTGATTTGTGCAACCCAGAGGCAAGTGATCCTGGCAGACTCAACTACATAAGAACAGTGTGGGTGGGATACCTTCTGGATACCAACTCAGAAGAAACCTTCTTGGTAAGTACCTATGTTCCATTCTCCAGGCTGGTGTGGGGAAGGCCTCCCTACAATGGGGTATGCTACCGCTGACTGCCAATTAGGATGAGACCATTTGTATGTACAGAGTCCCTTGAGGTCAGGCCACTGCTGGCTGCATCGTTGTCGGCAAGGCTGAGCAGGCGGCTGGAGCTGGGAAGCTGCCTCTCACTGTATCTTTCCCCCTGAGAGTGACCACCGAAATCAGTCTCCGATCCGGAGCTGAGGTTGCGGGGCTGTTTCGCTTTCGGTGGGCTTCTGGATAGTGGGTAACTTTGTTTCCTTGTATTGCAGCTATAGTGGCTACTTTTTTTTCTGGAGGAGCCACTGAGAAGAGAAGGATAGAAACAAACAGTAGCAGATGAAGGAAGAGCGAAGACGAAAGCTTTCTTTTCTTTTTAAATATTGAGAAAGAGCTTAGGGGTAAATAGGAAGAAAAATAAGTATAAAGATAAACTAGATAGAAATAGCAAATCTCAGATTGGAAGGAGATAGGAGAGAAGCTCTGTCATAGCTAAAAAGCAGGGAGGAGTCTGGGATCGGCAGACTACACAAAACTCACGTGGCCCCTGCTTTTCCTGGGTAATAGAGGGAGTTAGCAGGAGTTAGCATCCTTTGCAGGGATGCTTCCTCACACCAACCTGAAGAAAGAGATAGCCAACTCATGGCCTATGATCTTAATTATTGCCCAGGTAGAGTTTATTTTAGCAATATATCATTTATTAGCATTTTCACAAGTTAGCATAGTTTTATAAAATTCCTTGAACTCTTAAAAAAAACCCTGCCCATTGTAGTGTTGTAGCATAAGGATGCATATCTGTCAAAGACATTTGTTGTTGTTCAGTCGTTCCCGACCCTCCATGACCCCATGGACCACAGCACGCCAGGCCCCCCTGTCCTGCGCTCTATCCCGGAGCGTGCTCAAGTTCATATTCATTGCATCCGTGATGCTATCTAGCCATCTCATCCTCTGCCGTCCCCTTCTCCTTTTGCCTTCAGTCTTTCCCAGCATCAGGGTCTTTTCCAGAGAGTTTTCTCTGCGCATTAGGTGGCCAAAATATTTGAGCTTCAGTTTCAGTATCTGTCCTTCCAATGAGCACTCAGGGTTGATTTCCTTTAGGATGGACTGATTTGACCTCCTTGCAGTCCAGGGGACTCGTAAGACAGTTCGAAAGCATCAATTCTTCAGCGCTCAGCCTTCCTTATAGTCCAGCTCTCACAACCATACATTACTACTGGGAAAACCATAGCTTTGATTAGACGGACCTTTGTCGGCAAGGTGATGTCCCTGCTTCTTACTATGCTGTCTAGGTTGGCCATAGCTTTCCTCCCAAGGAGCAAGCGTCTTTTAATTTCATGGCTACAGTCACCGTCTGCGGTGATCTTGGAGCCCAAGAAAGTAAAATCTGTCACTGCTTCCATTTCTTCCCCTTCTACATGCCAGGAAGCGATGGGGCCAGATGCCATGATCTTCGTTTTTTTAATGTTGAGTTTCAAACCAGCTTTTGCACTCTCCTCTTTCACCCTCAACAAGAGGCTCTTTAGATCCTCTTCGCTTTCTGCCATTAGGGTGGTATTGTCTGCATATCGGAGGTTGTTGATAATTCTCCCGGCAATCTTAATTCCGACCTGTGATTCATCCAGCCCGGCGTTTCTCATGATGTACTCTGCATATAAGTTAAATAAGCAGGGTGACAATATGCAGCCTTGTCGTACTCCTTTCCCAATTTTGAACCAATGGGTTGTTCCATGTCTGGTTCTTACTGTTGCTTCTTGACCCTCGTACAGGTTTCTCAGGAGACAGGTAAGGTGGTCTGGTACTCCCATCACTTTAAGAATTTGCCACAGTTTGTTGTGATCCACAAAATCAAACGCTTTAGTGTAGTCAATGAAGCAGAAATAGACGTTTTTCTGGAATTCTCTTGCTTTCTCCATGGTGCAGTGAATGTTGGCGATTTGATCTCTAGTTCCTCTGCCTCTTCGAAACCCAGCTTGTACTTCCGGTAGTTCTTGGTTCACATACTGCTGAAGCCTAGCTTGTAGGATTTTGAGCATAACCTTGCTGGCATGTGAAATGAGCACAATTGTGCGGTAGTTTGAACACTCTTTGGCGTTGCCCTTCTTTGGAATTGGAATGTAAACTGACCTTTTCCAGTCTTGTGGCCACTGTTGAGTGTTCCAAATGTGTTGGCATATAGAATGCAGAACTTTAACAGCATCATCTTTTAGGATTTTAAATAGCTCAGCAGGAATACTGTCATCTCCGCTAGCTTTGTTGTTACTAATGCTTCCTAAGGCCCACTTGACTTCACTCTCGAGGATGTCCGGCTCAAGTTCAGTGACCGCACTATCATGGCTATCAGGGACATTCAGATCTTTCCTGTATAGTTCTTCTGTGTATTCTTGCCACCTCTTCTTAATCTCATCTGCTTCTGTTAGGTCCCTGCCTTCTTTGTCCTTTATCATGCCCGTCTTTGCACAAAACGTTCCCTTGAGATCTCCGATTTTCTTGAAGAGATCTCTAGTCTTTCCCATTCTGTTGTTTTCCTCGATTTCTTTGCATTGTTCATTTAAGAAGGTCTTGTCTCTCCTTGCTATTCTCTGGAACTCTGCATTCAGTTGGATATATCTTCCCCTTTCTCCCTTGCTTTTCGCTTCCCTTCTTTCCTCAGCTACTTGTAAAGCCTCATCAGACAGCCACTTTGCTTTCTTGCATTTCTTTTTCTTTGGGATGGATTTCGTTGCTGCCTCCTGAACAATGTTACGGACCTCTGTCCATAGTTCCTCAGGCACTCTGTCTATCAGGTCTAATCCCTGAAATCTATTCCTCACCTCCACTGTATATTCATCAGGGATATGACTGAGGTCATACCTGAATGGTTTAGTGGTTTTCCCTACATTCTTCAATTTAAGCCGAAATTTTGCAAGAAGCAGCTCATGATCTGAGCCACTGTCAGCTCCAGGTCTTGTTTTGACTGACTGTATAGAGCTTCTCAATCTTTGGATGCAAAGGACATAATCAATCTGATTTCGATATTGACCATCTGGTGATGTCCATGTGTAGAGTCGTCTCTTGTGCTGTTGGAAAAGAGTGTTTGTTATGATCACCGTGTTCTCTTGGCAAAACTCTATTAGCTTTTGTCCTGCTTCATTTGTCCTTCATTCACCAAGGCCATGCCTGCCTGTTATCCCGGTGATTTCTTGACTTTCTATTTTAGCATTCCAATCCCCTGTGATGAAGAGGACATCTTTTTTGGGTGTTAGTTCTAGAAGGTGTTGTAGGTCTTCATAGAACCGATCAACCTCAGCTTCTTCGGCATCAGTGGTTGGGGCATAGACTTGAATTACTGTGATGTTGAATGGTTTGCCTTGGATTCGTACTGAGATCATTATATCATTTTTGAGATTGTACCCCAGTACTGCTTTTCCCACCCTTTTGTTGACTATGAGTGCTACTCCATTTCTTCTAAGGGATTCTTGCCCACAATAGTAGATAGGATGGTCAGCTGAATTAAATTCGCCCATGCCTGTCCATTTTAGTTTGCTGATTCCCAAGATGTCGATGTTCAATCTTGCCATCTCATGTTTGACCACCTCCAGCTTACCTTGATTCATTGATCTGACATACATTGAGTCAAAAAAGCATCTTCCATCAACAGGGCACTGCTGCAGTCATAGACACAGCACTGTACTTTCTCCCCTACCTACAAAAAGGTCATTCTGAATGTTCATATGGAAAAGCATGCAAGGAATTTTAATGATCTTTAAAAAATAATTATATAAATATGTTAAAACAGTTTCAAAAGTCTTGTGAATACTAAGGAGGTACAGTGGAAGTAAGTTTTCAGACATTATACCCTCCCTAGAATTATTTATGGAAGAATAATGTTATTCATGCAAATGTTTACAAAACTCCTTTGACACATTAACAATGGCTGTTACCGGAATTTTATTTTGTCCAGTTAACACACATCAACGATTCATGTCTCTAGAAACCCAAATATACAATACCATCGCTGTACCTATTCCCAAGTATCAAATAATGAGTTTATCTTACTTGAGATCTTCTGTAGCAGATTCTTCCAACTTTGGCTTCTTTCCAAAACCTGTAATGTCTGCACCATCATCCTCTACATCTCGCTTAGTTTTAGCTGGAGGTTTAGCAGATGCCGTAGATTTGCCATCTGATCGTTTCCTGAAGCACAAACATCAAAATAAGTCAATCTGAGAAAATACTCATCAACTAAATGTAAACAAAAACCAACAGATGCTCAAACAGTATGTAGGGCAACATCCAATGACGTGGTTTGCATAATCAAAACAGCCCACTGTGGTTTGTTTAAGCCACAGTGGGGTGAGGCATGTACCAGGCAGGATTTGCATATTTAATGCCTGGCTGCAGCTTGTCATGTCATGTGAACCCAGGGACCATGGGTTATTTATTTATTTATTTATTTATTGGTGGGGGGGCTGTATCCCACCCTATGTCATTAAGATCTCAGTAGAGTGTACAGATAAAGTCAATTTAACCAGTATAAAACAATAAATAATTTAAATAGCTAAAAACATATTAAACCATTAAGCAAGTTAATACCACTTTAGAAATCTAAAACAATAGAACAGTTAAAACAGTGTGCAACTCTAGGGAATTCAATTAGCCCTCAAAGGCTTTGGTGAAAAGCCATGTTTTATCTTGGCACCAAAATGAAACCAACATCTGCGCCAATCAGGCCTCCAAGGGGAGGGCATTCCACAACCGGGGTACCACAGCAGAGAAAGCCCTCTCCCACATCCCACCATAGTGTATGTCTCGCACTGGTGGGATGCAGTTAAACCCTTGGATAACCCAACAACAAAGCATGAGTTATGCGAGGGATGTTTAACCCTTGTATAACCCACGGTCCCCAGGTTCGCACAACACAGCAAGCCACAGCCAGGCACTGAATATTCGAAATGTGTTCCAGCCCACCATGGCTTAAATCACTGACTTTTGCTGTCACTAAATAGAGAAAATGAAGTACAGCCAAATTGCCTGAAGAGGCCACTATGTATTGGAGTATAACACAGCAAGCCACAGCCAGGCACTGAATATTCGAAATGTGTTGCAGCCCACCATGGCTTAAATCACTGACTTTTGCTGTCACTAAATAGAGAAAATGAAGTACAGCCAAATTGCCTGAAGAGGCCACTATGTATTAGAGTATACATACATTACTTCTTGAACAAGTTGCCAAGATCTAGCTTGCTAGAGGTGGCTGCGGCGTCCATCACACATAAACATTGTTAATGAATAAACAACACCATCAAGTATCACAGGGCCAGTTTTTGTTATCTGTTCTGATGTGGAGTGGTATATAAACGTTGTAAATTTAAAAGAAAAAAATACATGCAGTGTGGTGGTCAGAAGGAAAATTCAAGTATGTGGTGTTCCAGACACATCACCCAATGGTGAATTGAATGCATAGATCTTTCCACTGTGTGCTAAATTTATTTCATATTGGTTACTGGCTGATGTAAGCTGCAGCATTATATTTTTCAAGAGCTATCATGCATCCAAGTGGTCTTAAGTATAGTTCCACAGTTCTGACTCCCAACACTTGGTGATATTTCCCATTACCTGGAAACTTAGGTATTTTCCCAGCAGAAAATATCTGGTTATTGAAACCACTCTGAAATGGTTCACTTTTCTTCATGGGTGGGAGGTAATTGGCCACTATGATTATAGGCTTATGCAGAACCTGGTGTACCATCGCACACTCTCATCCATCTCTTGTTTCCCTCATCTCTCATTTTCATTTCCCCCACTGCTCACATTTAGACTGTAAGGGGCAAAAAACTATTTTTCCTTTATATTACTCAGCCTGTAAAATACCACATACACTGACAAACTATTAATAGGAAACACTGTCGTCCATGCACCTCCTCAGAATTTACAGATTAAATCAGGCCCATAAACTTTGTGTTGCATGGGACTAAGACAGTGGGGAATCATTCCACAATAGTCAGAACAGAAGTAATGAGTATGTTCTATGTTATTTAATTGTACTACTTTTTAATTAACAGCTGAGTAGACTGTACATGCACATTTTCCTTATATATTCACAAATAAAAGAAATAGATGTTTACTGTAAAAAAAGCAGCAGCAAAAAATTAGGAAGGGGCCATCTTACTCCCAAAGACCCTCTTGTGGCTACAACTCTGGATTAAAAATGACTACCAAGGAGAACATTTTTACTCAAGCTTTATCAGGTTCTACAACATCCACTGGCCAAGCCTAGCATCAGAGGTTACTGAGCACCTGCCAAGGCCCACTGCTGAATCCCACAGGCCCCTAGCCCAGCTGCTGCTGCTCCATGTTGCCAATGTTCACATAACCTATTCAAGCAGTGGAAAGTCTGAGAAAATGGAACAGCATCCTCTTCTTGCCTTGTGCTCTCCTACTGAGCAGTTGTGTAGAGTGGGCCCCAGAGGAAGAGGGGGGCAACTGGCAGTGACTGAGTTTGCACAATCACAGCAGCCCACCATGGCTTATTTAAGCCACAGTGGTTGCGGCGTGTGCTGACAGTCATTTTGAATATTCAACCCCCAGTACGGGGTTGCCATGGCTTGCCATATCATCCAAAACCATTAGGGTTATTGGAGGGTTGTTTCCCCTCCAACAAGCCATTAAATAAGCTACGGCGGGCTGCAGCGATCATGCAAACCGGCCCAGTTTCTAGAATCAGCACTGCCACTAGCCAGAGGAGACATGTTTACTTCAAAGCATCTAGCCCCGACTGTTTTATTTACATAGCTATGTACTTCCACCACTCTGGCCCTATACATGAAGGTATGTTAACGGGATCTGGAAAGTATGGTGTAGTGGCAAGAGTGTTGGACTGGGAGCTGGGAGATCCGGGTTCTAGTCCCCACTCGGCCATGGAAGCTCACTGGGTGACTTTGGGCCAGTCACACACTCTCAGCCCAACCTACCTCACAGGGTTGTTGTTGTGAGGATAAAATGGAGAGGAGGAGGATAATGTAAGCCGCCTTGGGTTCCTTGCAAGAGGAATAAAGGCGGGATATAAATGCAATAATAAATAAACAAACAAACAAACAAACTAGGGCTGCATGAAACTCTTTCTTAAAATTTGGCTCTTAGTTCCTAGTGTATTTGACATGGGTAAGGGGATGTCTCTGACACGCCCCTGCGACAGCGGTAGGCAACCTAGTACCCTCCAGATATTTTGGAATGCCCAGAACCCCTAATTATTGGCCATGCTGGCTGGGGCTTTCGGGCATTGTAGTCCAAGTCATCTGGAGAACACCTAGTTGCCTAGCCCTGCCCTAGGGGCATATCGGAGACGTGCCCGTGCCCAATACACTATTACTGGTCATTATAACCTAATACATGCACCAGAAAAGGCCCCTAGATTGCAGCATCTCCACAGGAACAGCCGACTCCTGCCCCGCCGAGGGCGAGAGACTCTACTGCTTCGTCCGTTCCCCCTCCCTCTACGAAGTTCTCCGCGTTTTCCTCACCCGGCCTTGCCCACAACAGCAGCTGGCTCAGCGGATCCCTTCTTTTTCCGTGAGCCGGAGGCGGCAGCGGGATCTTCCTCAAACACGCTGAACAGCTCGTCCCCGAAGGCGTCCGCCATCTCTGCCGCAAGCGCGCGCGGGCAGCTCCCACCACGCACCGCGCGCCGATAATGGAGTAAAAAGGGATAGAGCGGCACACAGGCCGAACTTCCTGTAAACCTTCGCCGCCGCCGCTGGCCCACAGAGAGACGAAAAGTAAAGACACACACACACACGTGGAATTTGCTGTTTCAATAGAAAATTTATTTTGTAACGCTTCGCACGACGTAAGACCTAAGTTGGAAAGCGCATCACTTTCTCTTCAGAAAATGACCTGACAATCAGATAGTCCCCTCTCTTCATTTTTTGATATCTCTGACGGATAGTAAAGAGAGAGAGAGAGAGAGAGAGAGAGGAGAAGAAGAAAAAGAAGTGGAGCCTTGTGGCTCCTATTTCAATGGGGCTGTAAATCCATTCTGAATTTCAGGCAGAATCAGTCAGAACCCTGAAGGAGCTGTCCAAGGTGATGGCCCCACTTCGGGAGTAGGGTTCAGCGCTTTGAGTAGCTCCTTTAGAGTTCTGACTGAAATCCCGAGTGGATTGACTGCCTCACTGAAATAGGGGTCACCAGCCTTCCCTGGGAAGAAGTCCTTTTTTATGACTGGGGGAGGAAGAGAAAAAAGACACCGGAAGTTCGCCTAGAAGCCCGCCGGAAGTGGATCGCGCGCGGCGGCCACTTTGGGCGGAAGTGGGTGTCCACCGGCGAGAGAGAGAGAGGACTCGCCCGTCATTGGACGCGATGCGGCCCAATCAGAAAGGCTGTCACTGCGGGCCGCTGGTCGTGCCCGGACGTCAGCGGAGCCGGCGTGAGGTCCTGCTGGGGCTTCTAGAGCGGAGAGCAGCGCGCCGGTGTCATGGGCGGCAAGAACAAAAAGCACAAGGCCGGGAGCGGCGCAGCGGGGGCGGGGACGATCCATCCCGCCGCTGTCGCCGCAGCGCGGGCCAAAGTGGTGGGCGCCGCTCCGGCCGAGTCCGGAGCCGCCGGGGAAGCTGCCGGCAAGAGACCCCCGGCGGCCCGCCCCAGCCCCGCCGGCAAGGACCGGGGCCTGAAGCAAGGTACCCCAGGGCAGGCTTGGACAGAAGCCGGCTCCTCGCAATGCAGCCTTAGACCTGGTCGTACCCGATGTTAGTCCTGCTTAGAATTTAAGGGCGCAAAAAATTTAAGGGCGCAAAAAAGGTCCTACAATTCCCAGCATGCCCCAGCCAGCCATGGCTGGCTGGGGCATGCTGGGAATTGTAGGACCTTTTTTCCTGCCGAGACGTGCACAGGATTGCGCCCTAACAGAACTCTTGGCGACCCCTTGTGTTATTTTTGAATGATATGCTTAGTGTTGCTTTTTCAAATCGTCTTTTTCTATGTTTTGGCTGCTGGGTTATTTTGCCTTTAAAATTCATTTTAATTTATTGCTGTTGCCTTTTAACATTAAAAAAAAATATTTCGATGTGTTTTATCATTGGTTTTGTTTGTTTGTATTGTGTATGCTGCCCACAGAACTTTGGTTATAGGACAACTCATAAATTGAATTAATAATAATCGAGTAGACATATTGGAATGAATGGGACTTAAGTTAGACTAACACTGGATACTACCCATTGGCTATAGCCCCGTTCTATTCAGAAATAAGATCTGTTGAGTTCAGTGGGATTCCCAGGTATGTATTTATATTGGATTGCAGGCTCAGCGTAGTCCACGTAGGAGAGGCAGTGCTAGGTTTGGGCAGGGGATGAATCAAGCCAGAGTTGTGTCCCAGAACAAGAAATGTTGCATTTATTTCCTGACAGGCTGCTTCATTGTTTACAATATTTGTGGCATCCTTTGCCTTCAAGTGCAGCCTTCAGACAGAAATCTAACTGGTGGAACTCTTCCAGTCATTTTCTCCCAGGCTTCAAGGTTAGACCTGATTTATACAGGAAAGTACTTACCTGTGAAAACTTTCCATATGTGTGTCCATTTACGTTTTAAAATGCACTTACGTGTGTTGACCCATTCAAATGTTGGTGTTAGCATGTCAAGCAGTGTACTTTCCTGTGTCACTGATTGCTGGTGTGCTAACTTTAACATGATTAGGCATATGTGGAAGATTTACATAGGTAAGGTTTATATCGATGTCCTGTATAAATTCCTTCTTGTCTTATAGCTCTTGTAGGCACAAGGGACCTTGTCAGAAAATAAAGCTGCATTCTCTGCAGCAAACCCAGCCACCTTAACTTTACCATGTAAACCTAGCTTCATTTCTGAGTAAATATATTAATTTTGCTTGCTTCGTATTTTTATAAAAACAGTTCGTAGACTGTCTTTTTTTTTCAGAGCTTGGACTGACAGAAGAAAATTTATGTGTATGAATTGAATGGAATAGTAACTTAGGGACAGCTGCTTAAAACATAATCTAGTGCAATATGTCCAGGATGCTGCTGTGCCATAAAACCTCTATCTAACATACCTACCTACCTACTGACGTGGTACCTGTTTTCAGTACTTACTGATTAATATGTCAGACAGGTGAGACCCAAGTTCAAATCCCCACATGAAGCTCCATGGGTGACCTTGGGCTAGTCTCGACCTCTTGGCCTAATCTATCTTACAGGGCTATTTTGAATATCAAGAGGGGGAACTGCTGCCTTGAGCTCCTTCGAATGTGTTATATATGTAATACAATACCAAAAAAGACCCCTATAACATTTTAAATAGTACCTCTGATTATGTTTATTTCCCTCTGTGCTAAGTAATGACCACCAGCCCACATACATATGGAACTGGGCACAGGTTTTCCAGGTTAGAGATGTCATTTCTAGGCACACTTGAGCCCTGAAACTTATTTTTCAAAACTAACCTCTGGCTTTGCTCATAGAATGAGAGACTAAATTTGAATCCAGACTCTTCTCTCATGGGTTTTGGTGTTGGCTTTTGCCTTTTTGATTGCCTAGCAATAAAACTGGAACAAAAGCAACCTAGGTGCTGTGGAGGACTTTCTACTGCAAGGGGGAGGAGAGCTTGGACTCCTAGGTCTGAGTTCTGTCTCCAACCTCGGATCCAGGAATTTGAATTATCCTATGGCCCCCCAGTCACTGTGTAGGGGCCATCAAATTGCTCTCCATGGCTGAAAAGGTATCCACGTCACAGCTGGTTTACTCCTAAAAGAAAATTTAGCATATTATATAGGATATAGGAGTTAATGCTCAGAGTACTAAAGAGACGCAGATTGGGCTTTTCTAAAACAATGAATGTGGAAGATAGCTATCATTCCCTTATTTTGTAACGTCTTGCTGCATGTATATATTGATGTCGTGAGTACAATAACAATTAAATGTTAAATCCATTAAAGAAATCTGTAACTTGCATTCTGGAAGCCTCTCTTACATGGAAATATTGAAGCTGGAGTATTGATAAATTTAGTCTTGTACCTTTAAAAAGTAAACTATAAAAAAAAAACATAAAAATTGATCTCAAAAGATCATATCAAAATCATGGTCGGACCACCATGATTGGCTGGAGACATAAAAGGCCAATTTCAGATTATAAACCTGCAGTTTTGTACCTTTTAATCCTTGGTTGGGGGCTGCAGTTGTACACCTCTACTCTGCCTAGCAGTAACAGTCCAAGGTGTCAGGTAGACAGCTTTCCCAACCCTGTTGCCTGAGATCTGTTTAGATGCCAGGAATAGAACCAGAGACCTTGCACATGCTCTGCATGTGCTTTTCCCCTGAGCTATGTTGCCTCCCACATTCTGCAAATGAAATAAATTACACAATTTGTGTATTCACGCTAGTTATTTTTATTTATATAAAAATTTGTGTACTGCGTTTCAGCCCTAACAAAGGCTCCGAAAGCAGTTACATAAGAGAACAAAATATTTTGTACTCTTCTATATTTGTACAGAGGATTGGGGCTTTTGTTTTTAGACTTTATTGTTGGATGACTAGATTAGTAATTGTGAAGGAAGGTTGGTACCATTTGGCTGGATTGGGAGCTGCATTTATTCAAAATGGCCTAACCTCTAACCACTGAGCTCCTCCTGATTATTTAACTCTTTAGCTGGAAAAACCAGCATATGTATACTTCACAGCCCCAAATGCTAGAAATGTATCTTTGCTAAAGTGAATAATGGCATTCTTCTGGTTCTTTATAAGATACTGGATTTTTGGCTAGAAGTCATATTTCATATGTTGAAAATCCAGAGGCTTCAATTATACTATTCAAGAAAGGATACTTCGAGGTTTTTTGTTTTTGTTTTTACAAAAGTAAGTGAAAGCTTTAACAGGTTTGGGCTACAGACCTAAATAAAACATATTAGGAAGTAAGCCTCATTGTACACAGTGGAACTTAATGCTGAGTGAGTATGCAGAGGATTGTGGTGCAAGTCTTTCAGTGATTTATATGAGATAAGCAGTTCCAGTGTTTTTTTACTGTCAACTTTATAAAATCTTTTGTTTAACAATGTAGGTCCAAAAACCTACAGCTTTGGTTCTGCAGCAGACTCCAGTGCTTCTGCAAACGCAGATAAATCTATTCTTAAGGTAAGGGGGGAAAGAAGCATGTTGTTATGTTAACCAAATCTGAAATGAACGTATTCTATAAGAGTAGTATTGAGCCATATCTTTTTTTTGGGGGGGGGGGGGATAATTAATCCCATTAAGCAATTTCCTGACACAGTTACATATTTCTTGCATCAATCTTTTTACACAGAAATATGGCATAGATTATTTGTGTCCCCACGTATATTGTTTCCGTGGGTTTGCACCTTTGTTTAGCTGTTAATATACTGTAGCTAACAATTTGCAAGAGCTTGCTCAGGTTAAATATAATTTTTGCCTTTATAGGTAGTGATTAACAGTAACTTGGAAAAAAGGATCATTGGCATAATCAATGAGCATAAGAAACAAAGTGGTGAAAAGGGAATGATTTCTAGAAGACTTACTGCTAAAAAATTACAGGTAAAGTGTAAGAATCCTCACTTCAGTTATATAAAACATATCCCCAGAATTTGAAACCTATCACCAACCCTTGAGGTATGGATCGTGCATGTGATAGGAATGGCTAAGCATATGGTAGTCCAACACTGGAAAGAGAAGATGGAGGTTTCCACACAGTGGATTAATGATTTGCATACCCTGTTCCTGTTTGACTTGCTGTGTATCAACGTGAGCATAGGGAAGACAAATATGAAAACATTTAGTCAGCATTTCTTGAGACTTGTGCCCAATAGCCATCAGCTTAGTGTACATGCTTTCATTTTATGTTTCTGAAAGACCACAGCCCACTTTCTTCTCCCTCCCTCCCTTCAAGTGTTTTCCCTTTTTTGTAAATGTTACATTATTTTTATGTGGGTATTTTCCCCTTATTTCTGATTCACTGAAAAATTGCAACAAAAACACTGTTAAACAATATGAAAAAATGCTCCAGTAGTAATTGATGGGAGGGGAATCACTGAAAGGGTCCTCATAAGCAAAGCTAGTTTGATTTTTATAGTTCAATATGTCTTTTAAAAGATAAACTTGGTCTCTTTGAAATTGGAAGAATTTTTTTTCTTTGACTTCAGTTCAGTTGAATATTCCACTGTACATCAATCAGCACATTAAAATATGAGCTCAGTTTGAAAGGCATAATCAAGAATATATTTGAGATTGAATTCTGTTTAATACGCATCTTGTAAGTATTTGGGTGTAGGCAAGTATTTGGGTGTAAGTGGTCCATAGTTAAGGGGGTTGGGAGTGAGTCATAGGATCATGTGCACCCTGATTTATTAAGAGCAAATCCCCCCAACATCCCTTACTTTACCAGCCTTAACATGGTTAATACTATGTATGATTCTACTCCTAATTAATTTTTGCAACTAGAGTTTCAAGCAAGTTAGCAGACCCTGGTTAAGAGGCAACACAGACTTTACTGTGGTTACTGCAAGTGCTGGCTTTACCCTTAATCATGGTTAAGTCTAGTGTGGGGAATTTGTGCTTGAGTGGAGGGACTGGAGTGGAAGTGTCATCCCACTATTTACCCCTTAATTCACCCCTGATCCCTTAATGATGCTTAAGGGATGAGTCCCTGTGTAACATCTTAATGCTGGGTTCTCTAGCTCTTTAAAACTTTAGCTTAGAAATGTGTTTACAAACTTCAGGATTGATCCAAAGCTACTCTGATGCATGTACAAGTACTCAAGCTCCCAGTGAAAATATATTTCCTTATTCACTAGAACATAGGAAACAGTTCTGAACTTCTAGTGGGATGTAACACAGACCTATTATAACATGGTAACACCTGGGAATTGCTCTCAAAATTTCCATGTGTACAAAGAGCAAAAGATTTAGGTACATTTGCTGTACATGATTTGTTAATATACTGTTTTTTTATAGGATGTATACATGGCTTTGCAAGGATTTTCTTTTAAGACTGAAGATATTGAAGAAGCTATGAAAAATACTATTTTGTATGGCGGTGATCTACACTCTGCACTTGATTGGCTGTGCTTAAACCTGTCAGATGGTAAATGCAAAGGCAAACCATGGCTTGAAACTTAGCAATATTGGGTGTAATCTAACGGTGTCCATCTGCAAGTGGAGTGGACATCATTGGCAGAACATATTCTCCTCCCTCAGTCTCAAACAAACCCTTCAAAGTTTACTCAGTAGGATTGGAGGGTCCTCTGGAGAAGATTTGGGGCATAGGAGACGGGGGGGGGGGAGTCCCATTGTGCAAGCGGACATCTGCTCGCACAATGTTCAACGTTCCTCATTGTCTTTAACTGAACTTTCCTTTTTCCAGGCTTCACTTATCTTAATTTAAAAGTTATAGAAGTCTGCATTCATGCTAGTATTTTACCACTAGCTCACTAGAAGTACCACTGGAAGTAACCCAGTCACTGCACAGAGGTATATTAGGTGTATTATGCAGTATTAAACTCCCCTTAGTTAAGAAAAAAACAGTCTTGTAGATGTTTTGCATCTTAAAAGGGAAAGCAGCAGACTGTTCCAGGATTCAGGCATCCCAAACATTAATAGTTGAGTAAATATATAGTTCTTCCTCTCCTCTCAGCTGGATTCAAAGTGCTGGTATTAACATCCACAGCCCTAAACGGCTTGGGGCCAGGTTATCTGAAAGATTGCCTCCTCCTATATGTTCCTGCCTGGACCCTAAGATCATCTTCACAGGCCCTTCTCCAGGAGCCCCTGCCAAAAGAGGTAAGGCAGGTGGCTACCAGGAAAAAGGCATTTTCTGCTGTGACACCCTGGTTGTGGAACAAACTCCCTAGAGAGGTTCACCTGGCGTATCTGTTGTACTCTTTCTGGTGCCAGGTGAAGAGCTTTTTATTTTCCCAAGCATTTTTAGCATTCCAGTTTTTTAGTACTGCTGTCTTAAATCTGCTATTGAGTTTTAAATATCTGTACCGCTGCTAGGTTTTACTCTGGTTGTATATTTATTCTGTAGTTTTAATCTATTATATTTTATATTGTATTTTCTGTTGTATTTTTGTAATTTACATTTTGTGAACTGCCCAGAGAGCTTCAGTTATTGGGCGGTATGAAAATAAATAAATAATATGGGGTAGCTATAGGAATGTTCTTAGTGTGAGACGAAGCACAAAGCAAAGGAAAATGGGAATAGTAAAGGCATATTGGAAGTGTGCATACTTGCTATGGAAGCAAAATAGTGAAATTATGATAGAAGTAGAACTGATGATAGAACGAATAGGACGGTTTAAAATTTCTTCCTGTGTCAGAGCCAATAGCTGCCAGTTCATGAACAAGAGAGCCACCATGATTGTACATATATGTAAAGAACATGTTTACATAAACATTACATTCTAATTTCAACTTCTGTTTTTGCTTTTTAAAGATGCATTGCCTGAAGGGTTCAGTCAGCAGTTTGGTGAAGAACAGCAGAAAACTAGAGCAAGATTTTATTCTCCTTTGCCACGGTGTGAAACTCCCCAAGTGTCAAACAATAAAAAGAAGGAAGATGACAGTGAAAAAAAGGTACTTTATTGGACATGGAGAAACTGTGTAAAGGAGCTTTTGAAGTTTTTAAAAAATAACTTTTCAGATGGCAAGGAAACTAATTACAAATCTGAATTGCTTTGTCTTGATTGTTGGAGATGAGGCAAAGCATAAATTTAGTACAACTATAGTTTCTCACCTTTTATTGGGGTATTTGATTTGTCAATTAAGAAAAGAGTTTATTCAAAGCAAGAAAAGAGTTTATTCAAAGCGGACCATGAGGCCAGATGATAATGCCTATGTTTTTGTATTAATGAAAATGTGGGAATAATTTTCTTACAGGAATGAAATAGATGTTCTCTTAGAACTAATAATATTTTTAGTTTTAAAAAACACTTGTTTTACAAGTCAGAATTTTCGTAGACCATGTTCATGTAAGCAGTTCGATGTAACAAAAATTTAGGCTTTCAGTTCTAAACACACAGTGGGACTTAAACATGCACAGGATTGCACTGTCCAGCTCTGATGTATAGTCTGCTCTCACTGAATGACATAGTAGGAGCAGGAACGTTGGCTCTAGGGATGGATGGACTCACCCAAGTCCACCTCATGCACCACTTGCTGGACCCCTGCTGCCTGCCTGCCCCTGCTCACTGTGCGCAGTAAGCCACCAGGCAGTCTGCGGGTGCCCAGTGAGCAGCGCATGGCCATCCGATCCCTTAGCGAACTGCCATTTTGTGTAAAAACAGTGGCTCATTCTTTTACATAAAGGGCCTTTTATGCAAATGGCGGCTGTAACGCGGCCATTTACTCAAGATTACATTTTACGCAAAATGGCTGCTAGTCAGACCATTGGGGATCTCTGTGCTTGTCTGATTCGGCACGCACCAAGTTGGGCAAGTGGGGCAGTCCACGGACTGGAGTCCAGGAGGCTGAGCAGGGGCGAGTCCAGCAGACTCCACCCTCCTCTTGGACACCTGCAACATCCCTAATTGACTCCTCTTTAAAGGAAACATACCTCTACTCCAAGACAACCTGATCATATACACATGTAGGGCTTGATTTACCTCCTTATAGAGAACCTGTCATCAGGAAGGGCTAATTTTAGAAAGCAGAGTAGAGAATCCTGTGATATCATCCTATGACTTCCCCAAATATAATAAATGTGTACAAAATGTGTTTGAAAACCTTGGGAAGTGTACTCCCTAAACTCAAAGTGTGTGCGTGAGAACATACACAGGTTAAGCACACCGGCAGAAGTACCCCTACTGAGGTAAATTTGCATTTGTTTAATATATATATATATATAAAATAATTGATCCACTGTTCTCATTTTTAAGACTCATTTAAAACATTTACAAACACTTAATATTCTTACAATATCCAAAGGTAAACACAGGAAAACAGGAAGATATCAGCATGAAGGAATGGATCTTGCAGTATGTGGAGCAACAGAGCGATGAGGAGAAAACTGAGTCTGAGAAAAATTTAGATGAAGAAAAATTTGACCCGGTAAATTCATGAACTATTTTATGTAGATCTATGTCCGTTTGAGATGTTGATTGTTCCTTACTTTTAACCAGCACCATCTAAAATTAAGCACTTGCTCTGCTGATTTCAATAAGATTTCAGCATGCTTTCCTCTGCGTAGTATCCATTAAAAAGCGAGTCAGTTGCCCCATATATCAAGCAGCTTGTTATATAATCCAGGCCTAAGAAACGGAACATTGTTTTCATAGGACACGGCCCTATTTTGTGGGTGCTGCAGAGCAACTTTCCTTAGTTGATGTACTACAAAATGTGTGCCACTGTGTTTTGTTCTTTGTAACATAGAGTGTAATCCTGTGCACATTTAGACAGAAAAATTTCCTACAACTTCTAGCGTTCCCAAGCCAGTATAGCTGACTTGGAATGCTGGGAATTGGAAGACTTTGTCTAAATGTGCATAGGATTGCACCTTTAATGTTTTTATAGTAATTAGAACTCAACCTTTGCTTAGAGGAATTTCTAAAGTGCAGCAGACTCTAATTTAGAACTACAGATGATAAACACCTGCCAGATATAAGGTTTCTTCCAAATCTCGCTTCCTTAACCCATGAAGGAGCCCCTTCACGCAACTCTCATAAAAAGTGTGTGTGTGTGTGTAATCTGCACTTCTCTGCCTGTATTCTGGAGTCCACATAGACAGGGCTATGTGTAGATCATGCTAAAAAGCATAAGGGTCTGTATACATTATGCAAATTTGGCAATAAATTATGCAAAATGAGCTCCGAGGTAGAGCACATGCAGCAGGTTGCTGGCATCTCCAGGTAGGGCTGAGAAAGAATCCTTTCTGAAAGCCTGGAGAGCCACTGCCAGTCAGTGTAGACCAGGCTTCCCCAACAAGGTACCTTCCAGATATTTTGGACTGCAACTCCAATCCAGCCCAGCCAGCATGACCAATGGTCAGGGATAGTGGGAGTTATAGTCAAAAACATCTGGAGGGCACCACATTGGGGAAGACTGATGTAGACAATACTGAGCCAAGTGGACCAATGGTGTGACCCAGTATAAGGCAGTTTCCTATGTTCCCTAAATTTACATGGTTCTGCATGGTTTTTTTATCTTGCATAATTCTGGTTTTGCTAGTTATAGGATGGATGATGACGCGGCAGCTCTGCCCCCAAACACTGAAAACCTTATCTATCTGACTTACCAACTAGTGTTGCCCACAGGCTTTCAAACCTGTCTCTCTAGCCAGAAGAGTTAGAAACCTGCTTTAAACAAAACAAAACATAAGGGGAAAAAATGCTGAGATTCTCATAAAGCTCAGCTCAACACCTAATATGACATTCTGCACATGTGGAAATGCAGCACATGCAAAGCCCCAAGTCAATAGCGGAGGCTGAGTATCCCTCACAACACTTGCAAGTGTCCAGTGCAGTTCCTAGATGCTACTTTCCAAAGATAGGTGAGACAAAGCAGAAAACAGAACTCCAAGAGGAAAGCCAGTTCTTTGCTTTGTTCGCTGCTGCCACATGAATAGATCTGCTGGAAATCATGGTAAATGGAGAAAGCTCCCAGAGGCTGCATGGCCACCTCTTTGCTATTCCACCCACTTGGATTGTTCTAGTGAAGAGGATCCAAAGGACTTGGGTTGTATCCAGTGTTGGTCCTACTTAGAGTAGACCCATTGAATTGTACTTAAATTATACTAACATAGGATACAATCCCCGTGATTCTACATTTCAAGAGTAATGTGGGAAATTGGTCTCACTGCAGGAGCAAAAATATCAACATTCATTGGAGGCTGCTGGGCAGGAATGTTACCCTTGAGGTTGAAAGGGACCAAGGAGATGCTCTCACCTTTCACCTTTTCCAAGGGAAACTTGCCTTTTTGTTTCGAAAGAGTGAAAGAGTTGTATGTGGCTGTCAGTTTTTGCTGCCTCAGTGTTTCTGGTTCTGAATTACCAACACATTGGACATGCATAGTGCTGTATTTTGAAAGCCATACGCCCCCCACTAGTGAGATTTACATGCAGAGTTTTTTCCTCTACCTATGGGGGAATAAAATCAACTTTTTTGCATTATTTATGAGAGATCTTACTGCAAAGTTTGTGCCCTGTTTGACAGTACTTTTAGTCACATGGGAGTTGCTGTGGTTCCTTCAGATGTTGGGGCCAAAGAAGACTGGAGAACTTCATCTCTTTATTCCTTCAGATGTTGCCAAGTGGCACAGGAAATCTGGACATATGTGCAGTGCTGGCATGGGAGGGAGGCCTCAAGTTAGAGTTTGTACTAAGGCCTTAAGTTATGAGTTTATTCATGTCTTTAAAAAAAACGCTGATGACAATTTATTTTGCTAGACCCTATATATAATATAATTTACACTTGC
Organism: Heloderma suspectum; assembly: GCF_057233095.1. Lineage (NCBI taxonomy): Eukaryota > Metazoa > Chordata > Lepidosauria > Squamata > Helodermatidae > Heloderma > Heloderma suspectum. Next base: position 36,993,119 of record NC_139459.1, on the reverse strand, counting down.
ATAATAACTCATTACCTCATCTGGAACAGAATGAAAGATATTTACACTTGACTGGGAAACTTGTGGAAGCGAAAGAACAAGCAAGTTCTTCTAAGCAGGACAAAAACAAGCAAGGACAGAAGGTGGCACAAGAAAAAATAAGACGTATTCAGCAAGGTAGGAGCACTCAAAATTCAGTTTTCTTTAGTAATTTGAAAAAATAAAAATGCACTTCTGGTTTATAAGAATCATGAGAGCGTATCTTATCTAGGATGTTGCTGAGTTGTCATCTTCACTTTTTCTTTTGTAATGCTGAAGACATAGTAAATGGTTAAAAATACATTTATGGTATTTAATACATACAAAGCACCTTAGCATAGTTAACTTATTAATTTTCAGTATGGGACCTGTTGAGTCTGCTGGGGTAAGACAGTTGCCCGCATTGTATAGAGGAAAATGTCTAATGGAGCTTCTTTATATAGAGTACTTGCCAAGTCAGAATCCAACATCTGAACTGCATCCTATGTTGCTCAAAAGCATTTAGGGAAGTGACCAGAAAATGAATGACAAGATCTCTGTCTCATTTGTACCTGACATTTCCAACGTTACTAACACACATGCCAGTGATGATTATCTTGACTGCTTTTGTACTCACACTTTCATTATACAATTGAGATGATAGTCAGAAGTGGCTTTCAGAGAGAAGCCTGCAAAAGCCAAATAGCCAAAAAAATCAGTTCACAAATCCAGGATTTTAGTGTAGCTCACTTTGGAGATCACTATGTCTATCCGCAAAGAAAAGGTAGGAGTTCATGTTCTTTCTAACTTAGATTATAGAACAGAATAGTAGGGTTGGAAGGGGCCTATAAGACCATCGAGTCCAATCCCTTACTAATCTAACTTTTTTTTTTTCTGAGTTTGTAAACGTTTCAAAAATTACTCTGAGAATGCATGCAGATAAAGTTCACCATTATTATATCTATGTCCATTACAGGAGTCAGGGCTGTGGCTGAGAGTGTAGGTTACGGCCAGCCCTGCAAAGTGGCCAATATTAACCAGGGCCTTCATGCTTGTAATGGTCCTTGGCTCAAGAGCCATTACAGGGGTGAAGGGAGCCATGGAAAGAATTGAAGATTTCAGCTGTTGGTGGAAACACATTGTCTAGACAGCAGGTCTACATATTGAGAAACAACAGAAATAGATCTGGTATACACATTTCTCAAAGAACAGGTCTACCTGTCCTTTGAGAATGTTGTATAGGATTTGTATAGGTATAGGATAGGTAGTTACTACTCAGTCACCAGATCTACCAGAAATGGTGGACCTGTTCTTTGATGCTCTCAGGCTTTTTTTAAATATGCATCCACACTCAAAATCCACTGTTGGGAAATACTTTTATTAGGAGCAACCAAAATTCCACAAATTGTGCAAGCTTTCAAATTCTCCAGAACAGGAGTGGGCAGAAGATAGATCTGGATCTATTGGTAGATCTTTGGGCAATTTGCAGTCAGTTGGCAAAGATTTCTGACAACTAGTTGTTTAATAATAGCACCAACAAAATGAATTCCCCCTACCCCAAATTATACTGCTGAAATGAAGGAAGTTTGCAGTAACCAGGAGTGGATTTTTGTGTGGAAGGACTATGAACTCTATTTAGTTCTGGTACTCAGAACAAGTTCCTGGGCTCAGAATTCTTTAATTCTAAATGTATGACTTCTGTATCATCCTCCAGTTGGTGGGTCTCAGAGTTCTAGTGGAAACAAAGTAAATCCTGCAAGAAATACTTCCTGGAGGAAGGAACAAAGTCCAAAAATTCGGCCAGGTGTTATGGCCATGAAGTCTGCAGTTTAGATAGACCCTGTCTCAAAATCAAGATTTGCAGTCTGAATGGCTTAGTCAGTGGTAGGTATTGCAGGTATTTGATTATACCTAGCAATGCATTTTGGGTAGGAGAAGCAATGGCTGATCTCCGATGCTGAGAATACAAAGGCCAGCTGTAACTAATCTGTCTTTTGCCTTTGGCAAAACACACAAGTTCCTAAGACCACATAAAACAAGCGTAGAGAAAAAAAAGCCTACAACTCCCAGTATGCCCTAGCTAGCTGTTGCTGGCTAGGGCATACTGGGAGTTGTAGGCCTGTTTTTTACATCTAAACATGCATAGGACTGTGCCTTTAAGGACCCCCCCACCCCCGGTCCCAAATCTCTGAATGACCCAACTTATGTTCCTCTTGGTAGAAATGGCAGTACTAGAAGAACATCCTGTATTCAATCCTGCTATAAAAGTTACAAACCAACCAAGCGAAAAGAAAATGGCTCCTGTACCTCTTGAAACGGAAGGTACTTTGAATTTGAAAATGCTTGAAAAATCTCAAGCTCCTCCTGAAGAACAAAAAGGTATGGAAAAGTTTGTTTAAAACAGCAGAAAACTTTTATTGAGAATTCTCTAGAATCCTTACAAAGATTTACAATGAGAAGACCACTCAAAGTGGGATGATGTAGGTTTTTTAGTTAACAGTTTTTCTGACACGAGTTCATATAATCTGCAATTTCTGATGTTGTTTATTCCTGTATGTCCTGAGTGTGTGCGAATATTCTGAAGCACTTTTTTAGTGGTTCTCAGCACCAAAATAGAATGCTGCTTTGCCTTTTTAATTAATCTGAGACACCACACATTAAACGCACACTTCCTTTTAAGAACTAGGGGAAGCAAAGCAGGGTCTTTCTGCTTTATCAGACTTTCAGATCCATATGCCTTTCCCCTTCATCTTTTGAGAGATGGCTCGAAACTGACTCCTGAAAAACCACAATACATTGCTTGTACCTCTCTCGTTACCCTGTGGGCCACAAAAGTTCCTACCATTCTTTCCTATCTGATCTGGAAACATTGAGCCAACATTCACTAGTGAAACAAAAGCACAAGCAGATTCCACCGCTAAAGTTTTCCCTGTGAATTTGAAAACCTTCCAAACCAGTACTTAATGGAAAGCTTTGTCTGAAATTTTCAGCTCCAGTTATGTTGCAGAGGGCATACTGTTATCAAACTCACGTGTCTCTTGTTTGCTTCACATGCTCCTGAAAGATAAATAACACAGGCCAATTGCATCTCTCTTGGGAAGACATGTTGTGTATGCTTTCACATTTCCATCATCCCTTTGTGTGAATTCACACATTCAGGTTAAGCAACAGCCAGCACGTCATAGGTTCTTCACCTGTACTGCCATGGTTGGCTATAGTCCCACCTGATCAGACAAGCCCTAGCTTCATTGGGAACAGGAGAACTGCAAGCTCCTTTCTCACAAGGCTATACCTTGCTTTGCCTAGAATGTTAGGCCCTAAATATTCCCAATCTTCCAAACCCGTACTTAATGGAAAGCCTTGTCTGAAATGTTTAGCCCCAATTATGTTGTAGAGGGCATGCTGTTATCAAACTCAAGCTTCAATACTCCTGGCTCCACTACTAGTTAAAGCTGGGATCATGGGGCAGAGGCTGCAGCATGGATGATAGAAGAAGCAGAAGTGAAAATAAGGAGGAAAGGAAGTAATGTGGGGTAGGGCAAACAGTGTTGATAGGAAAACGTTATTTTTTACTCTACCCAAAACACTCCTACCTTGTGAAACTTTATACGCTTTTCGCTAATAACTGCAGTTAAGTCATTGCATGTGAGCTTACCCTGCACACAAATCCAAATGATTACAAGTATAATTTCCAGAACGGTCACAGTTTTGTGAGTTAATTCAACTCCTTTCTTAAATGTTTGTTTTGAGGCCAGGTTGGGGGCATAACACAGAGGAATTGTTGAAGTTTGTAAGATTCTGACTGAGTGGTGCATAGTTCCCACTCTCTGGATATTATGCAGGGAGGTATCATTAATCTCCCATAACTGTTTAGTTTTTTAAAAAACTAAGCCTTTCCTGTAGTTCCACTGGTACTCTTCTCACTGGTTGTAATGGACAGGTGTAATGTGCCTTTCAACCAATATCAGGCAAGCGTGTGATCTGGACTTGGTCAGTTCCTATTCAGTCAAATGATAAGGTAAGAACGAATGTCTGTATTTCTGCAGAGTTGGATGCTGCTGGAGACAGTTTTAGGCCTGGGTCTTCCAGAATCTTACTTTAGTGAACACAGTACAGCTCAGCAGCAACAGCAGGCAAGAAAACACTCTCATTGTACCATCAAATTTGTGCGGTATTCATAAAATCTTGAATGTAGAACAGGATATAGAAAGCTGCCTCAGCCTTGAAGATCTGACAAGCCCAGCTGCAAGAGCCAGTGTGGATCTCTTAACTGACTGTAGCAACACAAAAATCTTGGCAATGTAGTAATAGAGGTTGCAAGATGTGAATACAGATAACAGTTTAGAGCCAATATTAGAACAAGTCTAAATGCTATTAATAAAACCTAAGGATTTTGGAATACAGATGTTAACATTCAGGATCTAATATTACAAACAGTCTTAAACTATTGAAAAATATATATTGTGGTTTCCCTGGCACTGGATTAGGCAAATCCCCAGGAGAATAAAGACAGTGGGGCTGTTCACACAACAGCATGCTAATCCACACTCAGTCGTTGAGTGCAGGATGTTTGTAGAACAGTGGGTTAATATATTGTCTGAACTCAGGACATTTCCCACAGGGTGGCTTGTTAACCATGCAGTGTGGTTTGTTAACCACGCGAAACAATTCAACAACAAACCATGGGTTCTCAAGGTGGCTCGTTTGAGAAAAATAAGTGACACTGCATGGTTAACAAACCACTCTGCAGAAAATGTTCTAGGTTCAGACAACACGCTGACCCATGGTTCAACAACAACCCTCACTCAGCCACTGAGTGTGGATTAGCATGTTGTGCGAACCCAGTTGCTATTTGAGCCGCAATCCCAGCAATCTTGCTGTTCATGAAAGTCGCACTACTCTTTCAGGGCAGATATGTGCCCCGTGGCAGTCAAACAGGTGCCTGAACTTGCAGGGGTTATAGGAACAGGAGCCTTCATTGAATCCCCAGCCAATCTTGCTTTTTGCTGAGATAGCCCCAAAGGATGATATATATGCCAGGAAGGCATGCAGTTGCTTCAACCCAAGCTGCAATGGCTGCCTTCATTCTGAATGCTTTGTCGTAATCAATCGTCTTTCCACATCTAGGAATGGTTTATGTGTACTTGTGCTCTAAAATGACAAAATGCCTTTGTTTTCTGTTAGTGAGAAAAAGAGAACCTCAAGACGTCAGGAATTTTGATTATACTGCTCGAAGCTGGACTGGGAAATCTCCAAAACAGTTTTTGATTGATTGGTGCAGAAAACATTATCCCAAATGCCCAAACCCTTCTTTTGAAAAAGTTCCAGCAGGGAGGTATTGGAAGTGTAGGTATGTAGAGAAGTTAACTTTTCTGTTTTTGCTTGATAGTTTCAATTCCTTGTACATTTTTATAAGAATTATGAATGGATGCACTAATTTATTGACATACTATACTTATTTTAGATATACATAGTGGATGGTATGTACTATACTAGTGTACTGTAGTGGATGGATTGAATGTGCAATTCTGGTCTCATTCATCCATACAATAAGCCTTTGAATTAGGTGGTTGTGTTTTTTTCCAGTTGGGGAAATTGAGGTAAAGACAAAAGTGCTTGCGCAAGGCTATAGTGAACCAACCCATAGTGGAACTAGGTCCTTACATATGGCCCTCTGCTAAAGGTGAACCTGAGCAGTTTGATGTCTTGCATTCCATGGCAAATATATGTCAGTGCCATAGTTGGACAGTTACTTCTGTACTTAATGGCTGTGGGGTTGCATTTGTTTAAAATGCATAATGCAGTTGAAAAATGATCCGCTCCAGTTTGCATCAAAATGGTTCATTTCATTTATTATATTTCTATTCCGCCCCATAGCTGAAGTTCTGGTTGGAACTAGGTGTTAGGAAAGAAGACAGGAATAACTCTGTTATATTGAGAAAGGCATTTGGTCCTGGCTATAAGAACTTGTCCTTAAAAACTGCATATCATGCTTGTCTGTTTTCATTTCAGAGAAGTGAACTGTGATCTGACATATGTTTGTGGCTCCCAATTGCACAGCTCATGCTGTTAGGCCACCTAGCTGAAGTTTTTTTCTCCAAGTCAGCAGCTAACATAGTATTGAAATGCTAAAGATGTGACCAACGAATCAGTACTGAAAAATTAACATCCTCTTATCCTAACTTCTGCAACAACACCAGCACAATAGCTGCTTTATAAGTTCTATTTTCTCTGTGGGGTCTCACAGAACTCTGTGTCTTTTAGCAAATGGGAAAAAAATACAAAATGATAATCTTATCATAACTTCTTATCTTAACTAGAGCATAATGCAGCTATTCTGTTATTTTGGATGCACTCCTAAATATACTTACTAGGCAGTGTTGTCCTGTTGGACACAGTGGAATTTACTTCTGAATAAATGTGCATAGGAATACACTGTAAGTGTAATTTCACATCAAGGCTTAGTAAAACCCTCAGTTCTAAAAAAAAAATAAAAAAATAGGGGTATATTGAAAAACCACAGAACAGGGACGTGGGAATACATGGAGTATAAGGTGGCATGGAATAGAGGAAACTGATTTATATTCTTAATACCTCTTGTCAGTTATGATCCCAAAAGTGTAGAAGGGTAAAATTTGAGAGTTTGCAGTTGAAAGCCACATTTTATTAGGAAGTAGAAATGACTATTTAATGGCTAAAATATTTTTGTTATATGTGTTGATTTAACTGTTTTAAAGGGTTAGAGTTACCAAATCAGCTGATGATACAATGGCTGTGTGTCCAACAACCCTTACAGAGGACAGCATGCAGGCTCAACATCTGGCAGCTACATTAGCACTCTATCATTTAACAAAAGGACAGGTGAGATTTTAAATATGGTTGAACTCTGGAAACTCTTCCTAGTGTAAACATTTTAAAAGCGTACATTTGTTGAAGAGGAGTTGGTACATACATGTACTTTCACTACTTAATGACTGGGCCATCAGATGGTGACTCTTATGGATCTGATTGGTTTTCATATTGCCTTTGGAGAGTTTCTTGCTGATATCAACTGGCTGGATTGTTGATATCATTGTCAATCTTTGAACCAGGGCTATTGCTCCTATGGGCTAGAGCCTGTTGTTGCATTGTGAGCAAGTCATCTCTTAAGAGTAACAACTAAAGTGCAGCTGGAGAAAAACTTGGGGCAAGTGCAGCTGAACATGGCATAAGGCCCATGTTAGAGCCTAATCCATAGCATTGAACTGTTCTTCCTTCTCTGCTACCAGTACATCTGCACAGTGTCATCCAGAAAACCCTGAACAATACAAGGTCTTCTTCATTTGCAATCCCATGACTACTAAACATTTGATAGTCTGCTATGCCATATTTATTCATTACGCTGTGGACAAATCACTCATATCTAATCTTACTACTAAAGTAAAGTCTGTCTGTGTTGGAGGTGTCCAGGCCTCCTTGTTGTGGTTGCGTGGATGATTTCCAAGTGGACAAGACCCTTAGAACAGTGCAATCCACCAAGTGTGGTCTAGTCCCTCTTCCTTACCAAGCTAGTTTCACCTTGCCAGAAGAGAGTGGCTGACACCATCCGGGTTATATTTAATTCCTCCATAAGGCAAAAGAAGCCATAGTGAGATTTTTTTAAAGCCAACCTCAGATCCTGAATGCTTTGAAAATGATTGGCCAGGCTCAGGTCTGCCATACTTGGGCACCTGTCAACCTTAAATTAGTGACATCCCTCTGTACTTTGATCACTCCTGTTCCTTCATTACGTATTTTGTATCTTTGGAGTAGCTCCACATTAGTCAGAGGAACAGACAGAGTGAGGGTTAGAGCCTTGCCTATAATTGTTGAAGATCCAAATAACTATGCAGTTAGTTCCCTGTGCTCAAGAGGCCTTCCTGCTTCATGGCAAATAACTTCTGTATTGGAGGAGGGAATTTCAAAACCAGTTTTGGGGTATGATATTGTAGATTGCTGTTCAACACCAACAAAAGGGGAAGAATTCTTCTGTACTTGTACAGATTTATGATATAGCATGGAGGGCCTGCTGTTGGGTGGGAGAAATCAAATTTGGGAGGGGGGGACGCACATAAGCCTTCTAGGCTTGACTAAAATAGCATGGCTATTGAAAAAAGCTTCTATAGCCCTTATAGTAGTAGTTAATTGGGCCTGCCTACCCAAGAGCAAGCACCATTGAACACACTGGCATTTACTTCTGCGTAAATATTCACATGATCGCTCTGTAAATATCATATTACAAGATTCAAAGCCTATTTCCCCAATTTTAAAGCTTTGTTTTTTGTCTCTCTTCTGAAGTCAGTCCATCAGTTACTTCCTCCTACATACAGAGTTGTTTGGTTAGAATGGAGTGATACTGAAAAGAAAAAGGAAGAAGAAAACAAGATGGAAACCAACAAGCCTCGTGACCAATTCATCGCTAAACTGTTAAATAAACTGAAACAGCAACAGGCCCAGCAGCAGTTGGAAAGCAGGCCGAAAATAGCAGAAGATGCAGAGGATTCTTGGGAAAACTTAGTTTCTGAAGAGGACTTCAGTGGCCTCTCTTTTGAGAGCCCAGTTACAGACGACTTGGGACCTGTGAGGGTGCTCTTTAAGAAAATGCAGAGTACTCCTAGGTACCAGAGGCTTTTAAAGGAGAGAGAACAGTTACCCGTGTTTAAATACCGACATTCCCTTATAGAAACTCTTAAAAAGCACCGAGTTGTGGTTGTGGCTGGTGAGACAGGCAGTGGCAAAAGCACCCAAGTTCCACATTTTTTGCTAGAGGACTTGCTGCATAATGAGCGAAATCTGAGTAAATGCAATATTGTTTGCACCCAGCCTCGAAGGATCTCGGCAGTGAGTTTGGCAACTCGAGTATGTGAAGAACTGGGCTGTGAAAGTGGACCTGGCGGAAGAGTAAGATGTTTCGGGTTTCATGTGTTCTGATGTGTATCAAGACTACTTTTCAGAGAATGTAATGAGAGCGCTAAAGCCTTTCCAAATGATCAGCTTATACTGGAATCAGTTTACTCTTGTTACTCACAGGGATTTTAAATGGGGCTATTTAGTCCAGCTGAAAAATAGTACTGACTACCAATTCAGTAGTAATTTTGATTTCATATGGAGATCGTTGATACTTCACCATAGAAGTGTTAATGCAGCAACCCTAGTATCCAGCAAGTTGAAGAATCACACAGAGAATTATTTTGAATTTAGTGATGTGTAGTCAGAAGTTCAAAGTACAGAGTGGGGTCTCGTATACCTTTAAGAGGTGATGAGAACAGAGAATTTTGCCAAGTATGGCTTAGCATTTTAAGCACTAGGGTAAAAAGAGCCCTTTGCAGGTGGACCTGACACACTGAAACATTACATAGGTAATACATATGTTTCTGTTTAAAGATGAATACCTTCCAAAACCAGTATCACCGTAGCCTGTATAAAATAAGGGTATGTAACTATTCCTTTTGGGGGTGGGTAGGTACACGTTATGATTTCCATGGAGAGAATGACTGGAGAGGTATTCTAACATAATGTTTGCCACCAGTTTGGTTCTTCTAAGACATGCGTACTATTTGCACATGACTTAGAGATATATTTTTTTAATATGGTAAGCGGTATATATAACTATTAAATAAATAGATAAATAAATACATGCTTGTTGTAGGGTCTATTTGTGCTGTTCATATTCTAAAGTTCCTTACAAAACAGATTAGTTCTGAATAGAGAAACTGCTGCATATTCATTAAGAAAGCTGTGCCTGGAGAGACTACCTAGGAATCTGACAAACTGGATCAAAAATTGTACTTTAAATACCTAGCGTAGATGGTTTTATAGTAATGTTAAGTAGACTGTGGAAACCAACTAGTGTTTCATTGTCTTCAAACTCGTAGAATATATTGAACAGCAATTTTGAACTGAACCCATACAAACTTTGTATGGCTTTTGTATTGAGCTATGCAAATAGTAAGGCTGTCCACTCTAAATACAGTTCAAAGACCAGTCAGTAATAAATTTAGTGCAGATACTTTGCATACTAATCAAATTTTTCTTTTAAATTAAGAATTCCTTGTGTGGCTATCAAATCCGTATGGAATCTCGAACAGGCGAGGCCACTAGACTGCTTTACTGTACAACAGGAGTTCTTCTTCGGAAGCTGCAAGAAGATCTCCTTCTTTCTAACGTGTCTCACGTTATAGTAGATGAGGTTAGTAACTCTTCCATGGTTACCCAAGGGAGGATGGAGCTGTGCAAAGCAACATGTTTTATAGTCTTTTTTTCTGCCTCACTTGTTAACTCATTCTCCATGCCATTTCTTCAAGGTTCATGAAAGAAGTGTTCAGTCAGATTTCTTGCTAATTATCCTGAGGGAGATCTTGCACAAGCGGTCAGATCTGCATCTTATTTTGATGAGTGCCACTGTAGACAGTGAGAAATTCTCCAGATATTTCACTCACTGTCCCATCCTAAGAATTTCAGGAAGGAGTTATCCTGTAGAGGTAAATATGTAACTGCATTAATATAATTATGACTTTGTTGATTCTTATAAACTCGCGTTCTTTATTCCTTTAAACGGATTTCATAGAATAATAACTTGTTTCAGCCAAAATGTAAATAATCTCTGAACTTGTGTTGTTTAGAGGGGAGAAAGAGTCCAATGTGAGATGCCACATAACCTTTTCTGATTTTGTATGGTTTCATATCCATAAAAATTTCAGTGCAAATGCTCCTCACAGAGGGACATGATGTGGAGGCCGTTTGAAACTTCTTTCATATGGCAAATGCTTTGTGCAGCCCTAGACAATGTAGAGCAGCTCAGTGTTCATATTGCCCTTTGCTAGATAGAAAGTTTCTACCGGATGTCCTGAAGGTGGCTTTCCACAAGATGGGGCACTCACTACTAAGTCATCTTCCATGTGGAACAGCATGGGCTGTTTCTAGCAACTTCCACATGACAATTGTAATATTTTTTTTATTTATTCTGACATTTTATACTCTGTTTGACTAACCAAAAACAAGCTCTCAGCATGGTGCATAATAGAACATGATGAGCTTCCGCCGGGCTTTAAAAACGTTGGCTGTTCAGGTAGGCATTTGGGGTGGGTTAGAGTTTTCTAGAGCAGTGTTGTTTTGTTCAGTTGATTACGTAAATGTGTTATTAGTACTGTACGCCGCCTAGAGTGGCCAGGTAGCCAGCCAGATGGGCAGCTTATAAATCTCATAAATAAATAAATAAAAACATGATGCCATAAAGTAAAATAAAATTGAATACAAACTTACTTTAAAAAGCTAATAGCCATATGCAAAACAGTGAAAAGCAATGGTACTTAATACTCCAGCAGAGAACTAGAGGCTTCCTGAATAGGAAGGTTTGAATGATCTTTGAAAAAACTTGTGGAGTCAGCCTGATGGGTTTCAGTGTGGGCAGAGGGAGTAACAAAGTCACATTGCCACATCCATTAGCTGCCACCATTCAGGGCTCCCAAGATAATGGGAGACACAGATCTTCAAACATGAGGGGGCACTCCTTAAAAGCCTCTACGTAATTGTTACGTTGTATGTGCTGTGAACATCCATATGGAGTGCAGTAATTGCAAAAAAGGGGTAGATAAACAAATCTGAAGATAATCTGTGTTCAGTTTATTTAGAGTTGTAAAGATCAATGTTGGTACAACAAAGCGGGCCTGGAAACAAATTGGCAACAGAACAGCTCTTGATGTTCTTAGACTAGGCGTGTTCGTGCAAGGCAACCTTACTTCTGTCAGACCGGGTAACATGAGGGTGGTAGCTGAACAGCCTACTCCTTGAAAACGTCTTTAGCTGTTACATTGTAGGCAGCAGCATGGAACATGGCTAGTCCTTAGTATGACAGGTAAAAGGATCTTCTGCAGCCCTGCAATTTAAAGAGAAAGGTGGGTGGGGTTCTTTATCATCACAGGTGGCTAGTGCTGATTAAGCACTGATGGGGTTGGATGTGGTCATCAGCACAACAGAGAAAAGGACCCCTTGTATCAAGGTGAAAATTACCTTATAGATACCTATCTGAGCAAAAAAGTTGGTCTTTTCTTTTTCTAATACTTGGAAACATGCTCAGGTTTGTTTTAAGATAATATTCAGAGTTCATTTTATGCATCTCTAGGTTTTCCATGTTGAAGATGTGATAGAGGAAACTGGTTTTGTTCTGGAGAAAGATTCTGAATATTGTCAGAAATTTTTGGAAGAGGAGGAGGAAATAACAATAAATGTTACTAACAAAGGAGGAGGAATTTCAAAATACCAGGTGAGATGCTACATCAACAGGTGATCCAGTTAATGAAGTGAAAACATCTACCCTTTGGAAAGTTGTTTCCTTTCAGGAACAGTATTTGTAGTATTTTATTGAAAGCCTTAGGACGAACAGCTTTGATTCCCAACCTTTAAGAATCTAGTAAGTGGCTGACCTAAGCCTCATTGTGTGGAAGCTCAGTGTATACCAGCCTTCCTCAACCTGGTGCCCTCCAGATGTATTGGACTACAACTCCCAGCATTGATCAGCCAGCATTACTGGCTGGAGAGTTCTGGGAGTTGCAGTCCAGGACAACTAGAGGGCACTTGGTTGGGGAAGGCTGGTGTATATGAAGGCCATGCGGTTGTTACATTTGTATCCCATACTCCTTTGGAAGGATTTTAGGGCAGCATACATGGGTTTCCCCTTTTTTATACTTACAATGATTCCATGAGGTAGGCTGGGTTGGGAGATAGAGACTATCCCAAGGTCAGCAAGGTTGCTTCACAGCTGAGCAGGGATTTGAATCCAGAGGCAGTATTCAATTTCACACTACCACTAACATACATTACATTGTGTTAGTGTAAACGCCCTTTAGTGCAACGCCAATAGTACTTGCTAGCATGACATGTTTCCCCAGAAAACCTGTTGCGCCAGCAAGTGCTATTGATGTTGTGCTAGAGGGTGTTTACACTAGCACAAGATAATGTACCTTAGCGGTACGTTAATGTACATTAGCGGTAGTGTCACAATGGGTACTGCGCCAGGTCTCCACAGTCCAAGTGCAAAGTTCTATCCACTGTTCTACACTAGCTTTCTTAACAGACCTTTTATAAAGAATGACTATCATGGATTGATACTTGTTTCAGTGGCATTATCACTGTGGACTGATAAGTTGGTCCTTTGCATAGTACATAAGTAAAGTCCTACTTAGTAAAGCTCTGCTCACAGAAAGTATCTCTATCAGATTTTGGGGGATCCCCTCAGCCCTGCACACTCCAGCCTACCCCCTTCAGCAGGGTCTCCCAACCATCCATAGCATTTTGGGGGGGCTGGAGGGGCTGTCATGGGGAGGAAGGAGTGGGGAAGTCTACTTCCTCCAATCCAGCTGCACACAACTAAATCTGGATCCAACCAATATTGCTTTTGTAATCAAAAGATAAAGTTTAGAAAATAAACATTACTTAAATTTTCTTATGGGTGATATCAATTTTATTTATGGGTAATATCAATGAATCCTTTACACACGACACTTTATTTTTTAAATTGAAATGATGTGAACAGTAAATGGCATAGATTCCCATTTTATTATCCCATGTCAGAGCTTATATTCCCAGTGCTTTCTTTCCTCATTTTTAGGAATACGTCCCAGTTCAGGCTACATCCAGTCTTGATTTAGGCCCTTATTACCAAAAATACAGCAGTCGAACACAGCAAGCCATCTTCTATATGAATCCCTGTAAGATCAACTTTGATCTCATCTTGGAGTTACTTGCGTTTTTAGGTAGGTTTTTTAGAATATTGTATTTTAAACAACTTTGGTCTGTGACTTTCTAATTGCTTTTTTTTAAAAAAAGAACAACTAAGGCTGCAATCCCAAACACGCTTATCTAGGGAATAAGCTCCAATCGAACACAGTATGGGGCTGGTCGCATGTAACAACATCCCACAGGTTAAATAAACCATGGGCTGTCGGGAACAAGCGGGAGAGAGTGGGTGCACTGCCTGCAGCGTGCCTGCCACTTCCACTTTTACTCCACAACCCTCGATTGGCTCCTTCATAGGTTGTGGGGCATGACATACAAAGCCAGATGGCTAGGTTATTTAGGGGCTAAACTGTGGTTAATCCAACAACAAATCATAGGTTAACAGCTGGGTTGTTTAGCCCCTAAACAATACAGCAGTCTAGATTTCAACGTCACACTCCACAACTTATGAAAGAGCCGATTGTGGGTCGTAGAGTAAAAGCAGAAATTGCGGGAGGCACTGTCCTTGCTCCCATAGATTGTCATTACATGCAAACCAGGTCAATGAATGACTTCGGAGTAAATATACATAGGGTTATGTTGCATGTGCTATTTAGTAGCTTGTTTGCTTTCTACCATTGAATGGTATGTGAGGAGAGGATCCAACTGTGCCCAGGTGCTAGTGCTAATGATGTTGCTAATGATGTTGTAGCATAAACTAACACTTGCACAACGTAACTACCGCTTCCTATGGCAATGGGAAAAAGTGGCGATTTGCCGTTGCCCTAGTAAGCACTAGTTACCTTGCGCAATGAAATCAAATGAAATTAGCACTGGGGCACAGCTGGATCCTACCCTGAGTTTCTAACTGGGTTTTTCCCTTTTTTTAAAAAAAAGTGACACTTTTTACTTTTGTTAATTACTTGCATTTTATTCCCTTACAGACAGAACTCCCCAGTTCAAAAATGTAGAAGGAGCTGTCTTAATTTTTCTACCAGGCCTTGCTCATATCCAACAATTGTATGACCTCATTTCAACTGACAGAAGGTTTGATCTAAGACAGAGGTAAATCAACAATTATTGAAAAACTATGAAAAACCAATTATAGATTCATGTGGGACATGTGTACTGTGTGTGTATGATTTTAATAGATAGGATTATGAGGAGTTAAAAACAATGCTAACTGAAAATCTGAGCTGCAGTTGTTTAATGAACAAACTTAATTGCATCTTCATCATCTCTCTTTCTATATAAACATTAAAATTGTTGATTCTCCATCTTCCCTATAGTGACCATTCCCATATGTATGTGCAAACGGCCTTATGTAAAACTGAATTGTCTACTTGTAAAGTTTCAGGAGTGTGTACTTGTTAACCATTTTCACAGTTAATTTTCTCAGTTTACACAGACATAATGCCTACCTATATCTTTTTCCTGTATTATATGCCAGAAGAATGCTATATCCCTGGAAAATGACAAGTCCTGTAACATGTTATAGACCTATCTATAGGTCTATAGATATTGTTATGGCATAAGTTTCTGTGGACAAGAGTCCATTTCATCAGATCCAAGAAGTGTCACTGAGGAATACATTGCTCACTGACTGACATAATATTGTTAACAGTTCCTCCATAACATACACACAGTTGATTTTGGTACACTTGCAAACCAAGAAGACCAAATAATCACAGATTGAGGCCATAGCTCAGTGGTAGATCACATACCTTTCTTGCAGGTAAGAAAGTGATTATTGGAGTGCCAAGGTTCCTTGGCACTCCAATAATAATAAAAAAAAGACCTTGGATAGCAGGGCTCGGAAAGATGTATGCTTCAGATATTGGAGAGCCACTCTGTGAGTAGGGAATATGGGCTAAAGTGAGCCAGTGATCCATATAAGGCAGTTTTGTATGTTCAGATTGGGCAAGGGGGGGGGGTCAGGTGCTGTAAGGCATATGAATCTGAAAATATGGCATGCCACATGTGTACAGGAATTTCCTGAACTTTAAAAAGCCACCAATGGAGGCTTTTCAGTGCCAACTACAAACATATCTACAGTTGCAGAATGCAATCTTTATTTTCTAGTATAATATTAACATAATGTCCCTCAAGCCCTAGTGATAAAATGGGTTAGAGGTTCAAATAAAGTAAAAGAATGCGCAATGTTAACTTTTTATGTGTATGTATGTAACATAACTCCTTCATGGATTATGTTTCACTGCCTTGTTGTGGTGAAGGGGCTTGTGTAACTCAGTGAAGCCATAAGCTATGCCATGCAGGGCCACCCAAGACGGACAGGTCATGGTAGAGAGTCCTGACAAAATGTGGTCCACTGGAGAAGGAAATGGCAACCCACTCCAGTATTCTTGCCAAGAAAACCCTATGGAACGTATCACAAGGCTAAAAGATATGATGCCGGAAGATGAGCCCCTCAGGTCGGAAGGTGTCCAATATATTACTGGGGAAGAACAGAGGCAATTTCCAAGTAGCACGAGAAAGAATGAAGTGGCTGGGCCAAAGCCGAAAGGACACTCAGCTGTGGATGTGTCTGGTGGTGAAAAGAAAATCCGATGCTGTAAAGAACAATATTGTTTAGGAACCTGGAATGCAAGATCAATGAATCAAGGTAAGCTGGAGGTGGTCAGACATGAGATGGCAAGATTGAACATCGACATCTTGGGAATCAGCAAACTAAAATGGACAAGCATGGGCGAATTTAATTCAGGTGAACATCATATCTGCTACTGTGAGCAAGAATCCCTTAGAAGAAATGGAGTAGCACTCATAGTCAATAAAGGGGTGGGAAAAGCATCACTTCCTGGCATATAGAAGGGGAAGAAATGGAAGCAGTGACAGATTTTACTTCCTTGGGCTCCAAGATCACCGCAGACGGTGACTGTAGCCATGAAATTAAAAGATGCTTGCTCCTTGGGAGGAAAGCTATGGCAAACCTAGACAGCATAGTAAGAAACAGAGACATCACCTTGCCAACAAAGGTCCGTATAATCAAAGCTATGGTTTTCCCAGTAGTAACGTATGGCTGTGAGAGATGGACTTTAAGGAAGGCTGAGCGCCGAAGAATTGATGCTTTCGAACTGTGGTGCTGGAGAAGACTCTTACACGTCCCCTGGACTGTAAGGAGGTCAAATCAGTCCATCCTAAAGGAAATCAACCCTGACTGCTCATTGGAAGGACAGATACTGAAACTGAAGCTCAAATATTTTGGCCACCAAATGCGAAGAGAAAACTTCCTGGAAAAGACCCTGATGCTGGGAAAGACTGAAGGCAATAGGAGAAGGGGACGGCAGAGGATGAGATGGCTAGATAGCATCACTGATGCAATGAATATGAACTTGAGCACACCCTGGGAGAGAGCGGAGGACAGGGAGGCCTGGCGTGCTATGGTCCATGGGGTCACAAAGAGTCGGACACGACTTAACGACTGTACAACAAATGTAACATCAGGAATAAATACAAAATTTCATTTTCTACACTGTTTTTTTGTTTCTTTCAGACACCAGTTAATAGCACTGCATTCTGTTCTGTCCACTCAAGATCAAGCAGCTGCATTTACACTGCCTCCTCTTGGTGTTAGAAAGGTATGATTTTATAAGCATGTTCACATGAATGATGTCTCACCTTATGACCCAGTTTGCACAATAAAATAAGCCACCGTGGTTTATTTAAGCCACCGTAGCTTGCTTCAGTCAGTTGTGTGGGGGTAATTAGGGAAATGGCAGCCAGCACACACTGCCAATTAAAATAAGCCACTGTGGCTTGTTTGATTGTGCAAACTTGCCCTATATCTCAAGTTGCTATTTCCTCCTTCCTTTATTGCCATACGTGACGCTTCACAAATGAGATAAAATTGCTTCTCAGATCTCTTAAAACATAAGTTTGGTGCTGCTAAGTAGTACGTACTTCTCAAGTGTCCCTGATTTGATCCTATTTTTTAAAACTTCATGTTGCTACCTTGGAAAGCTGATTCTTGTCAGGTGCCCCTGAATCCATTTAAATTGTTGTGAAGTGTCAGCATATGTGTCCAATACCTGCTAGAGCGGCAGTGAGTGACCAGTGTCCAGATGTTTTTGGGTTCCAAGTCCTGTCCATGGCCAGTGGTCACAGATGACAGGAGTTGCAGTCCAACATCTGGAGAGCCACAGGTTGTCCACATGTGTTCTAGAGGCTATTGTGCTGAACACCACATTAATCATTCTATCTAAAATAATTGCATCTCCAGCATTTTTAGGCCACCTTTAAGGGTGGAATCCCCGCCAGGTGGTGTACAAGACAAAAATCACATGAAATAGATACAATAAAAATCCATTAAAACATATTCAGTAAAATCCATTAAAACAGATTGCCAATTAAAATAAATAAAAATAAAGCTTTCCAATAAAAACCAACACCTCCGTAAGTAAAGTGGTGGGGAAAGACTTGCAGGAAGGCCAATAACTTAACAGTAAAGTGGTGAGTTTTATATCTTTGGGAAACTACTGGGAGAACGGCTGCTCCTTTGGGGATCTTTCTAGGGATGCTGTGGTCTGATTTGGGGTAGGTTCTGAGATCAGTTTTAATTGTTAGCCATGTTGAATATTTAATATGATACAAAGGGGGATTGGTTGAAATCAAGGCAGTTTTAAATCACTGATTTAAATCACCAAGAAAAAGGATAATTTCCATTTCCCCACAGTTCTTTATTTACAAAGAAAAGCAGGCTTTTATAAGTTCATAAAAGGGTTATCAATTCAGTTTCGTTTGCATTAAGTTCAGATCTCATTCTAAACCAGGTTATCTTTAAGAAATAAACTTAGTATAACTGAAACTTATTAAAATTAATAATCCAATGTCACATTGCTTTTACCAAAGAATGATTTTATCCACTCAGAAAACTGAATATAAATTGTTTTAATAAATAAATGGATTGTAAAATATGCCATCAGCATAATTAGAACTCATTCAGTTGGATACAATTTAATCATAGTTAGAACCACTGAAATGAGTTAGACCCATTGAAATCTAACTCATAACCATGACTATTTACCATGTGGATAGAGCAAAATTCACGTTCAGCATATAGGACTTCCCTGCCTCCCCGTTTCCTCTATATTTTCTTGTACCCCCAAAATCTGCTCCTAGGGACTTTAAGCGATGGGACATGGAAAATAGTTCTCCAGATGGACAGGGGAATTGGTGGAAATAGCCTCCTCACTTAACTGAATGGAGAAATGACTTAGGATCCAAGCTCTTGGGGCTGTTCACACAACATGCTAACCCACACTCAAATGGTTGAGTGTGAGTTGTTTGTTGAACTGTGAGTTGTTTGTTGAACTGTGGGTTAGTGTGTTGTCTGAGCCCAGGACATTTTCTGCAGGGTAGCTTGTTAACCACGCAGTGTGGCTTGCTAACCACCCTAAACAACCCAACAACAAATCATGGGTTCTCAAGGTGGCTTGTTCATGAAAAATAAGCCACTCTGCATAGTTAACAAGCTACCCTGCAGAAAATGTCCTGGGTTCAGACAACACACTAATGCAGGGTTCAACAAACAACTCACAGTTCAACAACAACCTACACTCAACCACTGAGTGTGGATTAGCATGTTGTGTGAACAGCCCCCTTGTGTTCAGAGCAAATAGCATTCATTCTAAGTCATCATTTCCTGGCAGTAAATTAGTTATTCACAAAAATATTTGCATTTGAAAGCATTTTTTTCTTTTATAGATTGTTTTGGCCACCAATATTGCTGAGACAGGTATTACTATACCTGACGTTGTTTTTGTAATCGACACAGGGAGAACAAAAGAAAACAGGTAATATACACTTAGTATGTTTTTACATGCACAGACACTTCATATTCTTGGGAATTGGTATTGAAGTGCTTTTTTAGTTTGGGCATGTTCAGATAAGTCTCAAGATGCATACAATGTAACTTGCCACTTATCCCAAGAAACCTGTACTCTTGATTAAAAGGGATTGGCTTTCATTTGAGACATATAATTTTCATGCAGTAACAAGAAAATGACCACGCAACACTTCATTTCCTCTAGAATCCCTTTGGAAAGTACTGATTTCATTTCAGGAGTAGTGATTCTGTGACATTGCTGAATTGTATGCCACAAATACAATACTCTTTTATAAGAAAAAACAGATTCTACAATTGGGATGAATCATGCATATTTGCACATAGTTATTTGGTTGCACAATTCTAACTAAATTCTTCGCTTATTTTGATAAGAAAACAAAACTTGGTACTGGAGAAAGAGGATTGGAATGGTGCAGAGGACAGCTGGTTTCTTGGGAGTTGGTACTAAAAAAGAATGGTACTAAGGAAGGACTAGGAACTATTTTTTAAACAAAGAAGTCCAATATCTTATCCATTATAAACCCTTACCTAAATCAATGAATTTATAGCAGAAACTACCTCTGTTATATTCAGGTTTTCCTCTATTACACTGGCAGCTGGAAACTAGTATACAAAACATTAAGGCAAGGTTTCAGGGTTCTGGGCAAGTTTCTGTGTTCCTATATTAGAGGCCATAGTCAGTGCTTTGGAACCCAGTTGCATCTGTGCTGATTCTGTGTGGTAGAGGGTGGTCTAGGACAGTCATGTTTAACCTTTTCAGACCCACTTTTTACAATTGCTACATTGGACCCATTTTAATATACGTCTGTCTTCTCCCTCTCCCCCTTCAGTTCCTCTTGATCTCTCTATGCTTACCCATCTTTCTACTTTTCCCTTTTTATCCCTTCTTTTTTCAAAAAAAGAAAAACTGGATGTGCCCATAGTGTGTGACCTGGGTTTGCCCGCAACCCAGTTTTGGGCCCTGACTTACCAGTTAAATACCAGTGGTTTAGATCACCACAACACCTTGCGGTGTCGCTCACAGCTATTCACATTTCATTGTTCACAGGAGCACAAAGTTCCAAACTGCTTTGACTTCTCACAGTAATGTACTGAGACAGTTTACTTCCTGGAACAGTCATATAGGTCTATGCATTTTAAAATACCACTTTCCCATTTGATGTCAATGTTATGGAGGTAAATAGGCATTGGCCACTGTAGTTGCAACTACTAGGATATGATCCCAGAAATCTTCTTCCAGTTAGAAGAAAGGATGAGGCAGATCTTGCAGAAATCTTAAGAAGAAGACTACCAGATTTGTTTGCAGAGAGAGTTTTTGGATTTAATATTTAATGTAGAGTTTGCTAGGCTTTATTATCCCATATTTCTGCTAAATACCCTTTCCCAGATACCATGAAAGCAGTCAGATGAGCTCATTGGAGGAGACTTTTGTCAGTAAAGCTAGTGCGCTACAACGTCAAGGGAGAGCTGGGCGTGTCAGGGATGGATTCTGCTTTCGAATGTACACCAGAGAGAGGTAAGACTGTTTTGACAATCAAGATCTAGAGGTTAAGTAAGTACTATTGTGTTATAGTGCAGAGCCATCTGCTACAAGACAGCACGGAGCTTGCAAATATCTAGTCTGATATTTCACTTAGGTATTAAATTATTACACATATTCCACTATGATTTTTTTTTTTGCCTGCACAGTACTTAAGTGCAAGGCCCTTTAACTTACTATGAATTTCACAATATGCTTTGCTAGCCCTTTGGGAGAATCAGTAGAACCAAATTAGTCAGTCTTGGCTCTAAATATTTTATCCTCTCCTGCCTTTGCCAGCATCCACAACCAAGGAAATGACTGCCACCATACTCCACACTAACAGTGACCCATATGGTTACGTACCTGTGTCTATAACCACATGAAAGAATTTAGCAGTATAAACTACCTCTTATTCTGTCTGTCTTGTGGTTTTTTCAGATTTGAAAGTTTCCTAGAATACTCTGTTCCAGAAATATTGCGGGTGCCCTTGGAAGAACTGTGCCTTCATATCATGGTATGATCTTTCTGCTTACTTATTCATTCTTTTGATTTACCAGAAATCATGAGATTGGCTTAGTTTACTATCACCATTAGGATTTCTGAGGGCCTGCAGGAATGTGTAGCCTCTTAGCAGAGAATTTAAAAAGGGTTGTTGTTGTTGTTCAGTCGTTAAGTCGTGTCCGACTCTTCATGACCCCATGGACCATAGCACACCAGGCCTTCCTGTCCTCCACTCTCTCCCGGAGTGTGCGCAAGTTCATATTCATTGCATCAGTGATGCTATCTAGCCATCTCATCCTCTGCCGTCCCCTTCTCCTTTTGCCTTCAATCTTTCCCAGCATCAGGGTCTTTTCCAGAGAGTTTTCTCTTCGCATTAGGTGGCCAAAATATTTGAGCTTCAGCTTCAGTATCTGTCCTTCCAATGAGCAGTCAGGGTTGATTTCCTTTAGGATGGACTGATTTGACCTCCTTGCAGTCCAGGGGACTCGTAAGAGTCTTCTCCAGCACCACAGTTCGAAAGCATCAATTCTTCGGCGCTCAGCCTTCCTTATAGTCCAGCTCTCACAGCCATACATTACTACTGGGAAAACCATAGCTTTGATTATGCGGACCTTTGTTGGCAAGGTGATGTCTCTGTTTCTTACTATGCTGTCTAGGTGCGCCATAGCTTTCCTCCCAAGGAGCAAGCGTCTTTTAATTTCATGGCTACACTCATTGTCTGTGGTGATCTTGGAGCCCAAGCAAGTAAAATCTGTCACTGCTTCCATTTCTTCCCCTTCTATATGCCAGGAAGTGATGGGGCCAGATGCCATGATCTTCGTTTTTTTAATGTTGAGTTTCAAACCAGCTTTTGCACTCTCCACTTTCACCCTCAACAAGAGGCTCTTTAGATCCTCTT
The DNA here is from genome assembly GCF_057233095.1 of Heloderma suspectum. Taxonomy (NCBI): domain Eukaryota; kingdom Metazoa; phylum Chordata; class Lepidosauria; order Squamata; family Helodermatidae; genus Heloderma; species Heloderma suspectum. The sequence continues at coordinate 36,970,607 of NC_139459.1, read as the reverse complement.
CGCTTTCTGCCATTAGGGTGGTATCGTCTGCGTATCTGAGGTTGTTGATAATTCTCCTGGCAATCTTAATTCCGACCTGTGATTCATCCAACCCGGCATTTCTCATGATGTACTCTGCATATAAGTTAAGTAAGCAGGGCGACAATATACAGCCTTGTCATACTCCTTTCCCAATTTTAAACCAATCGGTTGTTCCATGTCCGGTTCTTACTGTTGCTTCTTGACCCTCGTACAGGTTTCTCAGGAGACAGGTAAGGTGGTCTGGTACTCCCATCTCTTGAAGAATTTGCCACAGTTTGTTGTGATCCACACAATCAAAGGCTTTAGCGTAGTCAATGAAGCAGAAATAGATGTTTTTCTGGAATTCTCTTGCTTTCTCCATGATGCAGCGAACGTTGGCGATTTGATCTCTAGTTCCTCTGCCTCTTCGGAACCCCGCTTGTACTTCCGGTAGTTCTCAGTTCACATGCTGCTGAAGCCTAGCTTGTAGAATTTTGAGCATAACCTTGCTGGCATGTGAAATGAGCACAATTGTACGGTAGTTTGAACACTCTTTGGCATTGCCTTTCTTTGGAATTGGAATGTAAACTGAACTTTTCCAGTCTTGCGGCCATTGTTGAGTGTTCCAAATCTGTTGGCATATTGAGTGCAGCACTTTAACAGCATCATATATTAGGATTTCAAATAGCTCAGCAGGAATACTGCCATCTCCACTAGCTTTGTTGTTAGTAATGCTTCCTAAGGCCCACTTGACTTCACTCGCTAGGATGTCCGGCTCAAGTTCAGTGACGACACTATCATGTCTATCAGGGACATTAAGTCCTGTATAGTTCTTCTGTGTATTCCTTCCACCCCTTCTTAATCTCATCTGCTTCTGTTAGGTCCCTGCCTTCTTTGTCCTTTATCATGCCCATCTTTGCACAAAACGTTCCCTTGATATCTCCGATTTTCTTGAAAAGATCTCTAGTCTTTCCCATTCTATTGTTTTCCTTGATTTCTTTGCATTGCTCATTTAAGAAGGCCTTCTTGTCTCTCCTTGCTATTCTCTGGAACTCTGCATTCAGTTGGATATATCTTCCCCTTTCTCCCTTGCTTTTCGCTTCCCTTCTTTCCTCAGCTACTTGTAAAGCCTCATCAGACAGCCACTTGGCTTTCTTGCATTTCTTTTTCTTTGGGATGGATTTCGTTGCTGCCTCCTGAACAGTGTTACAGACCTCCGTCCATAGTTCCTCAGGCACTCTGTCTATCAGGTCTAATCTCTTAAATCTATGCCTCACCTCCACTGTATATTCATAAGGGATTTAGTATATTCATAAGGGATTTACCTGAATGATTTAGTGGTTTTCCCTACGTTCTTCAATTTAAGCCGAAATTTTGCTATAAGAAGCTCATGATCCGAGCCACAGTCAGCTCCAGGTCTTGTTTTGACTGACTGTATAGAGCTTCTCCATCTTTGGCTGCAAAGTACATAATCAATCTGATTTCGATATTGACCATCTGGTGACGTCCATGTGTAGAGTTGCCTCTTGTGCTGTTGGAAAAGAGTGTTTGTTATGATCACCGTGTTCTCTTGGCAAAACTCTATTAGCCCTTGTCCTGCTTCATTTTGTACACCAAGGCCATGCTTGCCTGTTATCCCGGTGATTTCTTGACTTCCTACTTTAGCATTCCAATCCCCTATGATGAAGAGGACATCTTTTTTTGTTGTTAGTTCTAGAAGGTGTTGTAGGTTTTCATAGAACCGATCAACCTCAGCTTCTTCGGCCTCAGTGGTTGGGGCATAGACTTGAATTACTGTGATGCTGAATGGTTTGCCTTGGATTCGTACTGAGATCATTCTATTGTTTTTGAGATTGTACCCCAGTACTGCTTTTCCCACCCTTTTGTTGACTATGAGTGCTACTCCATTTCTTCTAAGGGATTCTTGCCCACAGTAGTAGATATGATGGTCACCTGAATTAAATTTGCCCATGCCTGTCCATTTGAGTTCGCTGATTCCCAAGATGTCGATGTTCAATCTTGCCATCTCATGTTTGACCACCTCCAGCTTACCTTGATTCATTGATCTTACATTCCAGGTTCCTAAACAATATTGTTCTTTACAGCATTGGACTTTCTTTTCACCACCAGACACATCCACAGCTGAGTGTCCTTTCGGCTTTGGCCCAGCCACTTCACTCTTTCTGGCGCTACATGGATATTCCCTCTGCTCTTCCCCATTAGTATATTGGACACCTTCCGACCTGAGGGGCTCATCTTCCGGCGTCATCTCTTTTAGCCTTGTGATACGTTCCATGGGGTTTTCTTGGCAAGAATACTGGAGTGGGTTGCCATTTCATTTTCCGGTGGACCACATTTTGTCAGAACTCTCCGCCATGACCTGTCGGTCTTGGGTAGCCCTGCATGGCATAGCTTATGGCTTCACTGAGTTACACAAGCCCTTTCGCCACAACAAGGCAGTGATACATATGACCTGTGGAGGTGAGGAAGAGGGGCAGGACCAGACAGTGGTATGTGTCTCACATACACCATACGGATGGAACCAACTGAGGGAAAATCCTTTTGAATAATTTCTTTTCGTAGATTAAAACGTATTGTGCACTTTGCACAAGTCAGCAAATGACGCATGTAGAAGTGGCACTCTGGCATGAAATCCTGGAACTGAATCCAGCACAAATGCCTGGTAGGTTATACTAGTGCAGGTGTAGGCAACCTGGTGCCCTCCAGATGTTTTCAATTGCAACACCTATTGTCCCTGACTATCGGCCATGGTTGCTGGGGTTTATTAGAGGTGTAGTCCAAACCAGGGAGGTGCCATAGCTCAGTGTGATGGAGCACCTGCTTTGCATGGAGAACGTTCCTTGTTCGATCCCCAGCATCTCCAGGTAGGGTTAAGAAAGTGTCATGCCTGAAACCCTGGAGAGCCACTCCCAGTCAGTGTCGACAATACTGGGCTAGATGGACCCATGGTCTGACTCAATGTAAGGCAGCTTCCTGTGTTCCTATGCACTAGTGTAACCTACAAGGCATTAGTGCTGGATTCAGAAAGGAGGATATGCGAAGAAAGAGTAAGCATACTCAAAAGAAGAAATCGGTGTAGTTGGTTCTAGCAGTTGAGCTCTTTACATAGTTGAGACCAGGGTGGGACAAGCAGAGTTGAGGCAGTAGAACTCTTGGGATGCTCTGATCAAAGCGCCAGATAGACTGTCAGAATACTTAAAATCTGTGGGTGTGGGTTACATAACTTTTGTTAAATTATCTTTTTCTTTTTCTTGCCTGGTTTGTTTACAGAAATGTAATCTTGGCTCTCCTGAAGACTTCCTCTCCAAGGCCTTAGATCCACCTCAGCCTCAAGTAGTTGGTAATGCCATGAACCTTCTACGGAAGATTGGGGCTTGTGAGTTAAGTGAGCCGAAGCTGACTCCTTTAGGTCAACATCTTGCATCGTTGCCAGTCAATGTAAAGATTGGTAAAATGCTTATATTTGGTGCTATTTTTGGCTGCTTGGATCCAGTGGTAAGTTGATGACTACCATTATGTTGCCCATCATTGCCCAAGCCAATGTCAGTGTTCACAGAGTAAATGTTAATGCTGAGGACCTGTGTTGGGCAGCGGAGTGGGCTAGAAATTTTAAATAATATATAAAATGCCGCATTAGCTGTTTCAGTCCAAACTGATGTATGCTGCAGTAGCGGCAACATTTCTGAAATGTGCTTCTTCCACTATTCCCAAGCAGGATGTAAAATTCTTGGGCATATTTGAAACACTGCTCAATTAAGAATGTGTTGTAATAAAGAAAATAGTTAGCTTCATTGTACCTTACTAGTGAGAGCCTTCAGAGGCATTGAGCTCATCACTTTTGGAAACAGAATGTTGGACTAGATGGACCCTGGTCTTCATCCAGCAAGACAGTTCTTGTGTACCATTGCCTGTCTTGGTTTCCATATCATATATAACTATTTGAATTAATTTTTTTCTGTTCATGAAATTAAAACAAAATTCTTGCCTCTGCTTAACTGTTTTAGATTTCAACACTCTTGTATCGATAGATGATCCCAAGTACAGTATCTTATTGGGAACTGAACTGTGTACTAGAATAATGTGGTGTTGTAATCACTTTGTTCACTGAACCATTTTAATATAGCAAAGATCTCGGGCATAAAATGTACAGTCAGGGCCAGAAATATTGGAACAAGAATAACAGTTTTGGCAGTTGGCCTCTGTACACCACCACGTTGAAGTTGAAACGAAACACACCTAGATGGGAGCGAAGTCAGGACTTTTAGCTGTAATTCAAGGGGGTTGACAAAAGTGGGGCACTAACCATTCAGGAAGTACAGCCAGTGGCATACACACACACCCATCATTGGTGGCTCATAAGTAATGGAACGAATGGCTGAGAAGCAGCTGCATGGCCTGGTGTGGCCTGTTTCCTGGGTACCCCATGACCAATCAAGCAGATAAAAGGCCTGGAGGTGGTTCTGAGTGTTACATTTGCATTTGGTAGCTGTTCACTGGAAATTCCAACATGAGGTCCAAAGAGGTGTCCATGCGATTGAAGGAGGCCATCATTAGGCTGAGGAAACAAAATAAACCCATTAGAGAGATAGCGAAAACGTTGGGAGTGGCCAACACAACCGTTTGAACATCCTGAAAAAGAAGGCATTAACTGGCAAGCTCAGCAACAGCAAAAGGCCTGGAAGACCACAGAAGACAACTAAAGTGGATGACCGCAGAATTCTGCTCATAGTGAAGAGGAACCCTTTCACAACATCTAGCCAGGTCAAGAACGCTCTTGCGGAGGTAGGCATGTCATTGTCAACACCTACAGTCAAGAGACAGCTTTATGAATGTAAATACAGAGGCTTCACAACAAGGTGCAAACCACTGGTAACGCTCAAGAACAGACAGGCCAGATTAGCCTTCGTCAGCAAACACCTAAAAAAGCCTGCCCAGTTCTGGAATAAGATTCTTTGGACTGATGAAACCAAGATTAACATGTACCAGAATGATGGGAAGAGAAGAGTATGGAGAAGGAAAGGAACAGCTCATGATCCAAAGCATACCACGTCATCTGTCAAACATGGTGGAGGCAGTGTTATGGCATGGGCATATATGGCTGCCAATGGAACCGGGTCACTGGTGTTTATGGATGACCTGACTGCTGATAAAAGCAGCAGGATGAATTCAGAAGTGTATAGGGCTATACTTTCTGCTCAGATTCAGCCGAATGCTGCCAAACTGATAGGACGCTGCTTCATCTTGCAGATGGATAATGACCCCAAACATACAGCAAAAGCTACCCAAGAGCTTCTCCAGGCAAAGAAGTGGGATGTTCTTCAATGGCCAAGTCAGTCACCTGATCTCAACCCAATAGAGCATGCTTTTCACTTACTGAAGACAAGACTGAAGGCAGAAAGACCCACAAACAAGCAGCATCTGAAGGCAGCTGCAGTAAAGGCCTGGCAAAGCATCTCGAGGGAGGAAACTCAGCATTTGGTCATGTCCATGGGTTCCAGACTTCAGGCAGTCATTGACGGCAAAGGATTTTCATCCAGGTATTCAAGGCGATCCTTAAGTTTGAAATGATGTTGGTTTGTTCCATTACTTACGAGCCACCAACGATGGGTGTGTGTGTATGCCACTGGCTGTCCTTCCTGAATGGTTAGTGCCCCACTTTTGTCAAACCCCTCAGGGTATTTTGGTCAAAAAATTGTCAAATTTTTGAATTACAGCTGAAAGTCCTGACTTTGCTCCCATCTGGATGTGTTTCCTTTCAACTTCAATGTGGTGGTGTACAGAGGCCAACTGCCAAAACAGTTATCCTTGTTAGAATATTTCTGGCCCTGACTGTAATTGCTATTGGACTTAATGCATCTTATTTTTGCTGTGGTCTGCAGGCCACTCTTGCTGCTGTAATGACAGAAAAATCTCCATTTACTACACCAATTGGAAGAAAAGATGAGGCAGACCTTGCAAAATCTTCTCTGGCATTGGCAAGCTCAGACCACTTGACAATATACAAGGCATACCTAGGGTAACTAACGTATCCTTTCCTAGAACATTTCAACTGAACAATATATTCTGATAAAAACGTTTCATTATTATTTATTTATCACAATGATATGATGGTGTCACATTGAAGTTCAGTAGTTGGTCTTCCCAGTGTTCATAGAATAAGAACAGTAGGATTGGAAGGGGCCTACAAGACCATCAAGTCCAACCCCCTGCTCAATGCAGGAATCCAAGTCAGAGCATCCCCGACAGATGGCTGCCCAGCCTCATCTTGAATGCCTCCAGTGTGGGAGAGCCCACTACCTCCCTAGGTAATTGGTCCCATTGACATATTGCTTGAACAGTCAGGAAGTTTTTCCTGATGTTCAGCCGGAATCTGGCTTCCTGTAACTTGAGTCCATGATTCTGTGTCCTGAACTGTGGGATGATTGAGAAGAAATCTTGGCCTTCTTCTCTGTGACAACCTTTCAAGTACTTGATGAACGCTATCCTATCTTCCCTCAGTCTTCTCTTCTCAAGGCTAAACATGCCCAGTTCCTTCAGTCTCTCTTCATAGGCCTTTGTTTCCAGTCCCCTGATCATCTTTGTTGCCCTCCTCTGAACCCTTTCCAGCTTGTCTGCATCCTTCTTAAAGTGTGGTGCCCAGAACTGGACACAGTACTCCAGATGAGGCCTAACCAGTACTGAATAGAGGGGAACTAGTACTTCCTGGGATTTGGAAGCTATGCTTCTATTAATGCAGTCCAAAATAGCATTTGCCTTTTTTGCAGCCACATTGTTGGCTCATATTCAGCTTGAGATCGACAACAATTCCAAGATCCTTCTTGCTTGTAGTGTTGTTGAGCCACATATCGCCCATCTTGTAACTGTGCATTTGGTTTCTTTTTCCTAGGTGCAGAACTTGGCATTTCTCCCTATTAAATTTCATTCTGTTGTTTTCTGCCCAGCGCTCCAGTCTATCAAGATCACTTTGAATTTTGTTTCTGTCTTCCAAAGTATTAACTATCCCACCCAATTTGGTGTCATCTGCAAATTTGATCAGCATTCCCTGCACCTCCTCCTCCAAGTCATTCATAAAAATGTTGAAGAGCACTGGGCCCAGACTGAGCCCTGCAGTACCCCACTCGTTACCTCTCCCCAGTTTGAGAAGATCCCATTGATAAGCACTCTTTGAGTCCGATTCTGTAGCCAACTGTGGATCCACCAGATCGTTGTTTCATCTAGCCCACTTTGAGCTAGTTTGCTCATCAGGATATCATGGGGCACTTTGTCAGAAGCTTTGCTGAAGTTGAGGTATATGATGTCCACAGCATTCCCACAGTCCACAAGGGAGGTTTGTTGTTGTTGTTGTTGTTCAGTCGTGTCCGACTCTTCGTGACCCCATGGACCATAGCACGCCAGGCCTTCTTGTCCTGCGCTCTCTCCCGGAGTGCGCTCAAGTTCATATTCATTGCATCGGTGATGCTGTCTAGCCATCTCATCCTCTGCCGTCCCCTTCTCCTTTTGCCTTCAGTCTTTCCCAGCATCAGGGTCTTTTCCAGAGAGTTTTCTCTTCGCATTAGGTGGCCAAAATATTTGAGCTTCAGCTTCAGTATCTGTCCTTCCAATGAGCACTCAGGGTTGATTTCCTTTAGGATGGACTGATTTGACCTCCTTGCAGTCCAAGGGACTCATAAGAGTCTTCTCCAGCACCACAGTTCGAAAGCATCAGTTCTTCGGCGCTCAGCCTTCCTTATAGTCCAGCTCTCACAGCCATACATTACTACTGGGAAAACCATAGCTTTGATTAGACGGACCTTTGTCGGCAAGGTGATGCCTCTGCTTCTTACTATGCTGTCTAGGTTGGCCATAGCTTTCCTCCCAAGGAGCAATCGTCTTTTAATTTCATGGCTACAGTCACCGTCTGCGGTGATCTTGGAGCCCAAGCAAGTAAAATCTGTCACTGCTTCCATTTCTTCCCCTTCTATATGCCAGGAAGTGATGGGGCCAGATGCCATGATCTTCGTTTTTTTAATGTTGAGTTTCAAACCAGCTTTTGCACTCTCCTCTTTCACCCTCAACAAGAGGCTCTTGAGATCTTCTTCGCTTTCTGCCATTAGGGTGGTATCGTCTGCATATCGGAGGTTGTTGATATTTCTCCCAGCAATCTTAATTCCGACCTCTGATTAATCCAACCCGGCATTTCTCATGATATACTCTGCATATAAGTTAAATAAGCAGGGTGACAATATGCAGCCTTGTCGTACTCCTTTCCCAATTTTGAACCAATCGGTTGTTCCATGTCTGGTTCTTACTGTTGCTTCTTGACCCTCGTACAGGTTTCTCAGGAGACAGGTAAGGTGGTCTGGTACTCCCATCACTTTAAGAATTTGCCACAGTTTGTTATGATCCACACAATCAAAGGAGTAGATGGGGAAACTTTCTTCTGAACAATTATTTGTAAAGCTGAGACATCCTTTTGAATGTGTTTTGTTTTTATTAACACTATCTTGTATTTGTTAATTATAGACTTAGAATTTCTTTTGTGGGTTGGTCATTTAAGAGCACTTAATTGTTAATTATTCTATCAAACTCTTAATATGCAAACTGCTTTATATTCATTTCACTGTGCCTTTTTTATGTACTTAAAGCAAAGATGCTATATTGCATGTAGCATCTGAATATATTTATAGGGCATTAAGATGTGCTTTTGGCTATGTGGAGAAAGGGATGCTAAAAATGAAATCTGTTACCCTTCCTTATTTTTAGCCATGATCCTGCTGTCATGCAATATTTTTCACCCAACTCTTTATATGTACCAGTAGCAAACTAATTCTCCAAATATCTGTTCTTATATAGCCAAAATGGCATCATGTACACCCAGGAGGGAACCTCAGGTATTGCAGAAGCATAAAAAAAATATTTAGTGTAAAAATAACAAAAGGGAAAGGGGACCCGGAAAAGAGAACTAAGCATCCTGAGTAGCTGTGGAACATTTAGTGAGTTGGAAAAGAGAACTGGGATGGGGATGGAATGGGTGGGCTGGCTACAAATCGCCTGTGAAAAGGAGGCTGTGGCAGCCCAGGCGGCTTCAACTATGCCAATCAGTTGACAGAAGAGACTAGCTGTTAGAGAAGGCAAGGAGCACATGGGCAAGGCAAAGAGGCAAGTGAAAGGTGGGCAACTGTATATCTGCGGGTGCTTCTAGATGGAGAGCTCCTAGTGCTATCAATCAAAAGACATTGTGCAGCTATTCTGTCTTTTCTTCCTTAATGGATTTTTTAATAAGAAAGATTGACAAAGCAATGGGAGAACGCAAAAGGCTTACAAATGGAAGATGACATTATCTGGAAGTTCCGTAAAATTCCAGATAATGTCATTTTATTCTGTAAAATTTTATTTTATTTTTTTATTTACATTTTATTCCGTAAAAATAAAAATGAAGCAGTGCGATTTCACAGTAAAAACCTCATCCCTGTCTCCCCTTCTGTTTTTCTTTTGCTATATTTCTCTCCTCTTTCCTTCTCCAAGAGAATTGAGCAAAAGAGGATGAAGGAAGAGACACTCAGATATAAAAAGACCATCTCATTGTCTGGATCGGTCATTTCTTGTTTCGCACTGAGAATCTATTTTTAAATGTCACCAGGACAAAAGTAAGAGTTGTCCATAGAAATCAATAGCGAAATCCAAGATTTTGATGTTGCTGGGATTGGACACCAGTGTGTCTTCCCCACCCCTAAAAGGTAGCAGCAAAGAGAAGAATTTCTACTTTTTCTAACTCAGTTCTTATTTAGTGAGAGGCATGTAAAAGATCGCCTTATTAATGCAAATTCCAAAGCAAATGCAGTTCATGCCCTGCAGTTCACAGAGGAGGTTGGAAAGAGTTGTGGCTGGGAGAGAGTGGCTTATGCAGTGTAGTTCAGAGTGAAAACTTCAGGTCAGGCTCAGAATGGTTAATGACACTGCAGAATTGTTCAGAGTTGTAAGGGCCTTATTGCAGGTTGGGTGGCTGGGCTGAAACTGAGAGTAGCTTGCCAGAACCCTGTAGCATTATCAATTGCTTGTATCCCTATATTACAAATTTGACTGAGAATAGTACACAACATCCATGTTCACTGTAATACCTCTGTTGTAGGTTGGGTAGCTGTGCTGAGAGAGTACTGTATTGCATCTCTGCAATGTAGTGCACTGTTAATATTCCAGATCAGAGCTAGTTTGGATTCCCAGTCAAAAATCCCTCAGGTCAATCAATTTAATTTGCTCCCTCAGACCTCCTCCCAGGCCAAATCAGGCATGCAGGTGCCTTCAGAAGCCTCGTGCTCCATTTATTTGCATACAGACTGCTTGCACTTTGAAATACGCAAAAATGAGGTGGTGGTGGTGGTTGCACATGAAAACTGACCCAAGTTAGAGCAGAGACTTCTGTCCTCGGAAGTCTATGCAGATAGGAACTGTCTTGCTCTTCAATCAGTGGTGTCACCAGGAACAAGGAGCAGGCTTTATCTTCCCTGCAATGGTGTCCCCAAGTTCACCCCAAGATAATGGTTGCCATTCATTCCTTTGGAAAGGGAAGGGCTATGCGGGGGAGCACTGAAGGCAAAACCTGCCCGCCTACTCTTGACACCGAATGACCCAGGCCTCGCTGACAGTAATCCAATAGGGAAGTCAATTTATGTCTGATCTCTTGGATGCTGTTGCAGTATACAAGTCCTACCTTCTCATAAAACTCCCCTGTCATGACGGGCATTTTGCTAGTCTCTGCAGCGTTTGTTTGGAAGGAAGTCCAAATGGTTTCAGTGGAACTTACTTTAAAGTATGTGTGCGTAGCACTGGGGCCTTAGATGATGGTACCATTTTTAAACAGTCAATTAACATTTAAATTTTGTAGGCTGTGGAAAGCGTAGCTTAATTTCTGACAGAACAGTGCTGATTCCAACTGATCGTGTTTTGGCAATAGGTTACTGGAGGATCTTTTATCACTTGTTTTCCTGAACACTGCTTCCCATATTCCTTGAGAGTTGTTATGAGCTCTTACGTTACAATAAATAAGCAAATTGTTATTTTTTCAATCTAGATGGAAGAAAGCCCGTCATGAAGGAGGGTACCGTGCTGAAATGACTTACTGCAGGAGAAACTTCCTCAATAGGACTTCACTATTAACTCTGGAGGTACCAGCACTGATTTGCCCTTTTTTCAGTCCAAAAAGCACTTAATGTTCATATCTAACCACTATAATGAAGCAGTTGTTCTTCTGTTTGTTTATATTTTAAGCTTAAACCATTTGGAAATAAGTGTCATTGATATAAATGGCACTTATTTTCATGCGATTGGCAGTAAAGCAGGTGGGGTTAAATCCAACAATCTCCTTCTGCTTGCTGGGCTCTACTTGCTATAGCTGGCAAGGGGAGCCCCATATGTATAGGTAGCTCTGGACTGCTGTCTCTTAGTAATGGGCAATATTTGTGGACATAGTACATTTTTAGTACATGTAGTTGTATTTCATATTGCAAAGGAGATAAAAAAGATGGATGCAATTTGCTATAAAAATGAACACACTATGAAGTGTGTGTGTTTTATTAGTTTTTTTTTAAAGCCAGCACCCTGCTTTTGTAAGTTTTATTGGAAACTATAATGAAATCTGTTCAGTTTCTCACCTTTTATATAAATATTTAAATGGGTCTAGTATCTTGATATGCAATTGGTTTACTGGATAAATTAAATAGAGTTGCAGTGGGTTCTGTTTCTAGAATAGAAACTGAACTAGTGGGTGTTATGTAAATCTGATGTTGAATGGTGAATTAATTATTAAAATATAACTCAATCTATTTCAGGATGTAAAACAAGAGTTAATCAGGGTGGTTCGGGCAGCAGGGTTTGCAGCACTTTCATGTCATCATGAAGGAACACACTCCCTATCACTGCAAGAAATGGTCCTCCTTAAAGCTGTGCTGACTGCAGGACTGTATGACAATGTGGGGAAGATAATGTACACCAAATCAGTGGATATTACAGAGAAGTTGGCATGCATGGCAGAGACTGCTCAGGGTAAAGCACAAGTACACCCTTCTTCTGTGAACAGGGATCTACAGACTTATGGCTGGTTGCTATATCAAGAAAAGGTAAGAGCTGCAGTATCCTAGCAAGCAGAAGGAATAATGCACAAATCTTAAGTTAGATTTCTTGTCATTCTATGAAAGTACAGTGCCATTTAAGGCCAATATTTAATCAACTTGGTTGAAGTTGTCATTCTTTATGGCACCGTTTTTGGCATACTGTAATATAATCCCTGTCTTTAACATTAAAATGACACTAAGGGTGTAATCCTATGGGGATAGGCGGCCGCTTCTGAACTCGGAGGTGATCACCTATCCAATGCAGGGCAGGAGAAGCACAGAGGGGATCGTTCCCTCCGCGCTTCTCCTGCCCTGCATTTGCAGCTAGCTGCAGGATGGTAGAGCAGGGGAGGAGGCTGCCAGACAACACATAGGATGTGTCGTACCGGCATTTCCACCTTCCCCGCCCCGGAATGCACCCTGGAATGCCCCGTTCCGTCCTCTCTGCGACTCCTCTTCCAAGCAGGGAGCGCAGGGCCATTCTGTGCTGCCTGTGAGGCAGCACAGAAGGGGGGGGGGGGAACGTCAGTTCTCCAGGAACCGACCTCGGAGCATGGGCTCCGAGGTCAGTACCCGGAAAACCACATATCCTATGGCCATCTAGCCACCGACTAGCAGCCATAGGATTGCTCCCTAAAAGAGTTAAAAGAATACCTCTATGTTATACACACGTTTTTTGAGATCTTATCTGGTTAGTATCATTTCTATTTTATACAAAACATTGCTTTTAACAGCAGCACAAGATTAGCAGAAAATGTTGAGCATTTTCAAGATCAAACCCAATGTAATCTAATTGGCTGGGATCAAACCCAATGTAATCTAATTCAGGATAGGCACTGACTTGGTTCTCCTATGGAACAGGTCATGGAAAGGAAATAAGCCACCTCGTGACTGGCACGTGTGGGGAGGGGAAATATGCCACCGTGGCTTATTTCCGCTTTGTAAGAACAGCCATGCTGGATCAAACCAAGAGTCCATCTAGTCCAGCATTCTGTTCACACAGTGGCCAGCCAGCTGCCCACAGGACACCCACAAGCAGGACCTAAGTGCAGCAGTACCCTCCCACCCTTGTTCCCCAGCTACTGGTGTACATAGGCATACTGCCTCTGATACTGGAGGTAGCATATAGCCATCAGGACAAGTAGCCAGTGGTAGCCTTCTCCAGGAATTTTCTAATCAGAGGGAGTTAGAACCTGGCCAGTGTGGCTTTCAAGCTTCATTTGGTTTGTAAATACATTTCCCTTGGATAAACTCCCCCACCCATTTCTTTCCCACAGGATGATTGGTCTGAAGTTGGTTTTGACCTTTAAAACCCTATATGGTTCTGGCCCAGCCTATCTTAAGGAGCGCCTCCAGCAACACCAGACAGGCCGCTTAACAAGATCAGCCTCGGATGGCCTTCTCTCTGTCCCATCAGCCAGGACAGCTAGGCTGGTGAGGATGAGGGAGAGGGCCTTCTCTGTGGTGGCCCCCACTCTGTGGAACTCCCTCCCTAGGGAACTCCGCCATGCCCCCTCTTTAATGAGCTTCCGCTGCGCATTAAAAGCATGGTTGTTCAGGCAGACATTTGGGGTGGGTTAGGGTATTTTTTATGATGTTTTTAATGTAGAATTTTATTGTTTTAACTGTTTTGTTGTTGTATATTGCCCAGAGTGGCTGGGTGACCAGCCAGATGGGCGATTAATAAATTTAATAAATAAATACATACATACATACATGAATGAATGAATGAAGTTAACTTACCTGTTTCTCTTGTATAAACAGTCCTCTAGTTGCACAAGCTATTTCCACAATACAGAGGTCTTTTTCTGCACACTATTTCACTTGTGCTTGAACTTGTTCTGCATGTGTAAGCTACTTGCATATAGCATGTGGATGTGCAACCTTTTGCACAAATGCTCTCACTTCAAAACAATTAAGTGGTTTTGTTTCTTCAACTTGCATCCTTCTGGATGATGGTCAAGAGCAGTCAAATTTTCATTGGGACACATGTCATTTTATGCAGTCATGTTTTCGAAGGGGAATGTTTTAACAATCTCCGAGGACAGAAAAATAACATATTGCTATATTAAACACAACAATTTGATAAAGCAATTTAATTATGTTTGTGTTTTCCATGCAGATTAGGTATGCCAAGGTGTACTTGAAAGAGACTACTTTAATTTCCCCCTTTCCAATCTTACTATTTGGTGGAGATATAGAAGTCTTGCATCGTGAACGCCTTTTGTGTGTCGATGGCTGGATCCATTTTCAGGTATATCTGGGTTCTTTTGGTAGCTTCGTTTTCTTTACATGAGTTGGGAAGCAAGTTTGCACAATCATACTGAACCATGGTGGCTTAAATAAGCCACCGCAGCTTGCGCTGGCCGCCTTTTTATAACCACCCACCCCCTCATAAGCGGTCATGTTGACCGAAGGTGGGTTGTTGGTGTGGTTAACAGACCACCCCAAAACCATGTAATGTTTTAGGGTTTTAGCCTTTGTGTTAGTCTACATTATTCTTCTGTGTCTTCAGTCAGCATCAGAGTTCCTAGGTAGACATGCTCTAATTAGAAGTCAGAATATGTAAACCATGTATTTGCTGTATTTCTTCATAGTACTTATTAAAACAAATAGGGTAGCCTTCTAATTTAACTGTTCAGCTGCTGAAATGCTGAGTGTTGCACTGAATGAGCCAATTCACATGTAATGCTGCCACTCCAACAAACTGTTGTTTTTAGGAGCAGAAATGAGTGACTAGCTTGAGTGCTCCCTCTACTTCCCTCAACCCACCTTGAGGGAGATGTTCCAGTTTGTTCAGTCACAGGTTCCTGTGATAACTGAACTGGGAAACTGATGTGTTTCCTAGAACCATGGTTTGCAAATCAGATTGCACCATCCTGGTTTGGACACTTTAGGAAACTTTGAGCAAACCAAGAATTCTCTTAAACTAGGCATGCAAAAGGAGGAGGGGAGGGGCTAGCACTCAAGCTCATAGCTCTTTCCCACTCTAGCAAACTGTGATTTGTTTGAAGTGGCAGCAGTACATCTTCATTTAACCAATGCCTTGCAGAATTTGTCTTAATTTTTTTGTTCATGTTAATAGTTTTGAAGGGTTTACTATAATACCAAATTGCTCTGAAAGGGGGGAAATGTAAGATTTAATGTTCATATTTTTACAGGCCCCTGTAAAAATTGCAGTAATTTTCAAGCAACTAAGAACACTCATCGAGTCTGTTTTAAAGCAAAAACTTGAAAACCCTAAAATGTCACTTGAAGGTAATTTTATTTCTATCATTGCCATGAAAATATTGAATACACAGTATATGTAAAATTTGTGGAATAGTGAAACACTTGCATTCTTGTTGGAGATTCATCACACGGTGGTTGAGGATAATACTGCTTTCCTGAGAAACACAAAACACTACTTTGCACAGCTTTCTTAAACATACAGGACTTTAAACACAGAGAACCTGTGGGAATGCTTATTCAAAACTGACTAACACAACTGTATTAACATCTGTATTAACAAAGCTAATATCTTGGTATTCATTCTTAGTGGAATCTAGTTCATTATATATTTTCCCCACTTGAAAGGGTTTAATCATTTATTTCAATAAAAGGGATCTAACTTGCGCTTGCAAAGACATTTGCTCAGATTGGGCTCATCTATTGAAACAAATGGGAAGATTGTATACCCAAGAAGCACATGTTCATAATTAGTTGGATCCAGCATAAAGCTCCTGCAGACAGAAGGGCTCCTGATCGAGCAGGGGAATCCCTCAGTTGAAAGGTGGGGAAGACAATCTTTATTGATTCACCCCTCCCCTTGCAGTCTCTTATTGTTGTTCAATCGTTAAGTCGTGTCCGACTCTTCGTGACCCCATGGACCATAGCACGCCAGGCCTTCCTGTCCTCCGCTCTCTCCTGGAGTGTGCTCAAGTTCATATGTTGGGACATACAGGAGGGCCACCAGATATGAGTTCAAGAGGTGGGTGGAAAGCAGCCAGTCTTCAAATGTCTCCATACCAACCCATTCAGAGCTTTAAAAGTCATCACCAACACTTTGAGATGTGCCCAGAAACAATCAGGAAGCCAGTCAGCTATTTAAAAAAAGGAGTATACTTTCCCTATATGCTGTCCTTGTTAACAACTTGGCCTCTGTATTCTGGTCCAGCTATATTTTCCGAGTACTCTTTGAAGACACCATTGCAGTAATCCAGCTGTGAAGTACTAAAGGATGTGTCACCTTGGCTAGATCTGTATTCTGCAGGGATGGTTGTAGTTGGTGCACCATTCCAGGGCAGGCGCAACACGTCCCACCGCCTGTGATGGGAGGTTGCTCTGCAGCCCTCTCATCTCCCCATCCTGGCCCCGATAAAGACACTTGCCCGCTTGCTTGCTCATCCCCCTCGTCCTCCCCACCACCACTGCTGCCCTCTCTTCTCTTCACTTCCCCCCAGCCACAATGACAGTGATGGCAGTGGTGATGACAGTGTTGATGGCAGTGGCAGTCACCACCACCCACACCACAGGCCATCGCCGGTGCCACCTCCTCACCAATGCCTCACTTTCAGGAGGGACCTCTCACAGCAAGGCATTTCGGCTGGGCTCTCTCGAGGGCTGTGCTGACCACCCCCTCTTCTGAGCAACTGGCAGGGCTTCCCAGTGCCACACTCTGAGGAGTCCTCAAACCAAGGCATCAAGTGGGTGGCACTCCAGAGAGCTCTGCCAGTCGCTTTTACCGCAACAGGAGAGCTTCTGGCACGACTTTCTGGAGTGCCAGGCAGAGCGCACAGTTCTCCCTACAGCGGGATCCGCCGCCTGAGGCAAGGGATTCATCCTGCCTCATAGAAGGGCCAGCGCTGCGCCAGTCTCAACTGAGGAGAAGCACTCCTGGCCACAGGTGGGACCTGGGTGTCCAGGGTCAAGGCTGAGTCAAGAAGAACCCCCAAACTATGAGCCTGTGTTTTCAAAGGAAGTGCAGAAAAGGGCAAGTAAAATGATCAAGGGGCTGGACCAACTCCGCTAGGAGGAAAGGTTTATTTATTTTATTTCATTTTATACTGCCCAATAGCCGACACTCTCCGGGCGTTTCACAAAAATTAAAAACAAAAAGTGCAGGATAAAACAATATAAAATATAAAAGCATTAAAGCCAAAATATAACAATACAACCAGAACAAAACCAGAATAAAACCTAGCAGCAATGCAGAGATTTAAAATACAGATTTAAAACACCAAAGCTAAAAGACTAGAAAGCTAAAATGCCTGGGACAATAAAAAGGTCTTCACCTGGCGCTGGAAGGAATACAACATAGGTGCCAGGTGAACCTCACTAGGGAGGTCATTCTACAGCCGGGGTGCCACAGCAGAAAAGGCCCTCTTCCTAGAAGCCACCCACCTCACTTCCTTTGGCGGGGGCTCACGGAGAAGAACCGCTGAGGATGATCTTAAGGTCCAGGCAGGCACATATGGGAGGAGGCGATCCTTCAGATAACCTGGCCCCAAGCCGTTAAGGACTTTGAATGTTAATACCAGCACTTTGAATTGGGCCCGGAAATGGATTGTTAGCCAGTGCAGCTGGAAAAGTTCTGGTGTAATATGAGCTTGTTGGCCAGTCCCTGTAACAATATTGCTGCCCAATTTTGGACTAGCTGAAGTTTCCAGACTGTTTTCAAAGGCAGCCCCATGTATAATTTTGTTGTTCAGTTGTTGAGTTGTGTCCGACTCTTCGTGACCCCATGGACCATAGCACGCCAGGCCTTCCTGTCCTCCACTGTCTTCCAGAGTGTGCTCAAGTTCATATTCATTGCATTCGTGATGCTATCTAGCCATCTCATCCTCTGCCGTCCCCATCTCCTTTTGTCTTCAATCTTTCCCAGCATCAGGGTCTTTTCCAGGGAGTTTTCTCTTTGCATTAGGTGGCCAAAATATTTGAGCTTCAGTTTCAGTATCTGTCCTTCCAATGAGCAGTCAGGGTTGATTTCCTTTAGGATGGACTGATTTGACCTCCTTGCAGTCCAGGGGACTCGTAAGAGTCTTCTCCAGCACCACAGTTCGAAAGCATCCATTCTTTGGCATTCAGCCTTCCTTATAGTCCAGCTCTCACAGCCATACATTACTACTGGGAAAACCATAGCTTTGATTATATGGATCTTTGTCAGCAAGGTGATGTCTCTGCTTCTTACTATGCTGTCTAGGTGTGCCATAGTTTTCCGCCCAAGGAGCAAGCGTCTTTTAATTTCATGGCTACAGTCACCGTCTGCGGTGATCTTGGAGCCCAAGAAAGTAAAATCTGTCACTGCTTCCATTTCTTCCCCTTCTATATGCCAGGAAGTGATGGGGCCAGATGCCATGATCTTCGTTTTTTTAATGTTGAGTTTCAAACCAGCTTTTGCACTCTCCACTTTCACCCTCAACAAGAGGCTCTTTAGATCCTCTTTGCTTTCTGCTATTAGGGTGGTATCATCTGCGTATCTGAGGTTGTTGATAATTCTCCCGGCAATCTTAATTCCGACCTGTGATTCATCCAACTCGGCATTTCTCATGATGTACTCTGCATATAAGTTAAATAAGCAGGGCGACAATATACAGCCTTGTCATACTCCTTTCCCAATTTTGAACCAATCGGTTGTTCCATGTCCGGTTCTTACTGTTGCTTCTTGACCCTCGTACAGGTTTCTCAGGAGACAGGTAAGGTGGTCTGGTACTCCCATCTCTTGAAGGATTTGCCACAGTTTGTTGTGATCTACACAATCAAAGGCTTTAGCGTAGTCAAGGAAGCAGAAATAGACGTTTTTCTGGAATTCTCTTGCTTTCTCCATGATGCAGCGAATGTTGGCGATTTGATCTCTAGTTCCTCCGCCTCTTCGAAACCCAGCTTGTACTTCCGGTAGTTCTCGGTTCACATGCTGCTGAAGCCTAGCTTGCAGGATTTTGAGCATAACCTTGCTGGCATGTGAAATGAGCACAATTGTGCGGTAGTTTGAACACTCTTTGGCATTGCCCTTCTTTGGAATTGGAATGTCAACTGACCTTTTCCAGTCTTGTGGCCACTGTTGAGTGTTCCAAATGTTGGCATATTGAGTGCAGCACTTTCAAAGCATCATCTTTTAGGATTTTAAATAGCTCAGCTGGAATACTGTCATCTCCGCTAGCTTTGTTGTTAGTAATGCTTCCTAAGGCCCACTTGACTTCACTCTCGAGGATGTTGGGCTCAAGTTCAGCGACGGCACTATCATGGCTATCAGGGACATTCAGATCTTTCCTGTATAGTTCTTCTGTGTATTCTTGCCACCTCTTCTTAATCTCATCTGCTTCTGTTCGGTCCCTGCCTTCTTTGTCGTTTATCATGCCCGTCTTTGCACAAAATGTTCCCTTGAGATCTCCAATTTTCTTGAAAAGATCTCTAGTCTTTCCCATTGTATTGTTTTCCTCGATTTCTTTGCATTGCTCATTTAAGAAGGCCTTCTTGTCTCTCCTTGCTATTCTCTGGAACTCTGCATTGAGTTGGATATATCTTCCCCTTTCTCTCTTGCTTTTCGCTTCCCTTCTTTCCTCAGCTACTTGTAAAGCCTCATCAGACAGCCACTTGGCTTTCTTGCATTTCTTTTTCTTTGGGATGGATTGAGTTGCTGCCTCCTGAACAGTGTTACGGACCTCCGTCCATAGTTCCTCAGGCACTCTGTCTATCAGATCTAATCCCTTAAATGTATTCCTCACCTCCACTGTATATTCATAAGGGATATGATTTAGGTCATACCTGAATGGTTAGTGGTTTTAAGCCACTCTTATGCCCCCCTGTAAATCTCTTATGCCCCCCTGTAAATCTGCTCTGGAGGGTTGGGAGACCCTTCAGAGTAGTGGGAAAAGTTGCAGAGGGATGGTGGAATTGTCAAAGATTGCTTCTGCTCCTTCTGTTGGTGGGAGTGTTTCAAGCAGAACATTCAGAGGTTGCTCCTGCTAATAGAATTAAAACTGGATCCAACTCAGTGAAGGGAAACTGAATGAGTATTGGGTATTTTATTGAACATTAATAACCTTTATGGCTAAGCTACCTAAAATGAAATACAAATAGCTGATGTGGCCTATTATTGGAAGAAGATCAGTTTGCAACCTTTCAGGGAGCACAGAATTCTTCAGGTAGAATGGAAAGACAAGCTTCTTTAGACAACAAATATACTCACAAGTACACTAGTGCCATTTTAGACATTGTCCTAATTACCATGTTAGTTTGTTTTTACCTTTGACTCCCTGTGTATGCATTGTATAGCTTCAGAAAACAAGACCTCTCTTCAGTTCATGGTCATGTGTGTTAAACAGTGCAATGTGTCCAAATTGCTATGCAAGTTTCTAAATTCTAAGCAATTTTTCGTTTTGGGGACAAAATGTTTTGTTCAGACATTATTGCAATGATTGAATTAAATGACTATCACATTAGCATAAAAATCTGATTGCACTAAATTGCTAGCATTGGCCACCAAAGATCATTACCTCATATTGCTTTAGGCAATACCTCAACATAGGAACCGAACACTTTGAATGTGTGGTGGGCATTAAGATGCAGTATTTGGTGAGTGATGCTAGAAGAAGTTAAATCTATAAGCTCATTAAATCCAGAAGTGGAAATCAAAGTATGAGAACTTTCAGTAGTACATCTAATCCAATTTTTTTTAAGACACAAAACAAATTTACAGGGGCATTCATGAGTTATTAACCCATAACATAGGAAGGAGTCTTAGTATCTATGGTCCATGTCTTTAATTGTGTGCAACATTCTAATCAGAGAAACGTCAGGGTAGAAAAGAATGTACCTGTTACTTAGCTATCCCAACCCTGGAGGTGCTGAACTTAACTTTCTGATCATTTCCAGCCTCATGTTATGTGCTACCTTTACCATGCAGGTTTACCACTGACAATGCATGTAATTAAAATTCTTGGGGTGGCCGAAAACATTGAGGTTAAATTATTTCTAATTGTCATTCTCTTTCCCAGATGATAAGATTTTGAATATCATCAAAGAACTGATAAAAACAGAAAACACTATCTGAAGCAAGAATTTGGCTGTGACTATATAACTTGAAAGAAGAAAAATATACTTAAATAAAGAACGTGCTTGTTGTTTTAAAAGGTATAATGCCAAACCTCATGTGGAAGCTGTTTGAACTCTGCATAAAAGTACATTTTCTATGTCATTCTGTGAGAATGCATTGTAAAATGGACAATAAATGTGGGTGCCCCTTGTTCATATGTTCTTAAATGATGGCAGCAACTCAAATAGTTTTAATATAAAAATGATGAATTCATACTTAGTTTCTGCTTAAAGCATACCTTGATGATGTTTTCAAGAGCAGAACTTGAATCTATGGAATAGGTTTAAGTTTTCTTTGAGAAGGCACAATGGAGGAGAAGGAGCCTTGTTTTACTTGCCAAAAGGTGTGCATTACATAATTATTCACTGGATTTTTCATCTACATCATGGTATTTTTAAGCAATACATTTTAAGAAATTGCAGCTCTTCAGATACTACCATACGACAAATTTGAGAGAACAAACTACAGATCAGCAGTCTTCTTTTGGATTGAAGTTCTGTGCCTGAATTGAGTATTTACCAAACTCGTGAGGAACATATTATTTTGTTTTTACTATTTAGTATTGCACATCAAGAAATTAAAATTACTTTATTCTTTAGAAGAAAAGATGCAAAGGAAGAAAAGGTATATAAATTACCTTTTTATAAGCCTAAATCCTAGAGGAATTTTTCTCCCCCTGATTCTTCCTCATTCTAAGCATACATTTGTCTTCCTCTATGTCTCCCCTCCCCCTTTTAAATGTGGAGGTGGCAAGGACTGTGTTCAGTCACCAGATACCAGCTTTGAAAACTGTAATCAAGCCAAATAAAAGTCTTGCACTCAAATTCTGCTGGGTTTTTAAAAAAATATTCTGGTATAGAGAGCATAACTAAGAGAAAATCATGGAAATCATAAATAGTGTTTTCGATTAATTATTGAGATATAGGAATGTTCCTACTAAAATCTGCCCTAAGTCTGACACTCTGTCCATTAAATCAGCTTGGCTGTCTCCATGGAGTCACATTCCCATGAAGAGTTCTGATGCATCACATAGAGGTGATTTTGACGATGTGAAACTAGCCCATAGTTGGATCCAAGGATTCTTTGTCTTATCTGTGGGTGTGAACTGAAGGACACATTGGAATTGTTGTCAAAAAATGGAAGACAGAAGCTACTTAAGAAATTTACTTTCATATATAATCAACATCTCCTAGTGCAATTTTCAGTGTTAAAACTCGAGATCAACTATTCTTCTTTTGAACATGATCACTAGTAAATAGAGATACTTCTCATTATGAACTTGAGTTAGGGTAAAATATTTCATGACAGATGTACCTACTGTAAGAAAAAGGCTTTTGGAAAACAGTTTTTGACTTACTGGAAAATGTGTTATGTCCCCTTTCATCAGCTGAAGCTTCTTCCCATCTTATCTGGATGAAATCTTGGTTATCTTTATTCTGAATGTTTAAAATTGAATCAGCCCTTGAAATAATACGTATCAGTCATGAGGTTTGAAATACAGCCAATCTAGTACAAATACTTTGGTTTCTAAACATTTCCAACCACTGGGCATAGGTTTCAATATTTCTTTGCATCAATGATCACAGGCTTACCTTTTCTAGATAAATTAAACACGGTATGATACATTAACCTTGGGAGTTGCAGTGAAATTCTTTATAGCCACATTTGTATAGTCTGCTGTTCTTAATATAGTGAAGAAAAACAGTATTTTAGACTGCAATCCTAGACCTATTTACCTCTGAGTAAGTCCAAAAAGGGACCGCGGTGGCTTAGTGGTTAAGACGCTGAACTGCAGACTGGAAGGTCGGCAGGTCAGCAGTTCGAGACCCGAGTGCCACGTGACGGAGTGAGCTCCCGTCTTCAGTCCCAGCTTCTGCCAACCTAGCAGTTCGAAAGCAAGAAATTGCAAGTAGATAAATAGGTACCGCCTCAGCGGGAAAGGTAACAGTGTTCAGTCATGCCGGCCACATGACCACGGAAGCATCTTCGGACAGCGCTGGCTCTTCGGCTTAGAAACGGGGATGAGCACCGCACCCTAGAGTCGGACACGACTGGTTGGGGACACCTTTACCTTTTTAAGTCCATTAAACCCAGTGAGGCTAACTTCTGAGTAGATACACAGAGGATTGTACTGTAAACGAAGAATGAATAAAAAGAGTTCTGTAAACAATGTCATGAACAACATTATGGTAACCATTTTGTTCCTGAGGATTGGAACCAATCCACAAACCTTAAAAAGTCTCAAAAGAAATTTGGCATTGCAGTTTTATAAGTTTATAAGGCATTGCAGTTTTATAAGCCCCTCGCAGGAGCACAGTTCATAGCACTAAGTGGTAAGGCACTGTAAGAGGTGTTCTTTTTTCCCCCTGCCATTGTGAAGGATCTGTCTTTGATCCATAGGAGGTGCATAGTATGAATAAAGATATGAGGTTACCTGGTAAATGCTGTACATCTATGTAAAATCTAACTATGGTTCCATAAGCTATGCCTTCTATCCATGCTGGGAACTGTGTGGATGCCACCATGTAAGTTTCATGATGGAAGAAAAGTAGGATATGAATGTAATAAAGTAAATGAATAGGATCATGCTACTCAGACAGGACCAGCCCAAGACATTTTGCTGACTGACACAAAAGAGAAGATAGTACTTCTCTCATTCTACATACAGAAGTTAACCAGACTGGCAGTTGAATCTTACTTAATGCCTGTTAACAGAACAGTATCTCCACTGCACCTGAGGGTAGGAGCTTAGCTTGGGAACATAGGGCAGACTTTATGGCACATACCACTCTGTCCTCCAAACTTTGCTGTTGGTCCCTGCATCTGCTGCCTAAGGTAAACCCGTATTCTATCTAATGGTAGGACCATTCCTGCGCTCAACATACAAAACTAGCCTGAAAGTCTGCTTCACTGATCCAGCAGAGGGAGCAGTTCACCTGAGCAAATAACTGTGAAGATTTCTCATCTTAATCTCTCTACACCGTAAATTCCCTTATTTCAGGTGCAATGACAGGTTGCATTTTTTTCTTTATAGTTTATATTTATTATATAGTAGTGAAAACAATTCATTTCCCTTCTGGAACTGGTCCCTTGTTCATTCTACCTCATCCTCTTAAGTTTTTCTACTTTGCAGGAGAGCTGTTGGTACACTCTTGAAAGATCTTAGCAGTTTCTATAAACCACCTAATGTAATGGAAGCATCAATTGAAGAGAGACCCTCATCTGTATATTAGCCTCATCATGCTCCATGAAGCTCAAGAAACAACCCAGGGAGGGCTTTGCAGCTAGGAGCAGGATTCTTAGTTGCTAAGGTCACCAAGGGCAGAGAACGGTTTAGTTGTCACCTTATATTGTCCCTGACCTATATATGTGGATGGTTTACCTATTTACTCCTGTGCAAAAAACTAAGGGATATAATTTACCCATACCTGACATATGGATTCCTTGCAAGATACAAGCCCTCCCCTCCCCTCGAACCCTGCCTCTCATATTGACAGGCGCTATCCTATCTAAATATATAAAGGACAGTCGCCAACAGTCATGAGAAAAGGAGTCCAAGATGGGTGGGAGCTTTTAAAAAAGGAAATTCTTAAGGCACAATTACAAACAATTCCAACAAGAAGAAAAGGTGGAAGACAACAGAAGAAGCCAATGTGGCTTCACAAAAAGCTTAGGGATGACCTGAAAACAAAAAAGGGCACATATAGGAAGTGGAAAGAAGGCCAAGTAACAAAGGAAGAGTACAGGCAGGTAGCGCAGAATTGCAGGGATGGCGTCAGGAAGGCTAAAGCTGAGAATGAGCTGAGGTTAGCGAGGGATGCTAAAAACAAAAAGGCTTTCTTCAGCTATGTGCATAGTAAAAGGCAGAGGAAAGAAATGGTTGTTCAGCTATTAAATAAGGATGGCAAAACGATAACAGATGACAAACGGCAGAAGTGCTCAATTCCTACTTTGGCTCAGTCTTCTCCCAAAAGAGAGTCTATGATCCCCCTGGGAAAGGCAAAGTACAGACTGAAGGGGCAGGATTGCAGCTGGAGATTGATAGGCATATGGTCAAGAACACCTAATTACTCTGAATCAGAGTTCAAATCTCCAGATGAACTGCATCCTGGGGTAATAAAGGAACTGGCAGAAGAACTCTCAGAACCGCTGTCTATTCTCTCTGAAAAATCATGGAGGACGGGGGAAGTGCCAGATGACTGGAGGAGGGCTAATGTGGTCCCTATCTTCAAAAAGGGTAAAAAGGAGGAACCTGGGAACTACAGACCAGTCAGTCTGACATCAATCCCTGGGAAAATTCTGGAGCAGATTATAAAGCAATCCATCTGGAAGCACCTTGAAAACAATGCAGTGATTACTCGAAGCCAACATGGATTTGTCAAAAACAAGTCCTGCCAGACGAATCTGATCTCATTTTTTGATCAAGTAACCTCCCTTGTAGACAGTGAGAATGCTGTGGACATCATATACCTCGACTTCAGCAAAGCTTTCGACAAAGTGCCCCATGATATCCTGATGAGCTAACTAGCTCAAAGTGGGCTAGATGAAACAACAATCAGGTGGATCCGCAGTTGGCTACAGAATCAGACTCAAAGAGTGCTTATCAAAAGAAACGGCCTTGGTCGCCTTGGTGGATGATATGAGGAGGGCTCTGGATAGGGGTGAATGCTCCTTCCTTGTTCTCCTCGACCTCTCAGCGGCTTTTGATACCGTTGACCACGGTATCCTCCTGGACCGCCCGGAGGGGTTGGGCATTGGAAACACTGTATTGCGGTGGTTCCAGTCCTTCCTCTCTGGCAGGTACCAGAGGGTAGCACTGGGAGAGGAGGTTTCGGACCCGTGGCCACTTACTTGTGGGGTGCCACAGGGTTCCATCCTCTCCCCGATGCTATTTAACATCTATGTGAAGCCACTGGGGGCTATCATCAGGAGGTTTGGGGTGCAGTGTCATCAATATGCGGATGACACTAAGCTCTACCTCTCATTCAAATCTTCACCAAGGTTGGTCGTAGAATCCCTGTCCAAATGTCTGGAGACGGTGAGTGGCTGGATGGGGAGGAATAAGCTGAAGCTCAACCCTGACAAGACCGAGGTACTTTTGGTGGGAGACAAGAGGAGGCTGGGGGATGTTGACCTGGTATTGAATGGGGTACAGCTACCCTTGAAAGACCAGGTCCGCAGCCTGGGGATCATTTTGGTCTCCCAGCTGTCCATGGAGGCTCAGGTGTCAGCTGTGAGCCGGACAGCGCTGTATCAACTCCATCTGATACAGCGGCTGCGCCCCTACCTTCCCGACCATCTGCTCCCATCGGTAGTACATGCCCTGGTCTCCTCTCGTTTAGACTACTGTAATGCGCTCTACGTGGGGTTACCCTTGAAGACGGTTCGGAAACTGCAGCTGGTACAGAACGCGGCGGCTCGCCTGATTAAAGGCAGCCGCCGGCGAGATCACATCACTCCAGTGCTGAAGGAGTTGCACTGGTTACCAGTTGTTTTCCGGGCCAAATTCAAGGTGTTGGTTTTGACCTTTAAAACCCTATATGGTTCCGGCCCAGCCTATCTTAAGGAGCGCCTCCAGCAACACCAGACAGGCCGCTTAACAAGATCAGCCTCGGATGGCCTTCTCTCTGTCCCATCAGCCAGGACAGCTAGACTGGTGGGGACGAGGGAGAGGGCCTTCTCTGTGGTGGCCCCCACTCTGTGGAACTCCCTCCCTAGGGAACTCCGTCATGCCCCCTCTTTAATGAGCTTCCGTCGTGCATTAAAAACGTGGTTGTTCAGGCAGGCATTTGGGGTGGGTTAGGGTATTTTTTTTTAAAAAAAATTATGGTAAAATTTTATTGTTTTAAATTGTTTATGGTGGGTTGTACATCGCCCAGAGTGGCTGGGTGACCAGTCAGATGGGCGATTAATAAATTTAATAAATAAATAAATAAATAAAATCAATGGGACCTTCTCAAACTGGGGAGAGGTAACGAGTGGGGTACCGCAGGGCTCAGTCCTGGGCCCAGTGCTCTTCAACATTTTTATGAATGACTTGGAGGAGGAGGTACAGGGAATGCTGATCAAATTTGCAGATGACACAAAATTGGGCGGGATAGCTATGAATATGAACTTGAGCACGCTCCGGGAGAGAGCGCAGGACAGGAAGGCCTGGTGTGCTATGGTCCATGGGGTCACGAAGAGTTGGACACGACTGAACAACAACAAAGCTTAATACTTTGGAAGACAGAAACAAAATTCAAAGTGATCTGGATAAACTGGAGCGCTGGGCAGAAAACAACAGAATGACACTGAAGAGGGATAAATGCCAAGTTCTGCACCTAGGAAAAAGAAACCAAATGCACAGTTACAAGATGGGGGATACGTGGCTCAACAACACAACAAGCGAGAAGGATCTTGGAATTGTTGTCGATCACAAGCTGAATATGAGCCAACAATGTGATGTGGCTGCAAAAAAGGCAAATGCTATTTTGGGCTGCATTAATAGAAGCATAGCTTCCAAATCCCGGGAAGTACTAGTTCCCCTCTACTCAACACTGTTTAGGCCTCATCTGGACTACTGTGTCCAGTTCTGGGCACCACACTTTAAGAAGGATGCAGACAAACTGGAGAGGGTTCAGAGGAGGGCAACAAAGATGATCAGGGGACTGGAAACAAAGCCCTATGAAGAGAGACTGAAAGAACTGGGCATGTTTAGCCTTGTGAAGAGAAGACCGAGGGGTGATAGGATAGCGCTCTTCAAGTACTTGAAAGGTTGTCACAGAGAAGAAGGCCAGGATCTCTTCTCGATCGTCCCAGAGTGCAGGACACGGAATAATGGGCTCAAGTTACAGGAAGCCAGATTCTGGCTGAACATCAGGAAAAACTTCCTGACTGTTAGAGCAATACAACAATGGAACCAATTACCTAGGGAGGTGGTGGGCTCTCCCACACTGGAGGCATTCCAGATGAGGCTGGCCAGCCATCTGTCAGGGATGCTCTGACTTGGATTCCTGCATTGAGCAGGGGGTTGGACTCGATGGCCTTGTAGGCCCCTTCCAACCCTACTATTCTATGATTCTATGATTCATTCCCTCACACTATAGTGTGAGTTGAAGTAGAACTCAAGGTTGTGGTTAGGCAGCTAGGAGCAGACTTGCTTCTTAATGGCTGGGGTCCTCAGAAGGAGAAACAGGTTTAGCCCATGCCCTAATGTTTCAAACCCAACCACCACCACCGAACTGTACATCTCTCTTATTTTCTGCTACATAACTGAATAGCTGCCATTCCAATAAGGAAGTGTGATGTGTCTAAGGGTATTTGGCAGGGACAACCTCAGGGCTTTTTAGTAGGTAAAGAAAGAGAAGAAAGTGTCAGGGGCATGTTTTCAGGTAGATAAAATTTGAGAGCCTGGAGTAAAGAAGGGTGAGGTCCAGGAAGGGGCAAGGGGCTGAATCCCCCTTTCACCACAGCCTCTCCTGTCACCCATTAAATTTCACAGGGGGGGTGTCTAGTCTACATAAAAACCAATTATTTTCTGCCCCCACTCTCCCAAAGCTGTGACCAAATAACAAGCCTAGAACTATGCAGATCAGAACACACTTGATTTTCAGTGTGCAGGGTCATCAGGGCAGAGAACAGATTTAGTCCCTCTCCACCTCAGTAGTGTCCCTGAGTGCACTCCTTTGTTTGTGTTTTTTTTTGTAAATGGCTGCAATGTATTCCAATTTTTAAAAGTAAAACACTGCACTTGGGTGTATTGTTGGGATGAAGGTAAAACCTGCCCTCCAGTACTACGTCATATGAAAGGCATCATGCTAGTATGTATACAGGCAATATCTGTGAAGGTTCAGTAATGCCCTGCCCTTTAATTGTTTTAACAGCCAAGGCACCATGTTTACTAGGAAGGTATAAAAACCGGGGGGGGGGGGGGTGTACATCTCCCTTTCAAACAAGGGATTCAAAGTTTACAAAAAGGACAGGTGCCTCTAAGCTATCCAGCAAATTGAAATTTGGCACACACTTAGGATGATGCAGTTTTAAAAGTCTCAAAATTGGACATTTGTGCACCTACCAATATGTGGAGCATGAAGTTTGCCTTCTAACAGAAGCTAGCATTCTAGGGCAAAGCAAGTCACATCACAAGTGATTGAGTGGTGGGATGTTGAAGCTCCATATTTGGATTTTGGGGAGGAGTACTTCTACCAGTAGCAACCTGCATCACATCTATGCCTGAAAAATGCAAGCTTCGTTGCTGTGTGCGTATTCCTTTTTAGGCCATACTCAGTTTGGTGGAACAGAGGTCATGGCCAAATTTGGAAAAGCAGGCAAGCCTGAAGAAAGCACAAAATGACTCCTTACTGTGTTGGTAACTTTGGAAGACCAAGGCCTTGGAGCTATTCAGTGGCTTTTTCTCATGCTCCAGTATCTGGGATGGTTCATGCAGGTATAACAAGAAGCCATGGCACGGACTTCACCCAAGTGATCTTGGATTGCCAACATTTACCACTTGGGAGGATTTGTGAGGATTTGACACATCAGCATCATTAAAAGTGCTTGGAAATGCATCCATGTGGCAGCACAGCTTGTGTAGCAGTAGGTCTACGCTGGGGAGGGAGCACCTAGAGAATACAGGCATTTTCCACGTGCCACCATCGTAGATTCCTTGTAGAATTTCCATGTCATTCTGTGGGACCCATATGCTACGCAACTCTAACTAGGATTATCACTCCGCGAAATAAAATTTAATTCAACTAATTACATCTGCATGTAAATAAAACAAGAATTTCTGATTTAAAATATTTTGTTTCAGGATGGTGCCAGGAGGCATCATATTAGAAGAGACTTAGCCTTTCTGGTATCTGCCCTCTGTAGCCTTAATAAGTTACACACATTAAAAATAATTACCTTCTTAAAAAAAAAATAAAAGTAGCCTGATTAATCCAGGGTCTGCTTTCAGTGGGTCACCAAAAAAAGATCTGAGTCACCTAACGCAACTAATGAATACATTAAATGTTTCGGTCCTATTGTTCATTAAAGCTTTTTGAACATTTCTGTGGAAAGGTGGTATCGCTGTGTTAAGTAAAAAAAAAGGAGAACTGCCACCGTGTAGCAATATTTCTAGCGTCTTGTGTGTGACAAACGTTAAAAAGTAGACTGGGCTTGGCTGTGGTAAAAGTCTTGGTGTAACAGTTCTTCTGGATGAACGAACTCGCGATACAGAAAGGACAGGTGGCCGGATACTTGGCAGTTCAGACTCCGCGAAGCCAGTGAGGGAAGATGGCGTCGTCCTCCCCGCAGTCACGCTTGTCAGCCCGCGCGCGGTACGCGGAGGGGCCCT
Source organism: Heloderma suspectum (assembly GCF_057233095.1). NCBI lineage: Eukaryota > Metazoa > Chordata > Lepidosauria > Squamata > Helodermatidae > Heloderma > Heloderma suspectum. Next base: position 36,940,105 of record NC_139459.1, on the reverse strand, counting down.
TTTTGCATCTGAGGAACTCCCGCCTGCGTGCCTGGGGCGGGGGCCTTCCGTCAGAGCGCTGAGAAGCCACGCCGCGCAAAACGAGAGGAAGCGCGGGCTTCTAAAACAAACAAAAAACCCCATTTTTAATGGTTTAAATTCGTATTGTATTTCGAGTACCGGCCATTTTTTATACCTTCACGCAGGGGTACGCCACGTTGCGGCAAAAACCACCAAGACCCTTGCGGCACCTTGAAGGCTTGAAATTTTTCTGCCGTAAGCTTGCCCACGAAAGCTTACGCCACCATAGCCTTAAGTCTTTAAAGTGCCGCATGAACATGTTTATGTAACTCCACCGTGTCGCCTCGGACTGAAAGACGACTGAACTGCCGCCGCCGCCGCCGCTACCACTGAAGCCCACAAATAAAGCCAGCGCAAAATGGCAGGCGTCTCCTCGCAACGACGACTGAGACCCTGGTGTGGCTTTGGGTGCAATCGCGTCAGAAGGGGATTCACTGGATCCCCGCAGGGCCTGTGCCTGAACGCGCCGCCCCCGCTCCAGCTGCTGGGGGCCGAAAGGCTCACCGGAGTTCCGCAAGGACGCCCGGCCCGCCGGGCGGCCGAGAGCGGTTCTTTGGCCGGGAAAGCCGGCTAAGCGGAGGGGCGGCAAGCGGGGAGGAGCTGTCCACAGCAGGCGGGACCAGGGGCGGGGCGGCGCTGCCCGGCATATAGCCGGCTCCGGCGCGCCTCGCCTCGGTGCTGCCCGGGAGGCAGCGATAAGCGCGGGAGCTGCGGCATGGTGGTGACTGCCCGACCCAGTCAGGAGCCCCCTGCGGCTCTGGGCGGGCGGCCGAGCCCGCCGTGCAAGCGGCAGCGGGCCGAGGACGTGACCCCGGAGGAGCGGCCTGAGCCCCCGGGCGGCGTCGAAGCCGGCCTCCAGCTTCGCGCGCCCGTCAAGAAAAGCAAGGCCCCCCCGGTGGGGCGGCTTCCCGGCCGGGTCGTCTCCCCCAGCCGCTGCGAGCCCATGCACCCTCTGGAGCGGCAGACCTTCCGCGACTACGGGCAAAGCTGGTACCGCTTCCGAAAGGAGCTGGAGGGCAAGTTCCACCCGCTCGACCCGCTGGCGCAGCAGCCACAAGTAAGGGGAGGGCAGTGGGATTCGGGTTAAACAACAACAACAACAACCCACAGCTGTTGTTTCTGCCCCTGGAACGAAAGGGCATCTAGGATTTTTTTAGAAAATGAAATACACAAAGGTAATCGTGGACAAATTTTGTTTCTCGGAGAAACTAAACCTCTACTGGCATATTTTGTATTATTGCTTTGTGTTCTTTTCTTAAGGACTCTTCAGATGTGACGTATCCGTGTAGATGGGGAAAGGGCTTGTGTCCGCTGGCCTAAACCTTTGAATAGCCAGAGTTCTAGATCAGGTATACAGAGGCTGCTCCTGTACACTTTGTGTACGCATCTAGCCTGTTCACACAGGTTATGGCAAACACAAGTAGAGGGTGGTACCAGCAGGTGCAGTTCTGCTCCTTCTTCTGTATACATTCAGCATAATGTATTATGAGTCCTAGAATTTCTTGCTTTTCTCCACTGTCCTCCTCCTTCCATGGAATGCACTTTTGTTTAGGAAAAAGCCTGAACCTTCTTGCAAATCAGCAAGTGTAACAATCACATGTGCTAGAGGAAGCTGCGTTTGGCCACTGCTTTCCAGTTCATCCTCTCACAAACCTATACATAAGTATGATTGTCACACACATTGGTCTACATAGAGTTTTCATGTGCTTTTCGACGTCAAGTGCTTTCTGTGTAGAAAAGAAGTAACTGTAAAGTGTTCAGTTAAGATATGAACTCAGGGCAGAGAATCTGGCTGCTTTAGAGATGTAGAGCACTTGAAACATTTGTAAGCATTGTATAAATAATATGATGAGATAGAAGACTCTTTTGCCTTTGATTTAGCAGGCATCACATTGGTCTTCAATGACACAATTGCACATAATTATTGACAAATCCAAGAAGGTAGAAACACATAAGAACCAAGGGTTTTGTAAACAGGCAGCTTTAAAAATTTCATTCAAATTAGAGATGCTCCTGACAGGGACATTTGGAAGCTCTGAGTAGGCAGAGCTGACCTGTGCGATGGGATGGAATCTGAGACACAAAGATACTGTAGATTTAGAGTGGTAAGGGGGGCGAGAGTGCCAACTGTACACCACTTTCTGGTGTAAACTGCAAGCCAGAAGATACCTTCAATATTCCAGATCCATCACTGTCATTTTCTTCATTTCCTTCTCACTCTGGCCACTGCATAGAATTGCGTAACAGTCCGAACATATCAGATGTTTGTAAAGCTACATGTGTGCTGCTTCTGGTTTCCTAGATTCTCAATTGCTTTGTGTGGGTTAATCCTAATGAGGTTGGTAGAGGCTCTGACTGAACAATGGGGGGGTGGGGGTGGCATTGTAACCTCATGATCTGAAGGCACTTCAGCATTTTTCCACACAGACTTTATCACTCTTTATTGGGTTTTCCTACACCTTACTTTCCCTACAAAGGTGGAAGAGGAAAAACGGCTGGGTGACCAGTCAGATGGGCGATTAATAAATTTAATAAATAAATAAATAAATAGGAAAAACGTGCACACTATTACGTATTATTTATTAATTTTTTTGGCTTAGGATAGGGCAAAAATGGTTCAAATAAGTGAATGTGTATCACTCTCTGTTTTGTTGCATGTACATGTTTGGCAGCTGCTGTAGCAAAATAGACTTTTGCATGACTTTCACACAATGGTGTGCATGGGTTTTCTGGTTCATCAATTATAAAACGGCCCACGGAGTGGTGATATTGTGACAATAAAGTGAAGGGTACCATATATAAAAAGTGTGATTAAACACCGCCACTGTTAAATGATAGCAGTTAATATTGTTGGTAAATCAGTGACAATAACTATCTTCAGGAAAGTGAACTTGGCAACACTGCTGATATCCAAACAGCATAATTCACTCTTTTTGTTGGTGGTATAGGTATGCCTCTCTAAGCTAACCAAAGTCTAGACATGCAGGGTCTATTTCCACTGACTTAAGCTTCCCCATCTTCCGTTGGAAACAGATGACTCTGGGATAGAAGTGGGGCTTCAAAAAGAAAATGCATCTGAACACTTGGAGGTGGTGTACAAAGAGATGAACCCGATTACTAGCCCCTTTTCACCCTCCCTCAATCCTCAAATCCATTATTTCCAAGTGAGAGACACTGAGGAAGTAGTGCTTCTCTGTGCATCCCTCTCCTGATCACATATTCCCATTTGTGATGTGTGTAGGGTTGGGTTCCATTTGTAAAAAAGCTGAATATCCACATTCAAAATGTATTCAGTTCCATATTTATAACTCCTGTTTGTGCATGTGAGACATAAGTTATCTGATGTGGCCTTATGCATGGCAGAGTCTGCCGCCACAACAAAAGATGCAAAAATCATGCTTCCATAAACCAAAGTAGAAGTAAAGTTTATCACATACCCAGACAGCTCTTTGGATTCCTTTGAATTCGCGTCACTTGATGATTGCAAAAGTCATTCAACATTGAAGGAAAATTAATCTATTTCAGTTGCAACTAAACAACCTACTTACTTACAAGGCAGTGCTGATCATGAAATAATCAGGAGTGAGCAATAAAGTAAATGGTCCAAGACTTTAAAGTAATTCCATGCTAATGTTTTGGTTCTCATTTATCATACTCTGTAATACAGTAAATAGTTGCCCATTTTGCATCCTAACACCTTCTCTTCTTGGCTTCCCAGATAACTGCAGAGGCCCGATGCAAACTGATCAGCTGGCTAATTCCAGTGCACAAACATTTTGGCTTCTCTTTTGAGTCCTTGTGTCTGGCAGTAAACACTCTAGATCGCTTCCTTACCACCACCCCAGTGGCTGCTGACTGCTTCCAACTCCTAGGAGTCACCTCGCTCTTCATCTCTTGCAAACAGGTACCAGAAGCTTAGCTATAAGACAAAGTAAACCTCTAAACCATAGTGATTAGGAGGCTCCAAGAAAATACTAGGGAAGCCTGAATTCAAATGGATCACTAGTATTATTTTGCTCTGTACTCCTAATACTGAAGCTCTGTTCACAATTCATGCAGTGCTCTGAGACATCAGTCACGTTAGTCAAGTTCCCTAATAGATTAATCTTTTTTGGAAACATGTAAATCATATAGCAGAAGCACAGATCAGAATCTTAGTGAAGGGATGCAGAACTTTTTTCAGCCCAAGGACCAAATTCCATTTTAGAGAATCTCTTGGGGGTGAGGGGTGCATTCCAGTGGTGGGTGAAGCCAGAGGGACAAGACCAAAAACAAAAAAACAGTATATTTTAGTTTCAAGCCCTTACTGTGGGTAAATAAGCCCCTGGGGGGTCACGAGGCCTTCCTTAACAAAGTGGGATGGGATATAGGCTACTGGTGGAGGGGGGAATTGCCAAAAATCAAGCTTGGATGCTAACATAAGTTTGTTTGTTTGTTTATGTAATTGATTTATATACCACTTAAGATATCAAAAATCTCAAAGCAGTTTACAGAACCAGGCATTAAAATACGATGACATAATGAATACAAATACTCATCAGTTAGAACACTTAAAACCAAAAGCTCAAAATACAGCAATTAACGAACAAGTTGGGCAGCACAATTAATCAGGGAAGGTCTGGGTAAAAATTGGATCTTTAACAAGTGCCTAAAACATGCCACAGTTAGCACCTCCCGAATACCAGGGGGGAGGGCATTCCATAAGGTGGGTTCCACCACAAATAAGGCCTTCTTCTGGGCAGTGATAAGGGCAGAAAATTTTGCAGTACTGTTTTGTTCTGTGGAAAATTTCCCATTTCACTTGGCCGAAACACATAGGGCTACTTCTTGGAATAAAACAATGTATATTTTTTCAACATCCTGAGACTTCGTTTCTTTATTCCATTGGACCACCCTCTCAAGCACCTTGCCCCAAAAAGGGGTATTGGTGACGAAGGGTTATTGGTATAAACCTCCAGATCCAGGGAGGGCTTTTTCAGGAGTGGACACACTGCTGCCACCTTCAAGATAGCAGGCACCACTCCATTGCGCAAGGATGCATTCATCACTCCCTGGATCATCTGGCCAACCCCTCCAGGCTAGGTTGAATAAGCAGGATGGGCAAGAGACAAGAGAGCATGATGTAGGCCAAAAAACCTACAAGTAAAGTGTCTTGTCTACATCCTCAGGCCTCAAAAACTGAAACTGATCCCATACAGCTAGACCAGACATGCATTGTACACCTCACCAGATACTGTACTAAAAGCAGCTTTTAAGTCAACACGAAGCTGAACGATTTTATCCTCAAGTGCCTTGCAAAATAATCACAGCAGGTCTCCAAGGGCTCCAACATAGGATTTAATGGAGGAGATGACAATAAGCCCTGAACCACCCCAAAAAACTCTGCTGGACAGCTACTTGTGGATGTGATGGAGGCACCAAAGTAAGCGTTCTTTGTTGCCCTCGCTGCCACACAGCAGGCATGGTTATGTACTCTTACATGTGTCTGCTGAGCCCCACGAGTCTTGTGCCACTTACCTTCTAGCTATCTAGCCTGTTTCATTGCCAAGAGTTCCCCAGAAAACCAGGGAGCACCCCAGGCCCTACAGCACCAGGTAGGGCACTCAGGAGCTATTGTGTCAACAATCCATCATTTCTCACTATTCCACAGTGCGACTAGAGTTTCAACTAGACCTCTGGGTACTGGAAATACCCCTAGAGCATTCAAGAATCTTTTGGATTCCACAGGACTCCTTTGGCAGACCATCTCAATGGGTCCCCTACCCCTGCTAAACTGGCACTGTAAAACCAAACTTCACCAGATAGTGGTCTGACCATGACTTTGGGATAACATCACCCCCCTCCACCATATCCATACCAGCCCCCTCATGCTCAGAGGCAAAGAATAAATCAAGGGTGTGCCCTACCTTATGCATCAGCCTGATGACAAATTAAGACAGACCACTATTTGTCATGGAGCCCATGAAGTCCCAAGGCAGCCTCAGCCCCAATGTCCTGGGGTTCTCCAACACCATACTTGAGACCAGCTCACCAGGGACACTATCAGGAAGTAAGGTAGATGGTACAGCAACAGTCCATCTTGCTATCCCAGTGCTAGATATAAGCCTTCACAGCCCATCCTCTTACAGAGAGGTTTCTTGGTGTCAGGGTGGACACTGAGCCCATAGAATCCCAGAGTAGTTCTGATTCGGAGGAAGAGCAGTCGCTCCTGGGAGAGGAGCGCGCCCCTTTTTCCTAGGGCCTGCAGCTGACAGAGATTCCTCCCACCAACATTCCTAGATTAGAAAGCAGTCCAGGGAGTGACCCAGCACAGATAGCAGACTGGGTGGATGCGCGGCGCAGACGCAGAGAGCGGCGCCAAATAGAGGGCGCAGAAAGGAGGCGTAGCGCCCGGTTGGCGCTCAAAGAACGGTTGCACCCAGAGGATCCAAGGGAAAAGGGGAGGGATTCTCCCTAGTCCTTATATTCAGGGGTCTGCCAGTAACTGCCTTTCAAACGGGGACCAACTGTTCCAACTTAGGGCATAGGGATGCTGCTGCTCAGATCTAGTTGCTACCTGTAGAGTTGTTAAGTTGTAAAAGAAGAATAAAGCTTTGAAAAGAATCCCTTTGTCTGTGTCTGGACTTGGCTACTGGATTATACTGAGAGAGCCCTCCAAGGAGCCCTTGACACTTGGTGAGCAAGATGGTACTGTTATGGACCATGGTCACTCCCCCACCCCCCTTCTAGCATGGGCTGATGCTGCACTGAATCCTGAGGTGGGCAAAGCTGGGCAAAGTTAACCTAAGACAGATCGCAGAAGTTTCCTATCCCCCCAGCATCTCCCAGTATCCCATCCTACCTTGTTCGGGAGGGCCCCCAAACCCTCCAGAGAGGCTTTTTGGGAATCACAGGTGGCTGCAGTGGGAGAAAGGGACAGGAAACTTTCCTTCCATGAACTTCCTTTAGTTAACTTATCTTAGAATCCAAGCCACTGTGTTCACCACTTTCCTATCCCCACCCCAAACAGGAAGATGTGTGCTGCATCTCTGGAGATGGGCAACCAACCACCTTCAAAAAATCAAATAGCATGTAAAGCCAGAGTGAAACCATTCAATTGTTCATTAATTTAAATAGAAGAGAATTGTGTATGTGCTTAATTCTCCCACTGTAGCAAGTGTAAAGCACTTAAGTTTAGTTGAATTGTGTCTGATGTTGATTGGATTAAAGGTGAAAAGGGCAATTAGAATTGTTTTACCTTTGTGAATATAGTAGTCAATAGTAATACATTTGCACTATTCTGGAAAATTCCGAAATGTTATTTTGTGCTTACGGTGCTGTGTATTGCTTTCTCTGTTTATGTCTCTTTCAGGTGGAGGTGCATCCACCCAAGGTGAAACAGCTCTTGGCCCTGTGCTGTGATACTTTCTCTCGCCAGCAACTCTGCAACCTGGAGTGCATCATTCTGAACAAGCTCCGCTTCAATCTGGCAGCCCCCACCATCAACTTCTTCCTGGAACACTTCACCCATACGAGGATGGAGGGTTGTGAAGCTGATACCTGGGAGGCCAACAATGCCAAAGCTCTGGCAAAAGGTGTGGCTGAACTGAGCCTGGCTGACTATGCTTTTAACAAATACATGCCTTCTTTGCTGGCCGTTTGCTGCTTGGGGTTGGCTGACCAAATGTTGCAGCACCAGAAACCACTAGACTTGAACTTAAGTGACTATCCAGAGGGCGTTTTGCAGGATTGCCTGGACAAACTACATTTACTGGTGTCTTTGAATGAGGACTCTTTGCCTCTGGTACTACCCCCTGAAATTTCAGATCAGTGTCTGCACTTAGAAAAATGAGTTAGGGAGCAATCCTATGGCCACTAGACTTTGTCTAGAGGGCCATAGGATTGTTCACTTTCTGGGAACTGAGGTTGGAGCCAGGGCTCCAATCTCAGTTCCCAGAAACCACACTCTCCACCCCCTCGTAGCTGGCATGGTTTTCTCTGCGCCAGCTGCAACTCCGCGCTTGGAAATGGAGCGCAGAGATGGGGAAGAGTGAGCAGTTCGGGGGTGGGGAGACTTTACACAGCTTCCTACTGGGTTTCCAGGCCCCTTCCCTCCCCCGAAGCCATGCCTAGGTGGGTGAAATCGCCCATATAGGCAAAAATGCAGGGTGGCCGGAGCACGGAGGAGAGGATCCCCTCCATGCTCCAGGCTCCCTGCATAGGATAGTCGGCAGCCTCCAGATAGGACTGCACCCTTAGCTAAACAAAAAATACTTGAAGCACTGTGTGTAACCATGCATTTGGAAGTTTATATCATCCATTCGTTCCAATGCATGACAGAAGGATCACTAATAGTTGCAATACCTCTAAAATAACAGTATTTGCTTTGTACTTTTATTCAATACTCTCTTGAGTTTTACATCATATTTATATTTATTAGTAGTAGAAGCTGTGAGATTGGTTTAGAATGTAATCAATTAAGCAATGGCTTCTCTAATCTTTTAAACATTATTTCAAATTATATTTTGTACAGTAGACTTGTCTTGTATTGCACTGACATTATTTTAAATAACAGATTGAAGTTGTCAACATTGTATATTATGCTTGTACTTATTTATTGAGATAATAGTTCAATGCTAAGCCATAGGAAGGACTGCTGTACTGTAAATGCATTTATCCAATAAAGCTTCTATCAGTAATTGTCTTTAATTGCAAGTTATAACCTTTTATGTTTCCTCCCATGAGAAAATAAACACATTATGTGACAGGTCTTAGAAAAGAAGTAGTTCTGGATAGTGCGGTCACTGAACATGAGCCGGACATCAGAGAGTTAAGTCAAGTGGGCCTTAGGAAGCATTACTAACAACAAAGCTAGCAGAGATGACAGTATTCCAGCTGAGCTATTTAAAATCCTAAAAGATGATGCTGTGCTGCACTCAATATGCCAACAAATTTGGAACACTCAACAGTGGCCACAAGACTGGAAAAGGTCAGTTTACATTCCAATTCCAAAGAAGGGCAATGCCAAAGCGTGTTCAAACTACCGTACAATTGCTCTCATTTTACATGCCTGCAAAGTTATGCTCAAAATCCTACAAGCTAGGCTTCAGCAGTATGTGAACCGAGAACTACCAGAAGTACAAGCTGGGTTTCGAAGGGGCAAAGGAACTAGAGATCAAATCGCCAACATTCGCTGGATCATGGAGAAAGCAAGAGAATTCCAGAAAAGCGTCTATTTCTGCTTCATTGACTACTCTAAAGTCTTTGATTGTGTGGATCACAACAAACTGTGGCAAATTCTTAAAGAGATGGGAGTACCAGACCACCTTACCTGTCTCCTGAGAAACCTGTATGAGGGTCAAGAAGCAACAGTAAGAAGCAGACATGGAACAACCGATTGGTTCAAAATTGGGAAAGGAGTACGACAAGGCTGTATATTGTCGCTCTGCTTATTTAACTTATATGCAGAGTACATCATGAGAAACGCCGGGTTGGATGAATCACAAGTCGGAAATAAGATTGCCGGGAGAATTATTAACCTCAGATATGCAGACGATACCACCCTAATGGCAGAAAGCGAAGAGGATCTAAAGAACCTCTTGTTGAGGGTGAAAGTGGAGAGTGCAAAAGCTGGTTTGAAACTCAACATTAAAAAAACTAAGATCATGGCATCTGGCCCCATCACTTCCTGGCACATAGAAGGGGAAGAAATGGAAGCAGTGACAGATTTTATTTTCTTGGGCTCCAAGATCACCGCAGACGGTGACTGTAGCCATGAAATTAAAAGACGCTTGCTCCTTGGGAGGAAAGCTATGGCAAACCTAGACAGCATAGTAAGAAGCAGAGACATCACCTTGCCGACAAAGGTCCATATAATCAAAGCTATGGTTTTCCCAATAATAATGTATGGCTGTGAGAGCTGGACTATAAGGAAGGCTGAGCGCCGAAGAATTGGTGCTTTCGAACTGTGGTGCTGGAGAAGACTCTTACGAGTCCCCTGGACTGCAAGGAGGTCAAATCAGTCCATCCTAAAGGAAATCAACCCTGCCTGCTCATTGGAAGGACAGATACTGAAGCTGAAGCTCAAATATTTTGGCCACCTAATGCGAAGAGAAAACTCCCTGGAAAAGACCCTGATGCTGGGAAAGATTGAAGGCAAAAGGAGAAGGGGACAGCAGAGGATGAGATGGCTAGATAGCATCACGGATGCAATAAATATGAACTTGAGCACACTCTGGGAGAGAGCGGAGGACAGGAAGGCCTGGCGTGCTATGGTCCATGGGGTCACGAAGAGTTGGACACGACTTAACGACTGAACAACAACAATGCTGCTATATTCAAGAATAATCATGAACTCCAACAAAACTTTATTTGAAGTGAGAGATTTAAAAAACACACAGGAACAAGAGAGGAAAAAACCCAGATGCACAAGCACAATACAACTGTCTTAAGAATACAAGATATATTTTATGGCATCACTGGCTTTATAAGATTGGCAACTTCACATGATTCATCCTAGAATGATTTCCTTCATCTTGAAAACATCGGTGAACACTAGAACACTCTTCCTCAACCTGGTGCCCTCCAGATGTTTTGGACTACAAACCCAGCTTTCCAGACCATTGGCCAGGCTGGCTAGGGCAGATAGGAGTTGAAGTCCAAAACATCTGAAAGGCACCAAGTTGGGGAAGGCAGCTCTAGAGAGTAGCAGTAGAGTCTGTGGGGAGTGTCTTTTGCAGGGGAAGGAAAATGAGTATGCTTGATCAGGTGTTGGGGTTCTAGAGGAGCCTGGACTACTCACTTTATTCACATTAACTTTTTACATCAGCCACTTTTTACATCAGCTAACAATACAACTTTTGCATGGCTTGAATTTTGAACTACAGCAAAGTTCTTTTGGAATTGCATACCCTTCTTTGAGCTGTACATTTTGTGTATGGTTGCACATTTTTTAAAAGCCCTAACAGCATCAGAGAACAGGTCTACCATTTCTGGTAGATCTGGTGACTGAGCAGTGATAACACCTAGGCACCAAGTCTACCAAGATAGGTAGATTGAGCCTCTGAGAAATTTGTACACCAGGTCTACCCCTCTGTTGTTTCTCTTTGGGTAGAGCTGGCGTCCAGACAATGTCTTTCCACCCACTACTGAAACCCTCAGTTCATGATTCCCTTCACCCCTGTAATGGCCCTTCTGCTCTACAGGCAATGCACAATAGATTTGGGCACTTTTACAAGAGGTTTCTTTATTTCTATAATACATGAGAAAACTAATTTCTGTGGAGCTGCATGGCACACTGTCCCAGCTCGAAGGCCAACACTAAGAGAGATGGGAAGAGGTTCCACTTGTTAAATGGCAACTATCCTGAGCCTTGCCTGTGTGGCTGGAAACTGAAAATAGAGACAGACAGGGCAGGCCCCAGCACAGCAGCCCTGTTGCTGCTCTCAGAGTGACATCGTGACTGGAATCGGGTGGGGGGCAGTTGGACCTCCTTGCCCCTATGAGAGGATGCCCATGCACCCATGTCTTAGTGCTGAAATGCTGAGGAAGCGATTGCAAGCAAAGAAGTAGCAGATGGGAGGGAATGTTGAACTCCTTCCCCTTTGCATTCCCATTCTAGCTGATTTTCTCCCAACCAAACTTTTTTCTGGTCTTCAAAGTAGCTGGGAGAAAAGCAGCTGTGAGAGAGGGATTGCAGGGGTTGGAAAGGTCTAACCGCCCCGCTCCTGCCCACCAGTCGTCCACCATCTCCCACCCACCACTTTACTGCATTTTGGTGCAACCTCTGTCTTGTCTGGTACTGTAAGGGGGAGGTTCCTTTCTCTCTGCCACAAAGTAGAGGTGTGGGTGGCTAGGCTTGAACCAAAAATATATTTTACAATAAGAATATGGGACCTGCAAAATATTGCAATATATCCCTAGCCCATGTGGGAAGTCCTTCTGTTCAGAGCTCTAGCCCCCCTTGTGTGTTGCACTGTTGAGGTCTCACTGGGGGGGGGGGAGAGCTGGGGAAGCTTTGGGTGAAGAAAAGGGTATATTTACCTCTCCCCTCCATCAAAGCCCTTCCCTTACTGTGCTAAATGGATCAGGTAGCAGATGATGTGAAGGTCCTCTGCTTGACGCTCTGGAACGTCAGAATAGACAGTATTGGGCTTGATGGATAGTCTGACCAGGTACAATGATTCTATGTTCCTATAGTGCTAGAGAGCTTAGGTTTGGGGCTTCCAGCCTGAAACTTAAGCAGTTTATAATTATATTAAAGAACAGAGCCAGGGATGGAATAGCCCTTAGTTTCATACAATGAATTCTTAAAGCAAATTGTATGCAGCTGGCAGAATTGCATAGTTCTAGGTTCCGCAAGGGGCCGCAGTGGCTTAGTGGTTAAGACGCTGAACTGCAGACTGGAAGGTCAGCAGGACAGCAGTTCGAGACCTGAGTGCCGCGTGACGGAGTGAGCTCCTCCCGTCTTCAGTCCCAGCTTCTGCCAACCTAGCAGTTCGAAAGCAAGAAATTACAAGTAGATAAATAGGTGCTGCTTCGGTGGGAAAGGTAACAGCGTTCCATGCACCTCGGTGTTCAGTCATGCCGGCCACATGACCACGGAAGCATCTTCAGACAACGCTGGCTCTTCGGCTTAGAAATGGAGATGAGCACCACACCCTAGAGTAGGACATAACTGGTTGGGGACCCCTTTACCTTTACCTTAGGGTCCGCTTAGTATACATGCTATGTTTCAGGTGTCTAAGTTTCCCAGTCGTAGTGCTATGGCATTGACGGATGGATGGACAGATGTGGGGGAGTGGAGAGATGACGTTTGGGGAGTGGCCTGAATAGTGCAGGGAGGGGAGTTATTTTTAACCTCACAGCAAGACCAATGAAGCCTACTGCAAGGCAGAAGAAAGTTCACCTCCCTCTCTGCCTCCCTGTCGTCCAGCAGGATCAGAGCTCAAACTCTTTCTCCCCTTGTCTTCCAGCTAATGTGAAAAGGCAAGTGCTAAGAGTTGGGGAGACTGCAGGAGAAGATAGGGCAGCAGAAGGGAATTAAGATGGTCCAAAGTCCCCCAACAGACTTGAGTTGCACCAAAGTGCAGCCACCGCAGCCATGGTAGGATCCATGGTCAGAGCTCACTTTACACTTCTTCCACTCGTTTGTTTAAAATGTGATATCACAAAAGACTTCCACTTACAACAAAAGGACATGGGCCACCTGCTATTTGGTGTCATTTTTCTTTATAACAGATGCATGAGACCAGGTTCTCTTTGTGTCTGGATGGCCTACACTCCCTCCTTTTGTGATACCCATTTCAGCATACATTGACACACCCCAACAGATTTGTTTGCAGTATTTCTCACCACTGTGCACAATGCTTTGTAAAAATATAGTGACACAGAGCTTGTCAAGAAAACCTCTGCATGGCTTTCTGCTGGATGCTCACATTTTAAATTGTGTAGGACTTAGAGATTGGTTCTGTGTTCCACTATAAGCTGCCAGCCCATTGCTAGTTATCAGTAAACTCATTTAAAGCAAATTCATGTGCTCTATTATGCAGAGATTGTACATAAAATACCACCTTTAAAAAAACCCTTTAAAAAGTGACCTCTCATTTTGTCACAATTTTGGCAGCATACATGGAGTACTCTACACATATGCTCAGAGGCACTATATAATTATTTCAGATACAGCTGAGCTACCATTACATTGATTGTGGGGACTAAGCTATAATAAACTCTGGCTCAAAGGAAGCCTAGTTCATGCAGCTCTATTGAATCTATCCCACAGTGGTTCATTTAAAAAACAAAGGATATGGAGGGTGAGGGATAATCCATGTTCTGTTACTCAGATAGTGATGAGAGAAAGAAACTCCGCACATGTACAGAGGTCTCCTACAGTGTGTTCTGGGCCAGTGCCTACAAACAGTGGGTTGGAGTAAGCAGTACAAAAACCACTAGCTCAGGGTTGAAGAACTTCTTTCAGCCCAAGGGCAAAATTCCAGTTTGGAGAAGCTCTAAGGGACCACATTATTCCAGTGGTGGGCAGGACCAAAGGCAAAAGAGGTGGAGCCAAAAATACAAACAATACCAGTATAATTTAGCCTAAAGCTGTTACTGACAGTACCTAAGCCTTAGGAGAGGCATTTCAACCCTGCAGAATGAGGGGGAAATCTGCATAAAAGCTAGGAAACCACCAAACAATTGAGGGGAAAGGGGTGGGGCATCCAAAGGGCTGGATTGGGACCCAAGCAGGGCTGGATTTGACCCCAGGCTTCAGGTCCTGTGCTTGCAGAACATATTTTCCCTCCTCCTGCAACACCCATGTGACCCCAAATCTGCTCTGGAGGGTTGGGGACCCTCCCGAGCAAATTGAGGGAAGCACACCAGGCTGCAGAGAGGAGAGGAGCAAGGGGAAGTCTCATTGCAGGAGAATTCACACATTGTTGGATTTGACCTGTAAAGCCAATATTGGCTAGAACGTACATTGACATTAAGGGCACAATCCTATCCATGTTTAGACAGAAAAAATGCTACAATTCCCAGCATTCCCCCAGCCAGCCATACTGGCTGGATGTTGTGAGTTGTAGGATTTTTTTTTCTGTCTAAACATGCATAGGATTGCACTCTTGCGTTTATCTTTGGCCAAGTGTACATTAACAGTATTCACACTTGCCACAAGGACCAGCTTTCATGTTGCTGTTCCCCAGTGATTCTTTCCAGCTGGCTATGGTAATCTTTGAAGCTGTGGAGATTATATGTGTGTTGGTGTTATTGCATGTAACCCTGCCTGGCATTGGTCCCTATGACGTGACTGCTGAGTTTCAACAGTACTAGAACAGGGTGATAATTTATTTATTTAAAATATTTATATACCACCCTTCATAAAAAATTATTCCACCAACCTAAGAAATAGCTGGCTCACATGTGCATGTTGATGACATGACGACAGTAGCATCCAGAAGCAATTTGCAATGTGTATGATTCATTGCAGATCAACCGCTTGGACGGAATGTTCACATAAACAAAAAACTCACATTTTTTTTATATAATCATTTCACACATCTAGGCTGGGTCTACACATAACAGAATGTATGGTAGAAAGTTGAGGTTCTGGAATGGACTATACCACTTCAGACTAGAGATGGTGGATACCAGTTCAAATGCTTCCCACCTTAAACCAAAACAGAAAAAAACTGTCTTGCAAGTAGAAAACTAGCAAGTCGAGGAAAGACGTTTTAGCACAGCCCTTTGCTGTGTTTTATTTGCAGGGATTTTTTAAAAAATGTAGGAGAGCATTAATAAAAACATTATTTCTCCACCTTAAGTGGTGCAGTCCTGTCTACCACCTCAGCATTCTACCGCTGTATCCTGCTGCATGTGTAAACCGGGTGGCTGCGAGTCATCAAGTCTTACTAAGCAAGCAAAAGGGTGAGAAGTCAAGCAATGTTTCCCGCATACTTAAACTTCCCTAAGAAGATACGCTCAGTGATGCTTTTAAAACTCCAGTCCTACGAACGCTTAACGTGGGGATGTAACTGAACTCCCTGGGACTTCCTTCTTCATAAATATGCCCAGGACTGCTTCTGTCAGCGCCACGTGTGAAAATGGAAGAGAAAGGCAAGGCGCTCTGCACATGCTCAGAGGCGTCCCCACATTTCTAGGGCTGAGACCTAGGTTCTGGGGCAGACCTAGCCCTGGGCACAAATGGAGCGCCGATGCTTTCATCGGACCCTGGAGAATTAAGCCAGACCTGCTCTCGCCCCGCTCGTCGGTTGGCCGCGGCGCCAATGTGCAGCGAAAGGGCGCAATTTGGTGCGTGGGCTCCGGGGCAGCAACGGCGGCTGAATCTAATCCCCCGGGGGGGTGGGGAGGGCTGAAAGGGGAGGGGACGGGGCTGGGCTCCCTTGTTGCCAGGCTGGTATGTGCCAAGAAGGCGAAGGCGCCACCTCTGGCGCTCAATCGGCAGCCGGCCGGCCCGCCTCTCCTGCATTCTCTGTCTCGCTCTTCCCCAGAGAGGCTGGCGGGCTCCCCCCAAGCGCGGCCAGATCGAGCGCAGCCAGGCGATCGCCGCGTCGCCGGCGGCAGCGAGAGAACGCGCAATGCAAACCGCCGGCGGCAGGCAAGCGTGCGGCAGCCTCTGCCCCAACAGGGTGCAAGATCTGGCCGAGAGGCTGGGCAAAAAGCCGGGCAAAGTAGAGAAGAAGGTGCGTTGGCGGAAACCGAGGCTGCGAAGCCGGAGAAACGAGCCACACGCGGTCCGACCTCACAGCCACCCTAGCCGCGTGGGGAAATCTCTCCCGCTGTCCTCCTCCGGCGGGAGACAGCGTCGCCCAGCGGTTAGAGCCAGCGCATCTTTTGGATCAGAACAGAGGGCATTCCCTGAGCAACCGCTAGAAGATGGGAACTAATAGGGGAACGAGTGTTTCTGAGCATGTACAGAGTTCCTTACCTTCTGAATGACCACCTGCAGCCGTCTGATATTAAGGGGAAGAGTTTCTACTGAAACGGGGTTATTTTCAGGAAAACCTGAGCCCCGGCACCTTCCGCTTTAGAAATGAATCCATTTATTTAGAAAGGTTGATAAGCTCTGGCCATAAACATGCCCTTACCCTACAATCCTAAGCATATTTGACTCCGAAGTAAGCAAAGCTTCACGCATGCAAAGGGCTATGCAGCCCGATCCTTGTCTACGTTTACTCAGAAGTAAGACCCAGTGAATTCAATGGGGGCTACTCCCAAGTAAATATGACGAGGAGTGCTGCCTTAGGGTCCTAACGTTTTTGTCTGTAATTGTTCGCCGGCAGGTGCCACGGAAGATCCAACCCAGAAGCAACCCAATAACCATTTATAACGACCCATCTCCGGAGTCTGTAGATGTAGGTGAGTTCGGTTTAAAACTTGCCATTTGCGAGTTGCGGGGTATTTACTTTTTTAAAATAAAAAACAACAACCCCGCACGTTAGCTACCCCTTGATACATTGTAACCATCTTTTTGTTAAGAAATTCTCACGGCCTTCCCCAACCTGGAGCCGTCCAGATGTGTTGGGCCCAAACACCCATAATCCCCAACCAACACGATCACTGAGGATGATGGGTGTTGTAGTCCAACACACCTGGAGGGCGCCAGATTGGAGAAGGCTGACAGATCTCTTCCTTTAAAAGAGACGATTATTAAGATTACTTCTTTAGTAATTTGTATTTGCACAACCCCAGGATTAAAATGATTCCAAAATAATAAATCTGGAATAAAATGGCTTCATTTTAATAGTTTATTACAACAACAAAAATGATCCGCTTTTCACCGACAAGTATAAACCTCTCTTTTGTTGCACATTTCTTCTTCCCTGTCTCCTGTCCAGATAGCAGAACTTCCAATCTTTTTAAATAAATTTCATCCTGCGTTTCCAATGACCTGTCCCTTTTTCCTTATAGCCTTTGCTACCATCGATTGGCAGGACTTAGCCGACTGCACCTCAGTCTTTCAACAGGAAGTTTCTAGAGTTGCTGCAGCCCAGCAGGTAATTGCCTCACATGACACCTTGCCTAGGCTTGGGGCCAAGACAGACCTGACGTTATTCACGCAATTATGCCTGATGAGGATTGGAAAATAGCAGCTGCGACCCTATTTGGATCGGGTTTGGGATAAGAAGGGCTTTAACCCTTTGCCCTGCCACAGTCCCAATCGGGATGCTCTTCCACGAACCCTAACCCTCAACTGCTATTCCTTTGCAAACCATCCAACTCTCGCGCGCATTGCATTCACACAAACAAAGGCAAACCTCCTAGATTGCCCCTGCAGATTGTTATTTAGGAGCAAATACCCCATTCCTGTATTGGTGCATTCACTCGGAACAGGTTCTCTTTAAAGAAAGGTAAGCAGCCTTCAGTTGCCTGTGCACAGAACTGGCGCTAAAATGGGTCTGAGTGTTTGTACTGAGAGCCACTGCTATTGCGAATGTAGAGTAAAATCTTCACAACCATTTGTTCTGATCCTAATCGGAAAGCGGAATCATTTCAGAGTGAGCTGAGGAATCATTTTGGAGTGAGATGAGGCTCTCCTGTGGGTCATTGGAATTTCAGAGAATAGTTTCTAAAACTGGGAGCTGGGGCAAGCCATTGTCCTATATTGCAATTGCTAAGGAGTGGTCAGTAGTACTGAGCCAGTATGTTGTAGCGGTTACAGTGTTGGCCTAGGACTGGGGAGGCTCAGGATCAAATCCCCTCTCAGTCATTGAAGGTTGCTGACAGACCTTGGGCTAATCACTAACTCTCAACCTAACCTACCTCACAGGGTGGTTGTGAAGATAAATGGTCCAGCGGGGGGGGGGGGGATCATGTGTGTTGGCTTGAGTTCCTTGGAAGAAAAGCAATATAAACCTAATAATACATATATACTACATTCAATGAACAGAAGTGAAGATGGACAACATTACTGCTTCCCTTGCTTAACAAAGCTTTTGCAACAACACCTGTTGCACAGGAGACATGTGGATATAACCTTTCTTTGGAATGAAGGAGTGTGTAGATGAGATCACTTCTGCTTGCTATCATTTTATTTACTTGGGCTGCAATCCTATACATAGCTATGGGGAGCAAGCTCCATTAAATTAAGTTGGGTTTAAGAACATAAGAAGAGCCCTGCTGGATCAGACCAAGGACCCATCTAGTCCAGCATTCTGTTCACACAGTGGCCAACCAGCTGTTGACTGGGAATCCACAAGCAGGGCATGAGTGCAACAGCACAATCCCACCCATGTTCCCCAGTTACTAGTGTACATAGGCTTACTGCCTCTGGTACTGGAGGTAGCACATAGCTATCAGGACTAGTAGCCATTGATAGCCTTCTCCTCCAGAAATTTGTCCAACCCCCTTTTAAAGCCATCCAAGTTGGTGGCCATCACTACATCCTGTGTTAGCAAAATCCATAGTTTAACTATGCCCTGTGTGAAGAAGTACTTCCTTTTATCTGTCCCGAATCTCCCACCAATCAGCTTCATAGGATGACCCCAGGTTCTAGTATTTTGAGAGAGGGAGAAAAATGTCTCCCTATCCACATCATGCATCATTTTGTAGACCTCTGTCATGTCTCCTGTTACCCTCCTTTTTTCCCAAGCTTTTTCCCAAGCTGTTGTAACCTCCTCTCATAGGGGAGATGCTCCAGCCCCTTGATCATTTTAGTTGCCCTTTTCTGCATTTTTTCCAGCTCTAGAATGTCTTTTTTTTTTTTTTTTAGGTGTGGTGACCAGAACTGTACACAGTATTCCAAGTGTGGTCGCACCATTGATTTGTATAGGGGCAGTATGATATGGGCAGTTTTATTCTCAGTTCCTTTTCTAATTATGTCTAATGTGGAGTTTGCCTTTTTTTACAGCAGCCGCACACTGGGTTGACATATTCATTGAGCTGTCCACCACAACCCCAAGAGCTCTTTCCTGGCTGGTCACCGCTAGCTCAGATCCCATCAGGCTATACTTGAAGTTGGTATTTTTTGCCCTAATGTGCATCACTTTACACTTGCCTGCATTGAACTGCATTTGCCATTTAGATGCCCATTCTCCCAGTTTGGAGATATCTTTTTGGAGCTCTTCACAGTCCCTTTTTGTTTTAACCATGCTAAATAATTTGGAGTCATCTGCAAACTTGGCCATTTCACTGCTTACTCTCATAGAAGTTTACTTCTGAGTAAACACACACAGGATTGTGCCATTGGACAATTTTTAGTGTGCTGCCCAATCCTATCCATGAGGAGTTTTAAAAATTGAAGGACGGCATATATGTTAATAAATAAATGTTTTCTCAGAAGTAAATCCAGCTGAACTCAATGGGACTGTCTCTCAGGAAAGTATGCACAGGACTGAAGTCTTACTAAGGAATAAATGGGATTTACCCCTTGCCTAGGCTCATAATTCCATGGATCCCAGACTCTATATGGGAAGAAATTGGTTCCTGCATGTTCACATCCACGAAAGCTCAGCAAACTAGTGGATCATTTGAAATGCAGTTCACAAGGCACAGAAGCTGCCTTATTTTCTATCCCTCTGCCTTAAAGGACACAGTTCATAAACTGCCACAATCCTTTGCATGTCTACTTAGAAGTAAGTTCCACTGAGTTTGGTGGGGCCTACTTGCAGGTATGTGTGTGTAGGAAATACATACAGACACACACACACACACACACACACTGCTGCTCTGACCACAGTAGTGAACCTGTTATTAAATGCAAATGCTGCTGGCTTTGGGTTGTATCCTACTTAGTCCTTTAAACTAGCCCTACTTAGAGAGGACCCATTCAAGTGAATGGGACTCAGATTAGTCATGAGCAACTTGTCCCATTCATTTCAGCAGGTCTCTAATTATCCAACGTTAGTCCTACTTAGAGCAGATAGCTTGAAATGAATGGGACTCAGTTACATAGGATTAGCTTACATTCCATTAATTTCAATGGGTCGGCTCTAATTAGGACTAACCTTGGATTCAAGGCAGGTTTCCCCAACCTGGCACCCTCCCAAATGTGTTGGACTACAACCCCCCATCATCCCACCCCATGGATTGTGGCTGGGTTTGATGGGAGTTGTAGTCTAACTCATCTGAAGCGTGCCAGGCTGGAGAAGGCTGCCTTAAGTAGTGCATACTTTTTTTGCTGCCTGCCACGTTTTTGAGGGCCCTTGGGCAGGGCACCTTCAACAGCCCCCCCGCCCCCCAGTGAGTCTCCCTTTTCACTGCCATTATTGCTCCTCCTCCCCTTTCTCATCATTGCTACCACTTGTTTGCTTGGCAGGCAGACAGCCAGGGAGCAAGGAGGCCGTGGCATCTACTGCTCCTCCTTCTCCCCACCACCCTTGTCTGGGCCAGAGCGAGAGGCGGGTGAACAAGGAGCTTGCAATGGTGAAGAGGGGCAGCTCCAGCGGGCTTTTGTCAGTGAACCCCTGCTGGGGAGCGGGCCTCCACCAGATGCCCATCCCTGCCTCCCCTTGAGCGAGCCCTCTAGGCTCTGCCTCCTCTGTGAACCCTCCCAAGCGCCCTGCAAGGGGGCGAGGGGGCGTGGCCAGCAGCTCTTCAGAAAACGATCTAGTTCGGGTTAATGTTTCACCAGGACTATAGGAATGCCCAGCTCGAAGGAATATGATTGGTCCTGGGACTAGCCAATGAGATCGCGCTGAGCTCAGTAAAGGGACGCAGCAGCTGCTGCAAGCGTCTGTGTTGTTAATCTGGGCTGGAGGTGTCTGGGGCTGCGCTCGTCTGTCTATCGCTCGCCTTTCTTTCAATAGCAATGGCTCTTTCAGCCGGCCCTTAGCTGCTGCCGCCGCCGCCACTGGACAGATAAGCGCCTCGTTGCTTTCCCCTTCGCTATGGCAGTGCAAACTTGCCACTTCCACCGCTGTCTAGTTTGGCCGATGGATTTTCAGGTGGGCGTGTGAATGAGTACAAAGAATGCGCGGAAGAGAATCGACTGAACACGAGAGCCGGGAAAGGCTTCTCTTAATCGCCGCGTTTCGTTTGTATGTTTCAGAGCCCCTGCTTGCCACCCGAGCCTGACTTTGATTTCCAGGAGTTTCGTGATGCCGTGGATAACTTCATATCCGGCAAGTGTACTAGGTGTTTAGGTAAAAGCTCATATCGGAGGAAAATGGCTCCCTATTAATGTGCAGCGTGGGCTGTCGCGCTGTTAAAATTGTACAGATTTCAGTTGTTGACAGCCCATTCCTATGCATGCCTACTCAGATGTAAGGCCCATTGTGTTCAGTGGGCTTTACCCCTAGGTGAGTGTGTGTAGGACTGCAGTCTTAATTAGTTGCCACTGCACATACTTACAATACCCTGAAGATGAAAGCAATATCTGTGCTTAGGTAATGCCTAGGCAGCAGATAACCTTTTAGAAGAGGTATCCCTTCCAGTCTGACTGAGGTGTCAATGCCTCTTCTGCGATGACACCTGCCACCTATGTAAGTACCTATATTTTTAAAAGTCAGGTTTTTTTTTAATGTGTTCTGTCCAATTAATATGGGAACTCTTAATTGGTTAAGGGTGCAATCCTGTGCATGTTTAGACAGAAAAAGCCCTACAACTCCCTGCATTCTTCAACTAGCCATGCTGGCTGGGGAATGCTAATAACTGTAGGACTTTTCTGTCTAAATATGCACAGGATTGTGCCCCAAGTGTCTTTTAATCAATTTATCCACTAAATGTTAGTGCCCTGTTTACTCCATGAGTGACTTTTGGTCACTGATCAGACTAAGGGTCAAGGTAGACATCTATAGCTTGGTGCCTACCTGTATGTTTTGTCCTGCAGGGGAAATAGCTGGTTCACGGGGGCAATTTTCATCAGGAAAATGGTGGGAGGAGAGGAGGTGTTTCCTAGTGCTGTGGTCCTAATCAGTTTTGTGCTCCTCCCCCACTCCCATGGCTGCTATTTAACTTAAATTACAGATCTCTCAATGTTGTATCTAGTTCAGGCTGCGATGTTGCTTCCATTTAAAGCTCTTAATCCTCCTATGCACCCTTAAGTTGGAGTAGGCTTCGCTGAATACAATGGAACTAGCTTCTGAGTAAACACGTGTTGAATTGCTCTGTTAAATGTGCGTGATGTCAAATCAACCAGCTCTATAACTTTGATTCTTGTTGGTCTCCCTAGATCCATCCTCTCTAATGCCTCCTCTGCTGGACTGTGCTGATTTTTCTTTCCCTGTGGATGATGGAAGACCCTTCAGCCCTTGCCTTCACCAGCCTGCTCAGGTTGATTCTGTCTTACAGATGAATGGAGAAAACATCTCTTCCACTGAGCAGTACTGGAAAGACTTGGCGGGTCATAACCAGAAAGCACTGGGGGATGCACTTGTGGAAAACAGTCAGGTATGAAAAGCAAATGGATATGCAAAAAAGTCACACTCCATCCAACTGAGTTGCTACTTAGCAGCAAGCTCATGCCATTTTAAGACAAAAGCCTGGATGTAAGCTGAAAGGCACACTGAGACAAAACATGTTAACTAGAAACAAGCTTTATTGGCTTTAGTGACACTTCTATTCAAACAGGAGTCGTAGCTGTTCTCTCTCATGTAAATGGACTTAAATCTGAATGGCTAACTAGGTTCTGGACTGAGCTGTCCACTTATAATTAAAATAGTTTGGATCAGCCTTACACCAAAGCTGGAATCTTACTTGTACTAGTAAGTTCCATTGGGCTGTGTATCCAATGTTAGTCCTACTTAGAGTAAATCTATTGAAATGGATGGAATTTAAGTTAGAGTACATCATACACAACCCAGCGTAGCATACTTTTGAGTAAAAATGTATAGTGTTCTTGTGCTGTGAGAACTATAAGGTAAGGAGCCTTTCAGCAGAACTCAAACTATAATCCCTAAGCAGTTAAAGTAGTGATATACTCTTTGTGTTTGATCCAGCTATTCCTTAAGTTACTCCTGGTAAAATGAATTACAGATCACAGACTTAAGATCTGTTGAACTTAATAGGTTTTGCATGTTTAGGAATAATGTGTAAATCAGGGGTGGGTAACTTGTGGCCCTCCAGATGTTTTGGCCTACGACTCCCATCATCCCTCACCATTGGCTGTACTGGCTAGGGTTGATGGAAGTTGCAGGCAAAAACATCTACAGGGCCACAATTTGCCCACCCCTAGTGTAAACTATCCATTCATCAAGAGGAAAAGGATTTGTGCTTTTTTAAATTGAAGATTTCTGAAAATCACACTTTGCAGGATGTGCTGAGATGGTTGGCCAGATTATCTAAACATTCCATAGTCACATATATAGAAATATGCTTGCAAAGTTTAAATGGATGGGTTGATTATAAGAATGGGATGAATATATGGATAATAACTATACAAGCCAAACTTTGTGCAGATCTGCATAAGATATGATCTTCCAGGCTGAATATAGCATACTAGCTAGGTATGGTGGCTGACCAGGCACTTAATAAACCTTTTGTTCTTGATACCTGTCTGCAAATGCAACAAGTGGATTGCTGAATACTTGGCAGATCAAAAAACATAGCTGGTGACTATACTTGGCTTAGTGGCTGACTTATGCCCAAGCTACCTCCTCCTGTAGGGTTTCAAACTGACCCTGTTCATCTCCCAACAGCTCCAGGTGACATTGACCCAAAAGCAAGAAGAGATTGCTTCCCTGAAGGAAAGAAATATCCAACTGAAGGAACTGGCCAGCCAAGCAAAGCAGCTTGCCTCTGTGCTGGATGTAAGTGCTGAGGGGCTTTCCCAGATATTCTCTTCTGCATCTTCTTGTGGCTGGCAGTTGCAGCCATGGATCTAGAAGTGCTGTTGGAATTGTATGATGGTGATGGAAATTCACTCTCCCCTTGCTCAGAAGCATTTTTTCATGTAGGACACTGAATAAGGTTCAGGGTTTGAGCCTTGCCTGTGTTAGCTTTTTGCATAAGTGACTTGCTCTGATCATAAGATTCCTAGAAAGCAGTGAAAAGTGAAGGCCATAAGAAAAAAAAAATCCAAAGTTCATATTAGTGTAATACCTTTATTAAACCAACTAAAAGGTCACAAAAATGTGCAAGGTTTCGAGATCTCCAGATCTCTCCAAGCAAGATGATGAAGAGATCTGGAGATCTCAAAAGCTTGCACACTTTTTTTTTTTTTGGTGAATGTTTGGTTGACTTAACTTAGAAATCAATGGTTAATCATGGCAGATTAATGCTATTTTTTCCCCCTTCAGGTGTAGGAAGGCTTTTAGCAGCTTATTCCATAGGGGGTGCTGTTGCTTCAGAAAAACAGGGCCAGTGTGTATGCCTTCTCTATGTTTGCATATAAGCTAGACACAAGAGCTAATGACTTACCCTGCTTTTGTTCTTGTTTCTTGGAAGAAGCTGATGCTCCCGCAGTGCAAAGACAGCACAGACTTCTCCCTCGCCAGTGGCCCCAACAAGAGAAGCCTCAAGCAGGTGTCTGTTGCTGAGCAAGAAGGCGATGTAGAAATGAATGAAATCTTGCGGGAAATATCGGAGAAATGCAATGCAGCCTTGCAGTCCATTGATGACAACAGAAGCCCAAAGCGCCCTCGTGGAGAGAATGAAGCAATCCACATGTATGGCGCTTTCTGTGGGTTGCAGACATGCAGCAGCCACAGATCCCTGGACTTGAGTGGCAGTGAACTTGAGGAAGGGGTGTCCTTCAGGACGTCCATCAAAGACCATTGTAATATCCGGACACTGGCCTTCCCTCAAGGCAATGCGTTCACTGTCAGGACAGCTAGTGGAGGCTATAAGTTTAGATGGGTCCCCAGCTGATTAAAGAGGAAAGCAAATCAGCTAACTACACTTGCCTCATCGTCCGGTGACTTCTTGCCAAAGCTACAGTTGTGTTCATGCTTACAGCTGCCTCTGCCAAGGCATTTTTTATGTTGTCTGCTACTGCCAGTTAACTGATGTAAACTATAGCTCCTAATATTTAGTTTTACCCAAAACAGTAGCAGTTCTGTTGGCCATAAGAAACTCCAAAAGCCATACACTGTAATACCTTGAGCAGGCCAACTCAAAGATTACCCCCAAATGCACATTTTTTTGTAATCCCTGAGTTACCTTAATAAAAGGCATTTCACTGTATGGCTTTTAATATTCTGCTGCAATCTAGGCCTTCTGTTAAGGGGTGGGGCAGGGGGAGAAGTCCCTTTTCTCTCTCCTTCTAACACACTCCAAAGTAGAGTTGTAAGAATATTCTTGGTTCTATTCTGTCACTATGCCTAGATGCTTGAATTGCTAAAGTTGGCCATTATGTCAAACTTCTTGTTAAGGTGATTGGATTTCTGATGTGTGGTCCCAAGCCTGAAGTGGAAGCCATGACCTCTTTATACTTCTGTGGCATAACTACTAACTCTTGCTTAATGGCATTTTGATAATTTCCCCACCACTGCGAACCCCACAGGTTTAAGAGGGCATACACAATTTCTTTTAAGTGTCCTAAAGCACTAAACACTTGCAAAGACTCCCTCTGACTGCCCCACTTTCTTCTGCTGCCCTGGATGCTCTGCTCTTCTCCCTCCCTGGCCCTGCTGCGCATGCTTATTTTAAAAACACCTTTTGGCCAGCATACATTGTAAAGTGAAGCACAGTGCTAGAGCAGCTCAGTGTCCTCTTTTAGAGAGGACTCTTCTGTTTGAAGGTATCCTCTTCTTGAAGGGCTGTCCTGTCCCATTTCAGTTTAAAATAACGTACCATCAGCACTGTTGTCCAGTTGATAACTTTTGATGAACAGCAGCTGAACAGGCACAAACAAACTGGTCTCAGTCTTCTACCCTATAATGAGATGTACTATATTTCTAAATGTTTATCTATGTGTATAAATTTGCATATGTAAATATTATGCAAATCACTGTCCTCTTTTGTCCTTTTTTTGGCAATTCATAAGTGGCCATCCTACTGCCTGCTGAAGTTCCAGCTGCCTATTTTCATTTCCCCAGGATGCCTCTGCACCAGAGGCATTTCTGGAGAAACAAAGAGGTCAGGCAGGTGGACACAAGCCAGCATAGCCTTCAGCTTGAGGCATATGCTATGCTTGCTACTGCCCCGTCAGTTGGCATAGTTTGGGAGTCCCCTAGGCAATGGGGCCCCCATACTTCAGCCCCAAAGTCCACACCTAAGAGAGCTACTGAATAGAGGTCACACCCACATAAGTCTGTATAGGATTACAGCCTAAAACTTGATAAGACTTGTAAATACTAGCAAGCGATGAAATAGGGTCGTTTCTGTAAAGTGGAAGGTGGTTGGTGAGTTTGTCTTTCCAGCTCCTGGTGTGCCATAAATGGCTTACATTTCTGTATGTTTTTTGGTGGGCTAGTAACTGGATTCTGGTTTTTTGGTGGGCTAGTAACTGGATTTTGCTGGATTCTCATATAGTACCTGCTAGCCTATTTTATGTTAAAGCAGTTTTCCTTGCATTATAGAAACATTGAAGTATATGACCCTTTCACCTTCAAAATGCGTTTTGAAGGAACCCAACATTCTATCTAAATAGGGAAAGGAACTTTCCGAAGGAGTCAGCTCTGTTTAGAGAGGGTGAGGCTACAATACTGCTATTGCTTTAAGGTGGGTATGGATAAAGATAAGGGGAGACTATCCTCAGGGAGATCTTCTGTGAAGTATCATTATAAAAGGACTTTTCTGGTGATTAGTGGTAGGAGTTTGAGATTACCAGTTTTCTCAGCAACAGAGGAGGGGATCCATGGCAGTCTTACTTTCAAGTGAGGGTGCAATCCTATGCATGTAGGACTTTTTCCTGTCTAAACTCCCAGCATTCCCCAGCCAGCTGTGTTGGCTAGGGAATGCTGGACATTGTAGGACTTTTTGCTCTGCACTCATTGTCCTTGTTTAACTGTAAGCACTGGTTTTTGTCAGTAATCTGAGCAAAAATTATAATTTATTTGGTGACCCTCTATACTTCACTGGAATTTGAATGATAAAAACGGTTTCAAGGAGTCTGAATGGGTTTATGATTCCAATTGCTGCTTTCTGGCCTCCACCCTGGGCCATAAAGCTCATGTGCAACCATGCACATCTAAAACTGCCTTATTCAGAGTCATCTACTGTTTACTAGGACTGGAAGCAGCTCTCAGGTTCAGGGTCCCCCCCCCCCCCAGTTCTGCTACCAGAAGTTCTTTTAAAGTGAAGATACCAGAAATCTAGGACCTTCTGCTGGTGCTCTTCCACTGAATTATGTGGAGGGGCTTGATATTGTATGTATGATTTTTGTTAGATGCTCACAATACAGTCGTGCAACAAGTGTGGGGTGCTTTTTTTTTTTTTTGGCTGATGGTAGAATGAAGACAACAATGAAATTAATACTGTAGGTGACCTTAAACACTGAAGACCAAGACTTTTTCAATGATCTTGCTATATTTGATGTAAAACACTGTGAACATTGAAAGCACTTTAAAATAAAAGACCCATGATAGCAATGTGAAGTGTGATCCCCCCTCCCCATTGAAATACTTTTGAATAGAGCCTGTCCCACTTATGCAGAATTTTATTTTGAAAATCTATATGCTACTTTTTTTCTCCATGCAGTGTGCAATATGGTGTATGGGTATAGATTTAAACATATGATGTATAATGCTGGTGTGAGGACAGGGGTTGAGGTGAACCTTGGCTTCAGCCAGAGGGAAAAGGGAATTATTCCTATTGCTCACTACTCTGACCAATGAGAGCCACAGAACTTTCCCCCTCAGCCTCCCTCTTCGTTTACCTTTTTATTTATGGCTCTTTAGCCACACACATACTTCCTGTCTCTCTTGACATGTTTTGTGAACAGGCCTGTATTGGACCTCTATTGTGAAAGGCCTCTGCTGGGCAAAATAGAACTGGCCAATGGGGGAAGCAGATGTCCCACCTGTGGTATTTCCTAGTTCTATGGGTTTGGTGGAGACTGTTGTAGTGGAGCCAGGGCCTCTTGCAGATGCACCACTGGCACTTTTAAAAATTATTATTAGCAGGGATGCTGATGTCCTCTGCCACCCCTCAGAATTCCTTGTTCCACCTGAGCTTAGCTGTAATCTCCAGAGTAGCTAGTGGGGAAACGAATTTTCTCAGCAACAATATATAGCTGTGAGCTAATCCTGTCATGATGCAAAGTATTTTGGGGTGGCCTGGTCTTGACTGGTCAATTAAGACCCATTAGCTTTACAAAAGACCTGCTCCTGGTAGAGATGAAAACAGCTAGGACTGCTTTGTTGATATGGATGAACACAGCTGCCTGCATGGGGGGGGGGGGGCAGGGGAGGGAGACTCTCGAGGGACATGGCTTTGGGGACTGTCATGAGCACCTGCACTTTAAAATTTACTATTACACCAATGGTGGAGACACACACACCACTGTGTGAGATAACCTTCCAACTTGCTTGCCCTAATACCAAGAAACAGCAGGAGTTAGGGTAAGTCTGAGAATCTTCTTGAACAATTGATACCAACCAAAACAATTTAGCAGCTTGCGCTTGCTGTGTGGACGGATGAACAATTCTAGCTGGATCATGGAGAAAACCACACCAACCCAAGGGGCGCTGTGATTATAAGCCACAGAATTCACTGGCATAAAATGTGATAATCGCTAGGCTAGCTGGCTTTATAAATTTGTACATGCAGGGTAGATTCATAGAGGGCAAGTCTATCAATGATTATTAATAATGATAGGTGAGAATGGGACCTCCATGTTCTGAAGCAGTAGATCTCTGGGTAGTGGGTGCTGTGGACAAATGGCAGGGGGTTGACTGCTTGTTAACTTCCCAAAAGCACATGGCTGCCCTCTGTAGAATATGGAGTGCTGGATCAGATGGACAACTAATCTAATCCTGCACGGCAACTCTTGTGTTATATGTTACATTGTTGGGGCCCACTGGGTGCATCTACCTCTACCCTTGGACAGTGTTATATAAATGCTAATTTCCATATAGTATGAAACTGCCCTCTGCATGTTTCATACTTGTTGTTGTTCAGTCGTTCAGTCGTGTCCGACTCTTCGTGACCCCATGGACCATAGCACGCCAGGCCTTCCTGTCCTGCGCACTCTCCCGGAGTGTGCTCAGGTTCATATTCATTGCATCGGTGATGCTATCTAGCCATCTCATCCTCTTCCGTCCCCTTCTCCTTTTGCCTTCAGTCTTTCCCAGCATCAGGGTCTTTTCCAGAGAGTTTTCTCTTCGCATTAGGTGGCCAAAATATTTGAGCTTCAGCTTCAGTATCTGTCCTTCCAATGTTTCATACTTACTCAGTTTCTTATTTGTAAAATGGAAATGATAAAACTCTAAAAAGCTTCAAAAATATAAGTGTTGACAAATGATAAGAATACTCCAAGCAGATTCATTAGGATCAGATTGTAGGGTGGCTTGTGGTCATACTCTCCAAAAATCTCACTGGGAAGACCCGTTGGATAGATTTTTGTTCAGGACCTCAGTGCCAATTTTAGGCTCGGGACCCCCTCCCAAACCGGATTGGGCTGAGAATTTGACAACCAAATCCTATGGATGTTTATGGGATGTAAGTCCCACTCAGTTCAGTGTGGCTTACTCCCAAGTAAGTGTACATAGGCTTGCAGCCTGGGAGTGTCTTGTATGTTATATGGCAATCATGTTGGTTGCAGTTCCACTGGTGTTGCACCAGATGGTTCCTGCAGAACACATGTAAAGGACAAATGCATGTTCATAAATAGGCAGGGGGCACACACTGTGGAACCAGCTGGTGTGTCACAAGGATTGGTACTGTTGAGCATGTGCTGAGGCCCATGCATCAGTAGGGACACTCCTCCACTGGGAAACTGAGGCCTGCTCCTGCTCCTGCTGCTGCTCCTTGCTCTTGCTGCCCATTCAAATGAGTGTGTGAGCAAGGAGAGGAGCAAAGAGAAGGAATAATCTTCACATGCCTTGTACTCTCCGTCTGGGAAGTGGTGCAGATTAAGACCCAGTGGAGACTGGTGGCTCTGATTTTGGTGGAGCTGTGATTCCATTCTGGGTTTCAGTCAGAACCAGCCAGAACTCTAAATGATCTGTCCAAGATGCTCAACCCATTTTGGGGATAGGGTTCAGCACCTTGGATACCTCAGGGTTCTGGCTGGCTCTGACTAAAACCCAGAATGGAATCACAGCCCCACCAAAATCAGAGCCACCAGCCTCCACTTTTAAGACCAGAGACAAATAAACAGACAATGGTGGAAAGATGGGCACAAGCAGAGAGGGAAGCCCACTCTGAACATCTGACCCAATCTCTCCCCACCCAAAGCTGGAACTGCCATTAGGAACAGCGGCCAACCAAGGTTCCCTGCATCCATGTTCATAATGCATACATAATGCATACATACTTGATAGCGCTCTTCAAGTACTTGAAAGGTTGTCACAGAGAGGAAGGCCAGGATCTCTTCTTGATCATCCCAGAGTGCAGGACACAGAATAATGGGCTCAAGTTACAGGAAGCCAGATTCCGGCTGAACATCAGGAAAAACATATGACAATGGAACCAATTACCTAGGGAGGTAGTGGGCTCTCCCACTCTGGAGACATTCAAGATGAGGCTGGACAGCCATCTGTTGGAGATGCTCTGACTTGGATTCCTGCATTGAGCAGGGGGCTGGACTGATGGTCTTGTAGGCCCCTTCCAACCCTACTATTCCATGATTCTATGATAATGTATTTCACTTAAAGTGTGCATATGCTGAAAGCAGTGTGTAGCTGTGGCAAACCTGTTCACCATGTGAAGTCTGAAATGGCTCACTGACTTGACCTACTTTGCTTAAAGTAGCTGGAATTATTCTCTCTGCAGGCACCCTTTTCCATGGTGAACCTATTGTCTTTTTGGACCTGCTTTTTTTGGAGGTTGGGAGAGGGTAGACTGTATATTGCCTGTGTTTGCTTCCAACTCTGATCTATGAGAAAACAACCAAATTTGGAATCTACAACCACAAAAATGGCCAGAAGATGGTATATATTTTTGTGAACTACCCAGAGAGCTTCAGCTATTGGGCTATAGAAATGAAACAACAATAATAGTTAATAATAAATAATATACAGTGCCTTTAACACTATGTGGTTTGAGTGCAGTATTCCGCGTGGTGTTCTGCTACCCTAACAAGAGCAATTGTTGGCTTTGGCTCTTTTCCTTGAGTGGATCGAAAGTAACTGGCATCTTACTGACTTTCTCTATTTCCTTAGAAGTTTTTAAATGAAAGAACAAAGCACATGTTTCCAACCTCAGAGAAACAGCAAACCATTTTGAGATGATTCTATATGACGGCAGAAGCCCCTTTCATCTGTTCTAAACATTGACTTACTCCTGATCATTTTCTGCTGTTTACATTTTGCACTGCATGCTCTTAACAGACAGCTGAAGTTGGCAGGGTCCAGAAGTGTAGGAGGTTGCTGCGCAGTGTAGGTGGTACCAGAAACAGCCATCAGGTACTCCTTGCACCAAACACCTGTTCAAACTCTCTTAGCTAATGCCTTCTTATTTTCAATATTGACTTCACACTCTTAAACAAAACCTTTGGGGAAATCAGGATTTGTAATTGCCCTCAAGCTTATTCACACAGTTGGATCTATTTAAGGAAATGATAGGCATTAACCCTGGATGGAAGACCTGTCATGAAATTAGAAATATTTCGCCTTTAATCATGAGCTCTCCAAATTTAACATGTGGCACTCTTTGACCTGGCTTCTTCTTCTCTTGCCACTCTGCTCACATTGCTGTCACTTAGATACTTACCTCCTCCACCTTCGTTGCCAAATCTAGAAGCTTCCAGGATAGACATTGAAAGCACCGGCAACATTTTTAAGACCAATTGTGGACACACAGGACTTATTAAAGAGGAAGTCAGGATGCGTAGAGGAGAAGATGAGGCCATGACAGTACAGGAAAGGCTTTGTGGGAGAAGCAAGTTTCAAGGAAGGAATTAAAAGAGCAAAAGGAGATGGCTTGAAGAATGTCAGTATGATGACCCTCAACTCTATTTCTCCTTCCAATGTCAACAAATTCTGCTTGATTATGACTTACCCTCCCTGCAGCCACACTTTTCCTTGTTCTCAGGCCCAAATCCAGTTGGGGAAGATGAGGTGCCTGGGACCAGCAAAGATGACATACTGCCCGGTCCTGTCTTGCCTTATGAAACATCTGAGCCTTACTGTATTGCTAGAGGAATCCTCCTGTGAGTTGACCCATGGCTATTTGTTGATTATAAGCAAGCATCATTTATGACACTGTTAAGGTACCAACCTTAGCTTCCAGTTTCCTGGTTTTGTGGAGCTTGAGCCAACATGACAAAACGTTAAGACAGGTCTTAAACCAGCAGGTATGTGTGTTTTTTTTAAACTGAATTTCCCTGGTTTTTCAGTGTTCTAGAAACCCATCCCACCAAACTAAAAAACAAAACACAAATGACTCAGTGTACAAATGAATAGATGTGTCCCTGTAGGTTCAGAAAGGCTTACTTCTGAGTAAGCCTGAACAGGATTCCAGCATAGCTTTTCTTTTTCCTCCCTCTTCATAAGTGATCTATTTGTCAGGCAGAATGACTCCCTCAGCCCTCAAAATTACCTCACTTGTCTCAGTTGACAGATTCCTGCTAACCCCCCCCCCCCCATCAGAATGTTGACAGGAGAACAGCACTAGACATCTTGGCATTATGGGACGTATCAGGACTCTAAAATCCCATGAAGAGTTTCCACAGATAGAGGAAGCTCTCATTTGTGGACAATTGCCCTCCACATGTAGAGGGCAATGACAACAATGGGGGAGGGGAATGGAGATAGTGGACTCATTCCCACTCCCACTCCTTGCATGTAGAGCTTAGACATAAAGCAGAACACTGACTAGGGCTACATTCTCACAACCAACTTCATGAGCGCACTTAGAGTATGAACACCTGTTCAGTATAATGTGTGAGACACAATCCCCTACTGTGACCCACAGTCCTTGCACATAGAAAAGAACCACGGTGAGGCTGTGGTGCGTGCGGCCATTATTTTGAATATGTAACCCCAGCTCAGGGGTTGACATGTCATGTGAACTCAGTGAGCATGGGTTATGCAAGGGTTGTTTAACCCAGATTGGGACCACAGCGGGGGAGGGGGGATGGGGACCACCCCCAATGCTAGGATCCTAATCTGTGTAGTAATGTGTAGCCTGATCTTGTGAGGTCACATTCGATATCAAAAGGAATAGGCATTTCACACAGAATGCCTATGAAAACACTGAAGTACTGTCAGCATTCTAGCTTCAGAATGAAACCGAACATGTACAGCATAACTTTGCCAGCAGTTGCTATTATTGGCTTTAATGGGGCAGAAAAACTGTTATAACTTTTGAACTCACAATGTCACCAAACCAGTCAAATGCACATTTTGTCAACAGTCATTAATAAAGTAAATCAGTAGTTTTCACCAAAATTGGAAAGAAATATATGATACGCCATGCCACAGACTGGAGTAAAAAGGGGCCACTGTGTCAATTGCTGTACCCAGGGCAATTCTTATCGGATCAGTGTGAAATGGTGCACAATTGTAGACCTCATCAGGTAGATCATGGATACCAAGTTTCAAGTTATAAGCACAACTGGTGTCATTTTTATAAGCAGTAGAATTTGGGGAGCATAATGGTGGAACCTTTTTTCAATGACTCGCCTTAACTGAAGGTGCACTCCTTTGCCCCTTTAATATATACACATATACATATACATAGGATCCCTACATAGTGTTTTACTGCTGTGTTAACATGGGGGTAAATGCAAAGCACAAAAGCACCATCAAAGTGACTAACGGTAATATTAGCTTTAAGCCCTGAAGTACTTTGCTGTCTTCTGCAATGATTGAGTAGAACACCATTTAAACTTCTTCATATAACACACACACAATCCCTTTTAAGTTGGAAATCTATCACACAGCAGGTGGGTTCTCGAAATCAGGACCAGCAGCGGAGTATTTATTTTACCCTAAATATTTGCTAATTAAGTAGACCTTTTGCTTCAGAGGTGGACCTAAAGTTCTTTGAAAATGCAGCGTTTTACATCATCTCATTCTGGGGTTCTGGGCCTCAGCCAAAGTAAACCCCAGCAGCAGGAACAGTGGAGGTGAGGAAGAAGGTATTTATATTTCTTTAAAAAACCAAAAACCTTTAAACATTTTTGGGCTGGGCAAGCCAGCCACATGGTTCTCACATAGAGATATGAGCCTGATAATGTTTAGCACCTTGGCTGTTCCATTGATTTCAATGGGAGAGTTAAGCATGTGCTGAAATCTCTTCCAGGGGGATACATGCAATGTTAAAATACTTTATTTTGGCTGAAATTTCCCTCTGTTTTTGCAGACATCTAAAACTGGTGGGTTATTATTATTATTATTATTATTATTATTATTATTATTACTTGAATCAAGGAGTGTGATCCTAAACGTAACTTATTAGGACATTACAGTGCAATCCTATGCATATTTACTCAACTTACTTCCAGGTAAGTTGGCCCTACCTGGTGTCCCTCAGGGTTCCATCTTGTCCCCTATGCTATTCAACATCTATATGAAACCACTGGGGAAGGTCATCCACAGTTTCGAGGTTCAGTGTCACAAAAATGTGGATGACACCCATCTCTTTCCATCTTATTCCAGAGAGACTTTTGATGTCCTGACTTGGTACTTGGAGGTAGTAATGTATTGGAGGTGGCAGGGGCGGCCCTAGATTAGCTGCCAGCAACTGGTGCCCTAGGTTAACCATGCAATTGGTGCCCCCATCCCCAAACCCCAAGGGCAGATCTAGGCTGAGGTTTTTGGTAAACTGGGAAAAATTGCCCCTATTTTCCATTTAATGAAGAGGCAATCCCCCCCCCCCATCTTTGGAAGCAGAAATATGATCATTCATAATAAAAGGCACCCAAAATGTAAAAAACAACAACAACAAAATAACAACTAAGCACTGTATCAGCACAGAGAGTTTGATAAAAACAGCAAAGGAGATGAGCATAGCTATCTGCTCTGCAAAGGAACAGAAGTCCCATCCACAATGCCCAAGGGAGATCCCTGGAAGAAGAGTCCTGGTTGCATCCTCAGGGTGACATGGCCAACAAGGCACCATCAGCCCCGAGACCCAGTCCCCCAAGGGCAAAGGAAACAGCTGTACTCAGGGGAGTCTCTTGCTCCCTGCCTCCAACCAGGAGCAGCAGCAGAACAGGAAAATAACCCACATTGCCTGAGGGAGGACCGTATCCCACAGGTGGGCTGGCAGCCTGATTTAGCCCCACTATCCCCAGCTGGTCCCTCACTCACCTCCACAGCCTCGGGCATATTCCCTCTCCATGTGCTCGGGAATTGAAATAATGACATCTTTGTTATTTTGTTTGTATTTTTTAAAAAATTGTTTTATTCTCCTCAAATTTGGCACCCCACTTAACTTGGGGTTAGCATGGATAGCCTAGCTACAATTGTCCATGCTCTAATAACTTGTCGTCTGGATTACTGCAATGCATTATACGTGGGGCTGCCTTTGAAAACAGTCTAGAAACTTCAGCTAGTCCAAAATAGGGCAGCAATATTGTTAACAGGGACTGGCCAACAAGCTCATATTACACCAGAACTTTTCCAGCTGCACTGGCTAACAGTCCATTTCCGGGCCCAATTCAAAGTGCTGGTATTAACATTCAAAGCCCTTAACGGCTTGGGGCCAGGTTATCTGAAGGATCGCCTCCTCCCATATGTGCCTGTCTGGACCTTAAGATCATCCTCAGCGGTTCTTCTCCGTGAGCCCCCGCCAAAGGAAGTGAGGTGGGTGGCTACTAGGAAGAGGGCCTTTTCTGCTGTGGCACCCCGGCTGTAGAATGAGCTCCCTAGTGAGGTTCACCTGGCACCTATGTTGTATTTCTTCCAGTGCCAGATGAAGACCTTTTTATTGTCCCAGGCATTTTAGCTTTCTAGTCTTTTAGCTTTGGTGTTTTAAATCTGTATTTTAAATCTCTGCGTTGCTGCTGGGTTTTATTCTGGTTTTGTTCTGGTTGTATTGTTATATTTTGGCTTTAATGCTTTTATATTTTATATTGTTTTATCCTGAAATTTTTGTTTTTAATTTTTGTGAACCGCCCGGAGAGTGTCGGATATTGGGCAGTATAAAATGAAATAAAATAAATAAACCTTTCCTCCTAGCGGAGTTGGTCCAGCCCCTTGATCATTTTACTTGCCCTTTTCTGCACTCCATTTCAAAACACAGGCTCATAGTTTGGGGGTTCTTCTTGACTCAGCCTTGACCCTGGACACCCAAGTCCCACCTGTGGCCAGGAGTGCTTCTCCTCAGTTGAGACTGGCGCAGCGCTGGCCCTTCTATGAGGCAGGATGAATCCCTTGCCTCTCTCCTGTTGTGGTAAAAGCGGCTGGCAGAGCTCTCTGGAGTGCCACCCACTTGATGCCTTGGTTTGAGGACTCCTCAGAGTGTGGCACTGGGAAGCCCTGCCAGTTGCTCAGAAGAGGGAGTGGTCAGCACGGCCCTCGAGAGAGCCCAGCCGAAATGCCTTGCTATGAGAGGTCCCTCCTGAAAGTGAGGCATTGGTGAGGAGGTGGGACCGGCGATGGCCTGTGCTGCGGGTGGTGGTGACTGCCACTGCCATCAACACTGTCATCACCACTGCCATCACTGTCATTGTGGCTGGGGTGGAGTGAAGAGAAGAGAGGGCAGCAGTGGTGGTGGGGAGGACAAGGGGGATGAGCAAGCAAGCGGGCAAGTGTCTTTATCGGGGCCAGGATGGGGAGATGAGAGGGCTGCAGAGCAACCTCCCATCACAGGCGGTGGGACGTGTTGCGCCTGCCCTGGAATGGTGCACCAACTACAACTATCCCTGCAGAATACAGATCTAGCCAAGGTGACACATCCTTTAGTACTTCACAGCTGGATTACTGCAATGGTGTCTTCAAAGAGTACTCGGAAAATATAGCTGGACCAGAATACAGAGGCCAAGTTGTTAACAAGGACAGCATATAGGGAAAGTATACTCCTTTTTTTTTAAATAGCTGACTGGCTTCCTGATTGATTCTGGGCACAACTCAAAGTGTTGGTGATGACTTTTAAAGCTCTGAATGGGTTGGTACGGAGACATTTGAAGACTGGTCTGCTTCCCAATGAGTCCACCCACCTCTTGAGCTCACATCTGGTGGCCCTCCTGTATGTCCCAACATCCCTAAGAATATGTTCAGCTGGGACAACCATGAGGGCCTTTTCAGTGGCTGGGCCTGGGTTCTGGAATTCCCTTCCGGGGGAGCCCATCTTGCCTCCTCTCTAATGGCCTTCTGAATTGTTAAAAAGTTAAAACCTTACTTTTTAGGAAAGCAT
The DNA here is from genome assembly GCF_057233095.1 of Heloderma suspectum. Lineage (NCBI taxonomy): Eukaryota > Metazoa > Chordata > Lepidosauria > Squamata > Helodermatidae > Heloderma > Heloderma suspectum. Next base: position 36,902,266 of record NC_139459.1, on the reverse strand, counting down.
TTGGGTCATTGAAATACGGCCTTGCCAAATGTGCTTTTTCACTATTCATAACTTTAAATTTCACTGTTGTATGCTGTTTTTTTCTGCAGCTATTTGTGCATTTTGTTGTTGTATTCTAATGGTTGTTTTTAATTGTTCTTAGTCGCCTTGAGCTCTCCAGAGGAAAGGTGGGGTATAAATGGTTTAAATACATAAAAAAATATTGTTACGCTCCTGAACCCTAGTCCTGATTGGGGAGAATCAGAAAATAGTCATAGAATCATAGAATAGTAGGATTAGAAGAGGCCTATAAGACCATCGAGTCCAACCCCTTGCTCAATGCAGGAAGTCAAAGTATCCCTGACAGATGGCTGTCCAGCTTCATCTTGAATGCCTCCAGTGTGGGAGAGCCCACCACCTCCCTAGGTAATTGGTTCCATTGTCATGTTACTCTTAACAGTCAGGAAGTTTTTCCTTATGTTCAACCGGAATCTGGCTGCCTGAAACTTGAGCCCGTTATTCCGCGTCCTGCACTTTGGGATGATCGAGAAGAGATCCTGGCCTTCCTCTCTGTGACAACCTTTCAAGTACTTGAACAGCACTATCCTATCTCCCCTCAGTCTTCTCTTCTCAAGGCTAAACATGCCCAGTTCTTTCAGTCTGTCCTCATAGGGCTTTGTTTCCAGTCTCCTGATCATCTTCGTTGCTCTCCTCTGAACCCTCTCCAGTTTGTCTGCATCCTTCTTAAAGTGTGGTGCCCAGAACTGGACACAGTACTCCAGATGAGGCCTAACCAGTGCTGAGTAGAGGGGAACTAGTACTTCACATGATTTGGAAGCTATGCTTCTATGAATGCAGCCCAAAGGGCATTTGCCCTTTTTGCAGCCACATCAGATTGTTGGCTCATATTCAGCTTGTGATCTACAACAATTCCAAGATCCTTCTCATTTGTAGTATTGTTGAGCCAAGTATCACCCAACTTGTAACTGTGTATTTGGTTTCTTTTTCCTAGGTGCAGAACTTGTCATTTATCCTTATTAAATGTCATTCTGTTGTTTTCTGACCAGCACTCCAGTCTATCAAGATCCCTTTGAATTTTGTTTCTGTCTTCCAGGGTATTAGCTATCCTGCCCAATTTTGTGTCATCTGCAGGGGCTTCAGTGCTTATGCAGACTTCAGTTTCTTGGGAGGAGGGCACTGTTTCTTTTATAAAGGTTTATTTACACTGTGTTGAGGATGAAGGCCTACACCAACAGACCTCCAAGCAAACCTTGCTTCCTGTCCTCTTTGTTGTTGTTGTTCAGTTATTAAGTCGTGTCCGACTCTTCGTGACCCCATGGACCATAGCACACCAGGCCTTCCTGTCCTCTGCTCTCTCCCGGAGCATGCTCAAGTTCATATTCATTGCATCGGTGATGCTATCTAGCCATCTCATCCTCTGCCGTCCCCTTCTCCTTTTGCCTTCAATCTTTCCCAGCATCAGGGTCTTTTCCAGGGAGTTTTCTCTTCGCATTAGGTGGCCAAAATATTTGAGCTTCAGTTTCAGTATCTGTCCTTCCAATGAGCAGTCAGGGTTAATTTCCTTTAGGATGGACTGATTTGACCTCCTTGCAGTCCAGGGGACTCGTAAGAGTCTTCTCCAGCACCACAGTTCGAAAGCATCAATTCTTCGGTGCTCAGCCTTCCTTATAGTCCAGGTCTCACAGCCATACATCACTACTGGGAAAACCATAGCTTTGATTAGACAGACCTTTGTTGGCAAGGTGATGTCTCTGCTTCTTACTATGCTGTCTAGGTTTGCCATAGCTTTCCTCCCAAGCAGCAAGCGTCTTTTAATTTCATTGCTACAGTCACCGTCTGCGGTGATCTTGGAGCCCAAGAAAATAAAATCTGTCACTGCTTCCATTTCTTCCCCTTCTATATGCCAGGAAGTGATGGGGCCAGATGCCATGATCTTCGTTTTTTTAAAGTTGAGTTTCAAACCAGCTTTTGCACTCTCCACTTTCACCCTCAACAAGAGGCTCTTTAGATCCTCTTCGCTTTCTGCCATTAGGGTGGTATCGTCTGCGTACCTGAGGTTGTTGATAATTCTCCCGGCAATCTTAATTCTAACCTGTGATTCATCCAACCCAGCGTTTCTCGTGATGTACTCTGCATATAAGTTAAATAAGCAGGGTGACAATATGCAGCCTTGTCGTACTCCTTTCCCAATTTTGAACCACTCGGTTGTTCCATGTCTGGTTCTTACTGTTGCTTCTTGACCCTCGTACAGGTTTCTCAGGAGACAGGTAAGGTGGTCTGGTACCCCCATCTCTTTCAGAATTTGCCACAGTTTGTTGTGATCCACACAATCAAAGGCTTTAGTGTAGTCAATGAAGCAGAAATAGACGTTTTTCTGGAATTCTCTTGCTTTCTTCATGATCCAGCAAATGTTGGCGATTTGATCTCTAGTTCCTCTGCCTCTTCGGAACCCAGCTTGTACTTCCGGTAGTTCTCGGTTCGCATACTGCTGAAGCCTAGCTTGTAGGATTTTGAGCATCACCTTGCTGGCATGTGAAATGAGCGCAATTGTGCGGTACTTTGAACACTCTTTGGCGTTGCCCTTCTTTGGAACTGGAATGTAAACTGACCTTTTCCAGTCTTGTGGCCACTGTTGAGTGTTCCAGATTTGTTGGCATATTGAGTGCAGCACTTTCACAGCATCATCTTTTAGGATTTTAAATAGCTCAGCTGGAATACTGTCATCTCCGCTTGCTTTGTTGTTAGTAATGCTTCCTAAGGCCCACTTGACTTCACTCTCAAGGATGTCCAGCTCAAGTTCAGTGGCTGCACTATCATGGCTATCAGGGACATTCAGATCTTTCCTGTATAGTTCTTCTGTGTATTCTTACCACCTCTTCTTAATCTCATCTGCTTCTGTTAGGTCCCTGCCTTCTTTGTCCTTTATCATGCCCGTCTTTGCACAAAACGTTCGCTTGAGATCTCCGATTTTCTTGAAAAGGTCTCTAGTCTTTCCCATTCTGTTGTTTTCCTTGATTTCTTTGCATTGTTAATTTAAGAAGGCCTTCTTGTCTCTCCTTGCTATTCTCTGGAACTGTGCATTTAGTTGGATATATCTTCCCCTTTCTCCCTTGCTTTTCGCTTCCCTTCTTTCCTCAGCTACTTGTAAAGCCTCATCAGACAGCTACTTGGCTTTCTTGCATTTCTTTTTCTTTGGGATGGATTTCGTTGCTGCCTCCTGAACAATGTTACGGACCTCCGTCCATAGTTCCTCAGGCACTCTGTCTATCAGGTCTAATCCCTTAAATCTCTTCCTCACCTCCACTGTATATTCATCAGGGATATGATTTAGGTCATACCTGAATGGTTTAGTGGTTTTCCCTACGTTCTTCAATTTAAGCTGAAATTTTGCAAGAAGCAGCTCATGATCCGAGCCACAGTCAGCTCCAGGTCTTGTTTTTACTAACTGTATAGAGCTTCTCCATCTTTGGCTGCAAAGGACATAATCAATCTGATTTCGATATTGACCATCTGGTGATCTCTATGTGTAGAGTCACCTCTTGTGCTGTTGGAAAAGAGTGTATGTTATGATTAGCGTGTTCTCTTGGCAAAACTCTATTAGCCTTTGTCCTGCTTCATTTTGTACACTAAGGACATGCTTGCCTGTTATCCTGGTGATTTCTTGACTTCCTACTTTGGCATTCCAATCCCCTATGATGAAAAGGACATCTTTTTTTGGTGTTAGTTCTAGAAGGTGTTGTAGGTCTTCATAGAACCGATCAACCTCAGCTTCTTCGGCCTCAGTGGTTGGGGCATAGACTTGAATTACTGTGATGTTGAATGGTTTGCCTTGGATTCGTACTGAGATCATTCTATCATTTTTGAGATTGTACCCCAGTACTGCTTTTCCCACCCCTTCATTGACTATGAGTGCTACTCCATTTCTTCTAAGGGATTCTTGCCCACAGTAGTAGATATAATGGTCACCTGAATTAAATTTGCCCATGCCTGTCCATTTGAGTTTGCTGATTCCCAAGAAGTTGATGTTCAATCTTGCCATCTCATGTTTGACCACCTCCAGCTTACCTTGATTCATTGATCTGACATTCCAGGTTCCTAAACAATATTGTTCTTTACAGCATCGGATTTTCTTTTCACCACCAGACACATCCACAGCTGAGCGTCCTTTCGGCTTTGGCCCAGCCGCTTCACTCTTTCTGGTGCTACTTGGAAATACCTTCTGCTCTTCCCTAGTAGTATATTGGACACCTTCCGACCTGAGGGGCTCATCTTCCGGCGTCATCTCTTTTAGCCTTGTGATACATTCCATGGGGTTTTCTTGGCAAGAATACTGGAGTGGGTTGCCATTTCCTTCTCCAGTGGACCACATTTTGTCAGAACTCTCCGCCATGACCTGTCGGTTTTGGGTGGCCCTGCACAGCATAGCTTATGGCTTCACTAAGTTATGCAAGCCCCTTCGCCACAACAAGGCAGTGATCCATGAAGAGGTCCTCTCCTCTACCCAGTGATATTCCTCTGCAAGAAAAAAGCTGCTCTCTTTTTGTCTTAGATTCACCTTTCCCCTAGATCCATTTCGTCCTATTCCCTCAGGCCTTGTAGAACAAAGGTTACCAATTGAAGATAACCTTCGGGTAACTTTCCCAAAAGACTGCATTGGGAGAACTCCTCAGTCTCTTTGTACTCAGCAGTACTGAATGGTAACAAACCTCTGGAGGCAACACAGACTGACCCCAAACACATAACAATATGTATAGCAGGGGTGTTGAACCTCACGCCTGTGGGCTAAATCTGGCCCAGTAGGGGTCCCAATGCAGCTCTCTGACATTCCCCAGATGGCTAAGCCCCCTTCCCTTGGCCCCACTACACCACACCTCACTGCACTCCTGAGGCTTAGGTACTGGCAGGAAGAGCTTTAAGCTAAAATATGCTTAGGGAGTAATCCTATGGCTGCTAGTCAGCGGCTAGATGGCCATAGGATATCTGGTTTTCTGGGAACCAACTTCAAAGCCCACGCTCTGAGGTCGGTTCCTGGAGAACCAACCTTCCCCGCCACTTCCACGTTGCCTGTGAGGCAGTGTAGAACAGCCTTGTGCTCCGCGCTTGCAAGAGGAGCATGGAGCAGCCAAAACAGGGCATTCCAGGGGGCGTTCTGGGGCGGGGAGGGTGGAAATGCTGGTACGACACATCCTATGTGTCGTCTGGCAGCCTCCTTCCCCGCTCCGCCCTCCTGCAGCTAGACAGCTGAAATCGGCTGTCTAGCCGCAAATGCAGGGCAGGAGGAGCGCGGAGGGAACGATCCCCTCCTGTGCTTCTCCTGCCCTGCACTGCATAGGCCGTCGCCTATGAGTTCGGGGGCGGCCGCCTATCTGCATAGGATTGCATGCTTAAAGACCCATTTCAGTGGGTCTACTCTATGAAGAACTAACATTGGATACTGCCCTTACCTAGGAACAAGCCCCATTGAACTTAATGGCCCTTATTTATGAGTAAAAATGCATAGGATTTATTGATTTTATTTTACTTATACAGTGCCTTTTGGGGCCAAGCCCTCCCAGGTGGCTTCCATTGTATAAATATAAAATCACAATATTTCATAAAAAGAAAATCATCATAAAACATAAAAAATGCAATGTAAGAGACAATGTAAGAGACAACCCCTGCTATACATTCAACATCACAGTAATTCAAGTCTATGCCCCAACCACTGAGGCTGAAGAAGCTGAGGCTGATCGGTTCTATGAAGACCTACAACACCTTCTAGAACTAACACCAAAAAAAGATGTCCTCTTCATCATAGGGGATTGGAATGCTAAATTAGGAAGTCAAGAAATCACTGGGATAACAGGCAGGCATGGCCTTGGTGTACAAAATGAAGCAGGACAAAGGCTAATAGAGTTTTGCCAAGAGAACACGCTGATCATAGCAAACACTCTTTTCCAACAGCACAAGAGACGACTCTACACATGGACATCACCAGATGGTCAATATCGAAATCAGATTGATTATGTCCTTTGCAGCCAAAGATGGAGAAGCTCTATACAGTCAGTCAAAACAAGACCTGGAGCTGACTGTGGCTCAGATCATGAGCTTCTTGTTGCAAAATTTCGGCTTAAATTGAAGAACGTAGGGAAAACCACTAAACCATTCAGGTATGACCTAAATCATATTCCTTATGAATATACAGTGGAGGTGAGGAATAGATTTCAGGGATTAGACCTGATAGACAGAGTGCCTGAGGAACTATGGACGGAGGTCCGTAACATTGTTCAGGAGGCAGCAACGAAATCCATCCCAAAGAAAAAGAAATGCAAGAAAGCCAAGTGGCTGTCTGATGAGGCTTTACAAGTGGCTGAGGAAAGAAGGGAAGCGAAAAGCAAGGGAGAAAGGGGAAGATATATCCAACTGAATGCAGAGTTCCAGAGAATAGCAAGGAGAGACAAGAAGGCCTTCTTAAATGAACAATGCAAAGAAATCGAGGAAAACAACAGAATGGGAAAGACTAGAGATCTCTTCAAGAAAATCGGAGATCTCAAGCGAACATTTTGTGCAAAGATGGGCATGATAAAGGACAAAAAAGGCAGGGACCTAACAGATGCAGATGAGATTAAGAAGAGGTGGAAGGAATACACAGAAGAACTATACAGGAAAGATCTGAATGTCCCTGATAGCCATGATAGTGCGGTCACTGAATTTGAGCCGGACATCCTTGAGAGTGAAGTCAAGTGGGCCTTAGGAAGCATTACTAACAACAAAGCTAGTGGAGATGACAGTATTCCAGCTGAGCTATTTAAAATCCTAAAAGACGATGCTGTTAAAGTGCTGCATTCAATATGCCAACAAATTTGGAACACTCAACAATGGCTGCAAGACTGGAAAAGGTCAGTTTACATTCCAATTCCAAAGAACGGCAACGCCAAAGAGTGTTCAAAGTACCGCACAATTGTGCTCATTTCGCATGTCAGCAAGGTGATGCTCAAAATCCTACAAGCTAGGCTTCAGCAGTATGCGAACCGAGAACTACCCGAAGTACAAGCTGGGTTTCGAAGAGGCAGAGGAACTAGAGATCAAATCTCCAACATTCGCTGCATTATGGAGAAAGCAAGAGAATTCCAGAAAAACGTCTATTTCTGCTTCATTGACTATGCTAAAGCCTTTGATTGTGTGGATCACAACAAACTGTGGCAAATTCTTAAAGTAATGGGAGTACCAGACCACCTTACCTGTCTCCTGAGAAACCTGTACGAGGGTCAAGAAGCAACAGTAAGAACCAGACATGGAACAACCGAGTGGTTCAAAATTGGGAAAGGAGTACGACAAGGCTGCATATTGTCACCCTGCTTATTTAACTTATATGCAGAGTACATCATGAGAAATGCCGGGTTGGATGAATCAGTTGTCGGAATTAAGATTGCTGGGAGAATTATCAATAACCTCCGATATGCAGACGATACCACCCTAATGGCAGAAAGCGAAGAAGATCTAAAGAGCCTCTTGTTGAGGGTGAAAGTGGAGAGTGCAAAAGCTGGTTTGAAACTCAACATTAAAAAAACGAAGATCATGGCATCTGGCCTTATCACTTCCTGGCATATAGAAGGGGAAGAAATGGAAGCAGTGACAGATTTTACTTTCTTGGGCTCCAAGATCACCGCAGACGGTGACTGTAGCCATGAAATTAAAAGACGCTTGCTCCTGGGGAGGAAAGCTATGGCAAACCTAGACAGCATAGTAAGAAGCAGAGACATCGCCTTGCCGACAAAGGTCTGTCTAATCAAAGCTATGGTTTTCCCAGTAGTAATGTATGGCTGTGAGAGCTGGACTATAAGGAAGGCTGAGCGCCGAAGGATTGATGCTTTCGAACTGTGGTGCTGGAGAAGACTCTTACGAGTTCCCTGGACTGCAAGGAGGTCAAATCAGTCAATCCTAAAGGAAATCAACCCTGACTGCTCATTGGAAGGATGGATACTGAAGCTGAAGCTCAAATATTTTGGCCACCTAATGCGAAGAGAAAACTCTCTGGAAAAGACCCTGATGCTGGGAAAGACTGAAGGCAAAAGGAGAAGGAGACGGAAGAGGATGAGATGGCTAGATAGCATCACCGATGCAATGAATATGAACTTGAGCACGCTCCGGGAGAGAGCGCAGGACAGGAAGGCCTGGCGTGCTATGGTCCATGGGGTCACGAAGAGTCGGACACGATTGAACGACTGAACAACAACAAGAGACAACATAAAAACGGCTGGAAAAATCAACAACAGTAAAATAGTACCATCTAAGTCAACACAATATAATTAAAATAGATGAAATCATTAGCTTCAGTTCAAACTGCAGCAGCATCAGTTACTGGATAAGAAAAAGCAACATGGAACAAAGAGGTTTTTAACACCCAGCTGAAGGCTTTTAATGATGTTGCCATATGAAACTCCATTGGAATAGAGTTCCGTAAATGTGGAGCCACCACTGAAAAAGCCCTCTCCCTCATGCCCACCAACCAAAGGCAGTCTTTCAAGTAAGCTGTTCCCAAAATGTTTAGGGCTTTAAAGGGGAAAACCAGGACTTTGAACTGGGCTTGGAAATGCACTGGCAACCAGTGGAATTACTACAATATCGGTGTCTCATTGTCAGGAGTGCTTCTGAGCGCAGGGAGTGGGAGAGTAGTTCAGATTCTGAAGAAGAACGCCAGACATGGGGGAGGTATGTTCCCAGGCTAGTCGGGACATGGCTAGGCAAGCTCCTCAGGTTTCAAAGGTCCAGCTGGAAGAGGAAGGTCCCTCTTTACCCCCCCCCCCATGAGAGACAGGGAACAGGGAGAGGCAGTTGTTTGGTGAGTCTGAATTAATAGATGCAAGGCGCAGATGCAGAGCCAAGAGGGAGAAGGCTGGGGCGGAACTTAGAAGGTCTACCTGATTGGCTCTGCGTGAACAGTGGTGCTTAGAAGCCTCACAAGAGAGAGAGACCTCCCCCGACCCCTTAAGTTAGGTTAGCGAGCCCGCCTTTCTTTCAAACAGTGGGCAACTTTTGTAGCTACCTTTTGAATCCCCCTGAAGGCATTTCCTTGCAGACTGAGAATCACTGAGAATTTGCATCTGTATGACCCTTTGTGGTAATGGATTAAAAGCTGTAGATTGAAGCCCCTTGTCTATGTTTGATTCGGCATTTGAAGTTCAGTGGGGGTAAAAGGAATCCTGACACTCAAGCTCCAACTGCCCTATCCGCATCAACATCTGGATGGCCACATTGTGCACCAGCTGAAGATGATTTTTGAATCATCTTCAAATGCAGCTTCATGCACAGCAGTTTAATTACAATAGCCTAATCTGGATGTCTTTAGTGGGCAACATCCATCCTTTCTAGATAGAGTCACAACACCTAAGATGATAAATGGCTTTCCTAGTTTCCTTGAGCAGAGTGGGATTTACTTCCAGGAAAACATTCATAGGAGACAGCTCCAAAGCACCCTAATGTTTTTATTTTGTAATTGATATGTTTTTATTGTATTTCAATGTATGGTATTGTTTTAATTTATTTTAAATTGTTTTTGTAAGCTGCCTTGAGTGCCATGTTTTGGTAGAAAGGCGGGGTATAAATCAAATCAAATCAAATCAATCAATTTCTGTATGTACTACTGCGCCTGGCAAAATGAAAGCTCATCTAAATCCTAAAGTGATGTTGATGATGTTTTTGTGAGTTTACAGCTAGTGTTCAGAAACTCTGGTTTCATTTTTCTGCTATTTTACATTTATCTTACATAAAATGGCAAAGTAGTTTGCCATCTTATGTAAGATAAATGGAAAATAGAAATATGACCTTTGTGCTTATATGTCCCAATCCTGCTATTACTTAGAGGTGTGAGAGCTCCAATGTACAAAAGGAGTTCTCTTACTTACCTGGAATACTCCTTTAATTACAATGGTGCTAGCTGTGGGATGTTTGTATTCTTTGTGCACTTTGAAATGGGTGAACAGACCTGAACTTTTAAAGCTGCCTTACATTGAGTCAGATCATTGTGCATTTAGTACAGCAGTGCTTAATCTGCTTGGCAGAGTATTTTCATGCTCTTAGCAGAGGCCTTTGAGAATTGAGATGCAGCTAAATGGTTCATTCGAGGTCCACGATTAGGATCTCCCACATTGTGTGTGTGTGTGTGTATTTAATTAATAGCAGCCACAGGGCCCTCCAAATTAGGGACTGTGGCACTGTAGGAAGAGATTAACTCTTTCTCCTGAACCATTTTCCCAATTAAGCTTCCTCTTCCCCTTTGAAACTGCTATTTGCCTCACAGGAGAAAGCATACAGGTATAATACAAATAGTTGTACATTCCCCCGCCCCCGCACCCACACCCCTACAAGGCACATAGCAGCTCCGGGGGGGGGGGGAGATTTTACTAGGGAAAACAGCGTATGAAGAAAGCATTAACTCCTTCTCCTTGCCCAGTCTTATTTTCAATCAGATTGAGAATCAGGGCTTTTCTACACGAGGCATTTATCATGTGCTCATCATTCCCTACTCATGGTTGTTTACAAGTTCTTTAGACAACATTATGACCCTCCAGATTTGCTTCTGTGTCTAAAAGCACTTTCTGCAATTTTTTTAGAGTAGGGAAAATGCAGCATTTAATTGTAAAACTGAATGAAACTGCTTTTCACTTGTGTATTTGCACTATTCTGTTATACCACAGTGCCACTTAGAGGTTATGTAGTGGAAAAGCAGGAAAGGAAATGTTCTTCGTGTAGTGCTCAGATCTCAATTCTGCCACGAAACTGAAAGTAGATACAGTGGATTAATAGATGATTAATAGGCTCATGTAGAAAAGCTCTCAGTGATCAGAGATAACAGCGGAGATTCCCCTATGTGCTGCTCACCCGCCCAACAGGGGAATCCCCCCTCCCAAGCCCTTGGTAGCCTCCAGTTGGTGCATATTATGAGGATTCCACAGAAGTTCTTCATGCCTCTGCGGGCTGGATGGGGAACTTCTGTGGGTCAGAGGTTTCCTATTCCTTTTCAATCGAATTCACTCCTCTGCTGCTGCTATTGACTCTTCCCCCCCCCCCCCCGCAAGAGATTGTGAACATAGATTTTCCACAGCATATCTAGTTGCACTTTTAGCTAGGGATGTAGCTATTTGTACAAATCTGCATCCACCACTAAGGAGCTAAATACATACATGGTACTCCGTCATGTGCAGTTTTTCATGAGTTAGACCCATATTTAAGCTGGATCAACTGCAGTGGCGGAAGTGAACTTCCCCATCCCCTTCTTCCCATGGCAACCCCTTCCTGAAAAATTTACACAGAGAATTGGGAGACCAGCTGAATGGGGTGAGCTAGAGAGGGGGATCCCAACAAATTGGGTAGAGGGACCTTCCTGCAAGTGGAGCCCTTCCTCTTGCGGAAAACAAGTGTGATTGAAATGATTGTAAGTCGCCTTGAGTGCTGTTTTTTGTAGAAAGGCGGCATACAAGTCAAATAAATAAAAGGCAGATCCTGGGTCCAGGATTTCTCATGTAGGGGAAAGGATGTGAGTGCAGGCCAGGAACAGCTCAAGACCATTTGTTCTCTGAAGTGAAGAACAAGATGGCGCCCCTCCCATTGCATGTACAAACACTGACTGAACTGGTAGATGAATCTGTCTTCATCACTGACAATGGGACAGCATCCTTGACTGCACCCGAAGGCAGCAGGCTAACTTAGGGGGCACAGAGCAGTCTGCATGGCACACAGGCCTTTCCTCCAATGCCTTGTTGCTGCCTCCGAGGATGTGCTGCCTGAGGCGAGTGCCTCATTCTGCCTAATGGTAGGGCCGTCCCTAGTGCAGACAGGAATATGTGCTACAGTGACTTCGTGTGACACACTGGTAGCTGTGAAGTCCTAGGCTGTCCTGATCGCTCAGTGGTTATATAAAACGTAATCCTTTGCGGTAATTGTGGGTTTAGCCCACTAATAGAAAGTGTTTTGTCAAAAATAAATAAATATTCTTTTCAATTTATTGAACAATATACAGCTGTTTAAATAAAGAATAATAAAAAACAGGTTCCAGCCCTAAAACAGAGATTCAGCCAAGATTAACTTGTTTACTGTACTTGAGACTCGCCTACAGTGGGCTGTTACACTGTTTTCAGTCAGCGGTTACCACACAAGCCCAGAAAGTTTATGAATGCATATGAATTCATTTTCAACAATGGCTGCACACTTAATCAAAGCACTGAAGTTTAAATTGCAGCCTCTGGTATGCATGCAGTTACTAAACAAAAACTGAACTTCATTTCATTTTTCTATTTACTTTTCTTCCCGGATGTAAAAGAAACACCTATAAAAATACAAAGGGATAATAGAATTGGATCTTAATAGCAGAAATGGGCTGCATTTTCGAACGCCATCAGGAAGCTGGTATTCCTTCTGTTTGTAAGCAAATTGTACAGGAAGGCAAATTCTCAAATGGTTTCACCATGGATATGAAGATGAGGAGAGAAGAAACATATTTTAGATATGCTACATCAGCTCTTCGTCTAAGCCAGAGGTGGGCAAGCCAGTGCCCTCCAGATGCTTTGGACTATAGCTTCTATCAGCCTCAGCAGGGGTTATGAGAGTTGTAATCCAAAATATCTGGAGGGCCTACCCCTAATCTAACAAATACCCCTGTATTACTAATTACTAATATTACATTCATTTTAGTGCTGTGCTTTTCTAAGAATGATTTATACCAGTAGAGATTCATGAGGCTATTCAGTTGGTTGACCTGGGGTCACTTCCAGACTAGGATCCTTTAGCTTTGCTAAGGCATTGATTTTCTGTAATCAAATGGAAGTAGAATTAAAATGGGGGTTCCATGTAGCACTTAATCTAGCATAATTTCCCGTACTAAAAGACCAGCAGTGTCTACCTCCACGGGCAAGATCCCACTATGTTTATTTCAAAGCAAACTCTGTTTAAAAGCAGCTAACTAATGTCTTCCTTTTCAGTTACCATGACTTATTCTTAATCAGTCTGTGGGTCGGTTTGCACCTAACAATGAGTCATAGTTCTTAATAATTCTGGTTTATCAGGGAAGAGCAAGCATGCTGGTGCACACTGCTTGATTCCTCCTGCCATGGGAGTAGCTAAACAAACTAGGAAACCTCAATCCATGATTTAGTGTTTTCTCTGAACTGGGATCCCTGGCTTGTTGCTCAACTAACATGCTGGAATCATAACCCAAGGACAAATCCAGGCTTATTTCAGCTTGTTAGGAGAAAAATAAGTCAGCAACCCCAGTTTGGATGTAACACTAAACTAATCATGGATGGTTTTCATTGCTTGTTTTGCAGCTCCCGCTGGCAGGAGGAGCCAAGTGAGAGTGATCAGGCAGCATGGATCAGAATGCTTCTTCTTTTCCAATAGCTTATTGTTATGTGTGAACTGGTCTCTGTGTGTGCATACTGCTTTCCTCTTTGCAGCCAAAGTAATATTTATTTTATTTTTTATTATTGTAATTTCAATGGGGCATACTTATAAATAGGACTGAGACTAAAGGGATAACATTGACACAACTCTGGATTAAGTTAGGGAGTTTGAGATTGACTGCCCCCCCTGCCCCGCACACGTCTGCTAATATCACCCTCTGCAGATATCATGTATTCTGCAATTTTTGGGAATTCAACAAAACTGGTTGCTCTCCAAAAAACAGACCTGCAGAATTAGCCTTACCTTGCTACAGAATTTGGAATTTGTTCCATCCTCCATGTTTGCTGGTACAGGGTCATCAGTTGACAGTGCTACTTTATGAGTGTGTGTGTGTGTGTGTGTGTGAGAGAGAGAGAAGAAATGTCCAAGAATGGACTCTAAGTCTGCAATCCTATGCACACTTTCCTGGTACTATGCTTAGGCCTTCAGCTTTAGGATGTCATCCTTAGATCTCTCTCTCTCTCTCTCTCTCTCTCTCACACACACACACACTTATGAGTCAACATACAGAATATAGCTCTGCACTCCTCCTAAAGGCATTATACTAAGGAAAGAAGAAGGGGAATTATAGCACTGAATTCTTGAAACAAATTCTCCCCTTCACACACACCTTGAGCTCCCTGTGTATCTTTCCTGAGGATATTATTTTACAAATAAAAATTATCTAAAACTTCTTTACGGTAATACCTCTTTGTTGTCCTTCTGCCAGGCAAAGACGTTTTTTTGTCAGGCAGGCCTTTGGCATGTAAGCAGGTCTGCTGTTGAAGGGGGTTTAACTGGCTGGATGCTGGCTATGTCTTTTATTGTTGTGTTTTTAATTGAGTCAGTTTTTTGTTGTGTTTTAACCAAGGGTTGTTTTATTCTGTATTTTATTACTGTTAGCTGTTTTGAGCGGCATTTTGGGTGGAAAGGCAGGATAGAAGTTTAATATGTTGTCTTTGTTGTATCACTTTCCAGAGTCTTCCATTAGACTAGAATCATGCTGTTTTAAGGCACATCTAAAAAATAAATTAAGGCCCTGATCCAGCCAAGGTTAAAAACTCTTAAATACAATTGGTTTCCTTGGGAGAGTATTAGGTTTAACTAAGTTGTTTCAGCTTAACTTCCTCATTAAAATAAATGGGACAAAGTGCTTAACCTTAACAGGATTGTCCTCTAAATCCTGTTCTTGACGAATATTCAGTCTGAATTATAATAGTATATTAATAAGTGGTTCTAACAAAATGTAGGAGTGATTAAAATTACAGCTCTCGATACTGAACTATTCCTATATCGTTGATACAAATTAATAAGCTGTACTGCTGCGTACAGTTTCGTTAACGTTCTGTAATCACCCGGGGTCAAGCATGCTGATTATGAAACGTTTAATACATTGTGTACAACTAATGGGGAAATCAAACAAACCAATAGAACATTTGCTACTTGGAAATCCCCTGGCTCTTGCGTCCTTGTCTACATTCCATACAATTCCCATGAATTAAGGCTAAAATGTGTTTTGAGAAAATATTAATAGGGTCTTCAATTCAGACTTATCACTGCCATTAATTTAAACTGTTCATAGATTTCTAACAGAGGCCCAAATCATGGCCATCTTTTAAATGATGGGTCTGCCAAAGGTTAAGTGTTCAACAGGTCAAACCTGGCTGCCTTTGTACCTGCCCTCACTCTGGAGTGAATGGACAATTATTCTACCTTTTGTGAAACGATTCCCAAGACCTTGCTACCAATCCCAAATCATCTATCCTTGTGGTTCATGAGCATATGTGAACACACATATTCACAATGGCCTTTGAGACAAGACTGTATTGAGACATTTGGGGACAATGGTGCAGCTAGATAATTCTAGACTAAATGGTCTTATGGGGGCTTCTCTTTAGATGGCCATGTTTTGTTACCTCGCTTGTGAGGCACACGACTAATATTTCTCTTTCCCCGTTCTGACCTTTCCACTGCCATTTCATGCTTTACAGCTGCTTCTACATCCAGTGGAGGCTGGTAGCTTCAATTTCGGTGAGGCTGTCAATCCATTCTGGGTTTTAGTCAGAACCAGCCAGAACTCTAAATGAGCTATCCAAGGTGCTGACTCCATTTGGGGGATTGGGTTCAGCACTTTGGATAGCTCCTCTAGAGTTCTAGCTGGTTCTGACAGAAACCCAGAATGGCTGCACAGCTCCACTGAAATGGGAGCCACCAGCCTCCGCTGTCTACATCCCTGTTATGTTAGCAAAACCAAACCAACACAAGACTGTCAACGCTGATGAAAGAAGAAATACTCTGAGCATGTGCAGCTTCACATTTTAAACTCACTTGTATCATAGCACCATCATGACTACAGGAATGAAATGAGGGTTGCCTCTGCTGCCCTGATGCTACACACATTTATTTGGGAATAAGCAGCATTTTTGTTGTAGAAAAGGATAATATATTTTACAAATAAAAATAATAAAACGAGCATCTGTAACCAAGTACATCTCCAGCCAACTGCCCCCGGCTATAAAATGTTTCTAAAAATAAGAAGAGAGAAAGAATGCTATCTGTGGTGAGCAGTGTTTTGCTCCAGTGGGTCCTAGTATGCCTATTCCAGCCCAGGTGCTGATGCTGGACATGTCTGCCACTGGCCCCATCACCTGCCCATTGGGGGGGGGCCTGGATTTTGGCCCCAAATTCCAGCCCTGGCTGCACCACTGTTTGGGGGAGATCATTACAATGTTCAAAGTACATCAGGAGGGCTGGGATAGAATAACAGTGGCTAACAATGCATTCCTATAAATATTTACTCACAAGTAAGCCCTACTGAGTTCACAGGAACATAGGAAGCCACCTTATCCTGAGTTAGAACATTGGTCCATTTGGCTTAGTATTTTTGACGCTGACTGGCAGCAGCTCTCCAAGACTTCAGGCAGGAGTCTCTCCCAGCCTTACCTGGAGATACTAGGGATTGAATCTAGGACCTTCTGCATGCAAAATATGTGCTCTACCACTAAGCTACAGTTTTCCCAAGTAAGAGCTTATTCCCAAGTAAATGGATATAGGATTGTTGCCTAAGGGCTTTTCTAAACAAGGTTGTTGATCGCTGGATCTTCTTTCAGCATTGAGATCTGGGCTCTATACAAAGAACTGTTCCTTTCCTGCTTTTCTAGGTGGAGGTGTCCTATAGCGGAATAGCTGAAATACACAAGGAGAAAGAGCGCCATTTTCCTCATTCTAAAAACATAAAAGAGAAAGTGCTCTGAAAAAACAAGCGAAACTGGAGGATGACAAGTTTGTTTAAAGATCCTGTAAATAACAAGGCAGCAGGAGATGACGGTATCCCAGCTGAACTGTTTAAAATCTTGCAAGATGATGCTGTCAAGGTGATGCATGCCATATGCCAGCAAATTTGGAAAACACAAGAATGGCCAACGGATTAGAAAAAATCAACTTATATCCCCATACCAAAAAGGGAAGCACCAAAGAATATTCAAACTATCCAACAGTGGCACTTATTTCACATGCCAGTAAGGTCATGCTCAAGATCTTGCAAGGTAGACTCCAGCAATTCATGGAACGAGAATTGCCAGATGTACAAGCTGGGTTTAGAAAAGGCAGAGGAACTAGAGACCAAATTGCCAATATCCACTGGATAATGGAGAAAGCCAGGGAGTTTCAGAAAAACATCTATTTCTGTTTTATTGACTATTCTAAAGCCTTTGACTATGTGGATCATCACAAATTGTGGCAAGTTCTTGGTGGTATGGGGATACCAAGTCATCTTGTCTGCCTCCTGAGGCATCTGTATAACGACCAAGTAGCAACGGTAAGAACAGACCACGGAACAATGGACTGGTTTAAGATTGGGAAAGGAGTAAATCAGGGCTGTATACTCTCACCCTACCTATTCAACCTGTATGCAGAACACATCGTGCAACGTGCTGGGCTTGATGAATCCAAGGCTGGAGTTAAAATTGCTAGGAGAAACATTAACAATCTCCGATATGCAGATGATACCTCTTTGATGGCTGAAAGCGAGGAGGAGCTGAGGAACCTCATGACGAAGGTGAAAGAAGAAAGTGCCAAAGCTGGGTTGCAGTTAAACCTCAAAAAAACCAAGATTATGGCAACCAGCTTGATTGATAACTGGCAAATAGAGGGAGAAAGCGTGGGGGCAGTGACAGACTTTGTCTTTCTAGGTGCAAAGATTACTACAGACGGTGACTGCAGCCAGGAAATCAGAAGACGTTTACTTCTTGGGAGGAGAGCAATGACAAATCTTGATGAAATAGTGAAGAGCAGAGACATCACACTGACAACAAAGGTCCGCATAGTTAAAGCAATGGTATTCCCTGTAGTAACCTATGGCTGCGAGAGCTGGACCATAAGGAAGGCTGAGCGAAGGAAGATAGATGCTTTTGAACTGTGGTGCTGGAGGAAGATTCTGAGAGTGCCTTGGACTGCAAGAAGATCAAACCAGTCCATACTCCAGGAAATAAAGCCAGACTGCTCACTTGAGAGAAGGATATGAAAGGCAAAACTGAAGTACTTTGGCGCTGGCCACATAATGAGAAGACAGGATCCCTGGAGAAGATGCTGATGCTAGGGAAAGTGGAAGGCAAAAGGAAGAGGGGCCGACCAAGGGCAAGATGGATGGATGATATTCTGGAGGTGATGGACTCGACCTTGGGGGAGCTGGGGGTGGCGACAGCCAACAGGAAGCTCTGGCGTGGGCTGGTCCATGAAGTCACGAAGAGTCAGAAGCGACTGAATGAATAAACAACAACAAACAACCGTGAGTAAGGAATCACGAACACAAATAAATAATAACACACAATAAATGCCTCGTGTAGGAAAGCTCTAAGAGTGTGAACTCGGAGTCTTTGGGTAGACTCTCACCTCAGCCATAAACTCACTGGGTGGCATTAGGACAGCCACTGACTCTACACATCTCTCCCACTTTATTCTGTGCTGCTGGTCATCTGCCACATTGGGTTAATAATAACAACCAACATTATGAGGTCATTATAATTATTTTTGCAATAATGTTTACAAAAGCACTTTGCTAATGCACTATATAAATCCTGTGTATTATACTTACATCAAGCTGTCTATGGTGTAGCAATTCTCCAATCGTTACCCAAAAAATTGTGTGCAGAAATAATTGATCTGTACTTTTTTTGATCTATGGCATCTGGGAAATTGTTGTACATCAACAGACAGCAGATATAATTATCACCCCATCTTTTTATAATAATAACAAAAGGGTGGTGAATATAAATGGTACTGCTCTCATGGAGATGTAGTGATGGGGAAAGCTTGATCTGTTGAATTCCTGCATGTCACCCAATGCTAAAGTTAGAGGAGTCTGAGCCAAGAAAATAGGTAGCAACCTTACACATCAGTATATATACACATAATAGTGGTTGCTCTTGTTAAAAGGTAGGAACGAATTTGTTTTTTTTGTGAAAGCTAAATAAATGTGAAGTTTACTTAAACCCTTTCCCCATTACAGACCCCTCACCATCCTGTGTGCTTGATTCTTCATCCTACACTCAGCCTTTGTCTAAATGCCCAGTGCCTCAAGCCACTTAACATGGAGTATTTACCTTTATAGTCTGGTATCAGTTGTACCTTCCAGTGCTCCTGAATGCAAACATGTCTTGCTTTATTGCAAGGAATCAGAGTGTTGCCTCCTTTGCTATTTATGGCAACACCTGCAAGTTCTTACTGTTTGTTCTCGGATGTGTTATTTTGGTAGCTGTCTTAAGCTATGGACACACCTCAAGATGTGGCCTACTATTTACCTATTAAAGGAGCAATCCTATGGGGATAGTCAGCCACCTCTGAAGTCAGAGGCGACCATCTATCCAGTGCAGGGCAGGCAGAGTGCGGAGGGTATCTTCTCCTCCGTGCTCCAGCCGCCTCACATTCGCTGCTAGACAGCCAATTTTGGCTGTCTAGCTGCAGGACTTCAGAGCAGGGAGGGAGGAGGCGAGACGATCCATACAAAGTGTCGTACTGGCACTTCCGCCCGCCGCCCCTCCCTGCACCCAGGAACGCCCCCTTTTGCCGCTCTTTGAGCTGTGCATCCAAGCTGCAGACGATCCGCGCTGCCTACGAGGTGTTGGGGACAGGGGCGGGGAGGAGGTTTTCCGGGAACTGACCTCAGAGTGTGGGCTCCGAGGTCGGTTCCCAGAAACCGAACAATCCTATGGCCATCTAGCCACTGTCTAGAGGCTGTAGGATTGCGCTCTAAAAGAGGCAATTCTATACTGAAGATATGGTGGCTGAGGGGCTATAGGAAATGGCAGAAGCCCCCTACACCAGCACAATGTCAGATACGCTGCCGCCACGGCAGATACAGCAGCACATCTTCTTGGTTACGCCAGCAGAACATACCACCGGTGCATCAGCTATGCTGGCAAAACTGCATCATACTTGTATACAAAGAAATGGCAAAAGTCCCGTTAAATTTATTGGAGTAAGGCTGCCATTTTCCTTTGGCTAACAGGAGTTGGTTCAATGAAAAATCTCCCTGTCAATCCATTGAAAAAAGCCCTCCCCAGGGAAGTGCAGCTGACCCTGAGCTTGTTGAGTTTTAGGCAACAATTAAAAACATGTCTGCTTACTTGAGATTTCAGGATGTAATCTGTCCCTGGGACTTTATGGTTTGAGATTATTGGTGTTAAGAGATTTGTGTTATTTGAGATTATTTGTGTTATGTTGCCATTTTAGTTATATGGTTGGAAGTTTTAATTATTGCATATAATTATGCATTTTTAATTGTGTTGTGTACTGCCCTGGGCTCCCTTGGGAGGAAGGGTGGAATATAAATAACAGTATTATTATTATTATTATTATTATTATTAATAATAATATTTTGCTTTTCTTATTTTGTGAGAGGAACACAGTAATAAATACAAAGTGCCTACTCCCTTAGGGCCACATTATGGGCTTTTCTAAATGGGGCTGTTAATCCACTGCATGTACTTTTGGTTTCATTGCAGAATTGAGATCTGAGCACTATATTGCACTAAAGCACTAAAGGGGCATTTCCTTTCCTGCTTTTTTGCTATATAACCTCTAGGTGGCACTGTGGTATAGCAGCATAGCACAAATACATAAGTGGAAACAGCATTTTCTTTCACTTTCAGAAATAATACCCCATTTTCCTTACTCTAAAAAAACTCCTCCAAAGTGCTCTTTAAAAACAGAAGCAAAACTGGAGGGTCACAACATTGTCTAAAGAATTCATAAACAACTGTGAGTAGGAAATGACAAGTACACAATAAATCCCTTGTGTAGCAACACTCTATATGTGACAGTGACACCTGTGTGTTAAAACTGGCCTGCTACTGAATTCCTATGGTGTGTGTGTGTGTGCATGTGCGTGCATGCGTGTGGGGATTTAAAGCACAGCACCAGTAGATTGAGAGTGCTGAACTCTCTCCCACTCAACCTTTTGCCCCATAACAACTATGGCCTGCCTGTTCTTTTCTTGATGGGGCTTCAAAACTGGAGGTATTTCTATCAGGAGAAATAAAAGGTTGAGGCACAGTAGTTTCAGACTAAAAAGTGTGGATAGTGGCTGGGTTCACCTCCCACTCCAAACTTCCCACCCACGCTGCCCTTTCAATATTGTCCCTTGCTTTATATAGATTCAGCTGTGTTGGCTGTGCCGCTCTGCCACGATGTCTACGTTGACCCTCAAATTCATACGAATGGTGTGCAAACAGAGTTGCGCTTAAAACAAACACGTTATCACTGCAGTCCCTCGTTAAAATGACAAGTACCCTATCAAACTGGATATGAAGTGCTGTTAACACACTGCAGTTGTTTTATTTTTCTAGGCAGAAAGGTGCGAACCAGGCTAATAGGTAATCTACATGCCACAATCTATAATCAAGCGGCTGTT
This sequence comes from Heloderma suspectum, assembly GCF_057233095.1. NCBI lineage: Eukaryota > Metazoa > Chordata > Lepidosauria > Squamata > Helodermatidae > Heloderma > Heloderma suspectum. Next base: position 36,880,941 of record NC_139459.1, on the reverse strand, counting down.
CATCGTTACGTTTCGTGGCCACCTCCCATTTCTCATGGGGTTAGAAGTTCCAGAGGCAGCACTTATCCTGGTTGGGATTTCCTTTGGAGGAAAGAGCACTGGAGACTTATGATGCTTTTGGACTATTTGCTTCGTTTATAATTAGACAGGTAGAGCATTTGTGGAGAAAAACAACAGGGGAGGTATCAACCACGCAGCAGATCTCCTACCTTGCATCAGACCTCCAGAAAGAGGCAGCATGTGCCCCTAGACACTTCTAGCCTTCAGCTAACTTTCAGCTGTCTCTGTCCTTCTGTCTGTGATCCAGAACTACTACTTGTATTCCTTAAGAACATAAGAGGAGTCATGCTAGATCAGACCAAATTCCATATAGTCCAGCATTCTGTTCACACAGCAGCCAACCAGCTGCCACGGGATACCCACAAGCAGGACATGAGTACAACAGCACCCTCCCACCCATGTTCCCCAGAAACTGGTACACATAGGCATACTGCCTCTGATACTGGAGGTAGCATAGAGCCATCAGGACTAGTAACCATTGATAGCCTTCTCCTCCAGGAATTTGTCCAATCCCCTTTTAAAGTCACCAAAAGCCATTCCTTCACACGCGCACACACACACCAGGGCCAGTTTCCTGCAGAGTGAGGCAGCTGCCTCAGGCGGCATATTCTGGGTGCTGTGAAAGGGCAGCACATTTTTAGTTATTTAATGTATCATGGTATTTTTACTGGCAGGGAGAGGCGCCTGTAGGATTTTCTGCCTCAGGTACAAAAAGAATTGACTGGCCGTGGTTACTATGCACCTTTGCTTGTGTGTGGTGTGCCAGTTGCCTGCCTCAGGCAGCACAATGTCTTCGGCTGGCCCTGACAGCCCCTCCGCCCCATCAGCCCTTTCCCCTTTGCTGGGGTAGAGTGTCACCTTTCAGGCTCTGATATCTATTTATTTACTTACTACATTTTTAAACTGCCCAACAACCAAAGTTCTCAGGGCGGTGTCATTAAACATACCAATCACAATAGCAATATAGACACACTATCTGGGAGAAGAATCACATTTCTCCAGGTACAAGATTTGGGGTTGGCTCTAGATTTAAGCTGGCGGAAGTGAATTGCCCCACCCCACCCTTTCCCATGGCAGTCTCTCCAGCCCTCTGAAAATGCAACACAGACAGTCAGGAGACCCTGCTGAATGAGGTGAGCTGTGATGTGGGGGAGAGGAGGGCTCCCAAAAATCAGGTGGAGACACCTTCAGCAAATGGAGGCCTTCCTCTCACGGAAGGCAGATCGTGGATCCACTCCCAAGAGTATTGGGGTACTGTGATTTCCTTGCAATTCAAGGAAAAATGTGTGGACCATACAAAACAAATATGTAATAAATGTACATTTATTGCACAAAGCTAATAACCAGCAACCCCCCCCCCCCCAAGTAAATTAATATACAAGGGCTGCCTGGTTTTGTCCACAAAGGCAAATATTTAGGACATTGTATTTAAATTAGACTCTTTGAGAAAAGAGTTCAGAATGCCACAGGATTTTCGGAGCAGTTTAATCATTAATTTGAATATTTAAGTCAATGGCAGTCATGCCTCGAAAGGTTTAGGAGGACCCTTGTATGAGAACCCAGTAATTAATGGAAGACAGTTCATGTGTTAGAGCACAAAAAGAACATGTGATTCACTTTGAATTCCATTAACTTCTGTAAACCACCCAGAGAGCTTTGGCTATGGGGGCGGTATAGAAATGTAATTAATAATAATTAAGCAATTGTGACCCTACCTGCTAGGTACTTTAATGAAGCCAGAACCAGATCACGCAGACACAGTTGGAAAAGGGAGCAAAGTGGCCTCGAGTTCCTTTCCCTACCACATAATGGATTGGACTGACTTGGAGCAAAGCAGAAGATCCATACAAATCATGGGGTTGGATCCAGACATGCCTCTCCATGAATGAAAGGATAGCTTCCATGCTTGGAGGGAACTGGGATCCACTGGAGGCTTCCTACTGGAGAAAGGGGTCAGGGCAGTGCTTTTTGCTAATTCCCCCTTCTCCCTGCAGCCCCCAGCACCTCCACCCACGCTGTTCTGGAGGGACCCCAACCCTCCAGAACAGATTTTCTGGGGGTACAGGGGGCTGCAGTGGGAAGGAGGAATCGGTGAAAATCCCCACCCCCTTCCTCCAGTGCGAGTGGAACTCTGCTGAGTGCAAGTCTGGATCCAACCCATTTGAATCTGCTTTATTCCAGATCAGACAATTGGCCCATCTAGCTCTATTGAGCTTTTTTACACAAGGCTGTTAATTGGCTGAATCTACTTTGGGTTTCATAGTAGAGTTGAAATCCGAGCCCTACACAAGGAGTGTTTCCTTTCCTGCTTTTCCGCTACATAAGTGGTGGCGCTATGATATAGCAGAATAGTGCAAATACACAAGAGGAAATCATGCTTTCTTTCGCATTCACAATTACATTTTCCCTGCTCTAAGAAAACTCACCAAAACTGCTGGTTAGACACAAAAGCAAAACTGGAGGGTCACGTTGTCGTCTAAAGAACCCGTAAATAACTGTGAGTAGGGAGTGACGAGTGCACAATAAATGCCTTGTGTAGAAAAGCCTTTTGTCTACTCTGACAGGTAGTGGCTCCCCACGGTCTCAAACCAGGGTTCTTCCACACCACCTGCTACATGCTCTTTTTAATTGGAAATGCCAGGGATTGCACCTGGGGCCTTTTGCATGCAAACATGTGCTCTACCACTGAAGTATAGTACTACTCCATAAGTGAAATTTGGGCCTGAAAAATTTGCTTAGTTTTGATCTCTTGTTGCACTGCCTATCAGGGAGCAACTAGGAATCTCATGACCCATGACAGGAACTGAGGTAAATAAATTACCTGGAACTAAATCAACACTTAGTAAAGAACTGAGTAACACTCCCTTTTTTTAATGTGAGCCTCATTGACCCCATGTCCCCCTACCACTACTCTAGTTAAGACTGGTTCTGGCTTTAAATGTTTAAATGTGAGTTATCCTGAACATCTTCCACATGGGGTAGGAGTAACATGTAGACTGGGGTCCTGAAGACGAGAGAGATGGCTGTATGGGTATGTGGAAGGTGTATACACCAGTACCTGATGCACACAATGGCTGGCATATTGTAGTGCAGGGCTCCACAACCTCTTTGGGTTGGTGAGCAGATTTGGAATTTTGAGAGAGTGCCATGGGTACTCTCACAAAATGGCTGCTATGGGAAGGTTGTCCATTCATAAAATGGCTGCTATGGTGGGCATGGCTATTCACAAAACACTCATTTCCCAGAAGGCAACTGGTAAGACTAAAATAAAAGGAACTTGCCCATGAACCTAAGTACACGGCAGAGATGGGGCGTGAGTTCCAAGACACAAAACCACCCTGTTGGACCTCAATAAAAATGGTGCTGGACGGCAGCATGCCTGCCTCCCAGTTAAAAAATGTAATTACAATATTTAAAAAAAAATAAAAATCAGGAGGGGCAGAAGCTATGGGCACCATGTTGGAGACCCTAGTTGTAATGCATACATGTGTAACAGCTAGATTGGGGGAGGGAGAGGAAATTAAAAGGGTTCAAGTGAGCCTTCTGCTGACCTCTCCCACCACATACATCTGCACTTGCATAGGGTGTATGTGAGGGTCACTCCATTAGCTGAAGGACTCAAGCTCTAGTGAAGGACACAATGGAGTTGGAACACAATGGTATTCTAACATGAGAGTTACAATGGTAAAGGAATTCTGGGGGCTCCTTCACACAGAGCTTTTATCCTGCTATTGAGATTGCTCACTCACAGAAGTTTGCAGGTCCTTTTCATGACGTCATTAACCCCCTGGACACATCCAGAGGTATTTCCTGGTTATTTCGCTCTAAAAAGATCTGGAACTAATGAACCATTTATTTAAGTCGGAATGTAACGTGATTGAAACAGCCGCTAGATAGCGCTGTTTCATTGTGTTCTATGGAACCTTGAAAATTAAAAGCTTCCCCTCTCAGCAATCACGTGGTCACTGTCTCGGAACCCGCAATAAACGTGGGAAGGATCCAGAATGGGAGGACTGCGGGGATTTTCTTTAGTGTAAAGGCAGCCTGGGTGACACTACATTATAGTGGTATTTGTAGATGGGTTGCAATATGGAAAAACATTATATTGGAGTACCAAAGGCATGTGAATTTCTCTTTAGGCTGTCCATGTGTGAAAACAGGACACCCCCCCCCCCAAAACTAGTACATATTTATTTTCCCAGCAGAGGAATATTATTTTATGAATTCAATAATGTTTATGTTTTGGATAATAAATTTGTGTGTGTGTTGAAGCTGTGCTATTATATTACATCCAGGTATTTCCCTGCCCTAGCTGGCAAACTGAGCACACAATTAAAAAAACTTACTTTCACTGGCAACTTCCTGCAATCACCAAGCAGCTCCTAAAGAGACCTAACATCCCAAAGTGCCATACTTTATTTGAAATCACCTGGGTGCACATGAATAGCAGTAATATCAAGAAAAGACAATTAAAAAACAAAACACTCTCTTCAAAGGTGAAAGGTTAATGTTAATACTGTTAATATCTAATAAACCACATCGCCCTCTGGCTTCCCCTATTCCTCCTTCTTGATTTTCTCCTAGATCTGAATCATGGCAGGCAGGCTGTAACAGAAGTTATCAGCCTGGGAGTAAGGTATATGTTTCTTATGCTTAATTGATTATTTATTGATTTAGGCTAGTTTAGTCACTTTTCCATCCTGTCAATTTCCCAGGTGTTAACAATTTCTTAATGCATAGAGAAAGACAATGGAACCTGCTTAACTGCCTGCAGTTACAGTAAACACAACATGACCAAAACCTTTCCCTAATGCCCATTATTAGAGAACCACCTGCTATTCCTAAATATTTGCCCAGTTTATTTAGGGGCTCTGTTGGAAATTGCTTCGTCCTTAGATCAGCCTTCCAAGTGTCAGAAGTAAGAACATAAGAAGAGCCCTGCTGGATCAGACCAAAGGTCTATCTAGTCCAGCATTCTGTTCATACAATGGCCAATCAGCTGCCCACGGGAAACCCACAAATAGGATATGAGTGCAACAGCACCCTCCTGTCCATGTTCCCCAGCAGCTGGTGTACATAGGCATATAGCCTCTGATACTGGAGGTAGCATATAGCCATCAGGACTAGTAGCCATTGATGGTCTTATCCTCCATGAATTTGTCCAATCCCCTTTTAAAGCCATCCAAATCGGTGGTCATCACTACATCTTGTGGAAGTGAATTCCAAAGTTTAACTATGTGCTGTGTGAAGAAGTAAATCCTTTTATCTGTCCTGAATCTCCCACCAATCTACTTCATGGGATGGCCCTGGGTTCTTGTATTATGAGAGTGGGAGAAAAATGTCTCCTATCCACCTTTTCCACACCATGCCTAATTTTGTACACCTCTATTATGTCTCGCCTTACTCGCCTTTTTTCTAAGCAAAACAGTCCCGGATGTTGTAACCTTTCCTCATAGGGGAGTTGCTCCATCCCCTTCATAATTTTAGTTGCCCTTTTCTGCACATTTTCCAAATCTTCAATATCCTTTTCTAACTGATGTCTCAACCATCAGCGACTCTGTTATCATCATCAGTAGCCTGGAAGAACACTTCCCAGAAGGCATCCAAGACAGCTGATGGCAATCCCTTTGGTCCTCCTTGAGAAAGCTGGATTCCCAGGCAGCTGATATTAGTGATGCTGACATTTTGGATGGTGCTAAGCAACTGACAATGTTGGTAAAGCCAATGGAATGACTACTGCAATAGGAAAGCTTGAGAATATGCATATTAATAATATTATGGACACCATAATTGAAGGGGGGAAAGCTGTGTGAAGATAATTCTGCTGCAAGTTCTGTATAGTATGCTTACTGTTAAACTAGATAAATACTTTAAGGGAGCAATCCTATGGCCACTAGACACTGTCTAGAGAGCCATAGGATATGCTCATTTCCGGGAACCAACCTTGAAGCTTGCGCTCCAAGGTCGGTTTCCGGAAAACCGACCTCCCCCCTCGTCCATGCTTCCTCTGAGGCAGCATGGAGAAGCCCCGTCCTCCATGCTCGGAAGAGGAGTGCGGAGCGACTGAAAAGGGGTGTTCCGGGGTGGGGAAAGCAGCGCTGCATGTACATCACATCCTATGTGTCGTACGGCAGCTTCCTCTCCCGGTCGCCGCCCCCCCCCATGGCTAGACAGATGAAAACAGCTGTCTAGTGAAAAATAGCAGGGCAGGAGAGGCGTGGAGGGAAAGACCCCCCCCCCCCGTGCCTCTCCTGCCTTGCTTTGGATATCTTGACAGGAGTGCGCCCTAAGTCTTGTTTTCATGTTAGTAAGCATTTGAACTCAGTGGTGATTTGTGAATGCTCAAGGTGGAACCATCAGCTTTACCACCTTTGTGCTTATGCTTATTTACTTATAACATTTTTATCTCCTCTTTACTCCAAGAGGTTTAGGGGAGTGTACACATGGGATCATCCCATTTTAAACCTGTGAAGTATATAAAGGTGAGAAATAGTAATTGTTTCAAGGTCCACCCAGTGAGCTTCATAACTTAGGGCACAATCCTATGCATGTTTAGACAGAAAAATGTCCTACAACTCCTACATGTGGTAGGGGAATGTGGGCAGCTGTAGGACTTTTTTCTGTCTAAACATGTATCAGATTATGTCTTAAACCAGGATTTGGATCCTGGCCTCTCTGGCTTCTTCTGGTATCTTCTACACTGGCTCTGAAATTTCATCTAGCTAGTGCTAAAATAAATTAGTTTTCTCATCTTCAGTTTGAACTAATTATTTGTATTTGAAACCATCAAATGTGGATTTTCCAAATGGTCTTGATATTTCAGAGATGGAAAATTTGGGCAATGAAAAATGGTTCTGAGTAGTAATTAAAAGCTGTATTTTGCTTATTTAAAATAGTGGAACTGAATTCTGTGACAAAGATTAGAGTTTGAATAAAAAATGGGTTGGGGTACATAAATTTGATGTTCAAAGACTTCCTTGAGTTTTAAAACTAGCCTGAGGGGTAGTGGGGCAGAAGGAGGTAACAGGTTCAGTTAGGCCCTATGACTGGGTCATGCATATACATTTTATTGAATAATTCCCTGTGTACATTTGTAGAAATATAATTTATAAATGTTAATAATATATAAAACAAAATGAAGTGATATAAAAACAAAAGCCTAGTATAACAGAATACATTCAAAATAGTAGCAGTAAGACAAATTATTAATGTGATGCAGCAAAAGGCAAATCTGCAAGAAAGTGAAACTTGGAACGCTATAAAAAGAAATGTGAGGAAAGCTTGTCATAAAAGCACAAAATTTGTTAACTGCAGTACAAGTTTCTGTTTGCATATTGACAGACTTGGTGAAGAACAGCACACTCCCACTGGCATAAGACAAAGGGCATTCAAGTAGAAGGAATGGAAAGTTTGATATTTGGTGTTACGTATTCCTTCAATAACGCTAAAAATCTTCTCTTGGGAACAACCAACGCACATCATTGCTACGCACAAGACACGGAATGGAGGATAGAAAAAAATGCAATTGGCTGTATGGTCACGGAAGTTATTCTTGACTAAACTATCTCTTTTCATTTGCATTCATTTTCCCACGCCTTTCCTTCCAATTACCTATTTTGTTAGGCAGTGCAGATATACTAGGCCGAGGGCACAATCCTATGCAAGTTTAGACAGAAAAAAGTCCTACAACTCCCAGCATCCTCCAGCTAGCCATGCTGGCTGGGGCATGCTGGGAATTGTAGGACATTTTTTTCCCTCTAACCCTGCATAGGATTGCGTTCTGAGTAGGAAAAATGGGCTACAACTATAAGGAAGGCATTTCTTATTAGATTACGGCCTTTGTTTGGGGCTCCAACAATGAATGTGCCCACAGAAACCTCTTTTGGCACCCACCAAGCTCCCTCCCCACTTGATTTTTATTTTATTTTTTTAGATACTTTATTTTTTTTTAAGTTCTTTAACTGAGAGGGGCTAGCATGCTGTAAAATGAAGTACTGGCCTCCAGTGCCATCTTTACTTCTATTTATTTTATTATTTTTTATTAAATTTATTAATCGCCCACCTGGCTGGTCAGGCAGCCACTCTGGGCAATGTACAACATATAATAAAACAGTTTAAAACAATAAAATTCTACAATAAAAACATTTTCTAAAATACGCACCCCAAATGCCTGCCTGAACAACCACGTTTTTAATTCACGGCGGAAGCTCATTAAAGAGGGGGCATGGCGGAGTTCCCTAGGGAGGGAGTTCCACAGAGTGGGGGCCACCACAAAAAAGGCCCTCTCCCTTGTCCCCACCAGTCTAGCTGTCCTGGCTGATGGGACAGAGGGAAGGCCATCCGAGGATGTTCTTGTTAAGCGGCCTGTCTGGTGTTGCTAGAGGCGCTCCTTAAGATAGGCTGGGCCGGAACCATATAGGGTTCTAGGGATGCCTCTGGGCCCCAGTCACCCAGAAATAAAAAGTTAAGCTGGGGATGATAGGGAGTGTCCTGGGGGGGGCAAATTACTTTTTTAGTCTAATCGGTTTGTCTTCTGGGAAGATTCGCCACACCTAGGATGGCAGCCATTTTTTGGGAGTGCCTGTGGCACTCTCTCAAAATTCCAAATGTGCTCACCAATCCAAAAAAGTTAGCCTACTTGGTTTGGTTTGATTTGGACGGATGTTACCAGGTGCTGTATTTCAATAATCCTACATTTACGTAAGATTATATAATGTGAATTTATTAACATTTTCAGAATCTGGAACATCAGCCTTTTTAGGGTCCATGATAAAAAGGCAGTTGTGCTTCTATTTATATTTTAGTTACCAATGGAGTCTTGCTATGAAATCAGAGAAAACATGTGCTGTTCAGGATATCTATTCCATTCTCCTCACCCTTGGTTTTCCATTTATTTTACCTCAGCAGTCAGCATTCCATGTCCACTAAGCATGCTTACTCTCTTTTGGGGGTCCCCCAGCCCCATTAGGTAGCTGTCTTCAATAGAAAACAGGAAGAGCTTATCAAATTGCACTGGAATAACTTGGTAAATCCATAGGGCAATCTTTTTGGGCCACATAGGTGCTTTTTGGGCCACATCTAACTCAGTATTGTCTACTCTGACTGGAAGCAGTTTTCCAGCATTTCAAAGAAGAGTCTTTCCCAGCCCTGGAGAAGACAGGAATTGAACCTGAGGCCTTTTGCATGCAAAGCATGTGCTCTGCCACTGAGCTACGGGTGTCTATTTGTACCTACTTAATGTAACATATGTACTTAAGAGAGATGTTTCCTGAAATAGCACAATAGAGCACGTGTAGGACAGAGTTCCAGCCTCAGCATTGGCATGTTCTGGCTGCCAGCTAGTTAGGCTATAAATGCAGGTCAGTTACTTTGATGGGAAATCCTGTGGGAATGTGCTAAGGGAACTACGTACAGACAGACATCTGCAGCAAACTTACCATGCTGGTTTGCAGCTTGGATCATTTCAAGTGAAACCACATTAGTAATTTATGGATTTAGCTTGTATAGGAGCAAACATATTTTGAAGTAAGGTTGAACATCTGACTGTTTAAAACAGATATGGTCAATTGACTTCTCAAATATTGACCGATGCAGATCAAGTATTTTAAAAGCAGCCTTGTAAATAAGCCCACAAAAGATACTAGCCTGCAAAATGTTTTACTAGCCTGCTAAGAGGCTAGTAACTTGTGTTTCTGTGTGGGCCACAGAAGGGCAGCCAGCATGAAAAATGCAAGCTACTACTAAAAATAATAATAATAATTGCCTTCTGTCAAGGGGATTGGTGGAGGAGGGATGGAGCAATCTAACCTTCCTCTGCCAGCTGGCAGGGGGGGAGGCAATTATGAATCACCAAAAAAGAGGACAATTTGCATAACATTTGCATATGCTAATTCATGCATATAGATGCAAATTTAGACATAATAATTATAATGTAAACAGAAATACAGTACATCTCACCATACTGTGGAAGAGACCTATGTGTCCGCCTGTTCGGTCTGCTGTCCAAGTGCTAACTGCTGATAGGCAACAGTTCTTATAGTTCATTATCTTTAAACTGTAATTGGACAGGGCAGCCCTTCAAATAGAGGACTGTCCTAAGTAAAAGAGGACATGTGGCCACCCTACAGGCGCCAGTCTGCTCACTCGCCTGCATTGAATTCCTGGAGCCCATCTACATGGAAACAGGTTTTGAGGAGGTTCTGTTTAAATACAGATTTTCATGATATTGGGTTAGCTCCTCCTGGGACAAACGATAGCCAGTAATGTGGTGTATAAATTTTTAAAATCAATTTGCATGGGGCAAACAAGTAGAACTAAACTTCATCAAATGGGTAGGTGCGAGGAAGCGAGGAGGCTTGCATCCCCCTCCCCCCACACTCAGTGAAGCTTTTAAAATCAGTAAGCCTCTGCATACCTTTGCACTTCCAATACATAGCAGCCACATTATGCTATACCCTCCCCACTCCTGCACTCAGTGAATATTTAAAGGGACAGACAGCAACTGAATGCAGGGTCAAAACAGCATCCTTTCCAAGCAGCTCCCCACTCCAGTAATTCATGAATATTTAAAGGAGCAGGCAGTGACTGAGTGCAGAACAGCGTCCTTTCAAAGCAGCAGGGCTGACTCCCATCCCCAAGGCAATGAGTTACTTCCGGTAGATATAAGCCCCAGCCCCATGCAACTTTTCCCTTCCGCAAATCAGCGCCGCTTCCACCACCCCGTGCTGAAGCCAGCTGAGGTCACATGGGCTCCCAACCTGCACTAAAGCTGCTGTGACCGGAACCCCCCCACAAACAAATAGAGGTTTTTTTAAAAACGGTTTTATGGCAAGAAACACCTCATTAGCTACAGGGAGGGGCGATATCATCTGACATGATCGACTTGGGGCGGAGTAGAACCGGAGTAAAAACCCCGTGTAGATGAGTTCCGTGTCACTTACAGCAATCAGATGAGTTGTTAAATACAAGGCTGTTTTAAGGCGTTACCTTTACGATTATGGCTTCCCCCATCTCCCCAAACCTGAAGGTCTCACTTGCAGCAGTATCTCATGTGTGTTTTTGATTCAATCAGTACCTCTAGTTCTTTCAGTAGTTACCATTTTTCTAGGCCTGAGTCCAATCTCTCAGAGGAATTTTATAGTATAGGCAGATCACATGAAAGTGGTACTCCTTAGTTCCTTCAGCAAGCAAGATAGAGTCTTGTGCGGTCCTAGGCAGTGACCTTTGCCACGAACTAATAATGTTGTTCCTGTCTGCAGACCTCTGCCATTTCAGCAGGTAGGAAAAGTTTTCTGTGTTGTTGGGTTTGCTCCTGATAGCTGCAAGGCTAGGGTGAAAGTAGCCTTCATTCCTGCCCTTGCTTACAGGTGATGTCGTATTGATTATAATGAAAGAAAAACACAGGTAAGCTGCCACATTCACAGTGGCATTCTAGGCATCAGGGAATATTTTACCAGATTTGGCTGTGGTCAAAGAATAAGCAGTTGACTGATCTGAGTTCTAACTCTATTTAGAAGTGGCAAGCTTCAATCTAGGATGGTGTAAAAACTGGAATGGAACGGAACAGGTTGGAATGGCCCCTTTATTTAAACAACAACAACAAGCCAAACACTATGGCATGTGTTAGAGACACCTAAGAACAATATTTTAAGACAGAAACCCTTGAAAACTTATGTTACTATTGTCCCTTTAATGCCCGGAACACATCTGGAACAGAACGGAGTGGCCTGGAATGGTCACTTCCAAATGAGCCAAATCAACCAAATTCACCATCTACATGGGACTGATGCAATAAGCCACAAGGCCTCCACAGAAACCATATTCATGCACCCATCCTGGGCAATCGTCTGCATTCTTGAAAAATGACCCAGAACAGCCATTTCCAAGTGAGCCATATCAACCCAATTCACAGTCACACATGACTGTATGGGCGGTGTAACATATGCCTGTTATATTAATGTATGTGTTTGCAGTGTTAAATGTGACCCAGGTAAGATAGAGTGTTAGAGAATGAGTGAAAGGTGGGAGGGGCTTGTGTATGTGTGAGGATTAATGAGGTTATAAAAGGTATAAACAGACAGAAGTTGGATAGGGCCTTAAGGATTGAGGAAGTTAGATCTAGTGAGTGGGGTTTGGGGATTATGATCTAGAAGGGGTAGAATGGGTAGGTAGGTTAGGACCCAGAATAGATTGATTACTACTAATAAATAATTCTTCTTGTATGAAATAAATTTTTATTTGTTTTTAACTACAAAATCCCATGTGTTGATATGTCTTATTGCGCTACCATTAGAAAAACGTAATTCCTTGTTACTTCTCCTGTATTGGAGAAGAGGGAACCAATTAGGCATATTGGTTGTCTCTTTAACCCAGAGAGTAAAGGGGCTGCAGCTCTGAGTGTCAGTGAGAACAACTGACCAAAGCGGAGGCAGACATCCTGAGGAGGTTTTCTTCTCAGTTTCATCAGGTGGAAGCTGGAGAAGGTAGAACCCAGGGCAGGAACGTCACAGGAGGGATGCAGTAAGCCACAAAATTTCCACAGAAACCATGGTCAGATACCGGTTCTGGACAATAGTGAAAAAATGGCCTGGAATGGCAACTTCCAAGCAAGACAAACCAAACTCACCAGTCACACATGACTAGGTGGGAGTGATACAATAAGCCATAAACAAACTGTACCACTCAATATTAGAATTAAAAGCAATCTTTAATGTCTATTACAATAGAACAGAATCAAACACACCTCAAAAATTACTGATAGGTGTCTAACTTTTAGCCCTACCAAGTAACATTTGATTTCATCAAATTAAATTTGTCTATTGTTAAATCACGTTTTATCTATCTATCTATCTATCTATCTATCTATCTATCTATCTATCTATCTATCTATCTATCTATCTCCTGCTAGTTTAAGACCAGAGTTAAAGCTACCTCATGTTTTCTCAAGGTCCACAAATCCAGGAAATTGGAATCTAAGTCTGGTGCCTTCGCTGACATGACCCGTGATCAGTGATGATGTTGTACAATGTCATGAATTATGCTTGCTTACAAGTTACCCTCCATGCATCCACATTTCCCCTACGTCTTTTGGGCCCAAATCTGTATCCAGGAGGATGGAGTGTCTGGTACCAGCAAAGATGGCCCATGCTGTCCTTGTCCTGTATTGCCTTTTGAATAGGCTGACCATACGTATCGTTTTAAACAGGACAGTACTGTTTTTTTCATATTTCCTGACCGTCCCATCATTTTAATATAAATGTCAATTTTGTCCCATTTTTAATTTTTTGTAAAAACCTGAATGCGTTTATCATAAGGCTCTATGCCAGAGCTTTCCAAACTTTTCATGTTGGTGACACACTTTTTAGACATGCATCATTTTGTGACACGGTATTTCAGTTTTACTAGCAAATCGGAGGTTAAACTAACCCGTTTTAAGAGATACGGACACATACATAAATTGTAATAACAAAATGTATGGGGATAGAACGTATCTCATGAAAACCTTTCATTTATATTTTTAAAAATATATTATTTGTAAGATAATAATACACCGTTGTCATTTATGAGTAACAGTATGTAAATATGTGCAAGAAAGTGTGAAAAATGAACAAAATTAACTAAAGTATTTACAATATATATTAGGACACATTGGCCCAGGTAGGAGCTCAGCTGCAAAAACACATGAAGTAGAGAAGCAAAAGTCCAACAAAAATGGTGTAAATATATATGTCTCACTACAAGGCTATATTGCTGTAAATATTTGCAATGCCTATGTCCAGAGTCCAGTTTCAGCACTTTCCAGTGGTACACTGCTGGTGGGTGGTTAATCCACAATTACAGCAGAGTAAAAATAAAAATAAATGGCAGAAATCAAATTATAAGTGCCACGTGGTGGGTGGCTTGCTGTTTGTGCCACATTGGGTTTGGGAGGGTGGCCTCCCTTCAGCCAGCAGCAGGTGGGTTGACTGGTTGACAGCCTGCAGCTCTGCTCGCCCGGGTGATTGGGAGCACCCTGATTCTGAGGCTTCTGGCCTCCACTGAGCTCCGTTCCAACTGGCCAAGATGGTGGACGGCCCGCTTGGTGCAGTCCCAGGCGGCATTTCCATCCGCGCAGGAACACGGTGCAGAAGTCCGCGAAGGGCGCACTCGAAATCTCACAGGGCTGGTGGCCACTGCCACTTCTCCGCACCGGCGTCGGCCAAGCTGTGCTCCCAGGGCAGCGCCTCCCCTCCCCTCTCTTCGCCCCGCGCCTCTACCTCGCCGTACCACTCCAACACTGCCAATCACGTGCGTCCTACGTCAAGACATCACATGATGCTAAAGCAGCTAATGTTAAAGCAGCTAAGCCTTAGCTGCTTTAACATTAGCTGCTTTAGGAAGTTCCGGGGGAGGGGCCAAGGGAAGCAAACGTGAGTAAGGGAGCTCCGCTGTGCCCTTCCGCACAATTTTCTGCATTTCGTGAGGCACACCTACACACTGCTGCCGACACACTAATGTGTCGCGGCACACAGTTTGGAAAGCTCTGCTCTACGCTAATCAATGCGTGTAGTAAAACTACTAGTGTGACGAAAGGGGAAGTTCCATTTACTTTATCCAGTCAGGGCCAGGCTTCTTGAGCTAGCGACGATCAGACGCCGCCCCCTTGCTTGTCTGCAGTGGCGGGGAATTCAAGACACGGTCGCTAAGCCCCATTCAGCATGTGGGAGCCAGGAGGGTGAGTCTTACTGTTATTTCTACCATCATTCCGCCCACAGAGATTCTTTCTGCCCTACATTCAGTTTGATTCGGACTTTTCAGACTCATATTTCGGTTCAACAGGCTGTTAGCTATTTTTTTATTACAGCGGAATATTACATAACCCCGTCCTGTTTTTGTCATCCCAATATCCCGTTTTTGTCTCAAGGAAATATGGTCAGCCTACTTAAGAAGCATCTGAGCTTTACTCTATCACTAGATCAATCCTCCTGTGAGTTGAGCCAGGCCTATTTGTTAGTTACATCAGTAGCTGGCAGGGTGGGTTAAACAACGAGAGAGAGACTTCTTCTAGCACTAACACTATATGCTTCATCAAGCAATATAGGACCAGGACAACATCGGGTAACCTTGCTGACCAAGGAAAAGTGTGGGTGCATGAAGTGAAATAAAATGGGCATACATAGAGTGTGAACACATGTTCAGTGTAACATCCGAATGTAGTGTGGGATACGATCCTTGTTTGTCCTTTCCCCACCACACAGAAAATAAGAGCAAGGATTGGGGCCCTTGTACTGCATTTCTGCTTTCAGAAAGGTGGTGTGAGGTCCTGATCCTTCTGCTCCCCCCATCTGTGCATTCTATTCCCACCCCTCCCAAATTATCTGAGGGTCAAACTTATTGTTACTGTAAAGATGTAGCTAGGTTTTCTTTTTTACTCAAAAGTAAGCTCATGGGACCTGGACACCACACTTCAAGAAGGATGCAGACAAACTGGAGAGGGTTTAGAGGAGGGCAATGAAGATGATCAGGAGACTGGAAACAAAGCCCTACGAGGAGAGACTGAACGAACTGGACATGTTTAGCCTTGAGAAGAGAAGACTGAGGGGAGATAGGATAGCGCTCTTCAAGTACTTGAAAGGTTGTCACAGGCTGAATCTACACATAGCAGTTATATCATTATCATAACTACTGGTGCCCATTGGTGTCATGTGTACCAATAGTTATGATAATGGTATAACTGTTATGTATGTGTAGATTCAGTCACAGAGAGGAAGGCCAGGATCTCTTCTTGGTCACCCCAGAGTGCAGGACACGGAATAATGGGCTCAAGTTACAGGAAGCCAGATTCCAGCTGAACATCAGGAAAAACTTCCTGACTGTTAGAGCAATACGGCAATGGAACCAATTACCTAGGGAGGTGGTGGGCTCTCCCAGACTGGAGGCGTTCAAGACGAGGCTGCACAGCCATCTGTCGGGGATGCTTTGACTTGGATTCCTCCACTGAGCAGGGGGTTGGACTCGATGGTCTTATAGGCCCCTTCCAACCCTACTGTTCTATGATCTCATATGGACTGGTGGGTGGGGGACTTTAACCCTTTCCTGTTTGCCTGCAATTTACATTGCAACTGCATGCCTTTTTGGCGATGGAAATGGGAGGCATGGGCAGGGATGTATGAATTTTCTTAAATCTGTTCTGCCTGTGTTTCACAGATTGTCCAGCGTCCTTTGTTTTGTTGTCCACTCATTGACATAACTGGATATTTTCTACAACAATTCGTTTGTTTACAAATGCTTGCACACATGTGCAAGTGCACATTTGCAGAACTCCCCTGCGAAAGGAAAAAAAGAGACTGCGAGTCTGGTTATTGGAACATAGCTTTTGTGAAGGTTTTGTGGCTCATTGCATCACTTCCATCCGGTTGTGTGTGACAGGTGAATTTGGTTGATTTGGCTTATTTTGAAGTTGCACTTCTGGGCCATTTTTCAAGATATGGACTCTTGCTTGGAATGTATACTGGAACATAGTTCTGTGGAAGATTTGTGGCTAATTGCATCCATCCCATGTAGTTACGTGTGACAGGAGATTTTGGTTGATTTGTTTCACTTGGAGTTCCCGTTCTGGGCCATATTATAAAATACAGACTGTTGCCTGAAACAGGCACCAAAAGATAGCTTTGTAGAGATTTATTACATCACCTCCGTATAATTATGTATGACTAGTGAATTTGGTTGATTTGGCTCACTTGGAACTTGCCGTTCTGGGCCATTTTCCAGAATATGGACTATTGCCTGGAATGGGTGTCCGAAAGAACAATAGAATAGCCAGGCTCTGACACTGGGCCTGTTTGGGGCTAGGGTGGATTCAGAGAAGCAGATGGGACAGCCTAAGGCATGTGTACGACTCGGTGCAAAAAGACCGGGGACATGGAGACTATATTGGCTGGCCTTCCTCAACCTGGTGCCCTCTAGCTGTTTTGGACTACAACTCCCAGCATGCCTGACTCTTGGCTATGTTGGCTGGAGCTGATGGGAGCTGAAGTTCAAAACATCTGGAGGGCCCCATTTTGGGGAATGCTGGCATAGGCAGAGGCTGCATGGCCTCCTGAATGGAGCTGCAGTGCAGCTACAAGCCAGCTGAAACGACTGCCTTGGTAAAGATTCAGGGAATTGTGAATGGCTGACCTGGCTGCCACACTAGACCAGGGGAGCATCTATATGGCACCACTTTGACCCCCCACCCCATAGCAACTGCTCAACAATGAAGCTTTGAGTCAGCATGCCCCGCAATACACTCCCAATGTACTGCACGCTTCCCTTACAGACGCGCTGTTTTACTGAAATGCAGTCCCGTGAGTGTGGGGGTGCAACCCTTTCCTTTTGGCTGTTTTTTTTGGCCGTTTTACTGAAATGTAGTCCTGTGAGTGTGGGGGTGCAACACTTTAGTGGCTGTTTTGTATTTGAGGGGCTCTGCTGTGTCTTTCCGTCCCTTTTTAGGTAAAAAGTGAGTATTTTGTGCTCCTTCATTTCCGCACCATCAGTTCGTCAGTTCCCCAACCCGAGACGCTCGCAATGGTTCGCAGTCACAAGCGTGAGCACTACGTGCCTAGCCATTGATCTGAAATGGTGGCCGGAGCAATGTTGGTCCTTCTCTAAGACGCCCGCCCTGGCCCTTGGGTACTGAGTCCACAACCGTTGTGAAGATACGAAGCTGCAAAACTGTGCGAAAGTGTGATTAAATAGATGAAAACACCCCTCTGTGCCTCTGTAACTGCACAGCTGCAAAGGGATGGGGGGAGTAAAGGGGCATCACAGAGTGATGCAGGCACTACGCACGCCTACAGCACACCCACTGTAAAATGCAAAGTCGGTTTGGGGAAGGAATAGACAGCCCACAACCACTGGGGAACCCACAGAAAACCCCCAAAATTGCAGCAAAACGCCTCCTTGGAAATCCTCATTTTCTAGGTGAAAACCATGGATGGCTGCGAAGTCGCGACTGCGTCATCTATCATGAGGGACTTCGACTCGCCTCTGCCCCAAAGTACAAGCCCGGTGTAGAGGGGCCCAGGTATCTTTTGGTCTTCAGCCAGAGCTACTACTAAATTAAAATGGATTTCAGTGTAAGTAACAACTGTTGGATTGCACCTCACTGTTACAAATACTTGGTTATGGAAGGTTATATTAATATGTATATTTGAAAGAGAAGTATATATACTTTGTGCTTGTTTGTTTTTTAAATCAATGGTGTTGTGAACAGCGATTGTGACTGAATATGCTTTTATTCTTGTTTTTCTTAGGTTTTTCTTGTCAATGTTTGCAGTCCCCCCTTTTGTTCTGTACTGTTAGAATTGCAAATAAAATTTAGAAAAAAATATTCGGTTACGTAAGATAATCATGGCATCTGACTGTATGTGACAACATTCAGTGCTCTGCAATCTGAACAAATTCCACGTACATTTGTCAGTTGCACTTTTGTCAGGGATGGTAATGAAGATTTTAGCTGTTCTCCATACTGTAATTTGCTGAATGGGTGTGTGTGTGTGAATTTTTACACCAAGTTCACTTTTCATTTAGCGCTTGAATTTATATATTATATCAAACATAAAGAATTAGCACCACCTAGTGCCCACTTGAGTCACATGCACAGTTCCAGAACAGTGCTGTTTGTTGCAGCAAGTAGACAAAAACGTGCTGTTGCAGCTTAGAGGCTTGAATGCTTCCAGACAAGGCTTTTATTGTTCAATCATCCTGCCTCATTCATGAAATTTTACAGGGGATCCAGGTGACATCAGCTTCTATCTGTAACCCTCCCGTGTTTTCCCATCACTTCTTATGTCTTTTTTCCTACCAAAGAAAACCAATTAAGGAAGGAAAGATGATATAGCGGTATAGTGTCTTTCCACTGGTAGCACTAGGAGCTGTCTGTTTGCAAAGCACCTTCCAAGCCAAACTACACATTACATACTAATACATATAGTTAAACCTAGACAGCTGCTGCTTGTAGTGAAAATCAGCTTCAGATATGGAGCAGAGAAACTGCAGGGTTCCAGACAAGTGTTAACTGTTGCAAATATAACTCTGGAGCTTGGGGGGTGGGGGGCAGGGAGAGAAGTGGTTGGATTGCAGTGGAAAAGCATTGCAATGGAAAAGCATTGTGTAGTGAAAAGGTTTAAGCGTCCCATTACTCACCCCAAATCATCATCTTCCAAAGCTGCAGGTGCATGAGCTTTTTCTGTATGGTGCAGCATTCACATAATTCTAGATCAGGGAGATGGGATTTCTACATGTGTAGATTTTTCTTCTGGTCAGATTCAGCACATCAGAGACCTGTATGCCATATTCATCTCCACTAGATTAAACAACAGTTCATTAATATCGGCGTCATGTCAGCAGACTCACATGGACACCTCTCTCTTTGAATGTCTGGGTTCCCCACCTAATATTTTTCATATGATTCTCTTATCTGGATAATATAAACTGCCAAAGGACATTGGTAGCAAATGATGGAAATAATAGTAAGGATATAACAACATAAGAGCCATGCTGGATCAGACCAAGGATCCATCTAGTCCAGCATGCTGTTCACACAATGGCCAACGAGATGCCCACAGGAAACCCATAAGCAGGACATGAGTGCAACAGCACCCTCCAGCCCATGTTCCCCAGCAACTGATGTACATAAGCATACTGCTTCTGATACTGGAGGTAGCGTATAGCCATCAGGAGTAGTAGCCATTGAAAGCCTTCTCCTCCATGAATTTGTCCAATCCCCTTTTAAAGCCATCCAAATTAGCGGCCATCTCTATGGAAGCCACTTGTGGAAGTGAATTCCACAGCTTAACAATGCGCTGTGTGAAGAATATTGTGCAGGCCATTGTAGAGTGTTTCTCTTTCAGTGCCCCAGCTGTGCACAATAACAGCATAGAAATTATTCTCGGAAAACCAGGCCTCTCCCACCCCTTCCCTCAGCCATTCCCTCACTAACACCAAATAATGGCCTATCCCAACTGCACAGCTCACACTAGCTTTGCAGTGGTCCCCAACAACCTGTGTTGATGGGAAGTTCATGCTAAAGCTCTAATATATGAAGGAGAAAGCAATGACAATGGACGATAGAATTGCAATGTGTGTGTGTGTGTGAGGTGTGTATGTGTTTGTGTGAGGAAGTCTGACGGGTGACAGTTGTCCAATCAGAGTTTTCTCTCTATCTCTTGGGCAAGGAGAAGAACTGCAAAGGGAATTTAGGGCAGAAAAGGGACAGGAGTCACTGTCTGACCTCAGGTCTTTATGCACATGGAAACACCTAACCAAAAAAGAAATGTTGAAAAGAGCAGCTCTCCCATGTTTCTCTTCTGTGTTTTCTGTTAGCAAGGGCCAAGATTATGTGCAATTCTATTGTGTACAACCTCTTACCTGCCGTTGTTTAACCGCACTCTCCTATTCTCCAAAACCTCAAACTGTCACCACTTTGTTCCCAAAACCAGTTAAAGTTCCTAAGTTACAAGGCTGTAGCTTAGGTGTCACAGCAATTGCAAAAAGCCAAGCACTTCAAACACGGAAATAAGAATCTAAAGGCCTAACAACTGCACACTACCCACATAATAAACAATCTTCATTCTTTTCAGGACAAAGAAATGCATATTTCATCACAGTGCAAGAACCAGATGTTTCTATTCCTGTCTTGTGCTTATTATTTGGCAAAAGTGGTGAGTCATTCATTATGGACTAATTTATGGAAATTTAAGGGCCCCTAATGTGATTAAGGGAACTGTCTACATCAAACTAATTAATTTGTAGAGAGATTGTCAGTATGAGTGTGACTTCTTGTCAAACTGCCTGTTTTTTTGCAAAGGGGGGGGGCTTGTACCCAACCATATTACCAAGACTCAGGGTGAGATACATATGTATGTAACACACACACACTTTAGAATCATAGAACAGAATAGTAGGGTTGGAAGGGGCCTATAAGACCATTGAGTCCAACTCCCTGCTTAATTTTAAATTAATTAAAAACAAAGAGTCTCAGGTTAAGGGCGCAATCCTGTCAATTGTGTCTTTGATGATTGGAAGCCCTCCAACTCAGATCATCCAATGCAGGATGGGAAGAGCAGCGGAGGCAATCTTCACCTCCCTGTCTTCCTGCCTTGCATTTTTCACTAGACTCTTTTGCCTGTCTGGCAATGGGGCTTCAGAGGGGGAGGGAAGGAGGCTGGAGAGGCCTCAGGATAGCTCATATCCTGGCCTCTTCAAAATCCTCCCCTCCCCACCCACCGGAACACCCTTTCCCCCCCTTTCTGAGGTCAATTTTCTTACCTCAGAGGCTAGTTGGAGTAGTTCTTTCCATGCTGGCTGGGAGAGGTGGGGGAGGGGGTGGATCTTTGACTGCCCCATCTGAAGTTGGAATGGTGAATCCCCAGTATCCTATGGCCCCTCAGACAATGTCTAGGGGCCATAGGATTGCTGCTTCCACAGACTATGGTCCTGGGAAAATGTAAACTGATTCTACTGTGACTCCTATATTCTGCCAACTTGGGAACAAACAGCCTTAGACTGAAGGGGTTCAGGGTTGCTCTTCCAGCTATCAGCTGAACGTAGCATTAGGGTCAGGTGCATACTGCATACCTATAGACCAGGTAGACCTAATCATCTAGTTTGTTTCAGACATTTCTTCTCAATGAATGGTCTAGCATCTGATGCACAGCTGATACTAAGTAGGTATTAGATGGAAGGCTGCTGGGAGCTGCATAGAAGAGCAGGAAACAGTAATAAAGACACCAACAATATTTTTCTGCTTCTAAAAAGTAAAATAAAGAATGAAATTCAGTTCTCCTCCTGTGATTGTATGGTAGGGCCTAGTTCTCACTGAAGTGGCCTGCTTATATTTGGGCAGTACTATTTCATATTGTAGGGGGTGGGGCTCACATGATCAAATGGTACTTCTACAAAAAAGTTCCTTCCACATATAAAACTAGTTATCAAGGAACTCTTTTCCTCAGCATCTGGTTTCCTATATAGGGAATGTATTGATTTGGTAAAGAGCTCATCCAAAGGAGATCCCTACTCTATCTGCCCCCCTCCCAGGAGTCCATTTGATTTGTGCACTCATTCTGCTTTAAAAAAAATAAAAATCTTTAAAGGCTGTATCCAATGTTAGTTCTACTTAGATCAGGCCCACTGAAATGAATGGGACTTCAGGGGTGTGCAAGTTGTGTCTCTCCAGATATTTTGGCCTACAATTCCCATCATCCTTCACCACTAGCTATGCTGGCTATTCTCTTGGGTGTTATAGGCCAAAACATCTGGAGGACCACAACTTTCATCAGCCCTAGCCAGCATAGCCAATGGTGAGGGATGATGGGAGTTGTACAACAAAACATCTGGAGGGACACAAGTTGCCCATCTCAGACACATTTCTTTAATCTTCCATTCATTTATCTTTATTCACCAGGATCACGGTGATTAGCAAGGGTTGCTCAGCTCCGAGAGGCAGCACACAAAATTAGGAAACTGCTTGAGAAAGTGGATGCATGTAAAGGAAAAAAAAAGGGAGTGGAATTTCTTGCAGTAGTCAGTTCAAATCATTGTATGGTTTTTACTATGTAGGGCCTTATTCTGTAAGCCACCTTGGGAGAGCTCTTCCCTGAGAGGGGACCTAGAAATACCAGGTTGGATCCAGGATTTGCCTTCCACGAGAGCAAGGGACCTTCGATGAGAGGATGGGCTCCACTTGCAGAAGGTCCCTCTGCCTGATTTTTGGGGATCTCCCCATACTACAACTCACCACATTCAGCAGGGTCTCCTGATTTTCTGTGCAGTATTTTCAGGGGACTGGAGGGTCTGCTGTGGGGAGGTTGGGCTGGGGAAGTCCACTTCCACCATTGTTTTTTTTTTTTTTTTAAATAATGGTGATATACTCTAACTAGGTGCTGTAAACTGGATTATCCCAATATGGTTAAGGGTGATGTGAGATATGAGTTGTATCCAATGTTAGTCCAACTCAGGGATAGGCAACTTATGGCCCTCCAGATGTTTTGGCCTACAACTCCCTTGCTGGCTGGGGAATGTTGGGAGTTGTAGGACTTTTTTCTGTCTAAACATGCATAGGATTGAGCACTTAGCTTTTTTTTTTTTTTTTAGAAAGCTATGAGGGTGATGATTTAGCTAAAGGTGGGGGGAGTCAGGTTCTGAGGCATGTGGATTTCATTAGAGTGGGGGTCTCTAACTTTTTTCAGACAGTGGGCACATTTAGAATTTTTAGAGAATGTCATGGGCACTCTCACTAAATGGTTGCCATGGAGGGAATGCCCATTTATACAATGGCTGGCATGGTGGGCATAGCAGGTCACCGAACACTTTTTCCCCAGAGGGCAACTGGTGTGACTAAAAGAAAAGTAACTTGCCTAAGAACCTAAGCACAAGTCAGAGGTGGGGGTCTGAGCTCCAAAACACAAAACCGCTCTTTTGAACCCAAATAAAGATGGTGTTGGAGGGCAGAACTTCCCTTTGCACCTTGCCAGCCTCCCAATTAAAACGTATTAAAACATTCTTAAGAAATAAAATAAAAATCAGGTGGGGCAGGGAGCCCAGTGGACGCCAAGAGAGGTGCCCAGGATACTACATTGGAGACCCCAGCATTGCTACTTTCCCCCTTATCATCTGAGCACTGGACAAATCCAGTTGCTTCATAGTGAACCCGTTCTCGGAGTGTGGATCTTTATGTACTGGAACATGGCAGAGCTGTTAACTGTCTGGGCCGTGTTCCCCTAACCTGGCTAGCCCTCCTCCCAATGCCATATCTCCCTTGACCCGTAACCACACTAATTGGGGCCCCTTCAAGTTCCCCAGCTTGGCCATATATCCTCTCACCCAGGATCCTAAGCAAAACAGACACAAAACAAAACAAACAACAAACAACACCCGTACACAGAAGCCACAAGAACCAGTCAACCCAGGGTTAGGGGGGTGGCCCATGCCCTTGCGTCTCCCCCGAAAGTCTCCCCCCAAAGGGACAACCCCACCTTTGGCACTGCCGCCTTTGGCGTCACTGCCACCCCACATCAGAGCTGGGCAGATAAGAGTCTTGCCAGGGAGTTCGGGCCCAGCCAGCTCGAATCAGCCGTAACTAGCCCGGGGGAGTTTTTTCTTTCCCTCTTCAGCTTCAGCCACGGGGGTGGTTTCTCACTGGCAATTACACAGTCTCAGGCAGGGCCAATAAGGTGGTAAGTTGGCACACCTGCCTCTGTTGGATGTCTTGGCTGCCTTCCCCTGCCTGGTCCTGGCTTCGAATGGCTGACTTGGCGTCAGAGCTGGGCAGATAAGAGTCTTCCCAGGGAACTCTGGCCCAGCCTGGACAGGGATAGCCTGGCTTCAGTTGTCTATGCTCTGATAATCTCCAAGTTAGATTACTGCAATGCACTCTACGTGGGGCTGCCTTTGAAGATGGTTCAGAAACTGCACCTCATGTAAAATGCGGCAGCCAGATTGCTAATGGGGAGCAGAAGGTCCGAACATATAAGATCAACTCTGTCCCGCTTGCACTGGCTGCCTGTATGTTTCCAAGCCTGATTCAAGGTGCTGGTTTTAACCTGTAAAGCCTTACACGGTTTGAGATCACAATACCTGATGGAGCGCCTCTCCTGACATGAACCTACCCATATACTACGCTCAACATCTAAGGCCCTCCTCTGGCTACCTACACCAAGGGAAGCTCAGAAGATGGTGACAAGGGAGAGGGCCTTTTTGGTGGTGGCCCCCAAATTATGGAATGATCTCCCCAAGGCCTGCCCAGCACCAACATTGTTATCTTTTTGGCGCCAGGTTAAGACCTTTCTCTTCTCCCAGGCATTCGGCAGTATATGATAAGTGTTTAATCAGTCCTGGAATGTCTTATGGTTATGGTTGTTTGTTTTTGAGATTGTTGTCAAAGTTGTTTTAGATATATGTTTCTTTGTGTATATTGTGTGTTGTGTTTTTTATGTAAATGGTTTTTAATCTCTGTATATTGTATTTTTAATGTTTTTAATCTTTGTAAACCGCCCAGAGAGCTCCGGCTATCGGGTGGTATAGAAATGTAATACATAATAATAATAATGATAATGATGATGATCATCATGATGATCATGATGTAGCCAACAGGGTACCATCCACACACCAGAGGGGAGATGTGAACAAGGCTGGGGAAATCCCAAGGTTTGCAGAAGTACAAACATTTAGAAAAAAACAAAGCGGAGTGGGGTGGGAACTGCCTAATGAGGACTGAGCACGCTCAGTGGGGATAAGATGCTGACAGGCTGGGGACTTAAAAACTAAGTGGGAGAGGGAATGTAATGGAGTGTTCTGGAAGTGGGCGCAGCTGGCAAGCTGGAACCCTGAACAAGAGCATTCCACGCTGCAACATTTTGTTGCAGGTCCCGCTTGTCAAATCAATTTGCCAGTTTGTTCTTGATATAATTACAGGCAATATGAAAAGAACATCACGACAAGAAGTCCTCTTAAAGTGCAATGCACTTTTTCACGTTTTGACCTGGAATGGATCCACGTGCGGGGCTTTTGGGCTCTCTCCCCAGCCCCACATCCAATGACACCCCTGGCCTACAGGAAGAAAGCTTCTCCTCGGACCCGTTAGGGAAGGGGGCGAGGCAGCCAGCCCCTTTCTCTCTCCCTTCCCCGCTTCTCGGCCCGCCAGCGCGCTCTTTGGCGCTGCTATCCGCGGCTCTCCCCGCGCTGCCCCGCGGCGGACAATGGAGGAGTCTCCACAGCGCGCCGCCGAAGCGCGGCTTTCGCCCGGGCTCCGCGGCCTCCCAAGAGCCACGAAGGGCAGGGACGAGGCGGGAGCCCCGCCGAACGTTGCGCGCCGCCGCGTTCCAGCCAAGGGAAACCTCCTTCCGTCAGAGCGCCAGGCAGCCAATCAGGCGCGGGGCAAGGGATTCCCGCTCCGCTTGCCGCTTGTTCTGTCTCTTTAAATGATTCCGTCGAGGAGCTGCTTCAGTGGGGTCCAGCGACAGCGGAACGCAGCGGGGGATTCCCCACGGAGCCCTAGCGTGCTGTGGGGAGACAGATAGATAGCAGGCGGGGCTTGAAGCTAGATCAGGGGGGAACACGACACCCTAATGAAGGCATATCGAGGAGCAGCAGGCGAAATCCGAGGCTCCAGCTGTCTGGAAAAAGCATACTTTCATCGCAGCCTAAGGGGCAGGATTCCATCTAGTGGGGGCGGATCACCAAGAAAGAGAAGTGATTGTTCACCTCCAGCAAAGCTAACCAAATAACAGGCCATCAGTCCCTCTTCAGACATGGAGTGGAAGTTAGAAAGATCCGCAGCCCGGAAGGTCAAGACGGATGAAGATGTGCTGTGGGTAAATCAACCGTCCTTTCAGTCCTGCTCTCCTCCTCACCATCACAGCCTGGCTATCTACGTTTTAACAGAAACTCATCCCCGCAGTAGACAGAGTGATCTGAGGGTCATGTTAGCACTCTTTCCAGGGAGGTGGCCAGATGAGAACTTCAATCCTTAAAGCTGCCATCTTGGGCATGCATATTTTAACTGGGAGTAATCGCCATTCGGTATAGCGCGGCTTACTTATGAGTAAACATGCAGTTGGATCATCGTGCTATCAGAAACATGTTGAAGAGCAGGATTAAGGGAATAAATGGCTGTGTCAATAACTATTTTGACGAGTGAGTCTTGTATCACAGTGTATGTGTCCTTCAAAATAAGCACCATCCCATAAAATAAGAAGTATCTATCAACTTAATGCAAGTAATGCCCCACATGGAGGAAATTATTTCTGTTTCCTAATCTAGGCATATTTCCCAGTTAGTTATATAGGTCAGTTATTTGTGTAAGATTGCAAAAGCTGCTTTTTCTGAGCCGGAACCATTGGGAAGGGTAGAAGGGCTGGAGTAAACCTGTTGAAATGAATAGGATGTAAGTTAATTATGATTATTTAACTTATTTCAATAGGTCTACTCTTAGGATTTATGTTGGATTTTGCCCACGGAATATGATTTGTCCTGATGAGTCATTAAGTATGTGGATTGACTTTTGTGTGGTTCAGATCTGATTCCTAATGGTCGAATGATTTTACTGAATATCTGCATGTTTGTTTTAAAGGCAAAAATTATGAAAGCCCTCGGGACAGACCTCAGGCAGATCAGAAAACGACATCTACAGATGCTGACTAAGGTGAGTGTTGATGAGACTGCAAAATTGACTCTGAAAATGTTTGTTTGTCTGCAAAGCTCTGTGTCCTCATGAAGAGAATATAGAGAAAGAAAATAATAGAAAACAGAGGTAACGTAGCATTCTTTCTGTGGGCGTGAGCCTCATAGGGGTTCTGGAGGTTCCCCAACCCTGGAATAGACTGTATCAAGGTGGGGTGATGAGGTGCAAAGGAAAACATGGCTCCTGCCCCTTGAACTGCTGGCTGTGTCTTATCAGGAGGGAGGGAGTTATCAGAAGTTGAAGCTTTCTTTCTCACACTCCTTCCCCCACAAGACAAGCTGGACTTGTTGAAATGTAGTTTTATATAACTCTTAATGGTACAGGAGCCATTTTCTTAATTACATCTCACCACTCCAGATTGCAGTAGTATGAACATAAGAAGAGCCCTGCTGGATCAGATCAAAGGTCCATCTACCCCAGTATCCTGTTCCCCACATGGCCCAGCTAGATCCCTCTGGGAAGCCAACAAGCAGGACATGAGGGCAATAGCATCTTCCCACTCATGTACCCTGGCAAGTGGTATCCAGAGGCATACTCCCTTTGACACTGAATATATAGCCATCATGATTAAGTACCCATGAATCACCCTTCTCTTCCATGAATTTGTCTACCCCCTTTTTAATGCTGTCTAAGCGCTGGTGGCTGTCTCCACATCTTGTGGAAGCAAACTCCAAAAGTATTAATGATACGTTGTGTGAAGAAGTTCTTCCTTTTGTCTGTTCTGTATTTCCAGCCAACAAATTTCACAGGGCCGCCCCTACTTCTAATATTATGAAAGAGGGGGAAATACGTTTCTCTGGGTTGTATCCAATGTTAGTTCTACTTAGAGTAGTAACATTGAAATGAAGGGGACTTAATTTAGACTAACATTGGATACAATCTGCTATCTACTTCCTCCGTACTATGCATAATGTTATAAAACCTTGCCATCTCCCCCTTTACTCGTCTTGTCTTACCATGTTCCATGCAGAGCAGTCTACTCCAAAATCTTTAACTGATAGAAATAAATTATCCAAGAGGGAAACCTGATGAAACAATGGATATTTTGAGTATGACATTTACTTGAAAGAGGCTAACAATGTTTCTCTTCACGTGCAAGATGTGTTTGAATATCAGCAGGCATTTCTCAAATGTTTCTCCATGAAAATCACATTTGTTTTGAAATTGCTTTTGCTCCAACCAATTTCAAAATCATTTGCTCAGATTTTTAAGTTTAATTCAGACATTATAGAGCTAGTGTAGACCTGGCATTGTGGGAGCAGACATAAAATTGAGGGTGTTAACGGCACAAAAAATGTAATTGCTGGCATACTGATTATGGTCATTTATTATGGGGAAGACTCAGTGATCTGAAGTAATTTTGTGTTGCAAATGAGAAGAAACAGGAATGTGTCACTTTGGCAGTGCAGTACTAGCTGGCTGTTTGAAAGTAAATGTTTGACAGCTGCTGGTTGCACTCCACACTGTTGCGTTCCAAAAAACTGCAAAAGTAATGGAAGTGTGCCCCCTTGTGAACACTACTGGGATGTCCATCAAATGACTATTGGACATTTTAAAACTGCAGATTAATTATCCTGGCTCTGTACTCAGAATCCTCTCATTCAATGAACACACGTATGTTAAAATGAGGGTGTTTAATCATTCTTTGCCATCCTGACACAGGGTAGTTAAATTACGCTAAGAGGAAACTAACCCACATTAAATGATCTTGCCTATGCAATCCTAGTCATTTAGAATTTAAAAACATCCTTTTAAGTGCTTGGAAAGTCTATGGTTTTTTCCGTATAAAGATGCGTTGCATCATTGGGATTATTTCACTAGTAAAATGAGTAATTGGTTTTATGTATTTTTTTCTATTAGGGGATGTTTTACTTATGTTGCAAACTGCCTTGGATTTTGTGATGTAAGATATCTATAGCATAATATTAAATTTCAAGATGATTAGACTGTATAACAAGTTTGGCAAAAACTAACATTTTCCACAAAGTATTTTGATGATCATTTGTAGACTTGATTTTAATATTATACACTTCCCTTAATATTCTATGCTAGCTATGGTGTTTTGCTAAGATGATTAAGATCTGAATTATATTTAATACACATTACATCAAGTGGTACAAAACAATTTTGAGGATTAGTTGAAAGAGGCCAGGACTGCAATTCTCTACATATTAGGCTGTTTAAACTCCATTGGTTTCAATGGGACTGAAGCAGCCTAAATTAGTTTAGGATTGCAGCCTAGTTGGTGTTTATCTCAAACTGTTTCTTTACATTTTTCACATGACATTTACTTTGTAAGATTAGTGTTCCAATATTTCTAATTCTAGCAATTTATTATTGTCAACCTCAGGATAATTTGGAGCTAAATGGAATGACTGAATTTTAGTTTTCTCAATATATAAAGGCAAGTATCACATCTTTATGACTCCACCATACGTCTTGAGACTGCTTGGCTATTGTGACTAAAATGACAGCCTCTTTTGGCTTTTTGCTACCTGTGACTGGTAGGCAGTGTAGAGTTAGCTGACTGCTTTGCCTTATCCCAGCAGTCGCTACTGCACTGTTACCCGCTGCAGGAATCGTTTATTGTAAGAGAGAGGAGGCCATGAAGCTGTGTGTGTGGTGGAATGGCAGTGTATTGTTAGCTGGATGAATATTTGAATGACACCAGCTGACATTCGGCTGCCAGCCTGCGGCACGTATTTTAATCGTCGGATCACCACAGAGGTTTGTATAACAAGACCTTCAAAGACTTTCTGCTGTTATTTGAGAACATGGTTTACTCTGTAGCTCAGTATAAGAACATAAGAAGAGCCCTGCTGGATCAGACCAAGGGTCCATCTAGTCCAGCATCCTGTTCATACAGTGGCCAACCAGCTATTTACTGGGAACCCACAAGCAGGGCATGACCGCAACAGCACCCTCCCACCCATTTTTCCCCAGCAACTGGTGTACATAGGCTCACTGCCTCTGGTAATGGAGGTAGTACATAGCCATCAAGACTAGTAGCCATTGATAGCCTTTTCCTCCAGGAATTTGTCCAACCCCCTTTTAAAGCCCTCCAAATTGGTGGCCATCACTACATCCTGTGGTAGCAAATTCCATAGTTTAACTATGTGCTGTGTGAAGAAGGACTTCCTTTTATCTATCCTGAATCTCCCACTAATAAGCTTTATAGCATGACCCTGGGTTCTAGTAGTTTGAGAGAGGGAGAAAAACGTGCCTTCCTCAACCTGGTGCCCTCCAGATCTGTTGGACAACTGTGGGATTATGGGAGTTGTAGTCCAACACAACTATATTTTGGCCTTCCCCTGATTATGTTTTATCAGACTGGGTTGGGCTGCAGTTGCCCGTTGTAAGTTTTATTTTATGCTGCTGTTGCTGTTTTTATTGTGGTTTTACTGCTGTGTGTATTTGTACTGTTTTTAATGGTGCATCAATTTTTATTATGTGTTTTATTTTTGTATGTCGCCTTGGATGGGATCCTGCCCTGAAAGGTGGTCAAGAAATATTATAAAGAAAGAAATATAAATCTGGGGGCCCGCAGGTTGGAAAAGGCTGGTGTAGCTGCTGCTTCAACTGATGTTGTGCAGATGTCTGAATGTCACAACATTCTTTGTCAGGCATAGTTGTTCAGAGCAATAGTAAAACAAAGGAATAAAGTCAGTTGTTGTATGGCTGGTTTAGTCACCTGAAGTGCTTGAAAGGTTCTGAGAAGTAGGACGTATCTCATCATATGCTTAACTCTGTGATTAAAGAATTTGACTTATCCAATATAAATGGGTGCCTATTGATGATAAATCCATTGACATATATGTAGGGTACCTGCTAATATTGCTGCCATCCAAGCACATTTCCTTAAACATCCTGCTTGCTTTATTTCTGCACTGGACATCCATAGGAAGGGCCTTGTAAGCCAGGCAATGTATGGTCTGAAAGCATGCAATGCTTTCAATCAACTGTTTATTTCAATAAAATATATTATTTCATGTAATGCCTCTCATTCTAATCTACCCATTTGATTCTGTAGCACACAGTGTTCTCTGTGGTGTGATGGTCTGGCAGTGTACTCTTAGTTAGCTGTTGTCTGTATTCCAGCAACTAAATACACCTCCATATTATCACATGAGTTTGCATCATTGTGTAGGCTAATGCTTTAAATTTGTCTCTATGTGAGAGAGTCGCAATAGCCATCATTGTGTAAACCCTCTAGCGTCTGCAGTGCTATGAAAGTTTGCACTAGATGGTATTTTTATTTCTGTTCAAATCAGTGGTTTATATGCATTTGTTCTCAGACTTCCCAACTTTGTTTAGCTGGTTGACTCATCTCTTCCAAACTAGTTTGTCTGCTGAATGAATTTATTGCCAGAATGTTGGAAGAGAGAAAAAAAAATCTATGGCTTTGGGAGTTCCAAGCCAATACTGGACCTTTGGGTCTGGCAGCTGAAATCCTCTGTATAAAGATTAGACATAGTTCTGGTGGGTTAAGTAGGCTTGGACGGTCTCTCTTTAACACCAAGATGTTCAAAAGAAGAGGGGATTTCAGAAATGTGGCATTCCGAACTATCTGAATGGGAATTGATCCTGTAATATAACCTTCCTCAACCTGGTGCCTTCCAGATGTTCTGGACTACAACTCCCATCAGCCCATCACCATGGCTAATGGCCAGGAATTGTGGGGGCTGTAGTCCAAAACATCTGGACGGCACCAGGTTGGGGAAGGCGGCTCTAATGTAACATCTAAAGTGAAAACTCACAGTCAGATCATATTTTTCTAGACCTCTGGAACAGATTGTATGGTGAGGTGTATGTCTGTTGATTTTAATTAATGGAGGGAGCAATCCTATGGGCGCTAGTCAGTGGCTGGACAGCCATAGGATAGGTTGGTTCCCTGAGAACCAACCTCCACCCCCTCCCGCGCTGCCTCGTAGGCAGCGTGGAACTACCCCGTGCTCGGAAGAGGAGTGCGGAGTGGCAAGAACGGGGTGTTCCTGGGGGTGTGTTGGGGTGGGGAAGTCGGAAATGCCAGTATGACACATCCTATGTGTTGTTCAGCTGCTGCTTCCTGTGCTCCCAGCTCCCATGGCTAGGCAGCCAAAATCAGCTGTCTAGCTATAAATGCAGGGTGGGTGAAGTGCGGAGGGGGCGATCCTCTCCTTGCTTCTCCTGCCCTGCATTGGATAGGCGGTTGCCTCCGAGTTCGGAGGTGGCCACCTATCTCCATAGGATTGCGCCCTTAATGTATTTATTATTACACTTATATAGCCCCATCAGCTGAAGCTCTCTGGGTGGTCAACGAAACTAAACTTAAACTCATAAAATGCAATATCAGTTAGCTCTTGTACACATTCTAAATACACTTCCATGTTATTGCATGACTTTGCATCATTGTTTAGGCTAATTCTTTTAAGGAAGCAATCCTATGCCTGTTTAGACAAAAAAACCCTAGAACTCCCAGCATTCCCTAGCCAGCATGGCTGGGGAATGCTGGGA
Organism: Heloderma suspectum; assembly: GCF_057233095.1. Lineage (NCBI taxonomy): Eukaryota > Metazoa > Chordata > Lepidosauria > Squamata > Helodermatidae > Heloderma > Heloderma suspectum. Next base: position 36,848,189 of record NC_139459.1, on the reverse strand, counting down.
ATTGTAGGACTTTTTTTTCTGTCTAAACATGCATAGGTTTGAATCTAAATTAGTTGCTGTGGGAGAGAATTGCAACTGCTAACTAAGAATTAAAGTGTTACATTAGAAGCAGGAGGTCAGACATGTGAGTGAGTTGCTGTTAAGACATTTGTGCTTCTTCTGCATGTGCAGACTATTCTCAGTTTGGTGCCAGCAGACTCGGTTTGTAATGCTGAAACCCAGATGCTAATCTGAGTTGCTTCACTGCATTATAATGTCATGATCACGCCAATGTACTCTTCTGTATTTTGCGGTCCATTCCTTGTCCTGCCCTTTCTATTGGCTCATACAATAGAGCCAACCAACTGGGCTGCATAATGGCTGTTTTTACATGTTAAGGCTCAAACCCACTTTGGCTTAAATTAGTCTGCAATGGGAATATTTAAAACTGACATTGGTAGCAATGCACATTCAGTGTTTCTCCTGCATTCTACGCTGCATTAACATTCACACATCTGCAAACCACATAAGGCAGGCTCAAGGTGCATTTGAATTACCTGTGGCCCTCCAGATGTTGTTGGACTAGAGCTCCCATCATCTGTCACCATTGGCCATTCTAGCTGGGGATGATGGTAGCTGGAGTCAACATCTGGATGGCCGCAGGTTCCCTACTCCTGCCCTAAACAAGTGGATTTTTACCGAGTGTATTTTGTGACTGCAAATGTGAGGAGCACAAATTCAATGCTGGCTCCAGATTTCTGAGGACCCTTGGGCAAGGCACATTCAATTGACCTCTTCCTCAGTGAGTATAACTTCTTACTGCCTTTGCCACTAGCCTTTATCGCTCCTCATCCTGTTTCTCATTGTTGCTACCACTTGCTTGTTTGACAGACAAGGTGAGCAAGGCTACAGTGCCATCTACTGGTCCTCCTTCTCACCAACATCATTGTCTGGGCCAGGGCGAGAGGCAGGTGAACAAACAGGTTGCAGAATGCAGGTGAAGAGGAGGAGCAATTCCAGGGGGCTTTTACCACTGGGCTCCTGCTGGGCTATGGGCCCTTGGCAGGAGCTCGACCATGCCTACCCTTGGCGCCAGCCCTGTGCAAGTTGGCGGCAAGTTTTAAACTTTATCCCAGCTTTATTATGATGTGTTATTGAACAACTGCAACTTCATCTGTTCAAGCAATACAGGGTGGGGGGGAATATTAATAAAATACTGAGTTTACTGCAAGTCCAAATCTATTTACACAGGGCAACGTTGACACAGAGCTGCATGGTGGACACACGTTGCAGGTGGATAATCGAGAGTTTCCAATAACTGAGGTACCGATAAGGAGGACTCTTTTGTATGGGGTTCGCATTACGAACAGTGTTGTTAACATCCCAGTTTTATGACAAAATAACGCGGGGAAATACTATTACATGTGGTTTGTGGGTGATGTTTTTTGAGTGTTCAGGAGAGAACTTACTCATGCTTAAACTTGCTGTAATCTGGCTTTTATGAGTGACCTGCCATTATGATGAGCTGTATGAGCATGGAGGGAGGCCTTACAGGATCCCTGTCAGAAAAGCTAGTTTTGCAGTAGTTGGGGTGGCTGGAATCACCATGTTGCAGCCATTCCTGCAGGGCCAGCCCAACATTTTGCTGCCCTAGGCGGACAAGATGGCACACCTCCCACTCCATGTACAAAAGCTGGCTTGACTGGCAGATGAATCTGTCTTCAACACTAATGATGGAACAACGTTCTCCACTGAACTTGAAGGCAGCAGGCTATCTTAGGGGGTGTTGAGTAGCCTGCCAGGCACAGTTTTCTCCTTGAATACCTTGCTACTGCCTCCCACCATCTGCCACCTGAGGTAACTTCCTCATTCTGCCTAATGGTAGGGTTGGCCCTGCATTACTGGCAAGAAATAAGTGCTACATCTGGATTTCACTTGTATGGAATAAAATAAAAGGGTGCCCCTGGGGACGCCAGTGGAGTGGGAGCTAAATCTGCTGTCTTCCCTTCATGATCCTAGTGACCTGAATCAAATCAAACCAGTTCACATCTGCAGAATCCAGGATTCTGTTTCTTGGTGATGCTGGAGCATGACAGAATGTTTGGAACTGACTTATATGATATACAAGTGGGAAGTGCAACGAAGTATTGCCAAGTGCAGTGCTCCTGTTCAGGGTGTCAGCCATCTGTGCCCTTTTTCAGGGTGTTCCATTCCATTCATCCTCCTTCCCAGTTTATTATTTTCCCCCTCCAACAGCCAGCCAGCATTTTGTGCCCACTGACCATGATAAGTCCTCACTGGACCCCTTAGGGATTTTTTTCCTAAAGGTTTTTGTGTGTGCAAACCCTGGAGTTTCCTCAAGCCTGCTGATACCTCTCTCTTGTGTGAGGATGGTGCTGTTTTAGCTTCATGAGGAGTCACAGTTGGAGAATGAGTTCATCATTAGTATATATAATTTTAACTTTTGCCCTTGTAACTTAAGTAGTAGTCTCCCAGAGCGCTTTCAGCTAAAGCAATGGAGCATAATTTAACAACATTTTTTGTTTGTAAGCCAGTTTATCAAAAACACACCAAACAGACTTGGATTTTTCTTTCTCTTTTAAAAAATAAAATATCTTCATAAAACTATTTACATTTTTTTGTTATTTTTTCCATCATGCATCCATTTCTTGCTGTTGTTGATACAAAGCTAGATTTATTTAATAGTATACAGTTTTAAACAGAATGATTCAATGACTGGAAAATTTCTCACTGAACTTTCATGTTTGACAAATGGTGTTTTAAGTAACTTGATAGTAAAGAAAGAATATTTTTTAAGATTAGTTTAGAGACAAGCAACTGGCAGTTTTGAGACTCAATGACCGGGTTCTCATGATCACGGAGGGAAAGTAAGCCAGGTTGGTTATTTTCCTGCCCCATGCATGCCAGTCACGAGCCACCTAGTATCATAGAAAGTATCATAGTGTCAGGGTGGAAACTGAGCTGATAGAACCCCACAGCAATTCTGATTCTGAGAAGGATCAGCAATCCGTGGGAGAGGAGCCAGCTCATCCCTCACAGGCACAACAGCTGGCAGAGATTCCTTCTGCCGGCATTCCTGAGATAGATAGTGATCGTAGCAGTGAGAAAGTGCGGGAATGGGGCTTGCTAGACGCTCGACACAGACGCAGGGAGTGACGGAGGGTGTGGAAAGGAGGAGTAGCGCCCGTTTGGCGCACAAGCAACAGCCACCTCTCGTGGACTCATGGGAAAGAGGGAGGATCTCTCCCTAGCCCATAAGTTCAGGGTCTTCAAGTGACTCTCCTTCAAACGGGGATCAACTGCCTACTCGGAGCATAGGCTACTCTGCTGTTCCTTGCTTAGTCGCTGGTGATTAGCATCTGAAAGAGTAATTAAGTTTTAAAATGATTAAAGCCTTGAAAAGAATCCTTTTGTCTGTGTCTTGAGTTGGCTATTGGAGTCTACTGAAAGAGGCCGCTAGGGTGCTCCTGACACATAGAATCATAAGGTTTGAAGGAGCCTACAAGACCATCGAATCCAGCTGCTCAGTGCAGGAAGCCTGATTCCCAGGCGTTCTCCCATCCAAGTACTAACCAGGGCTGACCCTGCTTAGCTTTGGAGATGTGGCTCTTTAGGATCTGAATTTAGTATTAGCATAATTATTGTTTCTGGGTGCAGGTTGTTGTGACATCTGAACCCAGCAAGGGTGGTTGGTTGGGGTGGTTACAAACCACCCTGAAACCTATGGCTTGTTCTAGGATTGCTGGGTGGTTTGTAAACCACCCAAGCCACCCACCTGTGCTGGGTTTGGTGATCACGACAACCCGCACCCAGTAAGGGTAATTGTTCTAATTAAGAGGCTCCTGAAGGGGATATGCAGGGAATGAAAATAAGCCACTGTGGCTTATTTTCCCTCTGTGATCATGAGAACCCACCCAGTGATACACAGCTATATGCAGTCTAACTTGCTTCTCCATGTGGACAGCAACTGGGAGTCTGTTAGAATAGCAGGTGGTGTGCATAAGGGGATTGCTCTATAATATCTTCTGTTACTATTCCTGTGTGGAAGTGGGCTAAGTAGATCTATACAAAAGCCTTGCCGCATCCAGAGGTTAGTCAATGGCCCTTTAAGGAAAGGCCCACTACTAAAAAATGGACTGCTTTTACCTTCCTCTCCATTTGAACCTACTTGCAGAATGGAATGTGACTTGCTACTTTGAACATCCTTCCCCAACCTGGCACCCTCCGGATGTGTTGGACTATAATAGCCATCATCCTTATCCAGCATGACCAGTGGGGGTCATGGCTGGGGATAGTGGCCCTTGCAGTCTAATACATTTGGAGGGCACCAGGTTGGCGGAGGTTGAATTTGGGCGCAATCCTATGCAAGTTTGATGAGAAAAAAGTCCTACAATTTGCAGCAGTGCTGGCTGGGGAACGCTGGGAGTTGCAGGACTTTTTTCTCTCTAAGCACGCATAGGGTTGTCCCCTTAGAATATTATTATTGTACTTTACCTCTTTATATGGCAGCACTCTGCAATCATGATGGAAAACAATGGCAGCTTCTGCTTGTTTCTGAACAGGCAAGACTGATATGCAGTTAGCATGCATCTTAGGAGGATTTTCAGATGTACCATTTGCTTCCCGGATTGAAATGTTGGGCTGTATTGCAATGCTCATAAATGCTGAGGAACTGTTTACGCAGACATCTCCTAGCACGTTACTTGTGTTATTCCCAGCAGTTTCACCTGACCCAAGAATATTAGAGGTCAGCCAAAGTGCAACAAAGCCATTGGGCATTGTGAGAGTGCTATGGAAATGGCTCCCGAGGGCAGCCAGCTATGCTCAGCACAGATGGTTTTGACCCAGGAAAAAGGCCAGATTTCTAGAAAGTCTCTTGGTTACCTGTACTGTATGTGAAAAGTATTTATTTTTGTGCATGAACACAGCAGAAACTGACTTGGGAAAGCACTGAAACCTACTGTTCTTCAGAATTATGTTTGTTGTAAACCTTGCCCTTTGTTTTAAATACACATTCACCAAATAGGCCAGTCATACATTTTTACAGGGATCATATCCAAGGCTCAGTTGGGCAAAGGGCCCAGTGCCTGGGTACTCCTCTTTGTTTCACTTGCACTCAGCAAGTTTAACAGCTGGTCCTAAACAGAAAAGTGTTCTGTCAAAGGTTACCATGAAACTAACCAGCAAGAAAAACCTCTGATCGTCCAGTTTTCTTTTGTTTTTACAATTATTGAACAGGAATGTACTAAGGCTGTGCAGAGATGCTCCCATATAGCATTCCCAAGGCAACCCATCAGAGGTCTTCTTTCCTTTTCATAATGATCTGCCTAATCAAAGCAACTATATCTGGTCTGATGCTTTCTATGGGCTCTTCAGGCCTCCAGAACTTCACGACTTTACCTTCAGGGCTGACGAGGTACTTCCAGAAATTCCACTTAGGCTCTTTCTTGGTGGACTCTGTAAGGGCAACATAAGAGACATTTAGGTCACAAGCAGAAGGGGTGCACATGAGGAAAAAAAAGATGCTTCCAAGCCCTGTTTTATTTATTTATTAAATTATTTTATTTATTTATTAAATTTATTAATTGCCTATCTGGCTGGTCACCCAGCCACTCTAGCCAATGTACAGCATATAATAAAACAGTTTAAAACAATAACATTCTACAATAAAAACGTTTTCTAAAATACCCTAACCCATCCCAAATGCCTGCCTGAACAACCACGTTTTTAATGCACGGCGGAAGCTCATTAAAGAGGGGGCATGGCGGAGTTCCCTAGGGAGGGAGTTCCACAGAGTGGGGGCCACCACAGAAAAGGCCCTCTCCCTCGTCCCCACCAGTCTAGCTGTTCTGGCTGATGGGACAGAGAGAAGGCCATCCGAGGCTGATCTTGTTAAGCAGCCTGTCTGGTGAGTATTTTATCTGTTGAGATAAAAACGTGGTCAGTTCATATTCATTTTCTGGATTTCACCCATTGCTACACTTTTCCCCTCCAGATTAATTAATATGAAACTAGAGGACTGCAGCTACAGATGATTCTTGATCAATATGTGAACTTTGGCCTTCCCCATCTCTGCAGCTACTGCTCATCTTCACCTCTGCTCTCAATTTTCCTTCCCCGCTGAGACTTCTACCAGCTCTTTCACCTTCCCGTCATTTCTAGAGACCACTCCATCTTTCTACTTTGCCTTTTCAGCCCCAAACTGCTACTCTTGGCCTGTTTCCCCTTCCTCTTGGGTTATTCTACCTCCTCCTTCCTTGTGGCTATCCTTTCCTGCCTCTCTCTAGGGCAGCATTCTCCAACCTGGTGCCCTCCAGATGTGTTGGACTACAACTCCCGTCAACCTTGGCCAACATAGCCAGTGGTCAGGGATGACAAAAGTTGTAGTCCAAAACCTCTGGGGAAGCACCAGGCTGGGGAAGGCTGCTCTAGGATCTAAGAAGCTCAGCTAAAGGCAGCCAGGGACCTCTCTGCCAGCCCTAACCTCTGTGACATTAAGGCAGCTCAACCAATCCAGAAGCTTCATTGCCACCATACAATTCCAGAGTGCATGGCAATTAATATAGATAATTATTGCCTGATTCTATAGTCACAAATCCTGCTCGATATAATTGTTCCATTCATGAGACAGAGATTAATGAGAGAAATCCCACAATTTTTGTTACTAGAGTGACTAGAGATGTAACCTTTCTTGAAATTTTGCAGATCTGGAGGTAAAAAACATTGTTTGCTGCCTAGTAGTCTTGCCAAAATAACCACTGAAATCTTAAAGAAACGTTGAAATACTTGCTGTGTTTATGTGAGTGGATCTGTGCATAGTCTGACATATGAGGAATTCTTCATATACTTCTTAGCAATCTGTAGGCTGCCGTATTGCAAGATAAGGCGGGAAATGTCATGTGTGTATTTTGTTACAGGCAATGTGCATAATTATTTGCATGACTGCTGCAAGTTACATATTGCTGCAAGCATAACAAGCACACTCAAGTCACTGAATCTATTGCTCTTTTTTTTTTCTTCTTGTGAATTTTTTCTGATCAGCCCTGAAAACCTGAATCAGTTGCTGCAAAATCTTGAAGTATGGATGTAGAAGTCATGAAGATGGAAAAATATCATCATCCCGATCCAAAATCCCTTGTGTATTCTGGGGTTTTAATGACCATATTGGAGCTTTCTTGCTCACAAAAGCTCCCCTAGTCACTTTCACATTTATCTTTCTACATATGAATCCCTGCACATATGGCTACTATCGCAAACCAAATATTTTAAAAAATGAATGCAAGACTTCTGAAGATTACAAGGAAGCCACATGGAACGCACAGAAGTGCCTGGGGAAAGAGCTCTGTGCTGCTAACTTCTAGGGCTTATTGGACTCTTTGCTAACAAAATTATAAAATCTACACCGAGGAGATCAAAGTTCTGCACCAAGAAAAGCAGAATTCTGCAGCCTGCATAAATTATACAAACTGAGCATTTATTGCATACAAACCCTCTTACATTTCATGATTGTTCTGCATAATGTATGCTGTTTTTTTAATCTTGTGAAGGGGCAAAGGAGCTATGCAGGTCACTGACCACCCCCCGGAAGGGCACAACCCTACGCATATTTAAACTGAAAAAAGTCCCAGCATGCCCTGGCCAAAATCTATTTAGACATCCCCTTCTGGGATTTCAGAAGGCATTGCATTTTCATTTTTTAAGCATATTTTCTAAGGAGCTAGAAACTTGTGTGTGCATTTTTTTAATGAAAGTTAAGAATCCTAAGAAGCTGAATTCTATGTGTGTTTCCTGTCCACGTCTTCCCTAAAAAAGAAGTTGCAGAGTAGGTTGTGCACAGTATACAATATACATGAGAGAGATGCTTACCTATTAGATATTTAAACGCCGGTGATGCTTCAGATCCCATAATCTTTATCTTGTTGAAAATGGGGAAAGTTACTCTATAGTTTGATTTTGCAAATAAACTGATCTCCTGGCTTGTGCCTGGCTCCAGTTCCCCATACTGATTGCAAGGGAAGGCCAGCACTGTGAAATGGGATGGTCCAAACTCTCTGTGGAGTTCCTGCAGCATGACATAATTTTTTTCTGTGTGTTGGCAGTAGCTAGCCACGTTTACAACCAGAGATGCCTTCAGATAGATGGAAAATGGGACAATTAGAAAGAAAGGATGAGCAGCTACCCGCACTAAGGTTAATAAAATAACTTTCTATCCAGCTGTTCAAATATAGGAAAATATACATGTGTTCAGTTTAGTTTCCATTTAGGACAAAAGAACAATCCTATTCAGTATTGCTGTAGGCTATTACAAAGTAAGAAAGTTCCCCTCTGTTAAAATCAGTCTGTACAATTCAGATCAAGTGAAGCACTATTAAGTTTAATTTATTTCAATGGGAGTGAATTAAGCATCTGCTTAACACTCCCTCTAAGTGAAATAAATGGGACTGAAAGGTGCTTAATATTGACAATACTGAGAATAATTCAACCAATCTTCCATTGTTCTCAGTAAAATACGCAAGAAAAAGGACTATTAAGCAAAAAGTCCAAGAATCCAATACTGTCTAAAAGGTTTCATACACAAAAGATGCCACTTACTTTGCCTCTGTACTTTTCCAAGGAAATGGTCCTCCCTTTCGAATCCTTCACTTCAAAGGAATAAAAGTCTTTGACTTTAGGCTTTAAGAACTTCAGCTGCAGCAGGCCCAGCATGGCTGTGAACAAAACCATAGAGAAGAAAACAATTAAAACCCTCGTTTTCAGCTTTGAGTTTTTTAAAGGATACGTTGCAAAAGGCAGAGACGGCTCCATTTTGGAGAATTCTAGGGGAAGTCTCAGCAGGCCTGGAATGTGAGGAGGAGCTGAAATATGAAACACAACAGCAGCTTGGAAGCGGGGGGAGGCAAGGAACACGCTGCCTGGGTGTTTTTTCCCCAGCCCAGACTTTGCCAAAAGTTCTAAGGACTGAAAGCTGCTAATACAATCTCTAGTCACCTCACAAATAAGGAATCATATGATTTTCAGTTTGTTAATGTATATTGCATATATCAGTCTTTCCGAACCTGCTGCCCCCCAGATGTGTTGTAGTCCCAACCCCCATTATCCCCATCTAGCACAGCCAACGGCTAAGTTAGGGCAAGAAGCAGTGTACTTGTATCTAATGTCCATGCAATATGTTGGTTTAGATATGCTACTAGAGGTGTGCTTACTGTAATAGCACATCTGGAATGACACATTGCATGGACATAAGATGAGAAGGTGCTGCTTCCTGCCCATCCCTTATTCAGAGATTTAGGGTCCAATCCTATGCATTAAACATCCTTTATTCAGAGATTTAGGGTGCAATCCTATGCAATAAACATCCCTTATTCAGACATTTAGGGTCCAATCCTATGCATTCAACATGCATAGGATTGCACCCTAGATCTCTGAAGAAGGGATGGGCAGGAAGCAGCACTTTCACATCTTATGTCCATGCAATGTGTCGATGCAGATGTGCTGGTAGAGTAAGCACAGACTTTTTCTGTCTAAACAACTGCCAGCATGCTCCAGCCAGCCATGCTTAACTTCTAGACTCTATAGACCTAGTGAAGGGAACTGAAACCTGGAGAACTCAAGTACATATGCAGCGGTCACTAAACAGCATTTTTAAAAGAGATATTTCTGAAACATCTCCCCCAGAAGCAAAATAGGGACCATGACTTACAAGGGACAACTACCAGATGATCAGGATAAAAAGGACAACTGGAGAGAGATCGTGCAAGTGGCTTGCCTCTGCATAGGTGCCGTGCAGTGTCCGTTCTCTGTACAGGACAGTGCAGGGATGGGCAACCTAATGCCCTCCAAATGTTTTGGACTACAGCTCCCATAATCCTTGACTATGGGCCATGCTGGCTGGAGATTATGGGAACTGCAGCAAACTTGGCCACTGCTCACTTCTAATTCCAGATCATTTATGGACAAGTTAAAAAGTAGTAGTCCCAATAGACATTCTTGTGGAACCCCACTGTTCACATCCCTCCATTGCAAGAATTGACTATTCCTACTCTCTGCTGTCTGTTTTTTAACAGACAGTGATGTGGGGCGGAAACCCGCAATCCAAATGAGAGGGGTATAGAGGATTGTGCACCACGGTAGGTCAGGAGTGGGCAATCTTTTTGCTCCCAGTGGACACATCCAGCACATCTGTACAGGCAAGCACACATCTGCACAGCCTTCACAGCCTTTCCCTTCACTCGCCTTTTTCACTCTCTCTCTTTCCCCCCATCTCAGTGGTCAGAGATGGGGAGGGTTAAACCTCCCCTCTTGTGCAGAGAGATCACTTCACCCCCCCCCAACAATCAGTGGTGGGGTGGGTGAGTGGAAGCATGAAATTTAAATGGGGGATGCTCTTCATAGGGATGACTGCTTGTTTACCTTCTTCCCAATTTAAATTGCACTCTTTAACAAAAAACAAAAAAAAAATCCTCATTTTTAAAATTGGTAATATTTAATTATTATTTAATTATTTGATTTGTACCCTGCCTTTCTACCAAGAAAAAATGGCATGCAAGGCTGATACCATTTAACACAAAAGAGCAAATAGAATTCCAAAAGTGGGTAAATCATAATACAATCAATTAATAATAAGACTTCCTCAATTCAATACTTCGTTTGCTTTTCCAATCAAACTTATGTTCAATTATAGATGTTAAGCAATTTCTAAGAATTGTTAAACAACTTAAGGGCGCAATCCTACGCAGGTTTAGACGGAAAAAAGTCCTGCAACTCCCAGCACACCCCAGCCAGCATAGCATACCTACACAGCTGGCTGGGGCATGCTGGGAGTTGCAGGACTTTTTCTGTCTAACCATGCATAGGATTGCACCCTGAAGTCATGCTCTTGACAGCTTGCCAAATAGCTCTTTGCCGGGATGTTGGGAACATGATTGTCCTGGTGGAGATCGCCTGCTAGGATGACCCCTCCTTGAGCACTGACTTCCCCAGGAAAATCGTGGCGGTGGTGGTGGTGGTGGGAGCTGCCGATGCTTGGGCACCCATGGTAGCCTGTACAGAAGGCTTTGGTGGGCTGCATATGGCCCACGGGCCGGCCATATGTGCTGTAGGTCAACCTTCAGATACTTTACAGCTCCAGCAAAGAGAAGCACAGTAGCATCAAAAGCTCCGAGTCAGACATTCACATTTCCACTCAGCCTTGTTGCTGGATGACCTTAAGCCTGTCCAATCTGTAATATGGGAGATAATAATACTTGCTTTCAGTTGAACTCCCAGATTACGTTAATTGTACTCAGTTGCCACTGAAATCAATGGGACAAGTCCAGACTAACTTTTCACATTGATTTCAATGGGGCCTAAGAACAACTAACTTGCACTGCAACCCTGTACATATCTACTCACAAGTAAGTCTGGATCCCACCTAGTAAGTATTATTATTCTAATAAAGTTATTAAAGCCATATTTGGCCGCACAAACTTCATCCAGTAATTATTTGTAGCTTGCTTAATAAACGTTGTTGTTGTTCAGTCGTTAAGTCGTGTCCGACTCTTCGTGACCCCATGGACCATAGCACGCCAGGCCTTCCTGTCCTGCGCTCTCTCCCGGAGCATGCTCAGGTTCATATTCATTGCATCCGTGATGCTATCTAGCCATCTCATCCTCTGCTGTCCCCTTCTCCTTTTGCCTTCAATCTTTCCTAGCATCAGGGTCTTTTCCAGAGAGTTTTCTCTTCGCATTAGGTGGCCAAAATATTTCAGCTTCAGCTTCAGTATTTGTCCTTCCAATGAGCACTCAGGGTTGATTTCCTTTAGGATGGACTGATTTGACCTCCTTGCAGTCCAGGGGACTCGTTAGAGTCTTCTCCAGCACCACAGTTCGAAAGCATCAATTCTTCGGCGCTCAGCCTTCCTTATAGTCCAGGTCTCACAGCCATACGTCACTACTGGGAAAAGCATAGCTTTGATTAGACGGACCTTTGTCGGCAAGGTGATGTCTCTGCTTCTTACTATGCTGTCTAGGTTTGCCATAGCTTTCCTCCCAAGGAGCAAGCGTCTTTTAATTTCATGGCTACAGTCACCGTCTGTGGTGATCTTGGAGCCCAAGAAAATAAAATCTGTCACTGCTTCCATTTCTTCTCCTTCTATATGCCAGGAAGTGATGGGGCCAGATGCCATGATCTTTGTTTTTTTAATGTTGAGTTTCAAACCAGCTTTTGCACTCTCCACTTTCACCCTCAACAAGAGGCTCTTTAGATCTTCTTCGCTTTCTGCCATTAGGGTGGTATCGTCTGCGTATCTGAGGTTGTTGATAATTCTCCCGGCAATCTTAATTCCGACCTGTGATTCATTCAACCCAGCGTTTCTCATGATGTACTCTGCATATAAGTAAAATAAGCAGGGTGACAATATGCAGCCTTGTCATACTCCTTTCCCAATTTTGAACCAATTGGTTGTTCCATGTCTGCTTCTTACTGTTGCTTCTTGGCCCTCGTACAGGTTTCTCAGGAGACAGGTAAGGTGGTCTGTTACTCCCATCTCTTTAAGAATTTGCCACAGTTTGTTGTGATCCACGCAATCAAAGGCTTTAGCGTAGTCAATGAAGCAGAAATAGATGTTTTTCTGGAATTCTCTTGCTTTCTCCATGATGCAGCGAATGTTGGCGATTTGATCTCTAGTTCCTCTGACTCTTCGAAACCCAGCTTGTACTTCCGGTAGTTCTCGGTTCACATGCTGCTGAAGCCTAGCTTGTAGGATTTGGAGCATAACCTTGCTGGCATGTGAAATGAGCGCAATTGTATGGTAGTTTGAACACTCTTTGGCGTTGCCCTTCTTTGGAACTGGAGTGTAAACTGACCTTTTCCAGTCTTGTGGCCACTGTTGGGTGTCCCAAATTTGTTGGCATATTGAGTACAGCACTTTCACAGCATCATCTTTTAGGATTTTAAATAGCTCAGCTGGAATACTGTCATCTCCACTAGCTTTGTTGTTAGTAATGCTTCCTAAGGCCCACTTGACTTCACTCTCTAGGATGTCCGGCTCAAGTTCAGTGACCGCACTACCATGGCTATCGGGGACATTAAGATCTTTCCTGCATAGTTCTTCTGTGTATTCTTTCTACCTCTTCTTAATCTCATCTGCTTCTGTTAGGTCCCTGCCTTTTTTGTCCTATCATGCCCGTCTTTGCACAAAACATTCCCTTGATACCTTGATTTTCTTGAAAAGTTCTCTAGTCTTTCCCATTCTGTTGTTTTCCTCGATTTCTTTGCATTGTTCATTTAAGAAGGCCTTCTTGTCTCTCCTTGCTATTCTCTGGAACTCTGCATTCAGTTGGATATATCTTCCCCTTTCTCCCTTGCTTTTCGCTTCCCTTCTTTACTCAGCTACTTGTGTAGCCTTATCAGACAGCCACTTGGCTTTCTTGCATTTCTTTTTCTTTGGGATGGATTGAGTTGCTGCCTCCTGAACAATGTTACAGACCTCCGTCCATAGTTCCTCAGGCACTCTGTCTATCAGGTCTAATCCCTGAAATCTATTCCTCACCTCCACTGTATATTCATAAGGGATATGATTTAGGTCATACCTGAATGGTTTAGTGGTTTCCCCTACGTTCTTCAATTTAAGCCGAAAGTTTGCAAGAAGCAGCTCATGATCTGAGCCACAGTCAGCTCCAGGTCTTGTTTTGACTGACTGTATAGAGCTTCTCCGTCTTTGGCTGCAAAGTATATAATCAATCTTATTTTGATATTGACCATCTGGTGATATCCATGTGTAGAGTCACCTCCTGTGCTGTTGGAAAAGTGTGTTTGCTATGATCAGCATGTTCTCTTGGCAAAACTCTATTAGCCTTTGTCCTGCTTCATTTTGTACACCAAGGCCACGCTTGCCTGTTATCCCGGTGATTTCTTGACTTCCTACTTTAGCATTCCAATCCCCTATGATGAAGAGGACATCTTTTTTTGGTGTTAGTTCTAGAAGGTGTTGTAGGTCTTCATAGAACCGATCAACCTCAGCTTCTTCGGCCTCAGTGGTTGGGGCATAGACTTGAATTACTGTGATGTTGAATGGTTTGCCTTGGATTCGTACTGAGATCATTCTATTGTTTTTGAGATTGTACCCCAGTACTGCTTTTCCCACCCTTTTATTGACTATGAGTGCTACTCCATTTCTTCTAAGGGAGTCTTGCCCACAGTAGTAGATATAATGGTCACCTGAATTAAATTCGCCCATGCCTGTCCATTTTAATTCGCTGATTCCCAAGATGTCGATGTTCAATCTTGCCATCTCATGTTTGACCACCTCCAGCTTACCTTGATTCATTGATCTTACATTCCAGATTCATAAACAATATTGTTCTTTACAGCATGGTATTTTGTTTTCACCACCAGACACATCCACAGCTGAGTGTCCTTTTGGCTTTTGCCCTGCCACTTCACTCTTTCTGGTGCTACTTGGAAATTCCCTCTTCTCTTCCCCAGTAGTATATTGGACACCTTCCGACCTGAGGGGCTCATCTTCCGGCATCATATCTTTTAGCCTTGTGATACCTCCCATGGGGTTTTCTTGGCAAGAATACTGGAGTGGGTTGCCATTTCCTTCTCCAGTGGACCACATTTTGTCAGAACTCTCTGCCATGACCTGTCCATCTTGGGTGGCCCTGCACGGCATAGCTTATGGCTTCACTGAGTTACGCAAGCCCCTTCGCCACAACAAGGCAGTGATCCATGCAGGGGTTAACAAACTAAAGAGTATTTAGACTCGTAAATACCACAGGAGAGGGTTTGTTTGTTTTTTAACTGTTATTTGCTTTGTTTGTTTGTTGTTGAAAACAGACTCCAGGCAAGACTTCCTACTCACATTTTAAAAGCTGCATTGTGAAGAAGCTGGCCTCCCAAATTCCAGTTGCTAGTAGTCCAATTTCCACAAGATGGCAGCAGGCGTGTGTCAGAAACCAAGCAGAGCAAACGTTTGCAGAATGTCTTCAAACAGAACTTTCCACCCCAGGTGATGGGCCTGACCTGACAGGGCCAGTTGGGAAGATCACAACAATTCGAGGTCAGTGTGCTTCCAAAGTGAAGGAATTTTGCTAATCATGACCCCATAACTCTAGGGCTGCCTTTACACTAAATAAACCCCCCACAGTGCTCCTGTTCTGGAGCCTTTCCATGTTTACAGTGGGCTCCCAGTCAGTAACCATGTGATTGCTGAGAGGGGAAGCCTTTAATTTTCAAGGTTCCATAGAACTCAGTGAAACAGCGCCATCTAGTGGCTATTTTAATTGCATAACATTCCGAGTTTAAAAGATACTTCATTAGTTCTGGATCTATTTGAGATGAAATAACCAGGAAATACCTCTGGATGTGCCCTGGAGGTTCATGATGTCATCTAAAGGACCTGCAAACTTCTGTGAGTGAGCAAACTCAATAGCAGGATAAAAGCTCTGTGTGAAGGAGCCTTGGATCAGAGGTATGGAATCTCAGGCCCATGGGCCAAATCTGGCCCATCTGAGGTCTTAATCTGGCCACCCGGGGTTCCCAGATGGCCACGCCCTTTCCCTGGCCCCACACCTTTCCCCCAACTGCCAATCATTTGGTGGTTTACCAGCCTGTGCATAGCTTTTCCCCCATTCTGAAAGGTTAGATGCCTCTCCTAAGTCTGAGTTGCTGGCAGGAAGCTACAATATAATGGTCTTGGGGGCATTTTGACCCCATCCCATTTTGCCTTCTGCCTCACCCACCACTGGAATGTGGAGAGCTTCTCTGAAATGGAATTCAACCTTTGGGCTGAAAGAGGTTCAACTCCCCTGCTGTAGATTACGTAGTACAAAAAGCATGCCGAATCTCTGCTTTCGACTGTCACCTTAAACGTCAAGTTGAATTTGTTAATGTGGGGTTGGGGTTGGGGGAGACTGTCCTCTGTTCAGCAGTGCAACAGAGAGCATCTCTACACCA
Source organism: Heloderma suspectum (assembly GCF_057233095.1). Taxonomy (NCBI): domain Eukaryota; kingdom Metazoa; phylum Chordata; class Lepidosauria; order Squamata; family Helodermatidae; genus Heloderma; species Heloderma suspectum. The sequence continues at coordinate 36,832,252 of NC_139459.1, read as the reverse complement.
GCCTAAAATCCTGCATTTAAAAGGGGGCTTTCTGCTTCCATTTTAAATGCAGGATCATGATGGACTCCCTTTACACGTGCTTCCTCCTCCACTTCCTCCCCTTTCCCCCTCCTTCTCCCCCTTATCTGAGGCTTCCATATGTTTCATTGGTTTAGCTCTTGCAGCTACCACAAATTATGCAGTCGAGTTTCCCGCACTAGTTTAGCTCTTGCGGCTTTTCCTTTTTCATGGAGGAAACTCAAGCGGAACACAACCAGGGTAATTTGATACCTCATTATCTCCAATCTACTGTGTTTAAAAACTGAATAAAAGTCATTTACTGCAGGAGACACCTTGGAGGTTAACAGCGTCATCTAAAGGGCCCGCAAACTTCCATGAGCAAGCAATCTCAATAGCAGGATAGATGCTCTGTGTGAAGAAGCCGTAAAGCTGACAGTGAACAAAGTAAGGGCGCAATCCAGTGGCTGCTAGACAGCATCTAGGTGGCCATAGGATTTTTCGGTACCCAGAAAGCCAACTCCCCTCTCCCTCCCCCACCACCTTGTAGAAGCCATGGTTCGTCTCTGGCTCCGCACTCAGAAGAGCACCATGGAGCAGCCAAAAAGGGAGCTTTCCTGGGGAAGGGGAGGGGACTGTGGCAGCGCCAGTATGATACTTCCTATGCACCGTCCAGCCTCCCCCGCCTGCTCTGAGGCACCTGGTCAGACAGCCAAAATTGGCTGTCGAACCGCAAATGCAGGGTGGCTGGAGCAAGAAGGAGAAGATCCCCTCCGCACTCCGCCTACCCTGCATTGGATAGTTGGCCACCTCCAAATTTGGAGGCGGCCGACTATCCCCATGGGATTGCATCCCAAGTGATTCAAGCCAGACACTATTTTGGCGTAAAATAATAAGTAGAACTCTAAAAGGAATTTGCATAGGATACAACCCGTCCAGTCAGATTTTGGCCTTAATAGACCAGATTCCTTACAACCTCCCCCTCACGTCCTTGGACCATGCCTTGAAACTTAGTACAAACAGCCGTGAAATGTTACTATAAGGGCTTCTCTAATTAATTTGTACCAGGAAGCCATTTACTCCTTTATTTACTGTCATGGCAGGAACAAGCCAAATTGGCATGTAGGAAATGTGGAGCAAATAGGACTGTGAAGAATTGCTAGTATATTTAAGTAGAATCACAAAGCCACTGAAAGTCAGTGCAATAAATAACATGGTACATGTGGGGTGAGCTGTGATTTTGGCACACACTGGAACAGTCACATGAATACTTTAATGCATACCAACTGCCTGGGCACTAGGCTTGCCAAGTCTTCAGGTAAAGATGGTGCCTGTCCATTGAAAACCTCAGAGGCCTCCTGCTTTGATTGGTCCTTCTTTACACCCACTTCTCCTTGCTGCTTGTTTGTTCATTTATTATTACATTCATATCCTGCCTTTTCTTCCTCCAAGGAACCCAAGGCAGCTTACATGATTCTCCTCCTCTCCATTTTATCCTCCCTGAAAGATAGGCTAGGCTGAGAGTCAATGACCGGCCAAAGTCACCCAGTGAGCTTCATGGCCAAGTGGGGACTTGAACCCGGGTCTTCTGAGTGCCAGTCCAACATTCTAACCACTACACTACAACGGCGCTCTTATTTCTTCTTAATTACTAATGAAGATTTACCATTTATATATAATATTATCGTGTGTCTGTATTATATATCTGTCTTTCAGTGTCTTCTATGATACTTCTTGAAGCCACCGGCAATGAATCCATAACGTTTACTAATAGTGCTAAATTGTATGAAAGACGTAACATACAGAAACAGGTATGTAACAAAATATTCGTGATAGCATTAATCCCGTTCTCAGACAGTTTCCATAAGAATGGATTCTCAGTCACTTCTCCAAGAAGTATTTGAACTGGAAATCTACAAAGGGGCTTTTGATTGTTGCTGCTAAGAGAAATAGCTGGAAAATGTCCCTGAAACAAAAAGTGCATGTTTAAAGAGCTACTTCCTGTTACATGGGTTTTGTGGTGACATTGCTGTTTAGGTGGAATGATAACCCACCCTCCCCTGCTAATCTGTGTGATTAGAAGTGATTTGAATTCAGATTTCATTTCCCCCTTTCCTCCATTTGAATGTGTGGTTTCTGGGTGATCAGCTCTGAGAGCATTTCTACACAAGGCATTTATTGTGTGCTCATGATTACGTATTCAAGGTTGTTTCCAGGTTCTTTAGACGACATCATGATCTGCCAGTTTTGCTTCCATTTTTTCAGAGCACTTTCCTAGTTTTTTTTTAGAATGGGGAAAATGGGGTATTTTCTACTCTGTTAGAAAGCTCTGTTTCTACTGATGTATTTGCACTATTCTGCTATAGCACAGCTCCACCTAGAGGTTATGTAGCAGAAATGCAGGAATAGAAAAGCTCTTGTAGAGCTTGAATCTTAATTCTGTAATGAAACCAAAAGTAGATACAGCAATTAACAGCCTCGTGTAGAAAAGCTCAGCACAACATAGCACTACAGCAACTGATGTCTGGAAGCAACATATGAAAATGCCTTATCCATTGGTCTGTCTAGCTCATTATTGTCTATTCCAGCCTTTCCCAAGCTGGTGCCTTCCAGAGGTGTTGGACTACAATTCCCATCACCCCAGGCAGCATGCTGGTGGATGGGGGAAGGTGGGAGTTGTAGTCCAACACCTCTGGAGGGCACCAGCTTGGAAAAGGCTGGTCTCCTCTGGCTGACAGTGGCTCCCCAGGAGTTCAGGCAGGTGGCTTTGCCATCACCTGCTACCTAATTCTTTTAACTGGAGATATCAGTGATTGAACCTGGGATCTTTTGCATTGATATGCTCTACTACTGAACTATGAATCTTTCCACAAGATACATGGAGCTTTTATATGTGAGGCTTTTAGGCTGCCACTTTACCAAGGCTTCTGCTTCCGGATTCTTTGTGGGATTAGATCAGCTTCTTTACACATGTTTTTTTTTGGTGGGTTTCCTTTTTCTGCCTTCCTTTATGTTCTTTTTCACAACCAGTAGGTGGCGCTGTGGTATAGCAGGATTACACAAATGCACGAGTGTTTCATGCCACCATTAGCAGAAATACCAGACTTCCCTTGTTAGGGGGAAAACACTATAATGGTTGCAAAGCATGGGAGAGGCCCTGGAGGATGACGAACTACCGTAAGTGAGGAATCTCAAGTTTGCAATAAATGCCTCGTGTAGAAAGGCTCATGGAAGAGATGGCTTCTTCCTTCCTTCCTTCCTTCCTTCCTTCCTTTCTGTCATACTTCTTCTTGTCCATTTTTCTTACAGAAATGGCTCCATGAGATGTTAATCACTGAAGGGAATAGGCATGGCGTTTCAGAAAAAGGAAGCATCAGGATCTGTGAAAAACACAAGTGCCTTTGGAAAGGTATGGTCTAGGTCCAGTCAGTGTTAGTGATGTGCATACATTCAGTGCTATGGGCTGACACATGGGATTAACCTTTATTATTATTACATTATTACATTTATATCCTGTCTTGTTCCCTCTTGCAAGAAACCCAAGGGTCTTCCTGTACTCCATTTAATCCTCACAATTACCCTGTGTGAGGTAGGTTAGGCTGAGAGTTCGTGACTGGCTCAAAGTCACCCAGTAAGCTTCATGACCAAGTGGAGACTAGAACCCAGATCTCCCAAGTCCCAGTCCAACACTCCCAAGTCCCAGTCCACTAGCCACACTGGCTCTCACATCATATGTCACGTCAACTTCACAAAAGAGATAACACTTAAATGCTCTACTCCAGCCTTCTTGAACCTTGCACCCTCCAGATGTGTTGGAGTACAGCTCCTGTTAGCCCCAGTCCCAGCAGCCAATGGTCAAGAATGATGGAAGTTGTAGTTCAACATGCCTGGAGGGCACCAGGTTGGGGCAAGCTGCTCTACACAATCGTTTCTTCAAACCAAATGGTGGCATAGTTCATGTAATCAAGCTCCTCCCTAAAGAAACAGTGGGGTCTCAGTCATAGGATTTTGACAGCAAGGTGCCAACCAAGTGCCAGCTCAAGGCTTGCTCTGCTGTTTGCTCCCAGTTTCTTTTTTTCAGTTAGTCATGGTCCTTTTCATCATACATGCAGACTGCGTAGATCAGAGACGAGAAAGGTAGGTGTGATGTGGGAAGCCATTTCCTGAGGTTTTGCTTTTCAGGGGTCTCTTTGATGGGAACTTAAACCAACAGCAGCATCTGTTTAGTGAAGGAGTTTACTGCTTCACTTGGGGTTTCTGAGGTTACTGGGCGTCTTTTCGAAAAATGTCTCGAGAAGATGAGATGATTTCACAGATATGGAAAGCATCTGCAGTGAGAAGCAAACTTTCAAAAACTTTACAGCCAGCGATGCTGCAAAAATGCAGCCTAAGGGATGGGTTTCCTTTCTGAAGGCCACATGCTGAATGGAGGGGGGAGAGGAGAACAGAAAGTATGCTGAAATTCAAAATCCAGTGACATTTCAAAATTTTCACTTTAATGGTTTGGATTAAAAATATGCACTTTGGCATCAACCGTGACATGGGAAACATCATTTGACTGTCCCAGCTGAGGTTTCTTCCTATACTCTTGTTATGTTCTTATTGTCTTTACACAAAGGATGATTAATGAAAAAGGACAGGTCTACCAATAGTCACGATGATGACGAAATGGAACCTTCATGATTAGAGGCAGTATGCCTGTGAATAGCAGGGTGGGTGAGGAGCCATGAGAGAGGGCTAGTGCCAAAGCTCTGGGATAGGGAAGTACGGATTGTGTAAAATCCATTTTGTCTGTGTTTCACGGGTTGTCAGGCGCCTTTCGTCCTATAATCCACCCATCAATGGAATTGGATTTTTTTTAGTTTCTGAATTTGTACGAATTCACATGTGCAAAAATGCGCATATTCCCACAAAATGCACAAATTCCCCCCAAAATGCACATTTTCACATGGGGGAAATGTGCATTTTTGGCCAGGGTTTTTTGGGCGTATTTTTCTATGACGAAATCTGTGCAAAATTCCCAAAGGTTAGAAAAACGGTCCACAAGTCTGCGGAATCTGCCTGGCAGGGGAAAAGCCACAAAAATCCAAACTCATTTGGTTCTGTTGCAGATTTCTCCAACATCCCTAGTTTGGGATACTTCCTCCTAAAAGAGCCAAAGCATTTGGCAAAACCAATATAATATCTTTCATAAAAAATATGATATAGTTCTAACAACGTATTGTGAAATAAAAGGAAAGAAGTGCTCCTTGTCCATCTTTTTAGCCATTCCATTTTATCCCTGCTCTCACCCAGTTATCATAAGAACATCAGGAAAGCCTTCCTGGATCAGAACAAAGACCTATTTTGTCCAGCACAGTGGCCAATCAGATGGCTATGGGAAGCCAACAAGCAAGACATAATAGCACCCTCCCACTTGTGTTCCCCAGCAACTGGTATAAAGAGGCATATTGCCGCCAATACTGGAGGTAATAAATAGTCATTATGAGTAGCAGGCATTGATAGCCTTATTCTCCATACATACACAGAAACACATACGTACACATATGTGGCAGATCAAGCAAATCTTTCATATTTGCATGATCTTACCCCAGCTGCTTAATTAGGAAATTCTATAATCAAATGCCTCCAAGAAAATTCTGGAATTAAAAATGGGATTCCAATGCTGAATACCACCCAGTATGTTTTTCTCAGCCAAGAGTAATTAAAATGTCTTATCTCTGAGGTTTGCCAGATGAGAGACAATTGTTCCAGGCCATTAGAAATAGATCATTAGTAGGCTTTTACTGTTGAGAAAGGAATCCAGATAAGGAGGTGTCAATGTTAAATTTAGGGTGACAACTTTCACTTAGCAGAGTCTTGTAAAGTGATTAGGTCAGATGGGCCATCAGATAAATGACTAAGGGAGCAATCCTATGGCTGCTAGTCAGCAGCTAGACGGCCATAGGATATGTCGGTTCTGGGAACCGAGCTCAGAGCCTGTGCCCCGAGGTCAGTTCCCTGAGAACCGACCTTCTCTCCCCTTCCCGTGCTGCCTTGCAGGCAGCTCGGAACGGCCCCAAGGAGCACGGAGTGGTGAAAACAGGGTGTTCCGGGAGGTGTTCTGGGGTGGGGAAGGCGGAAATGCCAGTACGACACATCTGAAATTGGCTGTCTAGCCACAAAAGCAGGGTGGCTGAAGTGCAGAGGGGACGATCCCCTCCGTGCTTCTCCTGCCTTGCATTGGATAGGTGGTCACCTCTGAGTTCGGAGGTGGCTGCCTATCCCAATAGGATTGCACCCTAAGAGGCCTCAGCGGAGACCATAAATATGTAAGAAAAACAAACTCACAAGACAGGATGATGTCGAGTAAATATGTTTGTGTCAAAAACATACCTGTAACATGTCAAAGAAAGCTGAAATGTTTAGATAAGTATGTTGGTATGCACATTAATCTCGATAAGGAACTTCAAAATTCGAGAATCTTATTTAGACATATGAAGATTTAGAGTAGAAAGGTTATCTTTGGAATTCTTGGATAAGAAATATAAACTGTAGTAAAAATAGTTTGGACATATTTACAGCATCCAAAAAGTATATAAAGGAGACTCAGAACATGCAACAGTGGAAGCTATCCTTTAGGATCAGCTTTCCCTAACATGTTGCCTATAAAATAAATCTGATAAGCGTGGTATTGATTATCACTGAGAACTAGCAAATGTACTTGACTCTGCTTAGAAGCCGTGTTTAAGAATGATGTTAGATGTTTCATGTGTTTGACTTTATGCATGCATAAGCTCTTGTATTTAGACTGTTACGCTAATACTTTGTAGTAAAAGCCAAAAAGACAAATCTTGCCTGAGAGAGTGTTTCTTAAGAACTAGAATTCTGTATTACCCATATCAGAGTGAAGTATTAAACTGGCTCTAGGTGGTATCTGGTTGTAAGAGAAATCTGAATGTATACACAGTAGACAGGTGATCAGTGGTTGCCAACATATTGACAATATAGTTTGAGAAAACCAGGGCATATTCCACACACACACACACACACACACACACACACACACAGAAAGACATACAGGGGCACACAAGCGCACGCACAAAGCACTTTTACACACGGATGGATTTTGCCGGTTTCCCCTTTCAGCAGCATTGCCTTATGCCTCATGGAATGCTGCACCAGAAGTTCTCCAGCCTTTGTGTCTAGGCATGTCCCCCTCCATTCTAGTGAATGGGGCAGTCATTGTCTCAGGAGCTAAGAATATCCATTGGAGAGTAGGTGGATTGTCTTTTGTGTGTGTATATGTATATTTATAAATTTCAGATGTGATTATGAACTGAGCTGGTTCTGCTTTGTGCATGGACCTCTTGGACCTTCCACAGAGTTGTTAATAGCCACCTTAAGGCTGCAGTCCTATGTATGTTTTGACAAGAAAAAGTCCTACAACTACCAGCATTCCCCAGCCAGCATGGCTGGCTGGAGAATGCTGGAAGATGTAGGAGGTTTTTTTTTGCTGTGTAAACATGTGTAAGAATACACCCTAAGATAATACAATGTCTTAAGGAAAGTTACTATGCAGTTTTGACAAACGAGTAGTTATACTGTGAACTTATACCCACAGGTTGCAAGCATGGGAGCAAGGCTGAATGTGGTGCTCAGCGCATTTCAGCTCACAGTAATGGCTTTCCACTACCGGAGCCACAAATTAGGTTTCACATCACTGGTTTACGCAATGACTACTGTAAGTTTCTGTTTAGTTTCCTAAAACATTATACTTACATGTGAAAGCGGGAGCTTTTAAATCGTATACCTTAAGACAGACACAATTCAAATTGAGCTCATATCTATTTATATCTATATATCTGCCTGCCTCTCTGTCTTTCTGTCTCTCTGTCTCTCTCTCTTACGCTCATGGATTCTGTATACTGCACTAAAAAAATAACCAAATCAGGGAATCATAGGCTTCATATTCTGCGATTGGAATAAATCATGCAAATTAGGGACATTCTTATAGTTACTTAACAAGCATATTTTATTTTGAGATTTCTATATCAGGGATGGGGGGGTAGAGAAAAAGGAATATTGGGGCTATTAGACTGTTGTGGATTAATAAATCTATGCCAGATTTTGTGTGATAAAAGCACCTGAAGTTTGGAAGCATCCTAAGTTCCTGAATCAGACTGTTGGTCCATCTAGTCCAGGCGTGGGCAACTTTGTGCGGTTCGGGGGCCAATTTCCACCCCACCCTGGACTATTCCAAAATACAGTGGCCAACCAGTAGGAAGCTCACCATCCAGGCATATTGTTCCCCAGCAAGCAGAATTCAGAGGACTACTGGCTCTGAACATGGTGGCTACATATGGCCATCATGACAAGTAACCACTGGTAGACTTATCCTCCATGCATTTGTTCAATTCCCTTTTCAAAGTGATCTAAGCTAATGAGCATCATCACATCTTGTGGTGGAGAGTTCTATAAATCCACTTCCTTGCACAGGCCTCAGGGGATATAAAAACTGGATTCCTGTGCATTCAGTACTAGATGGATTCAGACCAGAAACAGATAATGTCTGAAGGGACAAGATGCAGCTCTACAGCTGAAACTGAGCAGGTTTATAAGTTGCCAGGATGGAATCATATCCAGCATATCCAAGTTCAAATCCCCACTCAGCCATGAAGTGCACTGGGTAACCTTGGGTCAGTCATGACCTCTTAACCTAACCTGCCTCACAGGGTTGTTGTGAGGATAAAAGGGGCGGGGGGGGGGAGAGTAAAGAACCATGTACACCATCCTGAGTAACTTGGAGATGAAACGTAGGATATAAATATAATAAATAAATATAAGATATATAAACCATTCTGAGCTCTTCAGAGACAGTGGGGTTTAGGTGAAATAAATCATCCTTCCCTGAACTTTTCTTTTTCCAGTATCCTGCAAGCCAAATAGGGTAGTCACCACATGAGTTCTTTCTTACCTTTTCATAATGATATTACATGAGTGATATATTTAAAACTTATTTTAGTATCCGACTGCTAAAATAGTAATTGTCATTGTGTTTCAGTCTGTTATAATAATATGAAAAAGCAGCTGAAGTTAAAGCTATTTCTTGTACCTTTAGCACAAGTTTTAATTTTGTGTATATATTTTTTTTCCTCCCCAGATCTAAACCTATTGGACTGGAGCCAAGAGAATCTCATTGCTCTTGCTCTAGGATCTGCTGTACATATCTGGAATGGAGAAAGAAACCAAAATGTTGAAAGCATAGATTTATGTTCCAGTTCCAAATATATTGCTTCTGTAGTGTGGATGAAAGAAAATGCTTATCTTGCATTTGGCACAAGTGATGGAGAAGTGCAGGTACTGGGTACTTGCTTTCATAGTCTCATATTAGATAAAGCAAATATGGTACCACTGAGATTTCATGCTGTAGTTGAGTTAATAAAAATAAATGCATCATTATTTTATTAGAGGCTGTGGCCTTGTCCCAGCTATAGTTGCATTATACTTGTGTCCAGCTTGTTCGTCTCATGGCACAATTCTTGCTTTGGGCATGGGTTTAGCTCCTGAATAAGGCCTTGCAATGGGGGAAAGGGGAAGAGCCGTGGCCCACAGCTCAGTGGTAGAGCACATGCTTTGCATGAAGAAAGTCCCATGGCATCTCCAAGTAGGGCTGGAAAGACTCCTGTGTGATGCCCTGGAGAGCTGCTACCAATCAGTGTACTATAGCAAGGGTCTGCTTGACATAAGGCAGCTTCCTATGTACCCTGTGAAACAAGGCTGCTGAGTGTAAGTTGTGGTCCACAAAAGTAGATGGCTGTTCTGTTCTGCCTCTGTTGTGGCAAGGGCTTAGTGTCCTCGTACCTGGTGAAGCCTGGGTTTCAGGGTTCCACTATGGATCAGGCCTTTACCAGGTTTTGGGGCAAGTCAGATTTCCCAGGGAGGCAGGAACAGGTAAAGGACAGCACCATGGAAAGCTCTGAGTGGAGTTGGAAGCCAGGCAAGCTTCTCTGTATGTTGCTCCACCAAGCACCAGGTTGTGACTGAGCCTTAGGAGTCTAGCTAACTTAGACCTTTTTTCTTAAAGGGACCTGGTCTATTTTAGCAGCCTCAGGGTGCAATGGCACAGGGGTGGCTGTGGCTTGCTGATATCTTCATGGCCGGAGTGTCAGAGACCAGAGATGGCAATGTGACTTCCTCTGGGCACAGGGGGTCAGATCACTGGGGTCTTCCTGGAGAACTGGGTGCTGGGGAAATGGAAGCCTTGTGACCGAGTATTTCTGTAATGGAATCCTCTCTGTGAACCATTAATTCAGGAGCCTCTTCTTCTGAGGGCAAGAGGTCGGGATCCTCTGAGGACAAGGGTTCAGGTTCCTGATCCATGTCAGTGGTAAAATACATTCCCAATCAGGTTGCAAGATGGGTGAAAATGTGCAACCATGTCTATACTTTTCAGTGTTAATGGGGATTGCACCAATGCCCTGTATTCAAATGTACATTGTTTTCTATAGGTTGGATCCAGATTTAGTCATGCTTAGAGTAGAACCATTGAAATTAATAGGATTTAAATTAGTCATGACTAAGGTCTTATTGATGTTAATGAGTCTACTCTAAGTATGATTAAGTCTAGATCCAACCCAATGTGTGCAGTTCCCTGTCTAGCAAGGAACTCACAAGTGGAAGTTGGATTCAAGAAATGGATCTTCCTTGCTAGATCATGGTGTTTGGCATTGTAATGTCCTCCATTATGGATTAGTAACTGTTTAAAGAACAGAAAGCAGAAAGTAGGAATAAATGGTAAATTCTCCCAGTGGAAGGAAGGAAGCAAACAGTGGGGTCCCACAGGGATCTGTATTGGGACTAATGCTTTTCAACTTGTTCATAAATGATCTGGAATTAGGAGTGAGCAGGGAAGTAGCAAACTTTGCTGAAGACACCAAACTATTTAGGGTGGTTAAAACAAATAGGGATTGTGAAGAGCTCCAAAAGGATCTCTCCAAACTGGGAGAATGGGCATCTAAATGGCAAAGGTGGTTTAATGTAAGTAAATGTAAAGTGATGTACATTGGGGCAAAAAATCCCAGTTTCAAGTATAACCTGATGTGATCTGAGCTAGCGATGACCAACCAAGAAAGGGATCCTGGGGTTGTGGTGGACAGCTCGATGAAAATGTCAACCTAGTGTGCGGCCGCTATAAAAAAGGCATAATTAGAAAAGGAATTGAGAATAAAATTGCCAATATCATACTGATATAAATCTGTGGTGCAACCACACTTGGATACAGTTCTGGTCACCACACCTAAACAAAGACGTTGTAGAGCTGGGAAAAAGTGCAGAAAAGGGCATCTAAAATGATGAAGGGGCTGGAGCATCTCCCCTGTGAGAGAAGGCTACAACAGCTGGGTTTGTTTAGCTTGGGAAAAAGGAGGGTAAGGGGAGACATGATAGAGATCTACAAAATTATGCATGGTGTGGAGAATGTGGACATTTTTGTCCCTCTCTCAAAATACTAGAACCTGGGGTCATCCTGTGAAGCTGATTGGTGGGAGATTCAGGACAGATAAAAGGAAGCACTTCTTCACACAGTGCATAGTTAACTATGGAAATTACTACCACAATATGTAGTGATGGCCACCAATTTGGATGGCTTTAAAAGGGGATTGGACAAATTCCTGGAGAAGTCTGTCAACAGCTACTAGTCCTGATGGCTATGTGCTACCTCCAGTACCAGGGGCAGCATGCCTATGTACACCACTTGCTGGGGAACATGGGCAGGAGGGTGCTGTTGCACTTGTGTTGTGCTTGTGGGTTCCCATCGACAGCTGGTTGGCCACTGTGTGAACAGAATGCTGGACTAGATGGACCCTTGGTCTGATCCAGCATGGCTCTTCTTATGTTCTTTTCTTCTTAATGTCCTATAATGAAAATGAAGATTTTAATTCGCGTTAGTGTCTTTGTGAGCATGTGAACCACTGTCAGTATTTATTCTAAAGTAAATAGTCTGGGATTAAAAGGGCAATTTTGTAGATATGGCATAGAAAGTCCTATATTGGTTAACTCTTCTATTAGTCCAACAGAATGAACACATAGGCTAGCATTCTCATTTTTTTCCTCACCCACCCAGTTTTATTCATTATTTTACCTGAACAAATTAGATGATATAAATAATCCACCTGAAATTAAATGGAAAGCAAGGTGTGCCAGTGAGGGTATAATTATTCTTTATTTCTTTATTTCTCAGTTATGGGACATTGAAACTCAAAAGAGGCTGAGAAATATGTATGGCCACATGTCTGTAGTTGGAGCCATGAGTTGGAATGGGTACATGCTTAGCAGGTGAGCAATGAAATGTATCCATCTGTCTCATATACTAGTCTTACTGTTTTTATTCAGGTTAGATTCTCATTGTGTTCAGTGGATTACCCAGCCTCTGTGGAAAACCTACATTGGTTTGATTTAGGGTTGCCATTCCAGACCTTGAGAGGACTCCTGTACATTTTAGGTTGCACAGAAGAAGAGAGAATGTTATCAGGTCTGGCTTTTTATCCTACCGCAGTGGTGTACTGACAGGGGAAACCAAAAACTGTGATTTTGAAAAAATCAGCTTTTAAAGATACAAGAAGCTCTCAGTGTCAGTTACAAATAATTCTGCCTGCCTGCCTAACCTATAGTTTATTCTTACCATTGGTGTGCATGACACTTTGCAGAGTACAAGAGGGCAGATCCTTGTCCTGAGGAGCTTACAATCTGAAAATCAACGCAGGAGATACAACACAGGAAGGGATGGGAAGTGGAAGCAGGGTGTAAACAATGAAGCAAAATGTGGTTGTTTCAGTTGCAGATGCTTAAGCTTAGCCACTTTCTGAGTTACATTAGGACTTGAAAGCCACGGGTTTGTGGCAAAGGCTTCCCAGAAAAGGTGAGTTTTGGGGAAGGATTTGGAGGAAGTAAGAAAGGTGGTATCGTGCAGGTATTTGGGGAGGGAGATTCAAGCCTATAGGGCAGCCAGGGAGAATGGGTGGAATTTTTTTATGGAGGAGGAGGCCTTTGGACCATGGAGTGGGTGGAGCTGGAAAAGTGAAGATTAAGGGTAGGGATGTATCAGGATATAAAAGCAGAGAGATAAGGGGAGACAAGGCCATGGAGGGCTTTGAAGGTAAGGACAAGGAGCTTGTGCCGGACTCAGGAGTGGACAGAAAGCCAGGAGCCTTTTCTTGTAGCCTGTTTTAAGGGCTGCTGGGAGGCTGTATCTGGGGGTGGCAGGAAAGGCTGCATTTCAAAGCAGATCAGGGCTGAGGTGGAGGGATTCCTAGAAGATATCATCCCAGAGTGTGGAATACTTGTTGTTGTTTATTCGTTCAGTCGCTTCCGACTCTTCGTGACTTTATGGATCAGCCCACACCAGAGCTTCCTGTCAGCCGTTGCCACCCCCAGCTCCCCCAAGGTCGAGTCCGTCACCTCCAGAATATCATCCATCCATCTTGCCCTTGGTCAGCCCCTCTTCCTTTTGCCTTCCACTTTCCTTAGCATCAGCATCTTCTCCAAGGTGTCCTGTCTTCTCATTATGTGGCCAAAGTACTTCAGTTTTGCCTTTAATATCATTCCCTCAAGTGAGCAGTCTGGCTTTATTTCCTGGAGTATGGACTGGTTTGATCTTCTTGCAGTCCAAGGCACTCTCAGAATTTTCCTCCAGCGCCACAGTTCAAAAGCATCTATCTTCCTTCGCTCAGCCTTCCTTATGGTCCAGCTCTCGCAGCCATAGGTTCCTACGGGGAATACCATTGCTTTAACTATGCGGACCTTTGTTGTCAGTGTGATGTCTCTGCTCTTCACTATTTTATCAAGATTTGCCATTGCTGTGCTCCCAAGAAGTAAACATCTTCTGATTTCCTGGCTGCAGTCAGCGTCTGCAGTAATCTTTGCGCCTAGAAAGACAAAGTCTGTCACTGCCTCCATGTTTTCTCCCTCTACTTGCCAGTTATCAATCAAGCTGGTTGCCATAATCTTGTTTTTTCTGAGGTTTAACTGCAACCCAGTTTTGGCACTTTCTTCTTTCACCTTCATCATGAGGTTCCTCAGCTCCTCCTCGCTTTCAGCCATCAAAGTGGTATCATCTGCATATTGGAGATTGTTAATGTTTCTTCCAGCGATTTTAACTCCAGCCTTGGCTTCATCAAGCCCAGCATGTCGCATGATGTGTTCTGCATACAGGTTGAATAGGTAGGGTGAGAGTATACAACCCTGCCGTACTCCTTTCCCAATCTTAAACCAGTCCGTTGATCCGTGGTCTGTTCTTACCGTTGCTACTTGGTCGTTACACAGATTCCTCAGGAGGCAGACAAGATGACTTGGTATCCCCATACCACCAAGAACTTGCCACAATTTGTGATGATCCACATAGTCAAAGGCTTTAGAATAGTCAATAAAACAGAAATAGATGTTTTTCTGAAACTCCCTGGCTTTCTCCATTGACCAGCGGATATTGGCAATTTGGTCTCTAGTTCCTCTGCCTTTTCTAAACCCAGCCTGTACATCTGGCAATCTGACCTTACTGGCATGTGAAATAAGTGCCACTATTCGATAGTTTGAACATTCTTTGGTGCATCCCTTTTTTGGTATGGGGATATAAGTTGATTTTTTCCAATCTGGTAGCCATTCTTGTGTTTTCCAAATTTGCTGGCATATGGCATGCATCACCTTGACAGCATCATTTTGCAAGATTTTAAACAGTTCAGCTGGGATACCGTCATCTCCTGCTGCCTTGTTATTAGCAGTGCTTCTTAAGGCTCATTCACCCTCACTGTTCAGGATGTCTGGCTCTAGCTCACTGACCACACCATCAAATCTATCCACAATATTATTATCCTTCCTATACAGATCTTCCGTATATTCTTGCCACCTTTTCTTGATCTCTTCTGCTTCTGTTAGGTCCTTGCCATCTTGGTTTTTGATCATATCCATTTTTGCCTGGAATTTACCTCCGATGTTTCTAATTTTCTGGAAGAGGTCTCTTGTCCTTCCTATTCTATTATCTCCTTTCGCTTCTGCGCATTGCTTGTTTAAAAATAATTCCTTATCTCTTCTGGCTAACCTCTGGAATTTTGCATTGAATTGGGCATATCTCCCCCTATCACTGTTGCCTTTGGCTTTCCTTCTTTCTTGGGCTGCTTCCAGTGTCTCAGCAGACAGCCATCTTGCCTTCTTGGTTTTCTTTTTCTTCGGGACGTTTTTTGTTGCCGCCTCCTGAACAATGTTGCAAACTTCTGTCCATAGTTCTTCCGGGACCCATCTACTAAATCTAGACCCTTCAATCTATTCTTCACCTCCACTGCATATTCATTAGGAATATTAGTGAGCTCATATCTAACTGATCTGTGGGTCTTCCCTATTCTCTTTAGTCTGATTCTAAATTGTGCAATAAGAAGTTCATGATCTGAACTACAATCAGCTCCAGGTCTTGTTTTTACCAACTGCATAGATGTCCGCCACCTTTGGCTACAAAGGATGTAGTCAATCTGATTTCGCTGTCGACCGTCTGGTGAAGTCCATGTATAAAGTCATCTCTTAGGTTGTTGGAAGAGAGTGTTTGTTATGCACAGTGAGTTGTCTTGGCAAAATTCTATCAGCCTATGTCCTGCTTCATTTTGTTCTCCCAGACCATGCTTGCCTGGAATTCCAGGTGTTGTTTGACTACCCACCTTAGCATTCCAGTCTCCTATAATGAAAATAACATCTTTTTTTGGCATACTATCCAGTAGGTGCTGCAGATCCTCGCAGAACTGATCTACTTCTGCTTCTTCAGCATCTGTGGTTGGGGCGTATATTTGGATCACTGTGATGTTAAATGGCTTACCCTGAATTCGAATTGGGATCATTCTGTCATTTTTTGGACTGTATCCAAGCACTGCTTTAGCCACTTGATTATTAATTATGAAGGCTACTCCATTTCTTCTGTGGTCCTCTTGTCCACAGTAGTAGATCTGGTGGTCATTTGATGTGAAATGGCCCATTCCAGTCCATTTCAGTTCACTGACACCCAAAATGTCTATATTTAATCTTGACATCTCCCCAATAACCACATCCAATTTGCCTTGGCTCATAGATCTTACATTCCAGGTTCCTATGGTGTGTTGATCTTTAGAACATCGGATTCGTCGTTCACCACCAGCACCATCGGCTGCTAGCCGTCCTTTTGGCTTTGAGCTAGCTGCGTCATCACATCTGGGGCTAGTTGAACTTATCCTCTGTTCCTCCCCAGTAGCATTTTGACCATCTTCTGACCTGGGAGTCCCATCTTCCGATGGTATACCGACATATCTCTGGTTGTACTGATCCATTTAGTTTTCATGGCAAGAATACTGGGGTGGGTTGCCATTTCCTTCCCCAGGGATCGTATTTAGTCTGACCTCTCTGCCATGACCTTCCCGTCTTGGGTGTCCCTTCACAGCTTAGCTCATGACGTCATTGAGGTGCTCAAGCTCCAGCACCATGACAAGGTAACGATCTCCTTTGCTGAAGGTGGAATTTGTTCAGTTGTTCAGTCATGTCCGACTCTTTGTGACCCCATGGACCATAGCACGCCAGGCTTTCCTGTCCTGCGCTTTCTCCCGGAGCATGCTCAAGTCCATATTCACTGCATCAGTGATGCTATCTAGCCATCTCATCCTCTGCCATCCCCTTCTCCTCTTGCCTTCAGTCTTTCCCAGCATCAGGGTCTTTTCCAGAGAGTTTTCTCTTCGCATTAGGTGGCCAAAATATTTGAGCTTCAGCTTCAATATCTGTCCTTCCAATGAGCAGTCAGGGTTGATTTCCTTTAGGATGGACAGATTTGACCTCCTTGCAGTCCAGGGGACTCGTAAGAGTCTTCTCCAGCACCACAGTTCGAAAGCATCAATTCTTCGGCACTCAGCTTTCCTTATAGTCCAGCTCTCACAGCCATACATTACTAGAAGGTGGAATACTTGATATCATTTAATATCTCTTGAGATGAAAGATAAGTCTTCACACAATTTGTGTGCTGCCTTGATCACAGAATTTGCTGCTAAGAACATTAGACTGGTTTTAACTTTCCATTTGTCTTTGAGTCCACGTACCATTAACTCATACAGTGACTCTTAATGTTAGTTTCGCTTTCTAGTTTGATTTTAGCTTTCATTACGTGAATCCAGATGCAGCTGAAATGTATCACCTACAGATCTGTGTGAACTGAAAATGACAATCTGTTATCGGTTGACATTCTTTATGGGCCATCTCCTCCTGTTACCACTGAGCCCCATCTCTGTTTTTTCCAGCTCTCTCCTTTCTTGTTCCCCTGTCAGTAAGTCTTCTATCCCACCGTCCTTCCCATGGTGCTCCCGCTGAAGAGAATGACCTGTCCAAGTGCAACAAAGGTGTATTCCATAAATAATAAGCCCCTAGGACAGTGATCAGGAAACTAAACTCAGCCCATGGAGGTTCCCAATCTGGCCTGAGGAGGAACCTCAGAGCTGCTTCTCTGTGAAATAAGTTGCTTATCTGTGAAGTAATTCTATATGGCCTGGAGAATATCTAAATGTTCCCTTCCTAACTGGGTGTCAGTTCTATAGGAAAGACATACATGATTGTCCACACACATGTGGTTGGGTCATTTAGAAGCAGCCCCCAGCCACATGGGCTCTGTTCTTGGACAAGTTGGTCCCAGATGGGAGAATTTTAAAGGGTATGTAAAATGTGATGGAATTTTGGGATAGAGGGACAGAATATTGTGAACTGGCTTTTATCTATCTATTGAGAGATAGATACTCCCATATTAAATGCCCTTTCTTGCTGCTTGTATGTGAGGTAACTACTGACAGCTTGTAAATGTCTTTTATTGTATATGACTATGGATGTATGAGAGTTTTGCTGATGCTTGAAAAATTGTCAAATGCCCCATTCGCAACCCCGAACATGAACACGAATATGATCACAATTTCTGGAAAAAGTTCACATGAACTTGACATCGCCGTTGCAAAATGCATCCTTTTTGGAAGATGCGCACTTTATGGACATTTAAAAACTAGATGGACATTTAAAAGGACACATTTTCATGCTTTAATCAGTGGGGAAAAGCATACATTTGGGTGTGTGCTTGGAGAAGTGCACATTTTTTTGTTCGAGAATGCGCATTTCCTGTTTGAAAAAAATCACACTTGTGTATGTGAGTGAGAATGAGGTGAAATGAGCAGCAGTGGGGGAGAGGGGAGGAGAGCCTCAACGAGCTCAAAAATCACTCATTTACCCATCCCTAGATATGGCATTCTTTTGCATTCAATAGCACTGTCTCCTATTGTCCACAGTGGCTCAAGGCTTGGATATATTTATCATCACGATGTCCGGGCAGCTCAGCATCACATTGGGGTGGTTCGGCAAAGCAAGCAGAGTGTTTGTAGCATGCAGTGGTCCCCAGACAACAAACTACTGGCTTGTGGTTCTAGTGATGGTCTACTGAATATTTGGTCTAATGGTCAAGGTGCGACAATACAGTGTAAGCCACTGACCTCGATCCTCCATTCCTCAGCAGTAAAGGTAGGATGACAATACAGTCAGACATTGTAATTAACACATTTATGACATGTGTAGTTCAGTCAGACTTTATACCACTGTTGCCTTGGACTGGGCATCTGGAAATAGCCTTTTGTATGAAGCAGGAAATGCACTATCAATGTACTTATTTGCTCTGGAAAAAAATTATCCAGAACTAGCCAAACTGATCTGAAAGTTGCCTGATGCAGTTGTCCACCACCAGAGAACCATCACTTTAAAAGCCATGATGCCTCTACTTTCCCCTTCATTAGGCAATGATGTGGTGTCCGTGGCTATCTGCAGTAATTGCCACAGGAGGTGGAATGAAGGACAGATCTTTGCACATCTGGAACACAAGCAACATGAAAGACCTCGAAACTGCAAATACAGAATCTCAGGTGAAATCTTAATGTGTCTGCTCTGCAAGTTTCAGCTTTCTGCTGTCGCATATCCATTTACTTAATAGTTCCATATACCAAAAAAAGCAAAGCCTGCTTGTCACTTAAAACCCTGGTTGAATGAAATGAGTTGTCTCTTTGCACAGGTGTTGTTAGCGGACATGATATAACAGAGATTCATATGGAGCAAATTCTTAAGAATGGGACAACCTCCTAGGTAGCCATCTTTATCACATCTGGCAAACTCAGTTCTTGAGTGATGCCAGATGTCAAACTGATCGTTGGTCTTATACATTTAGTCCCACAAAGTGAATGATCAAAATGCTCACTTGATTCTGGATCTCTTGGCCCAATGGCTTCTTCCTTTCCCATTCATCCTGGCCCTGTAGGTTGCTGAAGCCCAGGTCATTCATGCTCTTGGCTTACCTTTCTCCCTTTTGTGCATCTTAATGAGCCCTGGATCTCAGTATTAAGCTACACAGCTCACTCACCCATGCTCTGTGCTGAATGGACCCCTCTTCCACTTTTTCCTATTTTCATCATGATGCTTTGTCTGTTGCTTGACCATTCATTGCCTCCCATAGCATTAGACCCTACCAATGCCATGTCACCTTTAAAACAAAAACAAAACCAGGAGTTAAGTACACACAAATGAGTATAATGAAGGCTTGAAAATATAAAAGGTAACATAGCTTTGTTGTTGTTCAGTCGTTCAGTCGTGTCCGACTCTTTGTGACCCCATGGACCATAGCACGCCAGGCCTTCCTGTCCTGCGCTCTCTCCCGGAGCGTGCTCAAGTTCATAGCTTTAGGAAGGGGCAATGTTGAGCAGAGAAACTGCAGGGGTATGGTGCTTAATTCTTTTCCACCTCACTGTTTCCGTGCTCCAAATTGCACCCTCAATGGCTTTCCCCACCCCACAGGGGTCAAAACATGGATAAACTTGCATTTCGGACTCAGTGTGGTGGGGGAAGCCACTTGGGAACAATCGCAGAGGAGGAACAAAAGGTAGGGAAAAGGTTAAGCACGTATCCCCTCTACTGTTTCTCCACTCAAACTGCCCCCTTCCAAAGCTGCTTTGCTTCAAAAAGAAAAGAAAAGGGGCCTTGTCTCTGTTACATACATTTCCACATACAGTGTAGTTAACCCCGCAGCCACTATGGATTAGTATCACTCCCATCAGCCACAGCCAGCATTGCCAATGGTCAGGGATGCTGGGAGTTGTAGTCCAAAACATCTGGAGGGCACCAGGTTGGGGAAGGCTGCATTATATATTTCACAATGAGTGCCCAGAATTTAAATGGAGATTTTAGCTTAGTCTAAAAGCAGCTGAAATATGTGTGTGTCATTTTACAAACATGAAATGAACCTTTGGGGAAAAAAGTATATATATATTCCAGATATGCTCCCTGCTCTGGTTACCAAACACCGAAGAAATAGTGACAGGGCATGGCCATCCTTGGAATAAGATGAATATCTGGAAGTATCCTATGCTTTCAAATTCAGCACAGTTTTATGGTAAGCATGTTGATAACCACAGTCAGTTTGTCTACTTACACGTTTGCTCAACTTCTTTGCATCTGAGCAGTGAACCTATTTTCATTTTGCACTGGGTATTTCAGGGAGGTGTTCTTGCCACAGCTATAGTGAAGGTTAAATTTCTGAGAAGAATACCATTTAAAAAAGAGTACCACTTAAGCTAGGAAGTAACATAGGCTTTAATATTTTATTTTCTGTTAAGGTGGGAATTTGGAATATAGAGTATTTATATAGAATATTGCAGGAGGACAAATGGCTTAAAAATAAATAAGTTCAGATATCATTAGTTCTGTGAAAGATCCAAGTGTAAAAGATGCATTGGCTAGTTATGTGCAAACCCCTTCCCCCAGTCTGAACCAGAAGTGGTCTAATAAAATCAGCTGAATATGGAAAATATTAGTTGGACACTCAAAATTAAACTGGCTTGAAATCAAACCCATACTGAATCGACCTTGGGCCCACTCTGCTAAGGTCTTCCCCTCCACCAAGAGAGCCCTCATTTTCTTTCTCACAATTATGACAGCAGGTGGGAAGGCCTCAGGAGTAGGTCTCAGGCCCTGGATGCCACTATGAGCATGCACAATAGCATGCAGGGTTTCTGGGAACCATGGGAAATGTAGTTCTCCCTGGACGCTGCCATACATGCTTATGGCAGAATTTGGGGCCTAAAGAACCTGAGGCCGACTATGATGATGAACTCCCATGAACCCTTTTCACTGCCTGCATGCTTTGCTAAGTGTGGAAAATAAAAGGGATAATGTGAGGCCGTGGCTGAGAGTAGGAGATGGGTTGAAATTTCCATTCTGGATCAGTCCAGATTGGGATTTCGGCTGAATCTGGAATGGATCTAGGATGAGCAGATCCATGAAATCTGATGTCTGAACTGCCCAAATTCAGATTCCACCTTATCACTAATACTGAGATTTCTACTGAATAGTGCCAGGTTCTTATGGTTGTGAAGCTGTTATTGCTAGAACCTTTAGTAGCTGGGGTTTTATAGTTATATATATATATATATATATTTGTTTTAGTTAAATTGTATTTTTATTGAAATTTAATGTAAAATTTTGTTCTTAATTTTTTAAGGGTGGGGTATAAATACCATAATTAAATAAATAGAATGAAAGAATGATTTCATATTGAAATGTGCAATAGCTACTAGATTTGGATACAGTATGGAAAAAGCAATCTATTTTTGACTTACAATAACATGTTGTAAAAAGCCAGACCTGTATGGTAAGAACATAAGAAGAGCCCTGCTGGATCAGATCAAGGGTCCATCTAGTCCAGCATGCTGTTCACACAGTGGCCAATCAGCTGCCCATGTGAAACCCACAAGCAGGACATGAGTGCAACAGCACCCTCCCACCCATGTTCCCCAGCAACTGGTGTACATAGGCATACTGACTTTGATTCTACTGGTAACATATAGCCATCAGGACTAGTAGCCATTGATAGCCTTCTCCTCCAGGAATTTGTCTAACCCCCTTTTAAAGCCATCCAAATTGGTGGCCATCACTATATCCTGTGGTAGCAAATTCCATAGTTTAACTATGTGATGTGTGAAGAAGTACTTCCTTTTATCTGTCCTGAATCTCCCAGCTTCATGGGATGACCCCAAGTTCTAATATTATGAGAGAGGGAGAAAAATGTCTTCCTATCTACATTCTCCACACCATGCATAATTTTGAACACCTCTATGATGTCTCCCCTTACTTGCTTTTTTCCAAGCTAAACAATCCCAGCTGTTGTAACCTTTCCTCATAGGGGAGTTGATCTAGCCCCTTGATTTTGATCATGGTGGTGTAACTAGCCATCTTAGCTCTATTGGTTGTTGAAGAGGGGGGGATTTTAATATGTAATTAAACTTTTAGTTTGTTAATCCTCCAATGAAACTGTTTTAAACTTACAGTCCTACTTGGTGCATATACATTTTATTTCCCACGTCAGCTCTAACTTCTTTTATGTAGATCCAAAAAGGATGTCTGAAGGAGGCTGGATGAACTGCATTCATTTTCCGTATTTCATGCACTCTGCTATCCTTACCTTGATAGTTTTAGTGCAGACTTATGCATAGGTTTTTAAGATTATTGTGGTTGCATTATCACCCTTGTGGTGCCTGAAGCTCAAATCTCCTTAAAAAAACCCCAAACTTTTATTTTGAGAGCGAATTGATGCATTCAGCAGGATACAATAATAAAGTTTTTTTCTGAGACTGTACCAGATTAGTATACAGGGGGGAGGTTGCACGGTTGTGTGCTTACTACTAATGAAAAAAGATTTCACAAATAAAAAGTAGCAAAGACAAAATGGTTGCATTTGAAAGTGAAATTTGAATGTTCTTTCCAAAGGGGTAGCCATGTCTGTCTGTTGCAGGCAGAAAAAGCAACAGAATCTTGTGGCAACTTAAAGGGCTACTTCACACTGAGCTTTTATCCTGCGATTGAGATTGCTCCTTCACGGACATTTGCAGCCTCTTTACATGATGCTGTGATCATTCAAGGTGTCTCCTGCACTAAATGCCCTTTGTCCCATTTTTAAATAGATCGCAGATAAGGAGCTGTCAGATTACCCCGTTGTGTTCCGCTTCAGTTTCCTCCGTGAAAGGAGTTAAAGCGGCAAGAAGAGGAGTGAGATCAATGAAAGATAATGGATGACTCAGATACAGGGAGAAGGATGGGGAGGGGCTGGCGGAAAAGGAAGCACGTGAAAAAGGGAGTCGTTGTGCAGAAAGCCCTATTTTAAATGCAGGATTTATGCTGGTGTAGAGATGCCCAAAGACTAACACATTTATTATGGCATAAGCTTTTGTGAAATCATCATCTGATGACATGGGCTGTAGTCCGCAAAAACGTATGCCGTAATAAATGTGTTAGTCTTTAAGATGACACAAGGTTCTGTAGAATTTTCTTGGCATTTTGGAGACACTTCTCACATTTACCTCAGAAGTAAGATACATTGGTTGTTTGCCACAAATAGTTTGTTGACCATGGAAACAAGATAAAAGATTAAAACCAAGCCACAAGCTGCTTTCTCAGAAAGGTAGTTCATTTTTGTGTGGTTGTAGAATTTGAGGGTGAGGGGAAGAGAGTAATGTCAATGGCCATGACTCAGAGGGCTGTACGTGATAAGCTTCAAGAAACACTTCCCACATAGATAGTCAAACCATCCACAAACCTCAGAGGAACTTTGGGTGTGGCCACCATTTTAGCGTAAAGAGCTGTGGGCAGAAAATTAAGTAACGGAGAAACCTTGGTATGACATCGAAGCCATAGCTGAGGTACTCTTTGGTCTAATAAAAAGAATAATAATTACAGCCCCACTCACATGAAAGCTGCCCAACAGAAATGATGGGTGGTTCCATAGCTAGCCCATGGAGAACTAGAGTGCACATTTAAGTGATGAGAGATCAAATCACATGCATATATGTATGTGCACCAGACTTTAGACTTTTGTTCTCTAAGCATCTCATTATGGCAGCTGGTTGACTGTCCCTGTTAGGCAAATAGCTAGTTAAAAGCCCAAGATGTCATTGGGAGCTAATGGTTAAGAGAGACTGCAACTCCTATCATTCCTGACCATGCTGGCAGGGGTTGATGGGAGTTGCTGTCTAAAATATCTGGAGGGCACCAGGTTGGAGAAGGCTCGGTTAGGAGATAGCCTTGGAATCTTTGTGTTTGAATGAGATACCCATCAGAGGTTGTGAACATGACACACTCTCCCAAGGTAAGGTTAGGGGCAGAGGTGTATGTGTATCAAAAAAAACATCAGTTGCAGTTAGACACAGTCAGGGAAAGAGAGCTGGGAGCTGGCTGAAAGCAATAAGCAGGTGCAGGGTCTCTCTCTGGGGATCCCATGTGGGGTAGTGGATCTGCTGCATTGAGGGAGGGCCTCTTTGTCCTCTCTCTCTTCTTATATATTTATGAATATTGCAAAAGCTCCAACATCCTCCTGTATTGAGTCGTATCCAGAGGAAATCAAACCCTGTTATGTTGCTCCTGGAACTGACAGGGACAGGGAAGTGGGAACTGTGAAGCAATATATTGAGGTCCCCTGTGCTGCATTTTTACCAAATATGATGGTTTTGCAAATGGCAATATTTTACTCTCTGTACCCCTCAAAATGGCAACTTTTTGATATTCCATATCTGTGTCTTCCCTCCTCCAAATGTAGATCACAAAGGAAGAGTTTTGCATATGGCATTGAGTCCAGAAGGAAATAGGATCTTTACTGCTGCAGCTGATGAGACAGCCTATGTCTGGAAGTATAGGATGTAAGCAAGCACGGTCTACCTTCAGAAGGAAAATTGTTCCAATTAATATTCTCTTTGTTGGCGCTTACATCCAGTCTTTATGGAATCAAATACGGCACAGAGGATTATAACTGGATGTGGGAAACCCAGGTTCAAAGTTCTCATCAGATATGAAGCAGTTGCTTTCAGGTTGTGCTCTCTCTCAATGTAAACCTACCTCACAGGGCTGTTTTGAGCCTGAGCTAAAGAAATAATAAAGAAATATCCTGGGAAAGTAGAAAAAAATGCAGTCCACTCTTCAGTAGCCTGGAAAAGGCAATACAGGTTCTTCAGTCGGTAAACAATGTTTCAGTTATTTCTGGAGTGTTACCTAGGGTTTAGATTTAGATTTAGATTTTTAGAAAAAAATGCAGTCCACTCTTCAGTAGCCTGGAAAAGGCAATACAGGTTCTTCAGTCGGTAAACAATGTTTCAGTTATTTCTGGAGTGTTACCTAGGGTTTAGATTTAGATTTAGATTTTTAGAAAAAAATGCAGTCCACTCTTCAGTAGCCTGGAAAAGGCAATACAGGTTCTTCAGTCGGTAAACAACGTTTCAGTTATTTCTGGAGTGTTACCTAGGGTTTAGATTTTGGATATGTGCATGTTTTGTCTCAACATGTGTGTTACCTTTGATTTCAGTGAATTAGGACTGAATTCCTAATATCCTTCCCAAATTATTCTGTGAGTTATATACAGTCTAACACCTGAGCAGGACAGTCCTATGGTGCCTGGGAGAGCCTCCCAGGGACCACTGGATACAGGAGATTTTCCCTCTCTGTCTATAGAGCAGCAATATGTTAGGATTGCATTCTAAATGAAACTTATTGTATTATGTTGCCCCTTGAAGCACAGTAAAATAAGCAAATGCAAATATCCTTTGTGCACCTTTTTCTCTCTCTCTCTCTTGCTCTAGTGTCTTCAAGCTCTTACACAATGTATGTATGTATTTATTTATTATTTATTAAATTTATTAATCGCCCATCTGGCCGGTCACCCAGCCACTCTGGGTGTAATTTAGAGTGTAATCCTAAGGGATTGCTGCTGTATGGATGTCTCCGAAATACTTTGGACCCATATCCTCTCTGTTTCCTCCCCTCCCCACTGGTTTGACACCTTCCTACCCTCCCTGACCCTTTTCTGGGATCACAACAGTGATCTTGGAAGAGAAGCTGCCATGGAGCTTACCACCGTTGACTGTGAGGGGTGGGGTCTGGGGAATCCCCATTCAGATCCCCCCCCCCCCCGGGATCACAGCAGTGTTTATGGCCTCAGGAGAGGAAATCCACTATATCCTGTGGTCCCTGGGATGCTTTCTCAGGGACCATAGGCTTGCTTTGCCCGATATAATATTCTAGGATAATATTTAAAAAATGCGATTATTTCAGCTTTGGAAAGAACA
Source organism: Heloderma suspectum (assembly GCF_057233095.1). NCBI lineage: Eukaryota > Metazoa > Chordata > Lepidosauria > Squamata > Helodermatidae > Heloderma > Heloderma suspectum. Next base: position 36,806,105 of record NC_139459.1, on the reverse strand, counting down.
TTATAAGAAAACAATCAGCTTCAATATAAACACAGTTCCTTTAATGCAAAAGGCAAGAGTTTTCCAGATTACTTCAAGCTACAAGTGTTACTGCTTTTTAATTGTTGATGCAAAATATGCCAAAGCAATAAAAGTGTTGACATTTTAGATGCATTAGGATAGGCAGAGCTGTATATAAAACACACAGACAAATGTTGAGGAAAGCACAGACAGAAAAGGGTTAGCATGTTTTGTGCACCACCTGGCTATTTTTCATAAAGCAGAATCTCTTATAGTTATATATTTATAACTACATAACTGCATATTTATTTATTTGTTTATTTTATGTAAGCTGATTCTATACTGCTTGTTATCCCAGGATATCTAGGTGGTTTACATATGTGGTGTTACAGCTTCAAAGATGAATGAGATGAGCATAAGTTAAGGATGCTTCCAGATGGAGTGCTCCTAACAGAAAAAAAAAAAGATGGCAGATCCGGTGGGAAAACATGAGAAGTTATGAGTAGAAGACAACAGGGTCTGGACACCCACCCCCTCCTCATAAATTTCATGAATGAAGCAAGGTGATTGTAGAATAAAAGCTTCAGCTGGAAGCCCCCTTAATTACAAGCTAAAAAAAAAGAGCTTCATTAAGGAGTATCTGGAAAGAGAGCAATCGAATCACTGTGTGTCATCCCCTGTATGTGTCTTTATCCAGGTGAGATAGGCCTTTGTGAGATGAGTATAAACACCAGGGTAGCGGCGATCACCACATAATTTTCCACCACGAGAGACGAGGCCTCTTTGTTTGCCATCACATATCAAAGGACCACCAGAATCACCCTGGGGAAAAAGGAACAAGAGACAGGGTGGTGTTACCGTTCACAGAAGCTGATATATCTTCCTCTTTGGTTATAATGTTGCAACAATTAAGCTCTTGCATGTATTATTTTTACCAAACCTTTTAAGTGAAACAGCGCATGCAACACAGCACAACCACGATGCAATATTATTTATTTCATTTCATTTCATTTCATTTCTATACCGCCCAATAGCCAAAGCTCTCTGGGCCGTTCACTACCTTGCTATAGGTAGTGTTGATTTCAACACTTACGTTTTTGGTAGTCTGAAACTTCTATAAAATTGTTAGAAGTCAGAATATATAGAAAATGTAATAAAGCATAAATAGAACACAATCCTATGCATATTTTTTCAGAGGCAAGTCCCATTAGGTTTAATGGGCTTTACTCCAACTAAGTGTGTGTATAGGATTCTAGCAACCTTAGAGAACAATCCTATGCATGTTTACTCAAGTAAATCCCACTAGGTTCAGTGGGGCTTACTCTCTAGTAAATGGGTTTAGGATTGCTGCTTTAGGGTTCAATCCTATGCATGTTGCTGGGAGTTGTAGGACTTCTTTTCTATCTAATGTGCGTAGGATTGCACCAGTAATCATTGCAATTCATGTAAATAAATGCTGATGTTTGAGCTTCCTCTTGTTGAATTTCATACAGCTAAGATTTCATGTAGGAAATACAGATTTTAAAGCTTTAATTTTCCCTAATTCTCTTCCCCGTATATTGCTTTGTTACCTTTCTCTTTTCTCCAGTCCTCTGTTGCTTCATCTCACTGTTCAGATTTAGTTAGATAGTAAGTTAGGGATCAACTTTTTTCCTCTCTCTCTCTTTCTCTCTCTCTCTCTCTCTCTTAAATATTATTTGCTAAATTGCCATGTAAATTACAATGGTATATAAATAAATAAGTTCTGATGATTGGGCTTACTCTTTAATAGAGCTAGGATTTCATGTAGGAAATACAGATTTTAAAGCCTTAACGCCCCCCCCCCCCCGCTATGGGTTACTTTCTCAGTTCTACTGGGCAAGATGCCAAACCTGAAAGTTCTTTCAATTTCTGATAAAGGTGGCATGCTTTAAATTGGATTAATCAGTGGAGTGATCAACTAAAGCATTTACTGATAAATCACTGAGGGCTCAGTTCTAATTAATGAGGGCAGATTTTCATTGGTGGGGCTGCAAGTTCAGCCCCACCCGTTCTGGTTCTTGTTTATTTGTTGAGGGTCCTTTGGTTCTAGTGTGCTACCATAAAAGGGAATGAAAAAGAAAATATAAAGATGGCCTTTCCTTCTAACAAAGAGCAGTAGGTTTTTTAATTAACTTATACGTTATCTTATACTTCCCTTCAACATCTGAAAATGATATGTATGAGATTTTGATAAAATGTACATTTATTTAATTGATTTATCAGCCAAACAGTGAATAGGCAGATGGTTTTGTTCTTTAATCCATTGACAGCCCTTTCAAGAAAAATAATGGGTACATAAACACTCTTACCACACATGAATCCTTTCCTCCTTCCATGTCACCAGCACACACCATGTTCTTTGTCACTATAGGATGAGAATTATAGTGTTCCTTGTCGTTGCAGATGCTTCTTTCAATGATAGTTACATTAACTTCATGTAGCTTCTTAGTTGGTACCTTCTGTCTATTGTAAGTATCTCCCCATCCAGCTACTAGACACTGTGTTCCTGCTTGGACATCACTGGAAGAACTAGTGCTGGGAAGCTCAAGGGTTTTGACATATCGGCCAGTCTTTGCACTTCCCTGAAGCTGAAAGAATAAGGCAAAACAGGTCACAGTGGGGAAGGTGAGGCCCATGGCGCTCTACGACCTGGCCCTGCTCACTCCTTGGCTTTATTTTTGCTGCTGCTCTGCTGTTTCCTGAGCAGCATGGTGGGGAGGAGAGATAGCAGGGAGGGTTTAAATCTTCTCTCCCATGAAAGCCAGCTAACCGAATGGGGATATTGGGGCCCTGTCTTTCCGAAGCAGCAGGCCGTAAACTTCCTGAGTAGTGGAGCAAAGCCTTCAGAAGAAAACTCTTACAACTGAGCTCCACCACTACCACCACCGCCACCAGAAGAGAACTAATTTTGCTGAAGTATAACTGTAATACCATGCCCTGCTTTCCATTTGAACAACGAACTATTGCTGCTTCCAGACAAGGCTTTTATTGTGCCATTGTCCTCCCTCATATACAGAATTGTACTGATGGTCCTGACATTGCCATCTTCCATTTGTAACCTCCCATGTTTTCCCACCGCTTCTTCCATCTTTCTTTCTTACCACAGAAAGGCCACTAAGGAGAGAAAGGTGGAATAGCTGCACAGTTTCTTTTGGTTGGTAGTGTTTGAAAACACGCATCTGGAAGTACCCTCAGTTAAATGGTTTCGTGGTAAAGCATATGCTGCACAGATATAAAATTTCATTTTTGCACCCAGAACATTCATGTCTTGCTTAAATATGTACCTTTAAAAGCATTATGTCACTTTCCTTGATTGGGTGAGAAAGTATTTGAACAATTTTGAAGCGCTGTTGCTTTCTTTCTTTTTTATTCCATGAATGAGCACCAAGAATAATTCTTGTTTGCAGTCTGAATTCTATTTCTCTTCCCCTGGAAATATAAAAAATCATAAAGCTTTTGACCGAAGTTAATTTCTAGCCAGCACTAATATTCACTCTTTGATCAATTTGTCTTGCACTGATATTTGTTTTGCGTTGTTCTGCGTTTTTGATTTTACACAGTGTTTCTGGCCTATGTTTTCATATAATACCTTCTACATATACTTAAGCTGCAATCCTAATTTAACTTACTAGCGTGTCAGCCCCATTAGACACAATGGAACTGAGTAAATATGCCTAGGGTTGCACTGATAGTTGTCCGTTCTGAACTGCACTTTTATTATATAGTACAGACTCTGATAAGATAACCCATAATTTCCTCTGTGGTTGAGAAACCAGGAGTTACTGGGCCCCACACAATAACATATGAAGACAGCTTCAGTTTCTAGGTCCAGATATTGAATACGTCATATATTATAGAAACAGCTGCTTTGACAATGGTGATGTGGTGACCATATTTAAACTGTGCTTACTGTTTTCAGGTACAGTTTTAGAGGGACGCCTGGATCTCATCTGCAAGCCAGTGCAAACAGTATGTTTAGTTTTCAAAATACATCTGAAGCACGGTCACACAGATCACAATGGTTATTTGTGCAATTAGGGAAGGGGGATGTACGTATCAGATATTACAATATATTATTACCTATTGTCAGCCTGCTTACAAGAACCTACATTGGTTAGAATGTGCATATCATTTCTCTTCTGCAATTTATCCTGCATTAACACCATTCAGACATGGCACTGATGATGCAAGAGAAGTTCACAAGCGCTTGTTAGTATCATGTATGAAATGATGTCAGCTTCTCACTCCTGGCTAATGAGTTCTCACTCACTGCCTTGATCTTGGGACCAGATATTGAACTATTTTCCACATTTTCCTCCCACACTATGATTTCTCGCTCACATGGCCACCAGCCCATGATTTACTGGGTTTCCTTCTCGTTATTTATTTATTTAAAATATTTATTGGCTGCCTTTTAGGGCAGAAGGCCTTCCAAGTCGGCATATTGCAATAAAACACATAAAACTGGTAAGATATTAAAATTATAAAAACACAATAAAAACAGTAAGGATATAATAAAATCAGCAATAAAATAACAATGAAAACAGCAATAAAACTCACAACAAAACCAGCAATAAAAACAGCAACAAAAGCAAGCATCTGAGGAGAAGGCCAGAGTAAAATAATGTGTTTTCAAGCCTTCTTAAAAGCCTGCAATGCTGGGGCATGGCAAAATGATAACAGAGGACAAAGAAAAGGCAGAGGTGCTCAATTCCTACTTTGGCTCAGTCTTCTCCCCAAAGAGGGTCTATGACCCCCCTGGCAAAGGCGAAGTACAGGCTGAAGGGGCAGGATTGCAGCTTGAGATCGACAGGCATATGGTCAAGGAACACCTCATTACTTTGAATGAGTTCAAATCTCCAGGGCCAGATGAACTGCATCCTAGAGTCATAAAGGAACTGGCAGAAGAACTCTCAGAACCGCTGTCTATTCTCTTTGAGAAATCATGGAGGACCGGGGAAGTGCCAGATGACTGGAGGAGGGCTAACGTTGTCCCTATCTTCAAAAAGGGTAAAAAGGAGGAACCTGGGAACTACAGACCAGTCAGTCTGACATCAATCCCTGGGAAAATTCTGGAGCAGATCATAAAGCAATCCATCTGGAAGCACCTTGACAACAATGCCGTGATTACTCGAAGCCAACATGGATTTGTCAAAAACAAGTCCTGCCAGACAAATCTGATCTCATTTTTTGATCAAGTCACCTCCCTTGTAGACCGTGGGAATGCTGTAGACATCATATACCTCGACTTCAGCAAAGCTTTCGACAAAGTGCCCCATGATATCCTGATGAGCAAACTTGCTCGAAGTGGGCTAGATGAAACAACGATCATGTGGATCCACAGTTGGCTACAGAATCGGACTCAAAGAGTGCTTATCAATGGGACCTTCTCAAGCTGGGGAGAGGTAACGAGTGGGGTACCGCAGGGCTCAGTCCTGGGCCCAGTGCTCTTCAATATTTTTATGAATGACTTGGAGGAGGAGGTGCAGGGAATGCTGATCAAATTTGCAGATGACACAAAATTGGGAGGGATAGCTAATACTTTGGAAGACAGAAACAAAATTCAAAGTGATCTGGATAGACTGGAGTGCTGGGCAGAAAACAACAGAATGGCATTTAATAGGGACAAATGCCAAGTTCTGCACCTAGGAAAAAGAAACCAAATGCACAGTTACAAGATGGGGGATACGTGGCTCAACCACACTACGAGCGAGAAGGATCTTGGAATTGTCGTCGATCACAAGCTGAATATGAGCCAACAATGTGATGTGGCTGCAAAAAAGGCAAATGCTATTTTGGGCTGCATTCATAGAAGCATCGCTTCCAAATCCCGGGAAGTACTAGTTCCCCTCTACTCAGCACTGGTTAGGCCTCATCTGGAGTACTGTGTCCAGTTCTGGGCACCACACTTTAAGAAGGATGCAGACAAGCTGGAGAGGGTTCAAAGGAGGGCAACAAAGATGATCAGGGGACTGGAAACAAAGCCCTATGAAGAGAGACTGAAAGAACTGGGCATGTTTAGCCTTGAGAAGAGAAGACTGAGGGGAGATATGATAGCACTCTTCAAGTACTTGAAAGGTTGTCACAGAGAAGAAGGCCAGGATCTCTTCTTGATCATCCCAGAGTGCAGGACACGGAATAATGGGCTCAAGTTACAGGAAGCCAGATTCCGACTGAACATCAGGAAAAACTTCCTGAGTGTCAGAGCAATACGGCAATGGAACCAATTACCTGGGGAGGTGGTGGGCTCTCCCACACTGGAGGCCTTCAAGACGAGGCTGGACAGCCATTTGTCAGGGATGCTCTGACTTGGATTCCTGCATTGAGCAGGGGGTTGGACTCGATGGCCTTGTAGGCCCCTTCCAACCCTACTATTCTATGATTCTATGATTCTATGATTCTATGACCACTGATGGCAACTTATTCCAGAGCTGTGGGGCCACTTCAGAGAAGGCCCTCTCCCATGTAGTCAGACATCTGACTGCTCTTACCGGTGGGCAAATGAGTAGGGCCATACTTGCTGATCTTAAAGTACAGGCAGGCTGATATGGATGAAGGTGGTCTTTCAAGTAATTTGGTCCCAAATCTTTAAGGGTTTAAAGGTCAAAACCAGCACTTGAAATTGGGCTCGGAAACACCATATGATCAAATTGCCTCACCCCCACCTATGCTTGGGCAGCTGAATTCTGTATCAGCTGAAGTTTCTGAACTGTCTTCAAAGGTGGCCCCACATACAGCGCATTACAGTAGCCCAGCCTGGACATCACTAGTGCAATAGATAACTGAGGCAAGGTTCATCCTCTCTAGATAGGGCTACAGCTGGTGTATTAGCCTAAGCTGGTAAAATGAACTCCTGGACACTGCAGCCACCTGGGTTTCCCGAGTAAGTGTATAGTCCAGAAGGACTCCCAGACTGTGTACTTAGTCTTTTAGGGGAAGTACAACCCTATCTAAGACCAGTTGTAAGCCTCTATCCAGAGTAGTTCGGTTCCCAACCCACAGTAGCTCCATCTTGTCTGGATTAAAGTTTAACCTGTTTACCATCATCCACCTCAAAACAGCCTCCAGACACTGGTTCACGAGTTCAACAGACTTCCTTGGATGTATAGATGGAAATGAGAGGTAGAGCTGAGTATCATCCGCATACTGATGAAACTTCATCCCAAACCTCCTGATGATTTCCCCCAGCAGTTTCATGTAGATGTTAAAAAGCATGGGGGACAGAATGGAACCTTGTGGCATCCCACAGGCTAGCGGCCATGGGGTGGAAGAAAAGTTCTCCACCATCACCTTCTGAGACTGCTTCTCCAGGAAGGACCAGAACCACTTTAAAATCATGCCTCCCAAGCCCCGTCCAGATAAATGATCCAGAAGGATACCATGGTCGATGGTGTTGAAAGCTGCTGAGAGGTCCAGAAGAGCCAACAGGGCTGCACTTCCCCCATCCATTCCCCAGCATAAGGCATCAACCAGGGTGACCAAGGCTGTTTCTGTCCCACAACCAGGTCAGTATCATCTAACACCACTTGGAGTTGTGAGGCCACCACATGCTCCAGTACCTTGCCCAAGAATGGCAAATTTGATACCAGGCGGTAGTTATCTGAAACCATAGGTTCTAGATGTCGTTTCTTCCACAAGAGCCTCTCCACTGCTTAGGGATGTACGAATCCCTTACCTGGCTCCACGCAGGGGCATGCACGGTGGGGGGGAGGCGCTCCGTCCCTCCCCCCGGAATCCTCCCTGGCCAGCTCCGTTCCGCAGCGGCTCCGTGGAGCGGCTGGCTGGGGCCGTCCACATCTGGAATTCCAGCCATGGCCGGGCTGCTGCAGCCGCAAATGGCAGCCGTCATAGCGGCCGCCATTTGCATCCTTGCAAGCAGCTGTGATAGGCTACGTAAGTATTTACGTAGCCTATCACGGCAAAGAGTAGTGGCCACCATTTGCGTGGCTGCCTTTACCGTAAATACCTACGTAGCCTATCATGGCAAAGAGCAGGGGTGCAAATGGCGTAGCGGCTGCCATTTGCGTCCCTGCTCTTTGCTGTGATAGGCTACGTAAATACTTATGTAGCCTATCACGGCTGCAAGGATGCAAATGGTGGCCGCAGCAGCCCGGCTGTGGCCAGCCAGGAGACCAGCCGCTGCCGGAACTGCTGCTGCATCTGCCCCAAGTAAGTTTCGTCGCAAGGGGATTTCACAGGGGGGCAGGGGGGCGAGAGGCTGTTCCACCACGGATTCTGGGGGGCCAGATTCTAAAGAATCCGGCCTCACTAGAATCCATGGTGGAATTCTCTGACGTCCCTACTGGTTCTTTCAAAGCTGCAGGGACCTCACTGTCCCTCAAAGAGGCATTTACCACCTCGGAGGTCCAGGTACCCAGCTCAGCTCTAGCAGATTTCACAAGCTAGGATGGACAAGCACTCATTCTTCTAACCTTCTTGGATCCTTAGCCAGGCAACCACTATTAGCAGCTCACACTAGAAAGCAAACTCTGCTAGCTGGCTAAAGAAGGGCAAATGGGCTTGCGTAAAGGACCTTGAGAAGCGATGAGCAAAGCAGAAATATTTCTCAAAACTTACAGGCAACAATGGGCTGCTGTTAACACCCAGTTCTTTTTTATCAAAGTACCTCCACAGAATACATCTGGACGATGAGATGTGTTGACAAGGGCAGCCATATAGGGTCTTGAGTGTGGAACTGACTCTTTACCTCCGACTATATCTGCACATTGACCTAAATAGAAATAATCCATGAGAATCATGTCAAGTCATATACTTTGTGTTGCAGGCTAACTAACTGAAAAAGAATGTAGTTGTATAAGGGCCAAATACAGGCACATACATATGAGCATAACTGAGAAGGAATATTAGCGCAACTTTCCATAGCAGTTGACTCAATGGAATGCCCAAAGTTAGAACATTTCTAAGGTCCCATTCAAACAGTTTTGGCATGCTGCTCAGTATTGCAATTACATGGTTCACATGGTTGTGAGAATGTTTAAATACTCTTCCCACAACTGTCTGACAGATGGGATGCATGCATATGTTCATGCGCCAGCACCATATCCTCTGGGACACAGTCGTCCTGAAGAGCTCATGATAGAGCACCTGTTTTGGATTCAGAAGGTCCCATGTTCAATTTCTGGCATCTCCAGGTAGGGCTGGAAAATCTCCTGCCTGAAACCCTGGAGAGCTGCTGCCTGTCAGTGTCTACGATACTGGGCTAGATGGACCAACGGTCTGACTCAGTGTAAGGCAGCTTCCGATGTTCCAGGAATGGTTGCTTCACGTGAGACCCAGAATGGAGAGCTGTTCAAATTTTCACCACGGAATCCCAACTCTGCAGTTTTCAGGTGGCAGCCCTGATGAAACTAGAATATTGAAATGGGGTTGAGAATTCCTTTCTGAAGTGTTATAAATCCTGGGTGCCACAATCAGTGAAAAGTTGGGTGTGCCCATGTCCCACTGAAATCACAGAAATCAAGCATATAACTACCTAAATGAAATTCCTTTACATGGAATTTATATATGCCCAAACATCTATGGATCAAGTGCCCTTTTTTCTCACTTTCACTTTGGCTACATCTACACATTCAGCCGAAGGAAGTGGAAATAATGAAGATTTTAAGTGTTTTAATTAAGATTTTCTGCTACATTATATTGCAGGTGGGGACAGTTTTTGAATGCTTCTACTATATATAAAAAAACTCACTGCAAGAAAAAAAAGCAAGCATTTCAGGGAGAAAGGTACCATCTTTGCTGTGTTAGCTTTCTAAGTATTTTTTTCTCCCTCCTTCCCTGTTTAAAAAAAAGAGAGGTATTTCATATCCAATTCACTCATCCCAAAGTAAGGGTGATATTTCTCTCATCTTCTCCCCAATCCCTGAGTAAATAAATAATTTTAGAGGGGTATTAACACCCCCCCCCCCAGTAGATTGACTTAATATGTCTTGGTACAGTGTTTATCTTTTCAGAGGGAAGTGTTGAAAGAAAATTTCTGACCTCCCTCTAGTGTGTTTCTCAATCTGCCCTCCTCCCCGCCATCTTTAATCCAACACATTTCTTGGCTGGGTATGAAACCATGCAATCCCATGCTTGTCTACTCAGAAGCACGTCCCACTGTTTACAAAGAGCACATTCCCAGGTAAGTGTATATATAGATAGTAGGCTGAATCTGTGGCTCTGCCCTTCCCCTCTCCCCCATGCCCCCAAAGGAAGAAAGGCATGCTTTTGAAGCATTGGTTGCTGCTTTTAAATAAGATACCTTTGGATCTTTGTGAGAAGCCTTAATTTTTAGAAAGAAAAGACACCTCTACCTCCCCCCACCCCTCATACAGGCACACACGCACACACACTCCATCTTTCCCTTCCTCACTCCTGCAGTCTAAGGTATACTGGCTCTGGATCATTTAAAGAGAAAAATTTCACCTCACCTTTCCTAATGTAGATATTTTTTTCTCTTTCTTCCTGCCCTGTTGTGTGAGATATATTCTTAGAGCTACTAAATACCCCCTCTCACACAAAATAGCTCTCTCTTTTCTCTTCCCCAACCCTTGATTACATAAGGAAAACTGGAGGGATACTAACCTTACCCTCCCCCAAAGTAAAAGATTCTTTTAAAAAATAAGTTTAAAAGTGTATTTAACATCTGTCCCATTCTTTCTGGAACCTGTTGTCAAGAATGAAGGTTAGTAGTGGCCATAACGGCCGATCGGGTTGTCACATTGAAGAAGCCACTTGGAAGCTAATTGTTATTTGGCCGTTTCTTGGCCCGGCAGCTCAAGGTAAAAATCTGTTCCTTTGGGAAAGTGATAACAGCCATATCTGGTGGGAAGATCCAGCCTCCTTGGAGGGTGGAGTGGAGGGTCTCTGGACTGAGCTATGATTGGGTGCTTCAATTCTGCCTTGAGTTGCTAGGGATGGGTAATAAATAGGGGGGCAAAGAAGGGGTGGGTGTCTTTTCTTTTGCTGTGATGGTACTAGGGTATGTTGCAGTTTGGTGGCTATCCTGAGAGGCCCATACTTTGGTATGTGTAGGATAGACTAGCTAGCTTTATTGTTTTGCTCCTGGGAGTGTGTGTCAAGGTGTTTGGTGTTTCTGGCTTTTGGGTATTGTAATCTCGCTTGTAATTTCCTGCACAACCTACCACCTCTCCCCTTACCTTTGTTCCTTTCCCTTAATAAACTTTTATCCAACTTCTAGTTGGAGTGGTGTGTCCTGCATAACTTCAGTACTAAATACCTATTGGCCTGGGAGGGAAGATACTGGGTCAGTTTGGGGAAACTTGTGGCCAAGTTGGGCCTGTCCTACCTTGCAGGGCGAGCCCAACAATCCTTCACACCTGTAAATTTCAGAAAGATTGGTGAAAGCATCTCAATTTTATAAAGGTTAGAACCCCCCATCACTATTTAGCATGGTGGAGCCCCCCTTTTTTTACTGATGGCCTTAAGTATAGTTGTCACTGATATGACAGCTATTTGTTGTTGTTGTTCAGTCGTTCAGTCGTGTCCGACTCTTCGTGACCCCATGGACCATAGCACGCCAGGCCTTCCTGTCCTGCGCTCTCTCCCGGAGTGTGCTCAAGTTCATATTCATTGCATCGGTGATGCTATCTAGCCATCTCATCCTCTGCCGTCCCCTTCTCCTTTTGCCTTCAGTCTTTCCCAGCATCAGGGTCTTTTCCAGGGAGTTTTCTCTTCACATTAGGTGGCCAAAATATTGGAGCTTCACCTTCATTATCTGTCCTTCCAATGAGCACTCAGGGTTGATTTCCTTTAGGATGGACAGATTTGACCTCCTTGCAGTCCAGGGGACTCGTAGGAGTCTTCTCCAGCACCACAGTTCGAAAGCATCAATTCTTCGGCGCTCAGCCTTCCTTATAGTCCAGCTCTCACATCCATACATTACTACTGGGAAAACCATAGCTTTGATTAGACGGACCTTTGTCAGCAAGGTGATGTCTCTGCGTCTTACTATGCTGTCTAGGTTGGCCATAGCTTTCCTCCCAAGGAGCAAGCGTCTTTTAATTTCATGGCTACAGTCACCGTCTGCGGTGATCTTGGAGCCCAAGAAAGTAAAATCTGTCACTGCTTCCATTTCTTCCCCTTCTATATGCCAGGAAGTGATGGGGCCAGATGCCATGATCTTCGTTTTTTTAATGTTGAGTTTCAAACCAGCTTTTGCACTCTCCTCTTTCACCCTCAACAAGAGGCTCTTGAGATCCTCTTCGCTTTCTGCCATTAGGGTGGTATCGTCTGCATATCGGAGGTTGTTGATAATTCTATGACAGCTATACTTATTATTATTAGCAGGCATCCAGTGTAATATACCATACAAACAATATTTAAACATCTCGTAAAACCACGAACACAAACAGCAAAACAACAAGAAAAGCAACTAAACCAATAAAAATATTCAAGTTCAGGCCTATACATACCCCAGAATGGCATAGTATAGTCTTGATGTGGTAGAACGGACTGTGCTACATCAGATTGCGGGGTAGGTTATAAGCAAGCGCAATTTGTGGCATTGCACAACATCATCACTGAGCATGGGCATGTCTGCTACGACATCAGCCTTAGCTTCCAACCTCCTGGCTTTGGGGAGTTTGAGCCAACATGAGATAGTCTTTGGTTGTAAACTGGCAGGGTTTTTGATAATTGCATAAATAATATAATCAAGATAATATAGACACCAGGCAAAGCCATTTTTGTTTTCCCAGCTTTTTAGCGTCCACTAATGTTAGTGTTTTTAATCTGGAACAAGTTTTATTGTCTATTTCAATGGGCTGTTCCTGTTTTAGTTTGTTGTACTGATAGTCTTTATTTTCTTTTTCTGTTTTTTTACTGCATTTTTGTTATTTCTTACTTCTTTGTAAGATGCCCTGGGCACATAATATTTTGTTGAAGATATGGGAAATCAACATGTAAGTAAGTAAATAGATAAATATTTTGCCTTACGTTAATAAGGAGCTGGCTGGAGGGTGTTGTTGGCGAGTTTATTTCACATGGGGTTCCTGATTCAGGCTGTTTCAATCTCCTGCCCACCAGGTAATGTAAACCTTGTTGTGCCTGGACAAAGGCATGAGCTGAAGGGCGAGAGCACAAGGGCACTTGTCCTGCAGCTCTCAGCTGAGGCAAGCAGCCAGTGGGAGGCAGTCATCAGCAGCAGGTTGAAGGTAGCTGCGACTTGAGTATCCAAGGACCTGTTACTGTGCCAACGTCACTGAGTGCACATCCCCCTGGGGGGTGAATATTTTTATTTGGGCTGTTACTTGTTGGTTATCCTGGGTGAGAGTAAGGAGTGCCTGAGGGTGAGGGGGATGCTGGCTTTCAGCCCAAGCTCTGGTGATAGCTGAGTAAGTTTGGGTTAGGGATGGTGGAGAATTCTGCCACGGACCCCAATGAGGCTGGATTCAAAAGAATCTGGCCTCTGGAGTCCGTGGCGGAAAGGATCCTTTAAGGAAAGGAATCCTTGGGAGCTGGATCCTCCCCACGGCGATTCGGTGGACGCGCCAGCTCCGTATTGATGAGGGAATGACTCCAGATGCAAATGGCGTAGTGGACGCTAGCCTATCGCGGGAAAAAACACAGACGCAAATGGCGTAGTGGATGCCACTTGCAGCCGTAAAGCCTTTAGTTTAACCTAATTGCAGCTGTTTATGGCTGCATTTAGGTTAATCTAAGAGCTTTATGGCCACAAGTGGCATCCTCTATGCCATTTGTATCTGGAGTCATCCTCTCAGTGATATGGCACGGCAATGGTGGCTGTATCGCCAGCTATACGGAGCTGGTGGCTGGCTCCGTGGAATCGCTATGGTGCAGAGCTGGCTCCCAAGGATTCCGGGGGGAGGGACGGATCGCCTCCCCCTGTGGGTGGATTCCCAGAGGGATGAAAGGCAGGGAATCCGCCCATCCCTAGTTTGGGTTATAGTGCCAGTCTCCCCCTGCAGGGGTGGGGGACCCATTAAGATGATCTGCCCACAGTGTCTTATGGAATCCAATGCATTCCTGAGTGAGCTAGGGAAATTTCCAATAGCCAGACCAGAGCCAGCAATCCTGTTGAGGCGCTTGCCTCACTATGGAATGGTGAGACATGACAGGCTGTTGACATGAGTGCTCCCAAGTGCCCTCTCAGGTGCTGTGGAGCCCAAGGTGCTCCCTGGCTGTCTGGTGATCTCCAGGCAATGGAATCGGTGGGAGACAGCCAGAGAATAAGTGGTGTAAGACTCATGAGGCTGACCATTGATGTGAGAGAGTGCATAATCATGCCTACTGCCTGGCAATGAGAGCAGCAAATAAGGTCTATTTTGCTGCCTCCATTGCATCCTCTAGTAGCTGTCCAACAGAGTGTTTCCAGGTGGTTCAGGGCTTGCTGTCATCTTCCCCATTAAATCCTGTGTTGGAGCCCTAAGAGGCCTATTGTGATAATTTTGTGAGGCACTTTGTGGATAAAATTGCTCGGCTTCATGCTGACTTGAACACTGCTTTTAGTACAGTATCGGGTGAGGTGTTCAATGCACCATCTGGTTCAGCTGTATGGGATCAATTTCAGTTTTTGTGGCCTGAGGATGTAGACAAGATGCTTGTTTCTGCTCAGCCTACAACCTGCTTTCTTGACCCTTCCTATCCTGGATTATTCAAGCTAGCTGGGAGGGGTTGGCTGGGTAGATACAGGGAGTGGTGAACACATCTTTTCATGATGGAGTGGTCCCCACCACCTTGAAGGAGACAGTGGTGCAAAATCCCTCTCTGGATCTGGAGTTTTATACCAGTTAACACCCAGTCACTATTATCCCTTTTCTGGGCAAGGTGCATGAGATGCTGGAGGCTGGGCAGTCGCAGATGTTCTTGGAGGACATTATATGAGCCCATTTCATTCTGGATTCAGGCCTGGTTCTGGGACAGGATTGGCTTTGGCCAGCCTGATAGGTGACCTCTTGTGAGAGAGAGACAGAGTGCAACACTGTTGATATTGCTTGTTTTCTCAGCAGCTTTTGATATAGTTGACTGTGATATTCCTTTGGATTGTCTCCGTAAGCTGGGAATTGGAGGCACTGCGCTACAGTGGTTCTGCTCTGACTTGTGGGGATAGTTCCAGAAAGTACAGTCCCTCTCTCTAGGCTTCCTGCTAATTCGAGTGCAGTTCTTGAGTGTTTGTACCTTGTGTTGGGTTCCTGGGACAGACTAGGGATTCTGCTGGTGTACTGCCCACCCCCTGCCTGAGCTGACGGAGGTAGTCTCGGACTTGGTGTTGAGGACCCCTAGGATGATGGTCCTGGGGATCTCAACTTCCATGCTGAGGCCACTGTATCTGAGGCGGTTCAGGACTTCATGGCCGCCATGACAACCATGGGGCTGTCCCAACATGTCATTGGCCTAACACATGTAAAAGGACACATGCTTGATCTGGTTTTCTTGACTGGGCAGGAGGATGGTGATCTGAAAGTGGAGGAATTAACATCTGTCCCTTTGTCATGGTCAGATCACTTCCTACTGAGGTTTAGACTCTTGGCAGCCTTCCCCCTCTGCAAGGGTGGGGGACGTATTAAAGTGGTCCACCCCCAGAAGCTAATGGATCCCGAAGGATTCCAGAGGGCTCTGGGGGATTTTCCTGCTAGTATGACTGGTGCTCCTGTCGAGGCCCAGGTTGCTCTGTGGAATGCAGAGATGACTCAGGTGGTTGACACAATTGCGTCCAAGCGCCGTCTCCCTCTGAGCAGAGCCCGGCCAGCATCTTGGTATACACCCAAGCTGAGGGCAATGAAGCAAGAGGGGAGATGGCTAGAACGCAGGTGGAGGAAAACTCGTGCTGAGTCTGACCGAACATGGGTTAGAGCTCATTATTGAGCCTACTCTGTGGTAGTGAGGGTGGTAAAGAGACAGTTCTTTTCCACCAGCATTGCATCTTCTCAGTGTCGTCCAGAGGAACTTTTCTGAGTGGTTCACTGTTACATTCCAGGCCAGGGAAAGATACTTTGGAACCCTCAGTTGCATGCTGTGACGAGTTTGCACGGCACTTCGAAGATAAAGTCACCTAGATTCATCATGAGTTGGACACCGTGATTAATGCAATTCCATCGGTAGAGGCATTCAGAGCACCATCTGGTCCAGTTTTATTGGATGAGTTTCAGTTATTGAGGCCTGAGGATGCGGACAAGGTGCCTGGCCAAGTCCGATCAACCACGTGTGCTCGACCCTTGCCCTTCATGGCTTATTACGTCAAACAAGGAGGGGATGTCTGGCTGGGTCCAGGAAGCTGTAAATTCCTCCTTGAGAGAGGGAGTGGTGCTGGCCACTTTAAAAGAGGCAGTAATCAGTCCACTCCTGAAAAAGCCTAACCTGGACCTGGAGGATGTTAATAATTATAGACCAGTGGCCAACATCCCCTTCCTGGGCAAGGTGCTTGAGCGGGTGGTTGCAGGATAGCTCCAGGCACTCTTGAATGAAACGGATTATCTAGATCCATTTCAATCGGGCTTCAGGCCTGGTTTTGGAACAGAAACTGCCTTGGTCACCCTGTGGGATGACCTCTGCCGGGAGAAGGACAGGGGGAGTGCGACCCTGTTGATTCTCCTGGACCTCTCAGTGGCTTTTGATACCATTGACCATGGTACCCTTCCGGATAGGTTGTCTGGGTTGGGAGTCCATTTCTGGGCCCGATTCAAAGTATTAACATTCAAAGCCCTTAACAGCTTGGGGCCAGGTTATCTGAAGGATCGCCTCCTCCCACAGGTGCCTCTCCGGACGTTAAGATCATCCTCAGCGGTCCTTTCTCCATGAGCCCCTGCCAAAGGAAGTGAGGCGGGTGGTTACTAGGAGGAGGACCTTTTCTGCTGTGGCACCCCGGCTGTAAAATGAGCTCCCTAGTGAGGTTCGCCTGGCACCTGCGTTGTATTCCTTCCTGCTCCAGGTGAAGACCTTTTTATTTTCCCAGGCATTTTAGCATTTTAGCTTTTTAGTCTTTTAGCTTTGGTGTTTTAAATCTGTATTTTAAATCTCTGCATTGCTGCTAGGTTTTACTCTGGTTGTATTGTTATATTGTGGTTTTTTAATGCTTTTATATTTTATATTGTTTTACTGTGTGCTTTTTGGTTTTAATTCTTGTGAACCGCCCAGAGAGCTTCGGCTATTGGGCGGTACAGAAATGAAATGAAATAAATAAATAATAAAAAAATAGGATTGAGGGACTGTGCCTCGGCTTTCTGACAATTGTGCTGTGGGGTGCTGCAGGGCACCATCTGTATGCTATGCTATTTATCATCTATATGAAACCACTAGAGACAGTCATTAAGAGATTTGGGGCAATGTGTCATCAGTATGCTGATGACACCCAGCTTTATTTGTCTGTAACATCTGAATCAGGAGAGGCCATGCATGTTCTGAACTGACGCCTGGTTGCGGTGATGGGCAAACAAACTGAGAGTGAATCCTGATAAGATGGAGCCTCTATGGGTGGGTGGTTCCAAGGTGCAGGAACTGGGGAGTTTGCCTGTATTAGATGGGGTTGAACTCTGTTGGAAAGACAGGTATGTAGCCTGGAGGTGCTCCTGGATTCATCATTGTCACTAGAGGCCCCAGTGGCTTCTGTGGGAGGAGCGCCTATTACCTGCTCTGGTTAGTATGTCAGCTACACCCTTTCCTGGACAGGGATAGCATGGCCACTGAAGTCCTTGCATTGGTAACCTCATGTTTAGATTACTGTAATGTGCTTTATGTGGGGCTACCCTTGTGCCTGGTCCAAAAGCTGCAGCGGGTGTAGAATGTGGTAGCCAGGATGCTGAGTGAGGTGTCTGGCTGTGCACCTATTACACCAGTGTTGAAGCAACTGCACTGGCTACCTGTTAGCTACCGAGCCAAGTCTTGCTGTTGGCATATAAAGCCCTGAACAGCATGGGACCAGGTTACCTGGGAGATTGCCTTCCCCAACACAGATCTGTGTGATCACTATTCACTACAATCATCAAAGGAGGCCTTTCTGGTTGTACCACGACCTGCAGATTGCTGGCTTGCACTAACCTGGAAGCAGGGCCTTCTCTGTGGTGGTGCCCACCTTATGGAATGATCTCTCTGCTAGTATTTGGGAGGTGCCAACTGTGGCATGCTTTAGGTCCCAATTGAAGACCCATCTCTTACCCAGGCCCAGCCTGTGTGTTAATTATGGTACTGTGAGTATCTGGTTTTAATGTTTTAACAAATGTTTTATTCTAATGTATTTCTTTGTAAACCACTTAGAGATATTCTTAAATAGGATAAGTGGTATATAAATGTATTTATTAAAGAAACAACAACAACAACAACAACAACAACAACAACAATAACAACTCATATCCAAACCTGGTGTTGCTGCAGATGCATTTGGGGCACAGAAAAGCAGAATCTAAAGAAATGGGCTTAATTAAACATCACTTGTGTAATAAAAGGAATTATATTCCATTTAATCCAGTAAATATCTTGTTAGTTCTTCCTAATATCCTTGTTAATAAAGAACATCTGACCTTAATCTGGAATCTTTTAACCTCAGCAAAAATTCTAACTGTTTCCCTATAGCATTCAATACTAGCTTCTTCAGCCAGGGGATGGTTGAGCAAGTTTTGCAAAATTGCTGAGAGGGGGGTGAGTCTTATTGTCTCCCCATGTAGGAGGAGGCCCACTGCAAGCACTCTGTTGAAGGCCCCCTTCAACCTGGAGCCAGCCCTGTTTTCCATCTATTGAATGTATCGGAGGTGAGTATGTGTTAAAGAAAGAAAGAAAGAAAGAAAGAAAGAAAGAAAATATATTGCTTACCACTCTGCATTCTGAAGAAAACAATTGCTGCCAGGAAGGACAAGATGTAGAAAACCTCCATAATGGCTGCTCTGAGTTCTCCCCACAATGACTTATCAATTTATATTAGCTAGGTGAAGGAAGTGAGCTATGGTTTTGTTTCCTTTTATGGTAAGTTTTCTCATCTCACTCTTCTGAACTTTCTCTACTTTTTGCCCCTCCCCTAGCCAAAGGCAATACTTCGTTTCACAGCTGAGTTTGTCAAAATTCTTGACAAGGCTGTGAAAAGGTAAAAACTCTTTAATGAACCAGGCCATAAGTGCAGAAGGAGAAACCTGCCCTTGCTACTAAAATCAAGAAACAAAATAATATTGGGACTATTATCAAAAACATAGGAAAGTAAGTGGTAACTTTCAAAAGTTCATAAGTAAAAGATGTTTAAAATCAAATCACCCCTCTCTTCCTCCCAAATGAAGACCTTCTGTTGCAGAGTCTTAAAGTTCAACATAGTTGTGTGAGAAAAGCCATACAACAATAAAGACAATGAAGAAGATACAAAGTTAAATCCTAAAACATTTAGAGAGCAATCCTATGGTTCCTGGGTGAGTGTCCCAGGGACCATAGGATGGCTTGGAAAAACGCTTCTGAAGTCGAAGACAATGCTCTGACCTCAGAAGTCGGAGTTGGAGATCCAATCCCACCCCCTCACAGCTGGCATGGAGAGGACTTCACCAGCAGCCTCTTAGAGGTCAGAAAATCAAACTCAGAGAGGGGAAATGGGGTATCTCGGTGGGCAGGGAGGAGAGGAGAATGTACAATGCTTCTGCAGAACGACAGTGCTGCAGAAGCATTTGGGACACAGATAGGGAGGACGCAAAGGATGAGGAAAATGAACAACCCAGGGGTCAAGAAGACAAACCATAGTTTTTTGATCATCTGCCAGACAAACCTTAGGTAGAACAACAACCCAGGGATTCAGTAAGCCATAGGCTAGCGTTATGTGCAAACCAGGTCAGTGTTTAACACCGCAAGTTGTATAAGGGCTTATGGATGCAAGAGAAAGAGGCAGAGGGATAGAAAAAGAGGAAGGTGTTCGTTGTTGTTTATTTGGTCAGTCGCTTCCGACTCTTCATGACTTCATGGACCAGCCCACACCAGAGCTTCCTGTTGGCCGTCGCCACCCCCAGCTCCCCCAAGGTCGAGCCCGTCACCTCCAGAATATCATCCATCCACCTTGCCCTTGGTCGGCCCCTCTTCCTTTTGCCTTCCACTTCCCCTAGCATCAGCATCTTCTCCAGGGTATCCTGACTTCTCATTATGTGGCCAAAGTACTTCAGTTTTGCCTTTAATATCATTCCCTCAAGTGAACAGTCTGGCTTTATTTCCTGGAGTATGGACTGGTTTGATCTTCTTGCAGTCCAAGGCAAAGGTGTTTGCATTTGCTTATCTTACTGTGCTTTTAGGGAAAGCATAGTAAAATAAGTTTCATGTAGATATAATACTCCAGGATAATGTTCCCTTCCCTCTTTGCTGGCTTGCCCTCTTCCTACCCTCCCTGACCCTCTTCTGAGGTCAAAATAGCAAACTTGGAAGAGAAGGTGCCACAGAGCTTATCATGGTAGCTGCGAGGGGTATGGGTGTGGGAAAATCCCTATTCAGATTCCCCCTCTGAGGTCATAGCAATGTCTATGGCTTCGGGAGGGGAAAACCACAATATACTGCAGTCCGGGGGATGCTTCCCAAGGACCAAAGGATTGCTCTGCCCAGTGTAGGGATGTCAGAGAATTCCATGACGGATCTCGGTGAGGCCGAATGCCAGTACATTCAGCCCCCCAAAATCCATCGCGGAACGGCCTACCACCCCCCTGCGGATCCCCCCCAGATCCCCCTCGGGACGAGACTTACCTGGGGTGGATGTTCCGGATGGCAGCGGCTCCAGTGGCGGCTTCGGCGGTGGCGGCTGGTCTTCCAAGCGGCTACCGCCACCGCCATTTGCAGTCTGTGTCTCCCCCCCATAGACGTGATAGGCTACGTAAAGACTTATGTAGCATATCACGTCTGGGTTTAAAAAAACAAACAAACGCGTACGCAAATGGCGGCGGCTACGGCCGCCGCCATTTGCGTTCCTTATTTTTCGCCGTCTTAGTCTACATCAATTTTTACGTAGACTAAGACGAAGAAAAGAAAGGGGAACACAAATAGCGCCCACTACACTATTTGCGTTACCCTTTCTTTTCTTCGTCTTAGTCTACTTAAATATTGACGTAGACTAAGATGGCGAAAAATAAGGAACACAAATGGCAGCGGCCATAGCTGCCATTTGCGTATGCATTTTTTTTTTTGTTACCCAGAGCACTCCGTGGCCGGAAATCCGGCTGCGGACGGCCCTGGCCTGGGCCTGGCTGTCTGCTCCGTGGAGCCGCCGCGGAGCACAGCCGGCCGTCGAGGATTCCGGGGAGGAGGATCGGATCGCCTCCCCCCCATCGAGGATGCCGGGGGGAGGGACGGAATGCCTCCCCCCCCTATGAACAGAATCCGTGAAAAGATAAGTCACTTTCGTACATCCCTAGCCCAGTGTAATATTCTAGGATAACATTAAATGCCAGTATTTTGACTTTGGACAGAGCATTGTTTTCTTATAATTAGCTTCAATATAAACAGAGTTCTTTTAATGCAAAAGACAAGCATTTTCCAGATTACTTTGAGTTTTATTGACTTTTAATCATTGAAGAAAATATGCTAAAGCAATACAAATGTTGACATTTTCGATGCATCATCATTAGGATACTCGGAGCTGTACATAGACCACACAGAGAAATATTGAGGAAAGCATTGATACCATTAAAAAAAAGTTTGAAGTTAGCATTTTTTGTTAATCACAGAGCTATTTTTCAGAAAGAATCTGCTGTAGTTACAATAGCAACTTATGTGGTGTTACAGCTTCAAATGTGAATGACATGAGCATAAGCTAAGGGTGCTTTGAGATGGAGGGCTCCTAGCACTACCACTTAGGAGGCGTGGTCAGGCTATTCTGTCTTTTTGTCCTTAAAAGATACTTTGTGGGTAAAAAAAGTGATCAAAGAAGTGGTGGGGAAACATGGGAGGTTAGGGGTGGAAGATGACAGTGACTGGGTATCCGGAAAGAGAGCAATCAAATGAAGTGATCAATCTGTGTCACCCCTTGTATGTTTCTGTATCCAAGTAAGAAAGTCCTTTGTGATGCGAGTGTAGATGCCAGGGTATTGGGGATAACCACATTTTGAGCTTTTGCCAAAGGAGACAATGCCTCTTTATACACCATTGCATATCAAAGGACCACCAGAATCACCCTGGGGAAAAAGGAAGGGAGAAAGGATGGTGTTACCATTCACAGAAGCTGCTATATAGTCCTCTTTGGTCATAATGTTGCAACAATTAGCAATGTTTTGAAAAATTCAGCTCTTGCATGCTTTGATTTTAGTAAACCTTTAAATTAAAACAGGGCAGGCTAACACAGCATGACTACGATGCTAAAGGTCAGGGCTGTTGCATTCAGGACTCACATTTTTGGTAGTCTGAAATGTCTATAAACTAGTTAGAAGTCAGACAATATAGAAAATGTAGTAAAGCATAAATAGAACACAATTCTATGCATATGTACTCAGAGCTTAAGTCTCATTGGGTATAGTGGGGTTGGCTCCCTAGTTAATGGGATTTGGATTGCTGCCTTAGGCTGCAAACCTATACCCACTGACCTGGCATTAAATGTCACTGGACACCCAGGGGGCTTACTTCTGAGTGGACAAATATAGGATTGCACCTTTAATCATTGTCATTAATGGAGAACAAACCTTCCTCTATGCACATTTAAAACTAGCATGTCAGGGATTAGACTAAGGCTGGATCTACACTTACTGCTAGGGATGTACGAAAGTCACTCACCTGATCCCGAATGTTGATTCGCGGTGGGGGGGAGGCGCCCTGTCCCTCCCCCCAAAAAATTCTGGCCAGGGGGGAGGCGCCCCGTCCCTCCCCCCCGAAATTCTGGCTGGGGGGGAGGTGCTCCGTCCCTTCCGCCGCGAATCCCGGCTGGCCAGGAATGCAATTTGCGTCCCTGCAGTCAGCTGTGATAGGCTATGTAAATGTTTACGTAGCCTATCACGGCTGAGTGAAAAAAAACAAAAAACCCAGCGCGTACGCTGTGAGGATAATGCTTTAATTTTAATAAACACATCCAGAGCAGGGGATAGGAGGGGGTAAAACTTAATCTCATTTGAAGGGATAGAACAACCCCCTGCTCAGTGCAGGAAGCCTGATTCCCAGGCGGTCGCCCATCCAACTACTGACCGGGGCCGACCCTGCTTAGCACCCGAGATCAGACAAATGCGCGCCGGAAAACAGCAGGAAAACAGCACAGCGCTCGAGTGTGAACCGAGCTCGCTCATTCGATGAAGCACTGCAGCAGGGAAAATGGGTGAGTGTTAATAATCATGTTTTAATGTGAGAGCATTTAACCCTACGGGACACCGAATTCATTGTGATGGCGGGCGCAATGTAGATCTGCCCTCGGTTACAACATTCTCCTTGCTTGCTAGGCTTTGAATTTGTACTACGTTTTGCATATTTTTAGTCAAGCATTCAATTCCCCACTAAAGTGTAGAGTCCAGAGAGAAAATAAAAGCTGGGGCTATTGGCTACAGCTTATCCCAGCCCTAAGTTAAGTATACTTACAGGCATTTTATGCAAATCAGCATAATCAAGAAGAAAGCCTTTCTCCTTAGATTGCTATTTTTCTATGTGCAAGGAAGCCCCAGCCCCTCCCCACCAATCCCGAAATACACAGGTTGCAAATGGAACAGCTCAGGAAAAACCTTGCTACTTGATTAATCCAGTTATATAAATTGATCCTTGATTCACATGTGTGCATTGTTGCAGAGCCAGAACATGACTGAAATCTTGCCACTGATCAGTTACTTTGAATAAAGGGACTGTGCATTTGTGCTTTATGGAAGACTTCCTTCTATTCCCATGGTTTTCCCTAAGTCCTATTCAACTCAATAGGGATTACTTCTGAGAAAACCTATATGGTACTGTACTAGACCACTTGGACTGGACTCATCATTTAAAAAGTATTAATGTTAGGCTTCACTGGCTCTTAAGCCCTCAATCCTGAATCCCAATCACAATGGAGCCGAGGCATGTGTGAGTAAATTCACTCACACTGTTACGCTCGTTCCCTTGCCTTCCCTATTTCTGCTCCCCTATATTGCTTTGTTACCGTTCTCTCTACTGTGTTTGGACCCCTTTTTCTTTTGCTTCCTCTCACTGTTCAAACTTAGTTAGGGATCTACTTTTTTCTTCTCTCTCTCTCTTTAAAAATATTATTTTGCTAAATCGCCGTGTAAATTGTAATGGTGTATAAAGAAATACGTTCTGATGATTGGGCATCTGTCATTGTTGACTTTCATAGAGGTGGGATTTGAGGAAGGAAATACGGAATTCAAAGCTTAAACGGAAGAATACTATGCTGTTACAGCTTCAGTGCCCAGCTGTACTAGGCAAGATGGTAAAACTGAAAGTTGAGGCTATTCTTCCACATTCTAACAAATGCCTGAAATTATTTCATCGACAGAGTAATCAAAGCATTAATTGATTAATCACTGGGGGCTCAGTTCTAATCAGTGAGATTTTCATTGGCGGGGCTGCAAGTTTAGCCCCACCAGTTCCCTTTTTTTTGGTTTACTTGTTGAGGCTACTTTGGTTCTAGCGTGCTACCATAATAAGGAATGAAAAAGACAATATTAAAGATGGCCTTTCCTTCTTACAGTGAGTGGTAGATTTTGTTTATTAACTTGTAAGTTATTTCACACTTCCTTCAGTATCTGAAAAGGATATATATGAGATGTTGATAAATCAATTAAATAAATTTGAATTTTATCAGGCAAACAGCTAATAGGCAGATGGTTTCATTCTTTAATCTGTTGACAGCCCTTTCAAGGAAAATAGTGGGTACATGAATACTCTTACCTCACATGAATCCTTTCCTCCTTTCATATTCCCAGCACATACCATGTTCTTTGTCACTACAGGCTGAGAATTATAGTGGTTCTTGTCGTTGCAGGTGCTTCTTTCAATAACAGTTACATTAACTTCATGTAGTTTCTCAGCTAGTCCCTTTAGTCCATTGTTAGTATATCCCCATCCAGTTACTAGACACTGTATTCCTGCCTTGACATCACTGGAGGAACTAGTTCTGGGAAGCTCAAGGGTTTTGACATACTGGTCGGTCTTTGCACTTCTGTGAAGCTGAAAGAATAATAAAGCAAAACAGATGAGGTGTGGGGAACCTCTGGCCCATGGGCTAGAGGCAGCCCACAGAGCTTTCCCATCCAGCCCATGGGCCTCTCCTATGCCCTGCTCATTCCTTGGCTGTTCTTTTCTCTGCTACTCAGCTGTTTTCTGAACAGCTGTGCAGCATGGAACGGGGAGCTTGCGGGGAGGGGAAGTTTAAATCTTCCCTCTCCATACTCCTGAGTAGGACAGCTGAGCAAATGGGAATAGGAAGCTTGGCTGTAGAGTTCCACCGCTGAGCAGCAACTCCACAGGCCTTGTCCCCGCTACATGGGAGGGAGGTATCAGAAAACTCAAGGTAATCCTGAGGTTTGCGGAATCCCCCCCAATCTTTAGAAAAATATTGTAAGGGTGGTGATAGGGAACTCCAAAAACAAACCCATAAGGACTCAGTGGCATGGAATGATGGCTGCCAGTGTATAAAAAACTGACCGGTGCTTTTACAATTGTTTCTAAATGATCTGGAGTTTGGGGTGAGCAGTGAGGGCATCGCATTTGCTGATAACACCAAATTATTTCAGATAGTTAACTAAAAAAAGGGATTGTGAGGAGCCCCCAAAGGATCTCTCCAAACAGTGTGAATGGGCATTAAAATGGCAAATACAGTTCAATGTAAGCAAGTGTAAAGTGTAGCACACTGGGGCAGAAAACACACACCTAACTTCACATATGTGCTGGTGGGGTCTAAGCTGGCTGTAACTGACCAGGATTGTTATCTTGGTATTGTGGTGTATAGCTTGATGAAAATGTTGACCTTGTATGTGTCAGCTGTGAAAAAAGGAAATTCCATGCTGGGGACCATTAGGAAAGGAAATGAAAATAAAACATTCTCCTATGCAGAAAGGTTATAACATTTGGGGCTTTTTAGCTTGAAAGAAGGTAAATGGAGGGGGCATGATAGGGATGTATAAAATTATGTATGGTGTGGAGATGATAACGCTCGAATACTCCCATAATACTAGGACTTGTGGTTATCCAATGAAGGTGAATTATGGGAGATTCAGGACATAGAAAAGGAAGTAATACTCCACACAGAGCATAAACTATGGAATTCACTACCACAAGATGTAGTGATGGCTGCCAACTTGAATAGCTTTAAAAGGGAATTATATTCATGGAGGATAAGGCTATCAATGTTTTCTAGTCCTGTCCTGATGGCTGTATATTACTTTCAGTATTGGGGTTAGTCTGCCTCTGAATACCAGATACTGGGATACACTACTGTGCCTTTGTCTCAGTTGAAGGCTTCCCATGGGCATCTGGCAGGCATCTGCGGGAATAAAATACTGGACTAGATAGGCCTTTGGTCTGATCCAGCATGCCTCTTCTGGTGTTCTTATGATAACTGGGTGGGAGTGGTGGGAAATGGAATGGCTGGAAAGCTGAACTAGGAGCGCTCCGTACTGCAACATTTTGTCGCAGGGCCCGAGTTGTTTCCTTTTATTTGACAATATAGTGTTGGAGCGATAGACGATTTCTTAATATAAGATATCATATTAGTTCCTCCAATTGCTTTGGCTCTTCTAAGAAGAAATATCCCAAACCTTTAGCAGATCAGAAATCTTGGAGATCGGTACAAAGTGGTATTGAAATCCTCCCGTGTGAATTTGAGGGGAAACAAAAACAAAAAAAGAGGTCAGTATTCAATTTGACACTGGTCTGAATGTACATGATGTTGCACTAGCATAAGCGACCTTTAGCACAATGCCAATAGCATTTGCTGGCGCAGTGGGTCTCCCCAGGAAACCTGTGCTGGCAAATGCTATTGCCCTTGTACCCTTCCTGGGTAGTGGAGCAAAGTCTGCCATGTCAAAAAGTCTTAGCTGAAGCTCTCTGGGTGGTTCACAGAAATTAAAACCACAGAACATCCATTAAAGAAAGAAAGATGGAAGAGCTGCACAATGCCTTTTGACTGGTAGCAGTGGGAGCTGTCTGTCTGGAAGCACCCTCAGTCTCGGTTAACCGATTTTGTGATGAAGCATGTGTTGCTTACTGGACATGAAAGATAAACATAAAAAGAGATACAAAATTTAATTTCTGCCCCCTGAACATTCATGTCTTGTTTTAAAAATGTACCTTTAGAAGCATTATGTCATTTCCCTTCGTGACACTAATAAACGCTGGGTGAGAAAACATTTGAACAATTTTAAAGTGCTGTTGCTTTCTTTTTTAACCCATGAATGAGCACCAAGAATAACTGTTGTTTGACGTATGAATTCTTTTTCTGTTCCCCTGGAAAGATAAAAAAGGATAAAGCTTTTGACCAAAGTTCATTTCTAGCAAATACAAAAATTTAATGTATTTAATATTTCAAGCAAATACTAATATACACTTGCTGATAAGTTTGTCACACTTTAAATTTGTTTGGAATTGTTCTGGGTTCTACACAGTTTTTCATACAATACCTTCTAGGTATAATTGGCCTGCAATCCTAAACATGCTTACTCAGGTGTCAGACTTTAAAAATAGTTTGTGCATGTACATTCTGAAGCAGGGCACACAATTCACATTGTTTTTTTCCCCTGTAATTAGTGATGTGTAATGTCTGTAATGTTTCAGATGTTATGCTATATTACTCATTGTCAGCCTGCTTGCAAGAAAGTCCAAAACTACATTGGTTAGAAGGTGCATATCATTCCTCCTTTGCAATTTATCCTACATTAGCGACCAGACCCAGCTTTGCATGGATAGGGAAAAGCCCTTAGTTTGATACAGTAAAGCCTGACACACCTGTCAGAGCTGGAGACATTGTGTCTGCCCCATCTGAGTGAACCCACGCCCTCTGGAACCCCTAGGCATGGTCTCTGCCATGGAGGTATCTGTGCATTGTATTTATATTACTTTTCAGCCAATTTCAGGGTTTTTTTTTTTTTACGAAGGGCTATTAACTTTATAGTTAATATAAACTATTTTATATTATAATATAATATAATATAATATAATATAATATAACAGCATTCCGTGCACCTCGGTGTTCAGTCATGCTGGCCACATGACCACGGAAGCGTCTTCGGACAGCGCTGGCTCTTCGGCTTAGAAACGGGGATGAGCACCACACCCTGGAATCGGACACGAAAGGCTGGGGTCACCTTTACCTTTTTTTTTAATTAACTTTCTAGTGCTTTTTGAATGGTTAAGATCTGCTCACTGTAGTGCTGAATCATGATACAAAGTTTGGATGGAATCGATCAAATGGTATTGAAACAGTAAATCTGTTAAACATTTGATTGGCTGCCATTTTATTTCAAGATGGTGGATGAAATGTTCACTATGCCTGAAACCAGTCCAGATAGAGGTAGAACAAATCCTAAAAGTTTCATAACGACTGGATGTATGTTTTTTGAGTCCATTGATGACATACAAACAAACACTTCCCTTTATTTAAGAAGACAAGATAAGACAAGATAAGACAAGATAAGACAAGATAAGACAAGATAAGAAGATTAACCACATTCAGACATGGCACTGATGATGCAAGAGAAGTTCACAAGTGCCTTTTAGTGTCATTTATGAAATTATGTCAGTCTCTCCCCCCCTGGCTGATGAGCTCTCCCACACTGACATGGTTCACACTATCATGGAGGGGGAAAGAAGCCACGGTGGCTTATTTCCCCCTCCGCACATGCCTGTCATGTGCTGGAGGGATTTGCATAGTTACCGTCTGTTGTGTGGCTTGACATGTGCGAACCCAGTGTGGATGGCTTGTTGTCATGGTTAACAAGCCACCCAGAACCCATGGGCTGTTGTAGAGTTCTGGGTAACTTGCTAACCATGGCAACCAGCCACCCTCACTGGGTTCACACGACAGGCCAAGCCACGCTGGCAAGGATAATTATGATAGGCACGTGAAGAAGAAATAAGCTACTGCAGCTTATTTCCCCCTCCATGGTGGTGTGAACCGACCCACAACCCTTCACCTGGGACTACATATTGAACTATTATCCATGTCCCTCTCCCACACTATGAATGGGTTCACGCAAGACGATAACCCACACTCAAGAGTTGAGTGTGGGTTGTCATTGAACCGTGAGTTGTCAAAACATGGGTTGTCATGTTGTCTGCACCTAGCTGCAATAACAAGCCATGGTTTGTTAACCACAACCCATGAAGAGAACCCATGGTTAGTTGTTGGGTTGTGAACTGTGGGTTGTCCATGGTTAACAAACCATGGTTTGTTATTGTGGCTGGGTTCAGACAATATGACAACCCATGTTTCAACAACAACCCACGGGTCAGTGAAAACCCACACTCGACCCATACTCAATTCTTAAGTGTGGCTTATCATGTTGTGTGAACCTGCACCAGCCCGTGATTCACTGGGTTTCCTTCTCCTTCGAACCTTCTTGGATCCTATGCCAAGCAACCACTATTAGCAGCTCACACTAGAAAGCAAATTCTGCTAGTTGGCTAAAGAAGGGCAAACCGGCTTGCCTAAAGGACCCTGAGAACTGATTTGTAAAGTAGAAATCTTTCTCAAAACTTACGAATAACAATGGGCTGCTGTTAACACCCAGTTCTTTCCTATCAAAGTACCTCCACAGAATAAACCTAGACGGTGAGTTGTGTTGATGAGGGCAGCCATATAAGGTCTTGAGTGTGGGACTGACTCTTTACCTCCGATTATATCCGCACATTGACCTAAATAGAAATAAGCCATGAGATTCATATTGTATCATAGACTTTGTGTTGCAGGCTAATTGAAAAATAATGTAATTTCATAAAGGGCAAATAGAGAAGGAATATTAATGCAACTTTCCATAGCAGTTGACCTTGGCTCAGTAGAATGCCCAAAGTGAGAACATCATATGGAAATAATGAAGACTGTAAGTGTTTTAATTAAGAGTTTGTGCTATGATAGATTGCAGGGTGGGGATAGCCTTTGAATGCTTCCACTATATCAAAAACTCCCTCAATAAAAAAGCAAGCATATCATAGAGAAAAGTCCTAGCCTGGTACTATTTTGCTGTGTTTGCTTTCTAAATTTTTTTTCTCTTTTTTCTGCTTTAAAAAAAATAAAAAAAATAAAAAATGGAGAAGCATTCATATCCAATCCCCCATCCCAAAAGTAGGGGCAATATTTTTCTCATCTTTTGCCCTACCCCTTATTAAATAAAGTGGGTCTGCTAAAGCCCACTAAAATAACAAATCAAGCATATAACTAAATACCATTCGTTTACATGGAATGTATGCATACCTTAACATCTGCAGATAAGGCCCCATTTTTCTCACTCTCTCTTTGGCTAGATCTACACCTCCAGCAGAATGAAATAGATTTTAATTAAGATTTTATTTTTAATCTGTATTTTATTATTGTTAGGTGCTTTGAGTAACAATTCTGGAAGAAAGGGGGGATATAAAACAAATCAATTTAAAAAAAGTTGATTGATCATGTAACGAAAACTTCAGATGTATGAGGGGATCCCATTTTTGAATGCCCCCCCATATATTTAAAAATGTACACCCTGCAAGTAAAAAGCTAGCACATCAAAATTGTGCTGGGTTCGAATCTTTCTCCCTGATGTGCTTTAAAAAAAGAAAAAACTTTAATAGAGTTATTTTTTTAGTAGTAGAAGTATTCAGAAGTTATCCCCACAAACAATCTGATGTAGCAGTGTTCATTGTACCACCTCATTCTTCTGTATCTGTAGACCAGACCTGGAATTATTTTTTTTTAATTTGTTTTGGTGTTGTTTTGCTTGTGTTCTTGCTTTTATGAGAAGCTTTAATGATGTTTTATGGTACACCATGTTGGATGCCTGGCAATAATAAATAATATAATCAATATAATATAGGGACCAGGCAAAAACATTTATGTTTTCCCAGCTGTTCAGGAACTGTTGATGTTACTGTTTTTAAACTTACAGGAACTTTTATTTTATAGTCTGTTTGAATGGAGTGTTCCTATTTTAGTTTGTTGTCGTTCATATGCTTTATTATTATTATTTTTTTTATATTGCACTTTATTGTTTCTTTCTGCTTTGTAAGACACCCTGGGCATCATACAAAGGTGCATCTTACAAAGGTTTGGGATATTAATGTGTAAGCATGTAAATAGATAGGTATTTTGCCCTAGGTTAAGAACTAATATCCAGACCGGCTGCTGCATCTCGGCCAGAGAAAATTGGAAGCTAGAGAAAAGGGCTAAATTACACATCAGTTTCATCCAGTAAATACCTTGATGGATCTTACTGATACTCTAATTAATAAAGAATATCTAACCTTAATCTGGACTCTTTTAAAAGCACAAAAATTCTAGTTGCTTCCCTATAGCATTCAATACTATTCCCTTCAACCAAGGAATGGTTGCCCAAGTTTTACAAAATTGCTGAGAGGGAGGTAAGTCTCATTGCCCACACATGTAGGAGGGGGCCGACTGCAAGCACTTTGTTGAAGGCCCCTTTCAACCTAGAGCCAGCCCTGTTTTCCATCTATTGAATGTAAGCAAGCAAACAAACAAGGAAAATATATCACTTACTACTCTGCATTCTGAAGAGAAAAATAGCAGCAGAGAAGGACAAGACATAGAAAAGCCCCATAATTGCTGCTCTGAGTTCTCCTCACGATGACTTCTCACAATGACCTCTCTCTCTCCCTCTCTCGGCTATGTAAAGGAAGTGAGCTGTGGGTTTCACTCAACCGCTTTTAAGGTATTTTTTTTCTCTCATCTTACTCTTCTGAATGTACTCTACTTTTGGCCTTTCCCTTAGCCAAGATTAGTACTTTGTTCCATTGCTGTGGTTGCCAAAATTTTCATGCAAAGTTGTGTGTAGTGTGCTGCTGCACGAGAGGACCTGTGGATTAGGGCTGCACTGAGTGTTTATCTGCGAAGGGTTGGCATGAAAATAATGCTTTTGGACCATTGTTGCAGCAAGCCCCCCCCCCCCAGTGATGGGTCCAGAGAGTGGCTGATGAAGTGGGCAGCGGCAAACAGGCCTGATGTCAGCACCTGGGCCAGCTCACCAAGGCTGATGCTGCTCACCACAGCATCCTTTCTCACTTTAAAACAGAAAGAAGTATAGTCCAGGGGTGGCCAGCTGTGCATGTACATGGCTACAGATGTTCATTTTATTATTTCTACTTTAGAATTATAATATCCCCTCCTATAATAAAATGGTGTCTCTTCTGAAGTAAATGTGTTTAGCATCAAGGCTGTAGAAGCAAACTCCCTTTTATTGCTGCAGTCATGCTGGTGCCATGATTTAAGCAGTGGTGCAGCCCCAGCACTTTTTCATTAGCAGGGACTCTGATGTCATCTGCCACCCCCGCTCAGAATTCCCTGTTCCCTCTGAGCTTAGCTGAAATCCTCACTGCCGCTGTGGGGGGAGTGAATTTTCCAAGCAACAATATATTATTCCATGTTGGAATGCAAAGTATTTGGGATGACTTGGTCTGGAATGGGCAATTAAGACCTATTTGCTTTACCAAAGATGTGCTCCTGGTGGAGATGAAAATTCCTAGAACTGGTTTGTTGATATGGGTTGGCACAGCTGCCTGAAATTTTTGGACTGCCCTTGGAGACTGTCACAATGAGCTCCTGCATTTCCAGATTTACCACTACACCACTGCGTGTGTGTGTGTGTGTAGTTCGAGCCAGCTGGGTGTGTGGATGTTTCTGTTGGAGGGGGAGGGGGAGATATAATGAAGGAGCTTAGGAAAGGCTAATGGGCAATGTTGGGGCACTAAGGGAGTGTGCAAGGGGGCTGTTTAAATGAGAAGGGATCTGTCCATGAGAACTGATTTGAGAGGATGAAGCTTCTATGGATTGTCATATTTTGAAAACTTAAAATGTTTGTGTGTGAATGAGAGAGTGGGTTAAAAAGCTTTTAACACCCCTGCATTTTTTCTCAGACATCCAATTGAAATGCCACTGCCTTACTCTCAGCTGCACTATTTTTGGATCCTAGTTGAAGGCTGTATATCTTACAAGGTTGTACAATCTTAGAAGGGGGCATGGCTGTGAGGGGGTGTGGCTGTGACTGTCATGAAGGGACCCTGCATTTCTGAATTTTCCCCTACACTACTGGATTTAAGTGAGCTGCACATGAATCTGAAGCTGTACATGCTCAGAGTATTTATTTTGTTATATTAGATTTGACAGAATGTCTTTGTTTTTTTGCTCTAACATTTCAGGGATGTAGAAATGGCTATAAAGCATACAGTAGCAGTGGGGTGGGCATGGGGAGAGAAATGTTTATTGCGTACTTCATAACTGACATAATACACATGTCTGTCCAAAGGGGGTGGGCACATAAGGCCATTAAGTCCAGGGTTTTAAATTACCCAGCTGAAGAAAAAATGTCTTTTCAAACTCCCCTCGGCTTTCTTTGCTTTTTGCAGTCTCTGTGTTGCCTGATCAGCAGCTCTATTGGCACCATTTTCTAACCTTCCTTTTTTTGGTCTTTATTCTTTCTAGCTACCTGATTCCAGCTGATCATGGGAAGTGTATAAAATGTATTTTTTAAAAAAATCCCAATAAAACCACAACACATTACAACAAATCCATACATAATGGATGTTTTGTAATGTGTTGTGGATGTAACCACAACACATTACAAAAATCCATACCATACATACAAGATACATAAAATAGGCAGCAACACCTATTCATAAATGCCTGGGCAAACAAATAGGTTTTATTTGTCAGCAGAGTTCTTGAGCAACAGTAGTTCCAAGGAGGGGATGCATCCACTCCCTGGTCCTTTCCAAGGAGACCCACCAGCATCAGATTATGTACCACATCCTCAAGGTTCAGAGGTCCCCCGTCCTCTGAACCTTGAGGAAGTACCTCTGCCACTGGTCTCCACAGAAGAGACTCCTTGGAGGATCAGAAATGCCCTGTTCTGGGGACATCATGAATTAGTCCCCATAACTCAACCCGCCATTGCCTAGAAGCAGCCCCTGGCTGCATAAAAGGCAATAGCCCTTTAACTGGCCAGGTGCAGCATACAGTGGTTGGAGCCTAGTCTTCTTGACTTTTTAGGCCAGACAATTAAGCCCTGGCAGTTGCTCCAGGCCAGTGCTGAGGCGACTAGTTCTTTCCAGCTGGTCTACAGGCCTGCTGCCTCTAGTCCTGACCTCCAACTACTGAACTTTGAACTAGCACCTCTGTCCCTGTCCAGGGTCCTGAACTTGCATCAGCGCCAAGTGGGCTCTGGAGCCCAGAGGCAGCCTTTTCCTATCTCCCTTGGGTTATTGCCTCCCTTTGGGATGAAGAGCAGGGTGGCGATCCAGAGCATCATCACAGCAGCATCGTAGCATTGTGGCACCTGGGAAATCCTGTAGCACTGAGCAGGACTTGGTTAATACAGGGAACTTAAGTGTCAGGATGCTGTATATGAAGGGATATGAGATTTTGAAATGATCTTATATCAAAGGGAAGTTATTTATTTTTATGTTGTTCAATCATTCAGTCATGTCCGTGACCCCATGGACCATAGCACTCCAGGCCTTCCTGTCCTGCGCTCTCTCCCGGAGTGTGCTCAAGTCCATATTCATTGCATCGGTGATGCTATCCAGCCATCTCATCCTCTGCCGTCCCCTTCTCCTTTTGCCTTCAATCTTTCCCAGCATCAGGGTCTTTTCCAGGGAGTTTTCTCTTTGCATTAGGTGGCCAAAATATTGGAGCTCCAGCTTCAGTATCTGTCCTTCCAATGAGCAGTCAGGGTTGATTTCCTTTAGGATGGACTGATTTGACCTCCTTGCAGTCCAGGGGACTCGTAAGAGTCTTCTCCAGCACCGCAGTTCAAAAGCATCGATTCTTCGGTGCTCAGCCTTCCTTATAGTCCAGCTCTCACAGCCATACATTACTACTGGGAAAACCATAGCTCTGATTATACGGACCTTTGTCGGCAAGGTGATGTCTCTGCTTCTTACTATGCTGTCTAGGTTTGCCATAGCTTTCCTCCCAAGCAGCAAGCGTCTTTTAATTTCATGGCTACAGTCACCATCTATGGTGATCTTGGAGCCCAAGAAAATAAAATCTGTCACTACTTCCATTTCTTCCCCTTCTATATGCCAGGAAGTGATGGGGCCAGATGCCATGATCTTCGTTTTTTTAATGTTGAGTTTCAAACCAGCTTTTGCACTCTCCTCTTTCACCCTCAACAAGAGGCTCTTTAAATCCTCTTTGCTTTCTGCCCTTAGGGTAGTATCGTCTGCGTATCTGAGGTTGTTGATAATTCTCCCAGCAATCTTAATTCTGACCTGTGATTCATCCAACCCGGCGTTTCTCATGATGTACTCTGCATATAAGTTAAATAAGCAGGGTGACAATAAATAAGCCTTGTCATACCCCTTTCCCATTTTTGAACCAATTGGTTTTTCCATGTCCGGTTCTTACTGCTGCTTCTTGACCCTCATACAGGTTTCTCAGGAGACAGGTAAGGTGGTCTGGTACTCCCATCTCTTTAAGAATTTGCCACAGTTTGTTGTGATCCACACAATCAAAGGCTTTAGCATAGTCAATGAAGCAGAAAGATACATTTTTCTGGAATTCTCTTGCTTTCTCGATGATCCAGCGAATGTTGGCAATTTGATCTCTAGTTCCTCTGCCTCTTCGAAACCCAGCTTGTACTTCCGGTAGTTCTCGGTTCACATACTGCTGAAGCCTAGCTTGCAGGATTTTGAGCATAACCTTGCTGGCATGTGAAATGAGCGCAATTGTGTGGTAGTTTGAACACTCTTTGGCATTGCCGTTCTTTGGAATTGGAATGTAAACTGACCTTTTCCAGTCTTGTGGCCATTGTTGAGTGTTCCAAATTTGTTGGCATATTGAGTGCAGCACTTTAACAGCATCATCTTTTAGGATCTTAAATAGCTCAGCTGGAATACTGTCATCTCTGCTAGCTTTGTTGTTAGTAATGCTTCCTAAGGCCCACTTGACTTCACTCTCGAGGATGTCCGGCTCAAGTTCAGTGACTGCACTATCATGGCTATCAGGGACATTCAGATCTTTCCTGTATAATTCTTCTATGTATTCTTTCCACCTCTTCTTAATCTCATCTGCTTCTGTTAGGTCCCTGCCTTGTCCTTTATCATGCTCGTCTTTGCACAAAACGTTCCCTTGAGATCTCCAATTTTCTTGAAGAGATCTCTAGTCTTTCCCATTCTATTGTTTTCCTCGATTTCTTTGCATTGTTCATTTCAGAAGGCCTTCTTGTCTCTCCTTGCTATTCTCTGGAAATCTGCATTTAGTTGGATATATCTTCCCCTTTCTCCCTTGCTTTTCGCTTCCCTTTTTTCCTCAGCTACTTGTAAAGCCTCATCAGACAGCCACTTTGCTTTCTTGCATTTCTTTTTCTTTGGGATGGATTTCGTTGCTGCCTCCTGAACAATGTTATGGACCTCCATCCATAGTTCCTCAGGCACTCTGTCTATCAGGTCTAATCCCTTAAATCTATTTGTCACCTTCAATTTAAGCCGAAATTTTGCAATAAGAAGCTCATGATCTGAGCCACAGTCAGCTTCAGGTCTTGTTTTTACTGACTGTATAGAGCTTCTCCATCTTTGGTTGCAAAGGACATAATCAATCTGATTTCGATATTGACCATCTGGTGATGTCCATGTGTAGAGTTGCCTCTTGTGCTGTTGGAAAAGCGTGTTTGCTATGATCAGCGTGTTCTCTTGGCAAAACTCTATTAGCCTTTGTCCTGCTTCATTTTGTACACCAAGGCCATGCTTGCCTGTTATCCCGGTGATTTCTTGACTTCCTACTTTAGCATTCCAATCCCCTATGATGAAGAGGACATCTTTTTTTGGTGTTAGTTCTAGAAGGTGTTGTAGGTCTTCATAGAACCCATCAACCTCAGCTTCTTCGGCATCAGTGGTTGGGGCATAGACTTGAATTACTGTGATGTTGAATGGTTTACCTTGGGTTCGTACTGAGATCATTCTATCATTTTTGAGATTGTACCCCAGTACTGCTTTTCCCACCCTTTTGTTGACTATGAGTGCTACTCCATTTCTTCTAAGGGAGTCTTGCCCACAGTAGTAGATATAATGGTCACCTGAATTAAATTCGCCCATGCTTGTCCATTTTAGTTCGCTGATTCCCATGATGTCGATGCTCAATCTTGCCATCTCATGTTTGACCACCTCCAGCTTACCTTGATTCATTGATCTTACAATGTTTTACAGGTTCCTAAACAATATTGTTCTTTACAGCATCAGATTTTCTTTTCACCACCAGACACATCCACAGCTTTGGCCCAGCCGCTTCACTCTTTCTGGTGCTACTTGGAAATTCCCTCTGCTCTTCCCTAGTAGTATATTGGACACCTTCCGACCTGAGGGGTGTATCTTCCGGCATCATATCTTTTAGCCTTGTGATACGTTCCATGGGGTTTTCTTGGCAAGAATACTGGAGTGGGTTGCTATTTTCTTCTCCAGTGGACCACATTTTGTCAGAACTCTCCACCATGACCTGTCTGTCTTGGGTGGCCCTGCACAGCATAGCTTATGGCTTCACTGAGTTACACAAGCCCGTTCACCATAACAAGGCAGTGATCCATGAAGGGGATTTATTTTTATAGAGTTGTTTAAACTGTATTTGTTTTGGTTTCAAACTCTTGTCCTACATTACGATACAATTCGGCTGTGGCTTGCATGGGACACACCTTAAACCAAGGGTGGGCAGCATCCCCTGTTCTGCGGGCCAATATCCCCCTGCCTCAGAACCAGGCTAGAGCCACAACCTTCCTGGACTGCTGAATTTGCTGCTGAAATTTGGCAGTGCAGCAGCAGCAAATACATTTTTTTGCCGTTAAGGCGCATGAGGAGTGTGCATTTCATTTCAAAGCAAAATCGCACTTCCCAAAGCCTCCTGGGAGCACAGTTTTGGTTTCAAACATGGCAAGAGCTTCCCACATAGCTTGTTAACACAAAATTGCAGCTTTTTTGCTGCTGCCATGCTGCCACATTTCGGCAGCATGTTCAGCGGGGTGGCGTGGGGGGCAGAATTAGGCCTCACGGCTGTCCTGGAATACATGTAATTTCTAAGCACTGAAGTGTACAAACCACGAAACTGACCAAGTATGTCAATGTGCTAGTGAGGGAGAGGAAGAGCTGACCTTGTCTTCATGAGTGTGTGGTCTCGCATACCTAAAACATTTCCTGCATTGCTGTGAAAATCTTAGACAAGTGCAATGTTTTGGTTAGTTTATCATTTCCTGCTGAGTCAGAAGAAGGCTTGAGTTAAGGTACACGTAAGTCTTGGTCTGTATGGAAATAAACTTATCCTGCAGCAGAAAAATTAGATGAATTAGGTACCCACCCACTCTTCTCTCCACTGTCTTGTCCTTTGTTAAATTTCCTTAATGCAAACCATGGTTTGGCAAATGATGTGTGAAGATTATGTATTCACTAGGGATGTGCATTGGGTTCAGCCAAAGCCCAAGCTGAATTGGGCCCCTTTGGACAATTTCTGGTGCTTCCCAAGGTGATGTGGACTTCCCTACAAAGCGACCAGAAGTGAAACTGGACCATCACAAGGCTTCGTTACTGATTCATGGTTCGGAGTGGCAAATCTTGTCTCCTCTCCAAATAGCATATTTTGGTTTCGTTGCTTTAAGCATAGATTATGAGCTGGGGGAGGGAGGAAAGGAGTGCAGTTGAATGATTGACAGGTCCATCTTCTAATTCTGGGA
Organism: Heloderma suspectum; assembly: GCF_057233095.1. Taxonomy (NCBI): domain Eukaryota; kingdom Metazoa; phylum Chordata; class Lepidosauria; order Squamata; family Helodermatidae; genus Heloderma; species Heloderma suspectum. The sequence continues at coordinate 36,767,349 of NC_139459.1, read as the reverse complement.
CATATTTTACCAGGGACTACAATTGTTCCGAGGAAACCTATTGAAGTGATGAGAGATCAATTAATGCAACATACTGGTAAGCCAACCCTTAAGCTTCTGTGCATCAAACATATTGACCCAGTTCACACAACACATCAGGCTTACTGGCATGGGTGGAAGTTGGTGTGGCTCATGATGAGCCATGGTGCATTGCAGGCGACATTTTGAATATGGGGAAGATCCTTTTTCTAATACTTGGGTTTCTTTACAAACATACAGTTATAAGTTAGGGATGTCTGTCACTGGGAAACCCATTTTTTTTTTGGCTTGGCAAAGTTCTGCAGCATGTACAACTTGCTTTGTGTCTGCAAGCTGAGCTGTGGGCTGTTCCCTGAACTCCACAAACTGTTTGTGCATTGTGTGTGTGTGGGGAGGTTCTGAAATTAGTGCAAATATCTGAGCAATTTGTGCAAATTGTGGCTGAATGTATGCAAATTACACAAATTTGCCTGCAATTTGTGCCAATTGCAAAACCTCCCCCCCCCCGCAAAATTCCTGGAAAATCATTCTGTGAACTTGCCTGACTCACTGCAGTTCAAGTCAAGCACTCCAGTGGGAACCAAAACAAAGTCCAGGGCGGCGGCGGCGGCAGGGGGGGGCAGAGCCTAGGAGAGGTGTTGAACTCTACCCCCACCCCCCATGGATTTCTCTGACATCCCTAGTATAGGTGGAGACAAATAGCCTAAGCATTTCTACAAGTAGCAAATCCAATGCTCCATATCAGATCTCCAGAGAAGAATTTGTTTAAAAAATACTTCTATTGTTCTCTTCAGACACAGATTTGGTTACATTATCTTTACCACTCTGTGATAAAGAAGAGGGTTATTTTTAGTACAAGAGATCAGACTAGTTTCCCAGATTGCTTCAAGCTGTAAGTTTTATTGCCTTTTAACTGATTGTGAAAAGTAGGCCAGTGCAATTAAAGGGAAGAGATTTTTGATATATACACTATATATAAAGATGAGGAAATTCAGAGCTCTGTTGGTATCACACAGGGGAACACTGAGGTTCTCAAAACAGTCATCATTAGCATGTTGTATACGTGGCTCTTTTTCAGAAAGAGGGTTCTTTCTGAATGACTCCCTTGTGCCCCCATCAGTCCTGACTGAGAAACCTGTTTCCCCATCAGTATTAGGGGCGAAGAAACAGCAGTCTTGGCTGCATCAGGTTCACTGTGGGGAGGTTAAAGCCAGTGGAGGCTGGTGGCTCCAATGTCAGTGGGGCAATGAATCCACTCTGGGTTTCAGTCAGAACCAATCAGAATCATAGAATCATAGAATAGTAGGGTTGGAAGGGGCCTACGAGGCCATCGAGCCCAACCCCCTGCTCAATGCAGGAATCCAAGTCAGAGGATCCCTGACAAATGGCTGTCCAGCCTTGTCTTGAAGGCCTCCAGTGTGGGAGAGCCCACCACCTCCCTAGGTAATTGGTTCCATTGTCGTATTGCTCTTACAGTCAGGAAGTTTTTCCTGATGTTCAGCCGGAATCTGGCTTCCTGTCACTTGAGCCCATTATTCCGTGTCCTGCACTCTGGGATGATCGAGAAGAGATCCTGGCCTTCTTCTCTGTGACAACTTTTCAAGTACTTGAAGAGTGCTATCATATCTCCCCTCAGTCTTCTCTTCTCAAGACTAAACATGCCCAGTTCTTTCAGTCTCTCTTCATAGGGCTTTGTTTCCAGTCCCCTGATCATCTTTGTTGCCCTCCTCTGAACCCTCTCCAGTTTGTCTGCATCCTTCTTAAAGTGTGGTGCCCAGAACTGGACACACTACTCCAGATGAGGCCTAACCAGTGCTGAGTAGAGGGGAACTAGTACTTCCCGGGATTTGGAAGCTATGCTTCTATGAATGCAGCCCAAAATAGCATTTGTCTTTTTTGCAGCCACATCACATTGTTGGCTCATATTCAGCTTGGAAGGATTCCAAGATCCTTCTCGCTTGTAGTGTGGTTGAGCCACGTATCCCCCATCTTGTAACTGTGCATTTGGTTTCTTTTTCCTAGGAGCAGAACTTGGCATTTATCCCTCTTCAATGTCATTCTGTTGTTTTCTGCCCAGCGCTCCAGTCTATCCAGATCACTTTGAATTTTGTTTCTGTTTTCCAAAGTATTAGCTATCCCACCCAATTTTGTGTCATCTGCAAATTTGATCAGCATTCCCTGCACCTCCTCCTCCAAGTCATTCATAAAAATGTGGAAGAGCACTGGGCCCAGGACTGAGCCCTGCGGTACTCTGCTCGTTACCTCTCCCCAGTTTGAGAAGGTCCCATTGATAAGCACTCTTTGAGACCGATTCTGTAGCCAACTGTGGATCCACCGGATCGTTGTTACATCTAGCCCACTTTGAGCTAGTTTGCTCATCAGGATATCATGGGGCACTTTGTTGAAAGCTTTGCTGAAGTCGAGGTATATGATGTCTACAGCATTCCCACGGTCTACAAGGGAGGTTACTTGATCAAAAAATGAGATCAGATTTGTCTGGCAGGACTTGTTTTTGACAAATCCATGTTGGCTTCGAGTAATCACGGCATTGTTGTCAAGGTGCTTCCAGATGGATTGCTTTATGATCTGCTCCAGAATTTTCCCTGGGATTGATGTCAGACTGACTGGTCTGTAGTTCCCAGGTTCCTCCTTTTTACCCTTTTTGAAGATAGGGACAACGTTAGCCCTCCTCCAGTCATCTGGCACTTCCCCCTTCCTCCATGATTTCTCAAAGAGAATAGACAGCGGTTCTGAGAGTTCTTCTGCCAGTTCCTTTATGACTCTAGGATGCAGTTCATCTGGCCCTGGAGATTTGAACTCATTCAAAGTAATGAGGTATTCCTTGACCATATGCCTATCGATCCCAAGCAGCAATCCTCCCCCTTCAGCCTGTACTTTGCCTTTGCCAGGGGGGTCATAGATCCTCTTTTGGGAGAAGACTGAGCCAAAGTAGGAATTGAGCACCTCTGCCTTTTCTTTGTCATCTGTTATCATTTTGCCATCCTTATTTAATAGCTGAACCACCATTTCTTTCCCCTGTCTTTTACTATTGACGTAGCTGAAGAAAGCCTTTTTGTTGTTTTTAACATCCCTTGCTAACCTCAGCTCATTCTCAGCTTTAGCCTTCCTGACGCCATCCCTGCAATTCTGTGCTATCTGCCTGTACTCTTCCTTTGTTACTTGGCCTTCTTTCCACTTCCTATATGTGTCCTTTTTTGTTTTTAGGTCATCCCTAAGCTTTTTTGTGAAGCCACATTGGCTTCTTCTGTTGTCTTCCACCTTTTCTTCTTGTTGGAATTGTTTGTGATTGTGCCTTGAGAATTTCCTTTTTTAAAAGCTCCCACCAATCTTGGACTCCTTTTCTCGTTAGCGTCGCTTGTCATTGGACCTTACTGATCATTGTTCTGAGTTTATTAAAATCAGCTTTCCTAAAATCCAGGGTAGGGTTGGCGGAGAATTTCTCCCCGAAACTTTGGGGGGCCGAGCGCCAACGTTTTTCCAGGAGAAATTCTCCGCACCCCCCCGCACCCCCCCCCCCGGGACGGGACTTACCTTTCCCAAATGTCCCTCCCAGCGGCGGGTCCCGGCGGCGGTTCGTTGGGTCTTCGTCAGGGGCAGGGGCGGCAGCTGATCTTTCGACCGGCCGCTGCCGCCGCCATTCCAATAAAAGTAAAAAAACAACAACACGCCCCCGTGATAGGCTACGTGACGATTAACGTAGCCTATCATGGCTAGATCTGCAAAGTCAGCCGTGATAGGCTACGTAAATCGTCACGTAGCCTATCACGGGTGACTTAAAAAAAAAAAAAGCGCGTACGGCTAATGGCGGCTCCCATAGGGAGCCGCCATTCACGTTCCTTATTTGGTCGCTGTAGTCTACGTAAAGATTTACGTAAATGCTTTTTTTTTTTAAAGTCACCCGTGATAGGCTACGTGACGATTAACGTAGCCTATCACGGGGGCGTTGTTGTTGTTGTTTTTTTTACTTTTTATTTCGCGGCCGGGCGAGGTGAGGCGCCGCCTCCACGGCCTGAATTTCGGCCGGGCGAGGCAGGAAGCCTCCCCCCCCGGCCTGAACTTCGCGGGGAGAGCAGCGAAGCGCCTCCCCCCCACCGCGAAAAGCTGCGAGACCAGGTAAGTGGCTTTCGTGCACTCCTAATCCAGGGTATGCGTTTGACTACACTCAGCTTTTGCTTCCCTTAGTACCAAGAACTCAAGTACAACATGGTCGCTTTCCCCCAGAGTTCCTGTAACTACTACTTTATCCACTAAGTCATCTCTGTTGGTTAGGATCAAGTCAAGGATAGCTGATCCTCTAGTTCCTTCCTCTACTTTCTGTAGGAGGAAGTTATCCGCCACACAAGTCAGGAATTTCCTGTAGGGATGGACGAAAGTCTCTTACCTGTTCCCGCAGCTTGCTTCACGGTGGGGGGGAGGCGCTCCGTCCCTTCCCCCGAAATTCTGGGCGGGGGGGGAGGCGCCCCATCCCTCCCCGCCAAAATTCTGGCCCGGGGGGAGGCGCCCCGTCCCTCCGGCCGCAAAACCTCTTCTCTTGCCGGGACGCAAATGGCAGCAGCCGTAGCTGTCGCCGTTTGCATCCCTGCAGTCAGCCGTGATAGGCTACGTAAATGTTTACGTAGCCTATCACGACTGACTTTGAAAAAAAACAAAAAGCGGGTACGCAAATGGTGGCGTCCATGGGCGCCGCCATTTGCGTTCCTTATTTGGGCACGTGCAGTCTACGTAGACATTTACATAGGCTACGGCGAAAATAAGGGCAACGCAAATAGCGTTGCCCTTATTTTCACCGTAGTCTACGTAAATGTTTACGTAGACTACACGTGCCCAAATAAGGAACGCAAATGGCAGCGCTCATGGGCGCCACCCTTTGCGTACGCGCTTCCCCCCCCCAAATCAGCCGTAATAGGCTACGTAAACATTTACGTAACCTATCGCGGTGTTTTTTGAAAATCTAGCTGTGATAGGCTACGTAAATCTTTACGTAGCCTATCACGTTTGTTGTTGTTGTTGTTTTTTTTACTTGGAAATGGCGGCGGCGGCAGCCGGTCGGAAGACCGGCCACTGCCGCGGCCGCACCACCGCTGCGCCGCCAGTGGGAGCTGCTGCCGCCAGGGACATTCGCACAAGGTAAGTCCCATCCCGGGGGGGATGGCGGGGGGGGGGGTGGCAGACCGTTTCTCCACCAATTTCGGGGGGGCCGAATGCCAACGCATTCCCGGAGATTTGTGGAGAAATTCTCCGACATCCCTAAATTTTCCTGGAGGAGCCATGTTTTGCAGAATTTCTCTCCCAACAAATATCGGGGAAATTGAAGTCCCCCATTACTACTACCACATATTTCCTTAAAACATTGGCTATTTGCTTTTCAAAAGTTTCATCCTTGTCTTCTCCTTGATTGGGTGGCCAGTAGTAGACTCCGACCACCAGGTTCCTTTTATTCTTTGCTCCATTTATTTTGATCCAGATGCTCTCAATGGGGCTACCAAGCTCATCCTCCTGTATTTCCGTGCAGAGATATGTATTTTTCACATACAGTGCAACCCCACCTCCCTTTCTGTTACTCCTGTTCTTTTTGAACAAGTTATATCCTTCAATTGCTGTATTCCAGTCATGAGAGTCATCCCACCAAGTCTCAGTTATACCTATCAAGTCATAATTTCCCTCTTGTATTAAGAGTTCAAGTTCATTCTGTTTGTTTCCCATACTCTGAGCATTAGTATATAGACATTGAAGACCATGTGCTTCATAGTCTGGCTTTCTTCCTACATGTGTCTGAAGACTATTATTGGGCGCTATTAGAGCTGTTCTCTCTGTTGTGGTGCATGAGCCTTCATCCATTGTTACCCCCAACTTTACATCTCCCTTCCCCGTAGGATTCAGTTTAAAGTCCTCCTGATGAAGTTCTTCATCCTGTAGCCAAACACATTCTTCTCATCCTTTGTGAGGTGCAACCCATCCCTTGCCAACAGCCCATCTTCCAGGAAGTCTAGCCCATGGTCCCAGAATCCAAATCTCTCACGTCAGCACCACCTTCATAGCCAGTCATTCACCTGGAGTATTTTTCGTTCCCTTTCTATCCCTCTTCTAACTACTGGAAGGATGGATGAGAAAACTATCTGGGCCCCAAAGTTCTTGAGTTTCCTTCCCAAAGCTTCAAAGTCTGACGTGACTTCTTCGTAGCTCCGCTTGGCTGTATCCTTGTTCTTTGATGAGAAGAAAGGGATACTTGTCAGTGGGCCTTATGAGTGCAGGCAACCTTTCAGTCACATCTCTAATCCGTCCTCCCGGGAGACAACATACCTGGCGAGTCCACGGGTCTTCACGACATACTTGGGTTTCGATCCCACGCAGCAAGGAGTCTCCTACTATTACTACTCTTCTCTTCTTCTTCTTGTAGGCCTGGGTTTCATCGCCTCTGTTTGACTGACCTTCAGCCTCTTGCTCACTCTCATGCAGGTTCCCCTGTGATTCTTCCTCTGCAGTCTGTCCTCCGGTCTCATCCTCAAGTACCTGGAATCGGTTCCACAGCTCCACTGCTTCCACTGGTGCAGAGTGGCGTCTAGTCCTTCTTCTCCTAACTGTCACCCTTTTCCAAGGAGTATCCTCTTCTGCATTTTTCCTCACTTCAGCGTTTCCCACTTCTGCCTCAGCTTGCTGTTGCTCTTCAAGCTACTAGTCTTCCCTTTGCTGCTGTAGTTCCCCCATTCTGTCCAAGAACTCTTCGTGTTCTCTTATTCCCCGGAGGGTCGACAGTCACTGCTCCAGTCCACTTACTTTTTCTTCCAGCAGCGTGATCAACTTGCACTTGTTGCAGGTGTAGGCCATGTTGCTCTCAGGCAAGAAAACAAACATTGCACACACCTTGCAGGTCACCACCACTGGAGGGTCTTGTCCTTCCATAGCCTCTATTCCTTTTTTGTGTCTAGCTTTCTGATTGTTCTAGACTAGCCTGTGCCTGCTCCTCTACTCAATAGAGGTTAAAAGCAGAGTCCCACTGGTGTGGAAGTGTGTGTTACAAGACAAATAAATGAAAAAAAAAGTTTGTTTAAAAAGAAAAAAAAATGTTAGGGGCCTCTCCCTTGACCTCCCTTGCCGAACTTCCCTGGCCAACTCCTGTTTGCTCCCCCTGTCCACGCACTCTGGTCGCTCGCTCTCTGGGAGCTTGCTTGCTTCTGTAGTCCCTGGACCAGCTGGAGCAGCTTGCTCTGCTCTGCTCTGCTCAGCTGGGAGGTGGGAAACAGCCTGTTCCATGGAAACCCATGTGTCTGTAACACAAGCCCTATTCAGGTGTTCCAGTTCTGTGGACAGTAAGCATGTAAGGAAGGGGAGCATGCTCACTTTGCCAGCTCCATCATCCTCTACATGTGGAAGGAAACTTTCTGAAAGGGAGCTCCTCCTCTTTCTGAGGAGGTTCTCCATACAATTTTGAACCCTAGAAAATCAGGGCTTTGAAATCATATTGACAGCTTCCACATATAGAGGAGGCTCTCCCCTTCAGAAGGTTGACCTTCACATGTAGAGAGTGATGGAAATATTGAGGGCGGGGGGACCTAGTGCTTTCCCGCTCCTTGTACATTTACTGTCCACAGAATCAGGGTCAAACTAAATGTTCTGCCTAGCAGGCATGGTGGAACTATGCACATTAGTTTTCTTTACCTCCATTTTCTTTAGTTTTCTTTACCTCCATGTAATCATTTGTAGCCCCAATTTCGATTAGGACTGTGGTGCTGAGGGAGGGGTTTAAACCTCCCCCCTTGTTTTTCCATGAAATTCCACCCCCTGTGGCAGTGGAGCCTCCCCCCCCCACTATTTTACCACCCCCCTCTGCTGAGGGGAGGTGGCATTTTGCAAACAAACAAACAAACAAACAGGTGGTGGTGGGGGAAAAGGTTTAACCCCTCCTCCCGGAGTCTCATGGTTCAGGGCCACATGTGTTTACATGTCAATAAAGAAAGTGAGCATGCACAGCTCCACAGTGCATGCTAGACAGAACATTTAGTTTGACCTTCAGAATGCCTAAATAGGGCTTTGTTAATGTTCCACCAATATCAGCAGAGCTTAGGTGCACATAAGTTTCTCTGATTTGGACCATATGGATTGAGTGCAGATTTAGTTGTGTTTAGAGTAGACTCATTGAAATCAATGGTACCAAACTTAGTCATGAGTAAACTATCCCATTGGATTCAGTGGGTGTACTCTAAGCATGACTAAGTCTGGATCCAGCCTTATATGTCTCAGATGCTTCTGCTAGCCAAATTAGGGGTGCAGTGGGTTGTGGAAAAAAAGTAATATCTCCTTTTGGCTCTGCAAGTGATGAATTTGACATCAAAGGGACAATTTTTCATCCTCACAATTGAGCCAACTTATTTGCTTCAGGTGACTTTGGTGGAAACATTTTCTTTGAACTGATTTAATTTGAATTCCAACTAGGCTAGGGCTGAACTAGGGGTGGAGGCTGATCAACTTTCTAGGCTGGAATTTCAACTCCACATCTTATTCATACATTTGTGGGGAATGATGAAACGGTCGGTGAGCCTGTTGTAGACCAAATGGATTGAATATTGGAATTGGATTTGAGAGTTTGGGGTTCAGGTCCCAGTTCAGCATTTATATCCCATAGCTGACCTTGGGTGAGGTACCATCTTTCTCTTCTCCATCTGTGAAAATGGAAGTTATAGTGGAACTACAGAGATGAATGAGATGACCATAAACTAAATTGCAAGCTAAAAATAACGAAAAGTTTCATCAAGAAATATCAGGAAAGAGCATCATCGAATCAATGTCAATTAGTGTCAGTCATTCTTTGTGATTGTCTTTATCCAGGAGAGATAGTCCTTTGTGAGTCGAATATAAACACCAGGGTATCTGGGATCTCCACAGTTTTTAACAAAGGCTATGATGCCTCTTTGTTCCCCATTGCACATCAAAGGACCACCAGAGTCACCCTGGGGAAAAAAGGAAGGGAGAGAGAGGAGGTTACCATTCACCAAGGCCGATATATAACACACTCCCCTCTTTGGTCATAAGGTCCCAACAACATGTAGGAACTTTAAAAAAGAATCAGCTCTTGATTTTAGCAAGACAGCACAACCAAGATGCTACATTATAGTTAGTGATGCATTCAAACCTCATATTTTTGGTAGTCTGAGATAAATGAGAAGACTTCTATAAAATTGTTAGAAGCCTGGGAATACCAAAATATATATATACACTCACATAATTAGAACACAATCCTATGGATGTTTATTCAGAAGTCAGTTCCACTAAGTTCGTGGCTGGTTGGGGGATGCTGGGAATTGTAGGACTTTTTTTCTGTCTAAACATGCATAGGATTGTGCCCTTAGTTGCTGTAATTTATGTAAGGCAAAGCAACAACGAACAAAACTATCTCCCCACACCTTTAAGATGTGCATGTTATGAATTAGACTCAGCTAGAACATTCTCCCAGCTGTGCAGAGAGTTTGGTATGTTTTTACTCATTCAACCTCCTTGTCCAAAATGCAGGGTGCTTCCAGACAGAGGGCTCGTAGTACTAGCAATCAGAAGGCATTATCCAGCTGTTCCATCTTTTTCTCCTTAACAGACTCTGCATTGAGGAAAATGGAAGAGGTGGTAAACACAAATAAACATGGGAGTGCCATGAGTACAAGACTATGAAGATGTCTGGACCTCCAATAAGCTTCTGTGAATGAGGCAGCATGATGGCACCACAAAAGCCTCACCTGGAGGCACCTGTAGAGCCCACCAGCAGATATTTCATGTGGGGCCGTTAGCTGCTATGTACCATGTCCGTAAGTAAAGTGCATTGAGAGCCTGTATATAGAACTCAGCATCATAAATAAGGCCCTTCTTCCTTTGAGTGCTATTTTTCTACATTGATAGAGGGTTCCCCCCAACCCAAATGCAGAACCAAATACTACCACACGCCACAGGCAGACACACACCAGTTTTCATAGGAACCACAGCACTCAGGGAGGCATAATCCTTGCCTTTCCCACTGCAGTCCTGACAACCCCCCTCCACTGCCCCCCTGCACTGCTATTAGCCTCAGGAAAAAAGCTCACACTGCTGCCAGCGGGAGCTTTTTTCCTGAGGTTAAAAGCAGCGCATGGGGGAGGGAGACTTTCATTGGAGTGCAGTGGAGGAAGAGATGGTAAGGAAGAGATGGTAAAACCTCTCTTCCCAAATACTCTGGTTCTGATGAAAATTGAGCCCCACCCACTATTAACTATGGAACGCAAACCTGATGTAGTTCACCCACCAATTTGGCCCTCAGCCTCCTAGCCACTACAATACAGTAGCTCACCAGACATCTATGCAGGCAGGATTTCTCCTAGCATATCTGGATTTAAAGCCTTCAGAAAACAAAGGTGCACAGCTATGACCTGAATGTGTAGTTCTACTGGACATGATACCAAGCATGGAAGTTCAGATTATGTTGTCACATTTTTATTTGTGCTGCATGCCTTAATCACTGTAACCTGTAGATTAATCAACTAAAATTTTAGCTGATAAATCAGTAGAAGGAAAATACTTGGTGCAGTTGCAAGTCAAGGTTGTTTGATCCCTTTTGAGGGCTGTTTAGGTTCTAGCATGTTACAATAAGAGGGATTTACTTTTTTGACATTAAAGATGGATGGATGTTCCTTCTAATGATGAGTGGTAGCTTTTCTTAAATTGCAAGGGATCTCATTCTTCATTCACTGTCTCAAGTGATTTATTGAGGTTTTGGTAAAATACAAATGTATTTAAATTTAATAGATCACTCAGCTAAAAGTTCTTTAATTGGTTGGTGAGAAGTTAGCATGTGGGCAGAATTGTTTAAAAACAAGCTGTCTTACCCAACATATATCCTTCCCGGTTTTCTTGTCAGCTGCACATACCATGTTCATTGTCACAGGAGGCTGAGAATTATAGTGTTTCTTGTCATTGCACAAATCTCTGTTAAGGACAGTGACATTAACTTCACGCAGTTGATCAAATCCCTTCCTATTACTAATAGTTCCCCATCCAGCTATTAGACACTGGGTTCCTGCCTTGATGTCATCGGATGTTTTGGGAAGTGGAATGGTCTTTGTGATTTGATCACTGTTTCGCTTTGTGTGGAGCTGAAGGAATGATAAAAAGAACAGTTGGTACTTATAAACAGGAGGCAGTCACAGACTTTGCTGCATGCCACTTCAGACTTCATTTTATGCTTCTGCAGTGGGCTCGATCAGCTGATAATCTCCCTCTTCCATCCCATACTTACTGTGGAGAGAGAAATTGCACCGCCCCGCTCATTGCAGCTGCCACACCTCCAACATCCCCACATGTCCACACACAGGTGTTATTAGTGGGGTAGTGGAGCCAGGGCTCACAGGGTCAAAGCACCAGGACTTTTGGATTAGGAAAGACAATGATGTCACCTACCACCCTCCTCTGGCTTCCCTGTTCCCTCTGAGCTTAGCTGCAATCCTCACAGGTTCACACTACATGAGAGACCACACTCAAGGTTGAGTATGGCTTGGGTGTGGGCTGTTGTGTTGTCTGAACCCAGCCATGCTAACCAACCATAGTTTGTTAACCATGAACAACCCATGAAGAGAACCCATGGTTTGTTGTTGGGTTGTGAACTGTGAGTTGTCCGTGGTTAACAAACCATGTTTTGTTAGCATGGCTGTGTTCACACAACACAACAACTCTGTTTCAACAACAACTTATGGTTCAACGATAACCCACACTCAACCCATACTCAACCTTGAGTGTTATTGTGCTGTGTGAAACCAGCCAGTTCACACATCATGCTAAGCCATGGTGGATTGTCATTGTGGGTGGTTGCAGAGTGGGTTAGCAATAGCATGATGTCCCAACTTGGATCAGTTTTCCCACTGTGGGTAGTTTTGTGCAAACAAGCCACCCTGAGAACCCATGGCTTGTAGTAGGGTTGTTTAGGGTGGCTTGTTCTCAGGGTGGCTTAGTGTGATGTTTAAACCTGGCAGGGTGATTTTTTCATTGACTGTTGGGAACAGCTAGAGAGCTGGCCGGCCTGAGCAGCAAACCCCCCTGCCTCTCCTCACGATCTCACTAGTGCTGCTGCCATTCTCCCTCATCTCTTCTCAGCCGTAGGATGGCTTTTAATCCCCCACCCCTGAAATCTTGAAGAAAGGACACCAGCGAGTGTCCTTATCACGTTCACAATTTTTTCCAGTCCTGCACAAACTGCTAGGATTTTTGTTTTGGCAATTTCCCCCTCCATTTTACTCCATTTGTTCAGCCATGAGATGTATACAACTTCCCCCTCCATTTTCCTGATAGCTAGTGACAAGTGCAAAGGGGTGGGGAGCTGAAAGCAGCTGGCGGGAGAGAAGGGGCATTTGGGGCAGATGTGCTTACACTGTAGTAAGTGGAAGTGCCAAAGTGGGGTCAGTGATTCCCAGCCGATGAGGGAAATCCCCCACCCCATCAAATTGCAAAAGGGAAATAAAAGCAGCCTTTGTTTGTTAGCAGAAATGGAGGATGAAATTGACAAGGACATTGGCAAGAGCCCCCCCCCCCCGCCTCCTAAAAAGTGTCTGGTGGCTGCAGGAGAGAAGGAACTTTTGGGGAGGGGGATGTGCTTACTTCAGTGTAAGGGAAGCACCAAAGTGTAGGACACTGACAAGTGGGGAATATGGGTATGCTTGGCTAAATAGCGGGCAGGTGGTCTTTCACTCTTGCGCAAGAGCCCAATTTGAGAAAAAAGTTTGCGAATGCACTTCCATGGTACATAAGGGCTCAGAAAATTATTTCCTTTTTGCAGTCTGATGCAGGAGCGAGGGGAGGGAATACCAAAAATATATATATACACTCACATAATTAGAACACAATCCTATGGATTGTCTATCTATGGATCTATGGATTCAGATCCATATGAATCTATGGATTCAGAAGTCAGTTCCACTAAGTTCATGGCTGGTTGGGGAATGCTGGGAATTGTAGGACTTTTTTTCCGTCTAAACATCCATAGGATTGTGCCCTTAGTCGCTGTAATTTATGTAAGGCAAAGCAACAATGAACAAAACTATCTCCCCACACCTTTAAGATTTGCATGTTATGAATTAGACTCAGCTAGAACATTCTCCTAGCTGTGCTAGTTTTGCATGTGCAGAGAGTTTGGTATGTTTTTACTCATTCAACCTCCTTGTCCAAAATTACTCATTCAACCTCCTTGTCCTTTTCGCAGTCTGATGCAGGAGCGAGGGGAGGGAATACCAAAATATATATATACACTCACATAATTAGAACACAATCCTATGGATGTTTATTAAAGTTTGCGATTGCGTTTCCATGAGGGGAAGTTTCCCACATCAGCCAGCAACTGCAGAGGACCAACTGTGCAGAAAGGTCACAGGATGCTGATGCAGGGAACAAGGAAGTGAGGATTTCTGCCGCAAAGCCCCCTGGCAACAGGCTGGAGTACTGGGGGGGGGGGACTGAGAGAGAAACAAGCTACAGGAAGCTGCCAAGTGGGCAATTGTCTATTGGGAGTAAGGGACAAGCCACCCACCCGCCATGGTTTCTTCTCAGGGTGGCTTAGAGTGACATGCAAATACACCCAACAGTTTGGATGGGGGCCACGGGGGGGGGGATAGATTTTGAATGGTGAATTCTAAAATCTGAAGGGAACATTTGTCTCCATTACAAATTTATAATTCGGGGGTTTCAGTTTTTCTCCAATACCACCTATAGGTTATCAGTTATCAATGTTGTGTTTCCTAGGTGCTCAACAAGATGGATAGAATTTAAAGGTAACCTTCTTCTCTATAAATAAGCGACAGCAATTAATAGTCAATTTACACAATGTTTCCCACATGGACAGCAGTCTGAAAAGCCTCCATGTGGTTGCAAACGTGCTGTTTATCACAGGATCTCCTTGAATTGCAAGGAGAACCAGCCCCGAGGCTTTCTCCCACCAAGGAAGCACTTCCTTTGTGTTATCATGGCATGCAGGTGGCGTATCATGTAAAAGCTTGAATTGCTGCGTAGAGGACTTGCACATTAGTACTATATTCCATGGAAGAGGCTGTGGTGGTGGTAAGCCGGCATGTACCTTCCACCTCCAGGATTCACCATAGCAGGATTAACATTCTTCTCTGTCAGAAACAGGTTTTAGAAGTTGCTCAGGAAACTCAAGTTTTGGTGAGTTCCTAAGGAGAAATTGTCCTACACAACTGAGTGGACCAAGGCCAAGCTGAATGGAGGGTGAAACACGTCATCGGGCCTTCTCAGTAGCACTACCCAGATCTTGGTATTTCCTACAGAGGGAGGCTGGGCTCTCCCTAACCCTTTGTGTGGGTATAAAACCACTTTCTTTGACCGTACTTTCTGTGATATTGTTTGATGCTGCCATCTCATTATGTTTGTTTTATTGGGGGCATTTTGGCTCTGGTGATTTTTTTTTTTTTTGAGGTTGTCACTATGATGATAGTTTCTGATCTATTTTAGTTGTTTATTGATTGATTGTTTCATTGGCTTGGACCCAATTGCTTTTCCACCCATAGCAACATTGCCTGAGTGGGGTTCTACTCTGAATGCTCTCCCCAGCAGAAATTGGGGGTGGGGGAGACAACCTTTGCTGATTGCCCCCCCCCTTTGCAGCCCCATTGTTGATTCCCTCCTCCTCAGGCACTCTCCAGTCCCTCCCCACACCAAAAAATGTTCTGCTCAGTTGGAAGCTTTCCATGGAGGGAAGTAGCTCTTCCATTCACGGAAGGACGACTATGGATTTAACTCATTGTTATTGTTTCTATAAAGTTTTAAGCCATTCTGGGGATATTGTGGTTTAAGGATGCAGGATATAAATAACTTAAACAAACAAGTAAACCTGAGATTTTACTGACAGTATAACTGTAAGGCTGTACTGTAATCTCCATTTGAATTGCTTGGTCAGTCTCAGTCAGTATTTTTAAAGGTAAAGCAAACTACTTTACCACTTGATGAGAAGGATGTTTATAGAGATAAGGATTCATGTTCACTTAAAAAAATTACCTGCAAAAGCATAATGTCATTTTCAAATGTCCTTGGATTAAAGCCTGGGTAAGAAAATGTTTTAGTAATGTTCGCTTTATGTTTTCCTTCCTCTTTTTTAGTGCGTGAATAAGCTCCAAGAATAACGTGTGTATGTTCATTCCTGAAAAGATAAATAACATGCACAAATTTGCCACACTGCTATTTGCTTTCTGTTATGCTGAACCATTGGATTTACACACTGTTCTTCATCCTGTTTTTTAAAAAATATGTTGTCTTATCTTTGGTAATATATTCTGAACCACAACCTCAGCACAGAACAGTACAGGTTCTGATACTCTATTCTTTTGCATTGGTTAAAACCCCCCCAAACTGTTGGACATTGCACAGTAAAGTATGAACACATAAGCCCAGTTTCTAGTTCCAGATATCAAATGTCTCATTTGGTATTAAAAATAATAACAACTGGCTTATTTTATTTTTATTTCATGTATATGAGGTAGGATTCAGGACCTGTCTTCCACAAGAGCAAAGGATCTTCTACAAGAGGAAAGTCTCCTCTCAGGGAATGCTCCTCCACTGTCTGAGGATGTTAGTGGATGAGTTTCTCCACATTGCTTTGTTCTTAGAAGACATCACCTGACATCTCATATTGAGCTGAGTGTTATCCATATTTCCCACCCACAATGGGATTTCTTATCCCACTTGATCCCAGACCAAGTTATATAGGGTTATATAGGGTTTTCTTGTCCAATTAACCTTCTTGAATTCTCTGGCAGGAAACTGCTACCAGCAGCTCACATAAGGGCCCCTAAAGGGTCCTTGAGAACTAACAGCAGGAAGAACTTTGTACAAAGCATGAATATTTCTCCAAACTTACGGAAAACAGTGGGCTGCTGTTAACACCCAGTCTTTTTTTATCAAAGTTCCTCCACATAATAAACGTTTTCTTCTGAAGAGGGAAACCATGAATGGTCTAGAAGGTGGGAATATTTCTTCCTTTTCAGTTGCATCTGCAGATTGACCTGTGGGGAAGCCATTCTAATCAGGTTGGATCATATCGTATACACCAAGCTGTGGGTTAATTCATAAGAAACATGCCATTGCATAAAGGGTTAGCAATACTTTGGTGTGGTTGCCACCCCTGAGTTTTGGCAAGTGTGTGTGTGTGTGTGTTTGTGTGTGTAGAGGGTAACTGTATGAGTGCTATTTTTAATTTTACTGTCAGCTTAGCTAAAAAATAGAACATCTCAATAGGTCTGGCAGTTCTGAAGTGTTATAAACCCTGAGTACAAACAAGGACATTTGGGGTTTGCCTATTTTCAGTTTCTAATTCCCACCACATTGTGCATCACATGTCAATCCAGCAAAAGTGAGAAACTCACTATATTTGTTGGGACAATGACAGTCTGGGATAGCCCGATAATTACCACAGCACTGAAGGAATCCCAAGACATGCCTGACAAGGCAGCCTGAGCATGGATGCTGAGGTCCACTGTAACAAGCATCTTGGGGGTCTTCAGCACTAGGACTGAGATTGCCTGTATCTGTTCAGCTAAGGAAAGTGTTAGGCAATGAGATGTTTGGTAAATGAACAAGATCCTTAAACTGCTAGGAATGTCCCACACCAAGGATTAACCCTTGAGAGGGCTAGTGTGGTGGAGTGGCTAGAACAGGGGTGCAGAACTTATTTTAGCCGATGGGCTGAATTCCATTTTGAAGAAGCTCTCGGGCACCACATCCCAGTGGTGGGTAGGGGCAAAAGGAGCAGAGTCGAAGGCAAAAAGGGCAGGGGCAAAAAATATCCAAGATAACTGCTTAATAATTTGGCTTAAAGTTCATGCTGCCAGAAAATAAGGAGAGCCATTTCAAACTTTTAGAATGGGGTAAAAAGCTTCACAAAAGCTGGGAAATTAGCAAACAATCAGTGGTTAGGGAAGGGGTGGAGCCAGGGGAAAGGGGTATGGCCATATGAGGAGGGCTGGACTTGGCTCCTGAACTTGAGGTTCTGCATCTTTGGGCTAAAGTATCATTTGAGAACTGAGGAAAGTGAGATTTAAATCTTCATTTAGCCACTACACTGGGCCGTCCTTGGGCCAAACACTTGGGCCAATGGGAGATTCCCCCCCAAAAGGCAAATATTAACTCCAGAAGAGGGATTTATTTTAGCACTGCAGCAGGGGAGAAAGGGTTAAATCCCTGCTCCCTACCTGCTCTAATTCATTATCACCCCCTGCCCCAGCTGATGCAATTTCCATTTTTAAAATATTGCACATTAGGCGCAAAGGGTCCTATCACACCTTAAAGACTGACTCTCTCTCTCTCTCTCTCTCTCTCTCTCTTTCTCTCTCTCTATATGTGTGTGTGTGTGTGTGTGTGTGTGTGTTATGGCACGAGCTTTCATAGAGTAGAGTCTATTTCATTAGATGCATGAAGGGTTATCCTCATTTGGCAGGTTTATATATACGCAGGTGTAGAGAAAATGGGGGGAAAACATTGCAAATAGCAGGAGTCAAATAGTAAGGGAGTGGAAAAAGTACAATCTAGGGGCTCCTTCACACTGGGCTTTTATCCTGGGATTGAAATTGCTCCTTCACGGAAGTTTGCGGGCTCTTTACATGACGCAGTGACCCTGCCGTGACCCTCCTGCATGAAATGCCCTTTGTTCCGTTTTTAAATAGATTACGGATAATGAGCTATCAAATTACTCCATTGGGTTCCACTTCAGTTTCCTCCATCAAAAGAGTTAAAGCGGGAAGAAGAGGAGCGAAATCGATGAAAGATGATGGAAGACTCAGATACGGGGAGAAGGAGAGGGGAAGGGGAGGGGGGAAGGGGAGTGCATGTAAAGGGAGTCAGTTGTGATCCTGCATTTAAAACAGAAGTAGAAAGCCCTGTTTTAAATGCAGGATTTTAGGCTGGTGTAGAAATGTCCTAAGAGCATTCATTTAAAACAGGGTAGACAAATTGCAAACTTCACGGCCTTAATTGTATCTCCATGGGTGTCCTGACCCCCCTTCCACTGCTGCCAAATTCTCCCCCGCCCCCACCCTGCCCCAGAGAATGCTCTCTACTCCCTCACCAACCGATTGCTCCTTCCTTACCATTTCTGACAACATGCATGGTGGGGTGGAGACGGTACATATATAGAAACAACAAAGCACTTACTTCTCTGAATTCTGAGGAGGAAAATGGCAGTGGAAAAGCACAAAACAAAGAAAAGCCTCATAGTTGCCACTCTGTGTTCCCCCACAATGAAATATCTAATGGAGATTGAGCATATAAAGGAAGGGGGATTTCATTACTTCCTCTTAAGGGCATTCTTTTATAACCTCAGAAACATGAAATTTCTACAATGAGGCCATTGGGCTTTCTGGAGAGAGGCATTGTTTCTAGCATTAGAGTCTTGAGGATTTCTCCTAAATTTCAGATTTCAGCATGTATCAACAGTTATTCAGCCAACAACTATAGAAAATAAAAGAAGGAATAATTGCTGCAGCTGTAATAGGGTTCATAAAATAGTACTTTAAAGTTGGCTGAAAACTGCAGTCCTGGAGAGAGATTGAAAACACTCACTATTGATATGATTGTGACATCACTGTTCTGTTCCTCCAGCAACTGCTAGAATTGTATGATGGGTTAGATGTTCATCATTCTCTGACACAGGTGTTCTGACAGATAACTGGCCAAAATCACTCAGCATCAGTGATCCCTAGCTGCAAAATAGGGTGGATGTTTTCTGAATATGCTTTCCTGGGTACTCAGTTCAGCACCAGAACAGATTAAAGGGTTGGGGAGGGGCAGTTGCTGTAGTCTATAGAAATTCCATCTGTCACTCTCCAGGCTTCCTGTCCATTTGAGTCCCAATCTGGAGCGTCTGTATCTTGTGCTGGGCACTCAGGACAGATTATGGATTCTAGGTGAGGGACCTATTAGGATGGAGGCTAATGGATTCCAATGGATTTCAGAGGGCTCTCAGAGATTTTCAGCTACTGCTCTGGTTTCTCTGTGGAATCCAAAGATGACCAGGGCTGTTGATGCAATCACTCCTGAATGTCCTCTACCACTTTGCAAAGCCCATTCAGCTTTCTGGTGTATATCTCAGTTGAAGGTAATGAAGCAAGCTAGAAGATGCCTGGAAGAAAACTCATCTTCAATCCAATCTCAAGAACTTTGGGGCCCAGATAGTTTTCTCATCCATCCTTCCAGTAGTTAGAAGAGGGATAGAAAGGGAACGAAAAATACTCCGGGTGAATGACTGGCTATGAAGGTGGTGCCGACGAGAGAGATTTGGATTCTGGGACCACGGGCTATACTTCCTGGAAGATGGGCTGTTGGCTAGGGATGGGTTGCACCTCACAAAGGCTGGGAAGAATGTGTTTGGCCACAGCATGAAGAACTTCATCAGGAGGGCTTTAAACTGAATCCTACGGGGAAGGGAGATGTAATGTTGGGGGTAACAATGGACGTAGGCGCATGCACTGCAATGGAGAGAACAGCGCTGATAGCGCCCAATAATAGTCTTCAGACACATGTAGGAAGAAAGCCAGACTATGAAGCACATGGTCTTCGATGTCTATATACTAATGCCCAGAGTATGGGAAACAAACAGAACGAACTTGAACTCTTAATACAGGAGGGAAATTATGACTTGATAGGTATAACTGAGACTTGGTGGGATGACTCTCATGACTGGAATACAGCAGTTGAAGGATATAACTTGTTCAAAAAGAACAGGAGGAACAGAAAGGGAGGCGGGGTTGCACTGTATGTGAAAAATACATATCTCTGCACAGAAATACAGGAGGAGGAGCTTGGTAGCCCCATCGAGAGCATCTGGGTTGAAATAAATGGAGCAAAGAATAAAAGGAACCTGGTGGTCGGAGTCTACTACCGGCCACCCAATCAAGGAGAAGCCAAGGATGAAACTTTTGAAAAGCAAATAGCCAATGTTTTAAGGAAGCATGATGTAGTAGTAATGGGGGACTTCAATTTCCCCGATATTTGTTGGGAGACAAATTCTGCAAAACATGGCCCCTCCAGGAAATTCCTGACTTGTGTGGCGGATAACTTCCTCCTACAGAAAGTAGAGGAAGGAACTAGAGGATCGGCTATCCTTGACTTGATCCTAACCAACAGAGATGACTTAGTGGATAAAGTAGCAGTTACAGGAACTCTGGGGGAAAGCGACCATGTTGTACTTGAGTTCTTGGTTCTAAGGGAAGCAAAAGCCGAGTGTACTCAAACGCGTACCCTGGATTTTAGGAAAGCTGATTTTAATAAACTCAGAACAATGATCAGTAAGGTCCCATGGCAAACAATGCTAGCGAGAAAAGGAGTCCAAGATGGGTGGGAACTTTTAAAAAAGGAAATTCTCAAGGCACAATCACAAACAATTCCAACAAGAAGAAAAGGTGGAAGACAACAGAAGAAGCCAATGTGGCTTCACAAAAAGCTTAGGGATGACCTGAAAACAAAAAAGGACACATATAGGAAGTGGAAAGAAGGCCAAGTAACAAAGGAAGAGTACAGGCAGGTAGCACAGAATTGCAGGGATGGCGTCAGGAAGGCTAAAGCGGAGAACGAGGTGAGGTTAGCGAGGGATGCTAAAAACAACAAAAAGGCTTTCTTCAGCTACGTGCATAGTAAAAGGCAGAGGAAAGAAATGGTTGTTCAGCTATTAAATAAGGATGGCAAAATGATAACAGATGACAAAGAAAAGGCAGAGGTGCTCAATTCCTACTTTGGCTCAGTCTTCTCCCAAAAGAGGGTCTATGACCCCCCTGGCAAAGGCGAAGTACAGGCTGAAGGGGCAGGATTGCAGCTTGAGATCGACAGGCATATGGTCAAGGAACACCTCATTACTTTGAATGAGTTCAAATCTCCAGGGCCAGATGAACTGCATCCTAGAGTCATAAAGGAACTGGCAGAAGAACTCTCAGAACCGCTGTCTATTCTCTTTGAGAAATCATGGAGGATGGGGGAAGTGCCAGATGACTGGAGGAGGGCTAACGTTGTCCCTATCTTCAAAAAGGGTAAAAAGGAGGAACCTGGGAACTACAGACCAGTCAGTCTGACATCAATCATTGGGAAAATTCTGGTGCAGATCATAAAGGAATCCATCTGGAAGCACCTTGACAACAATGCCGTGATTACTCGAAGCCAACATGGATTTGTCAAAAACAAGTCCTGCCAGACAAATCTGATCTCATTTTTTGATCAAGTCACCTCCCTTGTAGACCGTGGGAATGCTGTAGACATCATATACCTCGACTTCAGCAAAGCTTTCGACAAAGTGCCATGATATCCCCATGATATCCTGATGAGCAAACTTGCTCGAAGTGGGCTAGATGAAACAACGATCATGTGGATCCACAGTTGGCTACAGAATCGGACTCAAAGAGTGCTTATCAATGGGACCTTCTCAAGCTGGGGAGAGGTAACGAGTGGGGTACCGCAGGGCTCAGTCCTGGGCCCAGTGCTCTTCAACATTTTTATGAATGACTTGGAGGAGGAGGTGCAGGGAATGCTGATCAAATTTGCAGATGACACAAAATTGGGTGGGATAGCTAATACTTTGGAAGACAGAAACAAAATTCAAAGTGATCTGGATAGACTGGAGTGCTGGGCAGAAAACAACAGAATGGCATTTAATAGGGACAAATGCCAAGTTCTGCACCTAGGAAAAAGAAACCAAATGCACAGTTACAAGATGGGGGATACGTGGCTCTACCACACTACGAGCGAGAAGGATCTTGGAATTGTCGTCGATCACAAGCTGAATATGAGCCAACAATGTGATGTGGCTGCAAAAAAGGCAAATGCTATTTTGGGCTGCATTCATAGAAGCATCGCTTCCAAATCCCGGGAAGTACTAGTTCCCCTCTACTCAGCACTGGTTAGGCCTCATCTGGAGTACTGTGTCCAGTTCTGGGCACCACACTTTAAGAAGGATGCAGACAAGCTGGAGAGGGTTCAAAGGAGGGCAACAAAGATGATCAGGGGACTGGAAACAAAGCCCTATGAAGAGAGACTGAAAGAACTGGGCATATTTAGCCTTGAGAAGAGAAGACTGAGGGGAGATATGATAGCACTCTTCAAGTACTTGAAAGGTTGTCACAGAGAAGAAGGCCAGGATCTCTTCTTGATCATCCCAGAGTGCAGGACACGGAATAATGGGCTCAAGTTACAGGAAGCCAGATTCCGGCTGAACATCAGGAAAAACTTCCTGAGTGTCAGAGCAATACGGCAATGGAACCAATTACCTGGGGAGGTGGTGGGCTCTCCCACACTGGAGGCCTTTAAGACGAGGCTGGACAGCCATTTGTCAGGGATGCTCTGACTTGGATTCCTGCATTGAGCAGGGGGTTGGACTCGATGGCCTTGTAGGCCCCTTCCAACCCTACTATTCTATGATTCTATGATTCTATGATTCAATCAAAAACAAATAAGAATTAATTATCAAACCTACTCTATGATGATGATGAAGACAACAAAGCCATTTTTCTTCTTCACCATTATGGCTTCTTGGTATCATCTAGTGGAGCTTTTACAAGTGGTTCAGGGCTTTTTGTGTTCTGGCCCAGTGGACGTTCTGACAGAATCCTCAGTATGTTTGCAAAACATCTTGAGCACAAAATCACTTGTATCCTTCATGACTTAGATTCCACACTTCAGGCAGTTCAATCCATGAAAGTATCCATGGTACCATCTGGTCAGATATTGTTGGATGAATTTCAAGTTTTTAGGGTAAGGATATGGACAAGGTGCTCAGCAAATTTCAACCAACCACCTGTTTGCTTAACCCTTATTACGTCCAGTAGGGAGGGGATAACTGGCTGGGTTCAAGAGATTATAAATTCTTCCTTATGGGAGAGAGTGGTCCCAGCCCCCTTAAAAGATGCAGAAGTGAGACTAAGACAGAGAGCAGGGAAAAAATAGGGAGTAAGGGGGAAGAGACAAGGGTAAGGAGAGAAGAATGTGAGAAAATGTTTTTAGATATGTGCAAAGCAATATTGTTGTAAATTAGGATTAATAGGATAGGCCAAAAGGCCGCATGGAAATAGTGGGAGGGATCTGATGGGAGAGAAATCGCGATATCACACCATTCATATGTCCAGGGATGAAGCCCCATGTATGCAAGGGAGAATGCGTAGAGTTGTTCAAGGGAGTAGGAGAACTTTGGTTGTCCGAGGGTGGTAGAGATGGAAGATGTCGCATTGTGGTGTGGTGGTTGGTAGCTTTGAAAATGGTGTTTTATTTTTTAACCAACATAGCTTCACTTTGATTGTCATATCTTGTTTTAAATGTTGCTCACAAATAAAAAGTCCACATATGGAATTGAGCTGGAAAGGAAACAGGATCTTTTGTGTCACAGGTAATGAGGCAGCTTATGTGTGGAAGTAAACAAGAATGCAAGCAAGTGCAGCTTTTCTCCCTTTTCTTTTTCTTTTTACATTTCTGTACCACCCAGTAGTTTTCTGGGCAGTTACCTTACCTACAGGAGAAGGATTGTTCCATTTAAACAATCTCTGTTTCTCTCTATGGACTCTTGTAATGAAGTCATTATCTATCTAGTGCGGCACAACAGAGTTTTGGGATTGGGTGTTGGAAGCCTAGGTTCAATTTTCACCTCAGCCATGTGCGACAATTGTGAGGCTGAAATTAGAACATAAGAAGAGCCCTGCTGGATTAGACCAAGGTCCATCTAGTCCAGCATTCTGTGCACACAGCGGCAAACCAGCTGTCGACTGGGAACCCACAAGCAGGGCATGAGTGCAACAGCACCCTCCCACCCATGTTCCCCAGCACCTGGTGTACATAGGCTCACTGCCTCTGGTAATGGAGGTAGCACAGAGCCATCAAGACTAGAAGCCATTGATTGCCTTCTCCTCCGTGAATTTATTCAAGCTCCTTTTAAAGCCATCCAAATTGACTTTAAAGCCAATTTTATTTATTTATTTCATTTCATTTTTATACTGCACATCCTGGGTGGTTCACAAAACAAAGCTTAAAACCATAAAATACAATAGCATAGTAAAACATAATATAAAAACTATATGTTTAAAACAGAATAAAAACAAAGCAAAAACTAAGATAAAAGCCAGCAGCCATGCAAAGATCTAAAAACTCACCAACGCAATTTTAAAAACTGAAGGACTAAAAACTCGGGGGGGGGGGAGTCTTCACCTGGCACCAAGAAGACCACAATGTAAGCGCCAGGCAAGCCTCTCTGGAAAGCTCATTCCACAATTGGGGTGCCCCCACTGAAAAGGCCCTCTCCTTAGCAGCACACCCACCTAAATTCATTTGATGGGGGGACATGGAGAAGGGTCTCTGAAGGGTCTGGGCAAACATACATGGAACGAGAGGATCCTTCAGGTAACCTGGCCCCGAGTTGTCTAGGGCTTTGTTAATACTAGTCCTTTGAATTGGGCCCAATTAACATAATAAAGCACTGACCTAATAGAATGAAACTGGCCAGTCCCTGATAACAATCTTGTTGCCCTATTTTGGAACAGCTGAAATTTCTGGACCATTTTCAAAGGCACACACACATATAACACGTTGCAGTATACCAAACAACTGGTTACCAGAGTGTGGATAACTGTAACTAGGCTATCTCTGCCCAGATAAGGTTGTAGTTGGCATATCAGCCTAAGCCAATAAAAGGTGCTCTGTGCCACTAAGGCCACCAGTGCCTCCAGTGACAGTGCTGGACCCAAGAGTACCTCCAAACTATGAACCTGATCCTTTAGGGGGAGTGCAACCCTCTCTAAAACTGGTTGAATATCAGTCATCCAGGCTGAAGAACCACCCACTAACAGTACCTCCATCTTATCTGTATTGAGTCTCAGTTTATTGGCCCTCATCCAGTCCATTACTGCACCCAGGCACTGATTCAGAACAACCATTGCCACACCTGAACTGGATGAAAAAGAGAGGTAGAACTTGGTGTCATCTGCATATTGGTGACACCTCAGTCCATATCTCTAGATAACCTCCTCCAGCAGTTTCATGTAGATGTTGAACATCATGGGGGATAAAATACAGTCCTGTGGCACCCCATAGCATAACAGCCAAGTGACAGAGCAGTGCAGCTCTGAACCATATAAATGTCCTGGGCCACTGGAAATAAACATCCAACCTGCTCATAAGCAACCTGGGAAAGGGAGTGAAAAAATTAAATTGCTTTGAAGATGAATACAGAAATGACAAAGAAATGAGTGTCTAAGAATAGGAAGTTACTGATTCAGTTTCAGTTATGGCAGTGGATGCTGCTACTAAATCTCTAAAGCCTTTCAAATGGACATTAAAATACAGCTTTAGGGTAATGATGATTCCCATTTGTGGTACAGTTGGCATCACCTGGACTATAAAGTGAGATGAGGTCTCAGGTGGTAGATTGGGTGAAGAGATGAACTGAGGGGGAAGAAAGTCATTTAGTTTCTACTCTCTCAGTTAGATGATCTGGTCTCTACTAGAATCTTCTGAGGCCTGGTTTACACATGCAGACAAATGAGGTGGTAGATGGCTGTACCATTTCAGAATGCAGGTGGATAATACCATTTTTGAATGCTCCTCCATGTTAAAAACAAACAAACACCCTGCAAGTAAACAAACAAGCACATCATGAGAGGTTTTAGCCAAGGCTGTTCCCTGATGTGCTAGTTTTTTTTCTCTTCCCTGCAGGGTATTTTTCACACGATTCTCCAGCTGCAGCCTGAAGTGGTAGAATCCATTCTGCAACCTCGGAACTCTGCCACCATATCCCCATGTCATTCTGCAAGTGGAGAGGGACAGGCCTGATCCTCTCACCAAAAAAGTTTAAATTGTACTCATTTGTAGTTGGGATGGAGTGAGTGCCTCGAGAGGGAGTGTGGTTAGTTCCCCTTCAGTTTGCTGCTGCCTGCTCAGTGACTTCTCCTCATCCAGCCAATATAGCAGGTGAACAAAGCATTCTGCCCAAGTGATTCTCATTCTTCACATAGTGTTTCAAGACACAAAGCCATGACATTTTCTCTCTTCTTCAGAGCACACCATGAAGTGAAAAGTATGGGCTTGCCTGCCATGTCCCTCCCCTCCCAGTTACTACAAGTTCATGCATGAGCAGGGATGCTCAACCTTTTTGGGCCTGCAGGCGCATTTGGGAATTTGAGAAACTGCAAAATGGCGTGGTTAGCATGCTGTGTGCCTTGCATGGCCCTTTTTCAGGTGAAGGAATCTGGCAATACGTACGTTCTTGAAAGAGTCAGTGTAGTTTAGTGGCTAAGAGACAGCTGTCAAGCATTAAGTTTTCAGTTCAAATTTGAGAGCTAGGATATAGAGACTGAACTGTGCTATTTTAAAGCAGCCCATTTGGCCAAATACCCCTTTCCCCAAATGACTGATGGTTTGGTGGTTTCCTGGCTTTTGTGCAGTTTTTCTCCATTCTAAAAGGTTAAATTGCTTCTTCTAAGGCTTAGTTACAGGCAGCAAACGTTTTAAGCTAAAATATGCATGTATTTTGGGTATTTTGGGCTATACACACCTTTTGCCTTTGACCTCACCCCTTTTGCATTTAGTCCTGCCCACCACTGGACTGTGGCCCCTGAAAGATTCTCCAAAATGGAATTCAACCTTTGGGATGAAAGAGATTCTGCCACCCCTATATTAAAGCTTACATCACCAAAAGATGTGGATCCAAAATAATACTTTACATCAGAGGGTAGACAACTTGTGTCCCTCTATATGTTTTCACCTACAACTCCCATCATCCCTCCTCAGTGGCCGTACAGGCTAGGAATGATGGGAGTTGTAGGCCAAAACATCTGGAGGGCCACAAATTGCATGTTCCTGTTTTGCATACTTTATATGTCTTGCTCCCAAGAAACTTCTTGGTAACATTGCCAGGCCAGCCCTGTCATGCAGCAGGATGAAGCCACCCACTTCAGGTGGCATCATGATAGATAAAGGCAGGAATTGGTGTCGGAATGGTGCAGCAAGAGTTTTTGAAGTGTTGGCCCTAGCAGGAGGCATTCCCCTTGGGACTCCACATCAGTCAGCAAAATGTCTTGGGCTGGTACTGAATATTGTTATCTCAGAAGAGAATGTTAACATTTAAAATGTATCTGAAAGCTACCAGATATAAGCAATGGAGTGATCTCTAAGCTTTTCCAAATTTGTGGCAGTGTTCAGTTTTACAGAATTATAATTTATCTAGCAGCAATAGGGTGGCCACTTGCTCGTTTCCAAAAAAGAGGAAACACATCGCCAACAAAGAGGACAAAAAACGACACAGATTTAAGTAAAATGTGCAGGTGCTAATTTATATGCATGATGCAAGTGTAGACAGCATTACTTGAATTTAAATAGAAATACAATACATCTCACTCACCATAATGGGTAGATGTGATCTGTGTACCTGCTCAGGCTGCTGTCCAGGGGGCAGGGGCTAACTGCTGATGGCAGCTTTAAGGCCTCTGTTGCTCTCCCTTCTTTGGGTTCTTTATTTTTAAACCTAGATAGCCCGTCAGACAGAGAACTGTCCTCTGTTAAGGCGAAGTCCTCTATTAAGGCGAACACATGGCCAACCTGAGAGCAAAGAACTGAGCATTCTATTTCAGTCCGAGAAAACTCTTTAAAAAATTGATTTGCGATTAATGAGCTGTACAGGGGACGTCCATCAGACTGGGACTTCTGATGTATCCTTTCTATAGTTGCCCCACTTGCTGCCCAAACAGCATTCCTCCTTCTCTCTCAAAAATTTGCAGACATTAACTGGATAATAGCCCCAGAACTGATGCAAATGATAGACTGTTACAAGGATGAATGACTTAAGTATAAACTAAAACAGCTAGCAAGCTTTCAAGAAATGTGAAATTAATGAGTATCAGGAGAGAGAACCACAGAAACCAAGCAATCAAGTTTATAAGCTCCCCCCTGTGTTTTCTGATATCCAGTTTATATATTCCGTTGTGAGAAGAGTATAGACACCAGGGTATCGGGAATCACCGCATTTTGATTTTCTACCAAAGGAGACGATGCCTCTTTGTTGGCCATTGCACATCAGAGGACCTCCAGAGTCACCCTAGTGAAAAAAGGGATATATTTCACATTATTCCCAGGAGCTGATATGTGCCCTTCTCTAACAACACTGTCACAACATTAATATATGGTGCGTTTTTGAAGAATTAAACACTTGCAAGTCAGAAAATAATTCAAAGATCTAATAAGAAATCCCAGTACAATCACTACTACTACTACTACTATTATTCCATTTGGAAAATACAGGAAACAACAGAAGTGTAGTTAAGTATGTAATTCCAGAACACAGCTACTTCTTAATATTTTTAATTAGCAACGTATTTTGAAATTTGTAAGAGAAAACACAGGAAACTGAATATAGCTACCGGAGATTGGGTGTGATTTAGGCTGTGATCGTATACCTATTTCCCTGAGAGTAAACCCACTGAACTCAATGGGACTTATTTCTGAGTAGACACGTATAAGACTGTGCTGTCAGTGTTATCTTTAAGAATAAGGATCTGTTACATACATTCTGATAAACTAAATGGCACAGAATTGTGAGGAGGGAAGTTGAGGGATCTCCCTGCTTGTGGAAAACTAGCATGTTAGGATTCCAGTCATTCTTCTCCCTGATGTGCTGTTTTTCTATGTGGAAGCAGCTTTATATGGCGGAGCACTCAAACATACAGGCCCCCACAATCTGAAATGGTCCAGTCCTGGGCATATGATTTAAGTGTATGTGCAGATAGCCTATCCTGCTCCCCCCTGGACCAATCCGGTGGGACGGATGATGTCAGAGGCTGGGCCCCCACACCAAAGCTCTACACCCTCCTGTATGACATCCTGTCCCAACCTCCATCCATTTTGGTTTTCTGTATACAGAGTCAACTGGTTCTTGGAGGAACAACTCGTCCAAGTACCAGCTGAGTTGGTTTACATGTTGATTGTTGTCCTGATTGGGACAGTGAGGATTACTCCAGGAGGTGGGGCTTGGTAGCCACTCCAAGGAAGCCCCACAGGCTGGATGGGGGAACCTCCATGGGCCAGATTAGGCCTGTGGGTCAGAGGTTCCCCACTGCTGCTTAAAGTCTTAACACAGGGATGGGGAATGCATGGACCTCCAGATGTTGTTGAACTGCAACTCAGATCATCCTTTACTATGCTGGCTAAGAGTCTAAGACTGATGGGAGTTTCAGTCTAGTGACACCTGGAGGGCCACATGTTAACTACTGCTTTCTTAACAAAATGGACCTACAAGCTGTTGCCTGAGCTCTTTCATATTCTGCTCCACATGTCGTATACTATTCAGCAAGGCATCAGTCACAAGTGATTTCACACTTTAGCCCTACAAAAGGGCAGAACTGGTAAATAAACACTCTTACCTCACACGAATCCTTCCCTCCTTTCTTGTCACCAGCACACACCATATTCAGTGTAACTACAGGCTGAGAATTATAGTGTTTCTTGTCATTGCAAATGCTTCTGTCAATGACAGTTATGTTAACTTCACGCAGCACATTGGACGGCTCATTCTGTGTGTTATGAGTAACTCCCCATCCAGCTACTAGACACTGTGTTCCTGCCTTGATGTCAGTGCCAGTTCGGGGAAGCTTAGTAATGTTCACATCATGATTAATCTTTGCTCTTTCATTAAGCTTAAGCAGGGGGGTGGGGGGGAGAGAACAAAAGTTGATATTAGCAATTAGTCAGAGCTAAACTCCATGTTACTACTTGTATAGCTGAGATAAATTACATGTGTACCTGAGGCTAGAGATGTGAAATTTCTGGAAATGTTGAGGCTGTGGGGAAAAAAACATTTCCCTCCCTGTTTCCCCCCCCCCCGAAAAATTGGAAATTTGAGAAAAATGGAAAAATAAGCAATACTTTTTTTTTATTTTTAGCGCTCTTTGCAGATCTAAAGTCACTTTGTTGCTTTAAGACAGCTTTCGCCAATCTGGTTCCTCAAGGTATTTTGGACTTCAGCTCCCATCAGCCATAGTCAATGTGGCCAATGATCAGGAATGCTGGGCACTGTAGTCTAAAACATCCAGAGGGCACCAGATTGGGGAGGGCTGCTTGAGGAACACAAAACAGCCCTTTCTGTTTCTAAAGTTATTTTTAGTTTGCTCATAAAACTATCATATTTTAAAACTTTTAAAAGCAAACTCGGTTAGTAAATTTGTAATTATTGTCTGAATAGATTAGAACTACATCAAATGACTGCTACAGCATCAGAAACACAGGATTCTATAGAACTAAACCCAAGCTGTCAAGAATGCACATTTACTGTAAAGAATGCACAATGGTGATTCTACTCACATGTTGGGAAACTGAGCATAAATGTCTATCAGTAAAATATACTTTAGACCAATAATTTTCATAGAATCATAGAGAATCATAATCCTCTTACAGAGAGGATTAATACAATATTTCCCCTCCATGGCTTCATTATTTCCAGACATTTTACATCTCTAGTCTTTCTATAAAAGTGTTCTCATTACATAGTTTTTAGAAATTGTTTTGGGGGAGCAAAGGCTGGGTAACAATACATAAATACTTTGTCTTAAATTCTAGAAAAAAATATTTCATAATCCAAAGCTGTTCAATTTTTCAGAAAAAAACAGAAATGGTCCTCAGGAAAAAAAAAGGGGGAAATGTTTTTTTCTGGGTTTTTTTCCCCTGGGCCTTCACATCTCCACCTGAATCTTTTTTTAAAAAATTCTAGTGTAAGTCTGCTATGGCCAAAACCTCTTGCACTGCTTTATCAAGGTGCTTTTACTAAGGCTTTTGGTAGTGAAATACACTACTCGTTTTACAAAAAAGGACAGCATTTGTGAAATTTCAGGCGCTCATGGTGAATGGCCCTCTCTCCCATCGTTCGGGACATCTGGGCAATGGAGGCACTCTTCTCTGTCCTGTGGACTCCTCCTTGGTTTTGGCCCCATTACCAAGGTAACTGGCACCTTACTAGCATGCTTGACTGAGCATGTCTCTCTTATGGCAGCTGTAGGGAGCCTGTCTTTGACCATCTTAGAGAGCTCCTCATATAGCATCACCACCAGGAGATCTCTGACACCCATAAAGAAAAATACAAAACATTGTTGCTTTCCTAAGTGTTTACATTAGATAGATATGCTGTTTAAAAACATACCTGCAGAAGCATAAGGTCGTTTTCTTTTGTGTCCTTGTCAAAGCATGGGTGAATAATCTTTTTAACAACTGTAAAGAACTGTTTTGTAGTCTCGGGTTTAGTTTGCGAATGAGCTCCAAGAATAACTCTGGTGCTCCTGTTCCTACAAAGATAAAGAGAACAGATAAGTTAAAGGATGACTGAAGTTAATTTCTAGCAAGTATGATACTAATATTCTCTCTGTCTGATACTGAGTGGCTTGGGACTATGTCTCTGTTGCGCGAGCAGAAATTTTTAAAGGTTGGTTTTCTCTTCTGGCAGTGACATCCTCTGTATGTTTACTCAGAAATAAGTCTCACTGTGCTTACCCCCTAGTAAGTATGTTTAAGATTGCAGCTTTAGGGACAGAGATACAGACATTTTGGGTAGTGGATGCAGGATACTGTAAGTTTCAAAGGCCCATTCTTGGCTGTATTCAAGGACAAACTGTAACACTAACACACACACACACACACACACGTGTGCGCACACACACACAGCATTTGTTGTGCTTACCTTCTGAAATACTTCGAAATAACAATAGCAATGCTATCATCAGTCATACACATATCCATATTTCTTTTAGAGCCAAAGTGATTTGTCCCTTCGCCATGCATATCTATTAAACAGGCTCATCAAATTGTTTATAATAATCAGCCCATGTGTAGAACCAGTGAGTTGGCCATAAATTTATTTATTTATTTATTACATTTATATCCCGCCTTTTTTCCTCCAAGGAACTCAAGGCGGCGTACATACTCCTCCTCCTCCTCCATTTTATCCTCACAACAACAACCCTGTGAGGTAGGTTGGGCTGAGAGTATGTGACTGGCCCAAAGTCACCCAGTGAGCTTCCATGGCTGAGTGGGGACTAGAACCCAGGTCTCCTGACTCCCTGTCCAGCACCCTAGCCACTATACCACACTGACTCTAAATAGGTAGTCCTGAGGAAATAAACCCATGGAGGTTGAAACACAGAGGGTTGCGCTGCCTGAGCTGAGACAGCTTAGGCAATAAACCATGCATAAAAGGATATACAGGGTGTTTCAAAAAGATGGACCCGATTTGACATGGCTGTATCTCTGCAACCATGAACCGCCCATAAATGAAACTCTTACCACTTGAAAGGGTGGGGCATAGAGTTTCAAGGCACCGCTAGATGCCTCTCTCAGCGCACAAATAGCCCCTAGCCTCAGTCATTCGCAAGATGGCAACCCCGCAACACAAGGCGTTTTATGTTCTGCAGTTGAGCAAGACTGAATCCGCAATTGCAGTGCAGCATGTGTTTCAACGGCGTTTTGGCATTGATCTGCCAATGCCAAAGAATATTCGTCATTGGTACCGACAATTTGAGGAAACTGGCTGTTTATGTAAGGGGAATTGCACAGGGCGACCACACACTTCAGAGGAAAATGTGAGAAGAATTCAAGAGAGTTTTCAGCGTAGCCCATGCAAGTCCACTCATTGTGCCAGCTGAGAACTTGCAACCGTTATGGCCTCATGATTAAACGTCGCCTTAACACACGCCAGACAGTTGTATGAGAGATCGTATGAGAGATGTTTGTGGGCTGAGAGTGGCATCTAGTGGTAATTATTTGAAACTCTATGCCCCACCCTTTCAAGTGGTAAGAGTTTCATTCATGGGCAGTTCGTGGTTGCAGAGATATAGCAATTTCAAATCGGGTCCAATTTTTTGAAACACCCTGTACTATAAGCCATTTGTAATTATACCCAAAACATCTTGGGCTACTAGGTACACACTAACTTATTTAGGGCACAATCCTATCATAGAATCATAGGGTTGGAAGGGGCCTACAAGACCATCGAGTCCAACCCCCTGCTCCATGCAGGAGGCCTGATTCCCAGGTGGTCTCCCATCCAAGTACTAACCAGGGCTGACCCTGCTTAGCTTCCAAGATCAGACGAGATCAGGTGCATCCAGCCCATGAGCCTAGGCATGTTTAGACAGAAAAAGTCCTACAACTCCCGGCATTCCCCAGATAAAATACAGATAAAATACAAAATTATAGTTAAAACATAAAAACGCAGAAGTTAAAACACAATCAAAAACACATGAACATACAAGAAATGAGGATCCCACATCAGATTAAAAACCAATTGAGCAAACAAGTCAGCTTAAATGTCAAAAGCCTGTCTGAATAAAAAAAAATCTCTCTGCTGGCGGAAGTCCAACAGAGATGGACTTCCACCAGCTTTGCCTCCCTAGCAAGGTGTTCCTAGGAGCAGCCACTGAGAAGGCCCTCTCTCACATGTTCCCAGTAAATGTACCTCTGATGACACCAGGACAGAGAGAAGCCCTCTTCTGTGGATCTTAAATCATTTCTTTTGAATAACCTGTTTCAGAGCTCTTTGCTTGCTTCTGTCTTTGAGTGATTTACCTATTGTCTGTTTCAGGCTAGGGCTGTGTGCAACTTTGTCTGAATCGAGACTTGAAGTCTTGAGCTGAAAGATAGAAGCAGAAATATGGCTCTGCTGTCCAGGCAACAGCTGAAGGCCTGGCTCCTACTATTTATACCTGGCCTGGCCAATCCAGATG
The DNA here is from genome assembly GCF_057233095.1 of Heloderma suspectum. Lineage (NCBI taxonomy): Eukaryota > Metazoa > Chordata > Lepidosauria > Squamata > Helodermatidae > Heloderma > Heloderma suspectum. The sequence goes on along the minus strand of NC_139459.1, from coordinate 36,733,588 downwards.
TTTCATATAGCTGACCAATTGTAGGGGCCAATGTTACTCACCACTGTTCCCTTCTGTGCCTGAAGAGGGCTTTTAAGCTTGAGCACACACTGTCCATGGTCACTAACTGGCCAGGTTCCAGCTTTAGACTTCTGCTTCAAGCCTCGGAGTCCAAGGCACACATCAGCTCTCATGAAATATTTCAACAGAAGTTGGTCACACATCTAGCTATAGGAGTAATCAAGGGCCAGTTCACACATTAGCCCCCATGTGAGCCCCTTGGAAAACCATGGCTTGCTGGTGGGCTTGTAGGCATGCATCACTCTTGTAGGGGTGCTGCTTGCATAAATGAGCACCTCAAAGTTGTTTATATGGCCACTGTGGTTGATACTAACATCATGGCAACTCTGAACTCTTGTGATCATGGCAGAAGGAATGGTTCCTGAGTTAGCTTCCTTGTCACAGGAAGCATAGGAACAGACATGCCAGGCTCTCCATGTGTATGTGTATGTGTGTGTACATGCACAACAGAAAGAATGTGTGTGCAAGAGTGTACAATATGGTGTGTGTGTGTGTGTGTGTGTGTGTGTGAGGAGGAAGTGTATGGGGGTAGAGAGATCTGTAGTCCATTACCCACAAAACCCTGGAAAAACAAATATTGCCTGGAATACACATTCCATTTCCCTTCCATAGTCTTTCATGAGCTAATTTCAAGGTTCAGCTAAATCTCTTTCTGTGTGGATTTGTTTCGGTCTTTTTTTCTAGAACCCTTGTCTTGGATTGCGTGGGATTGCTTACGCTGGGAATCCTTCAAGCCCCTTGCCCTGCATTCTGAGCTTCTATGCTATTGGGAACTCCAATCATACAGGGTTCTTGATAACACAGAAGCCTTTGCACGTACAACTGTATGCATGTTGATTTTCCTTTCCAGACATCTGCGCTTAATGTGTGGATGTTGGGGACAAGGCCAATGGAGTATTCATGGCCAGAAGCCATGGTCCCATCCCATCCCATCCCATCTCATTCTTAGTCCTATGTGTGGAGAACTTGTGAAGAGGGTTTGTGAGAGAAGTGGAAAGATGCTTTTTAGTGTCTCAACCTCTCTCTAGTAACCTTCTCTATTGTCCCTGGCTTCCTCCTGTCCTGCCCCATGACAAACAGGCCTTAGCTTTATTCTGTCTACTCCCTCCCCCACTACAATGGAAACTCTCAGTCTATTTGGTCACCTTTAGCCCAAGCTACAGTGGGTTTCTTTGCCCTCCTCCCAGCCTCCTGGAATTCTATGACAGGAAAGAGGGATTAGGGAGTGCAACGTACACTGGAAGATGAACCTTGCTCCCTAACTGAGAATTGCTGCATGGCTTGGAAACAGAGGGGGTTGCTCATTCCTAAAGCACAATTGACACATGATGCCGGTTAACTTTGCAAAAGGGCTTTGGCTATTGGGAAGTATAGAAATACAATAAAATGAATGAATGAATGAATAAATACCCCAAACAAAACAGAAACCTTTCCCCAAACTTACAGACGACAGTGAGCTGCTGTTAACACCCAGTTTGGTTTGATCAGTGTTCCTCCACAAAGAAATTTTCCTTTGATTATGGCCATATATGGTCTTGAGTGCGCTTTTGATTCTTTCCCTCCGATTATATCTGCACATTGATCTAAGCGGGAGGAATAAGTTTGCTAGTCACAATGGGTCATAAACACTGTGCTGCAGGTTAATCCATTAGTAACAACAGGAAATAGTATAATGCTATAAAAGAAGCCTGATCAGCCATCATAGTGAAAAAGGGCTTATTGGTGTGCCAGGAAGACAGCAAAACAGGTTTAGCATGACTTTCTGGGTTGGTGGGCTTCATAGATCACAAATGGTGCAGACCTTCCCTAAAGCAGGGCATAGAACCTCAGACCTGTGGGCCAAATCTGGCCCATCGATGGTCCCAACCCAGCCCTCTGGGATTGCCCAAATGGGCACACCCCTGGCCCCTGGCCCCAGCTGTTTCCCCTGAACACTGATAGTTTGGTTTATTTTCTCTTTTTCCCCACCCACTTATGCCATTGCTAAATTAATCATAATTTCAACAAACCCAGATTTGATGCTGCCTAAGGTCTATCTACACATGATATATATATTAAAACATGTAGCAAAAAACCCAGAGGGCTGTATCTAGCAGGAAAATACAGCTTTAGGAATGGGCAATTTGGGATGGAAAATAAACAGGGGAGGAGTGCGGGGTGTGAACACTTTTCCCATCTGTTGCTTCCCCCTTTGTAGGGATCCAGACACCTGTTCGCTTCTCCTAAAGTTGCTTTTCCCTAATAGAAGCAAATGTTGGGGTTTTCTTACATGTACTTGCACTTTAGGTACCATATGACAGTCTTGATCCAGTGACATTGGCTTCCAGTTTGGTCCCAAGCCAATTCAAGGTGTGTTTTTTTTACCTATAAAGCCCTAAATGGCTTGGGACTAGGATTTCTGAAAGACTGCCTCCTCCTGTACAAGTCTGCCCATAATTTGCAATCTTCAGCAGAGGCCCTGTTGCATGTCCCATCACCAAGAGGGGCTAGGTTGATGGATACATGAAACACGGCCTTTTCTGTAGCAGCACCCTGGTTCAGGAACTCCCTCTTGGCGGAGGTCAGGTTGCCCCATCCCTATTCAATTTTAGACAGGCAGTAAAAACTACTGTTTTGCCAGGCCTTTGATGGATTTTAATATTGTTTAGGCCTGCTTTGAAGAATGTTTTGTTTTTTCTGTCTAAACATGCATAGGATTGCACCCTATGTCTACTCTAAGTAGGAGTTACGTTGGCTTTTACCCATTGTTTAAATTCTACACCACTTTGCAGGCGTCAGTGGGCAGAAAAGTGATTTATAAATACTTTAAATAAATAATAATAATAACATCTAGAAAGACCTTCAGACTGCTGTTAGAGGTACTGTTATTATTACTTTATTATTATACAGTTTGCTAGGTGCTGTAGAGGACCTGAAAAGTGCAAGATCCTATTTCAAAAAGTTTGCAACTGGGCAGCCCAGCTTTATTACTCCAGTTTAGCTTCTGTGGCCAGGTGGGTTTAAGAAGGGTTAGCTGGTGAGGGTGTAACAGAACAAAGGGGAAGCAAAGAGAATATATTATTTCTCCTTGAAAATGCACACTCCTATCTTGGATGTGTAGTCCATGGATTTGAACTGGGGGTCTAGCTGACCATATCGCCCTCTTAATTTTATTTATTTATTTATTTATTTATTTATTTATATAGAGATTTCTATCCTGCTCTTCGAGTGCCTATGCACTACTCAGTGTGGCTTACAACAATTTAACACCACATTAACATAACATATAATAAAAAGACATTAAAATACAACAAAAGCAGAGACCAGTGTTGAAATATAAACTTTACATACGCCAGGATACTTAGCAGGCAAAACCCCATCAACGTAGAAATATCTTTACCAACTGGCAAAAGAGCAGTGTAGGGAAGAATTAGAAGCATTACAGAACAATCGGTCCCTTATTGTAAGATAATTCATGGTGTATTCATCTTCCTAGAATATGAAGAATGTTCCAGGTTTGGAGGAAATTTTTAATACATTTTTGTATACAAAGTTATGACTTGATATACAAATGCATAGGGAGGTGGTATTTTAATTGTGTTTTTATAGATCTGTTATTTATGTTATGTTTTAATTAAGATTTTGTGTTACCCTGTGTTTTTTATTATTCTTAGCCCCCTGAGAATCATTTTCGATGGAAAGGCTGGATAATAATAATGGTGCTGCTGCGGCTGAAGAGTGAGACTTAAAGTAGTCATGATTTGAGGAGTTTTTGCAGCTGAATAATGAATGCAGGCTTCCACAAGCTGCTAAATGCAAAGTATACAGTCATATTACCTACAGGGAGTTCCTGATAGGAAGAGCAGTGAAAAGATAGCCATGCTACAAAGGGAGATAGCCATTTCCTTTAAAATTTGTGTAGGGCAGGGTAGAGCCAAACAGCTATCAGATACCTTACCCAAAAATAGTTTTTAAAATGCTATATGTGCGTTCACATTCTGGAATTGTCATGCAAACAAGTGCTTATCTAGGAATGGGAATGTTCAGCTAGCAAAAAAATTAAAGAGGTGGAAAAGGAAGAAAACGTATTATGGAACCATGGTTTCCATTTATTTCCTTTGTTGAGGCTCTTCAAACTTTTGATCAAATTCCAACCAAGTACAGTTGCCTCTTTTTTATTTTTTTATGCTGAACTGCAGACTGGAAGGTCAGCAGGACAGCAGTTCGAGACCCGAGTGCTCCGTGACGGAGTGAGCTCCCGTCTTCAGTCCCAGCTTCTGCCAACCTAGCAGTTCGAAAGCAAGAAATTGCAAGTAGATAAATAGGTACCGCCTCGGTGGGAAAGGTAACAGCGTTCCTTGCACCTCGGTGTTCAGTCATGCCGGCCACATGACCACGGAAGCATCTTCGGACAGCGCTGGCTCTTTGGCTTAGAAATGGAGATGAGCACCACACCCTAGAGTCGGACATGACTGGTTGGGGACACCTTTACCTTTTTTTACCTTTACACACAAAATAACACACACTCACACACATTCCTTTTATATGCTGTATAAATTGTGTTTTTACTCTTTCATTAGATTTTGAACTCCTGTTTGGGTCTTTTTTTTACTGTCTATGTTCCATAAGCATATCAGCTATAGATTAAGAATTATAATGAGGAAATTCTTTTGTTTCTTTCGCAATCTTGATTTATTATTAGGTACATACTTCTTGTTGTTGCCTTTATTTTGTTAACTTTATTTTGAAATAAAGTAAAATTCATGTAAAATAAGGAAGAAAAACAAAAACGTATCCATAAAATGGCAGAGGGGTTGGGGGAAGAGATGTGTTAATATTGCAATTTTACTGCTGGGATAAACACAATAAAGCTCAGCTAAAGTTGTCAGCCTCTCCCTCACTACAATTAACTACAAATTGCTCAGTTATTCAAAAGATAATGAATTATGGTAAGGACATGAGCTTTTTACCTAATCTGGACCAAACCAGTGTGCCTGGTGTTTTAGATTCACAGCCATGGTTTCTCCCTGTGCAGTCTCCCTCACTTCTAAATCCTGAGAGGAATCCACATATTTGAAACAAATGAACAAAAATTGCAAGATTGCTTTAGCTAATCTTTTCATTATATAATGTTGCACTATTGTTGTCCTATTGTTGCACTATCACACATAGTGAATATAACAGGCAAGGGAGCACTGACCATAATGTAGCACTTACCTCTGGGAATCCTGAGGAGAAAAATGACAGCAGAGAACCACAAGCCAAAGGAAAGAGCCATCATTGCTGCTGTATGTTCCTCCATGTCAAAGTACCTAATATATATATTGAGTATATAAAGGAAATGGGCTTTGGTTTTTTTTCATGGTTTTTTTTCCTGTTACAGGCATTCTTTTAAAACATGAGAAACTTGAAACATCCCCAAAGTGACCTCTGAAAGTCATCTCTTTTTCCTTTCTAGGCACGAAGAGTGCGTGTCATTTTAATCAACTTGCTTGGCCAATGAGATAGGAAGTGAGAGAGAGACTTGACTCGCGTTCTCAGGACTGACAATGCTTTACTGAGTGTGTGGTTTGGTATTTATAAAATATTTCCTGTCATAACTGTGTATCTGAAATTGCTGTGTAAAAAATTATGTGACAGACTATTATATAGAACCAACTGGAACATCTTGGGTATGTGATAATTTCCTGCTGAGTCAGAAGACAGCTTGAGTTAACTAGAGAGATGTAGTGAAGTAGATACATATTCACAGAAAGAAGCTCAACTTGTACTAAGAAAATTAGTAGAAACCCAGGAGTTGCTGTTCAGCCGTTCCTATTGTTGTCAGTATTGTCACAAACAAAAAAGATAAAATTTTCTGAACCACCATAGTGTCAACACAAAAATATAAAATTCAGGATAAGAAAGCCTAACATGTATTTATGCCACAAATATATACAGAAATTTATTTAAATCATATTGTTCTATCAGAGAAGTTGTATTATTTTCTAAAAAATACCAAGTAGAAGGAACAAGTTGTCCTAAAACATTCCAATAAAAAATGTTTCAATACATTACTTTTCAAAACAGATGGCTTAGTCAACATTGTACTAATAAACATTCATACAAATTACAATAAAGCCACCACGATGGCCTAAAGTATAAAAGCTATGAACAAAAATGTCAAGTCGCCAAACGTATTTTGACAATTCAGATCTTTAGTGGTTTAAACATAAGAGATAGCAATCTCACACTTCCAGAGTTGATGTACAGGCAACAGATATCCCCCCCCCCCACAAGGTAACAGCTGAATTCATGGTATTAGGCTTTGTGGTTGTGCATTTGTTTCAGAATGAATAAAAAATGGAACTGAAAGAGCCCTATTCAGTTTAATTTCACTCATTCTGAAATGCATTCCATGAGGAATGAACAGGTTCTTCATCTGTACCATTCAAAGTGGGAGCTTACTTATCTCAGACAACAGCAAGAGCTGAATTGGTAGCTGCCACCCACAATCTCCAGAATGCCCCAGACATTCCATAGGCATTCTGTCGGGGTGTGTGTACCTACCACAAAAATTGTGGCTGTCAGTGGGGCCTGTATTTCTTTTGGCTGCTGTGGCTGCTGTCATTTCTCCCCAGAATTCCCAAGAATAATGAAAAATCTGGGGGATTCTGGGAAAAAATGACAGACACCAGAAGCTTCTGAGTCAGAAGAAGGTTTGAGTTAACTAGAGCGATATGGTGAAGTAGATATACATCCACAGAAAGAAGCTCAACCTGCAAAAAGGAAATGAGTAGAAACTGCTGTCTATCTCCAGATGGGCCAAATCCCCCTTCCTCCACCTGCTGGTGCCATTTTGCTCCAAATTTCCTAATGACCACTCCCAATGGCTTCAGATAGATGTTAAACAATACAGTCTAGTGTGGCACCCCATAGCACAATTGCTGGGGTGGGGGGTGGGGGTGAGAAACAGTCTCCCAGTGCCACTCTCTGGAACCAATCCTGCAGGTAGGAGTGGAACTACTATAATTCAGTGCCCTTGACTCCCAACCCAGTGACCTGGTCCAGAAGGATACTATGTGTGATGGTATCAAAGGCTGCTGGGAGATTGACCAAAAACAACCTGGTCACACTCCCCCTGTCCCTCTCTCAATAAAGGTAATCCATCAGGACAACCAATTCAGTTCCAAATCCAGGCCAGAAACCAGACTGAAATGGGTCTAGATAAGAGCTATCAAAAAGCACCTGCAGTTGCACAGCCACAACTCTCTTGAGAACCTTCCTCAATGGTGATCAGGTGGCATTTGTCGAGAAACATGGATTTCTTTAGGAGTGGCTGCACCACTGACTTCTTAAGGGCAACAGACCACACTTCCCCACCTAAAGAAGCATTCTCCACAACTTGGGCCCGCATGGCCATGTGCCGCTGGCTAGCTTTAATCAGCCATGAGGAGACAAGGATCAAGAAAGCCCATGGTTGGATGCATTATTACAAACATTTTGCCCACATCCTCAGGTCACATCAACTGAAACTGAATCCAAACAACCAGGCTAGATGCATCATTGGACACCTCAGTTGGGACTGCCACAATAACACCATCACTGTCATCACTATGGAGGAAAACAATTTTATTCTTGAAACAGAAAGGTCACAGTGGGCACAGTAATGTTTCTAAACTAGGGATGGTGGAAGAATCCATCCCGGGGGTCAAGTCTGCCAAGCTTTTGGAAGCTCGGCCCCCTGGAATCCAGATTGCTTGTCCGGGAGCTGTGTGAGTCGGGCCAGCTCGCGGAATTCTGCTATTGGCATCACCGTATGCAAACCCCTTGCACTCTCCTTGCCAACTCTCTCTGGCAAGGAAAGCATGAGGAGTTTGCCATGGTGGCAGTGCCAATGGCAGGCGGTAGGTGATGGCAGCAGGAGTCCCCACCACTACCACCTGCCATCACCTGCACTGCCACCATCATCGCCATGCACAAGTCCTCCCTTCTCCCTCCCTGGACCCCGGACCCTGGCACTGTGTGCAAATGTTTCCTTCTCCCCCTTCTGGGGCCCAGGAGGGAGAAGGAGACATTTGCGCACAGCGGGGTCCTCCCACCACCACTGCACCACCACCGGAGCAGCAGTGGCACACAACTGTCCCTCTCTCCCTGCCGCCATCAGCCCCCAGCTCAGAAAGCCCACCACCATACCTTTCTGACGTGTGGGAGCTCTCCAGGCCGGGGACTGATGGTGGCAGGGTGATGGGGTAGTTGCACAGGGCAGGGCAGGGCAGGAAGTCCCCCCTCACTGTTAATCCCTCCATAAACACCATTTCTGCAAATTATGGCTGTAATTTGTGGAAATGGAGTTTACGGAAGGATTTACGGTGGGGCAATACCTCAGCAAAGTTCCTGGATTTTAGTAATAGACCCCAGGCTCGGCTTGCAAAGGCAAGCCAAGGCAGGGTGGGGTGGGGGTGGGAGTCTGTTGGGCCCTAAAAGGACGAAATTTAGCAGCGATGGACATCTCTAATGCAAACCTCCATTCACTGGGGCAGATGTTAGTAAACCCTGGACCACTCTGGGACAGTTACTTTATTGCAATGGAAGCAATGAAGGAAGCCTCCAGGGCTGGCGTAGCTGGCAGGCCCTAATTGGTCCCATCTAGGGAAATGGAATGACTTTGGATCTAGTGGATCCAAAGCTGTCTCCTTCCTGTCTCCAGCTGCAAAACGCTCTGTTTTGGGGCTTAGCACTAGTGACAGCTTTCCTGCTGCCTGGGGGCATCATGGACCTCTGCCACAGCAGAGCCTCCCTCACCAGTAGGCCTCCTTTCCACTGGAGGATACCAGCAGAGAGGCACCAACTGAACATCCTAACCCCTCCAACCTTCAACACTGGGTGACGGGTGGTTAGGATTGTTTATTTCTCACTGAAACCAATGGAACTCGAGTTGAGTTCTGATTAACTTGTCTCATTGATTTGAAAGAGATCTAAATTCAACTAACTTAGTCTGGAACAGTTGAAAGAGCTGGGTATGTTTATCTGGAGAATATATAATTCAGGGGAGACATGATAGTGATCTTCAAATATCTGAGAGGCTGCTCTTTGCCGTGATAGGCTACTTAAATACTTACGTAGCCTATCATGGCAGCCTGGCAGGACGCAAATGGCAGCCACTACGGCAGCTGCCATTTGCAGACACAGTAGCTGGCTGAGAGACCAGCTGCCGCCGGAGCTGCCACCGGCGGAACATCCGCCGGAACATCCGCCCCAGGTAAGCTTCGTCCCGGGGGGGGATTCCATGGGGTGGCGGGGGGGTGGGAGGCCATTCTGCCGTGGGTTTCGGGGGGCCGAATGCCAGTGCATTCGGCCTCACTGAAATCCGTGGTGGAATTCTCCGCCATCCCTAATTTTTATTGTGCTTAAGTGCTTGGGTACCTGGGCTCCCTTGCCCCATGAAGGGCAGTATGACAAATCAAAGGATAGCTCAAAGCACTGCAAAGTTCTGGAGGGAGCAATCTTATGGATGCTAGAACTGTCTAGACGGTCATAGGATTTTTCAGTTTCTGGAACCAAAGTCGGAGCCCTGGCTCAGAGCTCAGTTCCCAGAAACTGTGCTCCCTATCCAAGCCCCAGCCCCAGCCCCTCATAGCTGGTGCGGTTCTTCCTTGTCTCTGCAGTTGGAAACAGAGCACGGAGAGGGTGAAAAGGGGGCGAGGAAGGAAAGAGACCATGGAAGACTCTTTATGCACCACGCAGCCTCTCCCCCCGCTCTGCTCTGAAGTCCCTGGCTATATGCACAAAATTGCACATCTAGCCAAAAATACGGGTGGTCGGAGCACGGAGGCAGGAATTGCCTTGGTGCTCCAGCTGCCCTGCATTGGATAGGTGTTAGACTCCAAGTTCAGAGGCTGATGTCTATCTCCGTACAACTGGGCCCTTAATCTCTTTCCTCATATTGATCTCAACTAACAGAAGATCTTGCTCAATGCACATTCCATTTTCAACAGCATATTTTTATTTATTTGTTATTCTGTTTTTATTGCGAAACTTCAACAAAAACAAAAAACAAAATTTTAAAAAAGACACAAGAGGAAGAAAAAAGGGAAAAAATTATAAACGTACATAGATTTTTATATATCCATATCAGTGAACACATATGAAATGCATATATGTGAAAATACAACTTTCCAGGGATTATACATAAGCTTCATCAAAAGTGGACCAGATACCCAAATTAGTATCCATTTGAAGGTGGCATCTACATGCTACCTGTTCAAATATTGAAAGTGTCCTCAATCCACTGCATTATAGGAGGTGAGTGTTTATCATTCCAGTGTTACAACATCAGTGTTTTGGTTGTCAAAAGGGCATGGAAAATCCATTACGCTGACCATTCATTAATTTCCAGGAATCAGGTAAATAATTTAAAAGAGCATGTACATCAGCAATATTAAAGACTTCCAGTACAAAATGTATTGATATAATAACCTCCTCCCCCAAAGAAGCAACTATTGGACATTGTCAAAACATATGTTTAAAAGAAGCATTAGCTGCATCGCGCCACCAGACAGGGTCGGCCCTATCATTAGGCAAAGTGAAGCAGTAGCCTTAGGTGGCAGATGCTGGGAGGTGGCAGCAAGGTGTTGGAGGAGAGGGCCGTAGGTCATGCCACCTGCTCTGCACCCCTCAGTTAGCCTGCCACCTTTAGGGGCAATGGAGGATAAAGCCCCATCATCAGTGTTGAAGACAGATCATTCTGCCAGTCCAGTTGGCTTTTGTACGTGGAATGGGAGGGGTGCCATCTTGTCCTTTGCCACCAGCAATTAACCGAATGAGACAAACCCTTATTAAACAGATGTTGAGGGGTCCAATAGATATGAAACAAATGTTTTTGCTGAGTAAGACACATCCTAAGATCCAAGGCGCAACAGGTAGATGCCAAAGTGGCGATCCACTGATTAGGCAGAATGGGACAATCCAATTCCCTATTCCATTCCTGCTTGAAACCCTGTATATCATATCTATTCACCAATAACAAGTATTTGTGGACTTGGATCACGGGTCGCTTTACCTGACCAGCCTCAATAAGTGCTTTCAATAATGTAGCGATGTTGGAGAATTCTGCCACGGACTCCAGTGAGGCTGGAGTCCTTAGAATCCTTCCCCCTGGAGTCCATGGAAGAATGGACTACCCCCCCCGCCAACTCCCAAAATCCTGCCCAGAACGGAGCTACCTAGTGGCAGCGGTGGCTCCGGCGGTGGCTCCGGTGGTGACTCCAGTGGCGGCTGCAGCTCCGGGTCACCTTCTGGCTGCTGCCAGGCTGCTGCAGCCACAAATGGCGGCCGTCATAGCGGCCGCCCTTTGCGTCCCTGCCAAGCCATGATAGGCTATGTAGGTACTTACATAGCCTATCACGGCTTGGCAGGGACGCAAATGGCGGCCGCAGCCCGGCAGCAGCCGGAAGTCTGGCTCCGGCCGGCCCTGTCCGGCGGCTCCGTGGCCTTACCGCAGAGAGGAGCCAGCCAGGGAGGATTCCAGGGGGGAGGGACGGATTGCCTCCCCCCCCCACCGTGGACTGCCAGCTGGAACGGGGTAAGTATTTCGCACACCGCTACAATAATGACAGAGACTCTGATGCTGGAAAAGCAGCTGGGCCAAACCTAGATACTAACAAATGCTGTAATTGCAAGTATTGCCATTCAGCCATAGCTGGCAAGTCATCTTTGACATGCAGGATAGAAAACGACAAAAACTCATAATCAGCACCCACCAGTTGATCCACAGTAAAAATTGCCTTATCTAGTCCATGTCCACCAGAAAAACATTTTCTTACCAATTTTTAGATCTGGATTGCCCCATAAAGACAATTTAGCATGAGAAAATGGATCAAAGTGTAATTGATCTGACATTATACACCACATATATCTAACAGTAGAAACTGTGGGAGGAACCCTATCCAATCTTGTATTAATGCCATCCATTTAGAGAGATGAACCAGGCAAGAAGATTCCAAAATTGACCAAGACGGGAAGATCCAATGCAGATTGGAAAGATCAAAATTCAGTACAAGTCAACAAATATGCCCAATGATATAGAGCAAGATTTGGAAAACCAAATCCACCTTCTTTACTTGGAAGTTGCATTCTTCATGGTAGAGAGGAACCCCCTACCCCAAATTTACGAAATGAAGCATTGATTTTCTGAAAATATTTGCTGGGTATAGATAAGGAATCCGACGTATAACATAAACAATCCGAGGTATAGTATTCATCTTGACTGTATTTACCTTACCCCACAAACTCAGCTTTAAACATGCCCATCTATTTAAATTCTCAGAAATCTCATTAATCAGTTTATTCAAATTGAGCTCAGTCATTTGGGAGATATATTTGGGAATATTATTCTGAGACATGTTCCAACAGCATATTTTAAACTAGTTTATTTTAAGTTGGTTGATGTGAGCTGTCTATGGGTTAGATTCAGATTTATTTATACTTAGATTAGACCGATAATAGTAGAGTAGCATGTGTTTCTGGTTGTCAGAGACTGGCTGGGGTACAGTTTAGGTGAAATGGGTCTGAGGGAAAAGCTATTGCAAGCTTATTTAACTGAGGAAAATTCTCATGCATGTTAGGAACAGTAACCAAGCATATTTAATCTAAGTACATTTAGCAATCTAACTTATTATTTGAAGAGTGACTGTTTATTCCCTTTTGTGAACAATTCCCTGAATAAACATCTTAATTTCGTTCTTTTTATAAGGGTGTCTTTAATGGTGGTGCCAATCCTATGCCCATGCCATAGGAACTGGGCTACTGAATTTCTTTTAGGTACAGATGATTGATTTTGGTGGCAACAGTTAAAGGTTTTATCGTTGAGGCAGCATTCCTGAATGGTGCAGTCTGTCTGGGAACTTTATTAAAAACTGTGGTAGGGAGTTCCATAGACAAAACCTCAAATGTTTTAAAAGGGGAAGATAGGTGGGATACCTACATATTGTCCCATCACATGTGGTGGAGTGGGGTAATCTACACAGTTTCCTAACAAAGGGAAATGATTTTTGTGTGCATGTGACAATGAGAAAGATCTCGCTATTTTGTGTCAGAGACATGTGTTATGACATTGAGTGAGGAAGTGAAAGTTAGAAATGGTGGGAATGGAGAAGCAGTAACTGAAGCATGCATGTTATGTAGGGAGAGTTTTAGGGAAATTAGAGATTTCTTACCTAGGGTTGGATCCAGAATCTGCCTTCTGTGAGAGGAGGGGACTTTCCACAAGAGGAAGGGCTCTGGTCAAACAGTGTCCCTCGGCCCAGTTTTTGGTGGTCCCCGCTCCCACCACCACCATAGCTCACTCCATTCAACAAGGTCTCCTGACTGTCTTAGTAGCATTTTCAGGGGGCTGCCATGGGAAGAGAAGTCCGTTTCTGCTATTGCAGTTGATCCAGCATAAATCTGGATCCAGTCCCCTGTTGAGAAATCTGCAGCTTTGAAAAGCATGATAGGGTGAGGAATTGAAGTATTAACATGATGCTGCTCATCTTTCTTATCTCCTGGTAAAATTCTCACCTGCACCAGTTCTAGTGTTATCAGTCTCCAAGATGAATAGTTTTATCTCTTTCTGATAGGGTGGAACTTTAGTGGCAATGATGAGAGCTTTCTTCTTGATGCACATAGCAGCTTCAATGGGGCCATTTTTCTTCTGAATGTGGCAAGGGGAAAGGTTTAAACCTCCCCTACCTGTTGCTGGTCTGGTCCTCATTGGGCCTTCCATTGGCAATTGTTAGAAAAAGAGACTCCATAACCGTTGGCGCCTCAGTTACGTAGGAGCCCAAGTGGCGGGAAAAATGTAGGCGGAGCAAAAAGGGAACCATACTGACGCGCTCATGACTAACGGCTTGGTAAGCTGATACTGACTGTTTATTGGCTATTGACTTGGTAAGCTGATGTACTGACTGTTTCATTGGTTACTGGCAAGAACAATAGAAGTGATATGGTATAAAAGGCTTTTGCACACGTGTCTCGGGGTCCAGACTGCTCTGCACCCGTTTTGCAAAACGTTTCAATAAAATAGCGTTGGATCCACTGCTGCCTGCCTGGCATCCTTTTCTTCTAAACCGGAAGCAAGAACTTTTAATCTAACAATTTGGTGCCGTGACTCGGATCCTGCTTTGGGGCGCGTCCGCTTCGCGCTGAGCCGAGGGGCTGTGGAGGAGGAGTGGCCACAGGCGGTTGTTTTACACTGCCTTCTCCTCATGACGGTGGCGGCGGAGGCGCTTGGGGACCAACGCCAGAGGGAGAGGGAGACGTGATCACTCCTTTTTGGCACCGGCAGTGGATCAATAGGCAGCTGGACGCGGCTGCGGGCGGGACAGAGGAGGCCTCGGGGTAAGTGAAACAGCTTACTTTAGGGGATACACGCGGGACGGTGGTGTGTTTGTGATTGTGTGAGATGCCTACGGGCGAAGCGAGTGAGGAGCCCCGATCTGCATTTCCTTGTCTCGGCGATGGGCTGGGTCAGAGGAGGGCGAAGCGCGAGATTTGTTGAGTGAAATCCCACAGTCATGAGCGGGTCCCAATCCAGGCTCACGGAAGAGTCCCATACGCCCTTGGAGTGTTGTTTGCTCAACTGGTCACATTTTAAGCAGGATTATAGAACTAAGATGACGAAGGATCGACTTGTCCTTCTTTGTGCCCGGGAATGGCCGGTATTAGAACCCAAATGGCCACCCAAGGGGTCTTTTGACCCAACCCTGGTATCTGCTGTGCACATAATAGTAATGCAGAGGGGAAGTTGGGATCAGTTCCCCTATATTGATTCATGGGCAACTTGCGTACCCCTCGGCGGCAGGCCCACCCCGTGGGTAGTTAAATGTATGTCCTTGGCCCTCCCTGTGATAACTGAGAAAAAAATTGATGAGGAAGGGAACACCTAGGGTGGTAGCTACGGCCCCCGAGGATCCGTTGCTTCCTCCTCCCTACAGGACGGCTGTCGGGAGGGGACCACGCCCGCCCCAGCCTCCATTTCCCCCAAGGGAGCCTGCCCAAGAGTTGCAACCGTTAAAAATTCCCGAGATTGGGTCTATGACTGAGTTCGAGGACACTCTCCAAGATCGTTTAGACACCCTCGGGAAAGATTTTAAAGAGATAAAGGGTGCTTGGGGGCCTCGAACCCAGGAAAAGGCACCTGATAAAGAGGGGGAAACCAAAGGAGGGCCTAATTACAATTTACAAAAGGACTCTCAGCCACCAGTAAAATTGACCTTCCCTATTAGAGAGGTCCCCGATCCTACCGCCCAACACCCTCAGGGGACAATGTTTGTTTACGTCCCCTTTACAACGTCTGATCTGTACAACTGGAAACAGTTCAATCCTCCCTTTGAGGAGGACCCCGGTCCATTGTTGTCCTTAATAGAAAATGTGAGGCTCACACACAGTCCTACCTGGGACGACACACAGATGTTGTTAAACACTTGTTTCCTTAGTCAGAAACCGATTATTCTTGCCGGCGCGCGCGCCAAGCTTAAGGAGGAGCTCCCCCTTGTGACCGAAGATGAGATAGCAGCGGTGTTGCCTTTAAGACAGCCTGATCGGAGATTAGCCGCCGCTGCACAAAGGCAGAGGCATGCCGTATTTTCGGCTCATTTTAGCAGGCATGAGACAAGCCGCGCAGAGGGCCCCCAATTTGCAAAAAGTTCTGACTTTAAAACAAGACAAAAACGAGCCTCCTGCCGTGTTCCTCCGAAGGCTAAGGGAAGCCTTCGCCAAGTATACTGATGTTGACTTGAATGACCCAAATAATTTAAGGATTCTCATGACTCAGTTCGTGGGAAATAGTTGCCAAGACATCAGAAAGAAGTTGCAGAAGGTTGAGAAAGGATTGGCGGCTGACCTAAGTGTTTTACTAGAGGTAGTTCAGAAAGTTTATGAAAGACAAGAGGCAAGCAAAACTCCTCGCTGCCGTTCTCAGGCCAGAGCAAGGAGGGGTTAAGAAAGGTAGAAAGGGGAACAGAAAAGGGCCTCCCTTAGGAAAAGATCAGTGCCTTCTGTAAAAAGATTGGACACTAGAAGCGAGACTGTGAAGCCCTAAAACAGAAAGAGAAAGAAAGTAGAGGGGAAGAGCAAAGAATATTGTATAAACAAGAGATTAGGACAGACAGGGGCCCGGCCCCCTCTTGGCTGTCTCCGAGGCAAGAGGGGACCCCATGGTCAAAATTAAAGTTGGGGGCCGCTCCTACGATGCCCTTGTAAATACAGGGGCTGCCTTGTCCATCTTCCCCCTTAGCAGGCCACCAACGGGATCTACCACCATAATGGGGGTCGAGGGAAGGGCAACCCGAGTGCCCCTTTCTCATCCCTTGCTCACCAAGGTTAGGAAAACACACCTAAAACACGCGTTTGTCTGTACCCCCTCCTGTCCGGTGGCATTGTTAAGAAGGAACTTATTGACTAAGCAGCCAGCAAGCAGTAAAGGCTCCCCCTCTTTTGGATTCTCCTGATGCAAGCAGGGAGTCTATTGCAAAGGTCTCAAGCAGACTGGGCTCTGTCAGTCTGCGTGCCATCAGCCATTCCAGCTCTTCTGCTGACATTGGGGCCAACAACTTCCATGGCAACTACGCCTTTGAGGGCATTGGTGATGAAGACCTCTAGGGGCCCTGCCCTAACGCAACTCTGTGAGATGTAAAATCTCCTCCTGGGTGGATCTCCATGTGCCTCAACCCCAGCCAGCTGCCCATCCTCTTGTCTACATGGATGGGGAGACGGCGTGACCGCTATATGAGGTGCAGCAAAAAGATAAATTAAATAAATGAAAATGGACTAAAAAGAAATAAATAAGTCTTTCCTCAGTCTCAAAGCTGCCCTTGTGTCGCCACCTGCCCTGGCCATACCAAATCCAAGTCGATATCGCCACACTGCTGCTGACAATACAGGGCACAAGTAGACCGGGGCTCCCAGATCATGATTGCCTCAAAGTACTAGACCTAGACACCAAAGGCCGGCCAGATCTTGAAGATGAACCAATAGAGGGAGCCGAAGATCTGTTTGTAGATGGGTCTAGTTACATGTTAGATGGAAAGCGTTACACAAGAGCGGCTGTCGTTACCCAAGACGAGAGTGTACACGAAGAACAACTGCCTCCTCATTTCTCTGCCCAATCCGCTGAGTTGGTAGCCTTAACAAGAGCCCTGCAGGCAGGCAAAGGGAAGCGAGTACACCGACAGCAAAAACGCCTTTGCTGTTGTGCATGCTCACAGGCAACTGTAGAAGGAGAGGGGATTCCTTACAGCAAATTGATCTCCGGTAGCCAATGGCGGCTTAATAGTGGACCTTCTAGATGCCCTCCAACTACCCTTGCAAGTAGCTGTTATCCACGTCCGAGCCAATGGAAGGGAGAGAGAAGAAAAGTGGAAGCGGGGAAATCAAAGGGCAGATGAGGCCGCAAAGAGAGCAGCCAAGGAAGGAATCCAAGAGACATTCCTTGTCTTACCCAGAAGGGAAGAGTGCCCCACATACTCCCCCTCTGAGTTGCAAATGGCACAAGGACACAAAGTGAGTCCCCGTGACGATGAATGGATCCAGATGATGGATGGAAGACTGCTTCTCCCGCAGACCCTGCAGGGAGCTATCCTAGAACAAGTGCATCATTCTCTTAGACACCCCGGGGCATCAGCCATGATGGACTATTGCAAGAGGCTATTTGTCTCTCCTGGCCTAACTGTACGCGCCTATCGACTAGCCGCAACCTGCGAGGTCTGCCAGAAAACTAACTCCCCCAGGGCACCCCCTCCACCAAAAGAAGGCGATCATGGGCGTACTATCCCTTCCAGAAGGTACAGAATGATTTTGCTGAAATGCCACCGTGTAGGGGCTACAGGTATTTGCTTGTAATAGTGTGTCAAATGACGGGGTGGGTAGAAGCGTTCCCATGCAGGAACTGTCAAGCAAAAACTGTAGTTGCTAAGTTGTTACAGGAGGTGGTGCCCCGGTTCTCCTTGCCTGAAGTTATAGAATCCAACCAGGGCTCACATTTCACCTCAGCTGTTATGCAAGGGTTGGCACGAGCCCTGGGGGTAGAGTGGCACTTACACTGCCCCTGGAGACTCCAGGCGAGTGGGCAGGTTGAAAGAACCAATCAGAGTCTCAAGGAGACTCTAACCAAGTTCCAGCAAGGGGTAAGACTCACTTGGGTTGAGGCTCTGCCAATAGCCCTAACAAAGTTTCGAAAAATGCCAAGAAAAGACATAAAGCTGTCCCCCTTTGAGCTAATGTTTGGATTCCCACCTCAGTTACACTGCAGAAAGAGGGCGGAGGTCAAATGGGAGATGGGAGATCAAATGTTAAGGGGCCAGTTGACTTCTCTACAGTCTGTTCTTTCACAGCTACGAGCCTACTCTGTCCCGTTCCAGAGATTGCCGCTGGATGCCCCCATCCATCTCTTCCAACCGGGAGATGAAGTATTGCTGAAAAAGTAAAATAAAGAAGCTTTAAAAGAAGGGTGGGAAGGGCCCTACCTAGTGGGACCAACCAGCCATTCATGTATAAAACTTGTAGGTTCTAGCAAATAGACACATTGCAGTTGATTAAAGCCATTTAGATGACCCCTGCCTCCTCCTGTCACCCGGAGAAAACAGGAGGACACGGGCAACGGTCCTCTGCTCCCTGGCACCCCACCGGAAGCTGCCAGGGACATAGGCGAAGAAGCCATCCAGGAGCCACAATCGCCTCTTGTTTATAAATCTCAGCACCTAAGAAAGGCCAGGATCCGACTCAATCGGGCTTGATAACATAACCACTATTGTTAAAATAAAGTGGCTATGGATCCTGATGTTGCTCTCCTGCATAACAGCCGGGGCAACAAAGAACTGTTGCCAAGAAAATGGGAATACCTAGCAGCCTCAATCCTTATCTCGCTTGTAGTGGTAGTAGGAGTTCTGGTATTATTTGGTTGCTGCATTATCCCCTGTGTTAGAGGCTTATCCCAGCGATTGATAGAAACTGCTCTGTCAAAACAGATGCTCTTGCTTTATTGTACCAATAAAGAGGCTCCGTTTTAAACGCTTTAAGACGTGAGTAAAGACTTAAAGGAGGGAATTGTTAGAAAAAGAGACTCCATAACCGTTGGCGCCTCAGTTACGTAGGAGCCCAAGTGGCGGGAAAAATGTAGGCGGAGCAAAAAGGGAACCATACTGACGCGCTCATGACTAACGGCTTGGTAAGCTGATACTGACTGTTTATTGGCTATTGACTTGGTAAGCTGATGTACTGACTGTTTCATTGGTTACTGGCAAGAACAATAGAAGTGATATGGTATAAAAGGCTTTTGCACACGTGTCTCGGGGTCCAGACTGCTCTGCACCCGTTTTGCAAAACGTTTCAATAAAATAGTGTTGGATCCACTGCTGCCTGCCTGGCATCCTTTTCTTCTTAACCGGAAGCAAGAACTTTTTATCTAACACTACTATTTGCACTCCTTAAAAGATATACAGGTAGTTTTGCCCCTTAAGTCTTTTCTGGTCCACCAGGCCAAATATGACTGGAACAATGCGGGTTGTGCACCAGCCTGAGGAGTTTCTCTGGAAATTTATCACATGTATTGTCACGAACTGCCCAACCAGGAGCTTGGGAAGTTACAATCCCTTCTAATTTTCCTGGATTTCTCTGTGGCTTTTGATACCATCACCTGTGCTGGAGGACTATTGCAAAATACCTTGGCCACAATTCACCACCCCATTTTCAGGGTGCAAATTAGGGAATAAGTTATTTGCCTATTTTCAGGGATGGGGTGGGGGAGGAAATTGGTGAATTGGTTTGGTGGGAAGGAAGGCTGCATATGTCTTTCTTTACCTTCTCTGTGCAACATGGCAAACAGGAAACTGTGCTTCCTATTCCCCCCACCCACCCCCTTCCTTGCCCTTGGACACTGTAGGAAAACAAGGTACTACTTAGCTAGTTGGCCACAGAAACAAACAAACAAACAAACAAACAAACAAATAAATAAATAAATTAGATACCTCTCTCTAAAAAAGACTCAAAGCATCTTACAGCAAGGGTTAAAACATACAAAAAGCCAAAACAATTTAAAACAGCTAAATACAATTTAAAATGCCAAGATTCGGATTCGCCTTGACTTGAACTCCAATATCGGGGCAGGTCAGAGTGATGTAACCTCGGCAACTGCTTGTCCAGTTGTTTTGGATTCTTTTCAGCCTGTGGATCTAGAGGAAGTGGACAGGGTACCTTTGCCTTTCTTGGCTGATTAAAAAGGCCAAAGTGAGACTGATGCTGTGGCTAAGGGAAGTGATTAATGCCTCTTTGCAGGAGGGAGTTGTTCCCTCTTGCGTAAAAGAGACAGTAATAAGGCCTTTATTAAATAAGCCTTCCCTTGACCCAGGAGATCTGTCTAACTGTCTAATTCAGAGTCTGGACCAAACAGGGAAAGGCAGCTGGGACATCAAGCAGAGGCAGGTGGGCCAACTTACCATCTTATTGGCCTGCCTGGGACTGTGTTGCTGCCAGTGAGAAGCCACCCCCCTGGTTAGAGCTGAAGAGGAAAAAAACTCTCCTGGGCTAATTACGGCTGATTTGAGTTGGCTGGGCCCAGGCTCCCTGAGAAGACTCTTATCTGCCCAGCTCTGACGCGGGGTGGCAGTGCCCCAGTGGCAGCGACTCCGAAGGCGAGGTCGCCCTTTTGAAGGGAGCCACTTCGGGGGAGATGCAAGGGCAAGGGCCACCTCCCTAACACTGGGTTGACGAGTTCTGTGGGTTCTATGTTGCGGGGGTTGGTTGTTGTTGTTTTGTTGTTTTGTTGTTGTTTTGCTTAAGATCCTGTTATGTGCCTGGGAGAGAGGATATATGGCCAGGTCAGGGTACTTGAGGGGCCCCCAATTAGTGTGGTGAAGGGTCAAAGGAGATATGGCATTGGGAGGAGGACTAGCCAGGTTAGGAGAACACTGCCCAGAAAGTTAATGGCTGTGCCATGTTCCGGCCCTCCCCCCAGCTGCAGGCATAGTGGTTGCCCTACCAGCCTGCCTCTGGTCTCTGGATGCTGCTTTTAAATGCCAGATCAGTTCAAAAGAAGACCTCCTTCATCCATAACTTAATTGTGGATGAGGCAGCCAATCTGGCATGTATAACCGAGACCTGG
Organism: Heloderma suspectum; assembly: GCF_057233095.1. Taxonomy (NCBI): domain Eukaryota; kingdom Metazoa; phylum Chordata; class Lepidosauria; order Squamata; family Helodermatidae; genus Heloderma; species Heloderma suspectum. The sequence goes on along the minus strand of NC_139459.1, from coordinate 36,712,434 downwards.
GTGGGTGAGCAGGGAGGTGTTAGTCTCTCTCAGCTCTGCCCACTGGGGTACTTTGTTCAGCATCAGGGAATACCTGAGGGCTGGGAGGAGGGGGGAGGGCCTTGCTGTGGTCTAGAATCATAGAATTGTAGAATAGTAGGGTTGGAAGGGGCCTATAAGACCATTGAGTCCAACCCCCATCAAGTCTATAGGAATTCCATCTCCCTCTGCAGGCTCCCTGTCCATGTGACTACTGGTCTGGAGTGTTTGCACCTTGTGTTGGGCCAGAAGGACAGATTGGGGACTCTGTTGGTGTACCGCCCACCTCACTGCTCAACAGACTCCCTATCTTAGCTGACGGAGGTGGTCTTTGGTGCACTGTTGCAATCCCCCAGACCATTGGTTCTGTGGGATGTCAACATTCCCACTGAGGGCACCTTGTCTGGGGCAGTTCAGGATTTCATGGCCTCCATGACAACCATGGGACTGTCCCAACATGTCATCGGTCCGACGCATGTAGCAGGGCGTACTCTAGACTTTGTTTTCTCAACTGGACATGGAGATGGTGGTCTAAAGGTGGGGGAATTTGCATCAGTCCCCCTGTCATGGTCAGATCATTACCTGTGGAGGTTTAGACTTACAGCAGCTTTTCCCCTCTGCAAGGGTGGGGGACCTATTAAAATGGTCTGCCCCTGTAGGCTAATGGATCTGGATGGTTTCCAGAGGACTCTGGGGAGGTTTCTGGCTGATATGGCAGGCTGTCCCGTTGAAACCCTGGTTGATCTGTGGAATGCAGAAATGACCCAGGCGGTTGACATGATGAGCATCCTCTCCTGAGTAGAGCTTGAACTGCTCCATGGTATACCCTGGAGCTGAGAGCGATGAAACAAAATAGGAGATGGCTTGACTACAGATGGAGAAGAACTCCTAGTGAATGCAATTGAATGCTGGTATGTGCCTATGGTAAAATATATTTAGGGGCAGTGAGGGTGGCAAAAAACATCATCTTGCTGCCTCTATTGAATCTTCTATCTGCCGCCCAGCAGAGCTTTTCAGAGTTGACTGGGGGCTATCACATGCTGGCCCTAAGGACATTGTAGATCCCTCTGAGGCCTGCTGTAATGCATTTTCTAGACACTTCCAGGATAAGATCTCTTGCATCTGCCGAGACTTGGACTCCAGTGTTATAGCAGGTGAATCTGGTGAGGTATCCAGAGCACAGCCGTGACCTGTTCTCCTGGATGAGTTTCAGTTGGTACAGCTCGAGGATGTTGACAAGGTGCTTGGACAGGTTCATGCAACCACTTCCGTACTGGATGCTGGCCCCTCTTGGCTTATAAAAACTGGCAGGGAAGGAACAGCTGGCTGGGCCAGGGAGGTGATTAATGCCTCCTTGAGAGAGGGAGTGGTCCCAGGCCACCTCAAAGAGGCGGTAGTGAGACCACTCCTAAAGAAGCCCTCCCTGGACTGGGAAAATCTCAGTAATTTTAGGCCAGTGGCAAATGTTCCTTTCCTGGGTAAGGTTCTTGAATGGGTGGTTGCCAACCAGCTCCAAACACTCTTGGATGAGAAAGATTATCTAGATCCATTTCAGTTGGGGTTCAGGCCAGGTTTTGGCATGGAAATAGCCTTGGTCGCCCTGTATGATGATCTATGTTGGGAGAGAGACAGGGGGAGTGTGACCTTGTTGATTCTCCTTGATCTCACAGCGACTTTTGATACCATTGACCATGGTAACCTTCTGGGATGATTGTCTGAGCTGGGAGTGGGAGGCACTGCATTGCACTGGTTTTGCTCCTACTTGGAGGGTCGGCTCCAGAATGTGGTGCTTGGGGAATATTACTCAGCCCCGTGGATTATCCAGTATGGGGTTCCACAGGGTTCAGTTCTGTCCCCCATGCTGTTCAACATCTTCATGAAACCTTTCAGTGAGATCATCTGGAGTTTGGGGATGCGGTACCATCAGTATGCTGATGCCACACAGCTCTATTTCTCCTTTTCATCTTCTTCAAGTGAGACATTTGCCTGGCTGCGACAATGGACGGGATGAGGGCTAATAAACTGAAACTCAATCCAGAGAAGACTGAGATGCTGTTGGTGGGTGGTTCTTCTGACCAGATAGAGGGTGCTCAACCTGTTCTGGATGTGGTTGCACTCCCCCTGAAGGAGCAGATTTGTAGCTGGGGGTTCTCCTTCAACCATCTTTGTCACTTGAGGCTCAGGTGGCCTCAGTGGCATGGAGTGCCTTCTACCAACTTCAGTTGGTGGCCCAGCTAAGCTCCTATCTGGACAGGGATAACCTGGCTTTAGTTGTCTATGCTCTGGTAATCTCCAAGTTAGATTACTGCAATGCACTTTATGTGGGGCTGCCTTTGAAGACCGTTCAGAAGCTGCAGTTTGTGCAAATTGCAGCAGCCAGATTGATAACAGGGACCAGAAGGTCCAAACATATAAGACCGACTCTGGCCCACTTGCACTGGCTGCCTGTATGTATCCAACCCCGATTCAAAGTGCTGGATTTAACCTATAAAACCTTACATGGTTTGGGACCACAATACCTGATGGAGCGCCTCTCCTGACATGAACCTACCCATACATTACGCTCAAAATCTAAGGCTCTCCTCCTGCTCCGTACACTGGGGAAAGCTCGGAAGATGGTGAGAAAGGAGAGGGCATTCTTGGTGGTGGCCCCCACATTGGAATGATCTCCCTGACGTGGCTCGCCTGGCGCCAACATTGTTATCTTTTCGGCATCAGGTTAAGACCTTTATCTTCTCCCAGACATTTGGCAGCATATGATAATCAATCCTAGAATGTCTTATGTTTGTTTTTGAGATTGTTTGTTTGAAGTTGTTTTAGATATTTTTCTTTTGTGTATATTGTCTGTTCATATGGGGTTTTTTTTTATGTAAATGGCTTTTAATCTCTGTATACTGTATTTTTGATGTTTTTAATTTTTGTGAACCACCCAGAGAGCTTCGGCTATTGGGCGGTATAGAAATGAAATGAAATGAATGAATGAATAATCTGGACCCATTTCAATCGGACTTTGAGCCAGGATATGGGATTGAGACAGCTTTGGTTGCCTTGGTGGATGACCTATGCTGGGAAGTGGATGGGGGGGGCATGATCCTCTTAGTTCTCTTGGACGTCTTGGAAGCTTTTTAAACTATTGACCATGGCATCCTTCTGGACCGTTTGGTGGGTCTGGGCCTTTAGGGGCAGTGTTTTGCAGTGACTCCAGCCCTTTCTGTCAGGCCACGTCTAGAAGGTGGTGCTGGGGAATTGTTGTCCAACTCCATGGCTATTGGCCTGTGGTGTCCCACAGGTTCTATCTTGTCCCCCATGTTGATTAATATCTACAGGAAATCATTGGGAGTGGCCATTTGGAGCTTGGGAGTGAGATGCCACCCATATGTGGATGACACCCAATTCTATTGCTCTTTGTCAGCTGACACCAAGGAAGCAGTTGAAGCCCTTAAATTTTGCCTGGGTTTGATAATGGGGTGGATGAAGGTGAACAGGCTGAAATCAAACCCAGACAAAACCTTGGTGCTGTTGGTCAGTAGAAAGCCTGACTTGGGGACTGTTCAGGAAGGGGTTGTGCTCCCCCGAAGGATCAGGTCCACAGCCTGGGAGTGCTCTTTGATCCTACACTGTCCCTGGATCTTCAGGTGATGGCAAGGAGTGTGTTTCCACAATTACACTCGGTGCGCCAGCCTCGACCCTTCCTGAATTGGTCTGACTTGGCAACAGTTACCCATGACTTAGGAGCAATCCTACGGCCGCTAGACAGCATATTTCCCAGAACCTGACTCCCCTCCCCCTCCTTGTAGGTGGCGTGGTTTGTCCTGAGCTCCACGCTCATAAGAGCACTGCGGAGCAGCTGAAAAGGGGATTTTCCTGGGGGCTCAGATGAGAGGGGACCACAGAAGCAACATTACGACACTTCCTATGCGCCATCCAGCCTCCCCCGCCTGGCTCCGATGCACCCTGGCTAAACAGCCAAAAGCAGCCATCTAGCTGCAAATGCAGGGCAGCTGGAGTGCAGTGGAGAAGATCCCCTCTGCACTCCACCTGCCCTGCATTGGATAGTTGGCCGCCTCCGAGTTTGGAGGCGGCCGACTATCCCCGTAGGCTTATAGGAGAGGCCTGTTTGTCGGGCATAAGTGAAAGGGCTTTCTCCTGTATTGCCCCAAACTGTGGAATGTGCTCCCTCACAAACGATGATTTGCCCCCCACTCTCTTGACCTTTAGAAGGGTGCAACTTTTCAATTTAGCCTTTTAAAATGTGTAGTTTTCAATGTTTGTTGGTTTTAGTGTTCTTGTTTTTATTGCTGCAGGGTTTTATTGTTTTACATTATTGTACTCTGCCTTGATGATTTTGGGGAAGATAAGGCAGTCTATAAATGTTAATAAATCAATAATAATAAAACCCAGTAAAACTAAATTAAGAAGCTCCATCATATGGCCAACATGTGGGGTTGAAGCTCTACTGGAAGCAATTCAGACGATGATAGTAAAGGCTCCTTGGGAGGGCTGTGGCATATAGAAGAGGCCCACGACTCTTGAATTCCATGAAACGTAACATTTGAAATAAGGCGGACTATCTTTCAGTCCACTAGAGGTCTCTCAAAATCACATATACAGTATTAAATAAAATCCTGAAGCTTCCTTATATTCAGTGCAGTCATCCATCTCCATGTGAATCTCGTTTTGTAGTACAACTGTACTAGGGATTGTGGAGAAATTTGTTTGGTTCACATTTTAATGCAAAATTACCTATTTGTGCACTTTGGAACCAATACACAAACCAAAACTCAGATATCCTTCGAAATTTGCACTTCTCTGAATTTTGCAATGGAGTTCTCCAGTAAAAAAATGGTACAAAAATGCATACATTGGGGAGATGTGCACACAGAAATGTGTATATTAATGAAAATAACATTAAAATGCATTATATTAGGAAAACTGCTTCCAAAAATGTGTATATTAGGCAACATTCGGTGTAAAAATGCATGTGTTACAAGAAATGCACACAAAAATGCATATGTGAATTCTCCCTCCAACTTTTAAACATTCTCAAAGTTTGGGATGAACCACATTTAAGATTGGAAAATTCAGAAACTGAAACTGACAGATTCATCCATCTCTACTCTCTGCTAAGGTCTGCCTCTATTGTTGTAATCAGGCTTCCAAAGGGTTCTGGTATTACATCTATTTAAAAATATACAATTTTGTCACCAGAATAAACATTATTGCCTCATGTCAGGGTTCCCCTTATGACCTGGGCCCCCTGAGCAACTCAAGGATCTCTTGCCTCCTTAAGAGTTGCTCAGGGGGTCCAGGCCATAAAGGGAACCCTGACATATGGTGGCAACAGTAAGATTATAATGAAGGTGTGCGATTTGGCTCTCCAAAATAGTTAGGGTTTTACCAATAGAGCTGACAAAGGCCATGTATTTTATTTTTGGGTCTGCGGATTAGGAAACAAATAGGCTAGCAAGATGAGTCAGTAGCTGTCTATGAACAAAACTGCCCTGATGGAGCAATACAAAAAGGCCAATTTTCAAAGGGAGCTAAAAGTAATGCTGATCATACATGTAGCAACTGGTGTGGGGAGGCCCATGAGTCCTGCTGAGCCCTGAGCAAAAGAATGGGAGCTCAAAGTCAGTAAGAACAGAGCAGGAAGAAGCAGCCTGGAGAAGTCTAAATGCAGCTAGGGTAGAGGAACTTGCATTTTTGCAGCTTTTATTTTCTCTTAATGCCTTTTGTATCACTCAGCTCTATTGAGGAAATTACCTTTAGTTGTGATTTGCTTGTTTTAATTTTCCAATAAACTGCTGTGGTTAACTCCCAAGTGCCTGAAGTGCCAATCACCCCACGTCTACAGCCTAAACCCCACATTATTGGGAAGGGGAAGTTTAAAAGAAGGACTCTTAAGGAGGCAAGAAATCCTTAAGGAGTTGCTCAGGGGGTCCAGATCATAAGGATAACCCTGACACCTCAGTACTATAGGCTAATGTCACTTAGGGTGGCTATGTGCCCTGCTTTACAGAAAACAGTCCTCTATTTTAAGGCCTGTCAGAAGACAGTCTTCTATTTGATGGGCTGTCCAGTCCAAGTCTGGTTTTAGGATAAAGAACCCAAAGAAGGGAGAGCAGCAGGGACTTTGAAGTTGTCCATCAACAGTTAGCACTTAAATAGCTGATTGAGCAATCACATAGGTCACCTGGTCACAGACTATTTTCCACTATGGTGAGACATATTGTATTTCTATTTAAATTATAGTAATTCTCTCTAAATTTGCATCTTTATATATATAAATCAACATATACAAATTTTCTGTGATCTGTTTTTCATGCTGCATTTCCTGTTTTTTCTGTAATGAGTAAATGGCCACCCTACCTTGGTAGCCTTTTCAGATGCAAGTCTGCAGTCATCTATGAGACTTTTTGGAGCTTGCAGCAAAGGCTTATTTCTGAATAGAAAGGTCCTGGGGCTTAAGGCTATGTGAAAAGCCCTAAATGTAGAAATGTGGAGTTTGGCTATGGTAAGTCAGTGTGGAATGAAAGGAGTTCTGGAGGTATTTACAAGCATTATTCTATTTTTATTATTGATTTATTTGTGTGTTTAATAGATTCCTGATTCATGCCTACTATTGAAACATGATTCAGCCTCATTTTCATCAGTTCCACCATGAAAGCTCCACCATGATCTCAATTTGCCACAGCAGCATACATTTTTTCTGTACATGTGAAGCCAAGGTAAACTGGGTGGCATATGGCAAAGATCTAACATGATATAGCCACCTGAACACTATTTATAAAAACACAGTATGTATGGGAAAATAAGCTCTAAACGTGGCAACGTCAATCAGTACTGAGGTTTGACCTTACACCCCCTCTTTGACATGGTGTAAGTCATCAAAATATTATTTTACCTTCTTAGTTCCATATGGTGAAAATTTCTTATAAACACACACACCTGAGGTGACAACTAGTATTTACCCTTCATGGATCACTGCCTTGTTGTGGCGAAGGGGCTTGCGTAACTCAGTGAAGCCATAAGCTATGCCGTGCAGGGCCACCCAAGACGGACAGGTCATGGCAGAGAGTTCTGACAAAATGTGGTCCACTGGAGAAGGAAATGGCAACCCACTCCAGTATTCTTGCCAAGAAAACCCCATGGAACGTATCACAAGACTAAAAGATATGACGCCGGAAGATGAGCCCCTCAGGTCGGAAGGTGTCCAATATGCTACTGGGGAAGAGCAGAGGGTATTTCCAAGTAGCGCCAGAAAGAGTGAAGCGGCTGGGCCAAACCCGAAAGGACACTCATCTGTGGATGTGTCTGGCGGTGAAAAGAAAATCCGATGCTGTAAAGAACAATACTGTTTAGGAACCTGGAATGTCAGATCAATGAATCAAGGTAAGCCGGAGGTGGTCAAACATGAGATGGCAAGATTGAACATCGACATCTTGGGAATCAGCGAACTAAAATGGACAGGCATGGGCGAATTTAATTCACGTGACCATCATATCTACTATTGTGGGCAAGAATCCCTTAGAAGAAATGGAGTAGCACTCATCGTCAACAAAAGGGTGGGAAAAGCAGTACTGGGGTACAATCTTAAAAATGATAGAATGATCTCAGTAGGAATCCAAGGCAAACCATTCAACATCACAGTAATTCAAGTCTATGCCCCAGCCACTGAGGCCGAAGAAGCTGAGGTTGATGGGTTCTATGAAGACCTACAACACCTTCTAGAACTAACACCAAAAAAAGATGTCCTCTTCATCATAGGGGATTGGAATGCTAAAGTAGGAAGTCAAGAAATCACCGGGATAACAGGCAAGCATGGCCTTGGTGTACAAAATGAAGCAGGACAAAAGCTAATAGAGTTTTGCCAAGAGAACATGCTGATCATAGCAAACACTCTTTTCCAACAGCACAAGAGGCGACTCTACACATGGACGTCACCAGATGGTCAATATCGAAATCAGATTGATTATGTCCTTTGCAGCCAAAGATGGAGAAGCTCCATACAGTCAGTAAAAACAAGACCTGGAGCTGACTGTGGCTCAGATCATGAGCTGCTTCTTGCAAAATTTAGGCTTAAATTGAAGAACGTCGGGAAAACCGCTAAACCGTTCAGGTATGACCTAAATCATATCCCTGATGAATATACAGTGGAGGTGAGGAATAGATTTCAGGGATTAGACCTGATAGACAGAGTGCCTGAGGAACTATGGACGGAGGTCCGTAACATTGTTCAGGAGGCAGCAACGAAATCCGTCCCAAAGAAAAAGAAATGCAAGAAAGCCAAGTGGCTGTCTGATGAGGCTTTACAAGTAGCTCACGAAAGAAGGGAAGTGAAAAGCAAGGGAGAAAGGGGAAGATATACCCAACTGAATGCAGAGTTCCAGAGAATAGCAAGGAGAGACAAGAAGGCCGCCTTAAATGAACAATGCAAAGAAATCGAGGAAAACAACAGAATGGGAAAGACTAGAGATCTCTTCAAGAAAATTGGAGATCTCAAGGGAACGTTTTGTGCAAAGACGGGCATGATAAAGGACAAAGAAGGCAGGGACCTAACAGATGCAGATGAGATTAAGAAGAGGTGGCAAGAATACACAGAAGAACTATACAGGAAAGATCTGAATGTCCCTGATAGCCATGATAGTGCGGTCACTGAACTTGAGCCGGACATCCTAGAGAGTGAAGTCAAGTGGGCCTTAGGAAGCATTAGTAACAACAAAGCTAGTGGAGATGACAGTATTCCAGCCGAGCTATTTAAAATCCTAAAAGATGATGCTGTTAAAGTGCTGCATTCAATATGCCAACAAATCTGGAACACTCAACAGTGGCCACAAGACTGGAAAAGGTCAGTTTACATTCCAATTCCAAAGAAGGGCAACGCCAAAGAGTGTTCAAACTACCGCACAATTGAGCTCATTTCACATGCCAGCAAGGTGATGCTCAAAATCCTACAAGCTAGGCTTCAGCAGTATGCGAACCGAGAACTACCGGAAGTACAAGCTGGGTTTAGAAGAGGCAGAGGAACTAGAGATCAAATCGCCAATATTCGCTGCATCATGGAGAAAGCAAGAGAATTCCAGAAAAACATCTATTTCTGCTTCATTGACTACGCTAAAGCCTTTGATTGTGTGGATCACAACAAACTGTGGCAAATTCTTAAAGTGATGGGAGTACCAGACCACCTTACCTGTCTCCTGAGAAACCTGTACGAGGGTCAAGAAGCAAAAGTAAGAACCAGAGATGGAACAACCGATTGGTTCAAAATTGGGAAAGGAGTACGACAAGGCTGCATATTGTCACCCTGCTTATTTAACTTATATGCAGAGTACATCATGAGAAATGCCGGGTTGGATGAATCAGAGGTCGGAATTAAGATTGCTGGGAGAATTATCAACAACCTCCGATATGCAGACGATACCACCCTAATGGCAGAAAGCGAAGAGGATCTCAAGAGCCTCTTGTTGAGGGTGAAAGAGGAGAGTGCAAAAGCTGGTTTGAAACTCAACATTAAAAAAACTAAGATCATGTCATCTGGCCCTATCACTTCCTGGCATATAGAAGGGGAAGAAATGGAAGCAGTGACAGATTTTACTTTCTTGGGCTCCAAGATCACCGCAGATGGTGACTGTAGCCATGAAATGCTCCTTGGGAGGAAAGCTATGGCAAACCTAGACAGCATAGTAAGAAGCAGAGACATCACCTTGCCGACAAAGGTCCGTCTAATCAAAGCTATGGTTTTCCCAGTAGTAATGTATGGCTGTGAGAGCTGGACTATAAGGAAGGCTGAGCGCCGAAGAATTGATGCTTTCGAACTGTGGTGCTGGAGAAGACTCTTACGAGTGCCCTGGACTGCAAGGAGGTCAAATCAGTCCATCCTAAAGGAAATCAACCCTGAGTGCTCATTGGAAGGACAGATAATGAAGCTGAAGCTCCAATATTTTGGCCACCTAATGCGAAGAGAAAACTCCCTGGAAAAGACCCTGATGCTGGGAAAGACTGAAGGCAAAAGGAGAAGGGGACGGCAGAGGATGAGATGGCTAGATAGCATCACGGATGCAATGAGTATGAACTTGAGCACGCTCCGGGAAAGAGCGCAGGACAGGAAGGCCTGGCGTGCTATGGTCCATGGGGTCACGAAGAGTCGGACACGACTGAACGACTGAACAACAACAACAACAAGTTGGGGAACCTATTGGTTCCTAAAGCTTTGCTATGCAAAGCTGAAGTCTGCTTGCTATCCCATTGGAGGACATTCATGAGGATTGCACACCATAGGAACATGACCAAGGAAATCCATTCATTTAACCTTCTTTTATATCCTTCACTGTAATCCTGCACCAGGGTACTTAAATCTCATTAATTGCAGTGGGTTTTAAGCAGCCTAATTGTATGCAGGATTACAATCCTTTTAAATAATCTTCTAATAACTATGTCAGTTCAAAGTGGAATGTGGGAATCAGGACACAGAAGAGTTGACACAGAAAAGTATGTTCTGTACTTTATAAAAAGGATGGTAATGGCATGATCTCTCTCACTTTCTTTGGCTCTACATGAGTGCATTTCATGCTGAATTCTCTTCCTTTTCTTTGTTTTTGTTATTCAGAATTCACTTCTGGCTCTCAATAGACAATGTAGAGATGACCTCAAACATTGTTTCCTGGAAGAGCGATGTTTTGACAATGGATCCTGGGATAAATCTTTCATTTATCTTCCAAGTGAGGATAGTTTATCCATGTAAAAGTACTGTCAAAGGATGCTTCCTCTTTGGTAATGTGATCTGAGGATAGTAAGAGATGTTTACGGAGCAAGGATTCAAGAACAAACATTGCTGGGTAAGGGTTAAAGCTTACTTTGCTAAGACATACAGAGGAGTTTAAGTATAGCTGCAAAGACTTTTTAACAGACCAGAAAACAGACAGAAATAAAATAGCATTTTATTTTATTTATTTATTTATTGCATTTATACCCCGCCTTTCTCCCTCTCGCAAGGAACTCAAGGCGGCTTACATTATCCTCCTCCTCACCGTTGTATCCTCACAACAACAACCCTGTGAGGTAGGTTGGGCTGAGAGTCTGTGACTGGCCCAAAGTCACCCAGTGAGCTTCCATGGCCAAGTGGGGACTAGAACCCGGATCTCCCGGCTCCCAGTCCATCACTCTCACCACTACACTACACTGGCTCTTATTAGGACCGTTGTGTCTTTTCCATGTCTCTTCAAGTCACTTTTTTGAACCAATTGTACCTAGAGGACTGTAGGGATGGCGGAGAATTTTGCAATGGGCTCCAATGAGGCTGGATTCTAAGAATCCGGCCCCCCAGAGTCCGCGGCGGAATGAAAGACTTACCTCTGCCACCTGGGGGAATCCGTGCTGGCCGGATCCTACCTGCCGCCATCCATCCGTTGCCGTCCACTGCTGCCTGTTTTTGGAGGCAAATGGCATCCCGCGTAGCGGACGCCATTTGCATCCCTGCCTTTTGCTGTGATAGGCTACATAAAGATTTACGTAGCCTATCACGGCAAAGAGCAGGGTCGCAAATAGCATCCGCTACGCCATCTGCATCCCTGCCTTTTGCTGTGATAGGCTATGTAAAGATTTACATAGCCTATCAGGGAAAAAGGCAGGGATGCAAATGACATCTGCTACGCCGGATGCCATTTGCGTGGCAGTGGCTGGATGTCCGGCTCCCCCCCCCCCCCGTGGACCCCTTCAGCGGACTGGTAAGTGTGTTTCGTACACCCCTAGAGGACTGTCTTCTTCCTTATGGCTGGCTCTGATGTCTAGGACAGTTCAACCTTAATTCTTCACTTACATGTAAGCAGTAGCCATCCTCAGACATAGAGAAACGGAACCACAACATTCAATTCACACTTCCATTTTGTCTTGCAGTTCACATCCACATGCGTAGGCAAGGATGGTTCAGAAATGTTGACATACAGGATGTCCTGTGTGAAACATCCCAAATATTTACTTAATCAACTGCCCCAGTCCGGGTAAAGGAATCTTTACACGCCTAGAAGCAGGCTTCCGTATGAGTTGCGCTTGCGAGATCAAAAACAGTTAATGAAGATTGGATATGCACCCACCAGGGCTGTAGCCAGGGATTCTGTGGTACAGGGGGTAAGGGTACATCAGTGTGTGTGCGAGGGGGGTGGGGGCGAGAATCTATGCAACGGCCAGACATAAACACAGGTATCAATGAGCAGTATCCTGTTGTGCCCGTGCACCAGTGGGAGCAACCGCTTACGCAACAGGGATTTTGTGGTTCTAAAAATAACCCTGGATTGAGAAGAAACACTCATTTCTTGAATGGGGAAGGTCAGCAGAGCTCATAGAAGGGAGCTGTGCTGACCTGTCCTGATCCAGAAATGAGCATTTCCATTTGTTGCTGGGGGTGACTTTTGAACCGCAAAATCCCCGTTGCACCGGTGGTTGCTCCTGCTGGTGCAAAAGAAATAGCGGGAGTGCAGCAGCAGCAGCAGGATGCAGCCCCATATATTTTAAAAATGGTTGGGTAGATAGGTAAATAATTTATTGTGGTTGCAGATGAATAAAACTTAATACAAGCAGGTTGAATTCATGATAATAATACAAAGAAATCCACAGGCAAGCGAAAAGGGAATACTTCCTAATTTGTGTTGAGGACAGAAAGAATGTTGCCTCAACATTCATCAGTAGTCATCACCTACACAGAAAGATTCCAGAGTTTCAGTGGATCTTCTGGGCAGAGTTTTTAATAAAGGGAGAATCAGCTGCCCTGTTCAAGTGTTGAGCCTGAACACATGAGGACACAAAGAATGAGTGGGGCCAGGTCCGTGCCCTGTCCCCAACCCCAACATCTCTGGTTGAGCTGGCTTTGCCTCCTCCAATCCTGGCTATTGCAGATTAAGTGTGGAAGTTGGAATGGAGATTCTAAGTGCATTCAGTGGAACACACTTAGAACCCATCCCACCGGGAACCCTGATAACCAAATATGCGTAGACTCTCCCTTCAGGCCTCCAGGTGGAATGTGCAAAGGCTGGGACCGGGGCTGGCAAGGACCTCGGGGGCAGGGCAGGTACGCACAGTGAATAGTGAAATCAATGCAGCTGGATAGAATACTGCCTGCATCCTTTTCCTTATATCTCCACAAACAAGGGTGCAATCCTTTGCATGTTTAGACAGAAAAAGAAGTCCTACAACTCCCAGCATTCCCCAGCCAGCTTGAAATTATGGGAATTGTACTCCAGTACATCTTGAGGACACCAGATTGGGGAAGGCTGCACTAGAGGCTTAAAACAGAAGTTTAAAATTCAAAGAAAAGGCCTGGAACATCCCAGAGGTGCACCTCTGGCTAAAGCCCTGTGTATGTCCAAATTAGTGATGTTGTTGAAACTCATGAAGTACCTGTTTCAAAAAGAATTTGCCTAGCTTGTAATGCTTGGAAGAAATAGAACCTAAAGGGAGATGACATTTGATTTCTTTGACAGCTTGGAATGGAAAACACAGTTGTGCACACATGCAAAGACAGTGTTGATGGGTGTGTGTGTGTATGTGGTTTGTGGTTTTTTTTTAAAGATAAGTCTATGTTTTAATCCAAGCTTTGGACACCAATTGCTGGTCATACAGAGCTAACCAAATGCCTCCAAATGAAAGTAAGGCTGCAGTCCTACACACACTGCAATCCTATGCATGCCTGCTCGGAAGGAAGCAGCATGAATTTCAATCAGATTGACTCCCAGTAAATTATGCATAGGACTGCAGCCTTAACTGGCATCCTATACATCCTAACTACTCACTGGGGCTTAGATCTGAGTAGAGATGTATAGAATTGTACTGTTACAGTGTAACTCTGTGCACACTTTCCTGGGAGTAAGCCTACTGAGTGCAGTGGGACTTGCTTCTGAAAAAAAAAGAAAGAAAAGAACATATGTTGGTTTGTGCTGTTAAGATTCCTGCAGCAAATCAAAGGCTTTTATTAGAGACACTGCTCACAAATTGCAACATCTGAACTGAATGGTGAAACATCTAGGAAAAGGTCTTTCCCCCCTCTTAGTAAAGTCTCATCATAAGCTAAAGTGGTCAAGAAAATATAGGCTAGTGGGGTAGCCAGCGGTGCCTGTAACAAAAGCCTTTGGTTATGACCTAGGTTAGGAAACTCCCCAGAGCTGGGCTTGCTAAACAGCGGGGTTGCACAAGTTCTTCTTTTCCCAGTGGTCCCAAGAGCTTTAAATATCCTCCTTGGGGATGTTTGCTTAGCTCTGCGAGAGCCACAAATTAGTGCCCAGTACTTGAACTAAAAGCAGATGTGATTTTAAGCCAAATAGCGCAACCAATGCTGAGTCAGTGTAGAACTCTTGGGAAAAGCAAATTTTGCCCCTGAGTTTATTTATTTATTTAATAGATTTATATGCTACTGACCATATTTAAAAATAGGACAGGAAGGCCTGGCGTGCTATGGTCCATGGGGTCACGAAGAGTCGGACACGACTGAACGACTGAACAACAACAATATTTAAAAATATCTTTAGCAGATCTTCAAAAATATTCGTAACTGGTGATCCATTCCAAATCAAAATGAGAGTAGATTGCTCATCAAGATTCCAAGTATACACGGGAATGCACACATGAGAATGGGTGTTGTCTGCCATCCTTCATTGTTTCAGTGGGATGCACGTTCAATTGTGCATGCCTGTCCTCCATTGTAGAGCCACTTGTCATGTATAAACACTAAGGGCAGGCAAAACGTTCTCACATGAGAACTCTTGGGCAAGTTTTGAGGGGGTTTAGGGGGTGACGTTGGCTTGTCTCTTTCATCGACACCACCTGTTCCACAGCAACAGCAGCAGCACAGTTCTTGGTACCCACAGCCACCACTTAACTTCCCCCAAGAATGCCCTTCTGAATGATGCTATAGTATCACATAGCATCATTCTGGGAGGCATTATGGGCAAGAAAAAGTAGTGGCAGTGTGTGTGTAAGACTGCAGCTTTAATTTCATTTGGAGGCATTTGGTTAGCTCTGTGTGACCAGCAGTTGGTGTCCAAAGCTTGAATTAAAACAAATTTAGGGTGATAGGCGGCTGCCTCCAAACTCAGAGGTGACTGCCTATCCAAAGCAAGGCAGGAGAAGCATGAGGGGTGTGTGTCGTTCCCTCCGGATCTCTCCTGCCCTGCTTTTTCTGCTAGACAGCCGTTTTCAGCTGTCTAGCCACGGTGGGACCAAGTGGGAGAGGAGGCTGCATGTACGACACATAGGATATGTCGTACATGCAGCTCCGCTCTCCCTGCCCTGGAACGCCCCCAGCCCCTCACCTTTTCTGCTGCTCCACACTCCTCTTCCGAGCGTGGAGGGTGGGGCTTCTCCACACTGCCTCCAAGGCAGCGTGGACATGGGGGTAGGTCGATTTTCTGGGAACCAACCTCAGTGCGCGGGCTCTGAGGTCGGTTCCTGGAAAACAACATATCCTATGGCCATCTAGCTGCTGTTTTGGACTACAGCTCCCAGCATTCTTGATCATTGCTGGCTGAGACTGATAGGAACTGAAGTTCAAAACATCTGGAAAGCACCAGGTTTGGGAAGGTTGCTCTACATGATAGTGTAGAGAAGTTATGGATGAAATAAAATGGTGGTCCTTAGACCCAGTGCAACACAGGTGTGGGTGAGTTCACCTCCATTCCAAAACTTCACCTATCACTCACCTCCCAAAATACAAATGGTGAAATGGTCCCAATGTTGGCTACTCATGGTTGATGAAATGGGACCCCATTTGGGGTCAGCATAAATACCATTTTAATGTACAACTACAGCTGTGTATAAGTGAGTTCTTGAGTTTTAATTGAAATACTTTTCTCCACAGTTTTCAGCATGGGTGGACTCTTGCACTCCTATATAAAGCTGTATTTTGAAAAAATAAAATAAAAAATTCTGGTTTTGTTTACCTAGAATGGAATAAAACCATTCCTTCATCTTCTTTCTCTGGAAGAGTAGAATAAATTTATTAATTCCTCTAACCACTGCAGAGCCACCCATTCAGGAAAGAACTGCACAATAAAGACCACACCCCCTGCCAAATGAAACCTGTCACTCATATTGTGGCTTATCACATTTTTCAACGCCTTTGCCTTATTTTTGCAGTCCCAGGCAAACAGCAAAATGCAGATGTTTACTGAGCATCTGCTTGGCTGTCATGCATGGCTGGTAGGCTGTTTACCTTAATAATGGGCCACGGGATACATGAGAAATTAATTTCAGTTCATTTTTTATCAGGATTTCCCCAGTTTGCACCTTCTGAACCAAATATGGATTTGGACACAATCTATGGTCAAATTCTGTACATTTCTGAGCTTACAGTGTGATTTGTGGCCCCCAAAAACTGTTTCAGAGCATGTATACATATGAAACATGTGCATGAAAAAAATGCATACTTTGGAAAATGCACACAAATATGCTTTAAGTCATGGGAGGAGAATGCATAGATTTCAAAGATGTGCACAACTGATGCATACATTTGGAAAAAATCCACACAAAAATCCCCATGCATTTTCATGCAAAAAGAAAAAAACAAACAAAGATCATATGGACCCGAGACAGAATGCGCTTTGAAGTGGAATGTGGAGAACTTTAATGAATTCAGTTTTGCTTGTACAGACATCCCTAGGCACAACTTACCCAGGTTTGGTTCAAAAGCAATTAGAAATAAGCGAACAAGCACACAACTGTAAATAGGTCAAGTAATAATAATATAATGTTATAACAATATGAACACACAATGAACATAGCGGGTGTTAGTGGTCTATTTAAAATAGATTGTAGTGGAAACAATATAATTATACATATGAAAACAATATGAATACAATTGTACATATATTGGAAGATAACAGAAGCATCTGTATCACAGGTATATACATGTAAGTATTATAATTAGTTCAAGAATCTCAAAGGCCCATCCAAAAAGTCTTACAGGAATCCGGTGTAATCCTGTTTCGCATATGAGTTGCTTCTTCAGATAAATAATAACGTCCTTAGACTCAACAAAAAACACTGTGGCAGTATTATAATCTGAATAGCTTGTCGAAAGAAGCTTAAACCACTGGCATAGCTTGCATTTTATCTCACAGAGCTTCCCAGAGCTCAAACCACAGGCTGATAATTTCTTCTGCTCTGAAGTCGATGAGTTGAGTCAGCAGCTGTTTTGCCAGCAGGGTGGGAGGAGCAATGGATGCTTTTTTAAAAAAACCCTTTTTGTCCTCCATTTAAGCATT
Source organism: Heloderma suspectum (assembly GCF_057233095.1). Taxonomy (NCBI): domain Eukaryota; kingdom Metazoa; phylum Chordata; class Lepidosauria; order Squamata; family Helodermatidae; genus Heloderma; species Heloderma suspectum. The sequence goes on along the minus strand of NC_139459.1, from coordinate 36,695,170 downwards.
TTTCACTCTGCCAGGGCAGAGATGGGGTTGAGAGGCCACTGGATCCAGGGGATCCATGGCCTCTCCCCTCCCCGCCCACTGGCCCACCCCAACACATCCGTTTCCTTCCCGAGGTCAGAAAGGGAGCCACCACAGAGCTTTCCACAGCAGCTGTGAGAGGCCAGGGAGAGGGAGAGTCATGACCGGATCTCCTCCTCTGAGCTCAGAGTTCTGTCTCCAGCCTCGGAGGGGGAGATCCATTGCATCCTATGACCCCTCTGACAATGTCTAGGGGACACAGGGTTGCTCACTTAACCAATGAGCTTTTCATTTGGAATCTCATACTATGACATATATTATAAACCTAAAATTACATTTCTAAAAAGCTGTCAGGCAACAAGTTCACCCTTTTGCTTCATTTTTTCCTCATATAAGGGGCTTTTCCAATGTGATTCAATAAATCGTAGGTGGATACCAATGCACCCCCTGGCACCTTTCTTGGTGCCTGCCAAGGTGCCCTACCCCTCTGACTTATTTTCTTCAAAATCAACACATTTTCTCACTATTTATTTATTTATTTATTTATTTATTTATTTCTATACCGCCCAATAGCCGAAGCTCTCTGGGCAGTTCACAAAAATTAAAACCAAACAACACACAATAAAACAATTTAAAATATATAGAACATTAAAACCACAATATAACAATACAACCACAATAAAACCTAGCAGCAGTACAGGAGTTTAAAATACAGATTTAAAACAGCAAAGATAAAAATTTAGAAAGCTAAAATGCCTGGGAAAATAAAAAGGTCTTCACCTGGCGCCGAAAGGAGTACAATGTAGGCGCCAGGCGAACCTCACTAGGGAGCTCATTCCAGAGCCGGGGTGCCACAACAGAAAAAGCCCTCCTCCTAGTAGCCACCCGCCTCACTTCCTTTGGCAGGGGCTCACGGAGAAGGGCCGCTGATGATGATCTTAAGGTCCGGGCAGGCACCTATGGGAGGAGGCGATCCTTCAGGTAACCTGGCCCCAAGCCGTTAAGGGCTTTGAATGTTAACACCAGCACTTTGAATTGGGCCCAGAAATGGACTGGCAGCCAGTGCAGCTGGAAAAGTACTGGCGTAATATGAGCTCGCAGGCCAGTCCCTGTTAACAATCTTGCTGCCTTATTTTGGACCAGCTGAAGTTTCCGGACCGTTTTCAAAGGCAGCCCCACGTATAACGCATTGCAGTAATCCAGACGAGAAGTTATCAGAGCATGGATAACTGTAGCTAGGCTATCTCTGTCCAGATAAGGGTGTAGTTGGTATACCTAAGCTGATAAAAAGTGCTCCGTGCCACTGAGTTCACCTGTGCCTCAAGTGACAGTTCTGGATCCAAGAGCACCCCCAAACTACGAACCTGATCCTATAGGGGGAGTGCAACCCCCTACAGAACAGGTTGAATATCACCTAGCCGGGCAGACGAACCACCCACTAACAGTACCTCCGTCTTGTCTGGATTGAGTTTCAGTTTATTAGCCCTCATCCAGTCCATTACCGTGCCCAGGCACTGGTTCAGAACAGCCACTGCCTCACCTGGTTTTGATGAGAAAGAGAGGTAGAGCTGGGTGTCATCCGCATATTGATGGCACCTCAGCCCACACCTCCGGATAACCTCCCCCAGCGGTTTCATGTAGATGTGAAACAGCATGGGGGATAAAATAGAGCCCTGTGGAACCCCATGGCACAATTGCCATGGCACAGAGCAATAATCCCCCAGCACCACCTTCTGGAATCAGCCATCTAAGTAGGAGCGGAACCACTGTAGTGCAGTGCCTCCAACTCCCAACCCAGACAACCTATCCAGAAGGATACCATGGTCGATGGTATCGAAAGCCGCTGAGAGGTCCAGGAGAATCAACAGGGTCGCACTCCCCCTGTCCCTCTCCCACTATTAGATGGGATTGCTGTAAAAAAGGTTTCTGTTGGAGCTAAAAACTGTGGGTTCAAAGGATTGTTTAGTGCGTTGGGGCTCACACCCCACCTCTGCTTTGCACTAAGCCTTTGGGGCATGTTACTTGACCTTTGCCAGGCTTCTCATGGCAGCCATTTTGTGGTGGTACTCAGGAGAGTTTCTCAAATTGCCAAATGTGCCGTACCCAGGCAATAAATTGTTGATGACCACATAAGATAGGGAACATGGGCAGAAGGTGCTGTTGCACTCATGTCCTGCTTGTGGGTTTCCGGTGGGCAGCTGGTTGGCCACTGTGTGAACAGAATGCTGGACTACATAGACCTTGGTCTGATCCAGTACAGCTCTCCATATGTTCTTATGATAACTGGGATTATTATTACGAAGGATATCATCATTTTCCCATTCTACTAGTTGTAAACGAAACAAAAAATCTTCTTCAAATTGGTCTATGTAAGAATCATAGTTGGGAGCACCTTTTAAGGAATATGGGGAAAAGCTACCTCCCTGCCCCCATGTTTCAGACATGTGATTTATTTTCAGGACTACCTATTACTCTCTGGTTATTATGGGTTTTAAAAAAGAAAACACAACAAATGCTCTAAAAATGCAGCTCTTTTTTGCATTTTAATCTTGAGTATATCAAAGACAAAGCCTTTGAGCATTTCTGGGAGTTTTATCCTCAGCCACTTTCAAATTTCTTTGCTCCACCCCCAAACTTAAAATGGTGCCCTGATAACAACACAATGCCCATTAAGGATTGTCAGCATCTAATGTCTATAGAGGAAGTAAGCCCCACTTTGCCTCTTACATCTATTTTTGCCAGATAATCTTGAGCTACAATGTTATATGAAACAAAGCACAATTAATAAGTCATTCAAAGACACAAGAAGAGAAATAATACATAGTGGAGGGGGGCGGGAGTGTTGTTGTAGTAATTTCCCTGGGTTGTTTATCTTCCTATTCATGGTATATTATTCTGGAATTCACAGCTTGGCTTCCTATTGTAGCTTCCCTTAGACTCTAAGGCAGTCTTGTTCCATATATATAGTATTGTGATTAGAGCTTTGTGCGAGAGAAGCCACAGGAAGGGTTAGCTAGTTCTGGAATGTGAAGAATAATTTTTTTCAAATACATCTAAGTTTAGATATCAACTAATATGGTTTTCAGATGTCCACATGGATGTCTTATGCCTTAGTTATAACACATAACAAGCATATTAAATGTACTGCATAATCACTGTGATGTAAATATTAAATATCCATTTGGTCATATTTGTATCAAAAGTAATAATTAATCTCAGGTTTGATGAAGTGAATGTTTTCAGCTGAAACTTGAAGGCTGCACTCTTAAAAGCACACTTACTAGGCCCTTTGAATTCTATGGACATTACTGTTGAGAGAACAGGTTTAGGATGGCACTGTTATTTAAACTCACCATGAATCCTCAGTGATTTATATCTTGTTACAGTGTAAACTAGGGCTGTGCACTACTTCGGCCCAAATCTCGAGATGAAGCGGGCTGCTTCGGGTCACTTTGTGCCCCTTCCAAGGCGAAGCGGAGGGGGCATGAAGCAAACCGGAGAGGGCTGGGGCCTCTCCGAAGTGCTCGGTGTGCTTCAGAGCCTCGCCCCCTCTGGCCCAGCCCCCTCCACCACCATCCTCACCGCCACCATCACCCCCACTGCCTCCCCCACCACTGTTCTCACCACCACCGCCGCAGCCTTCTTTGTCGCTGCCGCCTTCTCCGCTGCCGCCTGCCACCGCCGCTGTCTTCTCTGCCGCCGCCGCCCACGCTGTCTTCTTCTCTGCTGCCATCTCCTGAGGCCTGGACACGCAGCAACTCGTCTTCTTGCAGGGAGTCACCATTTTTAAAATGGCAACCTCCTGGAAGTTCCACAAAGTTGCCATTTTAAAAATGGCAACTCCCTGCAAGAAGACATGTCGCTGCACATCCAGGCCTCAGGAGATGGCAGCGGTGGTGGGCAGTGGAGAAGGCAGCAGCATGGCAGCGACGGATAAGGTGGCGCAGCGACCGAGATGATAGCAGCCCAGGTAAGGAGTTGGGGGGTTGCGTGGGAGCATCGGGGGGGATCTGAACCCCGCTTTGGGTTCGGGCCTAAGGTGGGTCAGGGCCCCCTCCCAAATCTGCCCGAGCTGAATTGTGCCTGCCTCGGTAGCCGGATCAGGGGGTCCCCGCACAGCCCTAGTGTAAACTAACAAACGTGTTGGGTACCTCTCCACACTAAGGATCTTATCTAAATGTTCCTTTGAGCCTACACAGACAACCATTTCCCACACATCTGCACTTGATGTATGATAAAATCCTCCTCACACACAAAAGGAGCTGTAGAAGGTCTGGACTATTGTGTGTATGATAAAAGTTAATATATCATATCAGTTTGGGCAAAAGAGAGCTCAAACCAAAGATATTTTTAACAAGTAAGTACCCCCTTTCTCTGTGATTTCATCTGGTATAATTAACTATACATCCTACATTATTTTATCCTGCTTTTCTTTGACATAGTTTGTGCTGAATAATATTTCTTTTGTTATCTATCTAAATGCCTCAATTATGGGTAGCTGCCCATTTTAAATACTGCTAGAGCTGTTCCAGATGAGTTTGCTGCTGAATTTGGTGTGTGTGGTTTTTTTTTTAAGCATTTATTCTTTTTTGGCTGCTTTAACACTTCTGTCTTTTATCACCTCAGCTAGGATATTCTCCTTGAGGAAACTCGAAAATTCCAGTGATCTCTTTCATCCCATCAGATATTGTTTGGTATTTTACACAATGAGTACTTCCTAAATATATTTACAGAACAGGCCTGGAACAGCATGCTCATGCATAACTGAAAGACGTTCAAATATAATATATGAATATATGAACTTCTCTATGCCATTTTTCAGACTGCCCTAATACCTTCCTTCTCTGTGATCTCTCTAAGGGATGGCTTACAGCTGCTGGGGTCTAAGGGAAGCCATGTGTCCTTCTTTACAGAGGAAAGTCCTCTCTTTGAAGGTGTCCTCTATTTGATGGGCTACCCAGTCCAAGACTGGTTTTAGGATAAAGAACCATAAGAAGGGAGAGCAGCAGGGGCCCTGAAGTTGTCCATCAACAGTTAGCACCTGGATAGCAGACTGAGCAGGTACACAGGACACCTGCTCACAGAGTATTTACTGATATAGAGAGAATTATTGTATTTCTATTGAAATTATAGTAATTCTCTCTAAATTTGTGTTTGTGTGTGTATATATATACGCAAATTTTATGCAAATCTATGTCCTCTTTTTCATGATGCATTTCCTCTTTTTTGGTAATGAGTAAGTGTCCAGCCTACCCCCAGATGAGCACATCTGGGGCATGCTTGAGCTCCACTGCCCTTGCAGCTGCGCCATGCTCTCATGGAGGCCCCAATTTTGTGAATTGGTGCTTCCATCCAGGGGATGCACCATTTTCTTGTTTCGATAGTATTGTTTTCAGTCACCAGATTGCATACAACGCATATGAGAAGGTGCCAAATGGCATAAAGCCCCTATCTGGAGATGGCATGGTACATTCCATGTAAGCATGGCTTGACTGTGAGACCAATGGCAGTCCCAAAAATGGGGGCCACAGGCAAATATGGGCCAACCTAAGTGTGTGCTACCATGAGATTTTTGAAAGGTGGCCCTTTGAATTGAACTTCTATTGCCTCCGGGTGGTTTACACAGTGAAAGTCACCTCCATGTAAAGTCACTTACCTGTCCTGAGGACACCATTCACATACAGAATGTAGCAAGGGAATCTGCCTATCCACAGTGATAGTCACAGTGACCAGGAAACCAAACTGTAATTGCTAAGGAGTGCTGCAATGATCACAGAAGTCCCTGCTAAATTACTGAGGCTATATCCGTGACTTGTGCTATTCTCTACATCTGTGTAGGAATATGCATGATGGCTTGGGATAGTCCCATATCCTGTGGAACCAATTTTCACCATGTGAAGTGGTCCTTGAAATGTCTTACTGTTCTATTTCAGCCAGCAAGCCTGCTGTTGCAGTGAAGGCCTGGCACCACTGGGCAGTATGAAGTCCAGGTCACACCAAGACTATAGAGCAAGTCAGGTGAGGTTCTGTAAATTCTGATGAAGCAGGAGTCAGACTTCCCAGTGAGACAGGAAACAGAGCAGCAGCACCATGGAGAGCTCATAATGATGCTAGGGTTAGATGCCAGACAAACTTACCAGTATGCAGCTCCAACAAGCAGCAAATTGTGAGTGAGCCTTAAGTATGGTTTTGGCTTTATCTAGGCTGGTTGGCCCCACCTCCCTATTGACTGAGACTTTTTCCCTTAAAGGGGTCTGGTCTGTTTCAGCAGCCTCAGACTGCAATGACATGGAAAAGGCTGTGGCATGGTGGTATCTTCATGGCTAGAATGCTCAGAATCCAAGGGTGGCAACACAACGCCCTCTGGCCACAGGGAGCTGCTCCCTGGGGCCTTCCTGGAGAACTAGGTCATAAGGAGGTGGGAACCTCATGAAGCCCTTCTGTACCTGAGCCCTCCCTGTCCTGTTTCCCCCAGTATTCAGGCTGGGCTGGGGTCTGGCAAATCGGCAGCTGAAGGTACAACAGAGGGGCAAGGAGAGCCATAGTCCACAAAGAGTCCAAGTTAAACCATGTCAGACCACAAACAGTCCAAGTACAAATAGCAAAGCAGGCAGTACAAATAAAAGAAGTTACACAAAAAGAGTAATCAAATCCAGGCCAAGGTCACTTACAGAGATGGGTCCAAGCAGACATCACGGTTCACAGGCTGGACCTAGAGTCACATACAGACATTATTTCCAGCAACTTTTGTAAGCATCTACTGTGCTTTTTATTCCGGAGCTGACAGAGCCCCACCCAAGCCCCAGCCACAGTTGTTCACTTCAATTGCAGAGAGACCTTCTCATGAGGAGGGCCCTCTACTCACAAGGAGCCCCCAGTAGACCTCTGCTGCAGCCTGACACTTCATGAGTTGGGCCTGCTTTCTTTGGAGCCATCGCTCCCTGGGATTTGGGGAGCGCTCAACCTCCTCCTCTGAGGCAGACTCCCCCTGTTCCTGAAGGGCTGGGACCTCAGCATGCTCCTCTGTGGGCTCAGGCCCCTGTCACAGTGCAGGCCTTGGGAGGGCCTGGGTATCATCCTCTGTTGGGGCCTCTGTCTCTTTCTCCTCAGAGGAGTCTTCCGATGGGGCCATGACACTCTCCCTCATTCATTAACTCAAGAGCTTCATCCTCTAGGACAAGAGCTTGTGGTCCTGGACCATGACACATTTTTATGAGATATCACTTTATATCAGCTATGTGACACTTAGAAATGATTCCAGTAAACTCCAAAACATATACATTTTGCACCAAGCAAAGTCAGATTCTACAACCTAGGAAGTGCAGACGTATCAGAATAAAGTATATAAACAAATGCTAATTTTGTATATATTCACTTTGGCATCATTTATTACATGATTCAGGTTTTTCAGTATTTTTGGAACCTTTTGGCAAGGAAGCGCATGGCAGAGAAGAACAGAGGGAGAGGAAGGGCGTGGAGGCTGGGTGGGCAAGTAGGATTGACAGGGGAAAGGAGCCAAGGGAGGGGAGAGCAAGTTACATTTTCTGAGTCACCAACGTAACGTTCCAAAATGTTGCCAAGCTTCTTTCTGTTTTCTTTGCAGCTAAGATGGGGTAATAACTTTTAATCGACAAAAATGAAAGCTGAGGGTTCTTTTAAGAATGCCACCTTCTGGAGCAGTTAGCTGCTCTTGCACTTGCGTAGGAAATCTGCAGAAACTATAAATATCCAGGCTCCTGATCACGACTACCCATAGAACCTCTGAAATGTTTTTGGCTTTGAATGTCCCTCATCCCTGAAGCTCTTTGTTATTCTTTTGGAAGCTTTGCAAAGAAGCAGCTCTCTATAACATGCCAGAACCCACTTGTTCCTCCTGCCAAATTCCTCTGCAGTGCAGCATTTTAAATTCAAGCATCTCTGAATTTTTTTCCTTCTGAAGCTTTTCCTTCTAACTGAGGTAGACAATGACCCTTTCTGCATGTTATACATGTGTAAGACACTCATGTGTTGAAGCAGGAGCAGAGCTGCATCCACACCGTGCCTGGGCAACCCCCTTCCCTGATGTCCATGCACTGAGTGTGGATGTCTGTAAAGCAGGAGTGTTGCCCAAGTGCCACATTCCATTTTGAATAAGGTCTCAGGCGCTGCATTCCAATGGTGGGTGGGGCCAAAGCCAAACAGGCGGGGCTGAAGCCAGAGGGGCAGGGCCAAAACATCAGCAAATTTTAGCATATGTTAGTGCCAGTTACTAAGTCTTAAAAGAGGTATTTCAGTCTTATAGAATGGGGGAAAGCTGCACAAAAGCCAGGAAACTACCAAACACTCAGTGGTCGGGTGAAAAGGGACTGGGCCAGGCAAAGGGGGTATGGCAATGTGGGAAAGCCTGGAAGGCAAGATTGGGGCTCCAGGTGGGTCAGATTTGGCCCCCGGGCCTGACATTCTACACCCCTGCTGTAAAGGAACCCTTACACATCCTGCATCGGGTTCCTTTACAGATACAAGAACATTAGCAGAGCCCTGAACATTAGCAGAGCCAAAGGTCCACCTAGTGCAGTATTCTGTTTCCACAGTGTCCAAGCAGATACCACCATGGGAAGCCCAAAAGCAGGACATGCCCAGAAGTGGACACAGCATTCCAACTATGCTCATTGTCAGGAATGAATCTGAGTTTGTGGAGATGTCTGGCAACTCAGATTCGGAATCAGAATGGGAACAGCCAGAACAGAGGGAGGCACCATCCCTAGTGAGCCCAGATACAGTGAGACTTTATTCCCCAGACCTTGACACCCAGATGGCCCAGCCTGAATGGCGCCCCCATTCCTCTACCATGAGAACTCGAGTTTCAGAGGGGGAGGAGGAGGAGGGGGAGGGGCGTGACTTGAGGGATGCTAGGGTCTGTTGCAGAGTAAAGCGGGAAAAGTTAGGGGCAAGGCTCAGACACTCTGCCAGGTTGGCCTCTCGTGGAAGCCAACGTAGGAGGGAGCCACCCTAAGGAAGGGGCATCCCTGTGAAGCTAGTCTGGCCATGAAGTTCTTGCTCAGACTGCTGGCAACTTCTCTGACTTCCACTTTGGCTCCTCTGTTGATGTCCATAGATGTGTGGATTAGCTGGTTCTATGCAGTCTGAGAGTTTCCTAGAATCTGCATTTGTAAAGAAGCTAGTCATTTACTAATAAAGTAAATGTTGGCCTGAAGCTTTGTTTCCTGGAGTGTGTTGACTGTGAAGGGAGAGGACGAAGGAATGTGATAGTCATACTGTATACTTGTATAAAGGCATTTCCTTCCTTAATGATCCCTTACATGGAATTTGCCTTTTCCACAGCAGTCACACACGTGGTTGACATTTTCTTTAATTTATTTTCCACAACCCCAAGATCCTGGTCAGTCAGCACCAGCTCAGACACCCCATCCGCATATATGTGAAGTTCGGGGGGTTTGCCCCAACATCCATGCTCAACATGCCGGGGCTGCCCTGGGCACAAGACAAGACTAAAGTAGGCCCCACTCCTATTTTAACACATGACTTCCCTACATTTCCTTTACAGACACCCATTATCCCTGTGCAGAGGTTGGCGGGGGGGGGAAGGAAGGGCTTGCCCGAGCATGCAATGTTGGGGTGCCAGCAGTGCTGCCATGCTCCTCGCATTAATCCTAACATCTCTAACCCTGTTCTGTTTCCCGAGTTTGTGCACCTGCTCTATTGGCTCTTCCTTGCAACAGCTTTGACTATTTGAATGCGGTTCGAGCCGAGAGAAATGTGAACATTCAGCCTTGGTTCTGTCTCCAGGGCCCCATCTATATGGCACCGCTTTGACTCCCCCACCCCGTCGCAACTGCGCGGCAACGCCGCTCGGAATCACCATGCCCTGTGATACACTCATGATGTACTGCGCGCTTCCCTAAGAGGCTCGCTGTGCCCTTCTCCCGCTCCACCATTATACTGAAATGCGCATCTGTGCAGTCCCATGAGTGTGGGGGGTGTGACACTTCAGTGGCTGTTTTATATTTCAGGGGCTCTGCTGTGTCTTTCTGACCCTGTTTTAGGTAAAAATTGGGTGTTTTGTGTTCCTTCATTTCCACACCATCAGTTTGTCAGGTCCCTAGCCTGAGACTCTTGCAATGGTTTGCACTCACAAGTGTGAATGCTATGTGCCTAGCCATCGCTCAGAAATGGTGGCCAGAGCAATGTTGTTCCTTCCCCCAAGACCCTACCCATCCCTTGGGCACTGAGTCCAAAAGCAACCATTGCAAAGATACAAAGCTGGAAAACTGTGCGAAAGTGTGATTAAATAAATGAAAACGCCCCTCTGTGCCCCTGTAACTGCACAACTGTGAAGGGATGGGGGAGTAAAGGGGCATCACAGAGTGACGCAGACATTACGCACACCTACAACACGCCTACTGTAAGATGCAAAGTCTGGTCGGGGGAGGAATAGACAGCCTGCAACCATGGGGGGAACCCGCAGCAAACCCCCCCCCCCAAATTGCAGTAAAACGACTCCTTGGAACTCTGCTTTTTCTGGGTGAAAACCACGGATGGCTGCGAAGTCGCGACTACATCATCTATCATGACGGACCTTGACTCGCACCTGCCCCGGAGTAAAAGTCTGGTGTAGATGGGGCCCAGTAGAAGGCTGGAAATGTCTCCACTGCCTTTTCGTTGAGGAAGGTTGTGTCACTGGGGGTTGTATTATTGAGGGAAGACTTCAGATTTCTTCAAGCCTTGGTAGAGAACAATGGCCATGGATTGTTGTTTGGGCCCCTGCATCTGGGAATGCCAAGTCAGCTGAAATATACTGAACTGATAACTGTCTGAGATATCTGAAGATGAAACCACAAGATCCTGAGATCTGTCTCACTCTATTGTCTTTGGCATTTCTCTTCGAATGCAATACCTCTGTTATCTACCTAACTAAATATTGACAGGATTTTTCTTTTTGTTTCAAATAATACTTTCCTTTAACTTTAAAAGTTGTGCTGACATCTCCCCCAGCCCTGCTTCACCCCCACCCTCTTTAGAGTAACAGTGCATTCCCTTATTACCAAGGCTTGGAGAAATGGGATGAACCCAGCAGCTATACACTTAGATATATGATCTCTCTTCCTGACTTTAGGAGCTCCTTCTGTGGGAGTAAACCTGTGATTTGCAAAGGGATAGAGCTGGTGTTAGAACAACTCTTGTCCTGAAGGAAGGTATGTAACCTACTACTGCTCTCCCCCCCTCCACCCACCCCCCACACATCCCCGGTGCACTTTTCTGGCAGACGTCCTTGAGCATTTGAGACGGATGTGAGAGAATTTCAGTCCTCATTGGAAAACAACCCAACTAAACATAACAGATTACATCAGCTCAGGCTTTTCAATTCCTGGATGGCAGCAGTGTGCTAATCCAACCTTCATCCTGGATTTCGCAAAGTAAAACAAGGGAGGCTGGCAAGGGGACAGATTGAGGAAATTGACGACGGCAGGCCTTGTGGGCAATAGGCTGTATAAAGCTCAAAAACCTGTAAGCTGATCTTCAGCTACTACTTTGGGTTCTTCACTGCTGCATCCCAGAGCAGAAGACCTCAGGACTGAATTTTGCAACCTGCTCTTTGGGCGATATTGTGTTTCTATCACCGAGAGACATGGAGGGTTTTCTGGTCTTCACTCTACTTCTGGTACCCGTGCATGTTGGAGCTACCTGGAGCACCAAATATGCAGTAGATTGCCCGGAGTCCTGCGACAGCAGTGAATGCAAAAGCCCTCTACACTGTAAGCGGATGGTGTTGGATGACTGTGGCTGCTGCAGGGTATGTGCTGCAGCCTTGGGGGAGACTTGCTACCGGACAGTTGCGGGTATGGACGGAGTCAAATGTGGCCCCGGACTGAAGTGCCAGTTTTTTTCCGAAGAGGATGATTTTGGTGATGAGTTTGGTATCTGCAAAGGTAAAGAAATGGGCACTGGATAAAGTACCTGGCATGACCATTATGGTGATGTTCCATGTAGAGTGGTTGGGAATTGCTTCCAGAAATACACCATTAGAACTTCTTGTTTTAGAAACCGTTCAGTATATGAATCATGCTGGCATGGTGAAAACACCTCTGAAATGGGTGGTGGTGGTGGGAGAAAATATGAATGTTTGATGGGAGGTTCAGGACAGATAAAAGGAAGTACTTCTTCACACAATGCATAGTAAAACTATGGAATTCCTTACCACAAGACATAGTGATGGCCACCAATTTTAATGGCTTTAAAAGGGCGTTAGACAAATTCCTGGAGGAGAAGGCTATCAATGGATACTAGTCCCGATGGCTGTATGCTACCTCCAGTATCAGAGGCAGTATGACTATGTACACCAGTTGCTGGGGAACATGGGCAGGAGGGTGCTGTTGCACTCATGTCCTGCTTGTGGGTTTCTCATGGGCAGCTAGTTGGCCACTGTGTGAACAGAATGCTGGACTAGATGGACACTTGGTCTGATCCAGTATGGCTCTTCTTATGTTCTTATTTATGTTCTTATTATTTATATCATTAATATGCATAGTGCATTAAATACACACCCTTGTTAAAGGTAGGTTCTAATTTTAATGTTTTGCAAATGGAGAACTGAGGCTGACAGAGGGTCCCCCAAGGCTGCCAGCAAACCTGCAGTTGAGGACTGAAACCTGACTTTGCCAGCACTGTATATTCTGCAGACCACCTCCATTTTATCCACATGGAAAAGGACACTCTATGTAGAAACAGGGTATAGCTGTTGACCAGGAGGTGCATGGGAAAAAAAAATCTCAGAAGGTTGGTCTTAGGCTAAAGTCTCTGACCAGGAGTATAATAGACATTATGATACCTACTTCAGTTAAGAGAATGCAGTCTGCATTCTACAACTGGAACTGCTGGACAATAGATTTGTGTGGAAAGAACCCCACACATCCAGCGGTGCAGATAGTGTGTGCTTATACCAGGCAGTCTATCCCAGGGATGCAGCTTCAGTAGCTCCCCCCCCCCCGCTGCCCCAAATGATGGGTGTTGTGAAACTTCAGAATCAGATTCCTGTCAGGTGCCCCCTTACCTCCCCCAAGACCTAAAAGATGTTGGTATTGATGTCAGTCCTGATCAGCATTGGCATTGTGAGAATTCATTTACATATTATGTGGAATGAGGCAGACCAAGGCTGTAGAACTCTAGGCTGCACCACTTCAGGCTGCATGTGGGCTGTGTGTCATATGTGTAATGCTGCTCCATATAAACATCCCCCTGCACATATCGAACTAGCACATCAGGTAGATGGCTATATTAAACCTTTCTGTCTGATAAACTAGTTTGCTGCATGTAGGCAGGGTCTTTGTTGATTTATCTGGGTATATGGGAGAAGCATTCAAAAAGGAAATCTCCCATCGGCAGTCTAAAGTGGTACAGTCCAATCCATTCTTCCAACTTATTCTGCATAACATGTTTATAGACTCTTAATGCTCCTCAGATTCAGCACTGTAGATGACCCTACAGTTCCTGGCAGCAGAAGAAAACAGGTTTAGATTCTTCAAAATTGGCCACCAAAAAAGGCATGATTATCAATGGGGTCCTGATGATCCAGTTGAATTGCAGCTCAAGCTAACCAGCTTGCATGTAAGCTCATAGGGGCAGATGCCTACCTTTATTGATCAGTGAACAGCCTCTGCTCGTACAAGTTGTTGGGTCATAATATCTGTCTGAGGCTACAGTCCTATGAACATTTACTTGGGATCTAGTTCTAGATCAGCTTTCCCCAGCCTGATGTCTCTCCAGATGTCTCGGACTACAACACCTGATGATGGGAGTTGTAGTCCAACATATCTAGAGTGCACTGGGTTGGGGAAGGCTGTTCCACATCACCTCCAAGGTCCTATCCAACCTTATGATTTTATTTACTTTTGAGTAAATGTGCCCATGATTGTGTTGCATATTGTATTTCTCCATCTTCCACTCATTATTACAGATGCATCATAGTAGCAATACATTTATTCATGACTTTGAAATGCTTAGGATCATTTTGAACAGGAAGCTCACACATTCACTTTCCTTGGTATATAAAGAAGCACTGCCTATATTATCATCAAGGACTGCCTATACACCTTAGATGCCATTCCTAACTACTTTTACTTGGAAGCAATTCCACCTATTTTCAGTAGAATATACAATATACAATATTCCAATATTGTATATAATATATAAAATAATAATGAACTCATTCTCTGAGTGTCTATCTGTATGCAGCCAAAATGATACTATCCATGCACAAAAGGGACACATCAGCGGTCTTTGGGGAACCCCAAGTTTGCAGAAGTTAAAAAAATGCAACCCATAAGAAAAAAAAAAAAAAACAGCCAAATTAGGGCTGAGCATGCTCAATGGGTACAGAATGCTGAGTGACAGTGTGTGTGTGTGTGTGTGTGTGTGTACGCGGGGGGAGGGGGGCATATAGGAAAACAGGGAGTGGGCAATGGAATAGAGTGGAGTGGCTGGAACCCTGAAGAGGAGCATCCCACATTGCAACATTTTGTTGCAGGTCATACTTGTTTACTTGGTAGTTAGTGTGCATAGGATTGCAGGCTTACGTTTCTATCCAACAGTGTACGCAAACAGTTTTGTAAAATAAGCTGCAATCCTGCTAACTGGCTGTCTAGGAGACAGGGAGGTGTGTGTATGGATGGATGGATGGATTAATGCAGTTTTCCACACCTCTCCCCAAACAGCTGATCAGTCAGATTACAGTTTATTTACAAAACTACCTATGAGCAGGTCTGGAATGGGCTGCGGAAATATGAAGGTCCCACCATTCACATGCATAATTCCCCATCCAGCTAGGATACATCTACAGAAAACTGCCTCTGCAGGTATATGGCTTCCTAGCTGGATTAAGACACTTGAATGGTTTCATAGGCAAGTCTTAAATGGCTTTTGTGTCTCTCTTGCACAATTTACAGATTGCTAATCAATAGCAAGTAGAAGAGCTGTTTCAGATGGGTATTTAGTTCACTGCAGGTTTTGTGTTTGCATTATAAACTGATATACATCTGCTTTAAAGCTCCATCTGCGAAAAGTCCTTTTACAGTCTGCTTTAACTTCAGGAACACTTCTTCTTCTTAGGGGTGTACGGATTACTTACCCCGTTCCGCTGGGGCCATCTGCTGGGGGGGGGAGGTGATCTGTCTCTCCCCCCCGGAATCCTCCCCAGCCAGTGCCGCTCCATGGGGAGCCAGCAGAGCCACCAGCTGGGGCCACTAGCGCGTCCCTGCAGTAGCCGTGATAGGCTACGTATATATTTACATAGCCAATCACGGCAAAAGGCAGGAATGCACATGGCGACCGCTACGCCATTTGCATCCCTGTGATAGCTGAGATAGGCTACGTATATATTTACGTAGCCTATCACAGCTACCGCAGGGATGCAAATGGCATCCCTGCGGTAGCCGTGATAGGCTATGTAAATACTTACGTAGCCTATCACAGCTAAAGTGGAATGGAAATGGCGGCCGCAGACTGGGGCAGCCATTCGCGGGGCAGCGGATGGCCGACAAAGGTAGGTTCCGTCCCGGGGGGATTCTGTGGGGTGGCAGGGAGGATTGCTCCATTCTGCATCCAGCCTCACTGGCGTCCGTGGCGGAATTCTCTAACATTCCTCCTCCTCCTTCTTCTTCTTCTGTAGCAGAAATGACACCTGATACCTTGCACCTGGGCTGATTTAGTTGATTAATTAGACAGTAACCTAGTAAATGTCCATCTTAGCAAGCTCTCTATGCATGGTGTAGTGGTAAGAGTGGCTGCCTATGTGTGAGGTGATTTGGATTCCAAGCTCCACTCAGCTATGAAGCTCAGTGGGTAACCATGGGCCAGTCACTCTCTCTCTCAGCCTAATCTACTGCACAAGGTTGTTATGAGGATAAAATGTGTGTGCGGGTGGGGGTGGGGGTGGGGAGACCTATACCATGTACCCTACTGTCTTGAGCTCCTTGAAGGAAGGGTGGGATACAAATATAATAAACAAGGTGCCTTTTTGAGATATTGAGCAAAGTGTGAAGTAACTTACATTTTAACAAAAAACAGAATTTGTAGTAAGAAGGAAAGGCTAATATTTAGGGATGTATGAAAGTGACTTACCTTTCACGGATTATGTTGATGGTGGGGGGGAGGCGTTCTGTCCCTCCCGCCGGAATCCTGGCCGGGGGGGAGGCGCTCCGTCCCTCCCCCCGGAATCCTCAAACGGCTGGCTGTGCTCCGCAGCAGCTCCGCGGAGCAGCCGGCCAGGCCCGGCCCGGCCAGGCCAGAGCCGTCCGCAGCCGGATTTCCGGCCGCGGAGGGCTCTGGGTAAAAAAAACAAAACAAAACAAAAACAAAAAACTATGTACGCAAATGGTGGCGGCTATGGCCGCCGCCATTTGTGTTCCTTCTTTTTGGCCGTCTTAATCTACGTAAATATTTACGTAGACTATGATGGTGAAAATCAAGGGGAACACAAATAGCATAGCGGGCGCTATTTGCGTCCCTTTTTCATTCACCATTTTAGCCTACGTAAATCTTTGCATAGGCTAAAACGGCGAATCAAAAGGGGACGCAAATAGCGCCCACTACACTATTTGTGTTCCCCTTTATTTTCGCCATCATAGTCTACGTAAATATTTACGTAGATTAAGACGGTAAAATGAAGGAATGCATTTGCGTACGTTGTTTTTTTTTTTAAACCCAACCCCAACCATGATAGGCTACATAAAGATTTATGTAGCCTATCACGTCTCCCCCCCCCCCACAAGCCTGGAAATGGCGGCGGCGGCAGCCGGTTGGAAGACTGGCAGCCGCCGCCGGAGCTGCCGCCACCCAGAAGATCCGCCCCAGGTAAGTCTCATCCCAGAGGGATCCGCAGGGGGGCGGGGGGGCAGGCCGTTCTGACACAGATTTCGGGGGGCAGAATGCACTGGCATTCGGCCTCACCAAGATCCATGGTGGAATTCTCTGACATCCCTACTAATATTTGCTTTTTCATTTACTATTTCAGTCACATCCCAGAACCAAAATAGCCTTGGAAAGTAAACTAGTGAGCCCATAATATCCAGCTTCAGCCTACTGCTTAAATGCTGCAGCCTTGCTTAGCAAACAGGACAGAGCCATATACTTCTGTTGAACTTGCTATTTCACACTCCTAGAAGCCTTCAGAAAATAAACAGCACAGGTGAAAATCACAGTAGAGGACCATAAGATAATATCAGAGAAGAGGCCATTGCCTAGGGATGTACGAACGTTCCGCCTCGGATCTTGGGAAGGCTGAATGCCAGCGCATTCGGCCCCCTGCAATCGGTGGCGGAACGGCCCCCCGCCCCCTGCCCCCCCCGGGGACGGGACTTACCTTAGGCGGATCTTCCTGGCGGTGGCGGCGGCAGCGGCCGGTCTTCTAACCGGCTGCTGCCACTGCCATTTCCAGGTAAAAAACCCCCAAAAAACGTGATAGGCTACGTAAAGATTTAGGCCAGGATTCTGGGGGGAGGGACGGAACGCCTCCCCCCCAGCAACAGCATAATCCGCGGAAAGGTAAGTACCTTTCGTACATTCCTACCAAAGCCACCTGTCCAAGGTGCGTACCACGTTACGTGCAGAGCGACAAACACTGCTGCAGGAGTGGTGGTCCATTGGGTGATGGGCGCAAGCTCTCAAAAAGGCCATCCCAAAACATTTTGCTGCCTGAGGTGGAGCAGCAAAGGGTGCCCCCTGCCCAAGTTGAGGTGTACTCAAGCCTGGCCAAGTTGTTTTTTGCAACTGAAGGCTAAACTACCTACATGCTACGTTAAATGCATAGCATGCAGCTTATCCTCACCATTTTGTTTATTTAGCGTAAGCCTGTAGAGGGGTTGCCGATACAGATCAAGACCACCACATGCAGGCAGGAGAGGTTTAAAACTTCCCACCAGACCACCTTTCCCCCCGAAAATGGGGGCTAAAAAAAGAAGAAAAAAGCCTCCATTGGCACAAACGGAGGGTGTTTTTTTTTTTTCTTTTAGTCCCCATGGTGGTATGGGTGGGATTTTTTTTTAGTCCCCTACCCACAGGTGCTGGCCCTGATACAGATTGGGCCTCAGTGCACTTACACTAAAGTAAACAAAATGGTGAGGATCAGTTGCCCACTATTTATTTAACATAATGTGTAGTTTAGCCCTGAGGCAGAAAATAACAAGAGTGCCTCTCCCTCTCCCTGGCAGCAAAACTATACCACAATAATAAATTCAATAACTTATCAGTCATTGCCCTTTCATGACACCTAAAATCAGCTGCCTGCGTCGGTAGCCTCAGCTTGTGCGATGGTAGGGCTGGCTCTGCCACGTGCTAGCTCAGGACCCTGTGCCCAGTGTTTTGAGCTGTGTCTCAGGACTGGGCTGTAAGTCACATTGCATGCAGGGCTGCTAAATTTAATCAATTATTCAGTCAGATCGATTGATTAAAAAAACACCTTTTTATTGACTAAAAAGGTTTCCCTGATGAAGTGGGCAGCAGAGCCTTCTTACAAGAGGCATTGTCCTTTTCTCTCACATTGGATTTCAGCTCAACCCAGTGGAGGCTGGTGGCTCCGATGTCAGTGGTGCGGTAAATCCACTCCAGGTTTCAGTCAGAACTCTAATGAAGCTATCCAAGGTTCGCACCTTGGATAGCTCCTTTAGAGTTCTGACTGAAACCTGGAGTGCATTCACTGCACCACTGACATCACAGCCACCAGCCTCCGCAGACTAAACCTTAGGAAGAACTTCCTGATGGTCCGAGCTGTTCAGGCAGTGGACTGACTCTCCTTCATTAGATGTTTTTAAGCAGAGGCTGGATGGTCACTTTGCCTATCAGGGATCCTGTAGCAGCAGCTTTCCTGCATCAGCAACAGGGTGTTAGACTAGAAGACTTTGGGGGTCCCTTCTAAGTCATGATTCTATGACTTGATGTATCCCCCTGCCCCCACCACTTTATGCTCACCTCTAATACCTCAGTACTTAACTGAACTGCTCTGACAAAGATTAGATTTTTTTAAGTGTTTTTAATTTTTGTGAACTGCCCAGAGAGCTTCAGCTATTGGGCAGTATAGAAATGAAATAAGTAAATAAATATGTGCAAATAAACCAACGGGGATATAATTTATCTTTACACTCCTCACAGGGAAGGAGTCAGCGATTTGATTTCAGTGATGTTTATCTCTAGCCAACACTATTGGTTCCTCCTGATTTTATATGTTAAAAGACTGCAATTTGTTAGTTTCTGGGAAAGAGAATATATGAAAATATTTACTTCATTTTAATTTTAAACATGTACACATTTATACCTTCACCTGGGCACTCAAGGCAGCTAACAACAAAAATTGTAAGTTTAATAATAAAAACATCTTTAAAAATTTAAAACAAAACCCACCAAACATTCCAACATGAGCAGGTGCTAAAACGACAACAGCCAAAATATTTAAGATAATGATGATGAAGAAGAAGAAGAAGAAGAGATTTCAATAGCAGCAGATTAAAAATATCTTTTCAAAGGAAGATGTCACAGTTCCCAGCATGCCTGAAACAGCCATGCTGGCTGGGGAATGCTGGGAGTTGTAAGACATTTTTTCTGTCTAAACGTGCAAAAGCATTGCACTTTTAATTTCTTTGCAACCATGGAAAATATTTGACAATATATATATGAATAGCTTTCCATTTGTTTTATTTGGAAGACTTTAGACATTGAGGTTATAATCCTGTACCCACTAACCTGGGAATAAGTCCCACTGAACCCAATGGGGCTTATAACTGACTAAACATGCATAGGATTGCCCTGTTGTTGTTGTTTTAAATTAACCATGCAATCCTATGCATGTTTACTCAGATGTAAGCCCCACTGTGTTCAATGGGGTGTACGTCCAGGTACATGTGAACAGGACTGCAGCCTAAGTTAAGTAAGTTAAATGTGAATAATCAGACTTCTGTACCTGGGAACTGCATTCATAACATATGTTACTATTTCATTTGTTGTCTTATAGAGTGTCCTTATGGTACCTATGGATTAGACTGCCGAGGAACATGCAACTGTCCATCTGGCATATGTGACAGAATAACTGGAAAATGTTTAAAGTTTTCATTTTTCCAACTGGCTGCATCAAAACCCCCCAACAGGCGAAAATTAATCCCACATACAGGTAAATCTGATAGCGTTAATTTCTAAAATGCACAGTGCATTGGGATTTCCTGTGCTTGTTGCATTGAATGAATGGGAGTAATGCATGAACATTATAATGCTATTATATTTGCACAGGATAACTTTCTGATGGATTGTGCCATGGGTCTTACTTGATGGAGATTTGATCTGAATAGATATTTTATTGACTCTGAGCTAGTAACACCATGCTATAAACTAGGTCTGTATATACAGAGAAGTGCTGAAAATCAGTAGCAACCTATGGTGCTGTTCTTTTACTGGCAAGAGTAATTACAGTTACTGTAATCAAATAACTACCTATGTGTCTGTTTGTATTATTTATATTCATAACTGAAGCATCTGGATATAACACCTGCGGACTGATAATCATAATTAAAAACAAGAGAGTCGTGCAGCTAACAGATTTATTGTGGCATATGCTTTAATGAACTAGAGACAGATTCATGAAGTGAGGCTGGTGAAGTGGGCTTTAATCCGTGACAGAATAAATCTGTTGGTCTTTAAGGTGCCACAAGACTCTTTCTTGTTTTTGTTCCAGGAGACTAACACTGCTACCCTTCTGGAATCAATAATTATGAGTTGTTATACTACACAACTACTTTGCAAATTAAATGATTAGACTAATGAAAGAGACAAGCCAGGGGTTGTTTCTGAATTGATCTACTGATTTTGGTAGAGACAGAACGATATCTACTGCAACTATGGGTTGGATCCAAACTAACTTAGTTGAACTTGATTTGTACTGAAATCAACAGGATAAGTAAGTTATTTCTAAACTCCTATTGGTTTCAGTGGGAGTAAAGTTCAGCTACCTTAGTCTGAATATAATGATATATTTTTTCAGACAGTTGCAGATATTTGGGGATTTATTCTTTTTTCTAATGCAAGTGTGATCAAACTTATTGTGGATGAAAGCATGAACTGCTTGGGGGCCCTTTTTAGGGCCAAGAAGCAGTTCATAAATGCTTTATAAATAATTAAAATGTAAATGCAGAAACAAAATTTTGAGCCGCCGCTCTTCCTCTATGTTGCCAAAATTGCTGCCCGTTTCCTCTTTGCCCTCTCAGCTTCCTTCTTTTTGGCCCAATATGACAGAGGCATGTTGGAGGAGCAGCTGCTGCTACCATTGTTTAGGCCTCACTTTGTTGCCTGAACTCTCCATCTGGGCCCAATGGGATGGCAGTGGCAGCGGTGGCTTCTCCTGACGACTGCCTACTGACATCCCATTGGGCCCAGGGGAAAAGACGGGTTGGGAAGCACATAGAAGTAGTGTGGGTGGCAGTAGCTGCTGATCTTCCTAGCCACTGCTGGCTTGAGTCTGAAGAAGAAGTCAATTGAAAAGCAAGAGAGCAAGCTGGTAATGATGGCTGGGGAAGATGGGCAGGAGGGTACTGTTGCACTCATGTCCTGCTTGTGGGCTTCCCACAGGCATCTGGTTGGCCACGGTGTGAACAGAATGCTGGACTAGATGGACCCTTGGTCTGATCCAGCAGGGCTCTTCTCATGTTCTTAAATAAGGAATAGTTACTAGTCCTCATGGCCATATGCTGCTCTTCTTAAATCCTTAGGTTGGTGGAGACTTCAAGGCTCAGTGGCAACCTAAAACTGGGACTGTAGAAATAAGGGGAAAGGATGCTCTGTCCCCATCCATCAACTTAAAGAACAAGAGCCTCATTCAGGCGAGAACAACAGCAAGGGGAGATCAATTCAGCTCAAGTGCATTTAAATGCACATGGGCAGAAGGGTGCTGCTTGTGGGTTTCCCTTACACAGCTGGTTGGCCACTGTGTGAACAGAATGCTGGACAAGATGGACTCTTGGTCTGATCCAGCAGGGCTCTTCCTATGTTCTTACAGCGATGAGGAGAAGCAACAGCAGCCACCAACACTGAGGAAAGAAATGAATGAGACTCAGACAGCCCAGCAACCCTGTGTGTGAATGGGAGGGAGGAAGGTTCATTGAGGGGAAAGGGTGGTTCACTGCAGGAATCTCCAAGGCAGGCAAAAGCCAGGAGATTGCCTTGCCATCTGGCATTACTTGGAGAATATAATCCATACAGGAGAGGTTAAGTAACTTGCTCAGGGTAAGTTCAGAGTTCTGGTTCAGGACTGAGAAATAAAACCAACTGTCTTCGTTCTCTGACCTACACGGAAATGACTTGCAAGTGGTGGAGGCTGCTGGCTCCGATATCAGTGGGGCAGTGAATCCACTCCAGGTTTCAGTCAGAACCTATTGGAACTCTACAGGGCTACCTTGGATTGGTCCTTTAGAGTCCTGACTGGTTCTGACTGAAACCTGGAGCGGATTCACCACCCCACTGACATCAGAGGCACTAGTCTCCACGGCTTGCAGGCTCTTCATGCAATCCACTTTCAAAGTGCATTCGTTCGCCTGTATCCTGGTCTAATGTGAGATGTACTTGGGTCCATTTTCACATAATTCCAAGAGACAAATGCATAGCAAAATAGCTAGGAGTCGGAAAACAGGTATGTCAGTGTGCTTGCAAATCTAGGGCATGAACCATCCTCCTGTGCCTGCAGCAGCATTTGGAGAACTGGACCCCACACAGAGCTCACTAGATCTCTTTTTCCTCTCTCCCTCTATCCAGCCTGTGTGCAACCACCCAGGAACACACATTGTTGCCTGCAAAAAGGGACATTGGGTACCTGCCATACGTACACCCAGCCATCCCACTGCCTCTCCAGGGTTGCACATGCAGGTTATTTATGCTCTGAGTAGGAGTAGCTTGCATGTATGGCCTTGCTGAAGAGCAGGATGGTTAGATCTACGTATGGTAGGTATACATTGGCCTCCCGGAGCAGGTAATGTCCAGGTGCATTGTCAAGAGCCAACATCCAGTTGTGTCCAGGAGAGGATGGAGGAACTAGAGTTCAATGGATCATGGCCATGATATTTAAATAGTGTATAGGCCAGCCTTCCCCAAGCTGGCACCTCCATCATGTTTTAGGCTACAACTCCCAGCATTCCTGACCACTGGCAACACTGGTTGGGTCTGGAGTTGAAGTCCCAAACATCTGGAAGGCACCAGGCTGGGAAAGGCTGTTCTATGGCCAACTTACCTCACTTCAGGACTGGGTCCTGGCATTCAAACAAAACACACACAAATGTAGGGGGAAATAATGTAATAAAAAGATCTCTCTCTCTCTCACTCACTCACTCTCTCTCTTAAACTTTCAGAGAATTACATGGGATCCGGTGATGGTAACTCCGTGAAAGAGGATTTTGTCAAAGAAAAAGCCATTCACTCCCCGATAATGAAATGGCTAAACCCTCGCTGATATTAGCCTATATTTATAGGACTTTCAAACTGATGCTTCCTTCAGATTTATAATGAATGTTCAACAACCCATGTTAAAGACAGTAGATCTCCAGCAAAGGAAACGGTAATGTGTAAAAAATCCAATTTGTGTACCTTCAGGAAACAGTGAACTTTCAGTATGAGACTGTGTACAGTGTACATGATTTTTGGAACATGTTTTGATAATCATTTGAATACTGAATGCGTTATGAATTGTTGAATGTAAAATACTATTGGAACTTTTAAAAATACAAGAATTTCAAACAAACAGTTAACCATCTCAATTCTGCAAGTCCTACACAAATATTCATTCACCTAAAAAGAAATGAATGGTGATAAGAGTTAGGAAATACAAAGTTTTGGCTAACCCCTCCAATGCATTTGTAATAATATACAGAATAGATGGATATTAATATAAGGGACTAAAATTATTCTTAACTTTGCAAATGAAGACTACAGTCCTATGCATATTTACGTGGTAGTAAGTCCCACTGAACTCCGTGGGATTTACTTTTGTGTAAGCGTGTACAAGATCAGGCTGCATGGCCACAGTCCAACACACAGCTAAACATGCAAGCTAAACACACTATGCAATATGTTCAATGCACCTTACTCTCTGGTAAGTGGACATAGCATTGCTGCCTTAAACCAGTTGAAAAGATATCAGATTATGGCCTAAAGCTGCACTCTTGTTCACAGTTGGGCTGCTTAAATCCCATCAGATTGCAGAACTGCAGCTTTAGACTTCCGTTAAGCTTTCCAAATGAATAAATAAATAAAAGTAGCCTTTATATCAAAAACACCACCAGCTAAATTTCTACAGTTTATAATACTCATCTCAAATGTAACAAACGCAGGTAGAATTGCAGCTGATTTTTAAAGAGAGATTCTCATGCAAAAACAATTTGCAGTGGCCACTGATTTTGTAGAAGCATTATGACGAACACCTGTTGTGAATAATACATGCTTCTATCCAACAGAACAGAATGAAGGAAGCTGGAGTTAAAAGGAACTTTTGCAGGAGACTTGAGTGACTGGAAGAGGAAATTATGGCAGTGACATAGATAAATGAGAGGAGGTGGGGACAACTCTCTATGCCATATGTCTTATGCAACTACAAACATGTAGTTGAACTGTTTATGGTTGTTCTAGCATCTCATCAGCAATATATGATTGTTTTGCCAGTGGTGTAGTGGTAAATCTTGAAGTGCAGGCACCCATCATGACAGTCCTCATAGCCACCCCCAACCCTGCTGCCAACACACACACACACACACACACACACCGCAGCCAGGAGAGTCCAAAATTGCAGACAGTTGTGTTGATCCATATTAGTGCTGTGCTGAAAATTTCTCCCACATTTTTTCGACCATTCTCATTCAATTTCGTAGAAAAGAAATTGCTTTCGAAAAGAAATTCGAAGGAGTAGAAATTTCAGAGAAATTCTCATGGGTTGAGTTTGGGGTTCTTGGGCTTACCTTACTTGTGAGATGGCTGAGGAGTGTGCATGAGCATCCCGTCTGTCATCGTACAATAACCTCTGTGGCAGCCTGTAGCCTCCTTGGCTTCCTGCACTTCAGTTAAAGACATCATGCGGAAGATATGAGGCAATTCCTCCCGTGGGGCTTTTTCAGTCCAGGAAGTGCAGGTGGCCTGGGAGGCTGCAGACTGGTGGAGAGATGTGTAATAGAGAGAGAAAACACACACGGCACCCTTGGCCACATCACAGTGATTAGGAAAGCTCAAAAATACCACCAAAAGAAATTTAAAAATCTACCTCAGAAAAGTGGAAGCCTTAACAAGTTGCTGCTGTTGCCACTTGCAGGAGCAGTGCAATAAACCAAAAACCCTTCGGAAAAAAGAACCTGTGCTACAACCCCTGCCAATAGTGAGCTCTACCTGTGAGAAACTATTGGAGAATTTCTCCTCCCGCTCCCCACAAGTTCTCTGCCCACAAATAGGCTGGAGAATTTTGAGAGGCCATTTGTGTACAGCTCTAATCCATTTCGACAAACCAGTTCTAGGAGTTTTCATCTGCTAGGAGCATGTCATTTGTAAAGATAAGGGATCTTTATTGCTCCGTCAAGACCCAGCCACTCTCCAAAATACTTTACAAGATGGAATAATATATTGATGCTGGGAAAATTCATTTCCTCACAGCTACTGTGAGGACTGCAGCTAAACTCAGAGGGAACAGAGAATCCTGAGAGGGGTTGCAGGTGAGGTCAGCATCCCTGCTAATAAAAAAGTGCTGGCAATGGCATGGTATCCCTGCCAGCCCTGGCTCCACTACACTACTGCCTTTTCTGCATGCAGCTTCTACAGTCCAAACTGGAAGTGATGGGTCACTTGTCCACCCATTCACATATAATTGATTTCTCATTGATTTCGGTGTGGGATTGGGGCTGCAATCCAATACACACTTACCTGGGCCTAAGCCCCATTGAACTCAATGCCCTCTAAAATGTGTTTTTAAACATTTAAATATGTGGTCACTCTCAGTTTTGTTGTTGTTGTTGTTGTTTACATGCCTTTAATTGATTGTTCCCCAACTCTTGATTTTTTTAAATGCATGTATTGTTATACCTGGGCAAATTTCCACATTTTAGGACAATAATTTCCAAAGTCTGTGCTGCAAGAAATCAATTAATTATATAATCAAGTGCCAAAATAACAATCATCGCAAAGTACCCATGTGCAGAGGATGCTGCTCGTTGTCTCTCTGCATGAATTCATGTCCCTGGCTATGTCTTCTTCCAATTAGTCCTCCATTGGCAATAGGAAATTCTGAGCTGTCTCTGTGTTGGATGTGATTGGGTCAGTCATTCCTTCTTGATGCAGAGACAGAGTTCTCAGAGGGGGCTGAGTGTCGCAGCTCTGCATGAGTACCTGTCCTGGGATGGCTTCCAATCAAGAGGCATGCCCAGAATAATGGCTGATGCAGAAACCAGAAGGGTGGGCTCATCTGAAGGTAGGTAGTTCTTACATACAAAAAGGCGCAAATAATAATCAGCCCAAATGCAGTAATTCCTATGCAGATACACAGAGGTTGCCTGTTTGTCTCTACATCCTGGGATTGTCAACCATGAGGATTAATTCTCTTCTGTTGAAATCAATGAAATTTAAATGCTTAAAATGGTTTAGTTTTAGCAGGATTGTCCGCCATTTTCCTCTTTGCAGGTAACTAAAGATCGAAAATTAAATTCGGGGCGGCCCTGCATCTCATAATGTATTGATTGGTGTTAAACCAATTTTTCCTTCCTGCAGTAGACCAAAACTCAGTCTTGCTTCAATTTGTAAGGCTGAGTTGCGAATTTGAACAGTGGAGTTCACAATGAAAGTGCCAACACAATCAACATTACAGAAGTGCAAACAATTGCTCTGTAAGTAAATGGATCATTTAAAAGCACCAAGTAAGATCTGATGCTCCTCCAAGAAATGTTGAGTTGAATAAAAAGGCATGCGGTTTGGCACAGGCAGGATGAGAGAGTTTATTTAAATAGCGCTGTGAATATTTACATGAATCTAACTCTTTCGTTTTGTTCCTTGCCAAATATTCATAACCATGGTGGATCCTTGAATGTGCATGTAATAAACTAACTGTTATTGTAAGAGATGATGATGATGATGGCTCAATAAAACAGACAAAAAATATTGCTTCTACATCCTGATTTTTGTTCAGATAATCAAAGATAATGCAACATACAAACACCTTACACTTTTGTAGGTGCGGCTTCCTTATGCATTCTGATTTTTGCACAGTCAGCAAATAGTTATTTGATGGCTGTGCTGAAATCAGAATGTAGAAGTAAACGGTAACCTATGAACATTATATAGTAACTTGAATCCAAAGAAAAGCTGGCTGAAGGGGTGGGTGGAAGGTGACTTGCCTGTCCCCCTCTTTTCCCCAGCAGCTCCCTGATAAGCCTCTTCGAATGGACAGGGAGGGAACCCTTCTGGAAATTGACCCTCATTGAAAATTTGGAGGGGACTTAAGGGGCTGCCAGGGGAGGGGAGAGCGGGAAAGTCATCCCTTCCTGCCAGAATTTATCTGGATCTAAGCTGCTGTTAGTGTCAAAGGTGCCACTCAAACCAGACTTTAAATAATTGTGACTTCTGCTTAGCAATATATGATGTCAATTTGCTGAGATCCTTTTTTTTAAAAAAACCTACTAGAAATACCAAACACTGGACCTGGGACCTCCTGCATTCATAGGTGCACCAACATTGAGTGATGTTCCTCTCCTACAGTGAACGATTATTGATTGCAATTATTTTTTTTAATGGGATATAACATACATTCAAAAATCAATTTCTTTCTTTATTCATTTTTTAGCTCCCTGCTTCTCATTACTGGGGGGACCCACTTTCTCTTTGAACAGTGGCCCATTTTACTTCAGGGTTGGAGGAAGAGAAGGAATGCTATAAGTGCAATTTGTGTTTTTTTTAATCATTGGTCCAGTGTATGTCCACAGGGCTGACCCAAGATATTTTGCTACCTGAAGCCAAAGACAAAATGGCGCCTCTCCCTATTCCATGTACAATAGCCAGCTGGACTGGCAGCTGATTCTTACTTGGACGCTAGTAATGGGGCAGCGTCCTCTGCTGCACCTGAGGGCAGTAGGCTAGCATAGGGCACTTGGGGCAGTCTACATGGCACACACAGGTCTGTCTTCCACTTAGCCACCACTCTCTGCCCCCTCAGCATCTACTGCCTGAGGCAGCTGCCTCACTCTGCCTAATGGTAGGGCCAGACCTTCCAATGTCCAGCTGTTGTCATCCTGCCCCTCCTTTTGTTCAGTGCTTCCGACATGAAAGCATAGAGAATTGCTTGGGCAGGGCAAAAAGCACAGAGCTAGTTAAGTAAGAAAGTCTCATAACAGATATGGAAAGTTACTTTTTGGGGGAGAATATTGAACAACTGCAAGGTTTTGCTCCCGATGAACACCAGTGCTCAAGAAGTGAAGCACTTGATGACAGAGAGTAGCCTCAGCTTTATTCTTCTGTCATATTCCTTATTGCTGTGGGAATATCCCTCCTTTTTTTGTGCCATTATACAATTAATTGATCAGACAATCCTTTAGGTCTTATTGAGACAGCAGTGGGTGAATGGAAGAAACTCACTCAGACTCTTACTGAATATAATGGTATCCAAGGATCTTTACACTCTCCCCAATCCAATCCTGTGCAAAGTTCAGTTGCATAACATATTCACAGAGAAAAAAAAAAAAAGAATGGCTATACCTCTGTAAACTGGATGTGTCATATGTTTTCAATGTGTTAGACATTTCTACACCCTAGGGTACTTCCCTTTATGAGTCATACAGACACTGGACACATGAGGAACAATCCAAAATGCATGTAAGACAATGGAAATATCCCCTAATAATTTCAGATTCTTTGCTTATTGCAAATGCAGATGTCCTGGGACTCTATTGGAATTCAGAACAGGGCAGAGTGAGATCAAGTTTCCACCCCCCCCCCCGACTCCCATGTCATTCTTTCTTAGGGCCAATTCATTTCTTACATTAACCGTGCAGAATGATGGCCGCTTCCATGTGGTTAGCCCCTACTCTACACCAGTAATGATTAAAATGTGTGATGTATGGTTGAGGTGGTTGCTCCCACACCTTTGCTACTGGCCTACAGGGAAATGCGGCACCAGCATGAGTAATAACTTCATTCGCTTGCTCACCATATGGTTCACCATTTCAAACATAACTTTGCAGAGTGGGACTCAACCATGCAGATGTGGCAATCACAAGTAACATAAAATGTGGCTTTTAAATGGAAAAGATGACTACTTCTGTTATATTCCTCATTTTTAAAGAAGGCAAATCTACTCATTTTTAGTAGGTGCAAATCACAAGCTGTTTACTGAAGAAAAAGCAAATAGAATTGAATAGGAAAATGAAAGAAAAACACAAGAATAGTTTGAAGGTGAAGTATTTAGCTCCAACCCAATATAGAGGAGACTTAAAATGTAACCCTATCATTTCCCATTACTAAGACTTCCAATCCCTTGAGATGTACTAGGGAGGGCACTTATGAATCACCATAAAAAAGAGGTCAAGCATCACCAAAAAAGAGGACAACATTTGCATATCCTAATTTACAGGTATATATGCAAATTTAGAAAATATTATTAATTTAAACAGTTCTTATGGTTCATCATCTTTAAACTGGAATTGGACGGTGGCCCGTCAAACAGAGGATGCTTTCAAATATAGAACAGTCTTCTGTAAAAAAGGACACCTGGCCACCCTACCATGCATTTGTAGAATTATGAGACAAGATTTCTTTTCTTTTTCTTTTTTTAATATACATGAATAAATTTATATTTATTAATAGCAATGAATACATATGAAATGCATATACTGTATATGAAAATACAAGTTACTAGCAATTATACATAGGCTTCAACAAAAGTGGACCAGATATCCAAATAAGTATCCATTTGAAGGTGGTGTGACGTCTATGTTCAAATGCTGAAAATGTTAGAAGGTCCTCAGTCCCTTGCATTATAGGATATGAGTGTTTATCCTTCCAATTTTGTATTATCAGTCTTTCAGCTGTCAAGAAGAGAATCCATTTACACTGAGCATTCCTTAATTTCCATGAAGCAGTTAAATAATTTAAAAGAGTGCGTACACCAGCAAATATTAAAGACTGTTACAGTACAAAATTTATTCATATAATAACTTCCTCCCCCAAAGAAGCAACTACCGGACATTGCCAAAATAGATATTTAAAAGAAGCATTAGCTGCATTGCACCACCAGCAATTAGCCAAATTAAACAATCTCTTAATAAAGAGTTGTTGTGGGGTCCAATAGACACAAAACAAAAGTTTTTGCTGAATAAGATGCAGGCTTAGACACGCTAGGTATAGACGCCAAAGCCACAATCCACTGATTAGGCAGAATGGGACAATCCGGTTCGCTATTCCATTCCGGCTCAAAATAGTATTTATTCACCAATAACAAGTATTTATAGATATGGATTGTGTGTCTCTTTGCCTGACCACCTTCAATAAGTGCTTCCAATAATGACTCTGATGCTGGAAAACTCAGATACCCACAAATGCTGCAATTGCAAGCAGTATTGCCATTCAGCCGTAGCTGGCAAGTCATATTTGGCATGCAGCACAGAAAAGAACAAAAACTCATCATCAGCACCCACCAGTTGAATCAAAGTAAAAATTACCTTATCTGTCCATGTCCTCCACAAAAACAGGTTCTTGCCCATTTTTAGATCTGGACTGCCCCATAAAGTCAATTTAGCATTAAAATGGATCAAAGTGTAATTGACATGACATTATAAGCCACACATCTCTAAATGTAGAAACTGTGGGAGGCACGCCATCCGTTCTTGTATTCCTAGAACCTATTGCCATCCATTTCGAGAGAGGAACCAGGAGAAACGATTTCCGTGCTAGTAAACCATTGCAAGCAATGGTCACACAAGCACTTCAAGCCAATCCAGTGTTCTGTGCTAGGACACTACTACGTCTAAGCAACTGCACCACCATCACCATCAATAGCTGAACAATAGCATGCAAAATGTAACAAATCTCGGAAATCGGCCGAGCTCAATAAGAATATGAAACTGCCCCTTTGCAACTACACGTGGGTGCTCGACTAGCCATATATAGATTGTTTATGAATTTTAATACAAAGTGTGTGTGCTTTTTAAACACTCTTAGGCTCGCTTGCATTTGCTGCCTATATGCTTCTGAGCGCAATTCAAAGTGCTGGTTTTGAAAGCCTTACATGGCTCAGACCCAGCATGAACCAACCCATACACTACTCTCTGCATCTAAGGCCCTCCTACAGGAGCCTCCTCTGAGGGAAGCTCAGAGGACGGCAATAAGGGAGAGGGCCTTCTTGGTGGTGGACCCCCATTTATGGAATAATCTCCCTGACGAGGCCCACCTGGCACCAACATTGACAACTTTTTGGCACCAGGTTAAAACTGCCATCTTCTCTCAGGCGTTTGGCAGCATACAATGAGTCTCTTGATTATCTCTGGCTGATGGTTTGAAATTGTTTTAGATATTTGTTGTTGTTGTTGCATTATTTGTTCAACGTCATTCTGTGACAACATAGCTGAGAGCTTCAGCTATGGGGCGGTATAGAAATATAATAAATGAAATGAACGAATGAATGAAATTGTATCTTATAATAGAAACCGTTAACTATCTGATGTGGTATGAAGGCAGAAATGCTTAGCCCTTCTCCTGCTTGCTGATGCTTCTTTCTAAATTGCACTCCCCCACTTGATTTCCTGCTGTGAGTTAGCTGTGTGTGTTTACCGTCACATACGTGCATTTAGAATCCTGCAGGATAAAAGCTGCTTTGGAGATGTGCTTTGGAAAAGGGAAGTGGCAGGTGGTGAAAGGGTTAAGTCTTTCTTAACACACAACCCACTTCACTCTTAAGGAGCGCCTCCAGCAGCACCAGACAGGCCGCTTAACAAGATCAGCCTCGGATGGTCTTCTCTCTGTTCCATCAGCCAGGACAGCTAGACTGGTGGGGACGAGGGAGAGGGCCTTTTCTGTGGTGGCCCCCACTCTGTGGAACTCCCTCCCTAGGGAACTCCGTCATGCCCCCTCTTTAATGAGCTTCCGTCATGCATTAAAAACGTGGTTGTTCAGGCAGGCATTTGGGGTGGGTTAGGGTATTTTAGGAAATGTTTTTATTGTGAATTTTATTGTTTTGAACTGTTTTATTGTATGTTGTACATCACCCAGAGTAGCTGGGTGACCAGCCAGATGGGCGATTAATAAATTTAATAATAAATAAAAATAAATAAAAGAGATGCAGAGGGAACCGGAGCAGGAAAACAAGCGAATTTAGGCAATATTTTTTCATAAATGTCCGGGTGGAACAACCTCTGTCTCTGAGGGAGACAGTTTTAGGAGCAGAGAGGAATGTGCAATACTATCATATAATACTATTAAAAGGAGTAAGGGCCATGTAAGTAAATGTGCAGAATTAGAGGCAAGTGAGCTGGTCAATATTCTTCTGAAATGAGTTGCGATTTCCTCAAACTTCCTATTTAAATATACTTGGGCCTCCCACCTTCTCTCTTTGGTTTACTCGGAGGACTACCTAAATTATTCCTGAGAGGTAGTCCAATTACTAGAAAAATGACTACAAAAATCAGAAATTGGATATTTTATACATTTTCTCCTCCCAGAAAAGACTAACATGACTAAGCTACTTGACAGTTTGTTTGTTTTTTAAAGCTGTCATCTTGTATAGCCCAAGACATCCTGATTACTAGACAAGCCTGAAAAGGAAACAAGATAACTCTACATTTATTTATTTATTTAAAATATTTGTAGGTTGCCCTTTAGGTGGCTTCAAAGATATAATTTTACGGTATATAAACAACAATAAATTTGAAAACCAAAAACCACAGTAATAAGATTAATAACGAACAAGAGGCAGCAATAATGATAAAACAGGTAGCATATAGCCCAATAAAAACAATAACATCAAAGAAATAATTACAACTAAAACCATATCATATATACAGTAGTATGATAAAATCCTTATTTAAGAGAAGGCAATAGTAAACAATAGTAAACAGAATTTAAAGGGGCTGTTTAAAATCTTAATACCTCTATTACAAAGCAATAGTGAACAGCACCCAAGCACAGATGAAACAAAACCAGAGCGCAAGTGGAGATTAGCAAACTACCTTGGGGTATGCTCAGTCACCCCAAGGGTAGTGTGATCATCTGTTTCAAACTTCCAAATGGTAAGGAGCAATTTACTGCACATTGAGTACAAGAGGTGTGGTAGTTTCTCACACATGGGATGGGACGTTGGACTATATGAATGCAATGCACTATGGATGAATTTTCAAACCCCTCCCCCCAATTGTTTCTTAAGGCCAATTTATTTCTTACAATCATGAACCATGCGATGTGTGATCGCCACTTCCACTTCCAGGTCCTATTCTTCCCCGGTAATGATTGAAATTGAGAGACTGTATGAGATGTGCAGTTGAGGTGGTTGGTCCCTCACCTGTGCTGATGGCTGTTGCCAAAGAGCCAGTTCTGTTGCCATTTCGTATGTGTGTGCTTCTGTTCTTTCACAGATATGTAATTCAAAGAGACCCTCTGATATCCAGATGAGGCTGGAAGCAGCTGCAGGAGGACATATCAAGCTGCAGAATTCCCGCCAAAACCTCTAACAACCTAAATCATGGAGGAAAGTCCTTTTGCTGCATAAATATTGTGGCACCCTAGGGAAGCCAAATCCTCCTCCCATCCTAATGTAATCAACCCTCACTGTATACCTATTGAATTGGCTATAAGGGCTCTAAGAAGTAAAAGGCACCATATAGGAAGCACCACAAATTCCACTATAAGAGCAGTACACAGGGACTGTTCCTTCACCCATTAGCACTCATCAAGGTCTGTACTCTACACCCTAAAGATGCACATCTTTTTGCACCCCACACATGTTTACACTTGACACCCATGATGGGAAAATCAAAGCCTGTTATCATCATCTCTCTCCTTTTGTATTACGAACCCCTCCCTTGAAAATCACATCTTTTAAGAGAGGAATCCACTTAGAACAGGAAGGTTTTTCCTTTCTTTCTTCTCTTCCCCATTTAGTATTTGAGCCAGTTTCATGAGGGCTCTGGGAGAACCCATAGTGTGCTCAGAGTCTCCCATCATAGCCTTCTTTCCAGACAGTTCTGTACCATACAGAGCTCAGGGAAAACCCAAGGCCTTCACCGTTGTTATGCTCCCCCATCACAGCCTTTTCTTTGAATCTTTATAGACAGCTTAGTGCTGGACGTCGATGGAGTGCCATCATACCGAGACGTACTTATGCCCCAAAACCTAAATGCAAGGGAGACATTGGTTCTTTGGAACCCACTGTTCTTTGAACCATTATTTTGAACCCATCATTTTGTGGTGTGGAAGCACCTATTCCACAGAAGACACACTTCAGAACAAAGCACCGGGCTGCAGCCACCCAACCTTTTTAATTTTCTAAGAATGCCTCCTTTTATTCTTGGAAATATAGATGAAGCAGCTCTGGAGACTGGCACTTTGTTTTGCAGCATGCTGGCCTCCCAGTTGTTATGTTTTTAATTTAAAAGAACTTTAAAAGTTTTTTTAAAATCAGGAGGGGAAGGGAACCTGGCAGGTGCCAAGGGAGGTGTCCATAGGCATCACGTTGGGGACCCCAGTACTGAGTTCTTCAGCCTTAAAACAGACTGTCGAGGAATTGCCTCAGTAGCAAGGACAGTGGGCCTTGAAGGAAAGTAGACTTGCACTCCCTCCCTCTTGGAATAGTTAATAATATCTGTGTTCTCTCTTGGTCTCTCTTTCCAGTTCAGTTTCTTTTCTTGCATGCCTAGTTTGCTAAGAAGCTAGCCATGTTGACTTGGGAGATGTATGGTTTTATATTCTTAATCTGACTTGGATTCCTACATGGAGCAGGGGTTGAGCACGATGGCCTTGTAGGTCCCTTCCAACCAGACTATTCTATGATTCTTATCCTTTCTCTTAACCTAATTGGGCTTTTCTCTTGTCTATCTTACTTCTTCCCTCCTTCTTCCTTATTAAGCAAAAGCTGTCCCTTTCTGCCAGATCTTCAGTTCCTCTTGCTGGCTCCACCAGATCTATCTGCCTTCTCTATATTTTTAACCCTATCATTCCTAATTTGATTTGAATATTGCACATGCATTTTTCTCCGTACAGCTTTGTAATAAGCTGTATATTTGAGGACCCTAGACCTGGGTTCCTTGTCTCTTTCCACCATTGGAAGCTTTAGGGCTCAATCCTATGCGTGTTTAGACAGAGAAAGGCCTTTTCTCTGTCTAAATAGGCATAGGATTGCTCCCTTAATTCCTCCAAGGCACACACATGTAAACAAAGGGCATGTGGTAACATGGACCACAGGGAAATGAGCACCAGGATGAAAATAGCTTCATTGCTGATGTGGTCCATATTTTCAAACATGACTTTGCAGTATAGGACCCAGAGGTGGTAGTTTTACCACAGAAGGTAACAAGCCTTGGGCCTTTAGATGGAAAAGTTGACTATGATGAAGCTTGTTCCGTAAGTTGAGCAATGAGTGCTTAGAATTAGGAGAAAAGATTTCTGTGTTAGTGAAACATTATAAGTAAAGTAGTGGCCACTGCCAGCCCAGCATTGCAAGCCAATCCAGTGTATTATATGAGCGCACTTCAGTATATTTCATACAGAAAACTGTTTGCTGCCTTTGATAGCTTTTCTACATGAGGCTGTTAATCCACTGTATCTCCTTTCAGTTTCGTCACAGAATTGAGATCCAAGCATTACACAAAGAGTGCCTCCCTTCCTGCTTTTCTCCTATATAACCTCTAAATGGTACCGTGGTATAGCAGAACAGTGCAATGACACAAGTGGAAAAAGCATTTTCTTTGGCTTTCTTTAAATAACACCACATTTAGCTGTTCAAAAAAATCTCCCGAAAGTGCTATTTAAAAACAGAAGTGAAACTGGACAGCCACGATGTCAGTGTCACCTAAAGAACCCATAAACAACTGTGAGTAAGGAATGACGAGCGCACAATAAATCCCTCAGGTAGAAAAGCTCTAGGTACTTAGGGAAGTAAGTGGGGTATAAGCTTTTAAAATATAAACAAACAAACAAACCAGTCAGACAGACAGACAGCCTAGGAAGACTTCTAGTAGCAATCAGTAATGTAGTCTTCACACAGTAATCTTCACCCAGTGCATAGTCAAAACTATGGAATTCACTACCACAAGAGGTAGTGTTGGCCACTAATTCGGATGGCTTTAAAGGGGGATTGGGCAAATTTTTGGAGGAGAAGGCTATCGATGGCTACTAGTCCTGATGCCTATATGCCATCTCCAGTATCAAAGGCAGTATGCCTATGTACATCACTTGCCGAGGAACATGGGCAGGAGGGTTTCACTCATGTCCTGCTTGTGGGTTTCCCGTGGGCCTCTGTGTGAACAAAATGCTGGACTAGACCTTGGTCTGATCCAGCACAGCTCTTCTTATATTCTTATTTAAGCTTGGAAAACCCAAGGTTTACTAGTGTATATATGTGCGTGTATTAGAGCACATATAGTGTATTAGTGTATGTATTAGAGCTGCGCACAAATGGCCTCTCAAAATTATCCAGCCTATATGTGGGCAGAGAAATGGGGGCGGGGGGGGTGAGACACACACAATTTTACTGAATTTCTCCTATAGGAGGAGAATTTCTCCAAGTTTCTCATAGATAGGGCTCACTATAGGCAGGGGTTGTAGCACAGGTTCTTTCTTTTGTCCTAAGAGTTTTTGATTTATTGCACTGCTTCTGTCGGTGGCAACAGCAGCAACAGTGTTGAGACTTCCACTTTTTTGAAGTAGAATTTAGAATGTCTTTTGGTGGTATTTTTGAGCTTATCTAATCACTGCGAGGTGGCCGAGGCTGCTGTGTGTGTTTTCTCTCTCTATTACACATCTCTCCACTACTCTGCAGCCTCCCAGGCCACCTGCACTTCCTGAACTGAAAAAGCCCCATGGCGGGGATTGCCTCATGACGCCTTCCTCATGATGGCTTTAACTGAAGTGCAGGAAGCCGAGGAGGCTACAGGCTGCCGCAGAGATTATCGTACAATGGCAGACAGGACACTCATACACAATCCTTAGCCACCTCATAAGTAAGGTAAGGACATGAACCCCAAACAAAACCCATGAGAATTTCTCTGAAATTTCTCCTCCTTTGAATTTCTTTTTGAAAGCAATTTATTTTTTATCAAATTGAATGAGAATGGTCAAAAAAAATGTGGGAGAAATTTTCAGCACAGCACTAGTAAGTATCTTGCAAAGTATTTTTAGTCAGGTCCAGCCTAAGACGTTTTGCTGTCTGAGCTGAAGGTGCCCACTTCTACATATAGAAGCTGATTAGGGCATCTCTACACCAGCCTAAAATCCTGCATTTAAAATGGGGCTTTCTGCTTCCGTTTTAAATGCAGGATCACAACGACTCCCTTTTTCACCCGCTTCCTTTGCCCCCTCCCCTTTGCCCCTCCTTCTCCCCATATCTGAGTCTTCCATATCTTTCACTGATCTCACTCCTCTTCTTGCCGCTTTTCCTCTTTTCACAGAGGGAACTCAAGCGGAACACAAAGGGGTAATTTGATAGCTCATTATCTGCGATCCATTTAAAAACGGAACGGAGGGCATTTAGTGCAGGAGCCGCTTTGGAAGATCACGGCGTCATGTAAAGAGCCCACAAACTTCCGTGAAGGAGCAGTCTCAATTGCAGGATAAAAGCTCCGTGTGAAGAAAGCTTTAGACTGGGAGTTTAATCTTACTTCAACAGCACTGACAGAACAGCATCCTCCACCACACTTGAGGGCAGCAGGGTCACTTAGGGGGTGCAGAGCAGACTGCACAGCACACAGAGGTCTGCCCTCCAACACTTTGCCACCTCTCAGGTGTGGTATAGTGATTAGAGCAGCCTTTCCCAACCTGGTGCCCTCCAGAGGTGTTGGACTACATTGGCCATGATGGCTGGGGATAATGGGAGATGTAGTCCAACACATCTGGAGGGGACCAGTTTGGGGAAAGGTGGGTTAAAATATTGGATGACACTAAACCATGACATTTACTGGATGATCTTAGGTCACTCACTATTTCTCAGCCTAACCTATCTTACAAGATTGTAGTGCATGTCAGAGTGTCTGGAAGGAGAAGAATGTTGTATACACATTGAATTGCTTGGAGGAAGGAAAGGATAAACATATATTAATAAAGCTACTCTAAAGAAGTTTCAGGCTACAAAATTATAGCAACTGTAGTTCAACCTGAATACAAATAGAGCAAAGTTCATGAAACAAGTATAAAAAGCTCACAGATTTATTGCTGTCATCAGAAGGTCAGCATGAATAGCACTTTTATAGGGTGCTAAAGAGCATGGATGGATTAATCCATCCCCTGGGTGCCAAAGCATATATTTTGAATGAAAATACCATTATTAACACCTGCACACAGCATCAGTATCTCTTTAAATGGTCTGTTTTGATCCCCACAATGTTTTGAAAGTATTTCCTGACATCTGGGAATTTGGTAAATATTTCCTGTTTTTATTGTGTCTGGAGAAAACAGGATTTTTCCAAGTTGAAACTGGTTCCTTTACAGACTCTTGGGTGACCTGCAGTTGGGTGTTTATTGATTTTTTTTGTTTGCCATTGGATGTCAAAATGAAACCATCAGATCTTCCGACTAAATGATTTGTTGCAATAAAACGGTAATTCAGTGACATGATTATGCTAACTAAATATGATTTTTTAAAACTTTTAGGATAATTAAAAATATTTACAAGTGGTAACTTGCAACAATTCAAACACACTTTTTTTCATACACAATGCTTTGTACCCATTAATTATTCA
Source organism: Heloderma suspectum (assembly GCF_057233095.1). Taxonomy (NCBI): domain Eukaryota; kingdom Metazoa; phylum Chordata; class Lepidosauria; order Squamata; family Helodermatidae; genus Heloderma; species Heloderma suspectum. The sequence continues at coordinate 36,656,240 of NC_139459.1, read as the reverse complement.
CATAGGAAAACCAGACACACACTCTATATCTCTTCATTCTCTATGGCTGCAATCCTAACGCACTCACTAGGAAGTCAGTACCACTAAACATAGTGAGGACTTACTTCCAAGTAGTCATGCATATGATTGTGCTGTTACTCTCATAACACACACACACTACCCCATTCATACACACATATTATTCAGGCTGCAATCCTATGCGTATTTACCCGGCAGCTGAACACTTACTGAACACAATGGGACTTGCCTTTGAGTAAATGGACACAGAATTGTGCTGCACATTTAACTGTGGATCACCGTTGTGATGGTGCTGCCTTCTTAGTCCTCTGCACCTTTTCCATTTCTAACAGTAAGTCATAATCTCTACGTTCTGCCACTTCTGTTTTTGCAGTTTGTGCAACCTACACAAGCATACCAATTTGGAACAGAATGGCCCTACCATTGAGTAGAGTGAGGTGTCTGCCTTAAGTGGTGGGTGCTGGAGGGAGCAGGGGTGGGGAGCAGCAGTGAGGTGTTGGGGGACAGAGGTAAGTGTGCCATGTGGCTTGCCCTGCACTACCTAAGCTTGCCTGCTGCCCTCAGGAGAGGCGGAGGACGCAGACCTGTTGTGGGGGGACCCTGCTGAATGGGTTAGGCTGTGGGGCAGAAAGGAGTGCCCCTGAAAATCAGGTGGAGACACCTTTGGTCTGCTTTAGCCAGCCTAGTTGTACATGCTTAAATCTGGATCCATCGCCATGTGTTGTTGTTGTTGTTGTTGTTGTTGTTGTTGGTGTGTGTGTGTGAAATTCACAGAATTGTACACTGATAGTTTTTAGGTGTAATATCATTTATTTGTCAGTTGTTTTATTCACATTGTTTTAATCTTGTTGTTAAGTCACCGTAGAGGCTATGTGCAGAAACAACAGGGGTTTCTTAATTAAATAAACAGGACCTATGGAAGCCTCTAATGAGGTTAAGGAACTTCATTTCACTAACACAGTAAGACCATCAGGAAAATAAACTTTGATTTCCTTTTTATTTTCAAAATTATGTACTTCTTGAAGAGCTCTGTGTTCTTCAATCTCATAGGAAATGAACTTTCAGAATGGACAAATGGAATGAAATTAATATCAAAGCATTCTGTACTCTCACATGAGAAAGATCTATTTTTGAAGAACAACAATAACAACAACAAACCAAACTGAAAAGCTATTGAAATCCAAAAACAATATTAGCATGTTCCTGGAGACTGGAGTACAATGGAAAAGGAGAATGCAAGAGGGTCCTTGCAGCTGTGACACATTTTCCTCCTGGCTATTTTTAGTTTTCTATTCCTGATTTTTATTTTGGATTTCACTTGGCTTCCCATGCTGCTTCCCCTAACTCCTTTATAGCTCTTCCTTATAGAATGCATTTCAAACATTCTTTCCTTTCCCCTGGAGGAAACTCAACCACTCTTTGCCAGCTTTAGGAGTACATGTTTGTCTTGGCAAAGTTAAAATCCTTGGTCAATTCTATTTAGGAAATCTGTTTGTATTTTTCAGCTTTCTAATGTTCATGGCCTAGAGAACACTGACAGTTCAGGCCAGAAATTCTACACAGTATGGATAGTGTTCCAGTAGAAGAAACCAGAGGAGTTGAATGCCGGTACCAACAAATATTTGGTTTTTCCAAGTAGAACTAGAGCTTCACAAGGATCCTAATTATACCCAGGAGACACTCCTACTCTGTATTAGAATTTGGAGGGGCCATGTGTCCTACTTTAGACAGGATAATCCTCTATTTGAAGGATATTTTCAAATTGGCTGTTCAAATTGTAAAATGAGAGTGCAGGGGCTTTGAAGTAGCCCATCAAACGTTGACACCTAGCGGGTGTCTCCACAACAATGGAAGGAGAAGCCAATGGTGGCTTACCTGGATTTTTGAAGGAGCTGGCTTTGGTCAACCCAGGGCTTCACGAACAAGTGCACTGCACTATTTTAAGTCCCTTCACAGGAACATGCTTGCGGGTGGGGTGGGGTGGGGTGGGGTGGGGTGGCAGGATTGGAGTGAATGTCATCAGACTGGCAGGAGCTGATCAACCAATGCGAGAGGGGCCCCCCCCCATGCAGGAGGCTTCCCCGTCCTTCCTTACAGCTGACAAAGCTGCAAATGATCGAAACTTCACATTAATTACTCCAAAGTAAACGTTAAAGAAACCTTCTTTCTGGATGAAGCCTTCTTTCTCCCTGAAGCTCCTGATGCTGTAAACAATTGAAGCTTTGCATTAATAACTGCCTTACAGCTGAGAAAGCAGCTTCGACATAGCGCTTCACAGCCTTTAGGAGAGCTAGCCCTCTGAATACTTAAATTACCATGGCTCCAACAAGCCCCCTTTCTAATCCCCTTTCTCCTTTCTGCTGAAGGATGCTGCAAAGGATCAAAGCTGCAAATTAATTACTTCCGAAAAGTTAGGAAGCAAACACCAAAGACACGCAGCTTTGACATTAAGGCTCCTAAGGGTGCAATCTTATCCAGATAGGCAGGTGTCTCTGACTCGGAGGCAACTATCCAAAGCAGGGCCTATCCAAAGCAGGGCAGGAGAAGTACAGAGGGGATTGTTCCCGCTGCACTTCTCCTGCCCTGCTTTTTCAGGTAGACAGCCGATTTTGACAGTTTAGCCACGGGAGGATGGAGTGGGGTTGGAGGCTGCTGTACAACACACTGGATGCGTTGTACAGGCATTTCTGCCCTCCCTGCCTCGGAATGCCCCCAGTCATGCCCCTTTTTGGCCGCTCCACACTCCTTTTGCAAGTGTGGAGGATGGGGCTGTTCCACGCTGCCTCTGAAGCAGTGCAGAAGTGGGGGGAGGTTGGTTCCTGGATAACACGATATCCTATGGCTGTCTAGCTGCTGTCTAGAGGCCATAGGATTGCTCCCTAAATGTGTTCTTTCGATGCATGGAGATCTCAGTAACTTCTGGAGTGTGTATTTCAGGAACAAGCCTCATTGACCACAATGAGAGTTACTTTTGAATAGACACACATATATTTGTGCTGGGAAATACAGTACAGGGATGGGAAACCAGCCTCCTTTCTAACCCAATGCAGCGTAGGGTCGAAGGTGTGAATTAGTTACTTCCAAACAGCAATAAACCAAACAGAGAATTGCAGCTTCAAGATAGTGCTTTACAGCCTTTAGGGAATTAGTGCTTTAAAATGTGCTATTTCGTTTGAGGGGAATTTCTGTAAATTTTGAAGTGCGCATTCAGGGGACAAGCCTCATTGACCACAATGGGAGTTACTTCTGAGTAAATACTAATTGGTTTGTGCTGGGAAACACAGGGACGGGAAACACAGGGATGGGAAACACCCCTTGACTGGGGTCATGGTGAAAGACATATCCCTGAGCAGGGCTAGCATATCCGAGGTAAATGTGGGGGTTGTGTCAGGAGTGCCCTTGCTGCCTTCTGAAATCCTCAAGTAGCCAGAATCAACACACAGACGATAGGGCTCTTTTCCAAAGTTTTATTTCCATTCAACCTAATGATGCTTACAGATTCTAATTGCATGAGCCTAATGAGGGAAACTTAAGAGAGCTGCCTACTTGGGGTTTCTAGCCTTAATGAATCAGTTGATCTCTGTTTGGAAGTAAAGGCGGGAAGCCTCTGAACTTAAGGGCTAGGAGGAGAGAGTCCATCCCTTTCCCGTGGGGCATCAGGGCGCAGCTATTGTCGTTGTGCCAAGGGGGCTGAGCACCTCCTCTTGGCACCCACAACCTCCCACTTGTCTCTGCGCTGGTGCCTCACATCTAGAAGCTCCAGTAGTCCCTCCCTTTCCCTGCCAGAGTCACTGTCACTCTCAGGAATGTGAGCAGGGAGGGGCTGTTCCTCCAGCTGTGCCTCTGAACAGTGCGCAGGTTCCTCTCCCACGGTTTCTATCTCTTCCTCAGGATCAGAACTGCTTTGGGGCTCTATGGGCTCTGATCCAACCCTGACAGGTTGGGGCACACTGCAAATATACTGTGGAGAACCTGAAGTAAGGAAACTTGAAGTAGTCTCAGGAAATCTTGTTTTCCGTGAAAAGCTCCAGGGCGGCTGTGGGATGGCCATGACGTCATGTGCCCTGAACAACCTTGAAACAGAGCCAGCTTGCAGCAAATTGACTGTGGAGACACCCCCCCCCCCAGATAGCAGACTGAGCAGGTACAGAGGTCACCTGGACACACTATGGTGAGAGATATTCTATTTGCTGAGATGTATTGTATTTCTACGTCAGTTGTAGTAAATATCTCTAAATTTGCATTCATGCATATATATTAGCATGTGCAAATTTTGTGCAAATCCGTGCCCTCTTCATTGGCAATGTGCAAGAGGCCACCCTAACTAGAATGCTGCCTTCTCCTCCTCCTTTTCCTTTTAGGCTAGGCCTACACCGTATGCTTATCTCACAGACTGGGACTGCATGCTTAAATCTATCCCATTAAAAGCAATGGGCCATGGCAAGATAACTGCACTTCCTCTTCCTGTAGTTAAAGAGTGGCCGTAAAATGTGCTCTGAAAGAAGACCATTTATTTTGTCTTCCAGTTACAATTTACAATTGTAAATCCAGTTACAATTTATTTATTATTATTAACATTTGTATCACCCTACCTCTAAGGTAGGTTTATTATTATTAACTTATTATTAAATAATTTATTATTATTAATGAGAGCCAGTGTGGTGTAGTGGCAAGAGTGTTGGACTGGGAGCTGGGAGATCCGGGTTCTAGTCCCCACTTGGCCATGGAAGCTCACTGGGTGACTTTGGGCCAGTCACACACTCTCAGCCCAACCTACCTCACAGGGTTGTTGTTGTGAGGATAAAATGGAGAGGAGGCCGCCTTGGGTTCCTTGCAAGAGGAAAAAAGGCGGGATATAAATGCAATAATAAATAAAAAATAAATTAACATTTGTATCACCCTACCTCTAAGGAGCTCAGGGCAACACACAACGTGCCTGCTCCATTTTGTCATCACAACAATCCTTTGAGTTGGGTTAGACTGAGAGAGTGTGACTGGCCCAACTGTTATCAAGTGAGCTCCATGGCTACATGGGATTTGAACCCAGGCCTCACCACTGCTAGTCCCGCACCTTATTTACTGCATATACTAGCTCTCAGGGCTTTTCCTCGCCCTCCCTCTTTTGGGTTTGGGTTGTTTTCCACCAACAAGGAAAAACAATATAGTGACTTGGCTGTTTTGTTTTTGCCAGTTGCCCCAAAAGCAAAAGGACGACGTCATCCTTGCCACCCCCTGCCTTAAAAAAGAAGAAGCTATACATCTTGGGTGAACAGGCAACTTCTTTCTACACTGTAGATACTAGAGGTGAATTGAACATTCTACATTGTATAAGAAGTTTTTCCTTAGGTTTGGAATATATTCCTGTTTTCAGTGACACTTGACTGTGGTCACAAGAGAGCACAGCTAGGTACAGTAACGTAGCACTGATATCATTGGGGCTTAGGACCAAATTTCAAATTATGTGAGATAAAAACAACAGCAATTTCCCATATCGGCAGTAGACAGGAGGACTAGATGCACTCTGATGTCCATTCCAGTCTATGATTATAACAAGTAATACAATCAGAAGCAGGACATCAGAAGCGGTATGAGTCAAGGCAAAGCGAACTCACAATTACATTTTTTAAACAATTCATATACTATATATGCATTATTTCCCCATTTTTATGAACTTATGAACCCTGGTTGTGCCTGATAATATGTAATTTATCAACAATGTTATGCAGGGTGAAGTATTTTTTTAATGTGTTCACTTCAGGAAAAACGCAGCTTATCCACAATTTGTGTAAACAATGTGACCTTCAAATAGAATGGAGCCAAAGGTCCTATGAATAGCCTTCCATGTGAGGAAAATGACAGATGTAATGTTGGTTAGACATGAAAATGGAGTGACCTGAGGCTGTAACCTGTAAAGCTTTGTTTTTGCCGTAATTATAAGAGCTGCCTACTTTGTTCACTTCGTCTTCTGTCTGGCAATATAAACCCTTAAAAACAGCAAGACATCTGGACAAGTAAAAACAGTCACTCATACTGGATTTGGGGAATGGGGTTTGATCTGGCTGGCTCTGGTGCATTTTAGCTGGGAAGTCGCTAATTCCGATGTCCCTTCAGCCAGAAACACTAGATGGCAGCATTAGGAGTGCCTTTAAACCCCGCCCTCCATCTCCTTTGATAAGAGGACTGTTGTGTAGCCTACACAACAGATGGTGGGCCTCTATTTGAAGGGTTGCTAGAGGGCTGTCCTCTATTTTGAAGGCATCCTCTATTTGAAGGGCTGTCCTGCCCAACTCCAGTTTAAAGATAAAGAACCATTAGAAGGAAGAGATGGGTCTTGAAGTTGCCCTTCAACACTCAGCATCTGGACACCAGGCACACAAGTCACCTAAATTTGATCTATACATATAAATTAGAATATGCACATTTTATGCAAATCAGTGTCCTTTCTCATCCTTTTTTTTCTTTTTGGTGATTCACAAGTAGCCACCCTAGTCCATTCTAGCCCATGACAAAACACTCTGTGTGCTTGTGGGTCAAAACAGACAACACATTAAAGATTTAGCTAGCAGCTACATCTCCCCCCATTTTTACTCTAGAGTAGGCATAGGAGGGCGATAAAGATTAGGATCCTAGTGTGGGCAGTATTGGGGGTTTAACCCTTCCCTCTGCTATGGGCCTGATCTGGATCAGTATGCAATTTCTATTGCAAATAGTGATCCATAAAACAGGGTAAAAATACTAGCCACGTCTTTAAAGTAATGTCTATTTTGGCCCTCAGAAGCATCTCACGTTTGTCGCTAGTGAAGTAAACGATGAAGAGTCCATGTAGCTGGCTGCTGCAGGCAAGAAACTGAACAGGAAACGGAAAGCATAGCACCTGAAAGCTGACTCAGGCACTTCTGGTGTGACAAGCCAGGAGGGTCAATACGCTACTGGAATAATAATACTGGGCTACTTTACAGATTGAGATACAGACTGAGATACTTGTCATGCTAGCAAGTGCTGTTGACATTGCTCAAGCACTGGTTTCCACTAGCACAATGTCAATAGTGCTAGCATCCAGACACCACTGGATCCTTCCCAATAACCTGAACTTTGGGTTTGGGGAGGTGGGGTTTGAAGGGTACACCACGATTACTGCAGAGCAGGGGCATTCTACTGGCCCTGCCCCCGGAAATCCATGTGGAAGTCTGCACTGACAAAGCTTATGTGTGAGCAGCTGCTCACGCAGAGACTTCCACACAGATGGTACCCATGCACGATCAGGACTCATGATTGTGTGGAAGCCTATGAGGCTATTGCTTACACATAGTGCAGAGAGATTCACGCCACGCATAGGCATCTGGGGGCCAGACCAGCAATACAGCCCAACTCTGTGGTAAACAGGTGATGCACCCTTCATGTGATACACATGGGAAGGACACCAATATATTGTTGGTAATATTGCAACCTCATCTGCAAGTTACAGAAAGGGGGCAGTGTTGCAGTTAGTTAACACATGGGCATCGCTAGCCTTAGGATCTCTATAGGTTAGAGTATGGTTTCTCCTTCTGCTCCTGGCCTCCCCCACCCCTCTCTCTGACCTTTTCCACTGCTGGAAGCACATGTTTGCTCTCTGTCCTGCCAGTGCTATAGAACACAAAGAAACGGACTGAACAAACTCTGTCGGAAACCATACGCTGTACCCACATCTTCGTATGTGCAAAAAACTCTGAGCAAACCATTTTCTTTCGTCATTAAAAAAAAGGCATGGTCTTTTTTATTAGCCTTTTGTGTGCATGTAGGACTGGTAATCAAAGCTATGGTTTTCCCAGTAGCAACGTATGGCTGTGAGAGCTGGACTATATGGAAGGCTGGGCACCGAAGAATTGATACTTTCGAACTGTGGTGCTGGAGAAGACTCTTACGAGTCCCCTGGACTGCAAGGAGGTCAAATCAGTCCATCCTAAAGGAAATCAACCCTGAGTGCTCATTGGAAGGACAGATACTGAAGCTGAAGCTCAAGTATTTTGGCCACCTAACGCGAAGAGAAAACTCCCTGGAAAAGACCCTGATGCTGGGAAAGACTGAAGGCAAAAGGAGAAGGGGACGGCAGAGGATGAGATGGCTAGATAGCATCACTGATGCAATGAATATGGACTTGAGCACACTCCGGGAGAGAGCGCAGGACAGGAAGGCCTGGCGTGCTATGGTCCATGGGGTCACGAAGAGTCAGACACGACTGAACGACTGAACAACAACAAGGACTGGTAAATGCTCATTCTGTTTTGCCTTTTGTTTTTCTCTGCTAGCTGCCTTTTTAACAGGAGGCAGCAATACCAAATATAATCCCATCATAGATAGGGCACATCTGAAATGGTTTAAGAATCTAATTCCAGAACACCCCTGCTAGATCAGACCAATGGTCTATCTAGTCTAGCATCCTAGATAGTTTCCCACAGTGGCCAAGGAAATGCCTGCTGCAAGTCCACAGGTCAGGAAGGTGATAGTCATCCCCCGTTGTTGCTTTCTCTAGCAGTTGGCATACTGCTTCTGAGCCTAGAAGGTGCATAGAGCCAGCATCATGACAAGTATCTACCTTGGCCATAGATTGATATGCCTGAAAATTCTTTGCTTCATCTCAGAATAGACTGAGAATAGATTGCCAGTATTTCAGAAATGCTGTCAAGACACCTTTATTTTGCTTTTAATAAAACACTGTCTATAAAAACACTTGTTCCTGGGGTGATCACAGAAATCTATGACCCTGTCTGGACAAGGATGACCCTGCTACAGTCACTCATGCCTTGGTAACCTCCAGTTTGGGTTATTGCAATGCATTACACATGAGTCTCCCTTTGAAAATAATGTGGGAAACTTCAGCAGGGCCAAAATTGGGGAGCAAGACTATTAACTGGCGGATACAACCATATTATGCCAGTTCTTTTGCATCTGCACTGACTGCTTTTCCATTTCTGGGCCCAATTCAAAGTGCTGGTCTTAACCTTTAAAGCCCTAAATGGCTGGGGGCCAGTTTACCTGAAAGATTGCCTCCTCCCACTTATACCACCCTGGTCCCTCTGAAGATCTTCAGAAGCCCTTTTCCAGGTGTCTCTGCCAAATGACATGTGATGTGTGGCTACCAGAGAGATGGCCTTTATGGTGGTGGTCCCTGGCTATATGCCCTCACAGAAAGGCTTGCCAGGCATCCATGTTATGGTCCTTTTGGTGCCAGGTAAACCCCTTTTTATTTTTATTGAGTTTATTTTTATTTTCCCAGGTATTGTAATTCTAAAGACCTTTTAATGCAGCCATTTTAGCTGAAGGATAATGGGAGCTGTAGTCCAACACCAGCCTGAGGAAGGATGTTTTAGTGCTTTTAGTTCTGCTGTATTAATGTTTTGCTGCGGCTGGTTTTATTTTTATTTTAGTTTTATACTATGCTTGGTTTTATTCTGTTTGATTTTTACTTGTTGTGTTGTTTTTATGGTTTTAATTTTACCATACAGAAAGCATTTGTTATTGGGTGGTATACAAATATTTTAAATAAATTAAAACATTGAAAAATATAATAAATAGAATTAAAATATGCTTTTCAAATCTTCTTTCATGAAAACTCCCTGTCTATCAGTAGAAGAGAAACAATACATTCATTTAAATTAAGAGACTTGGCTTGCAATCCTATACGCAAGCACCTAGAGCTTTTCTACATGAGGCATTTATCATGCGCTTGTCATTCCCTACTCACAGTTGTTTATGGGTTCTTTAGATGACATCCAGTTTCACTTCTGTGTCTAAAGAGCACTTTGGGATAATTTTTTAGAGCAGGGGAAATGTATTTATTTGTAAAAGCAAAAGGAAACGCGTTTTCCACTTGTTATTTGCACTATTGTGTTGTACCACAGTGCTACCTAGAGGTTATGTAGCAGAAATGCAGGAAAGGAAATGCTCTTCATCTAGCGCTCTGATCTCAATTATGTACCAAACCTGAAAGCAGATACAGCAGATAGCTTTGTGCAGAAAAGCTCTTAGCTAGGAGTAACCCCTTGCATTGACTTCAATGGGGCTTTCCTCTGAGTAGACATGCACTGCATCAAAGTGATTCTGTCTTTGAGTAACACCTGGTGGAAGTTATACTTCTGTACTGGTCTGAGACGGTGTACCTTCACACTAGTGCAACTCTGTCAATGCAAGGCAGAAAACCAGGCAGAGTTGGGGCCATGGTGAGGAAGGAGTGGATGTTAGGTGGAATCCTCAGGCACTAGTTTTCCTGACAATGGTATACATTATCCTTGCAAAAGAGGTGGCATATATTATGACAACATGCCCAATGGAGGGCCCCAAACAACAGGCACAGTGAAAAGGTAGGATTCTGACCAATTGTGCAGCCACTCATGGCACACCAGGAGTATATTTGCCCCAACCAAGTAACACAGTCTCATATATCAAGATGTGCAGCAAGGGTTACTTCACCCTGCTCTCATGTCTAAAAGCACACAAGTGTGAACTTGGTAATGAGAACTTTGGTAATGGAACCCTTAGCACAAAGGGAATACTTTGCATAAACAGAACACTCCCAAGACCCAGGGACAACAAAAAGAAAGTATTTACATGTTTAGTAATACAGTAATTTATTAAGACAGCAACTAAAACAACATAAAAGAAAGAGAAGGGTTATAACAAAAATTAGAACAAAAAGTTAAGAGTTCTGAAAGAAATAAATGGCAGGTGAAAGCACACCTCTCCTCAGAACTCTTACAGATGTCTTGCCTCAGGATGCCAGACACTACCAGTGCAATCCTATGCATATCAACACAGACGTAACTTCAACTGAGTTCAGTGGCACTTAATCCAGATAGGTGTGTTTAAAATTGAAGTCCAAGAATTTTCTCAACTCTGTTTCTGCAGTGGAGGCTGCAAGGACAAGGCACACCACACAGGTAAGCCAGGGAAGGGAGATGGAGACCATATCTCTAAGCATAACTCCTAGCATCCCCCATCAATTTCCCCCTACACTCTTCAAGAGATGGATGTGCAGAGCGTTCAAACTCCCTGCCCCTGGGCACTGGCTTCACACAAATTTATTTATTTACAATATTTATATACTGCTCCAGATCAAAGTTTTTGAAGCGGTGAACAACACGATAAAAGATTACAACCCCATAATTAAAACAGTTAAAACATTAAAAAAAGAAGATAGATTCTGAACTTAATAAACCATGGCTGGTCACTCAAGGAAGGTCTCTTGAAATAACAATGTCTTCAGGAGGCGCCAAAAGCAACACAACGTTGGCACCTGCCTGACCTCCAAAGGCAAGGAGTTTCACAGGAAGGGGACCTCTACGCTGAAGGCTCTCTTCCTGGTGGACTCCAACTGGGCCAGAGGTCCATGTGGAACCACCAGGAGCAAGCCTTCTGATGACCTCAGTGGCCAGGCAGGTCACAAACTCACAAACACACTCCTTTTGCGAAATAGGTTGTCTGTGTGGAAGCATTGTTCCCACAGTAAGAATCAAACGTTTCTATAAAAACTCCCCTCAGAACTTGATGCAGGCCTCCCAGCCACAAGACCATGGTGGGAGGGGGGGGGGAGAATACTCTGTTGCCTCTTTCTAGGTGCCAGGTTGTTCAGTGTGTGTAGCAGGTGAGTGTCTACTGGGTTGGGTGACATCAGGGGAGTTGTTCAGCCATCACTCTGCATTGACTTGTGTCTTCCATTCATGGCTAATGTGGTGGCATCATCAGTACATAATGTTATCACTGGCAGGCATGCAGCAGCAGTTTTTAGACACGCATGAGGGTGTTGTGCTTCTGCACTTATTGCTGTGCTGCTTGCTGTTTGAGCATAGATGTGACTACAGTATACTGGTGTTGGTTCTGGTGTATAACCGCCTGGTGCATTGGAACTAGAGATGTTGGAGAAATCCGCAACAAATTCAAATGAGTCCTGCGGATTCATAGAAATCCTGCTTTTACCGAGTCATGTGTATTTCGGAGACTTGTGGACCATTTTTACCTTTGGGGGGATTTGCGCAAATGCACATTAGGAAACTGGAAATTCTTGTACATCCCTAAAAAATAAAATGTGATGCTATCAATGAGCAGACGATGGAATGAAATACACCTGACAATTTGCGAAACTCAGACAAAAGGGATTTAACAAAATTTGTACATCTCTAATTGGAACCATAGGACAACTCTGCCAAATTTGTTTTAAAAAATGCATATATAGATCCTAAACACATTGTGTTTAGGATCTATATCCTAAATACATTTACTTGGATGTATTACAGAATTTCAAAGAACACACTTTTAAGTCACTGTATCCACCTTATTCTGAAGCATTCCCAGTGACTTCAATTGAACTACCCCAGGCTATGTGATTTGAACATTGTGAAATAAATAAAAAATTTAAACTTGCTAATTTATTTTTAAACTTTGACATAACATTGTGTGGAATCCGGTGAATTAAAACTATTTTGTTAAGACACCCACCTATGGTCTCCATTACTGTGATTAATGAAATGTGCTGGTTTATTTTTCCCTTGAGAATCTGAAAGGCTAAAAAAAAGATCACAACTAAACAAAAGCATATCAATAACAGGAAGCTGTTGGTGAGAAATACCCTGATCTTCCTGTAAATTCACGTCACCACGCTCCTTGGGGACAAAGGTGCATGAACAGCATGGTAAATAATTATGATTTAATATGGGCCTTGCAATGCTGTTTACCGTACAACAACAAAAAAGAATTGTTTCTCAAGGCGCAAAAAAAGCAAATAATAGAAACCCATATCAATCTAATCAGGAAATGATGATGTTATGTCTGAGTCAGCTGCTGAAAACAGATTGTAACCCATCAGCGTATCAACAAGATATCTGTACATGTATCCAGAAGATCAATGGTAGAAAGTCGGAATGTTAAGATGAGGGTAGGTTGAGAAACAAGGCCAGTCATCTTTGCGTGAGTGTGCACAGCGACTGAATTGCACACAAGCACAGGTGGGACAGACGACATTGCAGCACTCCCTCTCCAGACCTTTACCATATTTGTTTTAGCATTTGGAACATTAGTTTTCCCAATAACCATCTTGTACTTGGTTTTCTGCCCAGTTTAGTGTGGGAATCTTGTGGTTTAGTTGCTGGAAAAAATGTTGGGCAACATGTAAAAATGCTTATAGCAACTTCTAGGTCATGGGTCTGGATTGAGAAGCAGGTTCTGAACAAACACATAGCATTGGTGATAGTCCTCAGCTGTTATAACAGGTTTAGGAACAAAGAAGTAGAACCTGCAACAAAATGTTGAAGTTTATATCAATCTTCCTACCAGATGCACTCCTGTTCAGGGTTCCAGGCACCTATTCCCTTCAATTAGGGCATTTCACCCTCAAACAACCCATGTTCTGTTTTTCTTTTCCATCTGTCACTCAATATTCTGTGGCTACTGAGCATGCCCAGACTTCATTGGCCTAGCATTTGTGTTTGTTTGTTTTTGGCCCCTTAGGGCACAATCCTATACATGCTTAGACAGAAGAAGTCCTACAGCTCCCAGCATTCCCCAGCCAGCATGGCTGTAGAATGCTATTCGTTCCCCACCCAAGTTTGCTATTAGAAGGAGTGATGTTTGGTTGGTGTATTGTGAACTTTGAACTGATGAGAATTCAGCCTCAGATCCTGTACTAGCCCTGGACTCAATGCATGATGTGCATGATGTTAGGGACAGACTAGATGTGATAGTGGCAGATGTTTGCTTAAATCCAAGCCTGTATAGAAGGCAGTGATGTGTGTGTGTGTGTGTATAGTTTTATGTGCATCTCTGGTTTTTATAGCAAAAGGGGTACATGGGTACCAGCCCTTCTGTGCACCTTATCTACCCAGAGTCTTGCCACTCAGGTACCTTTCTCCTCAGCCAAGCTCAGATATCAGAAGTGAGCTAGACTGAGAGGAAGCCAGCCTAAGGGAGAGAGGGCTATGGGAGGTAAGCCATGGTTGCAAGTCGAGTTCACTTCCCTTCGGCCCCATGTCCCTTTTGCTCTAATCATTGGAGCCCAACCCTGCTTTCTATGTGATTAAGGGTGCAATCCTATGCATGTTGAGACACAAAAAGTCCTACAACTCTCAGCAATCCCCAGCCAGCATACCCCGTTGTATGACTTTTTTCTGTCTCAACATGCATAGGATTCCACCCTTAGTCAAATAAAGATGCCTATTGTTGTATGGGCCTTGGTAAGGGGCCATAAATCACTCAGCACTCTAAAAAATACTGCACACATTAATAACAGCAACAACAATCTTGATGCATTTTATTTCCCCAAACACCAAGAACAGCTTTAGCCGTTTATAAACACTGTCGTTCTATTACCATTTAAAAAACAAGTATACATTCTCATCCATATAGGGTGTTTTGTGAGAGTGGGGGTTGGTTTAATTTACAGATGCAGGAAATGTTTAAAACAATTTAAAGAAAGCTGTACCTTACAAGCTAAAGAAAAGGATAGTCTTGAGATCTTCAGCAGGTAACAAAACTTCCTTGATTTAATGTAATTATTAAAGACATGTTCAAGCATTATGCTGTGTCATTTTGTGCCCACAAAGTCTGCATACAAAAAACAGTATTAAAACATAACTTGCATCACCACTTTATCCAGCTTCTCTCCCAAAATATTTTGGAGTTAATCAGGCAAACAGTTATGTAAAGGCCACTTGGAACAATGCAGTCTTTGTGAAGAAGTCTGGGAAAAAATAACTTGTGCAGAAAATAATCCCAGCCTGGGCTGTCAGATTTTAAAGCTCAGGTCAGGTCAGTAATTGGACGAGAGGCATTTTATTCACAGGTTTTGAACAAAAAAAGTCCAGAATGCACCTCACCCACCCTCCCTCTGCATCACTATTGAAGCAATGAGTCAATGTTCTGTGAAGGAATGCCAAGTACTGACATCTGAAAAACACATAACGAACATTCACTGAAGTGGTTTTATCAGTTACTGTTTAAGGGCACAAGCCTATGGCCACTAGACAGAGTCTACAGAACCATCAGATTTTTCATTTTCTGGGAACTGAGCTCATAGGCAGCACAGTTCATCCCTGGCTCTGCAATTGTAAGAAAAGGGGTGTTCCTGGGGGCAGGTAGGGGATGGCAGAAGCACCATTAACGACACTTCCTATGTGCCATCCGGCCTCCCCATCCCTTGCTCCAAGGCACCTTGGCTAGACAAACAAAATCAGCCATCTAGCCACAAATGCAGGGTGACCAGAGCGCAGAGGAGAATGTCCCCTCCACACTCCACCCACCCTGCATTGGATAGACGGTCGCCTCCGAGTTCGGAAACAGAAGACTATCCCCATAGGATTGCACCCTTAGTAACTGAAAGATTACTTACCTTCTCTTGATTTACCTAAGTTAATGCTGACCTACAACTGCCTGACAACACATTCTTGAGTTTCCCTTGAATTTATCACTACACTTTCAGCCTCTGTTTGCCATGGATGCATACTGAACATTAGGGATGTACGAAAGTGACTTACCTTTTGCGGATTATGTTGATGGTGGGGGGGAGGCGTTCCGTCCCTCCCCCCGGAATCCTTGACGGGGGGGTGGAGGCACTCCGTTCTCCCCCCCCCCCCCAGAATCCTTGAACGGCATGCTGTGCTCTGCGGCAGCTCTGCGGAGCAGCCGGCCAGGCCCAGCCAGGCCAGAGCCGTCCACAGCCGGATTTCCGGCCGCAGAGGGCTCTGGGGAAAAAAAAAACAACAACCCGCATACGCAAATGGCGGCGGCTACGGCCGCCAACATTTGCGTTCCTTATTTTTGGCCGTCTTAGTCTACGTAAATATTTACGTAGACTATGACAGCGAAAATAAAGGGGAACGCAAATAGCGTAGCGGGTGCTATTTGCGCCCATTTTTGATTCACCGTTTTAGCCTACGTAAAGATTTATGTAGGCTAAAATGGCGAATCAAAAGGGGACGCAAATAGCGCCCACTACGCTATTTGTGTTCCCCTTTATTTTCACTGTCATAGTCTACGTAAATATTTACGTAGACTAAGACGGCCAAAAATAAGGAACGCAAATGGCGGTGGCCGTAGACGCCGCCATTTGCACACGCAGGTTTGTTTTTTTAAAAAACCCACCCAGCCATGATAGGCTACGTAAGGATTTACGTAGCCTATCATGTCGTGTTTGGGTTTTTTTTAAAACCCAGCCATGATAGGCTACGTAAATCTTTATGTAGCCTATCACATCTTTTTTTTTTTTTTTTTTACCAAGACTGGAAATGGTGGCGGCGGCGGCAGCCGGTTGGAAGACCAGCTGCCGCTGCTGCCGCCCAGAAGATCCGCCCCAGGTAAGTCTCGTCCCGGGGGGGATCCGCGGGAGTGGGAGGGGGGGCAGGCCGTTCCGCCACGGAGTTTGGGGGGCCGAATGCGCTGGCATTCGGCCTCACCGAGATCCGTGGCGGAATTCTCTGACACCCCTACTGAACATTGGCTATAAACACCTGGATTTGCTAAAGCAAATGCAGAACTGTTCAAAAGTCAGAGGAAATGTTTCCACTTCCTCTCAGAGTTGACAGTAGTTAACTAAAAAGACCATTAGTATGTTGTAAGTAGAAGGCATCCTCTTACGTCTACCAACACTTTGAAGAAACATGTGAGGGTTGTGGAACAATGTTCTGAAACAGCCGTCTTTCTGAAATCCTCAATTGTCCATCAAACTTGTCACACAAGGTTCTAGTGTTTTTATCCTTGTGATACTTTAATACTTCAGTTATATGTTTGTTTACCCAGTGTGGTCTTAAGACTAGAAGATCACAATACACTGCAACTATGGATTTTTCGCCCTCTGTATTTTTCTTTATTGTGTTGTATGGTTTTTATTGAATGGCTTTAGAATGTACCATGGTTTTAAACTGCTGTGAGATGCTCTGGCACTAGCAGGGTGGGATATAAATTTATATATAAATAAACAAAATAATAGTGGTTCGTATTGGACTGGAAAGACCCAGGTTTTAATCCTCACTCAGCTGTGAAAATCACTGGGTAACCTTAGGGTAACCAGTCACCATCTTAGTATAACTCCCTTCAGCTTGGCATCCACGGCAAGCACCCAGCTCACCCACCCCTAAGGCCAGCCCTGCTTCAAGGAATCCAAACAGTCACCATGAGCAAAAAGCGGTGAAATTTAAATGGGATAAATCCTCTGCAGAAATCCTCTGCTCTGGGCTAGAAAAGATTGAGGTCATAGGAAACTGCTTTATACTGAGTTAGATCAGTTGTCTACATTGACTGGGACTGCACAACATGCTAATCCACATTCAGGTTAAGTGTGGGTTGTGTTGAACCGTGGGTTAGTGTGTTGTCTGAAGCCAGGGCATTTTCTGCAAGGTGGCATGTTAACCATGCAATGTGGCTTATTTTTCTCGAACAAAACCCCTTGCAAACCCATGGTTTGTTGTTGGGTTGTTCAGGGTGGTTAACAAGCTACACTGCATAGTTAACAAGCCACCTTGCAGAAAATGTCCTGGGTTCAGACAATACACTAACCCACAGTTCAACGAACAACCCACAGTTAGGGATGGGGGAGAATTCCGCACGGACCCCAATGAGGCCGGATTCCAAGAATCCGGCCCCACTGGGGCCCATGGCAGAATGGAGCACTCACCTCTGGCTCCCCCTGGAATCTGTGCGGGTTGGCTCCCTTGTTGTGGTAATCCTGCGGAGCCAGCCGCCGGCTCCACTCACAATACGGCTGGCCGCCATTGCTGTGCCGTATCGCTGGGATGGGGTAAGTGAGTCCACTATGCCATTTGCGTTCCTGTTCACGCGATAGGCTACGCAAATATTTGCGTAGCCTATCGTAGGGAAAAACAGGGACACAAATGATGTAGTGGACGCCATTTGCGGCCGTAAAGCTGGTAGATTAGCCTAAATGCAGCCGTAAATGGCTGCATTTAAGCTAATCTACCAGCTTTATGGCCGCAAATGGCGCCCACAATGCCATTTGTGTCCGGAGACTCACTTACCCTACCCCAGCGATACGGTACGGCAATGGCAGCCAGCCATATCGCCAGCAGAGCAGAGCCGGCAGCTGGCTCCGCAGGATTGCCACACAGTGGAGCTGGTCCAGACGGATTCCGGGGGGAGGGACGGATCACCGGACCCCCGCCAGACCCCTCGCCGGACCCAGAGGTAAGGGGTTCGTACATCCCTACCCACAGTTCAACAACAACCCACACTCAGCCACTGAGTGTGGGTTAGCATGTTGTGTGAACAGCCCTATTGACTGGCAGCAGCTTCCCAGGGTTTGAGATAGGAGTCTTTCCCAACTCTACCTAGAGATTGAGTCTGGGACCTTCTGTTAGTAAAACAGGTGCTCTACCAATGAGCTATGGTCCTTTGCCAATGGAATTCCTCCTGTGGGTTTCACACAATCCCACATCAAGTTCTAATTATTACCATATTCAGTGCTAATTTAAAAAAATAAATAGCTTACTAAGCCCATTTTATCTTCACAGTTAGGCACGAGCAAGCGTACTGAAATGAAACTAAGGAACACATCAAAAGGTAATTTAATAAAATCACTGAGACAATCCAATTCACATGATTTTCCCCCCAAGGAACTCATTTTTCTTTTATGAGCAGTTTTCTGCCAAATGCAATTTACTTATTCTAACAGAAAACCCTTTTAATAGGCTGAAAGAGAAATGCCTTTTATAATGGTATAACAGCTAATTGCCTGTTATAATGAAATAAAAACCTGTTTAGATTTGACTCAGAAAACACCTGTGATTAGCTTTGAAATTTCCCCCGGAGACAAACAAGAAGCAAAAATAGCGATGCAGTTTACAATGCAAAAACACACAAAGCACAAAACTGCTATAGGCCTTAAAAAACCTAATGTGTTTCTATATAACTGTTAGAAATATCACACCAGAGATTTGCATATGAGATTTGTCATGCTGAGCATTAAAAACACATGCCACAATGCCATTTCACAGCAACAGAAGAAGCTTTGTTAAAAGTACTGGTATAAACTTGCCCTGGGACTGGGGAGCAAAAGGGAAGCGCACTCTTGTTTCTGCCATCAGCCAGGGGACAAAGGGCCACTGGAAGGCTGCACCCCTGTGTCCCAGGAACAACATGAAGCCAAGGAGGAGACCAAATTGGCCATCCATTGGCCAGAAAAGAGCTGCTGCAAGGAACATGCTTTCCCTTCTCTGCCAGAAAGAACACTCAGTTCCAACTGACAGTTGCCCTGGGACTGCAGAAGGAAGGAGAAAGAACACTCTGGCCCCATCCATGGGCCAAATGAACAAGAGTTTCAGTCAAGCAAGAACACCAGCAAGGGAAGATGAGCCTGGCCCAAAGTGCATGTATATGCTCATCATTATAATAATGATAAATGCTTGAAGTGTAGCCAAAGCAACATGGATTTTCTCCACATATGGTGGAGATGTTCAGAGATGGAAGAATATTGGGTGAAATGTATGTACTCTGTTAGTCGCATGATTAAGTACACTATCTCTTTAGATACCTGAATTATTTAGTTTCCTTACAGTGCAATCTTATTGGTGGGGAGCCCAAATGATGGAGCACTCTGATCATGGAGGCCCATCTGCCCAAAGCTCTACCGGGCTTTTGCTTGCAGGGTGGGAGGAATGCTGGAAGATTTTTTGCTTCTCCATCCTCCTGAAAAGGAATTTCTGTTAAATGGACCTCAGAGTCTATCTAACTTCCCTTCTGTGCCAGAGGTGTGGTCAAGGGCTGAGAGGCCAGTAGATCCACAGCCTCTCTCTCCCCCCACCACCAGCATGCCCCCCCTTCCCTGCATTCCTGAAGTTGGAGTTCCAACCTCAGGAGAGGGAGTCACCATGGAGGTTTCCATGGTAGTGGTGGTGGTGGGGGTTGGGGGGGGCAGAGGGCTCTGCAGGCCAGATTTCCTCCTCCAAGGTCAGAGCTCTGTCTAGGGACATTGTCTAGGTACCAGAGGACTGCTCCCTTAATTACTAATTAACTCTTATTGCGATATTTAAATGAAAAAGGTAGACAAATAATGAAGAACTCATGTGGAATGTATTAACTGCAGCTAAGATATTAATTGTGAAAGGAAATGAAATAAATGCAGATTCTAAGACACCTTCTTTAAAGGCGTGGATAGGAAGAGTTTGGAAAATGGCAGAAATGTTTGAACTGACAGAATATACTGCTTAAGAGAAAGTAGACCAAGTAAAATTTATTATTATTTAATTTATTAATCGCCCATCTGGCTGGTCACCCAGCCACTCTGGGCAATGTACAACATACAATAAATCAGTAAAATTCTACAATAAAAACATTTTCTAAAATACCCCAACCCACCCCAAATGCCTGCCTGAACAGCCACGTTTTTAATGCATGATGGAAGCTCATTAAAGAGGGGGCATGACGGAGTTCCCTAGGGAGCGAGTTCCACAGAGTGGGGGCCACTACAGAAAAGGCCCTCTCCCTCGTCCCCACCAGTCTAGCTGTCCTGGCTGATGGGACAGAGAGAAGGCCATCCGAGGCTGATCTTGTTAAGCGGCCTGTCTGGTGCTGCTGGAGGCGCTCCTTAAGATAGGCTGGGCCGGAACCATATAGGGTTTTAAAGGTCAAAACCAACACCTTGAATTTGGCCCAGAAAACAACTGGTAACCAGTGCAACCCCTTCAGCACTGGAGTGATGTGATCTCGCCGGCGGCTGCCTTTAATCAGGCGAGCTGCCGCATTCTGTACCAGCTGCAGCTTCCGAACCGTCTTCAAGGGTAACACCACGCAGAGCGCATTACAGTAGTCTAAACGAGAGGAGACCAGGGCATGTACTACCGATGGGAGCAGATGGTCGGGAAGGAAGGGGTGCAGCCGCCGTATCAGATGGAGTTGATACAGCGCTGTCTGGCTCACAGCTGACACCAGAGCCTCCATGGACAGCTGGGAGTCCAAAATGACCCCCAGGCTGCGGACCTGGTCTTTCAAGGGTAGCCATACCCCATTCAACACCAGGTCAACATCCCCTAGCCTCCTCTTGTCTCCCACCAAAAGTACCTCGGTCTTGTCAGGGTTCAGCTTTAGCCTATTCCTCCCCATCCAGCCACTCACCGTCTCCAGACATTTGGACAGGGATTCTACGGCCAACCTTGGTGAAGATTTGAATGAGAGGTAGAGCTGCGTGTCATCCGCATATTGATGACACTGCACCCCAAACCTCCTGATAGCCCCCAGCGGCTTCAAGTAGATGTTAAATAGCATCAGGGAGAGGATGGAACCCTGTGGCACCGCACAAGTGAGTGGCCACGGGTCCGAAACCTCCTCTCCCAGTGCTACCCTCTGGTACCTGCCAGAGAGGAAGGACCGGAACCCCCGTAATACGGTGTCTCCAATGCCCAACCCCTCCAGGCGGTCCAGGAGGATACCGTGGTCAACGGTATCAAAAGCCGCTGAGAGGTCGAGGAGAACAAGGAAGGCGCATTCACCCCTATCCAGAGCCCTCCTCATATCATCTACCAAGGCGACCAAGGCCGTTTCTGTCCCATGCCCAAGCCTGAAGCCTGACTGAAATGGGTCTAGATAATCAGTTTCTTCCAAGTGTGCCTTCAACTGCACCGCCACCACCCGCTCAATCACCTTGCCCAAAAATGGCAGATTTGAGACTGGGCGAAAATTGTTCAGAACTTGAGGATCCAAGGAGGGCTTCTTTAACAGCGGTCTTATCACTGCCTCCTTGAGGGCTGATGGCATCACTCCCTCCTCAAGGGAGGTGTTCACCACCGCCCTGATCCCCTCACCCAGTCTCTCTCTGCAGCCCATAATGAGCCAAGATGGGCAAGGATCAAGTAAGCAGGTGGTTGGCCTTACAGATGAAAGCATCTTGTCCACTTCATCAGGAGGAAGAAGCTGGAACTGATCCCACAAAACCGGTTTGCCACAGGCCGCCTCTTGCTCACTAACTGTATCCACAGCGTGCAGAGTAATACACCTAATCTGATCAATTTTATCTGCAAAGTGCCTTGCCAAGGCCTCACAGGAGGCCTCAGAATGCTCCAGTGGTTCCAGAGCCACAGGACCGACCAGGCTCCGGACCACTTGGAACAGCCTCCTGGGACAGCACTCTGCAGACGCGATGGAGGCAGCATAATATTCCTTTTTTGCTGCCTTCACTGCTACGTGATAGGCTGAAGATACAGCTCTAGCCCGTGTCTGATCGTCTTTGGAGCGAGACTTCCGCCACCGGCGCTCTAGCCATCTCACCTCCTGTTTCAGAGCTCGTAACCGCGGATTGAACCATGGTGCAGTCCGAGCCCTGTTCAGGGGGAGAGGGCGTTTCGGAGCCACCTGATCAAATGCCCCAGTGATTGCGGCATTCCAGCCACCCACCAGGTTCTCGACCGAGTGGCCATTGGTGTGCCCCAGAGAATCCCCAAGCGCGTTCAGGAATCCATTTGGATCCATAAGACGCCTGGGGCGGACCATTTTAATGGGTCCTCCACCCCTGCGGAGGGGTTGTGGAACCGAGAAGTCCAACGTCACCAGATAGTGATCTGACCATGACAAGGGGGTGGTGGATATACCCCCGACTTCCAGATCACTCCCCGCTTCTCTAGAAACAAACACAAGGTCTAGTGCATGACCGGCTACATGGGTGGGCCCAGTTAGAATATGGTGCAGCTCCCAGGAGGCCATGGTCTCCATGAAGTCCCGAGGTGCTCCTGTGAGGATGGCCTCCGAATGTACGTTGAAGTCCCCCAACACCAATAGGTTAGGGGACTGTACACGTACATCAGAGACCACCTCCAGCACCTCAGCCAGGGAGTCAATCGTGCAGCGGGGTGGACAGCACATGAGCAGAATCCCCAGACTGCCCTTCGGGCCCAACCTCCAGTACATGCACTGAGCAACCTTGGTCTCCCGGAGAGGGGGCCTGGTGAAGACCAAGGACTCTCTGTAGATAACAGCCACTCCCCCTCCCCGATCCCCAGCCCTCGGCTGCTGTGCATACGAAAATCCAGCTGGACACATGGCTGCAAGGGTTGGAGCAGCAGCCTCGGCCAGCCAGGTCTCCGTAATACATGCCAGGTCTGCACCCTCATCCAGAATCATGTCATGGATGAGGGAGGTTTTCTGGGTAACAGACCTGGCATTGCAGAGCAGCAAACGAAGGCCAGAAGATGGGGTCACGCCTCCCGCAGCCATCCTTTGGCTCTGGATAGGCCCGGAGCAGGGGACAGGTATTACACATCTCTCCCTTGTTCCCCTTACCTGGCATGGCCTGCCCCTAGTGCTCCGCCAGCGCCTGCCGCCCAGCCTCGGTATGTTCTGGCCCCCAACACTCCCCCCACTGCCGCCATCAGGTGGACACATGCCCCCTCGCTCCCGCCTATCAGGCAGGCTACCCACTCCTAAAAACGCAACAAAATCCCCCAGAAAAACAAACAAACAGAAAAACAATTAAAAATCCCCTTAAAAATAATGCCAGGCCGGAGTCCACAGGGAAAGCCTGGTGGTGGTGGTGGCAGCAGCAGGCCCGGCAGCAGCAGGCACGCCTCTTCCCCGGTGGTGGCCTCTCCTGCAGGCCCTGGCTAAAATGCTTTTTAGATATTGTTGGGCATCTTTCATTATAGTTATGATGAAATGATATAACACGGGCATTGACAAGTTTAGGCGTTTTCATATGATTTACTTGATCTAACTGTAAAGGTCATTGGACATTGTCTGTCTGTCTACCTATCTCAAGATTAAGATAAAGGAGTTGCTATTTATGGATGATGAAAGATTCCTTACATTTACTGTATTTATTATAGTGTTTATTTATCGCATTATTTACTATCATGAGATACTGTCTGCGTTCGCACATAACACTAACCCATTGTATAGGTTGTTGAATTCTGAGTTGTCATGTTATGCAGACCTAACTGTGCTAACAAACCATGGTTTGTTAATCACAAACCACACAGAAAGACAACCCATGATTTGTTCGGCTGTGAACTCTGGGTTGTTTAAATCATGGGTTGTTATTATATGTGCATCCAGAGTAATGGGTTGTTTTGCTAGTCTGCAGAGGCAGGAGAGGGTCGTAAAAAAACAAAACCCAGCTGCTCCACATGCCAGTATTGCAGCACTGCAAAGGTGTTTGGGATACAAGGAGACAGCGGGCAAAGGAAGAGGGAAACAAACAACTTAAGGATTCAGGAAACAAACCAGTTTCTTCAACCGTCTGCCAGACAAGCCTCACGTAGGGCCAAAAACTATGGGTTAATCATGGGTTAAATAAGCCATAGGTTAGTATTGTGTGCAAACAGGTCATTATGAGTTATAAATTTGTTTGTAAATGTGCAAAATGTGTTTGTATATATATATATATATATATAGAGAGAGAGAGAGAGAGAGAGAGAGAGACTTAAAATTAAGGTTCCCTCCCAGTGCTTTTCAGCCAACTGTATATAACTAAATCGGGATTAATTTATGACATTAATATGCTGCCCCATAACAAAATATTCCCAGGGTGGCTTGCATGATAAGGCAAGTTAGAAACAAGAAATAAAATAAAAAATTAAAGACCTTGGTAAAGAAAACTGCTGCAAAGATAACAATGTAGGGATTAGGCAAGCCTTCTTGGGGAGGGCATTTCATAAATGGGGTATCACAAGTGAGAAGGCCCTCTCTTGTAGCCCCCAGTCTAACTTCATTAGGCAGGGGCACCTGGAGGAAGGCCTTTGAAGATGACCCTAGGGTCTGAGCAGGTACTCAACTTCAATGTGGTGGTGTATAGAGGCCAACTGCCAAAACAGTTCTTTGTTCCAGTATTTCTGGTCCTGACTGTATAGATGGGAGGAGTAATTTCTTTAGATACTCTGGCCACAAGCCATTTAGGGCTGTAAAAGCCAACACCAGCACTTTGAATTAAGCCCAGAAATGGTCTGGAAGCCGGTGCAGCTGATGAGGTGCAGTTGTTATATTACTGTATCAACCAAACCCAGTTAGTAGCCTAGCAGCTCTAGTTTGGACTAACTGGAGCTTCCAAACCTTTTTCAAAGGCAGCCCCGCATACAATGCATTGTAGTAATCCTACTGGGTGTCACCACAGCATGGGTAACTGTCGTTAGGCTGTTTCTGTCCAGATAGGGTTGTAGCTGGTAAATCAGCCTATGCTTATAAGAGGTGCTCTGAGCTACTGAGGTCAGCTGTATCTCAATAACAACGATGGACCAAGGAGCATCTGCAAACCACACATCAGATCGTTCAGGGGGACTG
Source organism: Heloderma suspectum (assembly GCF_057233095.1). Taxonomy (NCBI): domain Eukaryota; kingdom Metazoa; phylum Chordata; class Lepidosauria; order Squamata; family Helodermatidae; genus Heloderma; species Heloderma suspectum. The sequence continues at coordinate 36,630,986 of NC_139459.1, read as the reverse complement.
CAACCCCCTCCAGAACAGGTTGAACACCACTTAGCTGGGCAGACAAACCACCTACTAACATCTTACCTGGAACTCTGGATTGAGCTTCAGTTTATTAGCCCTCATCCAGTCCATTATCCTACTCAGGCACCAGTTCAGGACACCTACAAATTCACTGTTATTTAAAGAGACAAAACTGAGCTGCCATGTAGTGTAAAAAGTATGCTGGTATGGATGTACTTTTTCTTACTATTCTGTGTCTCCCCCGCCCCCCAAAAGCAGAGGAATACTTGCTGTAGCTTTGTCTTCAGACTTATATTGCCCTCCAGTGGTCATACTGCCCTGTATCACTAGGAATTGGTTTTAACTCTTGACCAATATCGACATTGTATTTCACATAGGAGAATGTTTATGTGTAGTATCAATTTTTCCTAAATTATTATTGTTTGTGGTATTTATATACTGCTGAATATAATACAATCTCTCAGCGGTTCACAATATTAAAAATACAACATTAAGACACAGCATTAAAAACACTACCAACTAGAGTAAAAAATCAAGCAGCAGTAAAATGGAGTGGCATAAGTCCAGGGAAAGCCTGGGTGAATAAGTGAGTTTTCAGGAGTCATTTAAAAGATGTCGCATTTTCTTTTTTTTCAAAGTCACCCGTGATAGGCTACATAAAGATTTACGTAGCCTATCACGGATGACTATGGAAATCTAGCCGTGATAGGCTACGTAAATCGTTATGTAGCCTATCACATGTGTGTGTTGTTGTTTTTTTACATTTACTTTTTTATTTCGTGGCCGGGGAGACGGGGCGCTTCTCCCCGGCCTGAATTTTGGCAGCGAGGGATGGGGCACCTCCCCCCCGGCCTGAATTTCGGCCGGGCGAGGCGTGGCGCCTCCCCCCCCGGCCTGAACTTCGGGGGGAGAACCGAAGCGCCTCCCCCCCACCGCGAAGCAAGCTGCGGGACCAGGCAAGGGACTTTCGTCCATCCTTAATTCTTATACATGTCTATTCAGAAGTAAGTCCCACTGAACTAAATGGAGCTTACTCAAACGTACATAGGTATGGGATTGCAGCCTCAGTCTTATATATTTATATTTCTATACATAAGGGAGGACCAACATTCTAAATACCAAGAACTAGAACAGGACTGGGTGAAACCAGCCAGTTCCAATCCGTTATTAGTTCAGTTTCCAGAATAATTACACATTCTTATTAGCAATTAATCTGTAACTCTGTGTGGGGTACAAGTTAACCCTGAATAGGCCCTGACATGCATTGACAATATACTCAGGGTGCCCCAGATCCTAAATGTCTGAATTGGCAGTGTAAATCAACAACGTTAGCACCCCCACTGAGCTGTGGGAAGTTGGGGCATTATCCTCATCATGCAGGTCATAGCTTGTTGGAGATTCCGCATATGGAATCCATATTTCTGTGCTGTTAAGTTCCCTGTACATGCATGCTAGCATTGAGGGCTTCTAAACAGGCTGCACAGAAGAAATAATTTAAATACTTATACAAATCATGGATGGCACGTGTCAGAGGTAGGGATGTCAGAGAATTCCTCCACGGATCTTGGGGAGGCCGAATGCCAGCGCATTCGGCCCCCCGAAATCTGTGGCGAAATGGCTTCCCCCCGCGGATCCCCCCGGGACGAGACTTACCTGTGGCGGATCTTCCGGGTGGCGGTGGCTCTGGCGGCGGCAGCTGGTCTTCTGACCGGCTGCCGCCACCGCCATTTCCCGTGTAAAAAAAAAGAAGACATGATAGGCTACGTAAAGATTTACGTAGCCTATCATGGCTAGGTTAAAAAAACACAAAACATGATAGGCTACATAAATCTTTACGTAGCCTATCACATCTGACTTTAAAAAAAAACAAACGCGCGTTCTTTATTTTGGCCCGTCTTCGTCTACGTAAATATTTACGTAGACTAAGACAGCGAAAATAAGGGGAACGCAAATAGCGCAAATAAATATTTATGTAGACTAAGACGGGCCAAAATAAAGAACGCAAATGGCGGCGGCCGTAGCCACCGCCATTTGCGTACGCGCGTTTTTGTTTTTTTTAGTCAGACGTGATAGGCTACGTAAAGATTTACGCAGCCTATCACGGCTGACTACAGGGATGCAAACGGCGGCGGCTATGGCCGCCGCCGTTTGCATCCCAGCTAGCCAGCGGCTGGATGTCCAGCTGCTGGCAGAGCTGGCCGGCGGCTCCGTAGAATCTCTGTGGAGCACGGCCGGCTGGCGAGGATCCCGGGGGGAGGGACAGAGCGCCTCCCCCCCATCAACATAATCCGCGAAAGTTAAGTCACTTTTGTACATCCCTAGTCAGAGGCATGCCTCACCACATAGAAAGGAATGCCTCATCTAAGATAGTGCTTCTGTCATATGAACAATTATTATCAAAACAAAGTGCGTGCTTTTTTCTTCAAAACTTTTTTCTTCTTAAATATGTGAAAACATATGCATATTTAATTTTTAAAAATGTATTACATTTTTATCCTGCCTTTTTTTCCTCTTGCAAGGAATGCCAGGCAGCTTACATGGTCTTTCCATTTTATCCTCACAACTACCTTGTGAAGTAGGTTAGGCTGAGTCAGTGACTGGCCCAAGGTCACCTAGTGAGTTTCATGGCCAAGTGGGGAATAGAAACTAGATCTCTTGCATCCCAGTCCAACACTCTAGCCACTTCTCCAAACTGGCTGTCCAGAATATATTAATATATTAATCCAATATATTCATTAATCAAGTCAAACACTTATGATTAATTGTTTAAGATTTATTTAATCAGATGACAGTCCTTGTTTTAATATTTGAAAAGGGAAGGGTAGGAAATATAAAGTGGCAAATTGCTTTACACCCACCACTGGAAATCCACAAACTGGCCCGACTCGATGCAGATTGAGTCAGGCCAGCTCACAGGAAAGCGAGCCAAAGTCCAGGGGGCTGAGCAGACCAAAGCTCAGCAAGCTTCACTTCCTGGATAGATTCCTCAGACATCCCTAAGTGAAACCAGGGCTTGCAGGAATGCAGAGCCAGGCTTGCTTATCAGCAGGGACGCAGAGGTCATCTGCCACCCTCCTCAGAATCCCCTGTTCCCCCTGCACTTTGCTGCAATTCTCACAGAAGCCAAGGGGAAATTAATTTTCCCAGCTTCAATATATTGTTCCCTATTGTGATGCAAAGTATTTTGGGGTGGCTTGGTCTAGAATGGGCAATTACGACTCATTAGCTTTACTAAAGACCTGCTCGTGATGGAGATAAAAATGCTAGAACCGGCAACAGCTGCCTGCATTTCTGGACACTCCCTGGGGGAGTGGCTATGGGGACGGTCACGATGAGCACCTGCACTTCCAAATTTACAACTGCACCACTGGGTATAATGAAGTTCCAAGGCTTCCTTATAGCAGCCGTGGACAATTTGTGGCCTTCCAGATGTTTTGGCTTACAACTCCCATCAGCTCTAGTCAACATAGCCAACAGTGAAGGATGATGGGAGTTGTAGGCCAAAACCTCTGGACAGCCACAAGTTGCCCACCATTGACCAATTCAGGGGCACCATGTCCTTTATTCCTATAACAGATTGCCTCTGGAAGCAGTCAGCTCTCCTTCACTGGAAATATAAATATATATTCCAGTTTATTATGGCTGTTTTATCAATGCCTGCTCTGTTTATTGTTTTACCTTACATTGTTTTTAGTCCTTTAAACATTTGTATTGTATTTCATATTTTTAAACTGTGTTTTAAACTGGCATGTTAGTTTTTTAACCGGTTGCAACCTGCCCAGAGAACATTAGCAGATTAGAAATGTACTAAGTAAATAAAATTAAGTACTAAGTAAATAAAATTAAAATGTACTAAGTAAATAAAATTAAAATTAAGCGGAGACTAGACCGCCATCCATCAGGAACGCTGCAGTTCAGGGATGGGGAACCTGTGATCCTTCGGAAAGTTGTTGGGACTCCCGACAGCCACAGCCAGCAAGGTCAATAATGAGGGATGATTACTGCGTTGTGTTCCACAGCATGTGGAGAGCCACGTTTCCCCACCGTTGCTTATATCTGCATCCCACTGGAACATTGGAGGCTGCCTTATACGGAGTCCACCTTGGTCCACCTAGCCCAGTATTGTCGACGTTGACCTGCAGCAAAGGCTCTCAGGGGTCCAGGCAGGATTCCTTCCTGGCCCTCCCCGGGACTTCTGTATACAAAGTACGTGCTCTGCCACTAAGCTATGGCCTCTCTGGCATTGCACAAGGGGATGGGCCTGGGTTCCTTTCCACCTTCGCCATGCTATGCCCGCCTTTCCCAACCTGGTGCCCTCCAGATGTTTAACTACAGCTCCCAGCATCCCTGACCATAGCCCATGCTGGCTGGGACTGATGGGAACTGAAGTCCAAGATATCTGGGGAGGGCAGACGCTTGAGGAAAGCTGCTCTGTGACCAGCTCGCCTCCCTCCAGGACTGAGCCCTGCCGGCCATTGACACAAAACGGGGCGAAAACGCGCCGGTGCGGATTCCGGGGTCAAGGCCAGTCCAGAAGGGGAGCCCCCTTCTTCGGGGAAAAGCACAGGAGAGCAGCCTTGCCGGGCCCAAAGCGCTCGCCTGCCTGGCTTTCCCCCCTTTCCTCGCCCCTCCGTGTAACCTGACCTGAGCAACACGCACAGCAGCAGCAGCAGCAGCAGCAGCTGCCGGCGGGCGGAGCTCCAATTCCCCGGCGCCGCGAGCGGGCTGTGCTCCCCGGGGCCGCCCGTTGCCTGCTCGCCTTTCCCCGGAGAGGGAGCGGGGCGCCGGCATGGCCTCGGGATGGCGTCCAGCGAGCGCTTTGCTGCTCCTGCTGCTGGCCGTCAGCCGAGCAGCGCTCGCAGGTAGGGCTCGACAAACACTTCCACCGCGGGGGGGGGGCGGCGGCGGCGGCGTCTCCCCCGCCCCGCTTGCAGAAAGGTTCCTGCAGAAGCCGCCGCTCCTCCATTTCTGGGCTCCTCGCTCGCTGCCCGCGCCGCGCACGTCCGTCCCCGCGGGGGTGGGGCCAAGTGCCGCTCGCCACTTGCGAGAACGCAGCGCGGGGCGCGGCGGCGGGGCGCGCGGCGGCCGCTTTGGCTCGTCCTAGCCGCGCCCTGGCTGGCAAGCGGCGGACGCTTGGCGCGGGAAAAGGGCCGGATCGTAGCTCGGGTGCGCTGCGTGCCGGGTGTAATGGGGGGAAACGGGGCGGGGGCGGGGAAGAGGCTCCTTTGGGTTCTCTTATTTAACGCCAAAGCCAAGCCCGAAAGTGGAGGGGAAAACAAGTGTCAGTAGGCACTTGGCCTCCTTAAGCTTTAGGGCACAATGCCATATGTGTTTAGACAAGAAGGAGGTCGTACAACTCCCACCATCTCCCTGCCGGAAAAAAAAGCCCTACAACTCCCAGCATTCCCCAGCAAGCCATGCTAGCTGGGGGATGCTGGGAGCTGTAGGACTTCTTTCCCATCGAAATATGCACAGGATTGTGCCCTAATTGTACTTTTGATGCCAGCTGTTCGCAAAACATTCTACTGAAATGAGATTGTGGAAGGATAAGTGGTTAAACTGGGGGCAGGCAACCCAGGGACATAGGAAGCTGCCATATACTAGCCCAGTCCATCTAGTCCAGTGCGGTCGACACTGACTGGCAGTGGCCCTCCAGGGTTTCAGGCAGGAGTATTTTTCAGCAATTCCTGAAGATGCTGGGGATTGAACCTGGGACCTTCCACATACAAAGCATGTGCACTACCACTGAGCTAGGGAACCGATTTTTGTAAAAGTTCTCCGCCTAGTTGCCTGCGGACAGTTCCTGGATGCCACTGGTGATTAGGCTATGTGTGCATAAGTTGTCCTAAACGTTTTGGACCATTTTAGATGTGATTTTTACCTACATCAGCCTTCTCCCAGCTAGGTCCCACTAGATGTTTTGGACTATGCATCCCATCAGCCTAACCCAGAATGGCTAGTGGTCATGGATGATGGGATTTGTAGTTGAAAACATCTGGAGGGTCACAGCTTGGGAAAGGCTGGGCTAAATAGATAGTATTTCTTTGTAGAAAAAACATGCAAACCATATTTAGATAGTCACTGGTGACAACAACATGTGCCACTTTTTTATTCCGTGCTTTGTACATGCACTGGAAACCATAATTACCTGCATCTTATTACATTTATATCCCTCCCTTTCTCCAGGGAGCTCAGGACATGGATCTCTTCTCCATTTTATCTTCACAGTGAGAAATTGCAACTGGTCACCCAGTAAGGGTCAAACTACGTGTTACATGTAGCTGAGGCCTCTCTCTCTCTCTCAACTCTAGAGCAAGTGTGCATGACCCTGATTTGGACTGGGACCAGTGTGCACCAGAAGGGGAAGATTAAAATCTCCCACCCACACACACACACACCGATCCCAACCTCCATTTTCTTCCTGAAATTCCCCACCTGCATGTGTGTGGGATAAAAAATTTAAAAGCTTCCATTGACATCAGTGAAGACTTTAAAAAAAGCCCTCCTCTGTGCGCATATGGATCTCAGGAAGTAAATGGTGGGGAGGTGAGTCAATCCTCCCCTCCTGTTGCATACTGGTCCTAGTTTGAATTGGAACCATGCACGCTTATTCTAGAGTAAAGAAAAAAGCCTCAGCTATGCAAGTAACATAATAGGTACTTTGACCCTGAGTATCATGGCTGAGTCGGAAGTCGCCTACTCAAACGTTAACCTCTACACCATGCTGGTTCTCAGCAGTTATATGCCCTGTACTCTAGGGGTGTACGAAACCCCACTTACCTGGCTCCACTGGGTTCTGCGGTTGGGGGGAGGCGATCCGGTCCTCCCCCCGGAATCCTCGATGAGTGGGAGGCGATCTGGTCCTCCCTGCTGGAATCCTGCCCGGCCGGCTCTGCTCCGCGGCCAGTCCGTGGAGCCGCCAGCTGGGCCGATCCACAGCAGGGCCTTCATCTGCTGCTGGTCTGCTGCTTCCTCAAATGGCGTCCTGCGTAGGGGATGTCATTTGCGTCCCTACGCTAGGCCATGATAGGCTACGTATATATTTATGTAGCCTATCACGGCTAAAGCAGGGACGCAAATGGCGTCCCTGCTTTTGCCATGATAGGCTATGTAAATATATACGTAGCCTATCACGGCTTACCGTAGGGATGCAAATGGTGTCCTCTACGTAGGACGCCTTTTGCGGCCGCAGCAGCCTGGAAGACGACCTGAAGCCAGAGCCACTGCCAGGTAGGTCCGTTCCGAGGATTTCGGGGGGGGGGGGGGGAGTCCGTGGCGGAATTCTCCAACATCCCTACTGTACACATACAGTGGAGCTGGTGCATGGTGCACACAGTTTGCACATTTCTTCAAAGCGTCATACTTGAAGTTGTCTGGTCCTTACTGTATCGAGTTGGGGCCAAATAGATATTTACACAGGAGAACTGTGAACAGCATATCCTGTAGTTTAGGGGCGTTGCTAGGTTCTTAAAAGATGCGGGGCACAGGCCGATAACACAATATATATATAAGCGCACATCTAATATATATGTGTGTGTGCATGCAGTGTGCTTGTGTGTGTGTATTGATTACATACATACATACATAACAAGTGTGCACTGACCCCCCACCCCACTTCAACTCAGACCCCGATTCAGCATTTTAGAAAACATCCTGCTTCTGCTCAGGCCAGTTTGTAGTCAGACCACTTCAGCTCAGCCCCGAACCTGAGACAGTGTTTGGAAAAATGAGTCTTTCTGCTTCCTGTTGACTACCATGGGAAATTAAAAACAAAACAAAACCCTGCAACTTCTTTCTCTTGGTCAGAACTGGATGATAATTTCTAGTGGGCATAGTAGCCCCCTAGAAGGAGATTTTGTTGTTGTTGTTCAGTCGTTAAGTCGTGTCCGACTCTTCGTGACCCCATGGACCATAGCATGCCAGGCCTTCCTGTCCTGCGCCTTCTCCCGGAGTGTGCGCAAGTCCATATTCATTGCATTGGTGATGCTATCTAGCCATCTTATCCTCTGCCGTCCCCTTCTCCTTTTGCCTTCAATCTTTCCCAGCATCAGGGTCTTTTCCAGAGAGTTTTCTCTTCGCATTTGGTGGCCAAAATATTTGAGCTTCAGCTTCAGTATCTGTCCTTCCAGTGAGCACTCAGGGTTGATTTCCTTTAGGATTGACTGATTTGATCTCCTTGCAGTCAGGGGGACTTGTAAGAGTCTTCTCCAGCACCACAGTTTGAAAGCATCAATTCGGCGCTCAGCCTTCCTTATAGTCCATCTCTCACAGCCATACATTACTACTGGGAAAACCATAGCTTTGATTAGACGGACCTTTGTCAGCAAGGTGATGTCTCTGCTTCTTACTATGCTGTCTAGGTTTGCCATAGCTTTCCTCCCAAGGAGCAAGCGTCTTTTAATTTCATGGCTACAGTCACCATCTGCGGTGATCTTGGAGCCCAAGAAAATAAAATCTGTCACAGCTTCCATTTCTTCCCCTTCTGTATGCCAGGAAGTGATGGGGCCAGATGCCATGATCTTCGTTTTTTTAATGTGGAGTTTCAAACCAACTTTTGCACTCTCCACTTTCCCCCTCAACAAGAGGCTCTTTAGATCCTCTTCACTTTCTGCCATTAGGGTGGTATCGTCTGCGTATCTGAGGTTGTTGATAATTCTCCCGGCAATCTTAATTACGACCTGTGATCATCCAACCCAGGTCATGATGTACTCTGTATATAAGTTAAATAAGCAGGGTGACAATATGCAGCCTTGTCATACTCCTTTCCCAATTTTGAACCAATCAGTGTTACATGTCCGGTTCTTACTGTTGCTTCTTGACCCTCGTACAGGTTTCTCAGGAGACAGGTAAGGTGGTCTGGTACTCCCATCACTTTAAGAATTTGCCACAGTTTCTTGTGATCCACACAATCAAAGGCTTTAGCGTAGTCAATGAAGCAGAAATAGACATTTTTCTGGAATTCTCTTGCTTTCTGCATGATCCAGCGAATGTTGGCGATCTGATCTCTAGTTCCTCTGCCTCTTCGGAACCCAGCTTGTACTTCCGGTAGTTCTCGGTTCACATACTGCTGAAGCCTAGCTTGTAGGATTTTGAGCATCACCTTGCTGGCATGTGAAATGAGCGCAATTGTGCGGGAGTTTGAACACTCTTTGGCGTTGCCCTTCTTTGGAATTGGAATGTAAACTGACCTTTTCCAGTCTTGTGGCCACTGTTGAGTGTTCCAAATTTGTTGGCATATTGAGTGCAGCACTTTAACAGCATCATCTTTTAGGATCTTAAATAGCTCAGCTGGAATACTGTCATCTCCGCTAGCTTTGTTGTTAGTAATGCTTCCTAAGGCCCACTTGACTTCACTCTCGAGGATGTCCGGCTCAAGTTCAGTGACCGCACTATCATGGCTATCAGGGACATTCAGATCTTTCCTGTATAGTTCTTCTGTGTATTCTTTCCACCTCTTCTTTATCTCATCTGCTTCTGTTAGGTCCCTGCCTTCTTTGTCCTTTATCATGCCCGTCTTTGCACAAAATGTTCCCTTGATATCTCCAATTTTCTTGAAAAGATCTCTAGTCTTTCCCATTCTATTATTTTCCTCGATTTCTTTGCATTGTTCATTTCAGAAGGCCTTCTTGTCTCTCCTTGCTATTCTCTGGAACTCTGCATTCAGTTGGATATATCTTCCCCTTTCTCCCTTGCTTTTCGCTTCCCTTCCTTCCTCAGCTACTTGTAAAGCCTCATCAGACAGCCACTTGGCTTTCTTGCATTTCTTTTTCTTTGGGATGGATTTCGTTGCTGCCTCCTGAACAATGTTACGGACCTCCGTCCATAGTTCCTCAGGTACTCTGTCTATCAGGTCTAATCCCTTAAATCTGTTTGTCACCTCCACTGTATATGCATAAGGGATATGATTTAGGTCATACCTGAATGGTTTAGTGGTTTTCCCTACCTTCTTCAATTTAAGCTGAAATTTTGCAACAAGAAGCTCATGATCTGAGCCACGGTCAGCTCCAGGTCTTGTTTTTACTGACTGTATAGAGCTTCTCCATCTTTGGCTGCAAAGGACATAATCAATCTGATTTCGATATTGACCATCTGGTGACGTCCATGTGTAGAGTCGCCTCTTGTGCTGTTGGAAAAGCGTGTTTGCTATGATCAGCGTGTTCTCTTGGCAAAACTCTATTAGCCTTTGTCCTGCTTCATTTTGTACACCAAGGCCATGCTTGCCTGTTACCCCGGTGATTTCTTGACTTCCTACTTTAGCATTCCAATCCCCTATGGTGAAAAGGACATCTTTTTTTTAGTGTTAGTTCTAGAAGGTGTTGTAGGTCTTCATAGAACTGATCAACCTCAGCTTCTTCGGCCTCAGTAGTTGGGGCATAGACTTGAATTACTGTGATGTTGAATGGTTTGCCTTGGATTCGTACTGAGATCATTCTGTCGTTTTTGAGATTGTACCCCAGTACTGCTTTTCCCACCCTTTTATTGACTATGAGTGCTACTCCATTTCTTCTAAGGGATTCTTGCCCACAGTAGTAGATAACAATGGTCACCTGAATTAAATTTGCCCATGCTTGTCCATTTTAGTTTGCTGATTCCCAAGATGTCGATGTTCAATCTTGTCATCTCATGTTTGACACCTCCAGCTTACCTTGATTCATTGATCTTACATTCCAGGTTCCTAAACAATATTGTTCTTTACAGCATCGGATTTTCTTTTCACCACCAGACACATCCACAGCTGAGTGTCCTTTCGGCTTTGGCCCAGCCGCTTCACTCTTTCTGGTGCTACTTGGAAATACCCTCTGCTCTTCCCCAGTAGTATATTGGACACCTTCCGACCTGAGGGGCTCATCTTCTGGTGTCATCTTTTTTAGCCTTGTGATACGTTCCATGGGGTTTTCTTGGCAAGAATACTGGAGTGGGTTGCCATTTCCTTCTCCAACGGACCACATTTCGCCAGAACTCTCTGCCATGACCTGTTGGTTTTAGGTGGCCCTGCACAACATAGCTTATGGCTTCACTGAGTTACACAAGCCCCTTTGCCACAACAAGGCAGTGATCCATGAAGGGGAGAAGGAGATTACACCTGCCCAATGTCAGAAAAATAGGTGGAGGTTTTATATTTTGATTTTCTTTTAAAGGGAACTGCCAATAACATTTTAATTCCTTGGAAGAATTGGATAAAAATTTTAGGATTCATTGCCCCATCAGAGGAGATCATGTCTGCCAAATTTCAGAATGCTAGCCACAAGGGTTTTTGTGCAAGGGTGGCCTTGACACGTTGAGGTCTCCAAAAGAGGACATACTTATCTCCCTATGTTCCTTATGGACCATTGTTCTGAAAATTACAGACAGCCTACAGTTGTCCCTAAGTAAGAAAACCAATGTTTCAGAAGGATAGGTGCAGCAGTTCATGTGGAAGGGAAGTTCTCCAATTTGGGGAAGGGAGTGATTTGCTTTCCCTTCATTCACCCCTTCCCCAATAGTTTTTGGATAAATTTGTATGAAAATGCACAGGTCATTACAGGTGTCCCCTAGGCAAGAAACCTGCAAAGTTTCTGAAGGATATTAAATCCTTGCAAATTTAGAATTACTAGGATTTATTTACATTTCACCAATGTTAGCAGGAGGTGGAAAGGTGCTATTGCAGTCATATCCTGCTTGTGGGTTTCCTATAGGCATCTGGTTGGCCACTGTGTGAACAGAATGCTGGACTAGATGGACCTTGGTCTGATGCAGCACAGCTGTTCTTACGTTCTTAAACATAGAGTGCCTCTGAGCATGTGCAGAATGTTTTTATTTCACCACAGAGCACTTGCATTCTCCCCCTACCAATTTTATTCCCCTGCATGCAACCATCCCTCCTCATCCTACCATCCTCCACAAACTCTTCATAAAAACAGATGTCTTGTTTTAGAATCATAGAATCATAGAATAGTAGGGTTGGAAGGGGCTACAAGGCCATCGAGTCCAACCCCCCGCTCAATGCAGGAATCCAAGTCACAGCATCCCTGACAGATGGCTGTCCAGCCTCGTCTTGAATGCCTCCACTGTGGGAGAGCCCACCACCTCCCTAGGGAATTGGTTTCATTGTCATATTGCTCTAACAGTCAGGAAGTTTTTCCTGATGTTCAGCCAGAATCTGGCTTCCTGTAACTTGAGCCCATGATTCCGTGTCCTGCACTCTGGCATGATCAAGAAGAGATCCTGGCCTTCCTGTCTGTGACAACCTTTCAAGTACTTGAAGAGCGCTATCCTATCTCCCCTCATTCTTCTCTTCTCAAGGCTAAACATGCCCAGTTCTTTCAGTCTCTCTTCATAGGGCTTTGTTTCCAGTCCCCTGATCATCTTTGTTGCCCTCCTCTGAACCCACTCCAGTTTGTCTGCATCCTTCTTAAAGTGTGGTGCCCAGAACTGGACACAGTACTCCAGATGAGGCCTAACCAGTGCTGAGTAGAGGGGAACTAGTACTTCCTGGGATTTGGAAGCTATGCTTCTATGAATGCAGCTCAAAATGGCATTTGCCTTTTTTTCAGCCATATCACATTGTTGGCTCATATTCAGCTTGTGATTGACAACAATTCCAAGATCCTTCTCGCTTGTAGTGTTGTTGAGCCACGTATCCACGTATTTTGTGCAACTCCTCTCTACCTCCTCCTTGTTATGCACAAGCTCTCATTGTATCTTCCTCCCCATAACTTCATTTGTGCCAAGACTTCACCAGGATTCAGCCAATGAGTTTGTTTTCAAAACTAGGGCTAAGTTATGGAGAAACTCTGAGCATGTATTAGTGCCTTTTCCTCACCACTGAAGCTAGAGTTCATGCAAAAAACATAACACCCCAAACCCACAAATGACAAAACATGCATAGGACTGAGCTGAAAAGGTAGGCAATTCATTAGATGGAATTGGGTAGGCATTGTATTAAGCTTGCAGTACCATGCTCACAACTTAGGAATTATTTCTGAGTAAACATGCAGAACGTCAAGGTGCAAACCTCCCTGCCAAAGTAACTTGTCCTGGAATCCTATGCACATTTTCCTGAGGGTAAGCGTCATTAAACATACTGGGACTTCTCAGTAGGCATAGGATTGCATAAATTAGCAATATTTATCTCCCTTCCACTTAAAAAACAAACCAAAAACCACTATTCATTTTTTATTTCTGTTCATGGGAACACAGGAAGCTGCCTTATACTGAGTCAGACCCTGGGTCCATCTAGCCCAGTATTGTTGACACTGACAGGCACAGCAGCTCTCCAGAGTTTCAGGAAGGATTCTTTCATAGTCCTACCTGGAAATGCTGGGGATTGAACCTGGGACCTCCTGCATGCCAAGCATGTGCTCTACCACTGAGCTACTACAGCCCTTCCTATTGCTGGATAATGGGAACTGACAAACAAAACAGCCTCAGATTTGTTTCTCTGCAACTATGTGAACCCACTCTTCTTAAAGACTTGAATGAGGAGAAGGGGAAAAACTAACCCTCTTGTCTGTTTGTATAAAGTCAAATACAGTTCAGAACTTCTCTTGCCCGCTGAAGAGAATTCTCTTTAAGAATTACCCAAGATATGCTCTGGGTGGAATAAAGAAAAGAAAGAAAGGACAGGACAGGACAGGGGCGGGAACAAGAAAAGAAGAATGGTGATTGGAAAAGTGCGCGGGGGCGGGGGTTAGAGAGAATTCCCTAAGCCAAGTGGCTCCTTTCAGAGAAGTAGTACTTCAGAGGAATTTAGGAGGCTGTGCAGGGTTTGCAAGGATTGCACGTACTTAAATGAACCTCAGGTGCAGTGGCTGAGGGCTTTTTCTAGCTTTTTAAAAATTGTAGAACCTATTTAAAAGCCCCAGCAGTTTCTCGATCATGACGCCACATACTCCTAACCCTCCCTTTGGGATTATTTGAGTCCTACAGCTATTTAGGAGAAATTAAAGTGGAGGCGGAGAAATAAGTTTGTGGAGGCTGATTGGATCCTTTGCTGTACTGAAGCAACTAAACTTCTGCAGAAGCCAAAGTTTCCAGTTCGAGGCAGTAAAATCAGATGCCATGTGAAATACCAGTACTTCACATGGATCTCTTTCTTCCCTTCCTTCCCCCTCTTCAAAATTTCATTGCAGGCAAGCTCCCAATAGTGGGCATGTAAGAGCAGAAAAGAAAAGTAGGGGGAGAGAGGTTTTTTGCACCTCAAAAAAACTCTACGCCAGAGATTCGGGATAGTGACCTCCTAATGGTCACCTTAAACACCTTCTGATTAGGATCTCTAATCCCCTGGGTGACTTGACAGTTTTTATTTTTTGTTTTAGACTTTGAGAAAAGGAAACTTTACGCATGGCTAATGCAAAAGCCACTGGACCTCAGTCTCTGAAATTTGGTAGGTTTAGTCAGCTCCATAGGGCCTGTTAGTTCCCAAATTCCATGAATTTATGTGGAAGCACAAAAAAATTATAGCTCTTTGCTTTGACAGTTTTTCTTGGAAAAAGCAGATTTTACCTGTGGCTAGCACAAAAGCCACTAGGCATAACTGTCTGAATGGTGGCAGGCTCAGTCATCTCTATAGGGGCTGCCAGCCAGGTCCCCAAATTCCATGCATGTATGTGGAAGCACAAAGAAATTATACCTCTTTGGTTTGACAGATTTTCTTGAAAATAGCAAATTTTACCTGTAACTAGCATGAAAGTCACTGGACCTAACTGCCTGAAATTTGGCATATTCAATCAGCTCCATGGCAGCTACCAAGCCGCCAAATGTAATGTATTTATCTTACAAACTAAAAAAGTTATGGCCGTTTTTGTTTTCCAATGCAAGTCAATGGGAAAATGTAAAAAAAAAAAAGGCGATTAGGACAGCTCGAAAGATCTGGGGCACAGCTCAAAAGCTTCAGCAAAGGAGATCGTTGCCTTGTCATGGTGCTGGAGCTTGAGCACCTCAGTGACGTCATGAGCTAAACCGTGAAGGGATACCTAAGACGGGAAGGTCATGGCAGGGAGGTCAGACTAAGTACGATCCCTGGGGAAGGAAACGGCAACCCACCCCAGTATTCTTGCCATGAAAACTAAATGAATCAGTACAACCAGAGATATGTCGGTATACCTTCGGAAGATGGGACTCCCAGGTTGGAAGATGGTCAAAATGCTACTGGGGAGGAACAGAGGATAAGTTCAACTAGCCCCAGATGTGATGACACAGCTAGCTCAAAGCCGAAAGGACAGCTAGCAGCCGATGGTGCTGGTGGTGAACGATGAATCTGATGTTCTAAAGATCAACACACTTTAGGAACCTGGAATGTAAGATCTATGAGCCAGGGCAAATTGGATGTAGTTATTGGGGAGATGTCAAGATTAAATATAGACATTTTGGGTGTCAGTGAACTGAAATGGACTGGAATGGGCCACTTCACACCAAATGACCACCACATCTACTACTGTGGACAAGTGGACCACAGAAGAAATGAAGTAGACTTCATAATTAATAATAAAGTAGCTAAAGCAGTGCTTGGATACAATCCAAAAAATGACAGAATGATCTCAATTCGAATTCAGGGTAAGCCATTTAACATCACAGTGATCCAAATATACGCCCCAACCACTGATGCTGAAAAAGCAGAAGTAGATCAGTTCTATGAGGATCTGCAGCACCTACTGGATAGTACGCCAAACAAAGATGTTATTTTCATTACAGGAGACTGGAATGCTAAGGTAGGTAGTCAAACGACGCCTGGAATTACAGGCAAGCATGGTCTGGGAGAACAAAATGAAGCAGGTCATAGGCTGATAGAATTTTGCCAAGACAACTCACTGTGCATAACAAACACTCTCTTCCAACAACCTAAGAGACGACTTTATACATGGACTTCACCAGACGGTCGACACCGAAATCAGATTGACGACATCCTTTGTAGCCAAAGGTGGCGGACATCTATGTAGTTGGTAAAAACAAGACCTGGAGCTGATTGTAGTTCAGATCACGACCTTCTTATTGCACAATTTAGAATCAGACTAAAGAGAATAGGGAAGACCCACAGATCAGTTAGATATGAGTTCACTAATATTCCTAATGAATATGCAGTGGAGGTGAAGGATAAATTTAAGGGACTAGACTTAGTAGATAGGGTCCCGGAAGAACTATGGGACAGAAGTTCGCAACATGGTTCAGGAGGCGTCAACAAAAAACGTCCCAAAGAAAAAGAAAACCAAGAAGGCAAGATGGCTGTCTGCTGGGACACTGGAAGCAGCCCAAGAAAGAAGGAAAGCAAAAGGCAACAGTGATAGGGGGAGATATGCCCAATTCAATGCAAAATTCCAGAGGTTATCCAGAAGAGATAAGGAATTATTTTTAAACAAGCAATGCGCGGAAGCGGAAGAAGATAATAGAATAGGAAGGACAATTTTCTCTTCCAGGAAATCAGAAACATCGGAGGTAAATTCCAGGCAAAAGTGGGTGTGATCAAAAACAAAGATGGCAAGGACCTAACAGAAGCAGAAGAGATCAAGAAAAGGTGGCAAGAATATACGGAAGATCTGTATAGGAAGGATAACAATATCAGGGATAGATTTGACGGTGTGGTCAGTGAGCTAGAGCCAGACATCCTGAAGAGTGAGGTTGAATGGGCCTTAAGAAGCATTGCTAATAACAAGGCAGCAGGAGATGACGGTATCCCAGCTGAACTGTTTAAAATCTTGCAAGATGATGCTGTCAAGGTGATGCATGCCATATGCCAGCAAATTTGGAAAACACAAGAATGGCCAACAGATTGGAAAAAATCAACTTATATATCCACATACCAAAAAAGGGAAGCACCAAAGAATGTTCAGACTATCGAACAGTGGCACTTATTTCACATGCCAGTAAGGTAATGCTCAAGATCTTGCAAGGTAGACTCCAGCAATTCATGGAACGAGAATTGCCAGATGTACAAGCTGGGTTTAGAAAAGGCAGAGGAACTAGAGACCAAATTGCCAATATCCACTGGATAATAGAGAAAGCGAGGGAGTTTCAGAAAAACATCTATTTCTGTTTTATTGACTATTCTAAAGCCTTTGACTGTGTGGATCATCACAAATTGTGGCAAGTTCTTGGTGGTATGGAGATACCAAGTCATCTTGTCTGCCTCCTGAGGAATCTGTATAATGACGAAGTAGCAACGGTAAGAACAGACCACGGAACAACGGACTGGTTTAAGATTGGGAAAGGAGCATGGCGGGGCTGTATACTCTCACCCTACCTATTCAACCTGTACGCAGAACACATCATGTGACGTGCTGGGCTTGATGAAGCCAAGGCTGCAGTTAAAATCGTTGGAAGAAACATTAACAATCTCAGATATGCAGATGATACCACTTTGATGGCTGAAAGCGAGGAGGAGCTGATGAAGGTGAAAGAAGAAAGTGCCAAAGCTGGGTTGCAGTTAAACCTCAAAAAAACCAAGATTATGGCAACCAGTTTGATTGATAACTGGCAAATAGAGGGAGAAAACGTGGAGGCAGTGACAGACTTTGTCTTTCTAGGTGCAAAGATTACTGCAGATGCTGACTGCAGCCAGGAAATCAGAAGACATTTACTTCTTGGGAGGACAGCAATGACAAATCTTGATAAAATAGTTAAGAGCAGAGACATCACACTGACAACAAAGGTCTGCATAGTTAAAGCAATGGTATTCCCCGTAGTAACCTATGACTGCGAGAGCTGGACCATAAGGAAGGCTGAGCAAAGGAAGATAGATGCTTTTGAATTGTGGTGCTGGAGGAAAATTCTGAGAGTGCCTTGGATTGCAAGAAGATCAAACCAGTCCATCCTCCAGGAAATAAAGCCAGACTGCTCACTTGAGGGAATGATATGAAAGGCAAAACTGAAGTACTTTGGCCACATAATGAGAAGACAGGACACCCTGGAGAAGATGCTGATGCTAGGGAAAGTAGAAGGCAAAAGGCAGAGGGGCCGACCAAGGGCAAGATGGATGGATGATATTCTGGAGGTGACAGACTCGACCTTGGGGGAGCTGGGGGTGGTGACGGCCGACAGGAAGCTCTGGCGTGGGCTGGTCCATGAAGTCACGAAGAGTCGGAAGCGACTGACCGAATAAACAACAAAACAGCTCAAAAGATCCGGGGCCCGTGCCCAGGTGGGCTTGTATCTAACGACGCCCCTGCTGAAGTTTATTAAAAAAGGTGGGGGGAAAGCAGCTACTGCGTGAGGGGATGTAGTTCACACTGGGATCCCTGTGCTGGGGGAGAGTGGTTAAATAATTTCCTCCCCACTATTTTTTCAGTATAATTCCCCTTTCCAAGTAAATTTCTAGTTTGGCTGCAGAGACACAGTTGCCAGCCATTTGAAGTGGATTTGTCCTTCTGAAAGATGTTTTCATGAGGAGCTTTTATCTTGCTATTGCTCGCTCATGGAAGTTTGCAGGCCCTTTAGATGATGCCATTAACCTCCAAGGCGCCTCTTGCACCAAATGACCTGCGTTCCATTTTGAAATAGATCGGAGATAATGAGGTATCAAATTACCCCACTTGTGTTGCGCTTCAGTTCTGTCCGTGAAAAAGGAAAAGCCGCAAGAAGAGGAGCTAAACCAATGAAACATATGGAAGACTCAGATAAGGGGGAGAAGGAGGGGGAAAGGAAAGGGGGAAAAGAGCACATGTAAAGAGAGTCCGTCGTGATCCTGCATTTAAAACGGAAGCAGAAAGCCCCCTTTTAAATGTGGGATTTTAGGCTGGTGTAGAGATGCTTCAGATCTCCACTTGTTTCATGTTGCTTTGGGATTGAAAGTATTCTTAATTAGGCGCACCCCATCCCTATAGGCCATATGGCTCCCCTACTTGGGTTATGATGTCGTTTGGGTCATGTGACAGAAAAGGTCTCTGTGTGTGTGTGTGTGTGTGTGTCTGTCTGGACAGGCAGCCAGGGCTGCATGCCAGCAAAGGGGGTTGCCCAGCAACTGGTGGCCCCAGAGACTCTTGCCATTGGCCCCCAATGTCCTTCCCCAGAGCCTGTTCGGCCGTCTTGGGTGGGTAGTACTATTCTCATGATGCAAGGTGAGATGTTAGCATGATTTTCTCCTGTGCCATACTGTATCTGCTTTTTCATTGGACCAACTGTTTTCGCAAGTTTAGCAAGCATCTGAGTTCCACAAAAGTCTGCCCGACGAAGAGCTTTGTGAACCTTGGAAGCTTACCAACTTCACCAGTGCAGCTGATCTTATAAAAAAGTATAATTTGAACTAATCTGGATCCTGCAAAATCTCTTCAGAGTAATTTTTGACTGCTGATGTTATTTTGAAAGCAAGTACTCTGTCTGAACTGGTTTGTGGACTGAGCTATTTGGGTTGCAGTTCTCCATTGTGGGGAAGAAATGCGCAAGATCACATTTCCGCATGAGATTCTAAATTAAATCACGTTGCAATATTATAGATGGGGCTCAATACTATTTGCCTGTGGAGGACAGGAATTTATTGCCAGTTTGAAGTTGAACTGTAGAATGTAAATTAGTCTTTATGCTGTGTATTTTTTAATCATACTTCATTAAAAGACTTTGGAAGCAAACCAAATCTATTAAAAAAAAAATTTCATTTGATTATAATGGGATTTCGATTGCACCCCCTTGGCTGCGACTCAGAAATATAAGACTGTAGCAACTGAAGTTATTTTCAGTGTTTTCTGTTTGCAGCCTTCTCTCACATCTTCCGAAGCAACCCCCCAATCTGCTTTTTAAAACTCTAAAGAGTTAAAGAAAAAGTATCAAGTACCTGGTGTGGGAACTGCTGATGGGAAAACTGCCTCTAGTAAAATGGGCACTGGAGTGAACTGATGTATCGACAGCTCTTGCAGTAAAGCTTCAAACTGCTTCTTAATCTAAAGAGGGCTTTAAAGACATTTCTAGGGAATTCTTTGGGGTAGGGGAAGAAATTGTTGAAGTGGAAAGTGTTGTAAATATTATTGTGAAGGCAGAAAACCTATACAGTTCTAAAATGGGGGTGCATAACCTCCGCCCCACAGGTCAAATCCAGACCGCTGGGGTTTCTGAGACAGCCATGGTCCTGGCCTTACCCCTTCCCTGACTACTGAACGTTGGGTCGTTTCCTGCTTTCCTGCAGTTTTTTCCCCATTCTGCAAGGTTGTTCCTTTGTTTTTACATTTCTATACCGCCCAATAATCAAAGCTCTCTGCGAGGTTCACAACAATTAAAACTACAAAATACAGCATAAAATACAATATAAAATTTAAAAGTTTAAAACTACAATATAAAAGTAAAACCAAACTGAAACCTAGAAGCAATGCAGATGTAACCCTCTGGTATGTTTTTCTTTACGAATTTTGAGTGGGAATGTGCCTGCACATCCTCCGTAAAGGAGTGAGATAGGGAGTGCCCATCATTTTAGGCAGTTACCAAAATGCAGTGTGGAAGAAGCTTGCCTTCTCTCTGTGAGGCCCTGAATCCTTGAGACAGGGCTGTTTACAAAGTTGTTCTTGTGTTACTGGATCCTGATCCATATTGAGAAGATTGCTGTGGAGCTGGAGTGAACTGAGTAGAGACTGTTTTCTTTCTTTGGCCAGCAGAAAAATCAAGCTTCAGAGAGAAGTTTTATTTATATTTTTGTTGTTGTTGTAGACTCAAGCTGAAAGATAGAACTTTGGGAGGACTGTGCTCTGTTTTATTGTTTTGGTGATAAGTGAACTGCTATGCATGCACAATTATTACATGTGCATTATTATTGTTTTTAATTAAGAAATTAAAATGATATATGCTAATTGTTCCTGTACAAAGCCTTTGCGGTGAGTCCCTTTAGAGACCCTGAAGAAAAATGTTACACAGAGATTTAAAATAGATTTAAGATCTCATCCTCTGGGGTTCCCCCAATGCCCCAGCCCCTTTTCCCCAAACCACCAATTGTTTGGTTTCCCCACTTCTGGATGTTTTTCCCCCCACTCTAAAATGTTGAAATGTTCCACCTAAGGCTGAATTACAGTAAGAGCCTTAGGGTGCAATCATATACATGCTGAGACAGAAAAAAGACCTACAGCTTCCAGGATACTTGGAGTTGTAGGCCTTTTCTCTATCTCAACATGCATAGGTTTGTGCCCTTAACCTCAGATATGCTGGTATTTGGGGCCCTGCCCCCTTTGCTTTTGGTCCCACCTCTTTTTGCCTTCAGCCCTGCCCACACTGGAGTGCGGCCCCCAAGAGCTTCTCCAAAACTGAATTCTGGCCTCAGACTGAAAGCGGTTTAGCACCCTTGTTCTAAATGTATGTCAGCTCTACATACAAGGAGGGGAAAGGGGACCAGTGCACTAGCTCTGCCCCCCTCAGTTGCCGTTCTCATTGCCCTCCATGTGTCATAGAATCATAGAATAGTAGGGTTGGAAGGGGCCTACAAGACCATCGAGTCCAACCCCCTGCTCAATGCAGGAATCCAAGTCAGAGCATCCCTGACAGATGGCTGTCCAGCCTTGTCTTGAATGCCTCCACTGTGGGAGAGCCCACCACCTCCCTAGGGAATTGTTTCCATTGTCGTGTTGCTCTAACAGTCAGGAAGTTTTTCCTGATGTTCAGCCGGAATCTGGCTTCCTGTAACTTGAGCCCATTATTCCGTGTCCTGCACTCTGGGATGATCGCGAAGAGATCCTGGCCTTCCTGTCTGTGACAACCTTTCAAGTACTTGAAGAGCGCTATCATATCTCCCCTCAGTCTTCTCAAGGCTCAACATGCCCAGTTCTTTCAGTCTCTCTTCACAGGGCTTTGTCAAGGGTGACTGTCTGCAGTGGGAAGCCTTCTCTGTCCATGGAGGCTCTGAACAAGCAGGGTTTGAAATCATGCAGAGCCTCTATGGATTGAGGAGCCTCCCTGCTGCTAATGGTCACCCTCTACACATGGAGGATGACAAGAATTCAACAGAGTGGCCGGAGCTCAGTGGAAGAGCACCTGCTTTGGACACAGAAGGTCCATGGTTTAATCCTCAACATCACCATGTAGGGCTACTGAAGAATCCTGCCCCAAACCTTGGAGAGCCACTGCCAGTCAGTGCTGACAGTACTGGGCTAGATGGACCAATGGTCTGACCCAGTATAAGGCAGCGTCCTGTGTTCCTATGACAGGGGCCTGGAGCCAACGCATTCATCCCTGCTCCTCCTTCTCCTTGCATGTAATGATTACGCACTTTTATATCAACTGCATAGGGCTAAATGGACGTCTTGAAGCATGGTTGATGTGGTTTGAACACACATCTGCCGCCTTTCCAAGGTATTTATTTTCAGGGCAGAGAAGGAGCGTCAAAGTTCAAAAGCTCCCAGGGAACCATATGCGCATACAGCAGGGGTGAAGAACCTCTTTCAGACAGAGGGCCAAATTCCATTTTGGAGAAGCTTTGGGGGCCTGAATTCCGGGTGGGGTGGGGTGCTGAAAAGTGGCAGTGCCAAAGTCAGAAGGGGTGAGGCCAAAATACCAGAATATTTTACCTTAAAGCTCTTAGTAAGTAAGCCTTAAGAGAGGCATTGCAACTTTTTAGAATGGCAGGGGGGAATGCCCCAAAGTGGGGAAGCCAAACAATCGGTGGTTGGGAGGAAGGGGCTGGGATATTGGGGGAAGCCCCAAGGGCTAGAATGGGATCTCAGGAGGGCTGGATTTGGCCCCCAGGCCTGAGCCTTTGTATCCCTGACATAATCTATGCCTGTGCATAGCAGGGCAGCCAGGGTTGGGCCAGAGGAAGTCTGTGAACTCAGGTTCAGGGTGCTAAGTCAAGGGTGAACTCAGGGGCAGGGTTTTGCTGCCCCTTTCATTGTGTGGATCCTCCTCATGCGTGGCATATAATGCATGAAGGGGGTTCTCAAGGCAGATGCCTCTATTCCCTCTTTTCTCTCATACCTTAAGTTGCTAGATGGAAAAACAGCTGCAGGTGGTGTGATAAGCTCTCTGGAAGCATTAATTACTGTTATTACAATAATGCTTTGGAAATTTGTGAATGATTTCCCCATACAATGTGCTCAGTAGAGCAGAGGATGATTGCTGTTATGCTGCAGAGAAAATCTGCTCAAAGAACAGCTGCATCATTAACCATTCTTCTATAAACCGTTTATGCCATATCATTCATAGCAATCCATGGTCTGCATCTATGCCCAAAATGTATATAATTTGATTCTTGTAGGTGCTACCTCTACTCTTTTGTTGAATGAATTGGCAGATTGGTATGAATTATTTATATTGATTGTTCTTGCAAAAATGTTGCATTTCCCCATCCCCCCCCCCCAAGTATGTTGACCCTTTTTTTTTTCTGGTGAGTGAAAGTAGTGTGGAAGTAGCATCAGGTTCTGTTCTTGTTTGCAGAAAAAATACTTTTTTGAGAGCTGAACCGAGGAGCAAAGCAGATGTTCTGTAAAAACATAGCATGCACCTATGTATCTAGTTTTTGCTTAAGTTAATTACAAGCACACAGGATGGGGTGAAGGTGATCCTTATAGTCATTGTCAATTTATTAGTATACCGCATTTTCCACAATACATTGTGCTCAAAGCGGTTTACAAAAACAAATATAATGGCCATCATCATTATTATTGTTATTATTATTCAACAGCCTTCTCCAACCTCGTGTCCTCCAGACGTGTCGGGATACAACTCCCAGCATGCCCTAGCTAGCCATGCTGGCTGAGCATGCTGGGACTTGTAGCCGAACACATCTGGACGCCACCAAATGGGGGAAGGCTGCAATACAACAACTCAACTAAAAGTTCATTTAAAAGATACCAACAGTTTTAGTAAGTACAGAACACACCAGTAGGTCAGTTAACAATATCCCATTCCAACAACATTATTATACTGACATTAAACAATTCTCTCAACAGTTCATGTTAAGAGATCTAATGATAAGATACCCCATCCACAGCAAACTCACAGCAAAAAAGGGAAAGGAAAAATGCACTTCAAGTCCACCCTTAAGCAGCAGAGAGAGACCCTCCTCTCACCTTGGTCCCATGTCATGAGCCAAGAAAGGACGCCCTCATCCCCATGGCAAGTCTTCTTCTGGCTGTTTCTTGGCAGCAGGGCACCAGGAGAGGCAAAACAAAAGGGTCTCTGTGGGCAGATGTTTTTAGCAAAGCACAAACACTTTCACACACACACACCCCATGTAGCAGCAGCCCCCTTAGGAAGGCTCCTAAAGCTGGAGATGCAGCCAGGCAGGTAGAGACAGCTGCATGTCAGTGGCAAACACAGTCTCTCTCCCTCCCCTAACCATTCCTTCTGGCAGAAGAATTATCATAAATGCTGTGAGCGGGGAGGGGAGGTTTATGGCCTTACTTCCCCATGGGTAGAATGAAGAGGGGGAAAAGATACTGTTAGCCCCATATACTAAAGGATTTAATTAAGGGCCCTCCAACCTTCTGCACCTGCCATAATCAATAAAGGTAATTCTTGGAGGCATAACACAGCTAACACTTCTTTTAGCCATATGTTTTGGCAGTGCCCAATAGCTGCCTCTTTGGGGGAGGTTATTATATGGATACACCTTGTATTGGAACACTCTTTAATATTTACTGATGTACATGTCTTCTTAAATTATCTACCTGCTTCCTGGGAGCTAATGCACTGTCAGCACAAATGGATTCTCTGCACACTTTTGACAGCTAAAAGACTAATATTACAACACTGGAAGGATAAACCATCATCTCCGATAATGCAGTGGATGAAAGACCTTACAACACTTTCAACATTTGAACAGGTAGCATATAGACTCCACTTGTGAATGGATACTTATATGGATATCTGGTTGACAAGGTTCCCCTGTTGCCTACTGAATACTCCAGTAGCCAAAATCAACACTCAGACAAAAGGGCTGCTTTCCAAGGCTTTAATTCCATTTATCCTAATGCGGCATACAGATACTAATTGCTTGAGACTCGGAGAAACTACAAAGGAACAGCCATCTAGGAGTTTCTAAGGGTTAGGACATCAGTTGATCTCTGTTTGGGAAAAATGTGGCAATTCTTTGAACTTAAGGGGTGGGAGGGGAAGATCTCCCCCTCTCCCGTGATGCTTGAGGGCACAGCTGTTGACGTCGAGCCAATCGGGCTGAGCACCAAAGCTCGGCCCCTGCGATCTCTCGCTTGTGCCTGCGTCTGCGCCTCGCATCTAAAAGTTCAGGTTGTCCCTCCCTTTCCATGCCTGGTTCACTGTCGCTCCCAGGGATGTGAGAAGGGGGGGGGCTCCCCCTCCAGCTGCGCCTCTGAAGTCTGAGAGAGTTCCTCCCCCACGAGTTGTCTCTCCTCCTCAGAATCAGAGCTACTTTGGGACTCTATGGGCTCAGATACCACCCTGATATTGGTCTGCTTTTGTTGAAGTTTATGTATGATTCTTAGCCATATCTCTCATATATATACATACATACATACATACACACACACACACACACACACGCATTGAAACTGATATATTCAAATGTATATAGCCACATTTTTTTCTTGCCCTCTTTTTTGTTTTGTTGGAATTTCACAATAAAAAAATAATTAAGTGCTGCTGCTGTCGCTAGTAAACCAGGGAAAGAGATCGATAAGTTAGTAGACTGGGGTAGGGAACCTGTGGCCTTCCAGATGTTGGACCCCATCAATCCCAGCCAGCATGACCTATATTTCTTCACCTCTACAGTAGAGCTAGTGACATTTCATTATTGTCTGTGATCCGAAAACACACATGAAACAATGTGGATGAAACAAAACATCGACTTGTGCATGAGTTGAACAGCCAGATTAAGCAACAGTTGTCCCATGACCCAATGTGTGTGTGTTTGTTTCTGTATGTGACAGAGTCATGTGAACGTCAAGAGCTTAGTTCCTAGCATATTTTGGTTCCCACTTCAGAAGATTTCTGCATTCCTGAAATCCCGTTTTGATTAGCACAGTAGTCATTTGGCCAAAGATCTCTTTCATTTTTAAAGTAAATTATTGCCATAGATACATCATTAAACCTTTCCAGTCACCACTATCACTGCTACTACTTTCCTCTGAAGATAATTCACTTCTCCTTCAGTCCTCCACAGAGCCTCACAGAATCAGAGGACTACACATTCGATTAGGACCGCAATAAAATGAGTTTTGCCAAACTTGTTTGTGGTCAGTGATAGTGTTTCATATAATTGTATCTAATGAGCAGTATTTTTACGCAGTAATGATATTTTAAACTGTATTTTAAATCTTATAGTAAATCTTGTTAGAGCCATAAAACTGGTGGACTTGGAAGAAAGGTGAATTCTTACTTCTGCACATTCTTAATTCTAGATGTGGCATCCACATGTAATGTTGGAAAGTCATTTTACATAGGCAAGCATACAATAACTTCCTTTGTTCTTTGCTTTTTAGCATCATTTTACGGCGAAAGCTTTGTACAGTTAAATGTTGCTGAATCATCTTCTACAATATCACTGAAATTACATTTTCAAACAAGTAAACCAGATG
This sequence comes from Heloderma suspectum, assembly GCF_057233095.1. NCBI lineage: Eukaryota > Metazoa > Chordata > Lepidosauria > Squamata > Helodermatidae > Heloderma > Heloderma suspectum. The sequence continues at coordinate 36,604,554 of NC_139459.1, read as the reverse complement.
GATTGCTTTTTCTTGCTGCGGGAAAAGAAGTTTATTTTTTGGTGGAATTACATTCTGGAAAGATACACGTAAGGTTATAAACATACAAAGCTACTTCATACTAATTTAGACCATTTGTATATTTAGCTCAGTACTTCATTCTAAAGTTGTTGTTTTTTTAAGAAAGGGAAACAAGAAAATAAAAATATGATAATTTGAGTTTTACCAGTTCTAATTCATATAGTTTGTAGGGATGTACGAAACCCCCTTACCTGGAGTCCGCGGGGGGTCCGCAGGGGGGGAGGCGATCCATCCTGTCCCTCCCCCCCAGAATCCTCGCCGGCTGGCTCTGCTCCATGGCAAGTCCGCAGAGCTGCCAGCTGGCTCTGGCCGCTGACAGACTTCCGGTCGCTGCCAATCTGCGGATGCAAATGGTGTCCGGCATAGCGTACGCCATTTGCGTCCCTGCTCTTTGTCGTGATAGGCTACATAAATCTTTATGTAGCCTATCATGGCAAAGAGAAGGGACGCAAATGGCGTAGCGGACGCTATTTGCATCCCTGCTATTTGCGTCCCTGCTCTTTGCTGTGATAGGCTACGTAAAGATTTACGTAGCCTATCACGGCAAAGAGAAGGGACGTAAATGGCGTCCGCTACGCCGGATGCCATTTTCTTCCACAGACCGGCAGCGGAAAGCAGCGGACAGACCAGACCCAGCCGGTGGCAGGTAGGATCTGTTCCAGGGCAACTTCGCGGGGTGGCAGAGGTGGGTGGTCCGTTCCGCCACGGACTCCGAGGGGCCGGATTCTTTAGAATCCGGCCTCATTGGAGTCCGTGGCAGAATTCTCTAACATCCCTAATAGTTTGTATGACAAAGATAAAGCACCATGCAAATTAAGATGGCATTACTGATAGACATCAGTAGATAGACATACTGATAGACATCGTTAATAAATCGTTCTTTATTAACGCACAGTTCAAATTGCAGTTACTGGACTTTTAGAGTAAGGGCTTCTTCACACGGAGCTTTTATCCTGCTATTGGAATTGCTCACTCACGGAAGTTTGCGGGCCATTTAGATGATGCTGTTAACCTCCAAGGCATCTCCTCCACTAAATGACCTTTATTCCATTTTGAAATAGATTGGAGATAATGAGGTATCAAATTACCCTGCTTATGTTCTGCTTGAGTACCCTCCATGAAAAAGGAAAAGCCACAAGAAGAGGAGCTAGATCAATGAAACATATGGAAGACTCAGAGAAGGGGGAGAAAGAGGGGGAAAGGCAAGGGGGAAAGGAGAGCACGTGTAAAGGGAGTCCGTCATGAGGCTGCATTTAAAACGGAAGCAGAAAGCCCCCTTTTAGATGTGGGATTTTAGGCTGGTGTAGAGATGCTCTAAGTCTTGGATGGAGAACATGTGACCCACCTGTTGCTGTTGGTCTACAACTCCCATCAACCCTGACCATTGGCCATGCTGGCTGGGGTTGATGGGGGTTAGACCCCAATATCTGGACTGCTACAGGCTCCACACCCTTAGACTAAGAGCAAAGATCTGGGTGCATCATGCACTCAGAATGCTTACCGACAGAGGTGAAATATTTATATCCCACCAGTGTACTTTGCAAAGTACTCAGTGCAGTTTATTTCTTTACTGATACTGGCCTGGTTCAAACACCATGTTAAACCATGGCTTACAAGAATGAGGTGCGACAAGGCCCCAGCTCACATGCTTCCCCCCATCCCTTCTTCCACACACAAAGGGAGGAGATTGAAGCTTCCCCTTACAGTTTGAATAACCCACAGTTTCTGCCCTGAGAAGAGAGCTAGAGCGAAGAACTCAAAGGGAGTTGTTAACACAGTCTGGGAGAAGACTGAGGGCTTATATACAGCTCCCTCTCTTCCTGGTTTAGCCATTGCAGCCGGCTGTACTTCCTCATTCTCTGCAGATGGGACTTTCCCCTCCTCATGAGTAGACCCTTGCTCCTGAGTAGACTTTGGGCAAACAGGTCTTCTAATGGCCAGGCAGGTACTCCAAGTCTCCCGCCTGGTCTGCCTCTGTCAGTCCTCCAGAGAGCTTTGGGACAAGGGAAGAGGGTCAGAAACCAAGGCAGGGATCGGTATGGAATCAAATGGGTTCTTTGGGATTTCTGCAAGACAACCCTATGATGGGATTCCTCAGGTTGCCCCATGTCTTCTGTGGGACTGGGGTTTGCTATGGAATCTCGATCCTCCTCCAAAGTGGTCTTCCCTAGGCTTGGGTCAGCTGGGAGCCTGACACTTTCCCATGAAGCCTGAACTTAGGAACTGTCATTTAGTCTAAGTGTGGTTAGTTAATAAACCGGGTTTTGAAACATGGTTTGATCCTAGCTTGTTCGACCTAACTACAGTTAGAATGAACCACGTTCCTGAGTCTGGATGTAATGGGGAACTATGATTTATTCAAAACTAAAGAGTGGAAAGCTTTCAAACTCCACTCTTTGCATGCAAAACAGGAGAGCCCAAGGATCACCACGTCTTGTTTTATAATGCTAAACCATGTCCAGCTGTTTGCTCAGGATCTGAATGCGGTACGTATGTCCCACTCATATTCAGCTTATGTACATATCTGCAGAGTCTGTATTTTATATTCTTTCCCATTCCCAAAAACATTGATGGGAAAGAAGGTTTTGTGCATAAAGTTCATTTGATTAGCTTTTTGTTAATATTTTTTGACTCATAGGATGATTCAGACTATATTCCTTTTTGCAGGTGAGAATCAATCTTGGAGCAGGCGAACAAATCCTCCATTCCCACCGGAGTTCCCAGCTGAATGATTTAGCATGGCACCTTCTAGAAGTCCATCATGAAAGAGATAATATTACTATAGTGATAGACAAAAACTATCAAGCTAGTACAAAATTGCCAGGTATTCTGTTTGAACTAAACATCGAACATGGCATCTACGTTGGTGGGAGTGGAGGGCTTAATATTCCTTACCTTGATGGTGCACAAACTAATTTCCGAGGATGTATGAATGACGTAGTATTTAACAAGCATGACATCTTAACATCCCTGAGACCTTCTAGAATTAAAAAAGTTCACGAAGTGTCACTGAGCTGCAGCGATGAATTTTTTTCAGATGATGAGGAATCCATTAGTTTCTTTAGTTCCAAGTCCTATGTTTCTTTTCCTTTGTGGAATGTCCAGGCAGAAGGAGTCCTGACGTATACAGTACAAACCACAGCTCAGAGAGGCTTGCTGCTCTACAGTTCTGGTCCAGGGGGAGATTTTGTTGCAATGGAAATTGAAAATGGTCTCATTAAAGCTCATGTTGGAAAGGGTAAGAACAGAATTCAGCTTTCTTCCCTTAGCCCCGTCAATGATAGCCGGTGGCACCCTGTCGAACTGAAATTTTTTGCAAAACATATTGAACTCACATTAGAGAAGGAAACTGTGAAAACATCATTGCCCTCCCACAATAAGCTTCCTATTCTTAAGGGAGCCCTTTATATAGGTGGAGTAAATGATGTCATCCGAGCAGAAGTGCTGAAACTAGGATTAGCTTCAGTTTCTGGAAGATCCGCTCAAGGGGGATCATTCAGAGGCTGCTTGAGAGATTTGAATGTTGGCTCAGAAAGGAATTCCTTAAAGAATGTTCTTGTGACTAAAGATATTTCAGTAGGATGCAAAACTGAGAGTACCTTTAGTACATATCCGATTGTAGCCCCTAAAAAGCAGCTTGTTAAAACAGCAGCTCCCATTTCAGTTGCTGGTACTGTTGCCTCCAAACTCCATGGGAAAGAGAGTCATGGCCAGTTTTTGGTTGTAAACAACTTGATTGTTCCAGAAGGTGGACAAGCAACTCTTGAATCTAAGCACATCAAAGTCATTGTGGAATTCAAGAAACTCGGGATTCGCCAATCACAAATTCTTTTTAAAATTAAAAGCCACCCTTCCCATGGCCATTTGAGGTTGAATGTTGAACCAGAGCAGGAAGAGTCCACATTTACCATGCTAGATTTGTGGCAAGGCAGAGTTCTGTATGTCCATGATGGCTCTGAAGAAAGCTATGATTATTTCACTTTCTCCATTTCTACAAGCAGTAAAAAAGAGATGCCTCCAAATCTGCAAGGAAACCAGGAGTACGTGTTTACCATTACGGTAAGACCCATAAACGATGCTCCAGAACTCACACTCCCAAACGGAAACTTGTTTCTTCTCTTAGAACACTCAAAGAAATGCCTGAATGTAGATTCAATAAATATTTCAGACAGTGACACAAGTGCTGCAGACCTCAGTATTTCGGTCCTTGGGAATCTGAATGCAGATGCAGGATTTCTAGAAAATCCCAAGAATCCTGGAAAGGCTATTACTACGTTTTCTTACAAGGACTTACAAAATAGCAGTGTTTGCTTTGTCCACACTGGAGTTAAGAACTCCAGGATTGTTCTGCGAGCAAGCGATGGGGAGAAAGTCAGCAACACAGTTGTGTTGCGTGTCGTAGCCGTACCCTTGGATTATAAATTGGTCAACAACACAGGAGTTCATGTGCTACAAGGTGATGCAGCTTTGATCAGGCTCAGCCATTTGGCCTCTGAAACAAATGCTTTCCAACAAGAGCTGGAGGTACGATATGAGATCACAGAGCTACCCTGCTATGGAGAAATTCAGAGGAGACAGGCTGGTGGAGAATGGAAACAAACCGACTCTTTTTCCCAACACTCTGTTGAACAGGGCCATGTGAGATATGCTTCTACCTTCAGAGAGATGCAGCAGAATAATGCCCTTGAGCACTTTAAATTTAAAGTAAGCATTGGCAGCAAAGTAAGTGAAGAGTTTTTGTTTCCTGTCATGGTGAAATGGTTGAGGTATAATTTCCTGAGACATGTGCCATTAGTAATTGATAAGTCAAAGAGAGAGTACCTGAGCTCTGATAACCTTCTCGCTGAAATATCACAAGTGAAAGTACCGGAAAATGAATTTCATTACAAGTTGCAGTCCTTGCCTGAAAAAGGAAGCATTCTGCTTAACAATGTCTCTCTGCAGATAAATTCAACCTTCAGCCAGAAGAACATTTCTGATAAGGAAGTAGAATATCAATTGATCAGTAGGCCCCATGGGGAAACTCAGGATTCATTTCAATTCCTGATTTCTACAAAATACGTTGTATCAAATATCTGTGATTTCAAAATCAACATTAAAACAGACCCACGAAGCATTTTTTTGACAAACAGTGGCCTCACTGTTACTGAGGGCGAAGGAAAACTGATAACAATATCGGAATTATTTGCACAAACTCTTGACAACAAGACCTTCCAGTATAAAGTCACAAAGAGCCCTCGGCATGGGAAGTTAACTCTGATTAATTTTTCCAATTCTCCTAAAAGTAACAATAATCTTAGTAGTTTCACAAATCAGGATATAATTGGTAAACGCCTTATGTATGTACATGATGACTCTGAGACACAGCATGATGAAATTGATATCACTGCAATTGCCATAAAATCTGGAGAACGAGTGAGCCCTGACATGGAAAAAGAACCCCTTTTATCAACAGAGCTCAAATTTAACATTTCTGTCCAGCTGAAAAATGATGAGAAACCAGTCCGCATGGTAGATAAAGTATTCCATGTTGTTAAGAATGGAAGAAAACTGTTGACCTTGGCTGATCTTTGCTACCATGATCCCGACACTGATTTTGATGATAAGCAGTTGTTGTATACCAGGCGTGGCATTCCTAATGGAGAGCTGGTTCTTGTCAATGAAACCTCTCATAGGTTGTACCAGTTCAAGCAAGAGGATCTGGCACAAAAGCAAGTCCTGTATATACACCATGGGGCAGACTATGGCCGCTTTGTGTTGTTCGTAACTGATGGGAAGCACTATACATCATCACTGCTAGAAGTAAGTGCTTCCAACCCCTACATCCATCTAGAAAACAATACCGGGTTATTGATCCAGAAAGGAAGAGAGGGAACAATCACTGCAGCTAACTTGAGTGCTACCACAAACCAAGACATTAGAAGCAATCATGAAATTACATTTGAGATGTTCTCATCTCCGAAGTATGGAAAAATCTTTGTAAATAATTTAGCACTGGGCACTTTCACTCAACATGACCTAAAAATAGGACATGTGACTTATAGGCATGATGATAGTAACAATCTGGTTGACACATTTAACTTTACAGTTTATGCTAAAGGTGTCCAGTTGGATGCTGAAATGAATGTCCGTATATACTTGGAAAGTCATCAGCGTTCACCAATGGTTGTACACAACAGCAGCTTTTTGGTTGAAGAAGGAAAACCAGTTAAAATCAGTAAAGGAAAATTGCTGGTAAGCTGAAGTTCTTGAATAATTCATAACAACATATACTGAATATGTTTTCTTTTGTGTACTATGGACATGACCCAACCCAAGCTAAGCATTAATGATCTCTCCCACAAAGTTAATGCAGGAATAAATGCTGCAAAGATTATGAACACTTGTACACTTAGTGCAGAATATAAATAACAATAGTTGGCCATTGACTGAATCATGTTCAGGCCAATATTATTAATATTGGCCTGAACATGATTCAGTCACATGGTAACTATTGCCCAAAAGTTTCATGCTCTTTGGAACTACCTGAGAAGCTCAGACATCCTTCTGGAGGGGAGGAAGCATTACTTCACTTAAAATTAATTAAGGTTCAAGCTGGAGGATAGTATCAACTTTGCCAATTAGTCCATTGAAACTTCTGGTAATCCAACTGTCCCCATATACTCTGGTATATCAGTGCACTGGCAGTGAAAGAGAAGAACCATCATCATTTTCATCTGTTTTATTTGTATGCCGCTTACCTGAAAGATTCCGCCTAAAGCAGCTCATTACATATCAAATGAACAACAATATAACAATTTAAAAATCATAATAAAAGCCATTACAAACAGTACTAGGTACATACATAACAAAAAATCAATTAGGATGCAATACTATCAAGATAGTCATCAGCCTCCGAAGTCTGAGACTGCTGAATATCTGGCCAGAACACAGAGGCGATCCTCGCCTCCATGCTCTGACGGCTTGCATTTTTGCTAGATGGGTGATTTCACGCGTTTGGCATTTCCAAGCAGGAGGGAAGGAGGCTGGGACGTGCATAGGAAGCTATGTAACACAGCTTCCCCAGTCTTCTCCCCTCCCAGCCACCGGGACCATCCCCTTCCCCATCTCCATGCCCCATTTCCAAGCATGGAGATGTAGCCGGTGTAGAGGGAACCACACAAGCTACAGGGGGAGGGGGAGGGGAGCACAGTTTCTGGGCTCCGAGGTCGGAGCCCTGGTTCCGACCTCAGATCCCAGGAAGCAAACAATCCTATGTCCCCCAGATACTGTCGAGGGGACATAGAATTGCTCCCTCCGTCACATACAGCAAAAGTTTACACAAGCTTTTCTATCTTGTTGCATGGGAGATGATCAAGTGATTTACTAAGGACGGTACTTGACTAGAAAATTTCAGTCAATTAAATCAATCAACTTTTAATTAATTGCAACTTTTGTTTTAGTTACATGTGAATTTATGCAGATTTTAATTGATTGGCAGAGTAATCCTACTTGTCAGGGGAGAGGAGGGGGAGAACCAAGGCTGCTACATCCAAAGCCCTTCTGGCTCGCAGCATTTAGGGTGAGAGGTGGGTGATCAGTTTTTGAGCTGCCGTTTTAGTTTTTTAAAACCTTTACCTTCCACTGAAACAATGGGAGGGAATTAATTATGTCAGCTCCAGGGCTGGCATAGTTACAAGGCCTGTTTGGGGACATGTCAGGGAAATGAGGGGACAAAGGATCCTTCAGATTAATGGCCTTCTCCAACATGCCCCTGGAACTTTCTGCTCTGGCCGGCCACCAGTGCCTGCAGGACACCTCATTCAGTGGGTCAGCCATGGCAGCAGAGCTTGTCACTACTAGACCAAGGAGGCTTCTGCCTGCAGAGAGGAACATCTGCAGCATCCTACCACCCTCAGCAGCTCTCCTGGGGAGCTTTGGATTGCTCTCTTAAGTACTCTGTTCAGTCTGTATAAACATTGCGGGTGACTAAAATGACAGCTTTGAAGGGAAAAAATAAATATTTCCTTTGTTTTAGATAGCACATGTTCAGTCTCTATTGAGCTGTTGTGGGTTATTTTCATCTCCTTACAATTTTTTGTACTCCTGAACATTCTAATACCTCCCTTTTATTTTTCAGTGGTCCCGTTTTAGCTCCATATCTATTGTCATTCACCACCTGAATTTGCTATTAAAGGGAATAATGCTTCCTTTCTTGATATTCATGATAGTATAAACATGGGATGATTTTTGAGCTCTTAGGTAAAAGATAGTATGATCTATTTCCATAACCATGAGGACTAGAAATGTGTGTGTGGGTTTTACAAGTAAAAGGCAGAGCTTTTAAAACTTTTTTTAAAGGTGGGGGACATAGTTCAATAGCAGAGTACATTCTTTGCATGCAGATGGTCTTGGGCTCAACCTCAGTTGCTGTTGTTGTTTTGTAACAATCTAGTTTCTAAAAACTCCACTTAAAAAAAATCACATAGCAATGCTGGAAAAGGACTCCTTGCCTGAGACCCTGGAGAGCTACTGCCAATCAGAGTGGGCAGCACTGTCTAGATGGACCAAAGGTCTAACACAGTATGTCTGTGTCATATCTTCATAGGCTGTACCAGAGTGCAAATTGTGTACATGCATGGTGTAGCAATAGCAGTTGCCAAAATGATGGCACCTGTATCTCTACAGTGGCAGGGATATCTACACTACCACCACTCCACCAGCAAGCCCCTTTGGCAAAGAGCCTTGGGCAAGTTCAGTGAGTGATGCCAACGGTGGATGTGTATTCCCTGCTGTACTTATTAAGGATTAAATGCCAAAAGCTGTAAATAGAAAAACAATGCTTATATGTTTTTAATTCACTGTGCATATACTTTTTAAGGTTGTGCATGAAAACAGTTTGCCATCAGAGATAGAGTTCAAAGTACAGTCACCTCCAGTTTATGGGTACCTTCGGAAGTTTGCATCAGAGGAAGGCTACCTTGGAGCAGAAGAAAATCCAGTTTTGTCCTTTACCCAGCAAGATATTAATGATGGCAATATCCAGTATGTGCAAACCGTTTCCAACCAGCTCCAAGACCAGTTTTCTGTTGACGTGACCAATGGCATCCTGACAGTCAATGGGATAGAAATTGCCATAGACATCATCCCAAAGCAGATCCCACTAGAACTGCTCAACTTCACAGTTGCTGAAGGGGGGTTGAAAGCCCTGAAGGAAGATTTTCTAAAAATTCCTAATAGCCATTTTGTGGAGCTCAATTGTGAATTCAGTTTAGTTGAGCCACCAAAATATGGACGTATTGCAAACTCTCACTTTCCTAGAGTGGCACTAGCTAAATTTACCAAAAAACAGGTAAAGTTGCTCAAAACATAATTCCACTTTTAATTTTTTTCATCTAAAAAGCAATATATAGATTATTCTTTGCAAATTATATATTGTAAAGTTTTCTGGATTCCATTGATCAAAATACACTGACTCTGATTATGAGAAACCTCCTATATTCTTAGAATGTTGCATAAAAATTTTAAATGTTGTACTGTAATTATGTAAATTAATTTTTTGTTAAGAAATTTGTATTAACTTCCATTATCATATATAATATTGTATATAAAAGTAGGAAAAGAATGATATGGTGAGATAAAATCACAGTTGTTGAAGAATAAGAGTGAATTGAGTCCTTGCAGTTTAATTTTTGGAATGTGATAGATTCTTAATTTGGTTACTTTCCCTTTTCAGATGGAACAAGGATTAATCTTCTATATTCATGATGACAGTGAACAGCTGCTAGATAATTTCACCATCATAGCAAACAGCACAGAACTTTGGAAACAGAGCTTGCCTAAAATTGTATTTGTGACTGTTACACCAGTAAACGATGAAGCTCCGGTTATAAGGAGAAACAAAATACTTCGGGTGAGTCTTGTGTAATTGCAAACTCTAAATTTTTAACAGATTAACTACGAATGTCTTTATATAAAAGACAACATGTGCAACTAGAACTTCAGAGGTCGTCTTCAGTTCCTTAGATTTATCTTACACATATGTATGAAAAGCGTTGTTTGTCTATGGAGTTATCTACGCTGTGTGAAGATAATCTTTCTACACTGATCAACTGGAGCACAAACCAGAGTTTATAGGGCTTGAACTGCCTCTATATTGAACTGTGCTTTCTTTTACTGGTGCTAAATTTGAAGCAAACTTTATCTGTGATTCACTTGCCATGGTGAGAACTGTACCATGTGAAAAGACTGAACCAGGCAGCTAGTAGGGATGTTAGAGAAATGCATTTTGGGGATGGAGTTCAACAGTTTTCCTAGGCTCGGCCCCCCAGACTTCGTTTCAGTCCCGGCTGTGGTGTCTGACTTGATCTGCAGTGAGTTGGGCCAGTTTGCAGATTTTCCGGGAATTTGTGCATTTTTAAGGTTCTGCAGTTTGTGCAAATTTCTGAGTAATTTGTGCAAATTACGGTGTAGTTTGGGCAAATTATGGCCCAATCTGTGCAAATTATGCCCGAATTTGCATAATTAGCACAAATCAAGGCCAAATTTATGTAGTTCACTCAAATTGAGCTGTCAATTGTGCATATTGCTCAGAAATTTGCACAAATTGCAGAACATTAAAAAAATGTGCAAAAAGTTCCTGGGGTTCAGGGAACAGCCCACAGCTGGGCTCAAGAATGCAAAGCGAGTCATACATGTCACAGAACTCAGTTAAGCTAAAAAAGAAATGGATTTCCTAGCAGTGGACATCCCTAGCGACTACCCACTTTTATGACGTCCCTTCTTTTTAAAACTACAGCTTCTCCAATCACACCGCAGTCATCTCATCTCCATTAACCACTGCCTCTGGGGCCTTTTAGTTCCTGTACACTCTCACAGTCACCTGTGCTTTTCCCACAAGCAAGACAATCTCCGGACCAAACTGCATGTTACACTGATTGTATAGCATGTCGTTCTGTAGCAGGGGTCGGCAACTTGTAGTCTTCCAGATATTTTGGCCTACAGCTCCCATTGTCCCTCACCATTGGTTATGCTCAAGTGTGTGGTGAGGGGAGGCTTATGTCTGCACTCTCCCTGTGCAGCTTGGCACATTAGAAAAAAAGTTCCCAGTGGCGCCCCCCCCCCCAGCTGTGCAGGGGGAGCAATTTTAGTGCAGAATATTTTATTGTGGTTGCATTGTTATATTGTGGCTCTAATGTTCTATATATTTTATATTGTTTTATTGTTTGCCATTTGGTTTTAATTTTGGTGAACCGCCCAGAGAGCTTCAGCTATTGGGCGGTATAGAAATGAAATAAATGAATGAATGAATGAAAGAATAGAATAGAATAGAATAGAATAGAATAGAATAGAATAGAATATGACTGGGGAGAAAAGAGATAAGCCTCCCTTCACCATGTTCAAAATTAGAACCATCCACCCTGCAGCACCTGGACTTAATATATCAAAATATCCCTAAATCAAACCCCAACAGTATGAAACTACAAACTACGCAATAAGCGCAACATGTAGTTTAGCCCTCAGAGCCGTTGCAGACAATATTTTAACTAGCCTGCTCTTGCAAAGAACTGCAAGTGGTCTTCTTGCATGAGGAGCGTAACACTGGAAGAGGGGATTTCTGTGAGATTACAGTAAATTCCCGCTCTGATCTGTCATTTAAATCTGATTCTCTGTAATAAAAAAACAGTTGCTTGTTAGTGTATGGCAATGAATAGGGCAAACATTCTTTATCTTATTTCAGGGTTGTTGTTTTTAAACTTCAAACTCTGAGCATAATATTCTTGACTCTTTTTCCATGGCTAGTTTTTCTCCTGGGGTTCATAAGAGTTTGCCCACTATCCCCTTTACAACTTTTGTAGCTCTCCTCTGAATCCTTTCCAGCTTGTTCAATGGGCTTTTTCATATTCTAAAGCAAGGATGGGGGGCCAGATGTTGTTGGACCACAAACTCCATAGTCCCTGACCAGTGGGCATGCAGGATAGGGCTGATGGGGGTTAGAATTTAACAACATCTGGACAGTTACAGGTTCCCTACTGTTGTCTAAAGGACTGGCAAGTTCAGTGATGATCATTCTTTTGGAAAATGTCTCATTTGCCCCCGCCCACAGGTACTTAAGGCGTCGCGCCAAGTGCGACGCTAAGTGCGCACTTAGCGTCGCACTTGGAGTCGCAAGATCTACCCACCTGCCTCTCCAGAGACACCAGCAGCCACAACACCAGCAGCAAATAGCAGCAGCAGCAGAGGGCAGCAGCTTTAAAGACCAGGGGAAGGGGCAAACGTGGACTATCTGCTCCTTCTTAGCTGCTGTTCTCTTTTATCTCTTTTATATTCTTTTAAACTGTTGTATATTTTATATCTCAATATTTTAATATGTGCCTGGGAGGACTATTGGACAACTCAGGGGGTGGGGGAGGTGCCACCATAACTGTGGTCACGGGCAGGGGGAGGTATGGCGTTGGGGGATTAACAGGCCAGCTGAGGAGAAGAGGGGCTAGACACCTTACAGCTGTCCCCTCTTCTGGTTCTTCCCCCAACCTGATGGTTCCTGGCAGCCTTACCAGTCTGCCCTCGGGTCTGGTGGTGCTGCTGCTGAATGCCAGGTCGGCCCAAAATAAGACCTCCCTCATCCATGATTTGATTGTGGATGAGGGGGCTGACCTGGCATGTATTACTGAGACCTGGGTGGGGGAACTGGGAGGGGTCACTCTCTCCCAGCTGTGCCCTCCTGGGTACTCAGTGCAGCACCAACACCGACTTGAGGGTCAGGGAGGGGGGGTTGCCGTGGTCTATAGGAATTCAATCTCCCTCTCTAGGCTTCCTGCTCATTCGAGTGCGGATCTTGAGTGTCTGTACCTTGTGTTGGGTACCCGGGACAGATTAGGGATTCTGTTGGTGTACCGCCCACCCTGCTGCCCATCAGACTCCCTGCCTGAGCTGACGGAGGTGGTCTCGGACTTGGTGTTGAGGACCCCCAGGATGATGGTCCTGGGGGATCTCAACTTCCATGCCGAGGCTGCTGTATCCGGGGCGGCTCAGGACTTCATGGCTGCCATGACAACCATGGGGCTGTCCCAACATGTCATCAGCCCAACGCATATAAAAGGACACACGCTTGATCTGGTTTTCTCGACTGGGCAGGAGGATGGTGATCTGAAAGTGGAGGAATTAACATCTGTCCCTTTGTCATGGTCAGATCACTTCCTGCTGAGGTTTAGACTTCTGGCGGCCTTTCCCCTCTGCAAGGGTGGGGGACCTATTAAAATGGTCCGCCCCCGGAGATTAATGGATTCCGATGGATTCCAGAGGGCTCTGGGGGATTTTCCTGCTGGTATGGCTGGTGCTCCTGTCGAAGCCCAGGTCGCTCTGTGGAATGCAGAGATGACTCGGGCAGTTGACACGATCGCACCCAAGCGCCCTCTCCCTCTGAGCAGAGCCCGGCCAGCTCCTTGGTATACACCTGAGCTGAGGGCAATGAAGCAAGAGGGGAGACAGCTAGAACGCAGGTGGAGGAAAACTTGTGCTGAGTCTGACCGAACACAGGTAAGAGCCCACTATCGAGCCTACTCTGTGGCGGTGAGGGTGGCAAAGAGGCAGTTCTTTTCCACCAGCATTGCATCTTCTCACTGTCATCCGGCGGAGCTTTTCCGAGTGGTTCGCGGCCTATTACATTCTGGGCCAGGGAGAGAGACGGTGGAACCCTCGGTAGCACGCTGTGACGAGTTTGCGCGGCACTTTGAGGATAAAGTCGCTCAGATTCGTCATGAATTGGACACCACCATTAATGCAGTTCCATTGGTAGAGGCGTTCAGAGCACCGTCTGGTCCAGTTTTATTGGATGAGTTTCAGTTACTGAGGCCTGGGGATGCAGACAAGGTGCTTGGCCAAGTCCGATCGACCACTTGTGTGCTTGACCCTTGCCCTTCATGGCTTATTAAATCAAACAAGGAGGGGTTGTCCGGCTGGGTCCAGGAGGTTGTAAATTCCTCCTTGAGAGAGGGAGTGGTGCCTGCTGCTTTAAAAGAGGCAGTAATTAGACCACTCCTGAAAAAGCCTAACCTGGACCCAGAGGATGTTAACAATTATAGGCCAGTGGCCAACATCCCCTTCCTGGGCAAGGTGCTTGAGCGGGTGGTTGTAGGACAGCTCCAGGCACTCTTGAATGAAACGGATTATCTAGATCCATTTCAGTCGGGCTTCAGGCCTGGTTTTGGAACGGAAACTGCCTTGGTCGCCCTGTGGGATGACCTCTGCCGGGAGAGGGACAGGGGGAGTACGACCATGTTGATTCTCCTGGACCTCTCAGCGGCTTTCGATACCATCGACCATGGTATCCTTCTGGATAGGTTGTCTGGGTTGGGAGTTGGAGGCACTGCACTACAGTGGTTCCGCTCCTACTTGGATGGCCGATTCCAGAAGGTGGTGCTGGGGGATTATTGCTCTGTGCCATGGCAATTGTGCCATGGGGTTCCACAGGGCTCTATTCTATCCCCCATGCTGTTTAACATCTACATGAAACCGCTGGGGGAGGTTATCCGGAGGTGTGGGCTGAGGTGCCATCAATATGCGGATGACACCCAGCTCTACCTCTCTTTCTCATCAAAACCAGGTGAGGCAGTGGCTGTTCTGAACCAGTGCCTGGGCACGGTAATGGACTGGATGAGGGCTAATAAACTGAAACTCAACCCAGACAAGACGGAGGTACTGTTAGTGGGTGGTTCGTCTGCCCGGCTAGGTGATATTCAACCTGTTCTGGAGGGGGTTGCACTCCCCCTAAAGGATCAGGTTCGTAGTTTGGGGGTGCTCTTGGATCCAGAACTGTCACTTGAGGCACAGGTGAACTTAGTGGCACAGAGCACTTTTTATCAGCTTAGGCTGGTATACCAACTATGCCCTTATCTGGACAGAGATAGCCTAGCTACAGTTATCCATGCTCTGATAACTTCTCGTCTGGATTACTGCAATGCGTTATACGTGGGGCTGCCTTTGAAAACGGTCCGGAAACTTCAGCTGGTCCAAAATAGGGCAGCAAGATTGTTAACAGGGACTGGCCTGTGAGCTCATATTACGCCAGTACTTTTCCAGCTGCACTGGCTGCCAGTCCATTTCCGGGACCAATTCAAAGTGCTGGTGTTAACATTCAAAGCCCTTAACGGCTTGGGGCCAGGTTACCCTGAAGGATCGCCTCCTCCCATAGGTGCCTGCCCGGACCTTAAGATCATCATCAGCGGCCCTTCTCCGTGAGCCCCTGCCAAAGGAAGTGAGGCGGGTGGCTACTAGGAGGAGGGCTTTTTCTGTTGTGGCACCCCGGCTCTGGAATGAGCTCCCTAGTGAGGTTCGCCTGGCACCTACATTGTACTCCTTTCAGCGCCAGGTGAAGACCTTTTTATTTTCCCAGGCATTTTAGCTTTCTAAATTTTTATCTTTGCTGTTTTAAATTTGTATTTTAAACTCCTGTACTGCTGCTAGGTTTTATTGTGGTTGTATTGTTATATTGTGGTTTTAATGTTCTATATATTTTAAATTGTTTTATTGTGTGTTGTTTGGTTTTAGTTTTTGTGAACCGCCCAGAGAGCTTCGGCTATTGGGCGGTATAGAAATGAAATAAATAAATAAATAAATAAATTTGAACATTTTCCTCACCTTTTCCTATTGGAGGCACAATCAGTCTGCAGCTGCAATCCTATATATACTTTACCAGGAGTAGGTCCAATTGATCTCAGGGCTTACTTCTAAGTAGGCATGCATAATGCATAGACATTACCACAAGACGTAGTGATGGCTACCAATTAGATGGCTTTAAAAGGGGGTTAGACAAATATTTGGAGGAGAAGGCTATTAAAGGTTACTAGTCCTGATGGCCACGTGCTACCTCCAGTAACAGAGGCTGTAATCCTGTGTACACCAGTTGCTGGGGAACATGGGTGGGAGGGTGCTGTTGCACTCATGTCCTGCTCCTAGGTTTCCCGTGGGCAGCTGGTTGGCCACTGCGTGAAAAGAATGCTGGATTAGATAGACTCTTGGTCTGATCCAGCATGGCTCTTGTTATATTCTGATAGGATTGCACTAGCCCATTTTAATTTTAAAAATGTAGTCATGGGCAGTGTCCAATGCTGCCACAGCATTAGTGCTAATGATATTGTGCTAGCATAAACCCACTCTAGTGCAACGGCATCAGCACACTAGGCCAAGGGAAAAAGCAGTTATGTGCCACCAGATTTCGGCCGTGCAGTTTGCTGCTGAATTTTGGCAGCAAATCACTCCTTTGAAATTTTCTCCTTTGCCTAGCAAGCATTAATGGCATTGCGCTAGCATTGGTTTACGCTAGCACAATCAATGACAGTTTTGGATACTGCCCCGTGCCACTGCAGTTGATCAGTAATTTGGCCTCTTGGGGGATATATATGTGTGGCTTGTGTTTGGGATTAGTAAGACTGAACATTCTTTCAGTAGAGCTACTCTCCTATACCCTGCCAGCTTTATGTTAGTGCTAGTGCCAGCTTTTTTCTCGATGATGTCATTTGAAGCATAGATACAGTAGTTCAGCTACCGTGCAGTAGTCTAACCACAAGGGGGCCTTGTTTTCATTTATGTGAAAGCTTCTCCCATCACCAAAAATGGCTCCGGTTATTGTAGTATTTAATTTAATGTAATTGTCCAGTAGTGACAATTAAGAAAAAAACTACACGTAGCCCAGACTGCAGTCCTAAAAATTACGAAAATAGAAGCAAACTCCATTTAAAACAGAGGACGTGCTTGGAAGTTATGTCTCTATTTCTTGTTAGTTGGACTGTACATATGTTTTGAGCTCTGAATAGCCTTTAATGCTGACATTTATTTGTAGAGTGGCAGAACGTATTATGTTTTTGGTGTTTCCTCACTAGCAAAATCATAAACTAATCTGCTTATTGTACTTGTAGAATGTGTGAGGCAAAATAAGGATAAGAATAAAAAAGAACAAAACTTATTTATTTATTTATTGCATTTATACCCCGCCTTTTTTCCTCTTGCAAGGAACCCAAGGCGGCTTACATTATCCTCCTCCTCTCTATTTTATCGTCACAACAACAACCCTGTGAGGTGGGTTGGGCTGAGAGTCTGTGACTGGCCCAAAGTCACCCAGTGAGCTTCCATGGCCGAGTGGGGACTAGAACCCGGATCTCCCAGCTCCTAGTCCAACACTCTTAACTTCTGTGAGCATTTTGTTTTTGTTCTGTAAGTTGGGCCCTATCCTACATAATAAAGATGAAAGTAGGAAATAGCATATTGAGAAGGTATTTTCAATATTTCAAAGTGAAAATATTTGAAATGTATCTGGCCCTGCTGCTATCCAGATCTTCTTCTGGAGGCAAAGTAAGGTCTGTTTTTATCTTGCAAGGATTTAGTATGTAACGATTTCATGCATGCGCTAGTAAATTACTGAATGCATTTTTTCATAATAAAGCATTTAATTAGGTTGTTAGCTACCTCTGAAGTCCTGGAGGTTGTAATTTTAATTAGTTAGATACTCCACTACAGATACGGAGCCTTGGGTGACATGTAATCAAATCCAGTCCATAGCTGGTTCATTAATCTATCAAAACAAATTCACATCAGTAATATTTATCTAATATTGGCACAAATTCAAGAAGCAGCATTGCTAGATAACTTCCATTCATTTTCAAAGAGACTGGGGTTTCACACCTACACAGACCCATTAAAATAAATGGACATTTTTTAGCATCAGGGGTTCACAGATTCTTTCATATATCATCATTATTTTCAGCATGTCTTAAAGTTGATCGTTTGGATTACTGGGAAGTTGGACATGCTTTGTTCCCAATGAACCTAGGACTTAAATTAGTCATGAAAAACATTGATTGCAATGCAACTAAAGCATGACTGACGTCTTCAGGATCCAAGCATGCACGTGGGACAGGATGACAATGCAACATCCTAGAATTGTGCTCATCATTTATCTTTTTTTTTATTGTGAGATGAGATGTACACGAGTTTTTCTTTATATTTTTATTAAACTTGCAGGGGCAGCTGCTTTCAAATTCTACAGTTATCCTAGAACAGAATACAACAATAACAATAATAAAATAAAAGGGAGAAGAAGGGAGGTGGGCAAAGGAAAGGGATAAAAAAGGCAGAGTGGGTCACAGTTATATGATGGGGTCCTAGTGGGGAAGATGGACAGGGCATGCATGTAGATAGTAGGATTTACACAGGCCATTGGGGAGTAATCCAGTCTTTGCTGGGAGGCTGGCTGAGAGGCCATAGGAAGCTGTGTATATGCGGCCCTGATGATGGATAGGGAGGTCAGTTGGCAGAATGTCAGCTGCATTATAAGAACATAAGAAGCGCCTTGCTGGATCAGACTGAGGGTCCATCTAGTCCAACATTCTGTTCACACAGTGGCCAACCAGCTGCCTATGAAAGCCCACAAGTAGGACATGAGTGCAACAGCACCCTCCTGCTTGTGTTTCCCATCAAGTGGTGTACAGAACTTTACTGCCTCCGATACTGGAGGGAATTTATAGCCATCATGTCTACTAGTAGCCATTGATGGTCTTATCCTTTGTCTATTCCCCTTTTAAAGCCAAATTGGTGGTCATCATGACATCTTGTGGTATTGAATCCTCTGGTATGCTTGTGGACACCTCTGCAAGTGTAGCTGTCCTGCTGGTAGTGTTCATCAGTTTATTGGGGGGGGGAATAGGGGTTTCTGGGGGCAGCTATGGATCCATAGGATCCAGAGACCCCTCATTCCCTCAGGACACCCACAAAATTGGCCCAAATCTACACTAGTCCTGGGTCTGACATAGTTATTTCTGTCCCATTGGAGGGCAAATTAAAAATGTTGCCCCTCCTTCCCACCCTGGCCACAGTGAAACAGCAAAGCAATGGATGTAGCAGCGATTCCTCCATGGAATCTCCTCCTCTACCCTTATGGACAGGATTACCCTGCCCAACTCTCAAGCGAAGGTTTCCATGTCTTCTGACCAGGCAGGGCTGGGAAAACTCCTATCTGAAACCCTGGAGAGTCGCTGCCACTCCGTGTCGACAATACTGGGCTAGATGGACCAAGGATCTGGCTCAGTATAAGGCAGCTTCCTATGTCCGATCTTCAGCCTGTTGATGTATAGAGGAAGGATGCCAATTTTTCCAGTGTTTATATTTCAATATAAGTCTTTTCACCACGATGAGAACCAGGAGGGGCCATGTACACAGGTTTTTAATTCTTCACAAGGCATAGAAATGTCTAGTTACAACCCTGCTTGAGGGAAGCAACTACTAACCACTTTCAACAGCAAACTGATCTCCTGTCATGCGCCAGTATTGCACAATTGAAATGAACTCTCTAGCTTTCCATTTTTCTGTACAACAGCCTGCATTCATTCTCTGTGTACTTTAATGTCTTACCCTAAACATAGTCTTACGTGATCAAATGTCACCATTAAAGTATCTCTTTTCCCTTAGCAAAGACATCACCGGATATCATTTGACTTTTTAAAAAAATCAATAAGAGAATTAACTTTGTCGATGATTGTTGTTTTCCCATTAAGTATTACATGTAACATTATTGCCCAATAGCAGTTTAAAATCTGATACGTTACTTAGGGCCAAGGAATGTAACAGCAGGAAATGCAAGATGACAAATATGTACAAATAACTGTATAAAAAAGACGTAAGAGGGAACATTAGACCTGTTTCTGAGAAAAGCTCACAAGTTTAATCAATGTGTCAATGCAGAGTGGGGCTGCACTGACAAACCCTACTGCAACGTTGTGTAAGCTGGCTTGCCTTGTCCCCTGGCTTCTGTGTTTTCAGTGTGACTGTCAGGAGCGGGACAAACCTGCATAGGACATGTCAGAGACGGGACTAGTTGGCACAACCCTGGTCGTAAATTGATTCAACACATGAGTGTTTCTTATGAATAGGGCTATTGCCAGTGGGATATTTTTCCCCACTTATCAGCTTCATCCTTTTTCTACTATAGTCTATGTGCTTGTCTAAAAAGACACTATTATTATTATATAGATTTACATACCATTTACCATATTTAAAAAATATCTCTAAGCAGTTTACAAGAAAATTTAAACACATTAAAATACATTATGATATACATTAACATATGTAATAATTGCTAAAACATTTATATAGAACATTGATAAAAACATTAAAACCAATACAACACCATAATTACAAGCAAACTGGGCAGCACCCTCACTCAGAGAAGGCCTGGGTAAAGAACTGGGTCTTTAATTGACCTCTAAGGTATGCTTCAGTTGGCACCTCCCGAATACCAACGCGAGAGCATCCCATAAGAAGAAGACCCGTTGCTGCTAGATGGCATCCTGCAGGTCGTGGTGCAACCAGCAAGGCCTCCTCTGATCATCTTAATGATTGCACAGGTCTGTACTGGGAAGGTGATAGGACCAGTAGCCAAGAAACTATGATACTGTAGCAGGCTTCCCCATCCTGGTGCCCTCCAAATGTTTTGGACTACAACTCCCAGCATTCCTGATTATTGGCCATGCTGGCTGGGGCTGATGGGAGTTGAAATCACACAGCACATAGTTAAACTATGGAATTTGCTACCACAGGATGTGGTGGTGATGGCCACCAATTTGGATGGCTTTAAAAGGGGGTTGGACAAATTCCTGGAGGAGAAGGCTATCAGTGGCTACTAGTCTTGATGGCTATGTGCTACCTCCAGAACCAGAGGCAGTGAGCCTATGTACACCACTTGCTGGGGAACCTGGGTGGGAGGGTGCTGTTGCGCTCATGCCCTGCTTGTGGGTCCCTGGTTGACGGTTGGCCACTGTGAACAGAATGCTGGATTAGATGGACCTTTGGTCTGATCCAGCAGGGCTGTTCTTATATTCTTATGTTCTTAAGTCCAAACATTGGGAGGGCACCAGGGTGGGGAAGGATGAACTAAGTCTGTGTTTCTCAAGTAGTAGTAGCATGCCCTTGCCAGGCCCCACAACTGGGGAATTTCAGAAACACTTTGTGATGTATCTTGCTGATGAACTTTTTTTTAAAGTAAACAATCCACTCGACATACCTAAAGTATTTCCTTTCAACTTGTCCTATATATTTATAATTAGAACAACAATATTTAGTTGATTAATCAATTGGAGTAATTGCTTAACAACATTTTGATTGACTAAAAATATTTTAATATTTTTAAATAAATGTTTTTATTACAAGCTCATGTGAAAAAGACAGTTGTCACTTGCCATCTTATTAGAGGCATTCTTTCCTTTGTGTGAGAGGACGGGGGAAGGCCTCTTCTGATATAGGACACAAACCTGTGCATGGCTGGCTGGGGAATGCTGGGGCTTTTGTAGGACTTTTTTTCTGTCTAAACATGCATAGGATTATGCCCCTAGTTGATTAAATCTTCATAAATTTGCATATGAGAAAACCAATGGTTATAAAGAAAAGCATACTTTGTTCTTAGGTGATACACCCATGTGCCACAACAGGCATTACCTTAGAAGAGGCATTCCTCTGTCACTAAATGAAGACAGAATGCATCTTTTAAGATGGCATTTGATATCTGCAGTTTTATATGTAAATACAATGAAAATGTTGTAGTTTTTTAATTAAAATCTGCCTGATTTTTAGTAAATCAAAGTAAGATCTTAAAATTAAAAAGTAAAATCTTCAAAAAGCCACCATAAGGGGATTTGTTGTGGTCAGTTCCTTTTTTAGTGAGTTACCAGGTCAAATGGTAATGAATTGGTCTGCCTCTGTGCCAACTTTGTATGCGCACTTTCAGTGAGCATTTTCCCATAATTGTCAAACCCTTAGCATAAGCACTCATAAAGGACTCACACTGGTTGGCAAAAAATACATGGCTCAGAAAATACAGAAATTAGCCATGCCTGATGCTTATACATGGTGTAGTAAATGGGCTAAATAAAGGTTTGGAAATTAGTAAGGAGAGATTGCAGAATTACATTACAATCCTGACCCAGAGGGGTAGCCTGTATTAGTCTGTTGCAGAAAAACACAAGTCTTGTGGCACCTTAAAGACTAACAGATCTATGCAAAAGTTTGGTTGGCTTTCAAGCGATCCTATGCATATTTAGACTGAAAAAAGTCCTACACTTCCAGCATTCCCAGCCAGCACTAATAGATTGATTGTAGCATAAGTACATGTGTGTGTTTTACTATATATCCTGTAGCCATCTGCAAGTTGCAATAGGACAAACAACGTATTATTGTTCTTGGCATCCTTCTGAACCATTTAACCTGGCGTCTTTCTTTTGCCCCAGTCTGTGAGGTGGTGAGTGAGCATCAGTTTAGCTCATTTATTTCCCTGTTTGTTTCAGTCACAGATCAGTCTGCCATTCAAGACTACAATGAAACACTGCTACTATTGAGATAGGTGTTAAGACAAGACAGCTATTTAGGTGCTACTATCCGTATGAGTCATACAGATACCTTTGTAAGCGTTCATTTGCTCCCAGGCTATACAATTTCTTGTCCTATTTCTTCAGGTTCATGCAGGACGTCGTTTGAGGTCTGCCTGAAATCTTTGTAGTTCTTAATGATTCTAAATGCTAAAATCCACCAGCCACCACCCAGTGCAAAAGACACAGAATTAAAAAACAGGGTGCTTCTGAACATATTCTGAGCCTAGGAAATCATTTTCAGTACCAGAACTGAATTGAGCCCACGGCCCTTTCATACAAAGGTCCATTCCTGGTTACCGCAAGGCAGAGATGGGGAACCTGAGGCCCGGGTCCAAATCCAGCCCTCCTGGGGTCCCAATCCAGGCCTCCAGGGTTCCCCAGATGGCCATGCCCCTTTCTCCAGGCTCCACCCCCTTTCCCCCAATGACTGATCATTTAGTGGTTTCCTGGCTTTTGTGCAGCGTTTTCACCCATTCTAAAAGGTCAAAATGCCTCTCCTAAGTTTACTAGCACTAAGAGCTCTAAGCTATGATGTGCTGATTTTTTTTCTATTTTGGCCCCACACCTTTGGTCCCACTCACCACCAGAATCCCTCCCCCCCCCATAAGAGCTTCTCCAAAATTGAATTTGGCCCTTGGGCTGAAAGAGGTTTCCTACCCCTCCTCCAAGCTTTCCGTTTCGGCAGCCTAATTTAGGTGGAAAGAAATCATTGTCCTTGTTAGACAATTGGGAATCTGAAACCCTTGCTGACCTGCTGAGATTGAGCAGCAGATTCCCAATTCACCTTGTGCTTTCCCTGTGCTAAATGCTGTTTTGCCTTGTCAATCTGCTTCAGTTACGAAGCTATATATTTTAGCAATGTTTGATAACCACAGCCCGTTTGTGTAATTCTTTCTTCCTTTCTTCCTTTTTTAGGTCTGGGTGGGTTCGGTCACTGAAATAACTGTGAACGATCTCTGCGCAGAAGACAAAGATTCCTCTCCTGCAGAACTCTTGTATTCTGTTTCTCCACCAAACAATGGTCATTTGGCTCTCAAGTCATCTCCAAACAAACATATCCTTAACTTTACCCAAGCTCATATTGAGGAAGGACAGCTAGTGTTTGTGCACAGGGGTATGTCACTGTATCAATGGGATGCTCATGTCAGAGATATTGCAGTTTTAGTTTTATTAAAAATTCTGGTATAAGGGTCAAACGACATGACACAGGAGCTCTGTGGTTTGAGCTCCTGGCATCTTTTTCTTCCATGAAAAGCAGTTGCAGGGATTTGGATTAGGGTGGGGTGTTTTAGCTCTGTAGCCTCATGCCGATTCCCTGGTTTAAACTGCCCCCTCCCCAAACTGCTCTTAGCTGTAGAGGGGGGAAATTATGTGCTTACGTTTTGCCCTCACGATTAATAGCAACCGGGGGGTGGGGGAGATTTGGAGTGCATGGTCAAATAGTTAGGACCCCCCCCCCCTCCCTACACACCATGGCTGTGATACAACTTGGGTCATCCCACGCAGCTGTTTTTTAAGAGAAAAAAGATGTCCCCATATATCCATCCACCCAGGGTAAGTGACAATTTCATATAGTGAGCAGGTTGCCAGGGCCTACTGCTCAAGCTGCCTTGCGACCCACAAGTAAATATGAGTGGACAAAATATGAGTGGACAGGTGGGTGGAACATTTCTTGTGGCCATCTAAATGGTTTTTAATTATCTGCAAGCTTGAATTAAGGTACATATGACTAGGGATGGACGGACTCATCTCTGTCCGGTCCTGTGGGGCAATTGACGAGCCACCGTCACCGCCCGCCCATGAGAGCTGCACCATGGGAGCTACGGGACAGTTCAGCGACCGCCCGGGAAGTGCTGCGAGGCTGTCCATCGCCTTACCGAGTTGCCATTGTGCACAGAAATTGCGGCGTGGTTACTTTCGCAGATGTAATGTTGCATCTATGACTGCCTTAAAGGGGCGATGACTCAACATTAAAGGGGTAAAGGGCTCTTTACCAGCCATAGATGCAACAGTAGATTTGCGGAAGTAACCAGGACGCAATTTCTGCGCACAATGGCGACTCGGTAAGGTGATGGACAGCCTCGCAGTGCTTCCCACTGGTCATGAACGGGCAAGTGAGCCCCCCACAGCCTGGTGAGTGGGACCCAGTTGGTCGGGTGGGGGGGAGTCAGTCAGACTCCACCCCTTCCTCGGGCTTTTGTGCCATCCCTACGCACCCAGATCAAACCATTTCCAGTGAGCTCGCTCTGGAATGCATCTCTATCTGGCACATGCTCAAATTGTAGGCCAACCTCTTCTGTGAAGTCCTTGCTTCCTGAAGTCACATGGTGCAGGAACAAATGGTCTGATTTGGCCATGTTAGCCTACTCTTAACTCAAGGAGCAGCTCCTCGTTCCCACACAGACACATTTGCCAAATGATAGATAAAACACATAGGATGTCAGATGGAAATACATGCTAAAAACTCAGGAAACAAGAAGCCTAAATTTTAAGAGAAGTTAAATCCACAAGGACTTTCTTCTGCACAGGTCCCACTGACATTAAAGTGTGGATAATGCTGTACAACACTTTTTGTTTCTCATACAAACCTTGCTCAAATATTTTTGTGAGGCTAAGAGTTGAATGGTGTTGCATGATAAGCGCAACCCACCTGCAAGCTATGATTTTCTACCACCATGGTCATACGAATTAGGCCACCATTTTCCTCTCAGTTGTGTGGTGAAATTTTCAGTCACTTTTCCATGGGATCTATTTGGGACTCTAAAACATAGTTTGAAAGCTTCTCATGCACGACAGACTTTGATGCTACTGTCTTTAGACAATAAGCCACAATAATCTGGATTGCTGATCCCAAACGGGCAGTGGACTCAGATCATTCAATTCCACATGGCTGAAAATATTGAGGTTCAATAGGAAAAAATAGTTATCTGACTTCACTTTCAAAAAGAATCTGCTCTGCCCAAGATCCACTGCACGTACATAGATAAGGTTTATTGCACCTCTTGAATTCCATTTCAGAGACACTCTCGGGGGCCTCACTCAAGTGATAGGCAGGGCTGAGCGCAAAAAGGGCAGGGCCAAAAATGTCAGTATATTTTCACTTAAAGCTCTTATTGCTACTAATTAAGCCTTAGAAACAGCATTTCAACCTTTTAGAATGAGAAAAAAACCATCCAAAACCTGGGAAACACCAAACAGTAGGCAGTTGGGGGAAGGGGTGTGGGCCTGGGAATGTGGTGTGGCCACCTGGCAAACCACAGCGGCAGTGGTGTCTGGTGGCCCTGATGTCAGTGGGGCAGTGAATTCGCTCCGGGTTTCAGTCAGAGCTCTAAAGTACCTTAGACAGCTCCTTCAGAATTCTGATTGGTTCTGACTGAAACCTGGAGCAGATTCACCATCCCACTGACATCAGAGCCACTAGCCCCCACTGCCTGGAGGGCAAGATTTGGCTCTCAGGCCTGAGGTTCAACACAGGGGAGATATGTACTCTTCAAGTACTTGAAAGGTCACAGACAGGAAGGCCAGGATCTCTTCTCAATCATCCCAGAGTGCAGGACACGGAATAATGGGCTCAAGTTACAGGAAGCCAGATTCTGGCTGAACATCAGGAAAAACTTCCTGACTGTTAGAGCAATACGGCAATGGAACCAATTACCTAGGGAGGTGGTGGGCTCTCCCACTCTGGAGGCATTCAAGACGAGGCTGGACAGCCATCTGTCAGGGATGCTCTGACTTGGATTCCTGCATTGAGCAGGGGGTTGGACTTGATGGCCTTGTAGGCCCCTTCCAACCCTACTATTCTATCATTCCACCCCTTACATAGGGCTTCTCTACATGAGCAATTTATGGTAAGCTCATTACTGGTCACTTACAGAAGTTTGCATGTCCTTTACATGACGTTGTCAACCTCCAGGACTTCTCCCGTGCTTTCTGCTTTTATCCCACTTTCAAAAAGATCAGAGGTAAGCTGTAATAAAAGGTAATGGTACGATATCGGCAGTGTGTAATGCCAGCATTGGGATATAATTCAGACACTAGATGGCACTGTTTCATTGAACATATAGAGCATTGCTGAGAAGGGAAGTTTTCAATTCCAAATCACGTGTTTGCCATCTAAAGGAGCCCATCACAAGCCCAGAAAGACTCCAGAAGAAGAAAGCCCTAGTAAGAATGCATGATTTTTGCTTAATATAGAGAAGCCCGCAGATGGTCTATGTTGAAGCCACGTTGAATATTCCAGATTTACAGAATGTTGTTTATTTTTCATCATACTCTTAATGAAACTATCAAAAACTTTTGTCTTTATACAAATGTATCCCTTTCTTCCTATAGGAGCCATGTCTGGAGGCTTCAATTTTCAGGTTACAGATGGTCTGAATTTTGCACCTCGACAAATTTTTAGCATCACAGCTCGGACTTTGGTTATTCACTTAGAAAATAATAATGGGCTGGAGGTCTTTCCAGGTAAGGCTTTATATTTTTAATTTCATTTTTAATATTCAGGAAATATAAATAAACTGAACTAAGGAATAGAATGTCTGGTTGGTATTCAGCTCCTTCTTTTTGAGAAAGAAAATATACACAGTTAGGAGCTCCAAACACAGGCCTCCCACATCATGTCTAGTTTGACCCTAAGCCAGGGATGTGAGACATGTGGTCTTCCAATTGTTGTTGGATGGCAACTCCCATCATCCCTCACCATTGGCTATGGTGGCTAGGGCTGATGGGAGTTGCAGTCCAGTCACAAATGGAGGGCCACATGTTCCCATCTTTGTCCTAAGTCAATAGCAAATTGCAATCCTGTGGCCCCTAGATGGCGTCTGAGGGGCCATAAGGTACTGGGATTTCCCTCTCCAAGGCCATAGAGAGAGGGACAACCTTGGAGGGGGAAATTTGAGCAGGGAGTTCTGCCCCACACCCAGCCCTTCCCAGCTGCCACAGAAAGCTGTGTGACAGCTCCCTTTCCCAAGGTTGAAGTTCCAACCTCAGGAAGAGGACAGAGAGGGAGGGGAGGGAACATCAGTGCGTGGAGGGGAGGGGCAAGGAGAGGCCATGAATCTATCAGACCAAAAGGCCTCCTGGCCACTGTCCCTCCCCCTGGCAAAGTAAGTGCAATAGATGGACTCGTAGGCCCATCTTATGCAACAAAGCTTTTTGGAAGACCAAGAAGCTGCAAAAACTTTTCGGTCTGCCATTCCTCCCGTTCTGTCAAGCTCTTGCCGGCAGGGCATTGGATACTTGGAGTGTTCTGTCAGTAGAGCGCTCCATCAGCTGGGTTTCTATTCTGTAGAATGCGCCCCAGGTATCCTAGCAGTTAGCCATATGGCCTTTCATTCAGGGCAAGTAATAATTCTTTCTAGGTGAATAAGCTGTCAGACCTTCCTAAGTAGAGGGTTGCTGGGGACCTTAGGTATTTAATGAAAGTGTTCTGCCACTGAGCTATGGATCCTTTCCCATTCTGGATTGTAAATCCTGGAAGCAGAAAATAATAATAATAATAATAATAATAATAATAATAATGGTGATGTTAAAAATTGACACACACATGAAAATCTGATTAACTTGAATAATTAATTCAGTTTATCAAATATGGATTTTCGTTTGGTTCAGAAGTATACATAGCACTACTCATAATGATGAGGCCATTTAACAAAAGGAGCAAAGGAAGAGACTGATTTCAATCTGAAGAAATGTGACCTTAATACAATGAATGGGCAAGGTTTTTCAGTCTAAACCACTGAGGAATTTTTATAGTAAGCCAAAGATAATTATAAGCAAACTATTCCTGATGCATTTTTGAAGGAGTCATTCTGCTTTCTGCCAGTCCTCCTATTTTAAAAGAGTAATATTTCTGCCAGCACCTTCAACTGTGCTCTGCTAGATTTTCTGCTGAGATTTTCTCTCCCTTTGAGTTAAAAAATTGCTCATACAGCTTTGGCTAATTACATTCACCTGTTGGTAGCCCTGGATTCCTTGGGCTTTCGTACAGTCTTTGTTTTCTCCTTTTTTGCTTAATTGTTTTTATTGTTAAGAAACTGAAAATCTTGCTCTTAAATATAGGAAATGTGCTGGCATATTTTAATCCTAGTTCATATTCGCTGAGCATCATGTCTACATTAAATATTCCATTGGGGCTGTTGACCCAACTTTGCAAGTTACATGTGGAGCTGTGTCCCATTGTTGACAGGGGAATTACAGGGTGCTTCCTGATGGAGAACTCCTATCAGTACCAGTCAAAAGCGTTGGGCAGCTAGTCCATCTTTCCCTCCTTAACTGCTTTTATTGTGGTAGGAAAAAAGACAGGAGAAACAGTGGGGAAACACGGAAGGTTTACAAATGGAAGACAACTACATCATCTGAACCTCCCTTAAAGTCCTGTGAATGATGTGGGTTGATTGCACAATAAAAGCCTCATCTGGATGCACCCATACTAAGATCCACAGAGACCTTGGAAGTGCTAACAGTGCGAAAGCTGCTCTTGCACTTGTGATATTCAGCACTAGATTGCCGCTGGTTTTCACTACACATTGTTTCCACCGACAAAAGTGTAACAGTCACTTTCCAAGAGCATGTCTAAGCCTTGTATGGGACATGCAAACTTTGTTTTCTGGTAGTCTGCTCAGTGTATGTGCTCTGGATGCTCTAGGAATTCTTATTAGGGTTGCCTCAGAGGTCCTGTGGTTTTAATAGCGGGACGATGGGCAGAAATTCAGTAGGTTATGCTTTCCCCTCCTCTGCATGGCTATGCCTGGAAAAGCTTCACCTCTTGAATTTCTGTGTGTGACATAACTATTAAAGGCTCACTAATTATAACAAGGGAGCAGTCCTAGTGCCCCATAGTGGTTTCTCTTCCAGAACTGAAAATGCTGGCCCCTTTGTGATTTAGGTTGCCCAGACAGCAAGTATTTTATGTCTGTGTCCAGTAAAACTGTGTTCTGTCTGGAAAGCCAGTAGATTCCAGATTATGTCCTGGGTTTTCCCATGACCCAGGGTCTACCCTGACCTCCCTGGTCCTGACTCCGGGCACCAGGGGGATAGTATTTTTGAAGTTACAATCTAGCAACCATAATTGTGAACCCACAAAAGGAGACTATGTGGAGGTTTTCTACATTGTTTGTCTTAAATAATGAGCATGCACCAAGGGGAAACTTTAGGATTTTTAAGGACTTGTAGAAAACAGTCGATTTCTTTTTATCATTCCCCATGTGGTACCTCCCCAGCAATTTCTTTGTTTATTATTACATTTTTATCCTGGTCAGGCTAGGGTATACAACAATCCTGTGAGGTAGGTTAGGGTTAGGTTGAGGAAAAGTAGCTGAGCTCACCAGGTGACCCTGGGCCAAGGGTTAGATTCTAGATGTTGTACACGTGTAAGAAGAAACAAATGCCATAACTGTTCCACAAGTATCCATATGAAAACAAAGTTAACGGAACAACATTTGATATTAATGCTACAAGACTCCTACAAGCTATTTGAAGACAATAAAATGATTTGCCTTTTCATTTTTTTTATACTTATCGAACATTGACCTACTTAAGAATTTTTTTTTAACTTTATTTATTCTTACTGTCTTTTCTGTAAGTTTGGATGAGTTCCTGGTTGGCCTCTTTGACCCATTACATAATTGCCATCTGTTGAGTGCATAACGTAGCAACACAGAACTTTTTCTTCTTAAACATGGATGTTATTATTGGTGAAATGCATCATTATGGAATGTGGATTATATTTTACTGGGTCAATGATGCTGGAACAATGCATCAGTTAATTTTCTACTTTGATTTGTCCATCATTTATGTCTGACTGTAATGCTTTATAATCACTGGTAGAATTAAAAGTGAGTTACTCTCCTGTTGATCTGATTCCCTTAAACTTTATCATGGTGGACCTCTGCAAGTGAAGGGAGAACCTGTTTTGAGCAGTAACAAAGGGATGATTCAGACACGCAGAACTTGCATATTGTATAGTCCTTCCTGGACCATACTACTTCATACTGTAGATTTGGGAATTGAATTTTGAATGTTTTCCCACTTAAAACAACAGAAGTCCTATATATGGAAAGCTAGTGCATCGAGGATAAGGCTAAGCTAAAACTTTTCTCTCCGGCATGCTAGCTTTCTGTGTGCAAAGAGCTTTCTACACAGGGGGATATTCAATATATGATCCCTCATTTGAAGTGGTACAGTTGGTTTACTACCTGCTATTTTCTGCATACCTGAACAAGTTTTTTTTTTTTTTACAAATAGCAACTTGAAGACTATTCTACTTGTACTGCTTTTCTCATCTTGAAACCAAAGTCAGGAAATAAAAAATGTGGTACACTTTAAAGCAGAGGTAGTAAATGTTTTTTCCTGTTGATGACCACATGCCATTGACGCATGGACAGGGCTGAGCCAAAAGTGGGCCTGGCCACTCCTTCTGCCATGAGAGAGGCAGAGAGCTCTTTCCAGAGGCCTGAACTGATCACTTGTAGATATGGCGGTTACTTATGAATTGCCAGAAAAAAAGGACACTCATTTGCATAACATTTGTGTATGCTGATTTATATGTGTAGGTGCAAATTTAGAAATTATTATTATAATTTAAATAGAAATATGGTACATCTCACCATAGTGTGCAAGACTGGGACCAGGGGACCTGTTTAGTGTACTGTCTGGTGCTGTTGATGGGCAGCTTCGAGGCCCAACTCTTCCTTCTGATGGGTCTTTATCTTTATATTGGACTCGGACTGGACAGCCTTTCAAACAGAGAATACCTTCAAAATAGAGGACAGTCCTCTGGCAGCCTTTCAAATAGAGGACAGTCCTCTGTAAAAGAGGACACATGGCCACCCTATGAGGAAATTGGACTGAGAGCTACATGAGATCCAAGAGCTTCAGGTTGTCCACACCTGCAGTTTAATGTACTCAGGGAAGAGAATCAGTGCTGGAGACGCCATGGGCAAGATTTAGAGAGGCCTTGGGTAATCTTGGAGGCTGGAGAGGCCTTGGGCAAGATTTGGAGAGGACTTCAGCAAGATTGGAGGCTGGAGAGGCCTTGGGCAATCCTGGAGGCTGGAGAGGCCTTGGGCAAGATTGGAGAGGCCTTGCTCAATCTTGGAGGCTGGAGAAGCTTTGGACAAGACTGGAGGCTGGAGAGGCCTTGGGCAGTCCTGCAGGCTGGAGAGGTCTTGGGCAAGATTGGAGAAGCCTTGCTCAATCTTGGAGGCTGGAGAAGCTTTGGACAAGACTGGAGGCTAGAGAGGCCTTGGGCAAGATTGGAGAGGCCTTGGGCAATCTTGGAGGCTGGAAAAGCCTTGGGCAAGATTTTCTCAGTGGGGCCCCTCCCTGAGCATGTCCATCTCCTGATCTCTGTTGCCACTACCTATTCTCTTGCCTCTCTCTCCGGGCCCAGTCTGACCACCTACAAACAGGAGAGGGCAAGGTGTGCAGAACTTACTGCTCCTTTTTTGCTGCGCTCACTGAGAAGGAAGCTGCAGAGGCCTCAAAGGCAAGGAAGAGGAACTGTGGGGCCAGGAGGCTTCCAAAGTTTGGCAGAAAGCCCCCTACTTGGCATAGGCCTTAGCAGGGACCCGTTGATGCTGACCTCTGAAGGGAATAGTAATAGCAGCTTTCTTCCACTAATCATACAGCTGGCTATTTTGAAGAAAGAGCTTAGAAATGAACTGTATCCTCCCTTCCGCTCTGTGTTAAATTAAAAGCACATCCTAGCCAGTGTACACGTTACATTTATATTATGGATGCAGCGGTGATAGACTCAAAAGGCACTTCCATGTCATTTGAAAATATCTTTAGAGATGGTAATGGGAATTGCAGTCTTCTTATACCCATAACCCTATCCCTGCTTTTGATTAAAAGTGCTGCAATCTTAAGCACGCTTACTAGGGAGTGAGTCCCACTGAACACAGTGGAAATTACTTGAGTGAACATGCACTGCACAAGAACAAATTGAATGTGATGGTGCATGTTAAGCATCAATGTGCTCAAGGACAGGATTGAGAGGGAAGAGTTGAGTGGTAGAAAGGAAACATCAACCATAGTGACAAATATTAATACACCTCTGTACTGTTATCATGATTATTCAGGTTCTAAGAAGCAAATTACATCCCACAATCTGAAAGCCATCACTAATGATGTGGTTGAGGCAGAAAACAGAACTATACTTTTTACAGTTACAAATTCCCCGCAACTTGGAAGACTCATCACTGTGCTCTCTGGTAATAGCACACAGGATATTTCAAGTTTTACGCAATCCATGGTAAGAGTCCGTTTTACTATGGGCGTTGGTAACGTGTCTTTATTGCAGATATATCCTCACTGTCTGTTATTTTTACAAGCTTGTTCGAAGGGAATAGTTCAGGGACAAATGTTCTTATGGCTTTCGTTTGATCAATACGAAAATACAGCAGCGAGCCAGGAACAATATTATACCGTATGAGCATAATACAAAGTTTGGGTTGGGTTAATGTCAACATTCACTAAATCGAAGAAAGAAAAGGGAGAGGAAAATTACATCAGCAAAGATAGAGGAACCACGTTTTTATTTATTATGGAACACCCTTATAAATGTGAGGGAGTGTAGTGTAGTTTAGTTGCTAAGGGATTAGAGTTGTATCCGATGTTAGTCCCATTCTTTTCAGAGGGTCTTCTCTATTTATTTATTTTATTTATTTATTTCATTTCTATACCGCCCAATAGCCGAAGCTCTCTGGGCGGTTTACTCTCTACGGTTTACTTACTCTCTAAGTAGGACTAACACTGGATACAACCCTCAAGCTACAAATCAAGATGTCCTAGTTCAGATCTAGCCTCTGCTTTAAATTTACTAGCAGTTCAATCCTAAGCATGTTTACTCAGAAGTAAGGACCACTGTTTTCAAGGGGACTTACTTCCAGGTATGTGTGCATATGAACTTGAGCACACTCCAGGAGAGAGCGGAGGACAGGAAGGCCTGGCGTGCTATGGTCCATGGGGTCACGAAGAGCCGGACACGACTTAACGACTGAACAACAACAACAGTGTGTGCATAGGATCATAGCCTGAGTGATCTTAGCCAAGCCACTGTCTTTCAGGATCAACTCCCCACCTCCTACCCCACATTTCTAATATGGTGATAATAATTTAGGCTGTTGCATGATTAAAGAAAACTTAGTTGATTAATCATAAGAGTTTTAGGGTTGTATCTAACAGTGTCCCTAATGATAGGAACCAACCCATGCTTGCACAATGTAATTAGCTCTTGCTTGTGCAACAAGAAAAAGTGGTGAGTTTGGGGGGCCCTTTTTGCTACTGCGCTGTCGAAATTCAGTGGCAAATTGCTGCTTTCCCCCATTGCTCAAGTGTTGGTTTATCCCAGTGCAGCAGAATCAGCCCTAATGCTGGGACGCTGTTGCATGCTACCCATAGTCAATTAATTAAGTTTGCATATGAGAGAAAACAATAGTTCTCAAGAAGAAAAGCATACTTTGGTTTTTGGTAATGCGTTGCAGCAGGCAGTGTCTTAAAAAAGGCATCCCACACTTTCTCTCTCTCTCTCTCTCTGTCTCTCTCACAAGGCAGAATGCCTCTTTTAAGATGGCATGTGGCATCTGCATTTTTATAAGAACTTGTGTTAAAAACACAAACAGTTAAAAATCTGCTGACGGATTAATCAAGGGATTGATTAATCTGCTGACTGATCAGTCAGTCTGTTGACAGATTAACTGAATTGACTACAGTGTTTTGAGCCCTAATAATAATAGCGGTCACAGGGTTGTTGTCAGGGTGACTGAGATAATGCCATGGTTGAATAATACATATCTTGGCTCATAACCATAATTTTCTGGTTCAGACATAATCGGAAACTGGTTAAATAACCCAGCAAGTGTTGAATACTGTCATGCTGAGAATGGGGGAGGGAAGGGAAGGGAAGGGAAGGGAAGGGAAGGGAAGGGAAGGGGCAATGCCACGGACACAGCATGTGGTCACAAGGCTGACACCCAGCTTCACGTATACACTGATGGGATCTGAGCTAGTGGTGACTGACCAAGAAAGAGATCTTGTGGTTGTGATGGACAACTCGAAGAACATGTCAACCCAGCATGTGGCTGCTGTGAAAAAGGCAAATTCAAGGTTAGACATACTTAGAAAAGGAACTGAAAATAGAACTGCGAATATCATACCATCATATCATCATTTATGGTGCAATCACTCTTGGAATACTGTGTACAGTTCTGGTCACTGCACCTAAAAAAGGGGATATGGTAGAGTTGGAAAAGGTACAGAAAAGAGCAACTAAAATGATCAAAGGGCTGGAGCATCTCCCCAATGAGGAAAGGTTACAACATCTGGGATTGCTTAGCTTAGAAAAAGGGTGAGTGAGGGGAGAAATGATAGAAGTGTACAAAATTATGCATGGTGTGGAGAATGTGGATAGGGACATGTTTTTCCCCCCCTCTCATAATACTAGAACCCAGGGTCATCCCGTGTAGCTGACTGGTTGGAGCTTCAGCACAGATGAAAGGAAGTACTTCTTCACACAATGCATACTTAAACTATGGAAGTCACTTCCACAAGATGTAGTGATGGCCACCACTTTGGATGGCTTTAAAAGGAGATTGGACAAATTCCTGGAGGATAAGGCTATCAATGGCTACTTGTCCTGATGGCTGTGTGCTACCCCCAGATCAGAAGCAGCATGCCTATGTATACCAGTTGCTGGGGAACAAGGTCGGGAAGGTGCTGTTGCATTCATGTCCAGTTTGTGGGTTTCCCATAAGCAGCTGGGTGGCCACTGTGTGAACTGAATGCTCGACTAGCTGGACCTTGGCCATATCCCGCACAGCTCTTATGTTCTTATCTCGGCTCATTAAGCTGAGATGTATGCATAGAAAATGAGTCAATGTATGTGACATGTTTTAAATATTCTAAATCACTATACAGTCAGGGCCAGAAATATTGGAACAAGGATAACTGTTTTGGCAGTTGGCCTCCGTACACCACCACATTGAAGTTGAAAGGAAACACACCCAGATGGGAGCAAAGTTAGGACTTTCGGCTGTAATTCAAGGGGCTTGACAAAAGTGGGGCACTAACTGTTCAGGAAGTACAGCCAGTGGCATACACACACACCCATCATTGGTGGCTCATAAGTAATGGAACAAACCAACATCATTTCAAACTTAAGGATCGCCTTGAATACCTGGATGAAAATCCTTTGCAGTCAAGGATGGCCTGAAGTCTGGAACCCATAAATATTATTCTATGATACAGCAAAAGGCTGAAATATAATAATTATTCAGTCTAATTTTAGTTAATATTAAATAATTTAACTCTGATTTTAAGTTTAGTTCTACTTGTCATCAATCCTTTCTTTCCTTTTTTCAAAACATCACATTTCCATATTAGTGCTGGATGCAGAGGAAGGAAGGTAGCAATCGTGTTACCATACCAGTCTGTTCATGCTGTTATGGCAGGGCTGCATAAGCTGTGGCAGCCCCAAGGCCTTAATTGCTGCCCCCAAAGGTGCTCCAATTCCACCACCACCACCACTGAATTCCCTCCCCAGCAATCCTGATGCAGATTGTTCTTTCCTTGCAAGAAAATAGCCATCTGTATTGAGATCTCTGGGGGAGGTGTGGAGAGATGCCTCTCCACTTCTTCCCCTACTGATCCTCATACAGATCACTGGGGTGCATATGTGTGTGTGCATGCATCTATGCGGCCCCTGGAGCTGGCATAAAATGCGGCACTTGGGGCAGAAAAGGCGGTGCACCCGTGTTATGGTTTTATACCAGCCTTTCCCGAATTGGTGCCCTCCAGATGGTCATGCTGGTTGGGGATGCTGGGAGTTGCATTCCAGCACATTGGGAGGACACTTAGTTGGGGAAGGCTGGTTTATACCCTAAGTCAGAGGAACATAGGAAGCTGCCTTATATTGAGTGAGACCATTGGTCCATGTAGCCCAGTATTGTTGTTACTGATTGGCAGTGGCTCCCCAGGGTTTCACTCAGGGGTTTTTCCACCTCTACCTGGAGATGCCAAGGGGTGAACCTGGACCCTTCTGCATGCAAATCGTGTACTCTGCCACTGAGCTACAGCCCTTTCCCTTTGAACTACAGCCACTCCTCTAAGTCGTCTGTTCAATGGGTGCTTTAACAAGTGACAATTTCTTGTTATCACTTGTTAAAGCATCATTGAATTGATGTCCACACTCTCCAAGAGCTTGTTTCTATGAACCAGAGTATTAGCTAGCTAGCTTGAGGGTAAATCTCTTGGATTCAACACAGAATTAAGGTTTTGTGGTCTTGGAGTTCCCACAGCACTTTCACAGGATTATAGGTTTCAACCCTGAGGTTTGACCAAATTCCACATATGAAGTCATTCTTTTCTGTAGGCCAAAGTTGTAACTGAAAACGTGTTTAGGACTCGATTTTGCTGCCATACCTGAGTTAATCTTTTGTTCTCTTCTGGACAGGTGGATGAAGGGAAGGTCACCTATGAGCATACAAATAAGGAAGCAGTCAATTGGAATGCACATGATTATTTTACGTTTACAGTCTCCTCCCCACCAGCAGCTCTGGGTCCTCAGGTGTTTCACATTAATATTTCTTATGACATTAAAGGGCATGATCGGAGAACTCAGCTATTTGCAAATACAGGTAAAGCCAATATATCCTCTTCAGTCGCATCTGTATCCTACCTTTCCTGCAAGGCAGCCCACTTGGAGTTATCCCTTTTTATCCACACTACAACCCTATTAGGTAGGTTAGGTTGAGAATAAGTGACTTGCTCTAGATCACTTCATACCTGTGCAGGGAAAGAAACTGAGGTTTCCCTGGGCCATTTCCAACACTTGATCTATCTGTTATACCACACTGAGTCTCTTTTTAAATTTCATTTTTAGTTGTAACTCCTCTGTGTAAGTCGTAAAACGTGTGTTTTTCATCCATTGAAATGACAAACAAGCTGGTTTTATAACCCTTTTTTACCAGCATTTCCCAGAACCAACTCACTCTTTTTCAGTTCCTTCCTTTAGCCTTTCCTCTGGTTTCCATTCAGGAAAAACTACACCCTTTTATCCACTTGAATTAATCCCGAAACCAGTGGATCTTGCCCTGTTAGTTATAGTTCTAGGGGGAAGGCTGTGTTTTCCTTCTCATTACCAATCCAGGAATTGAGGTTCAACCTGTGTTGAATGTGGTAGCACACATACCCCTTGCAAACACAGGCTAGTGGTCTGGGGATTCTTCTCGACCCAGCCTTCTCCCTGGATGTTCAGATCTCAGTGGTGGCCAGGAGCGTCTTTGCCCACCTGAGGCTGGTGCACAACTAGTCCATTCCTGGAGAAGGCAGTTCTGATCAGGGTGACACTTTAGTTACATCACATCTGGATTATTGCAATTCACTCTACATAGGGCTGGCTTTGAAGACTATTAAGAAACTACAATTGGTCCAGAATGCGACAGCCCATTATTAATAGGTTCTGTGCACAGGGAGTATGTGACTCCCTTATTGAAATGGCTTCTCTGGCTTCCAATTTGTTTCTGGGTATAATTCAAAGTACTGGTGTTGACCTTTAAAGCCCTGAATAGTTTAGGCCAGAATAAGTGAAGACTACCTTCTCCTGTATGAACCTGCCCGCGTACTGAAATAATATTTAGAGGCCCTTTTGTATGCTCTAACAACCCCTGAGATACACTTAGTTGGGACAAGGGAGAGGGCCTTTTTGGTGGCCTCATCTAGGCTCTGGAATTCCCTTTCGAGGAAGGCCCATCTTACTTCTTTACTAATCACTTCCTAGATGTTGGTGAAGACCTTCCTTTTTAGGAAGCCCTGTGGTGCGCAATGGTCCTTGTTGTTTTAATTAATCTCTGTTTTTTATTTTTTAAAATTTCATTGCTGTGTTTTGTGTCTTTCTGCTGTTATTTTGTGTTTTACAGAGGGATGTTTTTAATTGCTAAATATTTATTTGTTATGAACTCTTTGGAGAATAGGTGGGGTATAAATGTTTTAAAATAGATTAAATAAATTACAATATTATGCTGTGGGTCACCCCTCTGACCTTTTCTGAATCATGATTTATTGCTTCATCCAATTCATGCTTTTTTAATTGGGGCTGTTTTTGTTTAATGCAGGTGCTGTTGTCCAGGAGGGAGGCAAAGTTTTCATTCACAAAACTAACCTAGATGGTTCAAACCTACTCTCTAAATTACCTGAAGCACAGCGTTCTACATTCGAAGTATGGTATCAAGTTATAATGTTGCCCCAACATGGCAGAATTGTTGTGGGGGAAAGAAATATTACAAGAGAGAAGCCTAATTTCTCCCAATACATAATTAACAAATTTGGAATCACCTATGAACATGATGACTCTGAATCACTCACTGATCAGTTTACTTTTGCTGTGTGGTTAAACCAGAAGGGCAAGTCTGCAACAAAACCTGATTCCAATGTTTTGGAAGAGACATTTAATATCACTGTTGTGCCAGTGAATGACCAAGCTCCAGAGCTGAAGACAAAAGTGCTACATTTGAATGTTTTACAAGGAGATACAACAGTTCTAGGACCAAAAAACCTGAAAGTGGAAGACTTAGACAACACCCCAGAAGAGATCAAATATACCATCATAAGAGATCCCCAAAATGGCTACTTAGCACTCTGGACTCATCTTAATGAATCCATCAAAGATTTCACACAAGCTGATATTGATGATGGCAGAGTTTGGTTTGTACAAGATGGAAGTTCTTCTTCTGGGGTTTTTTACTTTAGTGTGACAGACGGAAAACACCGTCCACTATACAAACTCTTTAACCTTGAAGTGATACCGATGTCTGTCACCTTGGTCAACCTAACCGAAGTAGTGCTTCCACAGGGACAGAACACTGTTGGTATTACAAACATGCAGCTTTCAGCTGCAACAAATGGAAAAAACACCGAGATCAGGTTTAAAGTAACAAAACCCCTCCAATATGGCCATCTGTTGATGGGCAACGAACAGGTAACTACATTTCAACAAGCAGATTTATATGCAGGAAGACTGTCGTATTATATGACCGATCTCACCGCATTCAGAGATATGCTAGAATTCACTGTGTTTACTTCGGACAGTAATCTAACCGGACAGGTTATGAATATCACAGTACAACCTCTTGTGCGAGTGGCACTTGACTTGAACGTTCCAAATAGGATGGCTTACAAACTAAAACCAAGTGACTTGGATGCTACACAGTTAGCAAGCCTGACAAACAGCAGCCCCAAGTTTGAAGTGATTGTGTCTCCAGCTTATGGAAGAGTGTTAAGGAGGTCATTAAGTAATGCTAAAAGCGAAAGACCAGCTGCGTTCACACAGAGCGACATTGACAATGGTGTTATATTCCTTGAAGCAGATGCCAATATGACAGATGTTGATGTATTAAATGATTCCTTCACATTTATACTCAGAGCAGACACTGTGCAGCCTGCCATAGGTCGATTTCACTATGTCATAGTGCCACATGATCCTTCCCTGGTCAAGATGTTTACACCAGAAGTGCCTAACTTAACTAGTGCAAACATTTTAAAGAAGTATACCATTACGAGAAATGAACCTCTGTTTTTTCCAAAGGGTAACATGCACACTGAAGCGCCAGGAGAGACCCAGTGGCACAACCAAAATCGTTGGGGGCATCAGAATGATAGAGACACATTGTCTAATGAGGAAGTTGCAAGAGCCAGATCTGCCTGGGCTGAGACCACGATACAAACACGTTCCGAAGGCACCTGGGTTCAGCCCCCGCACAGCAGCAACCGACTCTTTGTCATTATACTGCTCATCTCTGTGGCTGTTTTATTCATTGTGACTACCACTGCTATTTGCATCTTCCTGATGTGTCACAGACCCCAAAAGGCCAAACCTCTCATCACAGAACAGCCAGCAACAGCTCTCAGCAGCCCAGGCTTTCCTGCAGAAAGGAGTTTAACTGTTCCTACTGTCACAGTGACACCCTTGTTAAAAGGGACAGGCAAAACAACGGCCTTCCCATTCACGGCCCTCAGACAGGAGCAGCAACATCCTGTGCCAGTTGCGGCAGGTCTTCCGCAAAGCACCTGGTCTATGCTTGACCCAGAAATGATCCAGCACTGCCGAAAAACCAACCCAACTTTGAAACGCAATCAATATTGGGTGTAGTGTGCCATTGCAGCCCCTGAGAGGAATATGTGGACTACTGTGACATTTGACTGCTCTTTATGATATTTATTTATTTTGAGTTAAAATCTGCATTCCCTGATGGTTGCTTAATTAAAAGCAAGTCAGTACTATGGTCTTTCAGTTGGACCATTAAGGCACAATCTTATTGGTTACAGAATGAGAAAAATAGGATGAAGTAATCACAGCACCCATGTTTGCTGATGTGGCAGCATTGTGAGAAGACCTAAAATGTTGTGCCTGGCTTGGTACAACTAATTGGAACAGATGCTGTTTCCAATTGTAGTGCATTATAGAGCTCTCACACAGCATAGAAGTAACCAGGCACAGAACAGGGGATAGCCATATACTGTCTTAAAGGCAAATTTACATGGTTAATATCTGAGAGTAAAGAATTGCAACAGGATTGCACCTGATATGCAGCATATTGGGACGGACTTTACTCCCACTTGCTTTGTGTAGGATGCCATCATGCCAAGGACTCCAAGGTTTGAACTGAAAACTTTAGGGGCTGAGGCTGGGACTTAGCTGGTGAGCTACTTAGGACTATATGGTCCTAAGTCCCAGCGAGGGATGGTGCAACATCAGCTTCTGCAACTGATGGGCAGTAGGAAGCTTCCAGATTGGCCAGGCTCTTGTCCTGTCAACAGATCTTGAAACAAAAATAGCCCGGGGAAGAAAGAAAACAAATATTCTTGCATATACAATGCAGGTACAGTGTAGAGTTTCAAAAGAGTTTGTTCAGTCCATTTTGTGTTCCATTACACCCGCAGGAGCGAGACAGCAAACACATTTGCTTCCAGCAACACTGGAAGTCAGAGAGAGAGAAGGGGGGTGGAGGAAGGAGAGGAGCAAAAGGAAGAAATCACAGGAAACCACATTGGAGACCATAGAGATCCTGAGGCTAGCTGTGGTCAAAATTTCCATGAACTAACTAACTGCAACCTCTTCCAGTAACTTGCAGATGAGGTTGCAACATTCCCAATAGATCTGAAGTGGTCTTGTACACACATTGGGCTGAATGCAAGTAGAAACTTCTCTGCAATCGGAAACCCTGTTTTATTGTGGAAGCTTGTACACATATTTGACTGAATGTGCATAGGAGCCCCTACAGACCTTTCAGCTCAACTCCAGCCAGGGTGGAGTATGGGATGGAGTCGGTCGGGGACAGGTCGGTGTGTGCATCCCCTACAGAAGTTGAAATTCCTTGTTTAGGCATAGCATCTGAACATGGCTGATGAAATCTTGGTTTCCAATCCTGATTTGCAGGCAGTGGTGTAGTGATAGATTTTGAAGTGCAGGCGCTCATCATGACAGTCCCCAGAGCCATGCCCCACAAGGAGAGACCAAAGATGAGGCAGTTGTGTTGATCCACATCAACAAACCAGTCCTAGAAGCTTTCATCTCTACCTCGAGCAGGTCTTTTGTAAAGCTAATAGGTCTGAATTGCCAATTCCAGACCAAGCCACCCCAATATACATTACAACAGGGAATAAAATATCACTGGGAAAATTCTCCCCCCACCCCCACCCCGCTGCTGGTAAGAATTGCAACTAAGCTGAGAGGAAACATGGAATTCTGGGTGGTTGGCAGATGACCTCAGCATCCCTCCTAATTAAAAAGTGCCTGCACTGTGTCCCTGTGAGGCCTGGCTTTGCTACACTGTTGTTTGCGGGTCCTGCCTAAACCATAGTTTGTTGGTTCAGATGTAATGGCGAAGTATAAATGAGGAGGTTAATAGCATTGGTATTATATCAAAACTAACCCTATGTCAGTGCATGCCACTTTGTATCCTATGGACTCTATATACAGTCAGAGCCAGAAATATTGGAACAAGGATAACTGTTTTGGCAGTTGGCCTCCGTACACCACCACATTGAAGTTGAAAGGAAACACACCCAGATGGGAGCGAAGTCAGGACTCTCGGCTGTAATTCAAGGGGGTTGACAAAAGTGGGGCACTAACCATTCAGGAAGGACAGCCAGTGGCATACACACACACCCATCGTTGGT
The DNA here is from genome assembly GCF_057233095.1 of Heloderma suspectum. NCBI lineage: Eukaryota > Metazoa > Chordata > Lepidosauria > Squamata > Helodermatidae > Heloderma > Heloderma suspectum. The sequence continues at coordinate 36,561,928 of NC_139459.1, read as the reverse complement.
GGCTCGTAAGTAATGGAACAAACCAACATCATTTCAACCTTAAGGGTCGCCTTGAATACCTGGATGAAAATCCTTCGCAGTCAATGACTGCCTGAAGTCTGGAACCCATGGACGTGACCAAATGCTGAGTTTCCTCCCTCAAGATGCTTTGCCTGGCCTTTACTGCAGCTGCCTTCAGCTGCTGCTTGTTTGTGGGTCATTCTGCCTTCAGTCTTGTCTTCAGTAAGTGAAAAGCATGCTCTATTGGGTTGCGATCAGGTGACTGACTTGGCCATTGAAGAACATCCCACTTCTTTGCCTTGAGAAACTCTTGGGTAGCTTTTGCTTTATGTTTTGGGTTATTATCCATCTGCAATATGAAGCAGCGTCCTATCAGTTTGGCAGCATTTGGCTGAATCTGAGCAGAAAGTATAGCCCTATACACTTCAGAATTTGTCCTGCTGCTTTTTTCAGCAATCAGGTCATCAAAAAACACCAGTGACCCGGTTCCATGGGCAGCCATACATGCCCATGCCATACCACTGCTTCCACCATGTTTGACAGATGATGGGGTATGCTTTGGCTCATGAGCTGTTCGTTTCCTTCTCCATACTTTTCTCTTCCCATCATTCTGGTACAAGTTAATCTTGGTTTCATCAGTCCATTCCAGAACTGGGCAGGCTTTTTTAGGTGTTTGCTGGCAAAGGATAATCTGGCCTTTCGGTTCTTGAGCGTTACCAGTGGTTTGCAACTTGCTGTGAAGCCTCTGTATCTACATTCATAAAGCCGTCTCTTGACTGTAGAGGTTGACAATGACATGCCTACCTCCTCAAGAGTGTTCTTGACCTGGCTAGATGTTTTGAAAGGGTTCTTCTTCACTATGAGCATAATTTTGCTGTCATCCACTTTAGTTGTCTTCCGTGGCCTTCCAGGCCTTTTGCTGTTGCTGAGCTTGCCAGTTAATGCCTTCTTTTTCAGGATGTTCCAAACTGTTGTGTTGGCCACTCCCACTGTTTTTGCTATCTCTGATGGGTTTATGTTGTTTCCTCAGCCTAATGATGGCCTCCTTCACTTGCATGGACACCTCTTTGGACCTCATGTTGGGAGTTCCAGTGAACAGCTAGCAAATGCAAATGTAACACTCAGAACCACCCCCAGGCCTTTTATTGGTCATGGGGTCCCCAGGAAACAGGCCACACCTGGCCATGCAGCTGCTTGTCAGCCATTCGTTCCATTACTTGTGAGCCACCAATGATGGGTGTGTGTGTATGCCACTGGCTGTCCTTCCTGAATGGTTAGTGCCCCACTTTTGTCAAGCCCCTTGAATTACAGCTGAAAGTCCTGACTTCGTTCCCATCTGGGTGTGTTTCCTTTCAACTTCAATGTGGTGGTGTACAGAGGCCAACTGCCAAAACAGTTATCCTTGTTCCAATATTTCTGGCCCTGACTGTATATTTATGCATAGAGTTTCATGCGTAATTATGCCACTTTTGGCTCAAAGCTCTATTTACAGAAGTATTTATTACTTCTGCGATGATCTGGGAATGTGTTCATATATTTCTACGCAATAACATTCTTTTTAAAATTGATACCAGTAATTTTACATCTTCCCTCACATCCTGAGCTGACTTGCTTTCAAAAGGAAGTGGATGTTTTCCAAATAATGGGCAAGGTGCTAATCTCTACCATGTCATTTTGACCTTTGCACAGTTTGAAGGCGAACGTTAGGACAAACAAAGCTTTGATTATTTTGACAGATATTTGTCTGGATCAGTGAGCAACAAATCCATTATTCTCTTGAGTAGTTGAAATGGATGGCAAAGGACACTGTAAGACTTAGACATCAGGCTGAAAGTTGTTTTAAAATACATGCATCACCTCTCATCAGTGGAGGCTGGTGGCTCCAGTGTCAGTGGGGCGGTGAATCTGCTCCAGGTTTCAGTCAGAAGCTCTAGAGGAGCTATCCAAGGTATGGAGCACCTTGGATAGCTCCTTTAGCTTTCTGACTGAGACCCATAACAGATTCACTGCCCCATTGACATCAGAGCCACCAGCCTCCACTGCCTCTCATCCATATGGCATATCTGTGTGGTTGCCAGCCAGACTGCAGCATTGTCTTTATCATTTTGTCTAGAGAAACATGTCCTCTTGTATATTGTTGAGACAGGGTCAAAATTCTGTCTTGTGTTGCACAAACAGAAATGCCTCGTCTGCAAATTCGTGGGTTCAACAGGCATTCTGTGTAACTGAGCACAAACTTTTGTTGTATCACAGAATTTGTGCTCAGGCCACTAAAAGAATGTTTCAGCGTGATGTTGAAAAGGAAATACACTTTGAAAAAATATAACTTCTCACATGCCTGCAGAATTATGAAGTCAAGTGTTACATCACCAGCCTTGTATAGGTGGCCACTCACGCATTGCCAAAAGGGGGCCGAAAGAAGACACAATTTTGCATTCAATGTGCACATGGAAATGGATATGGAGTTGTATAGATGCAAATAATTACTATAAGTTAAGAAGAAATACAACACATCTCATCATAGTGAGGAAGACTAGGACCGGGTGACCTGTGTGCCTGTTCAGCCTGCTGTCCAGGTTCTAAATTCAGGGCCCCTGCTGCTTATGGTTGTTTATCTTTAAACTGGATTTGGATTGGACAGCCCTTCAAATAGAACAGAGGTGGGCAACCTGGTGCCCTACAGGTATCTTGGACTACAACTCCCATGAGCCCTAGCCAACATGGCCAATGGTCAGGGATTATGCAGGTTGTAGTCCAAAACAGCTAGAGAGTACCAGGTTGCCTATCCCCTGAAACAGAGGATACTTTCAAATAGAGGACTGTCCTCTATTGGGCAGCCAACCAGCTGCCCATGGAAAGTCGACAAGTAAGACATGAGGGCCATAGGCATACTGCCTCTGGTACCGGAGGTAGTATATAGCCATCAGGACTAATGGCCGTTGATGGTCTTGTCCTCCAGGAGCAGATTGTGCCCTCCCTTACAATTGTTTAACCTCGTAAAAGCACAGTCCTATGAATGTGTACTCTGAAGTAAATCCCATTCAGATCAGTGGGGCTTACTCCCAGGAAAGTTGCTACAGGAGTGCAGCCTAAGAGGATTTTCTCTCTCTCAAAACTGGGATTTTAAAATAGGTCTTGCTTTTCCAATACTACTAGAATTACAAAACTGAAATGTAATAAAGCTTTTTTTAAAGTATATTTTATACAAGAAAAATGTCAGTTGCTAAATAATTTATGAAAATTAAAACTGTAGTGCCGAAAAAAGTGTGTTTTTATTCTGTTGCAAATAAAATTTAATATCAAGTGTCTTTGTCCTTTTAAAACGCCATGCTTCCTAAAATCTAGTTAGGATTTGCCGTGTAACATGTATCATGTCATATCCATGCTACTGAATGTGATCTAAATTCAGGCCAGTTACATTTGTATGGACATATTGCTGTGTTATCTTTCCTTGACTCCGAGGAGAGGGAACATATATGTAACATACATATAACATTGGATGGAACTCTCCGGCTGCAATCCTATACACATGTACCTGGAAGTAAATCTCATTGAACTCAGTGGAACTTACTTCTAGGTAGACATGCATAGGATTGTGCTATCAATACTTTACTGGCTGTTAGGTTAGGGCCTTGGTCCAAACTAACATTATTCTTTGAATGGAACAGTGCAATCTTACACATTTCTACTCAGAAGTAAGCTCCACTGAGTTTATTTTACTTGGTTACAGAGAGTTTCTGTACTGCTTTTCATTTTCTCCACACACAAAAAAAAAGCCAAAGCAGTTTATAAAATCAAATCATGATAAAACAAAATAAAACCAACAATTAAACAATAAAACAATGGGTAAAAACAATTTGAAAATCTCATTAAAATAACCAGGTGCAGCTGGTAACGCTGGGTGTCAGGGAATTGCCTGGGCAAACAAGTGCATCTTAAGTTGTTGGAGGAAGCTCTCCATGCTAGGATCCTGCCTGATCTCAATGGGGAGATCATTCCAGATAGTGGGCACCACAGTTGAGAACGCCCTCTGCACTGTGGCCAAATTCACCTCAGTAGACCATGGTATGGTCAGCAAGCCCCAGTCCCCCACTCTCCACCCCCAAACATAAGACCAGGGCAGCGTATATGAAAGAAGGTGGTCTCTCAGGTAACCTGGTCAATGGGTCAATTACTTCAATAGGACTTACTCCCAGGTAGGTGTGTATAGGCTTGCAGCATGGCTCGCTGGGGAATGCTGGGAGTTAGGACATTTTCTGTCAAAACATGCATAGGATTGCATCCTAAGTCTTCTAATATTGCAGCCACAATATAGAGGCAGCAATACAAAGAGAGATGGCATGTTTGTACCTGAGTGCTTTTGCTCTTGAAATGAAAAATTAAAATCACAGACACACATGCCACCATCCTGATGATGTAAACTCAGTTTTTTAATTTAAAAAACAACATACAGACATGGAAAATGGAGACACAAAAATGCCATCCTTTGATGTCTGAAGCAGGTTGCTTCACATCGCTTCATCGTAAGACTACCTGGGTATTTTTTTCTCAATGGGTTAGGAAAGGTAACCACCTTGATTCATTTCTGGAGGCAGAATCCTTGATATACATCCATAGAGATCCACAGCTCAGAACAGCTTCCTCTTTCATGTCCATGGAAATTGCTCATCTTCTACACTGTGTGCCTGAATCAAGGTGTGGGACTATAATGGGTTTATGTCGAGACCTTCCATTTTGGTGTCAAAAGAGTCAAGTACAACTAGGGAATACTTATGCAGGCACATGAAGTACTAAATATGAAGTTTTAGACACATTTACAAGGAAGTACATTCCATTTAATTCGGTGGATCTTAATTCTGAGTAAACTTGCATTGTATTGGGCTGCAAATTGAAATGTGACAGTCTGCCATCCTAAAATGCATAGCTCTTTCCAAAACAAAGCACATAACCCTCCTTAAGTATTCCTATCTCAAAGCATAGTCAAAGCATAGTTTCAATTTGCTGAAAATAATTGTCCTATCAAACACAATGTTGTTCAGTCATTAAGTCGTGTCCAGTTCTTTGTGACCTCATGGACCATAGCACGCCAGGCCTTCCTGTCCTCCGCTCTCTCCTGGAGCATGCTCAAGTTCATATTCATTGCATCGTTGATGCTATCTAGCCATCTCATCCTCTGCCGTCCCCTTCTCCTTTTGCCTTCAGTCTTTCCCAGCATCAGGGTCTTTTCCAGAGAGTTTTCTCTTCGCATTAGGTGGCCAAAATATTTGAGCTTCAGCTTCAGTATCTGTCCTTCCAATGAGCAGTCAGGGTTGATTTCCTTTAGGATGGACTGATTTGACTTCCTTGCAGTCCAGGGGACTCGTAAGAGTCTTCTCCAGCACCACAGTTCGAAAGCTTCAATTCTTCTGCGCTCAGCCTTCCTTATACTCCAGCTCTCACAGCCATACGTTACTGCTGGGAACACCATAGCTTCAAACACAATGGGCACTGTATTAATCAAAATGTGGTTAAAAATGAAATATAAAGTTCCTGCCAAAAGTGACAATAAAGTTCAGTTACAGCACAAAGTTTCCTTTCACTGCTTCTGTGGAACCCCTGGCTATAAAACTCTTTGTGGGAAAAGACTTTGTGGTGAAATCTTTTTCTTCAACATGCTCATTTTCCCCACTTCTAGAGTTGCTTCCTTGCTCCTTTGTTGCATTACATTATACGTACAGGGTGTGGGGGCAGGGGAAATGCCACTAACCGCTGATTAAGCTGTTTGTTTGCGAGTTGAAAGGTTTAAGCTGAGTAATGTTTCCTTGACCCCACACAGTATGAGAGACTTAAGTCTCATGCAAGGCTAGAGGAAAGGAGACCGAGAAGATTAAGTATTGGAATGGAGCTTTACTGGATGTTTTTCAAACTTCTTGGAAAGGAAACAAATGACTGACGGGCTAAATGAAATGTGTGGAATTCACAGCCTATGACTGATGTTAACCCCCCTATATATCACGCTGTAATCCAACACGATTTGTGTATATTATGTGTGTAGGGTAGTCACATACACATTGCCAAAAAAAGACGAAATGCGTCACTGAAAAGAAAAAGAAAAAAGCACACAGTTTTGTGTAACATTTGCAACTGCTAATTTAAATGTATCGATGTGCACTTAGCAATAACTGATATAACTAAAAAAAGAAATACAATGCATCTCACTGCAGTGGGGAAAACTGTAACTAGGGACCTACGTGACTCCTCAGTCTGCTGTCTGAGTGCTAATAGTTGAGGGACACCTCCAAGGCCCCTGCTGCACACCCATCTTATTGTTTGTTTGCTACATTTATATCCTGCCTTTCCTCCAAGGAGCCCAAGGCGGTGTACGGTGATCGTCCTTTCCATTTTATTCTCACAATAACCTGTGAGGTAAGTTAGGGAGAGAGTCAGTGACTGGCCCCAAATCACCCATTGAGCTGCATGGCCTAGTGGGGACTAGAACCTAGATCTCCTGGGTTCCAGTTCAGCACTCTAAACATTACACCACACTGGTTCTTTATTTGAGAACCAGACTTGGGCTGCACAGCCCTTCAAACAGAGGACAGCTTCAAGCAGAGGAGTGTCCTCTGTAAAATAAGATATAGAGCCACCCAAATGTCTGTGTCCATGTGCTCTCATGCAAACACACAAATATGTATGCAGATCAGACATAAGCTCTGTTCAGGCTAGGGATGGACGAAAGTCACTTACCTGATCCCGACGCTTGCTTCGCGGTGGGGGGGAGGCACTCCATCCCTCCCCCCAAAATTCTGGCCAGGGGGGAGCGCCCCGCCTCTCCGGCCGCGAAAGTTCTTCTGCCGGGAAGAAGTTAAAAAAAACCCCAAAACGTGATAGGCTACATAAAGATTTACGTAGCCTATCACGGCTAGATTTTCAAAAAACACCGTGATAGGCTATGTAAAAGTTTACGTAGCCTATCACGGCTGACTTTGGGGGGAAAAAAAAAGCGCGTATGCAAATGGCGGCACCCATGGGCGCCGCCATTTGCGTTCCTTATTTTGGCACGTCTAGTCTATAGACTAGACATGCCAAAATAAGGAACGCAAATGGCGGCGCCCATGGGTGCCGCCATTTGCGTATGCGCTTTTTTTTTTTCCAAAGTCAGCCGTGATAGACTTTTACGTAGCCTATCACAGTGTTTTTTGAAAATCTAGCCGTGATAGGCTACGTAAATCTTTACGTAGCCTATCATGTTTGTTGGTTGTTTTTTTTTTTCTCTTGGAAATGGCGGAGGCAGCAGCCGGTCGGAAGACCGGCTGCTGCCGGGAGCCGCCGAACCACCGCCGAACCACCGCTGGGAGCCGCCGGGAGCCGCCTCCACGAGGGACATTCACCGAAGGTAAGTCCCATCCCGGGGGGGTGGCGAACCGTTTCTCCACCAATTTCGGGGGGCCGAATGCATTGGCATTTGGCCCCCCGGAGATTCGTAGAGAAATTCTCTGACATCCCTAGGCATTCAGCCAAGCTCATGAGCTTAAAGTGGGTAAAGTTTCAGGATGCTGGCCCTGCCCCCTTCATCTCCAGGTGTGTTGGCCCTGCTGTGTTGAATCAGCAAGGTCTGAAAGGGACTGCTACTTGCATTCACTTGAACAAGAGTAGAACTCTCTGCATGATCTCTGACCCGGCCTTATCAGAAAACATGAGTATAACTCCCTTTCAGACATATTTAGTAGGGCTGTGCACCGCTTTGGCCAGAAGCGCAAGCTCTGAGCCAAAGCAGGATGCTTCGTGCTGCTTCTGAGGCGAGGCAGAGGGGGCACAAAGTGGGTCAGGTCACTCCGAAGTGCTTTGGTAGTGCTTCAGAGTGATCTGGAAGCCCAACCATGCCGCCACTGCCCAGCCCCTAGCTCCTTACCTGGGTCCTCAGGATGCACGCTGGCAGCCTTCTTCCTGTTTCAGGGAGTCGCCATTTTAAAAATGGCAACTCCCTGGAACGGGAAGAGGGATGTTGGTGCGTGTCCTGAGGGCTCAGAAGCTGGTGGCAGCAGTGGTGACGATGGCAGCAGTGGCAGCAACTCTCTGGAACAGGAAGAAGACTACTGGCACACATCCCGAGGGCCCAGGTAAAGAGTTGGGGGCTCACACAGCGTGACAGGGGGTGGGGCATGCAGCCCAAAGTAAAGTGGGCCTGCCTCAGAAACCCCAAAGCAGCCTTGGAGGCAGATTGTTGGGTCCCTGCACAGCCCTAATATATTTTTTCTGTTCCTCCTGTGCAAGCACCGGGTCATTACTGACCCCTAAAGAAATGCCTGCTGGGTGGTTTGCCATTGCTTTCCCCAGTCATAACTACCTTTCCCCCAGCAAGCATTTTACTGCCCTCAGAAGGATGGAAGGCTGAGTCAACCTAAGCTGGCTACCTGGGACCCAGCTTCCGCTGGGATCAAACTCAGGTCGTGGGGAGAGTTTCGGTTGCAATACTGCCACCTACCACTCTGCGCCACATGAGGCTCCCCTAATATTTAGTACAGCAAAAAAGGCAGTGAAGAGGAGAAAATTCCCTATCACCAAGAAGGCACTGCAGATGAGTATGCAAATACATGGACATCTAGAGGCAATGTACCCAACACTGTGGATGTCAACACAGCCGCAGCCCTGCTCCTGAAGAATCATATGCTGTCCCCTTCACTCGAGGACTGTGTGAAGGGGGCTTATTTATAATATAAAACACACTGATTGTGAATGTCCCCTTTTCTTATTATTATGTACATATGTATTTATTTCATTTTGTTTCTATACTGCCCAATAGCCGAAGCTCTCTGGGCAGTTCACAAAAATTAAAACCACAAAGTATAACAATATATATATATAAAATATGAAAGCTTAAAACTACAATATAAAAGTATAACTGGAATAAAACCTAGCACCAATGCATAGATTTAAAATACAGATTTAAAACAGCAGAGCTAAAAGACTAGAGTGCTAAAATGCTGGGAATTTGCAATTAGAGGTTTGCAGACAGTTTGCAATAGTATCCTAAAATTTAGCAAACTTTTGCTGACAGACTAAAGGTACCAGACATTTTCTCATGGACAAAAAATATTTAAGTCCCACATGCATTCCTTCCTTAACAGTCATGCAGATGCTTCTTTTCAACCCGTTTCACGTTAAATGTTAGACCTAAGGGGATATCAAAGGTTAACAAAGGTCAGTGAGTTCAGTCTTATACTAGGAGACTATCGGAGAAATAAATAATGGGCCTGGCCCAGCCAAAAGTAAGCAGTTTTAATCCTGCCATGATAAATACTCCTATTACAAAGTCAGTTCCAGTGAACTCACATACTTCCGAGTATGCATGCTTAAAATTGGTTTGTAAATCCCATGGATTTCAATCAAATTTGGGCTCAGCTCTGCCATGTGGAAAAAAGGGACATAAAAGTGCTTAATTCTGTATCTTGTCCAATATTTTTTACAACTGCACAGAGTTCCTTTTGAAATACACATGCTAAGAGGCCCATCCCATGTACAGTAGCCAACCAAATTGTCAGTTGAATCTTACTCCAACACTGTTGGTGGGGCAGCGTGTTCCACCAGCCCTGAGGGCAGCAGGCAAAGTGCATTTTATTTTGTTTATTTAACTTGGGGTGCAGGGCAGTCCGCATGGCACACAGCTCTCTCTTCCAATGCTTCGCTGCCACCTCCCAGCAACTGCTGCCTGAGGCAACTGCCTCACTTTGCCTAATGGCAGGACCAGCCGTGTTTCCTAGGCTAAGTTGCCTGAGAGCCCTCAACAAGCTAGAACCAGTCCTATGCAATATTCTACCAGAACTGCAGTTGTCTGGAAGAAGGTAGTGACTGCATTCACCCAGTAAATCCTCAAAGCTGTGCTTTTGCCTAGTTTTGAAATGGACCTATTACAGTATTTTCTTTAGCGATCTTTATCAAAAGCAAACATGTCTTGATAAAATTAAAGATTTAAAAGCTATTTTTAAGTGAATGTCTGGCTCAAACACTATCAGTCTGTAGTAGGAGGAAACAAGGGTCAGAAGTAATGTGCTGATCTTTTTCACAAACCTGCCCCAAATTAGGATGAATCGGGTTAGCCGCTCTGGAGTCTATGCAGCCAGTGACTAACACTCAGGCTTCCTTTGTTGGCAATTGGATGGCGCAAGCATTTCCAGGTTGCGATACTTGTACACCCCTCCTCTGTGGAGACATATGCATGGTTGTGCAATATATCCTTCCACTGTGGAGACTGACACTATTAAATTACAGGCTGTTGTAATTTACAGCTGAAATACAAAGTTTAGAACTTCCGGTATCACATTGCAAAGCCTCTCTCTGCTCTCTTATCCTCAGTGAGGTAAAACAGGAAACAAACAGAATGAATGAAAGAATCCTGTTAAAAATAAGACAAACCAAAACAGGGACAAGTTATACAAGGGATTGTAACAATTAGGATTAAGATGAGCCCTGCTAGATCAGAGCAAAGGCCTATCTAGTCCAGCATTTTCTTCCCACAGTAGTCACCCAGATTCTTATAGGAAGTCCACAACAGGACGTGAATGCAATAGCACCCTTCCACTTGCATCCCCCAGCAACTGGTTTTGAGAGCCATACTACCTCTGATACTAGAGATAATAATATAACCATCATGTCTAGTGGCCATTGATAGTCTTATTCTTCATAAAACCACCCAAGTTGGTGGCCATCACTACATCCTGTGGTAGTGAATTCCATAGTTTAACTATGCACTGTGTGAAGAAGTGCTTCCTTTGATCTGTCCTGAATCTCCCACCATTCAGCTTCATGGACTGAGCCCTGGTTCTAGTATTATGAGAAAGGAGGAAAAATGTCTCCCTATCTACTTTCTCCACACCATGCATGTGTGGTTATACACTTCTGTCATATCCCTCCTTACTCACTTCTTTTTCTAAGCTGCTATAACCTGTCCTCATAGGGGAGTTATTCCAGCTTCTTGATCGTTTTAATTGCCCTTTTCTGCACCTTTTCCAACTCTATCATATCCTTTTTGAGGGGCAGTGACCAGAATTGTACACACTATTCCAAGTATGGTCACACCACAGATTTGCATAAAGGCATTATGATATTGGCAGTTTTATTTTTGATCCCTTTCATAATTGTCCCCGTAATGGAATTTTCCTTTTTCACAGCCACCACATTCTGGTTCAGCATTTTCATGAGCTGTCCACCATAACCCCAAGATCTCCTTCTTGGTCAGTCACCACCAGCTAGGGATGGGGGAGAATTCCGCCACGGACCCCAATGAGGCTGGATTCCAAACATCCAGCGCCATTGGGGCCCATGGCAGAATGGACCACTCACGTCCGCCTTCCCCTAGAATCCGTCTGAGTCAGATCCGTCTCGCCGTCGATCCTGTGGAGCTGGCCGCCTGCTCCGCATCACTGGTGAATGTCAATACGGCTGGCAGCCATTGCCATGCCGTATAGCTGTGCTAAGCAAGTCTCCGGACCCAAATGGCATAGTGGGCAGCTGGCTCCGCAGGATTAATGGGGAGCGAAGCTGGCCTGAATGGATTCCGGGGGAGGGATGGATCGCCTCTCTCTGCAGGCGGATTCCCCCGCGGAACGACAGGTAGGGAATCCGCCCATCCCTACCACCAGCTCAGCCTCCATATGTGAAGTTAGGATCTTTTTTTGCCCCAATGTGTGTATCACTTTATATTTGCTTACATAGAACCACATTTGCGCTTTGTGGTTTTAATCTTTGTGAACCGCCCAGAAAGCTTTGGCTATTGGGCGATATAGAAATGAAATCAATAAAATAAAATAAAAGTAACAATTTGCCATTTTAATGCCTAATCCCCCAGTGTGGAAAGAACTTTTTGGAGCTCTTCACAATCCTTTTTTGTTTTAATCACGCTAAATAATTTGTTGTCAGCAACATATTTAATCACTTCACTGCTCACCCCTAACTCCAGACCTTTTATGAACAAGTTAAAATGCACTGGTCCCAAGACAGGTCCTTGAGGAAACTCACTGTTTACATCCCTCCACTGAAAAAAAAAAATTCCTACTCTCTACTTTGCCTTCTTTAATTGTGGGTGGCCTACCTGCAGCAGGGGTGCTACAAACTGTACTGCCTAGAGCAGTGATAATTTGTGACATGCCTGAATAGGAGCAAGAAGGCCATAGGCAGGGAACCAAGCCTGCACACTTGTGTATCGCCTTATTTCATTCCCCAGTGGGAGGAATCCTCTTCAGAGGAGGAGCTGGAGGGCCCACAGACAAACAGCATGCCGGAAGACCTTTGAGGAGATGGCCATGGGTCCATCCCCACAAGAGAAAGGAAACTCCGCTTTTGAGGCAGAGGCTGAGCAACACCTAGCCCCTGAGAGTGGTGGAGTCTCGAGAGGCAGGTCAGAAAATCCCCTGTGAGAAGGAGTGCCTGGCCTTGAAAAGGAAGGCTCCTCACAAGAAGGCCCTCTTCCAGAAGCCTCTGATGTGTTTCATCTGAGACCTGGGTGGGATTCTGGGAACCCCAGTTTATAAACCTCAGTCGTAGGCTGGGAAAGCTGCTGGAAGAATGTCTGTGTATCAGCTCCCAGCATCTTACAACTTAGTTTCCTGACTGGTTTCTTCCTTGGACTGATCTCTTGTGCTGCTTACCTGTGGACTTCTGATAAGGCTCTGCTCCTTGGATTGTGATTGTATTGGACTGTTTGCCTGTGCTTCTGGCCAATGCCTGCCTTTTGACCTTTGAGACAGATTTATCCCATAGACTGCCCCAGGACTGGGCCTGATCCAGGCTCAGCAGGACATCCCATGCTTTTCTAGTGCTATACTACTGCCTGTTTCCTAGTTCAATAGACTAAAGTATAACAAAAACATGGTGGGTTGAGAAGGGACAGGGGAGTGTACAGATGTACTATAGTGTGCATTTGAGTGACACTATCTCATATAGAATAGTAGAATAGTAGGGTTGGAAGGGGCCTACAAGGCCATCAAGTCCAACCCCCTGCTCAATGCAGGAATCCAAGTCAGAGCATCCCCAACAGATGGCTGTCCAGCCTCGTCTTGAATGCCTCCACTGTGGGAGAGCCCACCACCTCCCTAGGGAATTGGTTCCATTGTCGTATTGCTCTAACAGTCAGGATGTTTTTTCTGATGTTCAGCCGGAATCTGGCTTCCTGTAACTTAAGCCCATTATTCGGTGTCCTGCACTCTGGGAAGATCGAGAAGAGATCCTGGCCTTCCTCTCTGTGACAACCCTTCAAATCCTTGAAGAGGGCTATCATATCTCCCCTCAGTCTTCTCTTCTGAAGGCTAAACATGCCCAGTTCTTTCAGTCTCTCTTCATAGGCCTTTGTTTGATCATCTTTGTTGCCCTCCTCTGTACCCTCTCCAGTTTGTCTGCATCCTTCTTAAAATGTGGTGCTCAGAACTGGACACAGTACTCCAGATGAGGCCTAACCAGTGCTGAGTAGAGGGGAACTAGGACTTCCCGGGATTTGGAAGCTATGCTTCTATTAATGCAGCTCAAAATGGCATTTGCCTTTTTTTCAGCCATATCACATTGTTGGCTCATATTCAGCTTGTGATCGACAACAATTCCAAGATCCTTCTTGCTTGTAGTGTTGTTGAGCCACGTATCATCTTGTAACTGTGCATTTGGTTTCTTTTTCCTAGGTGCAGAACTTGTCATTTGTCCCTATTAAATTTCTTTCTGTTGTTTTCTGCCCAGCGCTCCAGTCTTTGAGCTAGTTTGCTCATCAGGATATCATGGGGCACTTTGTCGAAAGCTTTGCTGAAATCAAGGTATATTATGCCTACAGCATTCCCACAGTCCACAAGGGAGGTTACGTGATCCAAAAATGAGATCAAATTCATCTGGCAGGATTTGTTCTTGACAAATCCATGTTGGCTTTGAGTAATCACTGCATTGTTTTCAAGGTTTCAATATGTTTGACTTAACTTGGAACACTTGGCAAAAAGATTTGCCACCACTGATTTATATGAAGTTATATAGCCAGGGAAATAAAGTATATAAATCCATTCCCATTTGAAGAGCTATTTTTGTATTCGTTGTTGTTTTTTGGCAGTATTATCATATCATTTGTTCACTATAATGTTTAGAGTAATGATATTTAAAAGGCAGTTCAGTAGGGTTCCCATCTATCCAGGACTGCCCCGGGGACCAAATTCCATGATTTTATATATTATGATTGGGGGAAAAAATGCCTTTAACATGGCAACGTCGATTATAGTGGGACAGTCTTTGATGCATATGTATAATCCTTCTGTCAACCCTTTTAAGGATCAGAAGTGTGTGTGTGTGTGTGTGCGCGCACACGCGCGCATTGTAACAATGTGCTCCCTGACATCTCTGTTCTCAGAAGGTAGGCCAAAGAATACAACGTCAAGCTATTTTCCCTGAATTAATTTTGCTGGAATACTTGGTAGCAATCTACTCTCGAGACCCTTGACAATTTGGAACAGGCTAGTGTTAAAAATGTTATAAGAATCTTTTCAGTCATGATCTGTGTGAGAGAAAATGTTGGTTGTAGAGATTTTATTCTGTCATATATTTAGTAATTCTGTGAGACGGTGTCAAGTGCTGAGATATCTAAAGGGATCCAGGATCTATATCCTATTCTGAACTATATCCAGAATTCTTTTTAAAAACTGTAAGACTTACTATGGTCAAGATTACTGAGGGAAAGACATTTAGTATATAGATAAAGAACAGCTGGTGTAGATGAAGATTGCCAACATTTTATTCCAAAAATTCTGGGCTCCTGTTGAGACTAGAAGGTGGAGCCTGATGGGTGATGGATGGAGCCAAGATGGAATTGGATGAGTCAGGGGAGCGGAGCCAGGGGAAAACATAGCAAGGCAAGGATGGAGCCTAGCAGAATCTCACCATTTATATCCCGGGATTGCTTACTTTGCAGAACATAATTTGGCACACTGGACTTGTAAAATAAAAACTGGTTGGCAGCAGTAACAGACACACTGAAAGCCATTTTGTGGTGGAATCAGCATACTGTGGAACTCAGGTATGGAAAAAGAGCACTACATCTAATGGGCTTCTTCTCAACATATCCTAGTAGTTCACTCTTCTACCACCCTACAGATTGATGAATAGGCACTGAAGATCTTTCTGTCATGAACTGTCTAGGATTTCTTACTTGCAACATTGGCAACCCTAGCAGATCCATGAAACGGACAGAAAACATCCCAACAGCTTTTTAAAATTATATCTATACCTATTTACACAGCACAATCCTATACATACGTCCCCAGAAGTAAGTTCTCTTTGAGTTCAGTGGGACTTACTCCCAAGTAAGTGGGTATAGGATTGCAGGCGTAATTATATTCTGTCAGGACCCTGAACCTCTGCAACTTCAGTCAGAACCATATGAAGTGTTCATTTTTTTTTTTTACATTTATTCAGCTGGGCAATTGCTTGTTTCTCTGATTTTACATCTTTTCTTGAGAGGCACAGATGGAAGGTTGTAATTCCAAGCTTGCAATGATTGCTCAAGTTCACTTGCATTCCTGACCATAGTTGGAGGCTCCTTACTTTAGACAAGTACAATATGCTTTATCTAAGGATCACTCCCGCAGAATACATGGGTAAGCTGATTTAGACTGGCTGCCAAAACAATTCACACAGCAGAGATCCCTCTCAAAAGCGGTGGCTTTGATCTCTAATCAAAGAGTGATAAAGAGGAGGAGGAGGAGGATGGCATCCTGCCAATGCACTGAAAGGTCATTCTCCTTGGGGAATATGCCCACAGCATCAGTTTAGAACCATGTGAATGAGGCTTGGGTGGATATTGAAAACTGGAGCGCTGTATAGCAGGAGAAGTCTGCATCGTTCAGAATTATGTGTATTCATAAAGAGCACTGCGTAACAAATATTTTTAATATCCATGAAAACTATGGGTCAAAGAGAATAAAGATACTCACTGTTGTTGTTGTTCAGTCGTTAAGTCATGTCCGACTCTTCGTGACCCCATGGACCATAGCATGCCAGGCCTTCCTGTTCTGCGTTCTCTCCCGGAGCGTGCTCAAGTTCATATTCATTGCATCGGTGATGCTATCTAGCCATCTCATCCTCTGCCGTCCCCTTCTCCTTTTGCCTTCAATCTTTCCCAGCATCAGGGACTTTTCCAGGGAGTTTTCTCTTCACATTAGGTGGCCAAAATATTTGAGCTTCAGCTTCGGTATCTGTCCTTCCAATGAGCACTCAGGGTTGATTTCCTTTAGGATTGACTGATTTGACCTCCTTGCAGTCCAGGGGACACATAAGAGTCTTCTCCAGCACCGCAGTTTGAAAGCATCGGTTCTTCGGCGCTCAGCCTTCCTTATAGTCCAGCTCTCACAGCCATACATTACTACTGGGAAAACCATAGCTTTGATTAGACGGACCTTTGTCAGCAAGGTGATGTCTCTGCTTCATACTATGCTGTCTAGGTTTGCCATAGCTTTCCTCCCAAGGAGCAAGCGTCTTTTAATTTCATGGCTACAGTCACCATCTGCGGTGATCTTGGAGCCCAAGAAAATAAAATCTGTCACTACTTCCATTTCTTCCCCTCCTATATGCCAGGAAGTGATGGGGCCAGATGGCATGATCTTAGTTTTTTTAATGTGGAGTTTCAAACCAGCTTTGGCACTCTCCACTTTCACCCTCAACAAGAGGCTCTTTAGATCCTCTTCGCTTTCTGCCATTAGGGTGGTATCGTCTGCATATCTGAGGTTGTTGATAATTCTCCCAGCAATCTTAATTCCGACCTGTGATTCATCCAACCCGGCGTTTCTCATGATGTACTCTGCATATAAGTTAAATAAGCAGGGCGACAATATGCAGCCTTGTCGTACTCCTTTCCCAATTTTGAACCACTCGGTTGTTCCATGTCTGGTTCTTACTGTTGCTTCTTGACCCTCGTACAGGTTTCTCAGGAGACAGGTAAGGTGGTCTGGTACTCCCCTCTCTTTACGAATTTGCCACAGTTTGTTGTGATCCACACAATCAAAGGCTTTAGCGTAGTCAATGAAGCAGAAATAGACGTTTTTCTGGAATTCTCTTGCTTTCTCCATGATCCAGTGAATGTTGGCGATTTGATCTCTAGTTCCTCTGCCTCTTCGAAAACCAGCTTGTACTTCTGATAGTTCTTGGTTCACATACTGCTGAAGCCTAGCTTGTAGGATTTTGAGCATCACCTTGCTGGCATGTGAAATGAGCGCAATTGTATGGTAGATTGAACACTCTTTGGAATTGCCCTTCTTTGGAATTGGAATGTAAACTGATCTTTTCCAGTCTTGCGGCCATTGTTGAGTGTTCCAAATTTGTTGGCATATTGAGTGCAGCACTTTAACAGTATCATCTTTTAGGATCTTAAATAGCTCAGCTGGAATACTGTCATCTCTGCTAGCTTTGTTGTTAGTAATGCTTCCTAAGGCCCACTTGACTTCACTGTCTAGGATGTCTGGCTCAAGTTCAGTGACTGCACTATCATGGCTATCAGGGACATTCAGATCTTTCCTGTATAGTTCTTCTGTGTATTCTTTCCACCTCTTCTTAATCTCATCTGCTTCTGTTAGGTCCCTGCCTTCTTTGTCCTTTATCATGCCCATCTTTGCACAAAACATTCCCTTGAGATCTCCAATTTTCTTGAAAAGATCTTTAGTCTTTCCCATTCTATTGTTTTCCACAATTTCTTTGCATTGTTCATTTAAGAAGGCCTTCTTGTCTCTCCTTGCTATTCTCTGGAACTCTGCATTCCGTTGGATATATCTTCCCCTTTCTCCCTTGCTTTTCGTTTCCCTTCTTTCCTCAGCTACTTGTAAAGCCTCATCAGACAGCCACTTGGCTTTCTTGCATTTCTTTTCCTTTGGGATGGACTGAGTTGCTGCCTCCTGAACAATGTTACGGACCTCCGTCCATAGTTCCTCAGGCACTCTTGTCTATCAGGTCTAATCCCTTAAATGTATTCCTCACCTCCACTGTATATTCATCAGGGATATGATTTAGGTCATACCTGAATGGTTTAGTGGTTTTCCCTACCTTCTTCAATTTAAGCTGAAATTTTGCAAGAAGCAGCTCATGATCTGAGCCACAGTCAGCTCCAGGTCTTGTTTTTACTGACTGTATAGAGCTTCTTCATCTTTGACTGCAAAGGACATAATCAATCTGATTTCGATATTGACCATCTGGTGATGTCCATGTGTAGAGTCGCCTCTTGTGCTGTTGGAAAAGAGTGTTTGCTATGATCAGCGTGTTCTCTTGGCAAAACTCTATTAGCCTTTGTCCTGCTTCATTTTGTACACCAAGGCCATGCTTGCCTGTTATCCTGGTGATTTCTTGACTTCCTACTTTGGCGTTCCAATCTCCTATGATGAAAAGGACATCTTTTTTTGGTGTTAGTTCCAGAAGGTGTTGTAGGTCTTCATAGAACTGATCAACCTCAGCTTCTTCGGCCTCAGTGGTTGGGGCATAGACTTCAATTACTGTGATGTTGAATGGTTTGCCTTGGATTCGTACTGAGATCATTCTATTGTTTTTGAGATTGTACCCCAGTACTGCTTTTCCCACCCTTTTGTTGACTATGAGTGCTACTCCATTTCTTCTAAGGGAGTCTTGCCCACAGTAGTAGATATAATGGTCAGCTGAATTAAATTCGGCCATACTTGTCCATTTTAGTTCGCTGATTCCCAAGATGTCAATGTTCAATCTTGCCATCTCATGTTTGACCACCTCCAGTTTACCTTGATTCATTGATCTTACATTCCAGGTTCCTAAACAATATTGTTCTTTACAGCATCGGATTTTCTTTTCACCACCAGACACATCCACAGCTGAGTGTCCTTTTGGCTTTGGCCCCGCCGCTTCACTCTTTCTGGCGCTTCTTGGAAATTCCCTCTGCTCTTCCCCAGTAGTATATTGGACACCTTCCGACCGGAGGGGCTCATCTTCTGGTGTCATATCTTTTAGCATTGTGATACGTTCCCTGGGGTTTTCTTGGCAGGAATACTGCCAATGGGCTGCCATTTCCTTCTCCAGTGGACCACATTTTGTGAGAACTCTCCGCCATGACCTCTCCATCTTGGGTGGTCCTGCACGGCTTCACTTATGGCTTCACTGAGTTATGCAAGCCCCTTCGCCACAACAAGGCAGTGGTCCATGACTGCTAATTAATATTCAGAAGAGCAGAAGTCAGTCTCCAGTGCTATGTCAAAATCAGCTCAGATATTAGGCTAGAGATCTAATGTATAGAACTGCAAAGAATGACGCATAAAGGGAATAAGAAAATAATTCTCTTTTGCGCATCTATTATAATTTAGACAGCACTTTGGAATGTTAAAAGCATTTCACATTATTATCTTGTAATCTTTACAATAATCCTGTAAGGAAGATTGGTATTATTGCCCCATATTGCAGATTAGTGGGAGTGAAGCTGAGAGAAAAATGGGCTCCTTCACAGTGAGTTTTTATCCTGCGACTGAGATTGCTCCTTCACAGACAGTAGTGTAGTGGCAAATTCAGAAGTGCAGGGTCCCTTCGTGACAGTCACAACAATTTTCCCTCACAGCCACACCCCCTTCTAAAATTATACAACCTTGTAAGATATACAGCCTTCAGCTGGAATCCAAAAAAAAGTGCAGCTGAGAGTAAACTCAGCTGATAGAACCCCAGAGCAGTTCTGATTCTGAGGAGGAACAGCAATCTGTGGGAGAAGAGCCAGCTCATCCTTCACAGGCACAGCAGCTGGCAGAGATTCCTCCTGCCAGCATTCCTGAGATAAATAGTGATCCTAGCAGTGAGAAAGTGCGGGAGGGGGGCTTGCTAGATGCTCAACGCAGACGCAGGGAGTGACGAGCGATGGAGGGCACGAAAAGGAGGCATAGCGCCCGTTTGGCACGCAAGCAACAGCCGCCTCCCGTGGACCCAAGGGAAAGAGGGAGGATCTCTCCCTAGCCCATAAGTTCAGGGTCTTCAAGTGATTCTCCTTCAAACGGGGATCAACTGCCTATTCGGAGCATAGGCAGTTGATCTGCTGTTCCTTGCTTAGTTGCTGGTGATTAGCATCTGAAAGAGTCATTAAGTTGTAAAAGGATTAAAGCCTTGAAAAGAATCCTTTTGTCTGTGTCTTGAGTTGGCTATTGGAGCGTACTGAAAGAGGCTGCTAGGACGCTCCTGACAATTCCAGACCAAGTCATCCCAAATACTTTGCATTCCAACATGGAACAATATATTGTTGCTTGGAAAATTCATTCCCCTCACAGCTGCAGTGAGGATCGCAGCTAAGCTCAGAGGGAACAGGGAATTCTGAGGGGGGTGGCAGATGACATCAGAGTCCCTGCTAATGAAAAAGTGCCAGGGCTGTATGCCTACAAGCATTGCCTCCACTACACCACAGTTCACAGAAGTTTGCGGGCTCTTTACATGACGCTGTGATTATTCAGAGTGTCTCCTGCACTAAATGCCCTTTGTTCCATTTTTAAATAAATCGCAGACAATGAGCTATCAAGTTATGCCATTATGTTCTGCTTCAGTTTCCTCTGTGAAAAGAGTAAAAGCGGCAAGAAGAGGAGCGAGATCAATGAAAGATATGGAAGACTCAGATATGGGGAGAAGGAGGGGGAAGGGGTGGAGGAAAAGGAAGCATGTGAAAAAGGGAGTCGTCGTGATCCTGCATTTAAAATGGAAGCAGAAAGCCCCATTTTAAATGCAGGATTTTAGGCTGGTGTAGAGATGCCCCACGTCTACTCTCTTGTAGAGCTATCACAAGGAGAGGGGGAGCAGGATTGTACCCCTAGTTAAATGTGTCCCATCAGCCACACCCTTTGACAGCCATGTGTTCACTGTGGATGTTTACAAAGGTGCACCTACACATGGAGCACTTACGCATGTTCAGCTGCACACGCTTAGGCACATTTTTAGGTAGATAGATAGATAGACAGACAGACAGACAGACATTATTACAATCGTAGATCAGCACATAAAATGTACAATACTGTATGCAATGTGCATAACTGTACAGAAACTCAAAAAGACTAACATAACCCCGGAGTATTAGCCAGTTGGGATAGTACTATTTTACTAAAGTGAAAAATTGTGGCAAGCACTAGCAGCTGCACAAAACCTGGCCGCCTTATGTATAATCTGAGGATCCTGATCAGAAAGAAGAACAGAAAGATATTCATTTGATCTGCCTGGCATTTTTGGTAAAACAGGTGTAATGAAAACACAGTGAATTGAGAGAGAGAGAGAGAGAGAGAGAGACCCCATCTACATGGCACTGCTTTCACCCTCCACTCTGTCACAACTGCGCAGCATTGCAGCTTTGAAGTAGCTTCTGGTGGTATACACTCACGATTCACTGAGCGTTTCCCTAACAGACTCTGCCGTGCCCTTTTTTTTGCCATTATACTTAAATGCACAGCTGTGCAGTCCCATAAGTGTGGGGGTGCAACACTTCAGTGGCTGTTTTATATTTTAGGGGCTCTGCTGTGTCTTTCCATCCCTCGTTAGGTAAAAAGTGAGTGTTTTGTGCTCCTTCATTTCCACACCATCTGTTTGTCAGAGCCCTAGACTCTTGCAATGGTTCGCAGTCACAAGCATGAGTGGTACGTGCCTACCCATTGCTCCAAAATGGTGGCCAGAGAGATGTTGGTCCTCCCCCAAGACCCCCTCAGCCCTTGGGCGCTAGTCCAAAAGCAACTATTCTGAAGATACGAAGCTGCAAAAATGTGCGAAAGACAGTGTGATTAAATAGATGAAAACACCTCTCTGTGTCTCTGTAGCTGCGCAGCTGCAAAGGGATGGGGGGGGGGAGTAAAGGGGCATCACAGAGCAATGCAAGCACTACACACTCCTACAACACGTCCACAGCAAAATGCAAAGTCGGTCTGGGGAAGGGACAGATGGCTCACAACCGCAGGAAACCTACAGCAAACCAAAAACATTGCAGCAAAACGCCTCCTTGGAAATCCTCATTTTCTGGGAGAAAATCACAGATGGCTGCGAAGTGGCGACTGCGTCGTTTAATCAAAAGGACCTCAACTCACTCCCATCCAGAGTAAAAGGCTCATGTACATGGCCCCAGAAAGAGAGAGAGAGAGAATAGGACATGCCCAACAGTTTCCACTTCCCCTTCATCACAGGGGCATGTACATTCATGGTATGGAACCTTTCGATATCTCCACTCTAAAAGTGAAGATGATAAAACATTAAATCGAGCTAATGTAAAGGCTTTTCTAAATTTGGAGATTGTTAAGTTAGTCAGATAATTTGCAGGTGCAAATACTTTACTCCCAGAGAAGGGATATTTTGTGACAGAGCTTAAATAGTTTTGTAGTTCTGTATCCTATGTTGTAGTTCAGTCGTTCAGTCGTGTCCGACTCTTTGTGACCCCATCGACCATAACACACCAGGCCTCCCTGTCCTCCGCTCTCTACCAGAGTGTGCTCAAGTTCATATTCATTGCATTGGTGATGCTATCTAGCCATCTCATCCTCTGCTGTCCTCTTATTCATTGTTTAATAGTTTATCTTTAAAATATCCAAGGGGTATTAAACTGCCAGTTGCAAAGCTTAGACACAGCTTTGCAGACATTCAAGGTTAATGTGTGAACATGGAGGGGTGGGATCAGCAAGGCATGCATTTTTCAGGAAAGGACCAGAAGCGTGGTCCCACTCTCTGTGACCACGTCTGTACATCAGTAATACATACAAAGCCATGGCCCAAGGCATGGGTTGGCAACTTCTGGAGGTCCAGGGAACATTTTTGATCCCTGGTGCCACCACCCTACACAAATGCTGAAATTGCAAGTTACATTGGCTAAATGAAACTAAATTTAATTTGTTTTGAGATAAATTTAACCCTTTTGGCACTCCATAGCAGCTACAGAGCACCCAAGCAAGCTAAATTTAGCTTGCACACAAGCTAAATTTGGCCATTTGGGTACTCTGTAGTTGCTATGGATAACATTTAAAAATATATATTTTGGAGGGGCAATGGGGGGTGGCAGGGGCTGCAATGGGAGGCAGCAGGGACCGCACGCAGCCCACATATTGCCCACTCCTAGCCTAAGGTAATGCTTAAGGGTGCAATTCTATTTAGACAGAAAAAAGTGCTGGTTGGGGAATGCTGAGAGCTGTAGGACTTTTTTTCTGTCTAAACAGGCATAGGATTGTGCCCTAAGTCACCATGTGAGTTCATTGTTTTTTCATTGTTCCTTGCATGTGCTCTGCATCCTTGATAAATACAAGAAAGTCATCTGAATTATTATTATTATTATTATTATTATTATTATTATTATTGAAACATGGGACTTATTCAGATGACTTTTTGTATTTATCAACGAGGCACAGCAAATGGAAGGAACAATGAAAACGCAGAGGTCTACACAACTTCTAGAACACCATGCATGGTGGTCTAGTAGGGGCTCCGTAAACCTCTCTTTTTTTGCAGCCTGCCTAGAAATATAAAACAGGATACTTGCCTTGTAAATGTGGAGATGCGAAATCCAATGGATAAATGCATTCTGACTTGTACATTAGTCCCAGATGTGCAGATCAGGTCAATTTGTATCAGAATTCACAAAGGACAAATTCCTCAAGCCTTGCTAAAAGAAACACATGCATGACGTCATCACATCCAACAATTCTCCTACAAATGTCAGCCAGTGAATTGAGGGAAGGGCAGAGAAACACTGAGCATCATAATATCACATCACATGTTTCTTTTACCAGGTGTTATTGGGGAAATGGGGGGGGGGGAGAGAGATGGGTCAACAGTAGCCAGTTAGGCCCTAAAACAACAAATACAGTATAACAAAAGCCAGAGAATGACACAGAAAATGAAAGGATTTTTAGCTGGCAATGAAAGCTATCCAAGGAGGAGGCCAGCTGGAGCTCTCTTGGCAAGAGTTCTACTGAGTGGGCATGCACAACTGAAAAAACACACACCATTATTTATGTCTCACAGCTATAACCATAGTGAAAGGCAGACTATAAAACAAGTCTTCAACTACTGATCTTAATGCACAGGAAGGTTTCTATGGGAAGGTATATATGAGCAATGGGATTTCCCTACATCTTCCTATCGTACATTAATTATCTTCCTATCATGCCACACATCTCCACTTAATGTAGTTAAATAACATCTTCAAACATGGGTTACCCCTTCAGTGTTCACAATGCGTGCGTCACAAAATAATCACTGGCTACATTTGTAGCTCAGAGGTTGACTCTGTAGAGAATGCTGCAAAGTAAATACAAGCAGCTCTGTGGTTCTGGGTTGTGGCCAGGATGATGTCATTTCTGCCAAGGACAACAATGGATGCTTAGAAAATGCTTGATGAGTGATAGCAGCACAGCCGCAAAGACTGGGTGACTGTGGGGGAAAGGGAACACATCATCTCGAAACTTAAGCGGTGATTAAATGTTACCGGAAAAGATCACATTGAAATTAATCACATATGGATGTTAATGAATACATATTTTCTTCTCTATTATATTAAAGGTGTGTGAATTAGCATTTAGCCATGCATTCATTTTTTTATTGAAAGCAAATATGATGTTCATCCTCTCAATAGGACATTGTGGGTTTTGTGACAACGGGGCAGAATCCAATGGGGTGCTTCCACCCCCACCAATTCTCTTCCAACCCACCAATTCCATTGCACAAGCAGTCCCCACCACTTGCACAAGTGCGATTTAGTGCTTCTGTGGCTACCCGAAACAAGAGGAAATATTCATTTCTGGAAGGAGGCAGGTTGGTGGAGCAAGGAAGCTCCACCGACCTGCTTCCTTCCAGAAATGGGCATTTCCACTCATTTCAGGGCTTCCCCTAGGAAGTGCTAAATCTTCCTTGGGTCCTGCTTGTGCAATAGGATTGGCAGGATCCACTGCTTGCAAAAGGGAATCAGCGGGGCAGGAAGGAATCTTCAGGAGCATAATCGTCCCACTGGATTCTGCCCAACAAAACTTAGGGCCCAACTAGGCATTAAATTTTCAGAAAGTTTGGTCCTGCACATTTTTTTAAAAAATGCGATAGCCAACATGAGGGAGAATGTGCAGGATCGGTAATGGCAGTATGGGAAGAAGGGGGCTTTAAGCCTTTGCCTCTACCACAGTCTTGATTAAAATCAGGACCTGCCATGCCTGCTCTTGCAAAGGGAAGAAAGCTCCCCTTAGCACTAATGCTTTCAATTTGGCGGGGGTGGGGTGGGGGTGGGCATGCTGGCTATTGGTAAAGAAAAAGCAAACAGCTATGCAGGATCAATTGGCGTCCTAAGATCTTTGTGTAAAGATACAGGTATGGTACCCACACTTTATATGATTGTTGCAGAAAACACCAGCGTAACACTAGTGTAAATGCATCAATTTTCATTGCCACATAAAGTGTGGCACTATCCTCTGATAAGAACTGTTGCATACGTTAAATGTGCAGAGGCTAATCATGCATTTAATTTTCCTCTACTGCTCCCTAAAATCTAAGATTATCCATATCCTGTCACCGCCCATGCCTGAAATCATTGGCTGCCAGGAGCGGGGGATGGGGAAACTGTTGGAGGTATAGTAGTGGATGATGACTACATGAGACAGGACTCTCTTGAGGGTGGGTCCAGGATAACTGAAGTTCTATCCAAGGGAAATTTGTTGGCCTCATCCTTTCTTTGCTTTATGCAACAAGCAAAAACATTGTGTTAAATCCAACATTATGTGAGTCGACTTCATGCAGCAAGACTTCCCCTTGCTCTCCTCATGCCTCCTGCATGATTCCCAGATCTGCTCCAAAGTGTCCCCCTAACCCTCTGGAGCAGATTTGGGAATCACACAGGAGGCTACAGGAGGGAGGAGAAATCCGTTCTGCCAACAATTTCCATTCTGTTGGAGGATGGCCAGGCTTTGCTTTTTTCACAGGGCATTGGGGACGACTAATGAATATGCTATATAATGCCTGTGGTTCTTAATTGTTTGTGTTGTAGCTTTTTAACGTTTTGTCTTGCTTTATTGTTGTTTAGCTATGTAATATGATTTTATCTTGTTGTGGCTGCCTTGTGGATCATTATGGATTGGAAGGTAGGATCTAAATATTTTAAATAAATAAATGCATAATGCCATAGCGTTAGGACACAGATAAGGTGCCCTAGACAGTACAGAGTGAGGTAGTAGAAGATTGTTTAATGTCGCAACATTGTCCAAAACCTCTATGATCTGTATGGTCACTCGCTTGCAAATTTCACTAATAGTGAATATGAACTAAGCAGCTGAAAAAAATTCCCCCATAGCTCTGTTCTGCTCATTCAGGGTCTGATCTGTTAATATCAGCAGTTGCACTTAGAGATACATGAGCGTGGTATAAAGGATTTTTGGTTCATTCAGGTTTCTCTGAGCTTTGTATCTCTGAAGTTATCTAAAACAACAATTTAAAAAACTGTTTCTCAGTGACTACACTATGAACACATCAGTCACAGTTCTGTGGAAAATGTTGGCACTGGCTTGGATCCAGAATTAGTCATATGGCCTTCACTTAGTCATGACTGTCTCAATGAGTTCAATGGGTCTACTCCACATATGACTAAATCTTCATCCAACCCAATGTATGGGTATCTGCTCAAAAGCAAACCCACTGAGTTAAATTGGGCTTGCTCTCAGGTAAGTGTGTTTAGGATTGCAGCATTACTGATTTTAATTTTGGTAAACTGCCTTGAAATTATTGAAGAGTGGTATATGTGCGTGCATGCATGTGAATGTGTGTGCACGTACATGCATTTCAAATAAAGAAATACATTACATCCCTGTGATGTATGGAGTAACAGATGGACAGCAAAGGTGGATACTGAGAAGCCTTAAAGTTGCAAAGGAACTTATACTGCCAGCTTGGAAAAGGAAAAACACTCATCACGTATCACCCAATGGACTGAAAATCTTACTGCTCTTGCTACATTTGAGCATAACTCCTACAACTGTCAAAGTCGTATGGATGCCTATTTAGATATATGGAGTAATTATATTAATGTATTTATTTGAAAAGGAAGTGTTTAACCCTCCCTCTCCCATGTTTTTCCCCACTTTTTTTCTTTCCTAAATCAAGAGTGATGCTAATGATTACTATATATTGATATGTTTTATGATACAATTTTCCCCTTTTTTGCATCGTTGTTGCTGCTGCTGCTGCTGCTGCTGTTAGTGTTGTGTTGCAAATAGAATTTTTTTTTAAAAAATAAAGAAATACATTAAATATTATGTGTTCAGCTTGATGTCACTTAGGAGAGGGACCATACTCCTGTGAGTACACAGGCTTTGCATGCTGAAGGCCCCTCCAGGTAAAAGGGTTAGGTAGTAAGTGATGTGAAAGACCTCCACCTGGGAATTTGGAGAGCGGCTGTCAGTCAGAGCAGACAATACTAGGCTAAATGGACAAATAATCTGGGCAGATATAAGGCAATGTCCTATGTTTCACTTCCAGAAAAGTTAAACTAACAGTATTTGTTCTAGATGAGCCCATTGATAACAACACTACAAATGGGAAATGGCAGGACTGGCCCTACCATTAGGCAGACTGAGCTGGTTGTCTCAGGCAGCAGATGCTGGGTGCTTTGGAGGGGGCATCAGTGGCAGCCCCCTGGCTATTCCCTTCAGCTAGAAGACAGACTGGTGTGTTGCAGGTAGGGATGTCAGAGAATCCCGCCACAGATCTCAGTGAGGCCGAATGCCAGTGCATTCGGCCCCCTGAAATCCATGGCGGAACGAAGCCCCCTGCCCCCCGCCCCATGAAAGGCGTGCGAAACGGAGCACCTGCCTGCTGCTGTCTGCGCTGACTAGCGAATTCGCTTCTTCATTATAGCTGTGATAGGCGACGTAAATAACTATGTAGCCTATCATGGCTAACGCAGGGATGTGATTTGCGTAGCCTATCACGGCAAACCCCCCCACAAAACACCGGATGCAAATGGCAGCGGCTACAGCGGCCGCCATTTGCGTTCCCTTTTGGGGGGGGCTGTTTTAGCCTACGTAAATATTTATGTAGGCTATTATGGTGGGGGGGGGGGAAAGGGAGCGCAAATGGTGGCCACTACGCCATTTGCGTTCCTTTTTTTTTTTTTTTGCCGTAATAGCCTACGTAAATATTTACGTAGGCTAAAACAGCAAAAAAAAGGGAACACAAGTGACGGCCACTGTAGCCGCCGCCATTTGCGTCCGCTGTGTTTTGGGGTTTTTTTCCGTGATAGGCTACGTAAATATTTACGTAGCCTATCACAGCAAAATACAGGGACACAAATGGTGGCTGCTACGGCAGCCGCCATTTGCGTCCCTGCAGGCTGCCCAGCAGCCAGATGTCCGGCTGCAGGTGGTCCTGGCCGACAGCTCTGCAGAATCTCCATGGAGCGGAGCCAGCCGGAGAGAATTTCTGGGGGAGGGACGGAGCGCCTTCCCCCCACCACGAATGTCACCCTTCGAAAAGGTAAGTGACTTTCGTATATCCCTAGTTGCAGACCACATGCCCTGCACTCCATAAGCTAGCTAGCTGCCCTCAGGTGAGGTGGAGGATGCTGTCCCATTACCAGTGTTGAAGTAAGATCCAGCTGCCAGTCCAGTCGGATCTGTGGATCGACTAAGATCTTGAACTTCACCCAAGGCAGCAAAATGTCTTGGGCCAGTCCTGGGAAACAGAACCTGGTAAGGTCTTCTTTCCACATTACAAATTCCCTACACCAGAGGCTTTTTCAAGTAGGAAATGACATACAACCCCCATATGTAGCAATTTTACATACAGTTTTCACCCGTGTGTTTACACATGATGAGAAAGAAGTCCATCACAATTTCACAGTGAGTGTGCACACAGCAAAAAAAACCCTGTGTATGGGATTGTCACACATCATGATCTACATGTAAATTGATCAAATAATGTAGCATTATTCGCCAGATGGAAGCACTGTTATCCTTCATAGCTGCGCAGCCTTTTTTGTAATGAACCTGGTGTGACTGTGCTATGCATAAGAGCACGTGCACTTGCAATTTTCACATATGAGTATTCTGAATGTGGAGAGTTGGATAGATTGGGTTAAACACAGTTTTATTTAAACATCTTCTTAAGTCCTGTTAAATGAATGGGTGCCAAAAAAAGACTTGAAATAAAACATATGCATTGTTTGTTTAACCGGAATATAAATCAGGAGAAATTTCACTTTAGATTTAGCTATAGAGTATTTCATATTTGCTCACTTAATTCTGTAAACATTAGCAACAGTGCAAGAAGATGATTCACAGGTTCCGTGAAGGCTTTACAAGCAACAAATTGCAGTCAATAACCCAAATTGCTGCACATACGTTGTGGCTTTCATTTAAGAAACTACATTTTTCCTGCATGTACTGAATTTATATAGACACCATTCTTGTCACATATGAGGACTCGTGCCCAGTCTCTGCATTTCCAGGTAAAGGACGCTCATGTAACAGGACCAGGAAGTCCCTCTACCTAAGAGAAGTTTGGAGAACCACTGTCAGTGTTGGTAAGTATTAGGATAGATGGATCATTGGCCTTGAACCAGGAACCTTATGGTTGAGGCTAGGGGTTAGCCTAGTGAGAGGAGCCAGCTCCGAGACTGAAGGATTCCTCAGCAAAGTGTCCTTTGGAGGGATCCAGCCAACTTCAGTCTACTCTCCTGCTGGGCTTACATGGCAGTGGCAGTAGCAGGGGTGGGCAACATCAGTGCTCCCATCAATGCCAAGCAGCCCCCAAAGGGATCTGGGAGCTGCCATTTTAATTTCCCACAATGCTCCTGATATAGCATCACTCCATAGCATTGTGTACATTTAACACTTCCCCCCACTGGGGCTAAATTAGTGACATTGTAGGAAACTAAAAAGTATAGCTTCCAGACCCTACTGAGGGCCACCCTGGCCTGCACCAACTGGAGCATGACCTCAAACACTGTTTAAAGGGGAGCCCAGGGCAGGCATCAGTGGTAGACTCTGCTAGTGTGCTGGGACACTTGTAGTTGTCTGCAGATGCTGCGTGCTGATGTTGGGCCTGCTAGTATATTATCAAACAGAACTAGCAATGCTGCCCAATTTCGTAATTCATCAGATTGTTAGTTGAAACTTGTCCATTTGTAATGCTCACCTTTGTAGTGAGCTTGGATTGATGGATTATGAATTTGCTATTCAGTTTGGAATGGATTGCAAACTTTAGAGCATGCACAGTAAAGCTGTGCAAAGATTTCCTTCCCTAAATTTTCAGTCATCCTACCACCTAAATCCCCCCCCCCCCGCATTCCTTGAAACAGTCTTTCCTTATCATTATCACTGCCACAGGTCTGGCTTCAAGGAGTCCTCTGCAGGTCCATCTTCATACCGGCAATTGATGATGGCACATAAACATCACATGACATCATCACGCAGGCAGGCCATGTGAAAACAACCAATCAGAACGGGGTCACATAATTTGGTGACATGTGACATCATGCAGCACTATGCAATTCCAAACTACAGCTCCCGAGGTGCACCTTGATATTGCGCAAGTGCCCAAAGCTGTATACCCGGAATGAGATTTTCTATTAAAGCACAACTCTCATCTGAACTCACATGGATGAATTCATTACTTTCTGAGTAAATAACAAATTCACTCAGGGTAAGTTCGACCATCACTAAATAGAACTGTATGTGATCAGGCCCCAGAGTCCTCTCCAGCATAGAAGGGCATAAGGGTGTGTGACATTGGCTCCAGGAATTGGTAGGCAGTATGGAGCTTCTGGATTGGCCAAGCCATGTATAAATACTAAGGACCCAGCTTTTTGCTCGTTGCTGGTCGACAGGATAAGGCAGTCCTTATAAGCGTTGCTGTATATAAACAAAACACTGCTTGCTGCTTATGCACCAATGAAGAATTGTAGCAATGCCACAAAATCCTCTTGTCTTCTGTCTTCCTAATGTATTTTAATACATTCATTTGTTCATGGGTGATGATTCACGTAGAAACAGACTTGCTTTGCTTCAGTTCCACTCCAGTTCCCAGAATCATTCACACACAGCATAGCTGTGGCTGGGATGCAAAAACACGTTGAAAGTGAAACCTGGGCAAACCATCTGACCCAAAATGAGAAGAAGTGGTGGTGGATCAGTGCTGTTAAAAATCAGTTTCCCTGCTGCCAAGGTCATTAATCGGAGAAGACAGGGAGCTCTTCCTGTAAATATTTATGTAGGCTAAAACGGCAAAAAAAAGAAGGGAACGCAAATGGCGGCCGCCGTAGCTGCCACCATTTGTGTCCGCTGTTTGTTTTTGGTTTTTTGCTGTGATAGGCTACGTAAATACTTACATAGCCTATCACGGCCTCCGCAGGGACGCAAATGGCGTCCCTGCGTTAGCCGTGATAGGCCATGTAATTATTTACATAGCCTATCACGGCTATAATGAGGAAGCGAATGGTGGCTGCAGACGCGGCCGCCATTCGCAAGTCAACGCGGACGGCAGCAGGTAAGTGCTCCGTTTCGCGCGCCTTTCGTGGGGGGGGCGGGGAGCTTTGTTCCGCCACGGATTTCGGGGGGCCGAATGCACTGGCATTCAGCCTCACCGAGATCCATGGTGGAATTTTCTGACATCCCTAGGTGGAATGGAGAGGAAGAAACATATAAGAACGCCAGGGGAAAACCAAAGCTGAAATTCACAACACAGTTCGGCTCCTTAAATCCTGTTCATCAAAACGGGATTTCAGGTGTTGACCTAACAGTATGCAGGGTTGTAGCCCAAGTCAATACAGCTGAAATCCATGAAAACTCACATTTTAAATACGTAGCTAAGGATCCAAAGAGCCACATGCATTGTACCTCATGTGTAGCAGATATTTTTAGGCTCATCCATTGCACTAGCCACCCAGCAGTGCTGCATTTGGGGCAGAAGTGGAAGGCCCCACTCCAGCAGAATGAGCAGAAGGGCCCCAGACATGGCAGGGTTGGCTTACCACATTGTGAAGAAAGTGAAGTAATAAACAGTGCCGCCAAAAGAGCCCTGCCTGTAAGACCATTAAGTCCACAAACAATACATATGACCACCTAAAGTGGGGTGTCTACATGAGACCAATAAGTCCAGCCTAGTCTAACATGACCCGACTGCACCACTGCAGTGAAGCCCAGTGTGCTTACCTTAAAAAGCTGCTTTAGAAGGTCCCTCTAAGTGGGATTCAAGGTGATGCAAAGGGCTGCAGGCACAGGTGGAAACTGTCACGACTTCCTAGGGATGCATGGATTTTGTTAAATCTGTTCCATCTGCATTTCATGGATTGTCAGGCATCTTTCGCTCCATCATCCGCTCATTGATGGAACTGGATTTTTTTTTTTTTTACCAGATTTTCATTCTACTGGTGC
This sequence comes from Heloderma suspectum, assembly GCF_057233095.1. NCBI lineage: Eukaryota > Metazoa > Chordata > Lepidosauria > Squamata > Helodermatidae > Heloderma > Heloderma suspectum. Next base: position 36,529,592 of record NC_139459.1, on the reverse strand, counting down.
AAACGCATACTTATGCTAACACACATTAGTTAATTAGCGAATTAGTGCAACCCCCCCCCCCGCCAGTGAAAAACCAGTCTGCAAGTCTATGGAATCTGCATGCTTGGAAAAAGTGGGTCTGCTGCAGAATCCACTGATCAGTTTAATAGAAATCTGAACTCATTTGAATGTGTTGTGGATTTTTCCGATATCCCTATCTCTTCCATAAACACAGAAGCTTCTCTGGTGTGTTTAGGAGGAGGCTCTTGAAATTCCAACCATACAGTATTAGGAAGGAGCAAACATCCAATATTTTTTTTTCTGTTTCGTGTTTCTTCTTTGAATCTATCAACTGGATTTCTTATCATTTAAAACGTTCAACTATAGTTCACTGGTCACTGTTATTTAAATAACACCTGCTTCCATTTAATTTTAAATGTTCCAACCCACACACCCCAGGATACCAGGAATACCATTAGATGATAGAACAGTGCAACTAATGAAACAGATTGCTTGAATGGTTTTTATATAATATTTTAATTTCTTGCAAGCATGGCTATTTTATTGGGTTGGCTTGTTTAGTTGCCCTTGTGAAAAATCGTATATATTTTTCTTGGTTCTTCCACATTTCTCTCAAGAACTGACAATAGTGGATTAAAACTTGATAGTATTGTGCATTCTACAGGAAAATTACTTAATTGTTTCTGCCTAAGAAGCCATAGAATTGTAAATCACATTTAATGAAAGAAGAAAACCATAAGCTGATGGATTTAGTTTTGCCACTAGTGGAAGGTGTTTTTTTTGTACCTAGACTTATTTACTGTTTTTCTAGCATCTTCAAGGCCTATAGGTCATTCTATTGTTCATCAGAGTCCTTCCAGTTAGTCAATATTAATATAGTGGCAGCAAACACCACATTTTAAACTGAAGTTTTGCCACAGAAATTGAAAATATGAGTATTATTCATGAATTGAAACAGTTGTGTCCTTTCCAGGTCTAGAGAGATAATTTGTACTTAGAGATGCCAAGAATTGACATTTGCAAAATGTCTAAAAGATTTCTTTGTCAAAGTAAAATCTGCAACAAAATACTGCAGTGCAGGGGTGTCGCTAGGAAAGGGCCCACCTGGGCACGGTCCCCGGATCTTTTGAGCTGTCCTAACTGCCTTTTTTTTTTTTTACATTTTCCCATTGACTTGCATTGGAAAACAAAAATGGCCATAACGTTTTTAGTTTGTATAATAAATTCATGACATTTGGAGGCTTGGTATCCCCCATGGAGCTGATTGATATGCCAGTTTTCAGGCAGTTAGGTCCAGTGTCCTTTGTGCTAGTCACAGATAAAATTTACTATTTTCAAGAAAATCTGTCAAAGCAAAGAGCTATAATTTTTTTGTGCTTCCACATACATGCATGGAATCAGGGGACCTGGAAGCCCCCATAAATCTCACTGAGCCTGCCAAATTTCAGACAGGTAGGCCTAGTGACTTTTGTGCTAGCCACAGGTAAAATTTGCTTTTTCCAAGAAGATGCGTCAAAGCAAAGAGCCGTAATTTTTTTGTGCTTCCACATAAATTTGTGGAATTGGGGGACTTAGCAGGCCCTATAGAGCTGATTGAATGTACCAAATTTCAGACAGTTAGGTTCAATGGCTTTTGTGCTAGCCATGCGTAAAGTTTCCTTTTCTCAAAGTCTAAAACAAAAAGTAAAAACTGTCAAGTCACCCAGGGGATTAGGGATCCTAATCAGAAGGTGTTTAAGGTGACCATTAGGAGATCACTATCCTGAATCTCTGGTGTAGGGTTTTTTTGAGGTGCAAAAAACCTCTCTCCCCCTACTTTTCTTTTCTGCTCTTACATGCCCACTGTTGGGAGCTTGCCTGCAATGAAATTTTGAAGAGGGAGAAGGAAGGGAAGAAAGAGCCCCATGTGAAATACTGGTATTTCACACAGCACCTGATTTTACTGCCCTGAACTGGAACCTTTGGCTGCTGAAGAAGTTTAGTAACTTCAGTACAGCAAGGGATCCAGTCAGCCACCACAAACTTCTTTCTCCCCCTCCACTTTAATTTCTCCTAAATAGCTGTAGGACTCAAATAATCCCAAAGGGAGGGTTAGGACTATGTGGCGTCATGACCAAGAAACTGCTGGGGCTTTTAAATAGGTTCTACAGTTTTAAAAAAGCTAGAAAAAGCCCTCGGCCACCTCACCTCATAAAGTTCATTTAAGTACGTGCAATCCTTGCAAACCCTGCACAGCCTCCTAAATTCCTCTGAAGTACTACCTCTTTGAAAGGAGCCACTTGGCTTAGGGAATTCCCTCTGCCCCCCACCCCTGCATACATTTCCAATCACCACTGTTCTTTCTTCCTTTCTCTTCTTTATTCCACCCGGAGCATATCTTGGGGAATTCTTAAAGAGAATTCTCTTCGGCGGGCAAGAGAAGTTCTGAACTGTATTTGACTTTATACAAACAGACAAGAGGGTTGGTTTTTCTCCTTCTCCTCATTCAAGTCTTTGAGAAGAGTGGGTTCACATGGTTGCAGAGAAACAAATCTGGGACTGTTTTGTTTGTCATTTGCCATTATCCAGCAATAGGAAGGGCTGTAGTTCAGTGGTAGAGCACATGCTTGGCATGCAGAAGGTTCCAGGTTCAATCCCCAGCATCTCCAGGTAGGGCTACGAAAGAATCCTGCCTGAAACTTTGGAGAGCTGCTGCTGCCAGTCAGTGTCAAGAATTCTGGGCTAGATGGACCCAGGGTTTGACTCTGTATAAGGCAGCTTCCTATGTTCCTATGACCAGAAAGCTTTAATTTAAAAAAAATAGGTGTTTGGGGTTTGTTTTTTAAGCGGAGGGGAGATAAATATTGCTAATTTATGCAATCCTATGTATGCCTACTCAGAAGCCCCATTATGTTTAATGAGGCTTACCCTCAGGAAAGTGTGCATAGGATTCCAGCACAAGTTACTTTTGCAGGGAGGTTTGCACCTTGATGTTCAGCATGTTTACTCAGAAATAAGTCCTGAGTTGTGAGCATGGTACTGCAGGCGTAATACAGTGCCTACCCAATTCCGTCTAATGGAGTGACTACCCTTTTAGCTCAGTCCTATGCATGTTTTATCATTTGGGGGAGGCGGGGATGCATGAACTCTAGCTTCATTGGTGAGGGAAAGGCATTTAGTACATTCTCAGAGTTTCTCCATAACTTAGCCCTAGTTTTGAAAACAGACTCATTGGCTGAATCCTGGTGAAGTCTTGGCACAAATGAAGTTATGGGGAGGAAAATGCAATGAGAGCTTGTGCATAACAAGGAGGAGGTAGAGGAGAGTTGCACAAAACAAGACATCTGTTTTGATGAAGAGTTGCTGGAGGATGGTAGGATGAGGGGGGATGGTTGCATGGGGAGATAGGGGGAATACAATTGGTAGGGGGAGAATGTAAGTGCTCAGTGGTGAAAGAAAAACATTCTGAACATGTTCAGAAGCACTCTATATTTAAGAACATAGGAAGAGCCATGCTGCATCAGACCAAGGACCATCTAGTCCAGCATTCTGTTCACACAGTGGCCAACCAGATGCCGATAGAAAACCCACAAGCAGGACATGAGTGCAATAGCACCTTCCCACCTCCTGCTAACATTGGTCAAATGTAAATAAATTCTAGGAATTCTAAATTTGCATGCATGTATATCCTTCAGAAACTTTGCAGGTTTCTTGCCTGGGGGACACCTCTAATGATCTGTGCATTTTCATACAAATTTATCCAAAAACTATTGGGGAAGGGGTGAATGGAAGGGAAAGCAAATCACTCCTTCCCCAAAATTGGAGAACTCCCCTTCCACTTGAACTGCTGCACCTATCCTTCTGAAACTTTGCTGATTTCTTATTTAGGGACAACTGTAGGCTGTCTGTAATTTTCATAACAATGGTCCACAAGGAACACAGGGAGATGAGTATGTCCTGTTTTGGAGACCTCAAAATGTCAAGGCCTCCCTTGCACAAAAACCCTTGTGGGTTTTCATTTCATTCTGAAATTTGGCAGACATGATCTCCTCTGATGAGGCAATGAATCCTGAAATTCTTATCCAATTCTTCCAAGGAATAAAAATGCTATTGGCAGTTCCCTTTAAAAGAAAATCCAAATACAAACCCAGCACCTATTTTTCTGACATTGGGCAGGTGTATCCCCTTCTAGGGGGCTACTGTGCCTGAAATTATCATCCAGTTCTGACCAAGAGAAAAAAATTAAGAGGTTTTTCTTTCTAATTTCCCATGGTAGTCAACAGGAAGCATAAAGACTCATTTTTCCAAACATTGACTCAGGTTTGGTGCCAAGCTGAAGTAGTCCGACTACAAGCTGGCCAGAGCAGAAGCGGGATGTTTTCCAAAATGCTGAATCGCAGTCTGAGTTGAAGTGGGGTGCGGGTGGGGGTCAGTGCACACTTCTTATGTATGTATGTAATCTATACACACACATATATACAGTATATTAGATGTGTGCTTAGACTCGTGTGTGTGTGTGTATGTGTGTATATTTATATGCAAATTTGTGTTATGGGCCTGTGTCCCGGATCTTTTAAAAACCTTGCAACACCCGTCTTGCAGTGTATCTTCTCTGCCAGTGTTTCCAGACAGCTCCAGACAGGAGGCATTGTGCAGCAACTCCGTCTGTTTTCTTTAACGGATTTTTGGTGGTAAGGAAAGAGTCAGAAGAAGCAATGGGAAAACATGGGCAGGTTACAAGTGGAAGACAACATTGTCTGAACACACACACACATGCTGCCCTAAAATTGTATGAATAAGGCTGGGCAATGGAAGCACCCTTCTAATGGGAGAAATCTTGTTCAGGTTCTAGCCGGTCAGCCTTCTCCATGATACATCATTACATTCTTCCCACCCTGGTTTTCAATTTTTCTTTTCCAGCTGGCACTCAACATTCCATGCCTACTGAACATGCTCAGCCCAGCCACCATTGGATTGATTTGGGGGGCAGAGTGCTCCTTAGTGTGTGTGTGTGTAGAGAGAGAGAGAGAGAGAGAGCGCAAATCTCTGGATGCCCCCAAGCATGCTACTATATCCCTATGGCAAGTGCCCACTTTCTGCTTTTTTAATTGTTTCAATGAAAACATCTTTTTAAAATCCAGAACTGAGACCAAAGTTTGATTTTCTGTTCAGCTGTAACCAAAGGTCTCCAGCATTTTCACTTTGCAATTGGCACTTTGAGCAAACTATGTTCCAAAATGAGCATGTCTACCCATGTTACTTAATTAAAGCCAGTTGTCTATGCCAGTCTTTCCCACTCTGGTGACCTTCAGATATGTTGGACTACAACTCTCATTATCCCCAGCCAGCATGCTCATCAGCATACTGGCTGGGGCTGATGGGAGTTCCAGTCCAACATATCTGGAGGGCACCAGATTGGGGAAGGCAGGTCTAGACAATTTCATGGAGAATAGACCCTTATCATCAGCTATTGGCCATGATACCTGAATGAAAACCGCTATGTTCTGAGGCAATATACCTCTAAATACCAGGTGCTGGGGATATATAACAGGGAAGAGTTGTTGCCTTCATGCTGTGCTTGTAAGCTTCCCAGGGCTTGCCACTGACAGAATGAAATAGTGAAAAGGTCTACAACAATGGACTGAATCAGGCTTCCACAACTTGCGTCCCTCCAGATCTTTGTGATACTGTTTGTGTTACTACCATCATTTCTGACCATTGGCCATGTTGGCTGTGACTGATGGGGGTTGTACCCCAAAATATCTGGAGGGATTTGATTGGGGAAGAGTCAGGGGCATTGATAGGCCGTGCCCCAAATCTATTTCTCAGGGCCCTGAGTATCCGTTAGTGCCAAGGGAAAGTTTTCCCCTCCACTTAATTGCCAGACAGGGGGCAATTTTCAAGGGGGACTGCAGCTGGGAAGGGAAGGGCTAACTCGCCCCTTGCCACATGCTGCAACGCCTCCCCCCATCCCAAAGAATCCCTTCTCCTACATGACAATTAAGCTTTAAAACAACGTTTTCCATTGGTTTTGGATGATCTGACTCAGAGTGGAAATTAATCAAAGAATTTATTTTATTTGAGATGATTTGGATGAGAAATTAATTAACTGACTTTGCTTCCAGTGAAATTTAAACGAATCCTAGTAATAATTTCTAAATATGCATATGTAGATATAAATCAGCATTTGCAGATTTGATGCACTTTTGAGTCCTATGGGCCTGGGCCCTGAATCTTTTAAGAGCCTAGCAACACCCCTGAGAAGACTGGGCTAGATGGATATTTAGTTTGATCCAGCAAGGCTCTGATATTCATTGCTGTCTGTTCTGTAGGGATCATTTGAATCTTGTCTGTGTACATACTAGAGTCAAGCTGGCAAGTCCCAGCATTCCCCCATTCTAGCAGGCTGAGCCAAGCACAAATATTTGAGTCTTTGCCACCACATTGCATTGATATTTAAGTTAAATGGCTTGGGAAATCAACATAAAACAGTGTTGCAAAATAAAATATAATGTTACGCTTTCCGAAAAGGATTCTACAAGGACAAAAGACTGGATAACAAATTGCATTAAGCTTACACTAAGGGTATTTTGCCTGATCTTTGCTTCTGGATTACTTTCAGAGCTGTTGTATACTTTGGAATGTTAATAAAACATACATTATAAAGGACGACTTCTGGAGTGTTGCATGATTTATCATGCTTTACTGTATACATTTGTATGTTTCTAAAAGAAACCTGCCTTTTACTCTGGAAAAACACTGCGCTCCGCAAGATTTAATGCTTAGGGTGAATGCACCAATATTCTCAACCATGTACCTCATTGAAAATATCTCTTGATCTGGCCTGTAAGCTTTAAGACACAATGGGGGATGCTGGGAGTTGTAGGACTTTTTTCTGTCTAAACACACATAGGATTGCACCCCTGGTTAGTTAGGGAGCAATCCTATGGCTGCTAGTCAGCGGCTAGACGGCCATAGGATATGTTGGTTTCTGGGAACCAACCTCGGAGCCCGCGCTCCGAGGTCGGTTCCTGGAGAACCGACCTTCCCCCCCTTCCAGCACTGCCTTGCAGGCAGCTTGCAATGGCCCTGCGCTCTGTGCTCGGAAGAGGAGTGTGGAGTGGCAAAAATTGGGTGTTCTGTGGGGCACTCCGGGGCAGGGAAGGCGGAAATGCTGGTACAACACATCCTATGTGTCATCCTGCAGCCGCCTCCCCAGCTCCACCTTCCCGCAGCTAGACTGCTGAAATTGTCTGTCTAGCCACAAATGCAGGGCAGCTGAAGCACGGAGGGGATGATCCCCTCCGTGCTTCTCCTGCCCTGCATTGGACAGGCAATTGCCTCTGAGTTTGGAGGTGGCTGCCTATCCCCGTAAGATTGCGCCCTTAGGGTGCATTCCTATACATGTTTAGACAGAGAAAAGTCCTACAACTTCCAGCATTCTCTAGCTACAGTGGCTGGCTGGGGAGTGCTGGGAATTGTAGGACTTTTTTCTGTCTAATCATACATAGGATTCTGCCTTTAGTCAATTAGGGTAGAATCCTATTCTTATTTACCTGGAAGTAACCTCCATTGCACTCAATGGGAGTTACTTCTGGATAGATATGTATAGTGCTGCACTATAAGTGAAGCAAATTTTAGTGAATTTATTAATGGAAAGTTATAGAAATAAGTGGGGCAGTTCGAGACCCGAGTGCTGCGTGACGGAGTGAGCTCCCATCTTCAGTCCCAGCTCCTGCTAACCTATCAGTTCGAAAGCAAGAAATTGCAAGTAGATAAATAGGTACCGCTTCGGCGGGAAACGTTCCATGCACCTCGGTGTTCAGTCATGCCGGCCACATGACCACGGAAGTGTCTACGGACAGCACTGGCTCTTCGGCTTAGAAATGGAGATGAGCACCACACCCTAGAGTCGGACACGACTGGTTGGGGACACCTTTACCTTTACCTTTATAGAAATAAGTGCATGACTCCACCGGCCAATAAATCCCAATGTAAGTAATTTGTGACTCATCAACAGTTTAAATAGGAGAGAGACAGACAGAGAAAGAATAAATTCTTACCCAATTTTACAAATATCTTCCTACCTATTCCCCTGGAGGCAATATCTACTCACCATAGGTGAGTGGTTATTTATGAGGAAACTACTCCCACCCCCACCCCTTTTCACTCTGGAAACAGAAGTCTGGGGCCCCACAATGGAAAAAAGGACTGGGAGAAGTTTCAAGGACAAAGCAATTGAACAGAAAAGGGTTAAAGCGCTTGTTCCCATCCCACCTTTTCTCTGATGCAAAGCACCCTCATGAAACACTGGTTAGGCCTCACCTGGCATGCTGTGTCCAGTTCTGGGCACCACACTTTAAGAAGGATACAGACAAACTGGAGAAGATTCAGAGGAGAGTAACGAAGATGATCAGGGGACTGGAAACAAAGCCCTATGAGGAGAGACTGAAAGAACTGGGCATGTTTAGCCTTGAGAAGAGAAGACTGAGGGGAGATAGGATAGCCCTCTTCAAGTACTTGAAAGGTTGTCACAGACAGGAAGGCCAGGATCTCTTCTCAATCATCCCAGAGTGCAGGACATGGAATAATGGGCTCAAGTTACAGGAAGCCAGATTCCAGCTGAACATCAGGAAAAACTTCCTGACTGTTAGAGCAATACGACAATGGAACCAATTCCCTAGGGAGGTGGTGGGCTCTCCCGCTCCGGCGGCATTCAAGATGAAGCTGGACAGCCCTCTGTCGGGGATGCTTTGACTTGCATTCCTGCACTGAGCAGGGGGTTGAACTCAATGGTCTTGTAGGCCCCTTCCAACCCTACTATTCTATGATTCTATGTGCCTTGTATTGCAACAGATCATTGCCATAATCCACATAGAGATATACCTATGCAAAAGCAGGCTATTAAACATACATTTGTATGTGTTTGAGGGATGATATACATAAAGGATTGTTGCACCTGCTATTGTTGTTGTTGTTTCTTCAATTAAAAAGGATTAACCTTTTTAGTCCACACTGGAGGCATTCAAGATAGAGCTGCACAGCCATCTGTCAGGGATGCTCTGACTTGGATTCCTGCATTGAGCAAGGGGTTGGACTCGATGGTCTTGTAGGCCCCTTCCAACCCTACTATTCTATGATTCTATGTGCCTTGTATTGCAACAGATCATTGCCATAATCCACATAGAGATATACCTATGCAAAAGCAGGCTATTAAACATACATTTGTATGTGTTTGAGGGATGATATACATAAAGGATTGTTGCACCTGCTATTGTTGTTGTTGTTTCTTCAATTAAAAAGGATTAACCTTTTTAGTCCACACTGGAGGCATTCAAGATAGAGCTGCACAGCCATCTGTCAGGGATGCTCTGACTTGGATTCCTGCATTGAGCAAGGGGTTGGACTCGATGGTCTTGTAGGCCCCTTCCAACCCTACTATTCTATGATTCTATGTGCCTTGTATTGCAACAGATCATTGTCATAATCCACATAGAGATATACCTATGCAAAAGCAGGCTATTAAACATACATTTGCATGTGTTTGAGGGATGATATACATAAAGGATTGTTGCACCTGCTATTGTTGTTGTTGTTTCTTCAATTAAAAAGGATTAACCTTTTTAGTCCACACTGGAGGCATTCAAGATAGAGCTGCACAGCCATCTGTCAGGGATGCTCTGACTTGGATTCCTGCATTGAGCAAGGGGTTGGACTCGATGGTCTTGTAGGCCCCTTCCAACCCTACTATTCTATGATTCTATGTGCCTTGTATTGCAACAGATCATTGCCATAATCCACATAGAGATATACCTATGCAAAAGCAGGCTATTAAACATACATTTGTATGTGTTTGAGGGATGATATACATAAAGGATTGTTGCACCTGCTATTGTTGTTGTTGTTTCTTCAATTAAAAAGGATTAACCTTTTTAGTCCACACTGGAGGCATTCAAGATAGAGCTGCACAGCCATCTGTCAGGGATGCTCTGACTTGGATTCCTGCATTGAGCAAGGGGTTGGACTCGATGGTCTTGTAGGCCCCTTCCAACCCTACTATTCTATGATTCTATGTGCCTTGTATTGCAACAGATCATTGCCATAATCCACATAGAGATATACCTATGCAAAAGCAGGCTATTAAACATACATTTGTATGTGTTTGAGGGATGATATACATAAAGGATTGTTGCACCTGCTATTGTTGTTGTTGTTTCTTCAATTAAAAAGGATTAACCTTTTTAGTCCACACTGGAGGCATTCAAGATAGAGCTGCACAGCCATCTGTCAGGGATGCTCTGACTTGGATTCCTGCATTGAGCAAGGGGTTGGACTCGATGGTCTTGTAGGCCCCTTCCAACCCTACTATTCTATGATTCTATGTGCCTTGTATTGCAACAGATCATTGCCATAATCCACATAGAGATATACCTATGCAAAAGCAGGCTATTAAACATACATTTGTATGTGTTTGAGGGATGATATACATAAAGGATTGTTGCACCTGCTATTGTTGTTGTTGTTTCTTCAATTAAAAAGGATTAACCTTTTTAGTCCACACTGGAGGCATTCAAGATAGAGCTGCACAGCCATCTGTCAGGGATGCTCTGACTTGGATTCCTGCATTGAGCAAGGGGTTGGACTCGATGGTCTTGTAGGCCCCTTCCAACCCTACTATTCTATGATTCTATGTGCCTTGTATTGCAACAGATCATTGTCATAATCCACATAGAGATATACCTATGCAAAAGCAGGCTATTAAACATACATTTGCATGTGTTTGAGGGATGATATACATAAAGGATTGTTGCACCTGCTATTGTTGTTGTTGTTGTTTCTTGAATTAAAAAGGATTAACCTTTTTAGTCCACAATGGAGGCATTCAAGATAGAGCTGGACAGCCATCTGTCGGGGATGCTCTGACTTGGATTCCTGCATTGAGCAAGGGGTTGGACCCGATGGTCTTGTAGGCCCCTCCCAACCCTACTATTCTATGATTCTATGATAAGCGCACTTAGCAACAGGGGAGGGGAAAGGGGGGCTTTGTGACATGCAGCTGCAGTTATAAGATGTTTCCACCAGTCTCTGTCCAAATAACCTCCATCAGTGTTTGCAACAGCTTGCATTCCTCAGTGTCTTTACCCTGGCAGTATTTCCTTTCACGGTGCAACAACCTCTGCTGAAGGCCCCTTGAGGTTCAGAAGCAGCCTGCCGCAGATTGTGTGGAGCTGGTTCCAGAAAGGGGGTCAGGTTCAAATGTCCTTCCGCGCATACGGTGCTGAGCACACACCCTTTGGTTAGGAGCCTGATCTGCACAAGTCCCACCTGGTGCTCATGCGAAGACGACACTGATCATTTAACTGCCTGTCCTCAGGGCCATTGCAGGGAATGACAAGCTATGTGTGTCTGGAATAATCCACACAGGAAAAGCCAGTGGGTGTAGCAATTAGTGTAAGACTCTGAGTTCAAGTTGGTCGTAGGGAATAGTCTGAAGGCATGTGAGGCAGCCACCTTGCTGAGATTCGGCAGGTTTGGATCTGGTCAGTGCTTGGAGGGGAGACTAGCTGGGAAACACATGTAGCCACCTTGAGTTCCATGATGGAAGAAAGGTGGGGTATAAATGAAATAAATAAATAAATAAATTAGTGTGGCCACGTATGAATCACCAAAAAAGAGGAAATGCATCATCAAAGAAGGAGAACTAAAGATTTCAGAAATTTGCATAGGCTAATTTATACATATAGGTGCAAACTTCGAAATAGTTATTGTAATTTCAATAGAAATAGAGTCGCTTTCACCATAGTGTGGAAGACTGCGACCAGGTGACCTGGGCTTTGCTCACTCCGGGCATCTCGTGGGGCGCTTATGCCCCTGCTGATTCCTTTCTGCCCTGCAGAACTCACCATTTACACAAGGGAGATTTAACGCATCGTAGGGGAAGCCCTGAAACAAGGGGAAATGCTCATTTCTGGAATGAGGCCGGTCAGCAGAGCTCCCTCATAAACGCTTGTTTCAGGTTGCCCCAGAAGTGCTGAATCGTAGTTGTGCAAGCGGTGGGAGCTGCTTGCGCAACACAGTCGGCAGGGAGGAAGAGAACTGGCCCGGGCAGAAGTGCCCCCTTGGATTCCTCCCTCTGTTGTGCAGGTGCTAACTGTTGATGAGCAACTGTTCTTATGGTCTGTTACATTTAAACTGGAATTGGCCCTTCACTAGGCTGAAATGTCTAAGAAAGAATTTTCTGAGAATTTCCCTTTTCAAGCTTCCCCCACAGCCTCCCGCTCCCCAGAGAATATTCAAGGGAATTTCTGCCTCCTATTTGGCCAACCTAAGTTCACAACTATTTGTGGAGACCTTTTTCACTCAGGCCTCACAAATCCAATAAAGCATTGACCTATTGCCCAAAGAAAGATTGCTGAACAGAGACATTCCTCTGGGAGCCTCCTCCAAGGGAGGCTTGGAGGGCGCCAACAAGGGAGAGGGCCTTCTCAGTGGTGGCTCCCCATTTATGGAATAATCTCCCTGACAAGGGCCACCTGGTGCCAACATTGTTATCTTTTCAGCTCCAGGTTAAAACTGCCCTCTTCTCTCAGGCATTTGGCAACATATAATGAGTCTCTTGATTGTCTCTGGCTGATTGTTTTAAATGGTTTTAGATATATGTTGTTGTGTGTGTTATTTGTTCTATGTCATTACGTGAATGGTTTTATATTTTATATAATGTATTTTAATGGTTTTTAATTTTTGTGAACTGCCTAGAGAGCTTTGGCTATGGGGCGGTATAGAAATACAATAAATGAATGAAAATGGATTCTTTTTTGTTCTTCTTTTGAAAGTGGTCTGCAATTCAGTTATTATTTTTGACCAGTTCTGAACAGGTGCTTGTCATCGCCTTTGTAATCTGTTACCTAGGCCATATTCGTAGAAGGACAACAACACCCTGCTGTTTGATATCAAAGCTCATCATTCCTGGAAGCCATTCAACATCTCATAAGTATTAAGCATAACAAAGGCAGGAAGCAGGCAGTTTCAATGCCAAAAATTCCAAAGCTTGCCAAGATATGCATCTGTATGTTTTTCAGGGCAGGGGAGGAGAAGAGTGTGTATGGACACCAAGGTATATAAGCTTCCAAGAAGAGTTGAAGAGGTCATTCTCAATCATTGCTAAAACCGTCTCTTAAAATCCTTCCACAAAAGCCAGTAACCTAATTGTATCCATTGGATTTAGGTTTTGTATTTCCAGACTGTGTTTGTGTCATTAATTTTTTTTTTTAAACAAATGTGGCTGAATTATTTTTCTGCTTGTAATAAAGCTTGTGCTCCAGGAATCAAGATGTGCTTTGCATTTCTATAATCCTTCACTCTTCTTGTTAACTTGTTTTATAGCACATATTAGATGCAGGCCAGAAAGATGTAGATTCAAATCTCTGGCTAGCCATCAAGATTTTGAGGAGCCTTGGACAAATCACTTTCTCTCAGTGTAAACTATCTTTGTTGGGGAGCTGGCAACTACCTTCTTGGCTGAAAGTATCTACCCAGATGGAGCTGGGTTGTAGGGAAGCTAGGATCTCAAGGAGCCTGAACCATATTATGATTCCTTGGTGGTGGCTGATGCAGAGTTCTGGTACTGGATATAAAGGTTACCCGTGACACTGGCTGATAAAGAGAAAGATCTCCAGCTAAAGGCTTTGGAGCCTGTGACTTCAAGCTCTGCGGAGGCTGGGTGAAGCAACCTTTGTTCCCTGTAAATGAAGTAATTTCCCCTTATTGCCTGACCTAAGACACGTGTGGAATGGGACCCAAAACCTCATGGGATTATTTTAAGGATGTGTGCTGCTTTAAACTTCTTGTAGGAAATATACATATGTGATAAATAAAAGTAAGAGATTTATTCAAGAGATTTGGGCAATCCTCTATCGAGACTGACTTACTTAAATTTATCAAAATGTTCATGAGAGATTCACTGATAAGAATCAAGGGACTTTCAATTGCTTCGATTTGACACAATGCAGAATATGTTGGGATTAAGAGAGGCGCCTCTTGGGGACAAAGGATAGTCTAATATTATGTAGGCTAGTAATTTATTATTAGATCAGCTCACTGTCAGATTTGTTTTACAGAGAGTGTGAGGTACGAGGATTTCAATAAAACTAAAGAGTGTACAATATTTTATGGAAACCTGTTTCCTTGGCTGAGCCCACATCAGTGCAAATTCAGCATATGGAATGTATGTGTGCACCAGACTTCCCTTTGAAAAAATATCCTGTGTGAGCCTACATCAGCAAATATTTGAGGTAGTTGATACATTTGCCAAGATATAATGACTTACATGTGTGGCTAATGGCACGTGTGGCTAATGTATCACTGCTGTTTATTGTACGGCAATATATATATATATCTGGAATAAGAATGAGAAGAGCCAGGGAGAGAGGATTATTTCAGATTACTCGGTAACTAGAATGAATGAATACTTCCGAAGAACCCAGTTTCTATGGCCCTTCAGATGGTTGTTAAAAGGTATCTTTGCTGGTCTGGCTGGTTTCACTGTAAGTTCTCTCCTTTGACCAGAACGGGGTGGTGACATCTCTGGCTGAATCCTCACTAGACATTCCAGATTCAGGACCTGACTTGCTATCAGCTTGCATCCTAACATAAAGCAAATTAGAAAGCAATCCTATGGCCCTTAGACAGCACTGGGGGCAGGGGGGGAGGCATAGGATAGTTTGGATTCCTGGATCCAAGGTCAGAGGAAGTGCTCTGACCTTGGACCCAGGAGTCCAAGCTTCCCATCCCCTCCCCCTTGCAGCTGGCACAAAGAGAACTGTGCCTGCTGCCTCTCTGAGCTCACAAAAGCGACCTCAGAGAGGACGGAAAGGGGCGGTTCGGGGGGTAGACTGGGGAAGTGGGGATATGAGCCCTCTCCAGCCCTCCCCAGCATCCTTCCCTCCCCCTTCACAGAGCCCTAGCCAAATGGGCAAAGCTACCCATCTAGCAAAATGCATAGCAGGAGAAGCGCAGAGGCGACATTTGCCTCTGTGCTCCTCCTGCTCTGCATAGGATGCCCATTCAGAGGCGAATGTGCATCTAGATAGGATTGTGTCCTTAGTTGTGAAACATCTCTGAGTTGCAACTCTCTTTAACACACACACACACACACACACACACATACTGTCCAAGTATCTTAATCTTTAGAGCTGCTGGTATTAGGTTTGACATACCCAGGCTCAGAGTTACAGCTACACGCACTTTCTTCTTTCTAGTTATTCGTCCTTGCAACTTTCAACAATACAAAGAGATTCTAAAGAAGGCATAACAACAGCCCAGAGCAGCCTGTACATGCCTATAAATTGCTTAGCTGGCCAAAGTGATTTTATTTGTTTTCCCTTATGAGCCTGTTCAGATGTCATGCTAAGCCATGATGGTTAGGAGTTTTGAGCTAACCATGGTGGTTTATCATGACGTCAGAACAGGGGTCAGACCCAACCATGATGGTTTATTAACCACACACAAACCACACTCACTAACCACCTGCTGCAAGATGGTTAGCATCATTAACCATGGCTTAGCATGTTGTCTGAACAGGCCCCATGGTTAACCAAAGAGAAAAGAGAGTGAAACCAGCCCCCATTTTAACACACAGAATCTCTATTTGGAAGCTGTGAAGGAGTTACATCCTAAGGTAATGGGCTGAAGCCTCAAGATCATGCTTAATCACATTCAAGGAACTGGGCTTAAAAGTGTGCCATTTCAATTGAAGGGGAATCTCTGTAAGTTCTGATGTATACACTCAAAGGCAAGCCTCATTCAGCACAATGGGAGTTACTTCTGAGGAGACACTAATGGGTTAGTAGTGGGAAAGAGAGAGAAACCGCCCCCATTTTAATGCCCAGGATCTCTATTTGGAAGCTGTGAAGGAGTTACGTCCTAAGGCAATGGACCGAAGCCTCGAGATTGCACTTAATCACATTCAAGGAATTGAGGGCTTTGATATGTGCTGTGTCAATTGAGGGGCTTCTCTGTCATTTCTGTGGTCATTGAGAGGGCAAGCCTCATTCAGCACAATGGGAAAAACACCTCTTGACTGGGGTCATGGGCTGTGTTCCACTGCTTATTTGCAATGATGTTTTAAAAGTTGGTCCCTCGGCATCCTGCTCCAAAATGGCAATGAAACTTCCGGAAAACAGGGAGGGAAAGGGTTGGGTCACTGAGTTCAGAGCGACACACCCACAAAGGCCAGGCTACACGCCCCATGGGCAGGACTATGACAGCGAAGAGCGAACCCAGTGCAATTGTGGAAACAGGTCAGTAATGGAGCCGCAATAACTGGGAAAAGTCGGACTATAAGCAGTCTCAGAAGAAGTGGTTTTTCAGCGATAAAACATGTCACTGGGGCTGAGTGGCCACGACGTCATGGAACCACAGAGGCCTCATGATGCAGCCAGGCAGGTTGGAGTAAATCGCCGGTGGAAACACAGCTCCAAACTCCCTGTAGTGTAGGCGGGGGCAACAAATTAGTCAGTAGACTGCAACCGCCGCCCCCCCATCCACCTCAGCATGAGCCAGGGGACTCTCAGACCTTTCAGGGCACATTTAGGGCACAGAAATAATGGCTCAATCCAACACCCTCTATTTCAAGTCCCAAACCTAAAACTCTAAACAGTAGCAAGACCGAAGGGTCTGAATTTAGTACTGCGGCTTGAGTGGAATAAAGCACACAGAAACCTTGAAATAGATGTTAAGTTTATTTACAATAAGGATGGGGGAGGGGAGGGATAAAAACATGTACAGAAATCAAAGAAATCAGGGAAACCAGAGAACTCCTTTGAAACAATGCTGCAGGCCAAAATAACAAAACAATACCTAAGCCTATCCCATACTTTACTTAAGTAAGAGTCTTCCCATGGAACAGGGAATCAGGACCCAAGAGCACACAGGCCCAAAAGCCAGTTAGCACAGGCAGACTAAGGCCGAAGATCGGAATAAAAATGAAAACGAAGACCAAATGGCAACAGTAGCCCCCCTTGCTTTATACCCTGCCACCAGGCCCTTGACAAATGTGAGGTGAGCTTCCATGGCCAGTCACTGTCGGGCTGAATAATTTCCTGGGCTTTCAGGAGGGGAGGGGGAGTGAAAAGCTCTCACCACAGCCCAGCTGACATTGTTCAGTCTAATTTGGCAAGAGTTCCACTCTGGCCTTGACAAGCCTGGAGAAGAGGAAAACATGGGACAGCGCACGCAGGTGGTTTTAATGAGTGCATGCACACCCCTCCTCATGAAATGGAGCTTCCTTCCAGGCAGCTAAATCTTAACAAGAAAATAGATTTCTTGACAGCTATGATTAGTGGTGTAGTGGAGCCAGGGCTCTCAGGGACACAGCACTGGCACTTTTTTTTACTAGCAGGGATGCCAATGTCATCTGCCACCCCCCTCAGAATTCCCTGTCCCCTCTGGGCTTAGCTGCAATCCTCAGTGTAGCTGGGGGGAAATGAATTTCTTCAGCAACAATATATTGCTCCTTGTCGTAATGTAAAGTATTTTGGCATGGCTTGGTCATGAGTGGGCAATTAAGATCTATTAGCTTCACAAAATACCTGTTCCTAGCAGATGAAAATGTCTAGACCTGGTTTGTTGATATGGATCAGCGCAGAGGTCTGCAATTTTGGATTTTCCTTGGGACGTGGCTATGGGGACTGTCATGATAAGTGCCTGCACTTCAAAATGTACTACTACATCACTGGCTGTGATGTACGGCCCAGAGGCATTCTGGACAATTATGATGGTAGCAGCTGCTGCACCCCCCTCACCCACCATTTCTCTTGATAGCGTCGGGCTGCCTGCTGCCACCCATCACTGCTGCTGCCCAAATAAGGTGGTACTGGGAAAGGCAGAAGACTCCTTGCCCAGGGCCCCCTCATGTCTGCCACCAGCCCTGTACCCCACCTCACAGGCGGCACACACCTCAAGTGTAGTTCTAATGTTTGAAAAGACAATGGAATCCAAAGTGTGTGTTTTAAAAATTAATTTCACCATTTGAATTATTTATAGGCAATCTTCATTACCAGGAAGAGAAATTGAGGCTGCAATCCTACACACACTTATCTGGAAGTAAGTAACTTTGAGTAAACATGCATAGGTAGTAAGTAACTTTGAGTAAACATGTATAGAAACATAGGAAGCTGCCTTATACTGAATCAGGCCATGGGTCCATCTAGCCCAGTAATGTTCACGCTGACTGGCAGCAGCTCTGCAGGGTTTCAGGCAGGAATTTTTCCAGCCCTACCTAGAGATGCCAGGGATTGAACCTGAACCTTCTGCATGTAAAACATGTGCTCTGTCCAGTGACTCTCGAGCTCTGTCCAGGGGTCTGACAGCCTCTTCCCCCTTGCAGCCAGAATGGAGAGAACTGCACCAGCTGCCTCTTGTTGTTGTTGTTGTTGTGGTTGTTCAGTTGTTAAGTCGTGTCCGACTCTTTGTGACCCCATGGACCATAGCACGCCAGGCCTTCCTGTCCTCCGCTCTCTCCCGGAGGGTGCTCAAATTCATATTCATTGCATTGGTGATGCTATCTAGCCATCTCATCCTCTGCCGTCCCCTTCTCCTTTTGCCTTCAATTTTTCCCAGCATCAGGGTCTTTTCCAGGGAGTTTTCTCTTCGCTTTTGGTGGCCAAAATATTTGAGCTTCAGCTTCAGTATCTGTCCATCCAATGAGCACTCAGGGTTGATTTCCTTTAAGATGGACTGATTTGACGTCCTTGCAGTCCAGGGGACTCGTAAGAGTCTTCTCCAGCACCACAGTTCGAAAGCATCAATTCTTCGGCGCTCAGCCTTCCTTATAGTCCAGCTCTCACAGCCATACGTTGCTACTGGGAAAACCATAGCTTTGATTATACGAATCTTTGTTGGCAAGGTGATGTCTCTGCTCCTTACTATGCTGTCTAGGTTTGCCATAGCTTTCCTCCCAAGGAGCAAGCGTCTTTTAATTTCATGGCTACAGTCACCGTCTGCAGTGATCTTGGAGCCCAAGAAAAGAAAATCTGTCACTGCTTCCATTTCTTCCCCTTCTATATGCCAGGAAGTGATGGGGCCAGATGCCATGATCTTAGTTTTTTTAATGTGGAGTTTCAAACCAGCTTTGGCACTCTCCACTTTCACCCTCAACAAGAGGCTCTTGAGATCCTCTTTGCTTTCTGCCATTAGGGTGGTATCGTCTGCGTATCTGAGGTTGTTGATAATTCTCCCAGCAATCTTAATTCCGACCTGTGATTCATCCAACTTGGCATTTCTCATGATGTACTCTGCATATAAGTTAAATAAGCAGGGCGACAATATACAGGCTTGTCGTACTCCTTTCCCAATTTTGAACCAATCGGTTGTTCCATGTCTGGTTCTTACTGTTGCTTCTTGACCCTCGTACAGGTTTCTCAGGAGACAGGTAAGGTGGTCTGGTACTCCCATCTCTTTACGAATTTGCCAGAGTTTGTTGTGATCCACACAATCAAAGGCTTCAGTGTAGTCAATGAAGCAGAAATCGACATTTTTCTGGAATTCTCTTGCTTTCTCCATGATCCAGCGAATGTTGGCGATTTGATCTCTAGTTCCTCTGCCTCTTCGAAACCCAGCTTGTATTTCTGGTAGTTCTCGGTTCACATACTGCTGAAGCCTAGCTTGTAGGATTTTGAGCATCACCTTGCTGGCATGTGAAATGAGCGCAATTGTACGGTAGTTTGAAAACTCTTTGGCATTGCCCTTCTTTGGAACTGGAATGTAAACTGACCTACGAGCTCACAAATGTGAACTCGGAGAGGAGGGAAAGGGGGCAGTTCTGTGGATGGGGAGGGGAGGAGATGGGGTGGCTGGCTCATGAAGAATCCTCAGGTCGCCCCAGCCTCCTTCCCTCCTCCTCTGCAGAGCCCAGCTAGATGGGGAAAACTGCCCACCTAGCAAAAATGCAAGGTGATCCCCTCCACACTCCTCCAGCCCTGCATAGGATGCCTGTCAGCCTCTGAGTTCAGAGGCTAACAGGCATCTGGGTAGGATTGCGCCCTTAGTCTTTGTTACCAAAATAACTACAAGACACAGGCTGAATTTGGACTATCTCTCTTGCTTCATAAACCATAGTTTATGAAGCCAGAAAATATCATCCAAACCTGACCACAGGAGTTAAGGTACATGAAAGCCATTCCTATGGCTAGGATGTTCCTTTGTTTCAGAGAAATGCAACTTAATAACAGAATATTCCTGATCCATATTAACTAATACATCATTTGAGTATTTGAATGCCTCCTGCTCTGCGACAAGGAAAATTCAGGCCTCAGCCCTTTGATCTCACAAAACTGCTGGTTCTTGACTAGTGCGGCACCAGTGCTTCTGCTATGTGAGCTATAAATGACCGCACGGAGGAAAGCTTCCTGACAACTGGCTTTAATCTTTTTCTCTCTTTGCCTTGCCATCTGCATCTGGTTGAAAGCCTTTCTGCAGGATAACGCTTATGTGTACAGGCTGAGCTTGTCTTCTTAGCTTAACTTTCAAACCACAGAGATGGCATCTTGCCATCTTCTTTTCTCATGATAATGGAAAGTTCTTATCTAGTAATGTTTCATCTGTAGATAACCAAAACATTTGACAATTATGATGGAGAAAGAGAGAATGGGAAGACCAAGTTGCTTTGAAGCTATGTTATATGACTGCTATAGATTACTGCTTTGTTATATCTATGCATATATTTTCCATGACAACACTGCGAAAAAAACCAAAAACTACAGGCAAAATCAGAACAAAGAAGAGAATTTCCAACTGCCCTAGAGATGCAAAACACGCAAATAGTAGGAATAAGCAGAGCCTAAACAGCTTACTTATTTAGGCTGCCGTCCTGGGCAAATCTGGTAGCATCCCCATTTGAGCACAGTGGATCCTTGCCATTTTGAATTACAGATCAACCTCATTAGCATGTGGCTGGCTACATAGCTCTTTTGGATCTAAATGTTGACTTCAGCTTCCATCTGTTTTCCCCTAATGAATGTACCCTTTCAGTGGGTTCCCTCACCTTGTCCCTTATTTTTAAAGCTACTACTTGGTCTAGCTCTTTTTTGAGCCTTCCTTTTATAGCTAATGGGACCTTTCTGGATGACCAGATAATTAGGTTCTGCCAACTCTGTTTTGTATTCAATTCCTAATTTACCTATGCCTTCAAAAACATCTCCATATTGGTCTTCAGTTTATTTGCATGCTTGGTCTTTTCCTGTTGGTGCTTGGCCTTTTCCTGTTGGTTTGCTGGTCTTGCTTGCATATAGACTCTTGTGAAATGGTTATATCCCTTGCATGCATTACACTGCTTTCTTAAAGCAGGACACTGCCTGTTTGGGTGCTTGATTCCACATCTCTTGCAATTTGGTACTCTTTCACCTGCAGCCTCATCCCCCGGGCTACCTGTGTAAAAACCCTGTTTTCTTTGCTTGTTTTCTGACTTCTCCTTGCTTGTCATTTTGCTTGCTGTACATTTGATCTACTCTTCCTGTTTCCCTGTGATCATCTGTAGAGTCTGAAGAGTAACTTCTGCAGCCTAGCAGACATTTCACATTTGCTGTTTTGTCTAGGGTCTTCCAAAAATCTCTTGTAGTTTTGGACCTCCAGTTCCTATTACTTACACTCTGATCTCTTATTACAGACTCAGTAAACTGTCCAAAATTACAATCCTAGGTCATCAACTTTAATTATGTGAAAAACTGTACGAAATGTTCACCCTCTATTTGAACTCTTTTGTGGAACTTATATCCCTCAAATGTCTCACTTGCTTTTGGTATGAAGTTCTGAAAACTTTTCTAACACATCACTTTTCTTCTCCTCATGGTTTAGTTATACATTCTATTAAACATTTTCAGCTATGTTAAAAAATGTTGTTACTTACTGCTCATCTTTTTTTCTGCATAGCCCTGTTGCTTGCATATGTATCAAGAATTGGTTTAAATGTTTTCCAAGATTCAGCTTTAGCTTATTGGGTAAGTTTTAGATTATTGGGAATTTGTAAATGCTCCATCTCTTCAACAGCTTCTTATCTTCTCTTTCTTTTCTTTGCATCCCACTTTTGGGACCATATATTGTTTTCTGTATGAAACAGCAAGAGTTCTGATTTTTTACATTGTTTTTAAATTGTAAATATTACATTAACTGTGCTGTATCAAGCTTTCTCCAGAGCGGGCTTTTCCCTGTACTAGTCAGTTAGTGAGTGTAACCAGCCTCAACCAGTTCTTGTTAACTGGTTAACATCACCAACATATATACAAGTCTTAAAGAAACAGTGTACTCTTCTCACAACAGCCACAGCAAGAATAGAAAGCCAACAGAATCAGGACTATATATTGATCAATTTTACCATAAACCTAATGCCTTCTGAAACAGCCAGGTCTTCTCTGCTTCCAGAAGGCAAGCAGCCAAGCAGCCAGATGGACTTTTCTTGGAAGGGCATTCCAGAGTTTGGATGCCATGACCAAAAAGACCACCTGCTACACCTCAGGAGGACACAGAACTGGGCCTCTGATGTGAATCTATGCACCCATGCAGGTTGATAAGGGAGACACAATCTAAAAAAATTGCATCAGAGGGGATTTGCAAAACTTTGTCATTTGCAGTAGCTATATAAAATTCCTTCAGTTCTGAGGCTGGCAAATAAGACATTGACTCAGCTTGCACAATTAAACAAACCACAGTTTGTTAATGCTGGAGTGAGTGTGCTGGCTCCTGACCACTTGCTGGCTTCCACTTTGCTAAACAATCCAGGGTTCCTGGGTTGTGTTCCATGACATCTGAACCTGGAACTCTGGTTGTTGATGGAGAAACAATCCAGAGTTTTAACCCAAGAACAAACTCTGGTTGTTTCTCCTGGATTGCTTAGCAAAGCAGAAACAGATGAGTAGTTGGGAGTTAGCATGCTCGCTCACTCCCACATACTCCCAAACAACCCATGGTTAACAACCTTTGAGTTGTTTAATCGTGTGAAGCAGGTCATTCTATGACAATAAATTCCTCAGAACTTCTTTTCCTTGCTCCATATCGATGTAGATCAGTACTGATCTTTGGATTAGGTGTTTCAGCTATGGTCTCTATTTTAGTTGTATCAAGTTTTAACCCTTCTTTGCTTAAGGTTTGTCCTAGGTATTTTATTTCTGACAAGGCAAATTTGCATTTTCCTTTATTCGCTTTTGGGTTTCTCTCTTGACACATGTCTAGAACTTGCTTCAGTATCTAATTATGTTCCTGTCTGGTCTTTCCTCACACCAGGATATCATCTGTATGTATGTATGTATGTATGTATGTATGTATTTATTTATTTCTATACTGCCCAATAGCCAAAGCGTGTGATACCATCAAGCACCACAAATATCTGCTGGATCATACCCCAGGAGCCGAAGAGACACCAAATAGCGATCCTGTAAACCTATACCTGTCAAAAGGCGTACTAAATGTACACAGCCTAAAACTTTTGCCATCCAGCTGAATTTGCCAAAATCTACTACTAGCATCAAGAACATAGTTCTGCTCTTGCTAACTTACTGGTGTTTTCTTCTACTGTAGATAATTGAAAATGTTCTCTTAGAATCACTTTGTTCATATTTCTTGAGCCCATACCTATTCTAATCTGGTCTCTGAAAGGCTTTTCCATAACACTTAGTTGCCCTAATCTGTAGATTCGTCTTGATGATCATATTCAGTTTTTCTATATGATTCAGTTATTTTTGAACCCTGTCGCTTAGTGCCACCAGAACCTTCTAAAATGTAGGAATTACATATGCTATTTGTGGATTTATAGGCCTTGAGACACATCTTTGGAATATGCATCAGCATGCCACTGATCTTCTGGATCTCTTTCTATTAAACAAGGGGTTACCCTTGAAGATGGCTTGGAAGCTGCAGCTGGTACAGAACATGGTGGCTCACCTGATTAAAGGCAGCTGCCAGCGAGATCACATCACTCCAGTGCTGAAGGAGTTGCACTGGTTACCAGTTGTTTTCCAGGCCAAATTCAAGGTGTTGGTTTTGACCTTTAAAACTAGGGATGTCAGAGAATTCCACGACGGATCTCGGTGAGGCCGAATGCCAGAGCATTCGGCCCCCCGAAATCCATCACGGAATGAAGCCCCCAACCCCCCAACCCACAAAAGGCGCGTGAAATGGAGCACTTACCTGCTCCTGTCTGCGCTGCTTTGCGAATGGTGGCTGTCCTGCGGCCGCCATTCACTACCTCTTCATAGCCGTGATAGGCTACGTAAATACTTACATAGCCTATCACAGCTAACGCAGGGACGCCATTTGCGTCCCTGCGGAGGCTGTGATAGGCTACGTAAGTATTTACGAAGCCTATCATGGCAGGGGGGGGGAACCCAGCGTACGCAAATGGCAGCGGCTACCGCCATTTGCGTATGCTGGGTTTTTCCCCCCTGCTGTGATAGGCTACATAACTATTTACATAGCCTATCACGGCTAAATACAGGGACGCAATTGGTGGCTATGACAGCTGCCATTTGCGTCCCTGCAGGGCTGCCCAGCGGCCGAATGTCTGGCTGCGGGCAGTTGGAGCTGGCCCACGGCTCCGCGGCTTGGCCGCGGAGCAGAGCCGGCCAGGCAGGATTCCGGGGGGGAGGACCAGATCGCCTCCCTGCCCCCGTCGAGGATTCTGGGGGAAGGGACGGAGCGTCTCCCCCCCCAATGGAAACAGAACGGAACGGAAGGTAAGTGTTCCGTCTATCCCTATTTAAAACCCTATATAGTTCCAGCCCAGCCTATCTTAAGGAGCGCCTCCAGCAACACCAGATAGGCCGCTTAACAAGATCAGCCTCGGATGGCCTTCTCTCTGTCCCATCAGCCAGGACAGCTAGACTGGTGGGGACTAGGGAGAGGGCCTTTTCTGTGGTGGCCCCCACTCTGTGGAACTCCCTCCCTAGGGAACTCCGCCATGCCCCCTCTTTTATGAGCTTCCGCCATGCATTAAAAACGTGGTTGTTCAGGCAGGCATTTGGGGTGGGTTATGGTATTTTAGAAAATGATTTTATTGTAGAATTTTATTGTTTTAAACTGTTTTATTATATGCTTGTACATCGCCCAGAGTGGCTGGGTGACCAGCCAGATGGGCGATTAATAAATTTAATAAAATAAATAAATAAATAAACAAACTAATTTTGTACCAAATCTAAATTAGTTTCAGCCTTTAGATCAGGGGTGGGCACCTTGGGGCCTTCCAGATGTTTTGGCCTACAAGTTCCATGATCCCTCAACATTGGCTAAACTGACTAGGGCTGATGGGAGTTGTAGGCCAAAATATCTGGAGAGCTACAACTTATCTACCCCTGCTTTAGATCCTCTGCACCTTTAGAGCTGCCTTAGAATGCATCCCACTCACCATCCGATCTCTGTGTGACTCATGCAGGAATAATTTTGCATTGCCCACTGTTTGTCCCCAAACTGTTTTATGATGTTTCAGAAAAAGGTAATGCTTACTGTGGTGGCAGAGACAGATTGTTGGGTCTTTTTACTCCAAAAAAAGAACGAAAAGTCTGCTGTGGGGGCCAAACCTCCATGTCCCCCCCCCAGTATGTCTTTGCCCAGGGATGCTTGCATGATGGTAGCATCATTAGAGAAAGGCATTCGGGGTGGGGGGGATACATACCAGCCAGAGCTCTCCGAAAGCCAACACAGAGAGCTTCTTACTCTTTTTAAGGCTTTTTTAAAAAAAAGACCTTTCTCCACTGCTGTTATCAAGGTAAGCGCCCCCTTTCGCTAAACCATCATGGTTCAGGGGCCAAACCCACTGAAACTGCCCACTATTTCTCAGGAGCTGAAACAATCCCTCCAAATTCATCCAAAATTATTGTTTTGCCCAAGTTCCATTCAGCCCTCTATACAGTTTGTACATCAAAGTCTACTATCTGAAACTGCAACTCCATCATCTCATCTTTATACCTGCAGTCCAGGTTACATTTACCAAATACTTTCAGTCTTTCCCCAGAGGTTGTTACTAATAGGGTATTAGAACGCTGAAGTGGTTCAGTTTGCAAAGCTTCATAAGCTTTTAAAGACATTACCTTAGCTTGTGCCAATTTTAAAATCTACTGCTTTATTGTTATTAATAACAAGATACCACTTATCTACTAGAGCTTAGAAACTCAATGTACCAATGAAGAAATTGTGTGGGTTTTCATTAGGGATGTACGAAAATTCCGCCACGGATCTCGGGGAGGCCGAATGCACGGAACGGCCTGCCCCCCGTCCCCCCCCCAGGGACGAGACTTACCTTGGGCGGATCTTCCTGGCAGCGGCGGCTCCGGTAGCGGCGGCGGGTCTTGACTGGCTGCCGCCGCCGCCATTTCCAGTTTAAAAAAAAAAAAACATGATAGGCTACGTAAAGATTTACGTAGCTTATCACGGCTAGGTTTTTTAAAAAAGTCACGGCTGACTTAAACAAAAACAAAAAACCCCGCGCGTACGCAAATGGCGGCGGCCATGGCCGCCGCCATTTGCGTTCCTTATTTTGGCACGTCTTAGTCTACGTAAACATTTACGTAGACTAAGACGGCGAAAATAAGGGGGAACACAAATAGCGTCCGCTACACTATTTGCGTTCCCCTTATTTTCGCCGTCTTAGTCTATGTAAATGTTTACGTAGACTAAGACATGCCAAAATAAGGAACGCAAATGGCGGCGGCCATGGCTGCCACCATTTGCGTACGCACGTTTTTGTTTTTGTTTTTTAAAGTCATCTGTGATAAGCTATGTAAACATTTACGTAACCTATCACAGCTGACTGCAGAATCCCTGCGGAGCACAGCCGGCCGGCGAGGATTCCGGGGGGAGGAACGGAACGCCTCCCCCCCAACCATAAACATAATCTGCGAAAGGTAAGTGCCTTTCGTACATCCCTAGTTTTCATACGTTTCTGCCAGTGTAAACATCCCTTTGCCTTGAAATTTCTCTCTCTTTACTTCTCTCTCTCTCCCTCTCTCTCTCTCTCTCGCGTCACATGTTTTAGCATAATACTTAAATTTGCCACATTTTTTGCATTCTTTCACATATGTAGGACAGGCATTTATGGTATGGCTGATGCCAGATTTATAGCAGGCATGCATACCTCTGCTATTTTTTTCTGTTTGGAGCTCTGGTCAGTGCTGAGGTTTTCTATAAATCTAAGGCTGTCTTCTAGATGTCGTAGAACTACATTTTGATTGCAGGGAATTCTTCTTTTCTACTAACTCCCCCAGCTCTTTCAGTTGCTTTGTAATTACTTCCTCTGCCTTGCATATATTCACTGCACGGTCCAGGGTTAAATCAGCCTCTCTCCGAAATCGCTCTTGGTTTTCTTGACTTTATGCCACACACTATGCATTTTTTAAAACTGCCCTGCAGAGTCCCCATCTGTGCCAAAGGCTGCCCCAGAATCTTGCTTCTCTTTCTCTTAAGATGAGATCTCATCTGGTCTGAGGGGAATATACCAGTGGTTCTTGACCAAAGCCATGACAGGTAAATAAGTTTATTGTGTAGATAGGGTCTTAGTGTTTTACCACCATCTCTGATTTCAACATTTGGGACCATAGCTGCATTGACATCCGTTGCTTCCATTTTCTCTAGAACTCATATTATTCAGTCACTCAGTTATTACAGAGAATCCAGACAGCAGTAGCTGCCAAACCACTGCATTCCATATCGTTCTTCCATTTTTTAAAGAATTTATAAATAGAAAAAAACTGGTTTGTAACTATTTTTCCCTGACTTTAAATGTGATTGCAGCATCAGTGAGGACTGGCAATATGCTAGAGATGCACCTGGCAGGAGAAGTGGTCCATAAGGAGGTTGGTGATGTAGTTGCACCACCTGTCTGCATTCCTTACCCCACATGCATTACCATTACCAAGTCCTGTTACATTGTCCCTTCCTCCGCAGAAGGAGGTCTGTCTGCCCTTTAAAAAAAATCACAGCATAAATGCACAGATATTGTTTGTTTTTGGGGTGGAGAGGGGTTCTGCTAAAAACATAATTGCATGACACGAATGAAATAAGAAATAAAAAATGAACAAGCAAATAGTGGAATTGCTCTGGCTGCAAAAAAGGAAATTAGCATTTAAAGGCTGGAAATGACTAATTATATGGCTGATTTCAAAAGGGATGGGAGATCTTTGCTAACTGACGAATCACATAAGGCTTACTTCTGAGTAAACATTCTTAGAATCATGTCCATAGGGATGTGCCTTCCAGGATTTTAATAGAGGGTCTCTCCATTATAGCGCCATAATAGGCACATCATGGAACAGCA
Organism: Heloderma suspectum; assembly: GCF_057233095.1. Taxonomy (NCBI): domain Eukaryota; kingdom Metazoa; phylum Chordata; class Lepidosauria; order Squamata; family Helodermatidae; genus Heloderma; species Heloderma suspectum. The sequence goes on along the minus strand of NC_139459.1, from coordinate 36,501,322 downwards.
GTTTTAATTTTACTTCTACCTGGTTGTGGTAGGCCAAGGTCTTATCAGCCCTATATGGTCCTAGTGTAGAAAGGACCCTAAAAAACAGTGATTAGACCCATGTGAATGAATTTTTCAGCTCCCGGCTCCTTGATGCACTCACAAATAAAACACTGAAGTCATTATTCCGTTATCTCGAAGAAGGAGCTCACAAAAGGTGCTTGGATTTTGCTAACCTGCCATCATTGTGAAATATTGTTCCCCCCCTCTTTTTTTTAAAGAGTTAAGCATGTTATTAATAATGCTGTATTATTATGCCCATCTGTAGATGTCTTCAGTTTTGGAACCAAATCACTGTATTACAGCAGCTGCTTCCCATTTTTCTCTAATAATTACTATAATTATGTGATTTAATGAGGTAGTGCATTTAACATTCCTGGTAGTAATATTGCCTCCGATGCCTGCTTATAGATAGAGAATACTGGAGAACAGAATAAGGAACAAAGGACCTAGAGACTGACATTAAAGTAAGTCTGTTCATAATAAAGAGGTACATACATTCAAACCTATGCATCTTTACCAAATGTACATTTCCTGTCCCAGCATGCAGTTCATCTTCCACTAAGACACTGGGTCTTCTATAGCTTTGAAATTGGAGATTAGGTTGGCAGAAACATAGGAATTACTTTGAGATAATTGCTAGGATTGGAGCATATGTCAAGTTAATTCTTGACAACTGTAATAGGCCCATAAACCAATTCAAGCAACATTTTCAAATGGTTCTAAGATGAAAGATAGGACTATAGTGAATAATCTAAGACACTCAATTAATTTGATCAGGCTGGATTGGAAATGATGTGAGTTCTGGGAGGAAAAATTCGGAGAGGCAGTAAAAGCTGCAGGGGAGATCATAGAAGAAGAATGCTCATGGATCTATCTAGTCAAGCATCCTGCTTCCCATAGCAAGGGGAAATATCTGAAGGATGGAATATAAATCCCAAAATAATTCTAAGAATTCCAATTACTGACCAACCAGATGCCACCAAGAAGCCCATTAGAAGGGCTTGACAACAATGGCCCAGGGGTGGGGAATCTTTTTTGGTCCTCACACTAAATTCGTTCTGGGCAAGCATGTTGGAGGCTGCATGCCAGGCAGTGGGTGGGGCCACACCCCAAAGTGAGCTAGGCCCACCCCTATTGCTGCCATGTGGCCTCACTATGATTGCCCAGACCCCATTCATTCACACACACACACACACACACACACACGCCTCTCACCCACTGCAATCAGGTTTTTAATGATGGCAGTGGGGAGGGCTGTTTTTTGCGTGGGTTACAACTTTGGAGAGGGGACGATTAGCTCTTTCCTCCCCAGCAGCAACCGCCTCCCTCAAATGCACCCACACTGCAAATAACTTTTTAAAATTCCATATCTTCCTGGAGGAAAAATAGAGACAAGACACAATAAAAACCATTTGCTCAAAAAACAGAGGATTTTGGCAACAGTATGCAAATGAGTAAAATAAGTCATTTACCAAGGATTTTTGTAACAATATGTACATGAGTGCAATAACTGCATTCACACGTGTGATTCTGAGAACACTTGTTGACTAACAGTTTGAAAAATCATTTCAGAATATAAGAAACATAAAGGATACTAATTTTATCCTTTTAAAAAAGTATTATTTTGATTATGATTAATTTGATTTTGCATAGGCCTTCATATTATTGCACCACCGTAGAAATGGATGAAAAAGATAAAGAATGGTCTTCTAAGGTTCTGCAACAACAGTTCAATTGAATAGGATATTATCTATATAACAAGGTTATATTTGTATTATATCGCTTTAATTGCCATGGCTATCCAAGATGATGATGATGAAGAAGAAGAAGAAGAAGAAGAAGAAGAAGAAGAAGAAGAAGAAGAAGAAGAAGAAGAACTTTAGTAAGGGTAATGAGATGTGTAGTGCCATTCCTCCCACAATTCCCTGGGTTTTCTGGAAAGACAAAATGATTGTCAACCCAATTTAAATGTGAATGAGAATGTTCCTGAATATAAGTTTTAATGTTAATATAAGTTTTAAATTGTATTTTGTATTTTTAGGCTGCAGTCCTGTGGTTCCTTGGAAGAAACCACATGGGCTGTAGGATAGTTTGGATTCCTCCCCTCAGAAGATGCTTGCCCTTGGAGGGGGATTCAAACCTTGAATACTCCCTCGCATCCCCGCCATGGCCCTTGCCTCTCCAGCATCAATAGAGACAAAAGGGGGCAGATCAGGGGTGTCATGGGTGGAACCCACCTGGTCCCGAGATACCCCTGACATGGAGGGAAATGTATGTCCCTTCTGGAGCTGGCATACATAATTTCCTTCTCACAGATTTCAAAGGGAGAAATCATTAAAAAAGAAAGGTAGCAAAGCCCTGGAACAGGAAAGGAAAGGATGACAAACGATGCTCCCCTGCCCCATATGCCATGCTAGCATAGCTTGACAGGGCTTGGGGTTTTTCAGAGCCTCTGACATCAGAGCTCCCCACACACAAAGGTAGGATGGCTCTCCCCATGTATTTCTTTTTAATCTATTGTTGGAAGCTGCCTTGTGAAGTCATGGGGATGTTTCCACCAGTGATTTACCCCAAGCCAGCAGTGTGTCGAGGTTATTAGGGATAGATGAAGTTCTGGCTATCCAACAGCCACCCTGGAGCTTATCAGGGAAAAACCAGATTTCCTGAGACTGCTTAAAGTCCAATTCTTTTCCTTAAATCAGGTTCTCCCCAGTATTGTTGCTGTGTGCCCCAACCCTCGCATCGACCTCGGGTATGCTAGCCCTGCCCAGGGGTGTGCCTTTCACCATGACCACAGTCAAGGGGTGTTTCCTCCCATTGTGCGGAATGAGGCTTGCCCTCTGAATGACCACAGAAATTACAGAGAACCCCCTCAACTGACATGGCACATTTTAAAGCCCAATTCCTTAAGTGTGATTAAACATGATCTAGAGGCCCTGATTCTTTGCCTTAGGAAGTAACTACTTCACAGCTTCCTTATAGAGATCCTGTGCATTAAAATGGGAGCTGGTTTCGCTCTCTTTCCCACAACAAACCCATTAGTGTATCCTCAGAACTAACTCCCATTGTGGTCAATGAGGTCCTGTAGGTTAAAATGAGGGCTGGTTTCCATCTTTGTGTTCTCCCCCGTCCTTTCCCAGCACAAGCGTATCTGTGTCTACTTGGAAGTAACTCCCATTGTGCTCAGTAAAGCTTGCTCCTGAAATGCAGGTGCATCTGGACTTTCAGGGGAAAGGAGAAAGCGGGGGAGAGGGGGGTAAGCCTCTCTTATTGGTTGAGAAGCCCCTGCCAGTCAGATGACATTCACTCCAACCCCCACCCGGAAGTCTGTTCTGTGAAACAATTTTTACTGGTCCAGAGAATCTGCTCATGGAGCCCTGCTCACAGCAAAGCCAATTCCTTTAAAAAAAAAAATCCAGTACTCCTCCATTAGCTTCTCCTTCCGTTGTTGTGGAAACACAGTCATGGTCTTAAAGGCAATGAACAAATATTTTGAACAAACAGCCATGAGTTCTGTTATAGAATCACAGAAACATAGACTTTGAAGGGACCTGAGAGATCATCTAGTCTAAGCCCTGCACCATGCAAGCTCTGCACTGTGGAGTGTAGCTACAGCATCCCTGACAGTTATAATTAAGGTTATTACTGTGCTGTCACAATGGTAATTAAATAGCTATTGAAATTTTGGGATGAAGATTATTAATATGCTATTAAGACCTCTGTGTAGCTAGCAGGGACTGTTTTGGTTCAGCACCTGCTGAACCCCAGACAGTGAGCAGCTGAAATGTGTGGAGGCCTTCAGTTCCTTTAGTGACAAACTTTTACCCCCCACCCCAATGTCTCTAGGTAGAAAGGAATGGAAGGGTAGGGCTACTATTTATCTTAACACAGAGTTCAAAAATGTTGGTTTGCATATATTAATTGATTTCCATAAACACAAATTAAAATTTCTCAATTGTCCACTATGGATACTTCACCAAGTCGGAGACAAAAACAAGACAGGCTAGTGAAAAGGGGATCAGGTGGACACCTCAATGGGGCATAAGGGAACAAAAACTGGCCACAAGTTTTAAGGGCTTGTAGCTCAGTGGTACAGCACCTGCTTGCCTTGAAGAAGGTCCCAGGTTCAATCCCCAGCATCTCCAAGTAGGGCTGGGAAATATTCCCTGGAGAGCTGTTGCCAGTCAATGTAAACTAGGGGTGGACAACTTGTGGCTCCTAAATTTTTTGGCCTGCAACTCCCATAACCACTGGCTACCTTGGCTAGAGCTGATGGGAGTTGTAGGCCAAAATATCTGGAGAGTCACAAGTTGCCCATCCCTGGTGTAGACAGTACGGAACTAGATGGGCCAAGTTCTATTGTGTGAATGTTCCTTTCAGAGTATCTTGGAAATCACTGCTGTTTCCAGTTCAGAAAATAAATGCTTCATTCTACAAATGTTATGTCCTGATATGGTGGATAAGGTTGCAGCCAGGACATGGTAAAGCCAGGACAAAGATCCAGCCCATTTGGCTGCAAATCTAGGCTGGCCAGAATAGCAAGAACCAACTACACTTGGCATCTGGAATGCTGCCAGACCATTCAATGATATTCATGAATCATCTGTCTCAGTAGCCGTCTGATTCACGGCACAAAGCTGAACTTAATTAGATAAAAGATGAATGCTTTAAAGAAATTAACTGATCATATCTACTTCCTGATAGATCTCAACAGTTTCATTTGAAATGTCTATTTATAATCATTTTATAATCAACCCTTCTTAGGATACTACTGAGGCGGCAATCCTTATTTATTCCTATTTATTTGCTGAGCATAATTCACCCCTGGTGGAGATGATTGGAGTTGTAGTCCAGTGCATAGGTAGGGCTCCAGGTTAGGGAAGACTATTGCAGTTTTATTTTGAAATTATAAATTATTTTGAAATTATTAGCCAACATCCCCTTCTTGGGCAAAGTGCTTGAGCGGGTGGTTGCAGGACAGCTCCAGGCACTCTTGAATGAAACGTATTATCTAGATCCATTTCAATCGGGCTTCAGGCCTGGTTTTGCAACAGAAACTGCCTTGGTTGCCCTGTGGGATGACCTCTGCTGGGGGGTCTCTGTATCTCTGCCGGGATAACTTCTTGTCTGGATTACTGCAATGCATTATATGTGGGGCTGCCTTTGAAAACGGTCCGGAAACTTCAGCTGGTCCAAAATAGGGCAGCACGATTGTTAACAGAGACTGGCCAACAAGCTCATATTATGCCAGGACTTTTCCAGCTGCACTGGCTGCCAGTCCATTTCCGGGCCCAATTCAAAGTGTTGGTATTAACATTCAAAGCCCTTAACGGCTTGGGGTCAGGTTATCTGAAGGATCGCCTCCTTCCATACATGCCTGCCCGGACCTAAAGATCATCGTCAGCGGCCCTTCTCCGTGAGCCTCTGCCAAAGGAAGTGAGGTGGGTGGCTACTAGGAGGAGGGCTTTTTCTGCTCTGGCACCCAGGCTGTGGAATGAGCTACCTAGTGAGGTTCACCTGGCTCCTACATTGTATTCTTTCTGGTGCCAGGTGAAGACCTTTTTATTTTCCCAGGCATTTTAGCATTTTAGTTCTTTAGACTTTTAGCTTTGCTGTTTTAAATCTGTATTTTAAATCCCTGCACATCTGCTAGGTTTTATTCTGGGTTTATTCTGGTTATATTGTTTACTGTGGTTTTAATGTTTTATATATTTTGTATTATTGTGTGCTCTTTGGTTTTAATTTTTGTGAACCGCCCAGAGAGCTTCAGCTATTGGGCGGTATAGAAATGAAACAAACAATTAAATAAATAAATAAATAAATTGTGTGTGTGCGTGTGCGCATACACCATATATGCAGTTTTATTTTGAATGCCTTTCCTACAGTTCATAGCATGGAACCTGGCCTTTCTCTGCCCACACCAAAAACTGCTGTTTTCGTGGAACCAACCATGATGAGGCTAAGATCCCTTTCCTGTATAGAGATAGCCAATTTAGACTCCATTGATTTTTATATAGCTAGGGTTTTTTGCATCCGTCTGCATCATCTCATTTGTCATTATTTATTTATTCAAAGATTTTTTTAGGCCACCTTCTATGGCAGGATTGGGGAACCTCTTTCAGCCCAAAAGCCAAATTCAATTTTGTAGAAGCTCTCAGGAGCCACATTTGAATAGTGGGCAGGGATCCTCTCTTCCCCAAAGCAGGTAGACAAATCAGGAAGGGATAGGTGTGCATGACATCTGAATCCAGGATTATGGTTAAATGCACCCCAAACAAGTGAGGATCATAAGCCAATTTTAAGCCAGAGTTTGTTGTTGCCTTACAAATCCTGGCTTGTTTGGGTGCACTTAACCATAATCCTAAACTTGGACATCACACTAAGCTATCCCATCCAGGTTTGTATACCTGCTTCCAGGAAGGGAGGTACAAACAGGCTGCATCAGAGTGCTTGTTCAGAACATGGTTTATTAAGCCAAGTTTCCTGGCTTAATGTAAAGAATGAACCTGGCCGGTGACTTTCTCTCACACCCAGATCCTTATCTGTAAGGAATAATAACCACCTACCATGCAGCTTGGTGAAGATAACATTGGAAGGCATTTCATGCATTGGAAGCACTATAAAAAAATAGATAAAATGAAATCAAGAGTAATTGAGAATTGACAACAACTGAAAAAGTATAGCCCCCAGTGAAAGAAATTTCATGACAAATCCTGCCATTTAATCGACTACAGATCAGACATAATGCAAGCTCAAGGCTCACTTTGGAGCCATTCCAGCTAAGGGGTTCACTTGAAGAGAGGAGTGCATTGTAGCGAAAAAGAATATAATCATGCCCCAAACAGGCTTAGAATCACTGAAGGGAAACTGTAAAAGTTGAGAGAAATGGCAAGGCATACGTCAGGATAGTTTATTTAATAAAAAGCAGCAGCAAAACATCAATTCCTGGCTTAAGAAGCAACATAGTTCTTTCAGTATGACTTGTAAAATAAATATAAATGTACCAGACACACTGTATTATTACTAATACAAAATGGCACAATGTGTAAATAAAAAGTAGCTATTTTTGACTGGGCTTTTGAAAACAAAACCCTATGAGGTTTAACCATATGCCAGAATTATTGGACAGGAGTATTAGAGAGAAGGTTTAAGGGTGTTGTTTTTTTTTAATCATTTAGTTAGAATAGAAGTCTGGGCCATGTACACAGATATTTTCTCAGTACGCAAACAAATTTGCACCAAGCAGCTGCCAGCGGATATTCTAGCCCAGGACAGGGATGGGAAAACCAGCTTTGAAATGAGGGGCACTACTTTGCTAGCACTATTCCTTTGCTTAAAATAAAGATTTCATCCCATGTAGATTCTTGAAGACTGTCCATTTGAGTTGGGTTCTTCAAGCCACTTGTGGATTGATTTGGAGAAAAGTTGATTTGGAGAAATCTTGGGAACCAAGAATGCTGTGCTTCAAAACTTCATTAGCAGCTGCAACAATTTATCTTCCCCCACCCCATGTATGTGTGTGTGTTTGAAACTGTTTCACCGTATAGCGTTGTATTTAGGAGATGGAGTAACCTTGGAGTAAAATTTCTCCTCAAAAATATTCCCTACCTAGACGCCAAACAACATCAAATGTTGCATCTGAAGTTGCCTACATTTCTACATGTCCCACCCGCTGCCGCCCACTCATGCTTCACTTTCTAGTCCTTCACATGAACTATGTTAAGAGATAAACAAGCATTACTGTGAGATTCCAACTATGTCTAAATAATAACCATGAATATAAATCCTGGAAATGAAATGTGGTGCTCCAAACAGTGAGAAAACCTTACTTGGGGTAGGGTTTATGAAGAGGAGGAGGATCTTCCAGTTCCAAAACCCTGATGACTTGCACTGCTGGCTAGGCAGGAGGTGTGGGTGAGGTGGTTTTCCTCCAGTGATTTCACTGTTGATTCTTAATTTTGAGGATCCCAAGCATGTCTCATCTACAGTATTTATGCATACAGTGTTTATGCAGAAACTAAAAAGGAGCACCCTGACTGTGGAATTATGGGTCCAACACATCCGGAGGGCACCAGATTAGGGAAGGCTGTTATAAACTCATCGATAAACTTCCTGCTTCTACCAGAATGTCAACTCTTGAAGTTGCTTTCAACATAAAACCTCAAAACTCACCTTAATCAAGCCATGTGTATTGTTCTGTGGATTCTCTTGAGAAGTGATGAGGCACTTCTGTTTTTTTTCCCCCACAGGATGCAGCAATGGTAAACAATCTCTTCTAATATTGTGGGATGGAAACCCTAGACTGGCATGTCAAGGTCACTTTCTCAAGCCTGGGTAACTATGACCCAGTTTTTCCTAGTCTCTAGATCAACAAGAATGCAAGGTTCTCAGGGCTTTTGGCACTCCCACAGAAATAACTCAGGCCTGGCCTACATGTAATGGAGCGACAGTATGCTAAGGTAGCAGACTTTAGAGAGGAAGATACCATTACCGAATACGCCTCAGTGTAAAAATCTCCTGCAACTAGATAATGGAAACATTGTGGAGAAAGGTGCAAGGCCAGCCCTCTCCCTGCTGTGCTACTTCTCTGCTTACAGGGATTTTAAAAAGCAAACAGATGGGAAAATTAAGAAGAATGTGTTTACCAGCCAGCTCCGGTAAGTGGTTCCACCAGCCCCATTCCAGCCCCTCAGAATTCTACTACTACATTCCCATCTTGGACCACTACTTGTGTAGACCAGGCCTAACCATTGGCCAGCCATGCTTTAATTGGATTTAAATTGGATTTAATTTGATTTTATTTAATTGCATTTAATTGCTTTTATTGTGTATTTATGTATGTGAGCTTTGGCTATAGGGCAACTCACAAAATGATGAATGAGCGAACAAATAAGTCCTGACATAGTAGAGTAGACTTTACCAGTTCAGGCTGTAGATGAGGAATGCCACTTTGAATTCTCCCCGAGTAAAAATCTCCAAGTAAAAATCAACCCTGACTGCTCATTGGAAGGACAGATACTGAAGCTGAAGCTCAAATATTTTGGCCACCTAATGAGAAGAGAAAGTTCCCTGGAAAAGACCCTGATGCTGGGAAAGACTGAAGGCAAAAGGAGAAGGGGACGGCAGAGGATGAGATGGCTAGGGATGGTGGAGAATTTCTCCCCGAAACTTCGGGGGGCCGAGTGCCAATGTGTTCGGCCCCCCGAACAAGTTTTGGGGAGAAATTCTCCGCCCCCCCCCCACACCCCCGGGACGGGACTTACCTTTGGCAACTGTCCCTCCCGGCGGCGGGTCCGGCCAGTGGTTCGTTGGGTCTTCGTCCGGGGCGGGAGTGGCAGCCGGTCTTTCGACCGGCTGCCACCGCCGCCATTCCAATAAAAGAAAAAAAAATGCCCCCGTGATAGGCTACGTGACGATTAACGTAGCCTATCACGGCTAGATTTGCAAAGTCAGCCGTGATAGGCTACGTAAATTGTCACGTAGCCTATCACGGGTGACTTAAAAAAAAAAAAGCGCGTACGGATAATGGCGGCCCCCATAGGGAGCCGCCATTCCCGTTCCTTATTTGGTCGCTGTAGTCTACGTAAAGATTACGTAGACTACGGCGAAAATAAGGGCAACGCTATTTTTTTTTTAACGTTTTTTTTTTTTTAATTTTTAATTTCGCGGCCGGGCGAGGCGAGGCGCCTCCTCCCCGGCCTGAATTTCGGCCGGGCGAGGCGGGAAGCCTCCCCCCCGGCCTGAATTTCGGCCGGGCGAGGCGGGAAGCCTCCCCCCCCGGCCTGAACTTTGCGGGGGGAGCAGCGAAGCGCCTCCCCCCCACCGCGAAAAGCTGCGAGACCAGGTAAGTGACTTTCGTGCACCCCTAGAAATGGCTAGATAGCATCACTGATGCAATGAACATGGACTTGAGCATGCTCCAGGAGAAAGCGCAGGACAGGAAGGCATGGCATGCTATGGTCCATGGGGTCACGAAGAGTCGGACACGACTGAACGACTGAACAACAAAAATCTCCCTACAAGTAAAAAGCTAGCACATCTGGGAGAAAGGTCCTGCTCAGCCCACTCTCTGCTATGTGTGTTCATTTTCTACTTACAGGGAACTCTTTAAAAAGGAGCATAAACATGTCATTTCCCTTCTTACGGTCAGAAGTGGTACATTCCAATATTCCAGCTCATCCCCCACCCCACCCCCTCCTGCTTCATCCTAGCCATCAATTACTGCTTAAGAAGACAGGAATGTAGGTCAAGTGACTGTTAATGTGGAAAGAGACCAATCCAGGCTCCTCTAGAGAGGCAGACCAAAGCCTACCCATTTCTCCTCTCCCTCCTGAAGACTCCACTGCTACTCTCCACAGAGTGTTCACCGATGCAATGTTTCAAAGATGAAGGGAACCATACTAGAACATGGGGACCCCTTTCCTGACAAGTCATGTGAAGCATTATGAGAAGGGTGGTGTCAAAAAAATATCCAGTATGACAATCTTAACAGGGACTTTATTGGAGCAAAGCTACATGAAACATGTTTGTCTGACACTATCATTTGATGTAGCCTGTGTATGAAGAAAGGTGTGAGCGGAGCCCCACAGGCCTACTATATTGTATCTGTGCATCTTTTTTTGCTCTATTCTCAGTTGTTGTTTTTAAATCTCTCCTAATAAAGTTTTGTTGGGGTTCATGATGCCTCTTGTGTGATGCTTGAATATAACACTCTTTTGCATTAGTGCTGCCAAATGCCCAGTTTGGAAGATTTCCCCACGCTCTAAGTAGCCTTCTAAGAGTGCAGTCCTATTTGATCTGCCCTGGGTGCTTGTAACCCTCTGCAGTTGGAGGCTTACGAATATCCAGTGCCACGCCTCCTGCTCTGCATTTTAGCTAAGGTGTTTTTTCCCATCTAGTGGAGGCTTTGGGGAGGGAGCGGGAAGGAGGCTGGGGATGGCTGGGGTTAGCTCAGATCCCCGCATTCTGAGTTCCATTGTGCAGTTCCAAATGTTCCTTTCAAAAAGTCCTGTAATATAATATAATAAAATGAAATATAATATAGTCTTCATTTATTATATTCTTAATTAAACATCTTAGGGTGCAATCCTATGCATGTTTAGACAGAAAAAAAAGTCCTACAACTCTAAGCATTCCCCAGCCAGCATGATGTCAGGGTTGCCTCTGAGCATAGGCAGTGGCAGAGTAGCTCAGATTCCGAAGAAGAACCACAAAACGTGGGAGAGGAACTTTCCCAGACTCTTCCAGACAGGGAGAGACAGACTCCTCAGGTTTCAATAGTCCAGCTGGATGGAGAGGGCCTCTCTTCACATACCCCTGTGAGAGATAGTGAACAGGGAGAGGTGGGGCTTGGAGAGCCTGAATTCTTAGACACCAGGTGCAGACACAGAGCCAAGAGAGAGATGGCAGGGGCAGAGCTTAGGCGATCTGCCCGACTGGCCCGGTGGGAACAGCTATGTGTAGAGACCTCACGAGATAGAGAGAGATCCCCACCCCTTAAGTTAGGAAAGCGTGCCTGCCTTTTCTCAAATGGTGGGCAACTTTCAACCTTCGTAGCTTCCGTTCGAATTCCCTGAAGGCATTTCCTTTGTAGACTGTGAGTTACTGACAATTTGTATCTGTAAAACTCATTGAAGTAAAAGGATTAAAGAGCCGTGGAAAAAAGCCTCTTGTCTGTGTTTTGATTTGGTTTCTGAAGTTTATGGCAGGGGCAAAAAAAGGGAAACCTGACACATGGCTGGCTGGGGAATGTTTAGAGTTGTAGGACTTTTTTCTGTCTAAACATGCATAGGATTGCACCTTTAGTTTATTATATTAACATTAATGTAATTTGATAGTGTGCATCGGGCTGCCTTCCCCAATCTGGTGCCCTCCGGGTCTGCTGGATTACAATTCCCATTATCTGGAAGATTATGAGAGATGATGGCTGGCTGGAGATGATGGAAACTGAAGTCCAACATATGTGGAGGGTACCAGATTGGACAAGGCTGCCATAAAGAAACATTGTTGGTGGCTGTCCTCAGTGTTGGAATTTCTTTTCCCCTGGAGGCTCGCAAAAGCCTACATTTGAGCATCTTCTGGAAGTGATGCAGGACATTTTTATTCAAGCTGATTCTTGCTGGAGAGAGACAATAAGTAAACTAACTGTAGTTTTATGATTGATGCATTGTTACCCACCCACTCCAGGACTTTGGAATGGGGTAGTTAAACAGGCTATAAATCAAATCAATATGAAATCAATCTGTGTTATATGAAACACTAGTTCTCATCTGTCCTTTTCAATTGACTGTTGTTTTACAGCTGGCCTTCTAAATGTTTCTGGATATTATCCACTGTGGGAGGATCACCAACAGAGTTCTTTTGGCCTATGCATATTCCAGATAATTCCCATAGAATCTATGACATAGATGTTGCTTTGAGGCATGAGATTTTGTTGCTATCTGTTTGTTTATTTCTTTGTAAATGTCAATGGTGTGTTTATGTCAAGTTGTCTTCCAGGTTTCTTCTTTCCTAAAATGAAAATGATCTGCTTTCATTATCTTTCAGTAAAAATCTATACTTTTGCACCAGTTAATATGTAAATACTCAGCTGTATCTTATTACACTTTCCTTTTTCTTGGCATGCAATTCTGTTTCTGGTCCTTGTAGCTGCAGCCATCTCCATTTTTTCTTTCTATGCATGTAATTTGAGGATTGTTGCCATCGTCCTGATTCTCATGCCAGGCTTTGTTCTGGGAAGAAGCCACACCCTAATCTCCTCTAAAAATTGATTTTAGGACAGGGTTGTGTGTTGTTGTTGTTTTTACCATTTGCTTGCTATGTGCTAAGCCTATTATTTTTTCCACTTACATAGTTGCAAGTTTAACTCATCTACATTTTGATCCTATGCACATTTGAACTTACTTCTGAGTAAACGTGGAGCTTATTGTCAAATAAGCGTGCTCAGGATTGCACCTTTAATCAGCTAACCATTAAATTGCAGATTTGTTCCCCAACAAGTCATGACTCTGGGGTGTGGGTGGGGATAGACATCTTTAACAGAAAGTTAAGAATGTAAGAATTTCCTTGTATTTTCATCTAGTCAGGGGGTGAGGATCCTCTAGCCTGCCAGCTCGCCTGCTATGCCCTGCCTCTCTCTTTGCCCTCTCCTTTCCCCTGCTGCTGAGCTGCAATCATTGATCATCTGAGAAGTGTGTATGTGGGTGCATGGGTGGGGAAATCCCTAGAGTGGGGAGGAAAACCTAGATTCTAGCCCAACTTCATGCCATCTTCAAACATGGCCAGCTTGGTAGCCCTAGAAAGCTCACAGGCAGATGAATAACAGAGACTAGTGTTCCATGACGCCTATTGCTAGCTTCTAGTGATCATAGACATGCTGCCTCTGAATACACAGATTCTGTTCTTAACCGTCATGGTCAATTACCACTGATAGAGATTGCCCCAGAGCTCAGTGTCCTAGCGAAATAATTATCCCACTTCATACCAAGGAACCCTGCAAGAGCCAAACCTATCTGTGCATTTGAAATACAGAGCAACAGGAATGAAGTTAAGAATAATCATGTGTATGAGAAGGTACACACATGCGCGCGCACCAACTGTTGCAGTATTCGAATCTTAGCGACCTGAATAGAACCCATAGCGTTTGAACAAGTCAAAGAAGAAGAATGATGATTCCTGTAACAAAGATGCTGCTGTGCATAAATTCCCCTTAAGAGAAACATTGGACCCCAAGGAAAACAATGGCAAGGACTACTAATACATTCTCCCCGGATACTTTGTCCTCTGTAGCTTTAAGATTATCTTCCCTGGTTTCGCCCACCACCCCATTTTATCTCCTGCGGGTTCCACAGGGGATGCATTCAGCAAACAGATACAAGCTTATTGTCCCACAGCCCCTCCACCAACTGACTTGCTATGGCAGGAAAGGGGTTCTCACCAATGTTCTCCAACTGCCTTTCCCTCTCACAAAACATATGGTATGCCAGATCTTTCATGATAGAATTCTCGAGGAAATCCCTCAAGATCTTTTTTATCCCCCCCCCCAAGTTTCTAAGCTACAAGGTGTATCTTGTTTATTCTGTATGTTTGTCGTACTGTAACACAGTCCTAGATATACTGTAGTGCTACGCATGAAAGGTCTTTTGCTACTGCTTGTGCAGGAGTTCACAGAACAGTGCAAAAACATCTTCCCCTTCCACTTATGGTTGTTTGGATCCATGTCCCTCTGTTTAAGGGAACATGTTTGCACCTGAGTTTCATTGAAATCAATGGCAATGTGAGGTATACATGGGAAATCCTCTGTATAAACAAGTGGGACTTCCAATGAAATGTTGCAGTGCAGAATGCTCCTGTCCAAGGTTCAGCTACCCATGCCCTTTTCCAGGATACTCTATTCCATTCTCTCTCCCCTTCTGGTTTTCCCCTTCTGGAAAACATTCTGTGCCCACTTAGCATGCTCAGTTCAACTGTTTTTCCTTTCCCACCCATCCCTCATAAGTTGTTTCCCTGTAGATTTTTTGTCCTTCCACAAACTTTGTAATTTCCCCAAGCTTGTGGGTACCCCTCTCTTGTGCATGGATGATGCCATTTTGGATACATACGCATCCACGCACAGACAATTATTTTAGTACATAGGATGAGCAGAACTGCCTTTGGCTATATGTGTAGTGAAAATAACTAAATGAGCTACTTCTGCTTACCCATCAGCTCAGTCTGTCATCCTTTGTTGCCCTCTGGTCAGCTGGTCTTGTAAATCGGAGGGATCATGCTATACTGTGGAACTGTTTCCTGCCTGAATAAGCAACACGCACACACACACACACACACACACACGTTTCATTGAAATCAATGGCAATGTGAGGTATACTTTTGGAAATCCCTTAATGAACAAGTGGGAATTCCAACAAAATGTTGCAGTGCAGAGTGCAGAGAGAGAGAGAGAGAGAGAGAGAACAGAAGTAAACCAGTGTGGACTTGCAAGAAACTGCAGCAGGGGCAAGAGAGGGAAGGAGAAACCTGTGTACTTCTTTATCCCTTCCCCCTGTGGCTCATACATACTGACTTGGACAAACACATAAGGCAAGAAGTGGGTCTTTGGGCGGGCAAGGGTAGTCGTGGCCTTCAGGAGTATGAGAAATCCATTTGTGGAGTGGAGTTCAATGGGTTTTCCCAGGCTCGGCCCCCTGGACTTCATTTCAGTTCCTGCTGTGGCACCTGACTCGATCTGCAGCAAGTCGGGTCAGTTTGTGGATTTTCTGGGAAGTTTTCATATTGGGGGCAGGGGGAAGGTTCTGCAGTTTGCACAGATTTTTGAATTTGCACAACTTATGGCCGACTTTGCACAAATTACTGCTGAATTTGCATAATTTGCACAAATTCGGCCATGAGTTGGGCAAATTGCTCAGATATTTGCCCAAATTGCAGAACCTTACACACACACACACACACACACAAATGCACAAAAAGTTCCTGGAGTTTGGGGAATAGCCCATAGCTCAGCACACAGACACAAAGTGAGTCACACATGCCACAGAACTTGGTGAAGCCAAGAACCAGATTTCCCAGTGACGGGCATCTCTACCTGGCCTTCTGGACTCTTTACTGCCAGCTTCACAGTATGCTCCAGTGTATGCCTTGGGGGCAGGAATTGGACCCTAAAGTATCTAGAGGGTATATGTTTGGAACTAACAATGGGTGAGTGCAGCTGGGGTCCCTCACTAACTTGAAGGCACTTGTGACTAATGAGGGAGGGAGCATGGGGTCAATTTGGTCCCTGCATGCTCTTTTTATGAAAGGGCAATTTTCCTTAGTGAACCTTCCAGTTTCTATCTTCCTACATCCTCACTCAGACTGACCCAATTCAGAAATAGGATATAGATGTTCCTAAAAAATCCAGATGGCACAGCTGCTGGCAATACAGTGACTTTCAAGCAGTCAATGGGTGACAGATGTCAGGGAGAATTGTAGATTTCTCAAAGAAAAATGTTTTTTTGTTTGTTTTAATGATGCGAGAAACAATATCCTTCCATTGCTGGAAAATAATGATTATGCTAAGCAGAAACATTTATTAAAAGGCATGAACATTCAGGTATTTATAGGGACAGAATTTAGGGTAGCAGTTATATGTCTTTCCCACCTTCAGGCTTTTAAGATACAGGGAATGATCCAATGGTGTCCAGCCATAAGTGCTGATGACACAGTGCTAGTGAAATCCAACACTTATGCAATGTAACTAGTGCAATGGGAGAAAGTGGTGATATGCTGCAAAATTTCAGTGGCACATCACCATTTTTTCCTCGTGCATTAGTTACATTGCACAAGCATTCATTTACTCTAGTGCAATGTTATTATTTCTAGCAGCCGGACATCTTTGGATGCTTCCAGGGTGCTTCTAGATGAGGCTTTTGTCAGGCCCCGACCAACCTATCTTGCCATCTGATGCAAGAAGCCGCTGCTGCCTTCCTTCCTGGAGGACTGTGAGACTTTGGCCCAGTTTTGTGAGACATCAGGAGAGTTGGGGGCACATGCTGAGAGGGCAGGTGGCTGCTCCAGAGAGCCCTGCAGGCCGCTGTCTCGTCATAGCAAATACCATTGTGGGAGAGCAGCTAGTGGGCCTCTCAAGAGCACCCGCTGAAGGTGGCAGTGGGCCCCCCTTGTGGGGGTGGGCAGGAGGAGCACAATTCACCACTCCTCCCACTCCGCCCCCTGATGCAGCCACATGAGGCCACATAAGAGAAGGGCCAGTCCTGGCTTTTGTTGTGCAATAAGTCTCCCATATTTTTTCACCATTTCCTCCATCGTTTTCTTACCCCTCCCAAAATCCATTCAAGGTTAGAAGGACGGAATAGCTTCATCATTCCTTTTGATTGGTAGCACTAAGAGCCACCTGTCTGGAAGCACTCTCAGTGTGAACAAAGTCTTTGCTTTCATTTTTCCAATTGTCTATTGATCTGTCCTGTAGAAATACTTCCCAAGACTATTAGCAGGATTCATATGTGTGCACACGAAGTCTACAAAAACATCTTAGATTTTTCAAGTCAACAGCTCTTCTCCCCCAGTACATCATGCCCATGCCAGCCAAACTTCAACTTTTTTTTAATTATTATTTTGAAATTTCTATTTAAAATTTTAAAGAAGTTTAATGGAGATGGTGAAAAGGAGAGGGGAAATAGTAAGTGCATAGTGGAGGAATTTTCATAACTGGCAGCTGCCAAGCTGTAATGGCTTTTGAACTTCCAAGACTTTTTAAAAGACTTCAGGGAGGTCACTTCGGGGAGGGAGCTCTTCATAAGGAAATGCTTAAAATAGCTCTGGTATGCTGTGTGAAGTCCTCTGAATCACATCTTATGTGGCACTCTTTTCTGGACTTTGATTCTCCCCTGCCCCAACTTCAGTAACTGTCTTAGCATGATTCGTTCTTTCTTTTAAAGCATTACTTGTTTTTCCAGTCTTTACCATTTCCTTTTCATTCATCTCTCTGCCTTTTCTTTGCATTTCACATGCCTTTTTTTTCTCATTTATTAGTTTTACTAAATACTTCCTTCACAATTCCCGCTACCACAGACCGTTGCCTCTTTGGCCACCAACTACATACAGTAGCTACTCATTTTGGTTTGGATGTGGTAAGTTGGAAATGTTGTAATGCCCTAAAAATAACACCTTCTTATAGGCCTGCATGAAAGCAAAGAGGATCTAAAGAGCGTCTTGTTGAGGGTGAAAGTGGAGAGTGCAAAAGCTGGTTTCAAACTAGAAGGGGAAGAAATGGAAGCAGTGACAGATTTTATTTTCTTGGGCTCCACGATCACTACAGACAGTGACTGTAGCCATGAAATTAAAAGACGCTTGCTCCTTGGGAGGAAAGCTATGGCAAACCTAGACAGCATAGTAAGAAGCAGAGACATCACCTTGCCGACAAAGGTCCGTATAATCAAAGCTATGGTTTTCCCAGTAGTAACGTATGGTTGTGAGAGCTGGACTATAAGGAAGGCTGAGTGCTGAAGAATTGATGCTTTTGAACTGTGGTGCTGGAGAAGACTCTTATGAGTCCCCTGGACTGCAAGGAGGTCAAATCAGTCCATCCTAAAGGAAATCAACCCTGACTGCTCATTGGAAGGACAGATACTGAAACTGAAGCTCAAATATTTTGGCCACCTAATGTGAAGAGAAAACTCCCTAGAAAAGACCCTGATGCTGGGAAAGATTGAAGGCAAAAGGAGAAGGGGACGGCAGAGGATGAGATGGCTAGATAGCATCACTGATGCAATGAATATGAACTTGAGCACATTCTGGGAGAGAGCGGAGGACAGGAAGGCCTGGTGTGCTATGGTCCATGGGGTCACGAAGAGTCGGACATGACTTAATGACTGAACAACAACATAGGCCTGCATTGGTCAAACATATAAAATAGCATATCTCCTATGGTCTAATTTTAGTAGCTTGTAGCATTTGCAAATGGTTTGCTCGGTTTTCCCCATTCTTTAAGCAAGGAAATAGCTCTTGTAACCATGGGTTCCTTCCAAATGGAAAACATTGCTTTTCTTCTGGAAATTATTCTTGCTGTGAACAGAGAGCCAGTGAGATTCTGCTGCTTTTGTCCTAAAGTCCAGGGCTTAGTTTAAGTGAGAGCTCACTAGAGCTCAATTTCAGGCTTCCTTTTAAATACTCAACCCCTAGACTCCAACATGAAAAATATTTACTGTGCGCTTCCATTTATGGATGGAATAATGAAATATAAACACATGAAATCAAGAATTACAACTGCAACCTGTAAAAAGTGGGGAGGGGTAATTTTAGGGAGGTATGCATGGGATGGGGATACTTACTGGTGGTATTTCTCTGTATTAAAAAGAACTAATTATAACTGTAAATAATAAAAGTGTTGCAGTGTGGAATTCTCCTGTTTAGGGTTCTAGCAGCTAACCATACCCTTTTGCAGCATATTCCATTCCTCCTTCTCCTCCTCCTCCCAGTTTTCAGGTCCCCCTTTTTGCAAAAGTCCTAAAAATGAATTGTTCTTCTTCAAACCTTGGGGTTTCCCCAAGCCGCTGACACTGCCCTCTTGCACGTGGGTGGTGCCGTTTTGGTTGCATAAACAATGGCACTCACAGCCTAAACACTGGAAATAGAAGATAATAGCCCCATTCATGCATTTGGTACTCATGAATGCATGAAGGGGCCAGCAGGAACGTGTGAGACTAGTCCACCCCCAGGCAGTGTATGATCAGTCATGGTCTGAACAGGGACGCTTTTCCCTGGAGGGCACCAGGTAAGGGAATGATGGTTTAGAACAATTCATGACTCAGGGCTCTCACACAGTGTGCTTCTGAGTTCATATCCTTGTTAATTAATGCTACTCACAAGGTGAGTTGTACTAAACAGAATGTCTGAAGTGTTGGGGAACTTGCCACAGGGCTACTGATCTCTGTAGGCCTGTAAGTGTATAAACCATCTCTAAAAGGCTCCTGCTGCTGAGGTCATGATATGTGTGAGTCAATCACATGACAAGATTCCATTCTAGCAGAGTCACCCACCCACCATCATTTTGCTAGAGTTTTAGTAGTTTTTATAAACATTTTGGAATTTGCCTTGGGATTTCTCTTGTGAAGCTGACACATAGATCACTGTCCTAGAAAAGACGCACACTTCCTTGATTCCCTGGGAGAGGGAATCAAGGAAAACCTCCAAGCTTCCCTTGGCAATTGCTTGTACTTCCTTAGGAAGGCACATTTCATAGTTTGACTCTCGCACTGTGGCTGATGCATCTGTCTGAAGATGTGGCATCTCTGTGCCTTATATGCATCATCCAGAGCTGCTGTTTGTTGTTGTTACCGTTAACTGAATTTCTTAGCTGCCTTTCTCTTTAAAAAGGCCTAACTTTCAACAAAATTATTGAAACATTATTACTATTACTGTTGCTATTCCTATTCCTAAAACAGTTAGATGCTGAATCAGAAAATGTTCAGAAAAGCATGTAGTGTGGTCCTGAACAGATTGCACCATTTCAGAACGCAGTGTATGTTCTGGAGTGTATTTGTGTCACATTTGTGAATGCTTCTTCATGGAAGTAAAAACAAATCCCTGCACACAGAAAACATCAGGAAGAATTCTAGGCTAAAACTCTTCTCTATGTCTACTAGCATTTCATATGTAGGGAGTTTTTGACATTAACTGGGAAGTATTCAATCATTCAATCCACTGTACACATGCATTTCAGATAGTATAGTATCAGAAGGGCTGGACTGTGTGCTTTACCTGAACATCTGGACTGACGCATGGATGCTGGTTTTTCAACCTGCATATTGGTAACTAGAGAGCAAGAAAGCCAGAGTGGGAGAATTTTCTCCATGACTGGGGTCATCATAGATAGACTTATGGAGGACTTTCCATGCATTGGGGTCACAGAGCAAATGGGCCTCAAATGCCCCTTCTCCATAGGAAAAAGGGTAACAGGCCCAGGCTGAGGATGCGGACAGAACATACCTGGAGGGAAGTTCTCCAGCTAGGAGCTGGAAGAGCCTATAGTGAGGCAAGCAGCAAGCATTGCAATTTCAACTAGCCAAGGCCAGGCTACTAGTATTTATATGAGGCCTGGCCAATTCAGAGGCTTCATACTGTCTGCCACTTGCAGGGACCAATGTTGCAATTCCCTTTTCCATTTCAGGTCTGAAGGGCAGGGACTACCCAAGATATTTTGCTGCCAGAGGCAAAGGATAAAAATCGCACCCTATTCCACATACAGAAGATGACCAGAGTGATAGCTGAATCTTTTTGCAACACTGGCCCATTCTGGGGTTCCTTAAGGCTTGCAGGGGAAGCCTGCAGCATCCGATGGTAGTCAGAACAAGTCAAGGAAAAAATAGGACCTCGGATAGCTCCAAGTGCTGACTGGAATTCTTTCCTATTATAATAATAGATGTTGTCTCAGCAAGGAGTTAGAGCCAGCTGAAGCCTTATGTAGGTTGACAAGACCTGTAGTGTGATCAGCTACACTACTCCTCGATATTTAAAGCCCTAAGTGGCTTGGGGCCTCGATATTTGAGGGAGTGCCTCTCCCTATATATGCCTGTCCAAGAACTGAGATCTGTTGGAGGGGCCCTCCTCTGTGTCCCACCAGTACAAGACATACACTATGGTGGAATGTGGAAGAGGACCTTCTCTGCTGTGGCATCCTGGTTATGGAATGCCCTCCCCTTGGAGGCCCGATTGGCGCAGACATTGGTCTTGTTTTGGCACCAAGTAAAATGTGGCTTTTTACCAAAGCCTTTGAGGGCTAAATGCATTCCCTAGCATATTGTTTTAACTGTTTTAGATTTTAACTGGTTTTAGCTTGTTTAATAGTTTAATATGTTTTTAGGTGTTTAAATTATTTATTGTTTTTTACTGTTTACATTTATTTTATCTGTATGCCACCCTGAGATCTTAATGATATAGGGCGGGATAGAATTGTTTTAAATAAATAAATAAATAAAACTCATGGAGGAGCTGACTGGACTGTTAAAGAGCCTTTGCCTGATTTTATATCATGAGAGCTCTGTGAGGCTAGGGAGATGGAGGTTCTCCCAGGGACTCATCCTCTGACCCAGAGGATGATGGCAGGGCTGTGTCCTCTGGACAGGATAGCCCTAAATAAGGCACTGACTGTTGTGTCCCTAAGGAAGTAGCCTGTGCCACATAAGAATCCTCTGCTGCAAAATGGAAGGTTTGAGGGCTGGGGGTCATGACAAACACTGACAATGGTACAGTCTCCTCCACCATACATGAGGACAGCATACCTGAGGACACCTATGGGGAGGCTGTGCAGCACCCATAGCTCTGTCTTCCAACACCTTACTTCTGCTCCATCAGCATCCACTGCCTGAGGTTGCTGCAGCCTCACTCTGCCTAATGGTAGAGCTGGCCCCGCTGAAGAGTGGTCTTGAGCCTGAACCCATACAGTCCACAGTAGCTCACTAGCCTCAGTCTCTCAAGATTCCTGACAAAGGCTTTCCTGTCATATCACAAAGAATAAAAAAAAAGTCTAGCATACTTGGCATGTGATCCTCAAGCCTCTACAAAGCATCACTCCTGAGGCAATTAAGAATCAGAAGGAATTAAGTAGCTCAATAACCCTGCACTTGTGCCAATTTAAAGTATGCTGGAGCGGAGGCATTGTTGTTGTTGTTAATGGCAGAGAGTGAATACTGAACTATCGGGAAGCTGGTGCAGAGAGTAATGCAGAGGAAAAGCAGAAAGATTCAGTTCACACTTGACTTTTGTTAAACGTTGCACAAAACAAGCACTTGCAAAAGGAAATGGATTTCTTCCCTCTTTATTATCTGTTTATATATGAAACAGTGTAAACATTTGTGACCTAACGTCTGGGGAGGGAATGTTCATGAACTTGTTCTTTTTCTTGCAGAGAATAATCCATTTTGTTATTTTTGACTGTTCCAGTTCTAAAACCGTAACAAACAGAACAAGGAAGAAAACTAAAGTCAAGTAAAAGGAAGAGGAACTTTCTGACATGCTCCTTTTGACACGTTATGGATAGAACTGCCACCTAAACCTGTAATCTCATTAAAGGCAGGCACTGGCTGAATAATGAACATGATAAGGAATGAATAATTTATTACTTGATTAAGAAAAGTCCATATTGATTGGATAAATTATTCACAATGAATAATTCACCCATTCCGCTTGTCAGAAGCCCAGGACCATTCCAGCTGAAAAGAGCTTCAAAAATCTGGTTTCCTCAGACAAAGACAAAGAAATCAGTTGTTCATCTTCTGCGGCAATGCTGGGCAAGAAGTTCTGGTACAACAGCAGATTCCTGCACCAGTTACAGAATCAGAGAATGTTAGGGTTGGAAGGGACCTTGGAAGTTAACTAATCCATCCCCCTGCTCAATGCAGTCATCTTACAACGACAACATCCCTAACACATGGCTGCCTAGTCTCTGTTTAATTGTCTCCAGCAAAAGAGAGAGCTCACCATTCCCCATGGCAGCCTGTCCCACTGCTGAACAGGCCTTAGCTAGGGTGTTACTCCTAGTGTTAAGCCAAAATCTGCTTCCTTGCACTTTCTACCCATTAATTCTTGCCCTGCCTTTTGGAAGCAACATCCATCTCTAGTTGTGTACAAATAGTGCCATGTCCCAACCAACCATGCCCTAATGGAGGTGCATATTTCCATCTGTGTCAATGGACACATCTGGACAGTTCAGTGGGACCTAGATGAGCATCACAATAGGGAAGTGGATACACTCCAGAAGTGCATGTGGACCAGTTGTATACTTCTGCTTCTGCATATTGATTGGTCCTACTAGAGTGGGATGACAGTTGCTTGGAAATAGGAGGGCCATGAACATTGCTTTCCCACAAAATGTTCAAGGCAGTTTACAGCAAATCCGACCGAATGTAATACTAGTGCCAAAACCAACAGCAAAAACAATCCACAATACCTTTATACAATAATGTGTTATTGATTTTAATTGTTATTTAAAATTAAATATCCCACCTTTTTCCTCTTGGAAGAAATCCAAGGTGGCTTACACAATCCTCTCTTCTCCATTTTATCCTTACAATAACCCTGTGAGTTTAACAACCTTTTACATAAAAACCTTTAATAAAAAAAGGTTTTATTATCTGTGATTTAACAAGCTCCTTGGGAGTAGTTTAGAACACAAAAATATTTACTACAAGAATGGGGATTGGAAACCTGCATGATTCTCTGCCACTAAAGAGCGGTCTATGTGTGTTGTTGTTATTGTTGTTTTGGAGAGATCCATTTCAGTAGGGTGGGGTTACACAAGAGGCAGAGACAGAACCAATCTTGCTGGGTGTCGCCCAAGAGCAATGTCGAAAGCTGTTAATGCCAGCTGTGATACTTTCAGCAGATGGTAGAAACAGGTCAGCATATTGGAAGGAGAGACGGGTGGGAAATGAGCATTAATAAGCACTCTTTGACTGCTAAATCCAAGAAACTCCATCCAGATTGGAGTCTGTGATATGCTGCGCTGGGAAATGTGTTCAGTCTTATTCAGCAATTCATATCAGAGGCTCAAGCTCTGTGACCAAATGATCAGTTTCCTATTTATGAACTCATAATATTTTCAGTGAGTCAGCCTTTAATTCACTGAATAGGCTCAGAGCTACACAGCATAGGACTTGCTTGGACATTGCATTTTCGTTAGCAGCTACGCATCTGACGGGCTTTTCCCTGTATGGGTTCATTTTGACCCTACAGTTGCTGCTGTTCTGAGGCGATACACTAATTTCCATGGCTGTATGGCAGCCTTCCCCAATCTGGTGTCCTTCAGAAGTGTTGGACTTTGACTCAACCTGGTTAAAGGCAGCCGCCGGCGAGATCACATCAGTCCGGTGATGAAGGAGTTGCACTGGGTACCAGTTGGTTTCCGGGCCAAATTCAAGGTGTTGGTTTTGACCATTAAAACCCTATATGGTCCTGGTCCAGCCTATCTCAAGTAGCGCCTCCAGCAACACCAGACAGGCTGCTTAACAAGATCATCCTCAGATGGCCTTCTCTCCATCTCATCAGCCAAGACAACTAGTCTGGTGAGGATGAGGGAGAGGGCCTTCTCTGGAGGCTCCCACTCTGTGGAACCCCCTCCTTAGGGAGCTCCGCCATGACCCCTCTTTAATGAGCTTCTGCCACGCATAAAAATGTGGTTGTTCAGGCAGGCGTTTGGGGTGGGTTAGGGTATTTTAGAAATATGATGTCTTTATTGTAGAATTTTATTGTTTTAAACTGCTCTATTGTTGTACATCGCCCAGAGTGGCTGGGTGAACAGCCAGATGGGCAATTAATAAATTTAATTAATAAATAAAATAAATAAAAACATCCCCAGCCAGCGTGGCCATATTGGCTGGGGATTATGGGAGTTGTAAACCAACACATCTGGAGGCCAATCTAGTGCGATTCTCAGCTGGAGCTCTCTTTGCATGAATGTCCCACCTCCTTATTTTGCAGCTGGACAGCACAGGGCCCCCAAACGCAAGACCAGTTACCATACTGGCATCTCCCTTCTTACCTGACTAAAGGCTTACACCCATTGATTGTTTGCTACATTGATATCCTGCCTTTCCTCCAGGAGCCGCTTCCTCTCCATTTTATCATCACAACAACCCTGTGAGGTAGGCTGGACTGAGAGTCAGTGACTGGCCCAAAGTAACCCAGTGAGCTTCATGGCTGAGTGGGGACTAGAACCCACATCTCTCAAGTCCTAGTCTAACACTCTAACCTCAACACCACGCTGGCTCTCATTAGTCAGGGTTGGAACTTTCCCTCATTTAAGGTAGTGTTCAAAGCAACCTATTCATACATCTCTTATCCAGCCACAGTCTCTGACCACACCCAAACCCTATGGCCTTTGTGGCACCCAAAGCCACAATGTTTCAGGATAAGCTGACCTTATGGCTAGGTCATTCACATGAGGCACTTCTGGGGGATCTGATCATCTGGCTGAGTCGCCAGATAATAGTCCTGTAGGTCAGGTCCTGGCATGACTGCATCACACTATGTTTACTTCTTTACTGCTTCAGATCAAAGGAAAGGGAAAGATAAAACATTGTGTGCTGCTCTTATTAACCCTTTAACTGACAGTTAAGAAACGTCGCACTATTCAGACAGTATCTTCGTGCCTATAGTGGGTATCAGTAGGAAGGGAGCAGGATCACAGCAGCAAACTCTGCCCGCTGACCCATCCATGTTTTTCTAGACTGCCTTCTAGACCCTGGTGCACAGACTGCACGTGTGCAGGCTTGTACTGATCATGAATGCACAAAGGGACAGAGCTTGCCACTGTAATCTCAGGACCCCTATGTATGTTCACTGTATGCTCTCTGTCTCTCTCTCAAGTATTTTTACCCTGCTCTTCAACTGAAAAGGCTCCCAGGGTGGCTTACAGATCAATAAAAAAAAACAAGGCAGTCCATGTCTTCAGGCTTTCAGTCTAAAAGACATGCCATAAAAGGAAGACAGGAAGAGGGAAGCCTAAAACAAGCAACCGGAGGCAGCAATTCTTGAGTTGCAAAGTTCTTCTTACAAGCAGGTGGGCAGGAAACAGCTCAGAGAGGAGGAGCCAAATGGAGCCGGTCTTTCAGTGGAACCAGTGCAGTAGGCCTGCGTCCTGACTCTCCTGCAGCTGCCACGCGACACTCAAGGGAGGGAGGACCCAAGGGCAGCTCGACCCTCACCAGCACCAATGGAATATGTGAAGGGCTTAGCATTTCTTGTAATGTATTAGGCCATGGCTGATTCAGACATAGCTGGATTCATTTTCTCACATAGTATATGGGAGGGACTGTAGCTCAATGGTAGAGCACCTGCTCTACATGCAGAAGGCCCCAGGGTCAATGCCTGGCACCTGCAGGTAGGGCTGGAAGAACTCCTGCTTGAAACCCTAGAAAGCCACTGCCAGTCAGTGTCAACAACACTGGGCTAGATGGACTCAGTATAAGGCAGCTTCCTATGTTTCGGTAAGGGCATTTTTAATTCTACACATTTTGGGCACAAAGTGACAGAGCAGCAGAGTGGTAAGCTCATCCACAACAGCAGGTTCTACTTCAGTTGCTGTCATAAGCTTACTAACTGAAAGCTACCTCGTAGTAGGAAAAATAGGCATGTGGCTTGACCTCTAGAGAAGCATTAAAAACACGACTGTTCTGCTATATAAGTGGTGAATTTGGTCTTATGGGGGCTCCCTTTAGATGGCCATGTGTACTAGTTCACTTGTGAAGCACACAACTAATGTTTCTCTTGCCCACCTCCAACTGTCATTCCATGCTTGAAAACTGCCTCTACGTTCCTTTGTATGTTAGAGCAACATCAAAACAGCCAGCCCTACTAAAAAATAAAAAAGACATGGACTGAGCATGTACAATTTTGCATTTTAATCTTTATTTAATTACATGTATAGCCCATCTTTCTTCCATAATGGAACTCAAAGTGGCTACATGCAGTTTGCAGGTGGTCTCCCCTCCAACCACCAACCAGACCCAGACAGCAAAGTAGCTGCCTCATGTGCCTTCAGATCATGCTCTAATCATAGCACCACCATGACTACAGGAATAACATGGAGGTTGTGTCTGCTGCCCTGCTGCCCCCATCACCTGCCACTCTCTGGGTGATCATTGGGGGGGGGGTGAGGCATGGTCTGTGTGGCCCTGGACTTTAGCCCCAAGGTCCAACCCTAGCTGCACCACTGCACCCACACACACAGACACTTATATGTGTTTAGGAGTGGGTTTTTTTGAGAGAGAGCATGTGATGGGAATGACCCTGAGTCCAAAACTGTTTAGCTAGGGTCTTTGGGATAATTTCAGATATAGTTTCCTGTATCATCACCCCTTACTAGCATTGTTATCCATACGAGACAATGCGAATGATTAATTGCTCCACAAGGCTTCATACTCATGGCAGCTCATCTAGAAATAGCACAGTGTTTGAAATCCCAGTTAGAATTCACAATTTAGAGCTGTTTTTCCAAAATATGGCAGTTCACACTTTCATAGACTAACGCATCACAGCAGATTAATGAGAGGAATCTCTAAGAATGACTAATTTATTGGGATTTGGTTTCCATTTATCATCTTCATAAACAATTGATTGTTGGACTATATAGCCACAGGGACCCAGGAATCTGATTGGATAAGGCCTGATTCAAAGGGGAAGGGCAGAGATGTTCAACAGGATGTATACTGATAAAAAATAGCTCAAATGACGTTATAAGGCTTACTAAGGAGCGGGAACAATGTTTGCATTTTCTCGGTGTTTATTATGTTCATTGTTGTTAATGTAATACAAGAGAAAAATCAATCAAACAAACAAACAATAAATAGGAAGAATAATTTATTCCTAAAGTATTTTCGTGTTATACAACACATGCCAACAAAATACTTTTAGGTCCTGTTTTCTGAGCGCTGCATTCACTGAGCTTTTAAAAAGTATTACATACAGTAAAACGCATTGCATCATTTAGACTCATCTGTTTAGATCAAATTCTGTTGCCAGGAGACACACACACACACACACACACACGCACACGAGATTTCAGTATCCTTAAATGGGGAGTGTTTTACTAAGTCCATATTTATATATTTATTTATTATCGTACGGCACATTTACATCGCATTACAATAAAAAGATGTAAAATATAAAGTATAGACAGGAATATTACAAACGTAAGTTTAGGTTACAGATACAGTTTTTTACTTCAGTTGTCACAGCCAGGAAATCAGCAAAGTCTCCATTGTAGACTCGGTTTTGACACTCCGTCACTGTATGTTGGATAGTTTGTTTTTCAGCCCCACAATCACAATTTGATGATGTTGTTTTGCCCCGTTTATAAAGGGCATCTGCACATCTACCATGACCCATGCGAATTCGGTTCAAGGTTGTCCATATCGCACTGGGCTGGTCAAATCCAGGTGGTTTTTCCAAGATGCAGGGCAAGCTTCGGCATTGTGGAGGGCAGTTTCCTAGCCAATGTTGTTTCCATGTGTTGTGGATATTGAAATCATCTTCTAGAAGAGCTTTAGTGGTAGAAATGGCTGGATGTCTCGATCTTAACCTGTTTCGCTCCAAATAGGTTACGTCATTTAATATTGGTAGCTGGAGATTGTCAATAATCTTCTGGTATTCTTGAAGAAGGGTGCTCTTTCGTCTTGCATCCGGAGGTGGTATATGGCTCAAAACAGGCAGGCAGTATGTGGGAGTAGATCGTATCGTCCCACTAACAATATGCATTGACTCATGCAGTGGTGTATCGATCTTTCTCATCTGCGGACTATTAAGCCACACTGGGGCACAGTACTCTGCTGCTGAGTAAACCAGACTGAGTACGGTCATTCTCAGCGTATCTGCTGTCGAGCCCCAGCTAGTGCCGCATAGTTTGTGTAGAATGTTATTTCTGCTTCTCAGTTTGGCAGCAGTCTTCATCAAGTGTTCTTTATAGGAAAGTGTCCTATTATGAGAGACTTACAGGCGCATTTATATGTGCGGCAAGAAAGGCTAGAGGATACCGCAAGCAATATATTCCAGGGTGGAATGATACCTGCGAGAACCTGTATCAAGAATTTTTTAAAAATGGAGACTATGATATTACAGATGACTTGTTACATAGCCTCGATATAGCACGGCGAGAGAAATGGATGGAGACTGTTGAATCGCTCAATTTTAAAATGTCTAGTAGAGAAGCATGGTCATTGCTACGGAAATTAGGGGGAAATAAGAAGAAAAGAAATGATAAGACACACATTTCAGCTAGGGGTGTACGAAACCCCACTTACATGGCTCCACTGGGGTCCTGAGGTGGGGGGAGGCGAGCCGTTCCTCCCCCCCGGAATCCTGCCTGGCTGGCTCCGCTCTGCAGCCAGTCCGCGGAGCCGCTGGCTGGGCCAACCCGCAGTGGGGCCTCTACCCCACTGCTGGGCTGCTGCGGATGCAAATGGTGTCCTGCATAGGGGACGCCATTTGCGTCCCTACGCTAGCCCGTAAAAATATTTATGTAACCTATCACGGCTAAAGTGGGAACGCAAATGACGTAGGGGATGCCATTTGCGCCCCTGCTTTAGCCATGATAGGCTACATAAATATATATGTAGCCTATCACGGGCTAGCAAATGGCAGCTGCTACGACGGCCGCCATGTGCAGCCGCAGAAGCCTGGCAGCAGCTGGAGCTGCCGCTGCCGCTTCATTCGCCACCAGAGCTGCCACTGGAGCCACCGCCGCCATCGCATCCACCACCAGGTAGGTCCATCCTGGGAGGATTCTGCAGGGTGGCGGCAGGGAGGGAGGCCATTCCGCCACGGACTCCGGGGTGCTGGATTCTAAGGAATCCGGCCTCACTGGAGTCCGTGGCAGAATTCTCCGCCATCCCTAATTTCAGCCAATAAGATCGCGGCACATATGTTGTCTACATGTAGAGCTACAAGGGACAAAGTCCATACAAGACAAATTAGACAAAAACTTAGTGCTCTTAAAACTACTTGTCCTGAACAATCTGAATATTCAAGCCCTTTCCCCCCTTTGAAATTACAGACGCACCCAAGGATATAAAAGCTGGCAAGGCACCTGGACAAGATAGTATACATCCTGAATTCCTCCTGCACTGTGGAAAATATGCAAAAAGATGGTTGGCAGAATTCTTTTCAAATATTATGGAAACAGGTATAATACTACACAAGATGAAGCAAGCAAAAATCATCGCAATATTCAAACCAGGAAAAACAAATGACCAACCAAAGACCTATCAACCAATCGCACTGCTAAGCACTGTCTATGAACTTCTCGAAAGGCTTCTGCATAATAGAATCAGCCAGAAGATACTCCAGATAATTCCACTGGGACGAGCTGGATTTCGCCCCGCACAAAGCTGTGCTGACCAAGTGCTTTCACTAACAACCTATATTAGGGATGTCAAGAGAATTCCGCCACGGACTCCAGTGAGGCCAGATTCTTTAGAATCCGGCCCCCCAGAATCTGTGGCGGAACGGCCTCCCCCCCCCTGCAGAATCCCCCCGGGACGGAGCTTACCTGGCGGCGGATGCGGCTCTGGCAGCAGCTCCAGCGGCGGCAGCTTCTCCGGCTGGCCTCCCGGCTGCTGCCAGTCTGCTGCAGCCACCAATGGCAGCCGTTGTAGCGGCCACCATTTGCGTGGCTGCTTTAGCGTGATAGGCTACGTAAATACTTACATAGCCTTTGTCAGCAAAGAGCAGGGGCGCAAATGGCAGCCACTATGCCATTCGCGCTTCTGCTCTTTGCCGTGATAGGCTACATAAGTATTTACTTATGTAGCCTAGTGGTGGAGTGCTTGTTGTTGTTGTTCAGTCGTTCAGTCGTGTCCGACTCTTCGTGACCCCATGGACCATAGCACACCAGGCCTTCCTGTCCTGCGTTCTCTCCCGGAGTGTGCTCAAGTTCATATTCATTGCATCGGTGATACTATCTAGCCATCTCATCCTCTGCCGTCCCCTTCTCCTTTTGCCTTCAATCTTTCCCAGCATCAGGGTCTTTTCCAGAGAGTTTTCTCTTCGCATTAGATGGCCAAAATATTTGAGCTTCAGCTTCAGTATCTGTCCTTCCAATGAGCAGTCAGGGTTGATTTCCTTTAGGATTGACTGATTTGACCTCCTTGCAGTCCAGGGGACTCGTAACAGTCTTCTCCAGCACCACTAGGGGCAGGCTATGCCAGGTAAATGGAACAAGGGAGAGATGTGTAGTATCTGTCCCCTGCTCCGGGCCTGTCCAGAGCCAAAGGATGGCTGGGGGAGGCATGACTCCATCTTCTGGCCTTCGTTTTCAGCTCTGCAATGCCAGGTCTGTTACCCAGAAAACCTCCCTCATCCATGACATGATCCTGGACGAGGGTGCAGACCTGGCATGTATTACGGAGACCTGGCTGGCCGAGGCTGCTGCTCCAACTCTTGCGGCCATGTGTCCAGATGGATTTTCGTGTGCACAGCAGCCGAGGGCTGGGGATCGGGGAAGGGGAGTGACTGTTATCTACCGAGAGTCCTTCGTCTTCACCAGACCCCCTTTCCAGGAGACCAAGGTTGCGGAGTGCATGTACTGGAGGTTGGGCCCAAAGGGCAGTCTGGGGATTCTGCTCATGTACCGTCCGCCCTGCTGCACGACTGACTCCCTGGCCGAGGTGCTTGAGGTGGTCTCTGATGTGCGTGTACAGTCCCCTAACTTATTGGTGTTGGTGGACTTCAATGTACATTCGGAGGCCATCCTCACAGGAGCACCTCGGGACTTCTTGGAGACCATGGCTTCCTGGGAGTGCACCATATTCTAACTGGGCCAACCCATGTAGCCGATTATGCACTAGACCTTGTGTTTGTTTCTGGAGAAGCAGGGAGTGATCTGGAAGTCGGGGGCATATCCACCCCCCCCCCCGGTCATAGTCAGATCACTATCTGGTGACGTTAGACTTCTCGGTTCCACAACCCCTCCGCAGGGGTGGAGGACCCATTAAAATAGTCCACCCCAGGCGTCTTATGGATAGGGATGGCAAAGAATTCCGCCACGGATCACGGTGAGGCCGAATGCCAGTGCATTCGGCCCCCCGAAATCTGTGGCAGAATGGCCTGCCACCCCCCGCCACCCCACGGATCCCCCCCGGGATGAGACTTACCTGGGGCGGATCTTCCGGGCGGCGGCGGCTCCAGCGGCGGCGGCTGGTCTTCCGACCGGCTGCCGCCACCGCCATTTGCAGTTTTTTTTTTTACAGAGACGTGATAGGCTACTTAAGTTTTTACGTAGCCTAAAACGTCTGGGTAAAAAAAAAAAGGCGTACACAAATTTGCGTACGCCTTTTTTTCTTTTTTCCCCCAGACGTTTTAGGCTACATAAAACTTAACGTAGCCTAAAACAACTGGGTAAAAAAAAAAAAAGGCGTACGCGGCGGGAGCTACGCTATTTGCGTTCCCCTTATTTTCGCCATCTTAGTTTATGTAAATATTTACGTAGACTAAGACGGCCCAAACTAAGGAATGCAAATGGCGGCGGCCGTAGCCACCGCCATTTGCGTACGCGATTTTTTTGTTTTTTGTTTTCCCAGAGCCCTCTGTGGCCGGAAATCCTGCTTCGGACGGCTCTGGCCTGGCTGGGCCTGGCCGGCTGCTCCGCGGAGCTGCCGCAGAGCACAGCCGGCCGTGGAAGATTCCGGGGGGGAGGAACGGAGCACCTCCCCCCCGTCGAAGATTCCGGGGGGAGGGTTGGAACGCCTCCCCCCCACCATAAACATAATCCACGAAAGGTAAGTGACTTTCGTACATCCCTACTTATGGAGCCTCTCAGTGGCTTTTGACACTGTTGACCATGGTATCCTCCTGGACCGCCTGGAGGGGTTGGGCATTGGAGACACCATATTGCAGTGGTTCTAGTCCTTCCTCTCTGGCAGGTACCAGAGGGTAGCACTGGGAGAGGAGGTTTTGGACCCATGGCCACTCACTTGTGGGGTGCCACAGGGTTCCATCCTCTCCTCGATGCTATTTAACATCTATGTGAAGCCGATGGGGGCTATCATCAGGAGGTTTGAGGTGCGGTGTCATCAGTATGCAGATGACACGCAGCTCTACCTCTTGTTCAAATCTTCACCAAGGTTGGCCATAGAATCCCTGTCCAAATGTCTGGAGATGGTGAGTGGCTGGATGGGGGGAATAAGCTGAAGCTGAACTCTGACAAGACTGAGGTACTTTTGGTGGGAGACAAGAGGAGGCTGGGGGATGTTGACCTGGTGTTGAATAGGGTACGGCTACCCTAGAAAGACCAGGTCCGCAGCCTGGGGGTGATTTTGGACTCCCAGCTGTCCATGGAGGCTCAGGTGTCAGCTGTAAGCCGAACAGCGCTGTATCAACTCCATCTGATACGGCGGCTGCACCCCTTCCTTCCTGACCATCTGCTCCCATCAATAGTACATGCCCTGGTCTACTCACGTTTAGACTACTGTAATGCACTCTACGTGGGGTTACCCTTGAAGATGGTTTGGAAGCTGCAGTGGTACAGAACGCAGTGGCTCGCCTGATTAAAGGCAGCCGCTAGCAAGATCACATCACTCCAGTGCTGAAGGAGTTGCACCGGTTACCACTTGTTTTCCGGGCCAAATTCAAGGTGTTTGTTTTGACCTTTAAAACCCTATATGGTTCTGGCCCAGCCTATCTTAAGGAGTGCCTCCAGCAACACCAGACAGGCCGCTAAACAAGATCAGCCTCGGATGGCCTTCTCTCTGTCCCATCAGCCAGGACAGCTAGACTGGTGGGGATGAGGGAGAGGGCCTTTTCTGTGGTGGCCCCCACTCTGTGGAACTCCCTCCCTAAGGAACGCCGTCATGCCCCCTCTTTAATGAGCTTCCGCCGTGCATTAAAAATGTGGTTGTTCAGGCAGGCGTTTGGGGTGGGTTAGGGTATTTTTAGGGTAGGGAAAACCACTAAACCATTCAGGTATGACCTCAATCATATCCCTTATGAATATACAGTGGAGGTGAGGAATAGATTTCAGGGATTAGACCTGATAGACAGAGTGCCTGAGGAACTATGGATGGAGGTCCGTAACATTGTTCAGGAGGCAGCAACTCAATCCATCCCAAAGAAAAAGAAATGCAAGAAAGCCAAGTGGCTGTCTGATGAGGCTTTACAAGTAGCTGAGGAAAGAAGGGAAGCGAAAAGCAAGGGAGAAAGGGGAAGATATATCCAACTGAATGCAGAGTTCCAGAGAATAGCAAGGAGAGACAAGAAGGCCTTCTGAAATGAACAATGCAAAGAAATCGAGGAGAACAACAGAATGGGAAAGACTAAAGATCTTTTCAAGAAAATTGGAGATCTCAAGGGAACGTTTTGTGCAAAGACGGGCATGATAAAGGACAAAGAAGGCAGGGAACTAACAGAAGCAGATGAGATGAAGAACAGGTGGAAAGAATACACAGAAGAACTATACAGGAAAGATCTGAATGTCCCTGATAGCCATGATAGTGCGGTCACTGAACTTGAGCCTGACATCCTAGAGAGTGAAGTCAAGTGGGCCTTAGGAAGCATTACTAACAACAAAGCTAGCGGAGATGACAGTATTCCAGCTGAGCTATTTAAGATCCTAAAAGATGATGCTGTTAAAGTGCTGCATTCAATATGCCAACAAATTTGGAACACTCAACAATGGCTGCAAGACTGGAAAAGGTCAGTTTACATTCCAATTTCAAAGAAGGGCAATGCCAAAGAGTGTTCAAACTACCGCACAATTGCGCTCATTTCACATGCCAGCAAGGTGATGCTCAAAATCCTACAAGCTAGGCTTCAGCAGTATGCAAACCGAGAAGTACCGGAAGTACAAGCGGGGTTTCGAAGAGGCAGAGGAACTAGAGATCAAATCGCCAACATTCGCTGGATCATGGAGAAAGCAAGAGAATTCCAGAAAAAATCTATTTCTGCTTCATTGACTACGCTAAAGCCTTTCATTGGGTGGATCACAACAAACTGTGGCAAATTCTTAAAGTGATGGGAGTACCAGACCACCTTACCTGTCTCCTGAGAAACCTGTACGAGGGTCAAGAAGCAACAGTAAGAACCAGACATGGAACAACCAATTGGTTCAAAATTGGGAAAGGAGTACGACAAGGCTGCATATTGTCGCCCTGCTTATTTAACTTATATGCAGAGTACATCATGAGAAACGCCGGGTTGGTTGAATCACAGGTCGGAATTAAGATTGCTGGGAGAATTATCAACAACCTCCGATATGCAGACGATACCACCCTAATGGCAGAAAGAGAAGAGAATCTAAAGAGCCTCTTGTTGAGGGTGACAGAGGAGAGTGCAAAAGCTGGTTTAAAACTCAACATTACAAAAACGAAGATCATGGCATCTGGCCCCATCACTTCCTGGCATATAGAAGGGGAAGAAATGGAAGCAGTGACAGATTTTATTTTCTTGGGCTCCAAGATCACCACAGATGGTGACTGTAGCCATGAAATTAAAAGACACTTGCTCCTGGGGAGGAAAGCTATGGCAAACCTAGACAGCATAGTAAGAAGCAGAGACATCACCTTGCCGACAAAGGTCCGTCTAATCAAAGCTATGGTTTTCCCAGTAGTAATGTCTGGCTGTGAGAGCTGGACTATTAGGAAGGCTGAGCGCCGAAGAATGGATGCTTTCGAACTGTGGTGCTGGAGAAGACTCTTACGAGTCCCCTGGACTACAAGGAGGTCAAATCAGTTGATCCTAAAGGAAATCAACCCTGAGTACTCATTGGAGTGACAGATACTGAAGCTGAAGCTCAAATATTTTGGCCACCTAATGCGAAGAGAAAACTCTCTGGAAAAGACCCTGATGCTGGGAAAGACTGAAGGCAAAAGGAGAAGGGGACGGCAGAGGATGAGATGGCTAGATAGCATCACCAATGCAATGAATATGAACTTGAGCACACTCCAGGAGAGAGCACAGGACAGGAAGGCCTGGCGTGCTATGGTCCATGGGGTCACGAAGAGTCAGACACGACTGAACAACTGAACAACAACAACAACAACAAGGGTATTTTAGAAAATGTTTTTATTGTAGAATTTTATTGTTTTAAACTGTTTTATTATATGCTTGTACATTGCCCAGAGTGGCTGGGTGACTAGCCAGATGGGCGATTAATAAATGTAATAAATAAATAAATAAACAAATAAATAAATAAAATTTACGTAGCCTATCACAAAAAAAGCAGCCACACAAATGGCGTAGCGGCCGCCATTTGTGTGGCTGCCTTTTTCATGATAGGCTACGTAATTACTTAAGTAGCCTATCACGGCTGGCAGCCACGCAAATGGCGGCGTGCATAGCAGCCACCATTTGCGGCCGCAGCAGCCTAGCAGTGGCCGGAATTCTGGCTCCGGCTGGCCCTGACCAGCAGCTCCGCGGAGTTGCCACAGAGCATAGCTGGCTGGGGAGGATTCCGGGGGGGGAGGGATGGAGTGCCTCCCGCCCCACCACGGATGGCCCCAGCGGAACCAGGTAAGTGTTTCGTACACCCCTAACCTATATAGAAGCAGGATATCAGGCGAAGCAAAAAACATCAGTTGCTTTTATAGATTTAAGTGCAGCATATGATACAGTGTGGAGGCATGGACTACTTTATAAATTAATACAAGTAACCTCATGCTGAAAAACTACCCGACTTATAGATAATATGCTTGCTGGAAGAACTTTCTCTGTGACTATAGGAGAGGATACTAGCATCCCTAAAATTTTAAACAACAGACTATCACAAGGCTTGGTTCTTGCACCTCTCCTTTTCAATCTATACATAGCTGACTAAGTCCATAACTAAGGCTGCAATCAATCCTACACACACTTACCTGTGAGTAAACTCCACTTATAAGTAAACATGCATAAGATTGTTTTGTAAGTCTTGTACTACTTTGGCCCTGTCATGTCAAGTGTTTGCCTGTAATCTCACGAGATCGTGTAATTATTACAGTGTAATACAAGTACGTATATAAAGTGTAATAAAGTATTGCAGTGTTCTGCAAGATACGTATATGACATAGTCACACGTGAAACAGAAAGTAAATCATGCCTGCACAAGATCAACTAGTTTTATGCTATACAGTAAGAGAATAAAAATGGATCAGAAAGTAAAACATGTATCCACAACTAATTTTATGCCATATAATAAGTAAAAAATGAATTTGTGCTAACAAATCTGAACTGTAAATAGCACTTCAAAAATATGAACTGACATTTTTATCTAACTCATACCATAAATGCCAAAACTGAAGTCTGTTTCTTTTTCGCTTTATTAGCTTTATAAATTGTAGCCTCTGCCTGGAGCAATGTACAATAAAACACTGAAACTTCACATAAAATCAAGAAACACAGGAGCAAATCCCCCCCCAAACAAACCCAATAAACTAAGACTGACATTAAAATTAAAACCTGAAGAGAGACAAACATTATACAACAAAAACCCAATGGAACAAAACAGTCTTTACTGCCCATCTAAAGCAAAAAGGAAGGAGCCATTCTCATGTCCTTTGGGAGAGAGTTCTACGATCAGGGTGCTCCTACTGAAAAGGACCTGCCTCAGGTACCCCCCAACCTAGCATCTCTAAGTGGTGGGGCATATAACAGGGCTTTGGATTATCATAAATTATAGGGAGATTCATATGGAAGGAGGTGGCTCTTCAGGTGTCCTGGCCCCAAATGTCATAGGGCTTTGTAGGTCAAAATGAGCACCTTGAATTGTGCCCGGAAACATACTAGAAGCAACCTGATGTAGGTAACATTGTCATAGCTCAGGGAGGTATCATATCATAGCTCAGTGGTAGGGTTTTGCATGTAGAAGGTTCGAAGTTCAATCCCTGGCCATCTCAAGGACTAGGTTGTAACAATGACTGGGTTCATACAACCTAATACCCCATGGGCTGTTGTAGGGGTTGTTTTACCCATGACAGGTTGGTGTGTCATCCGAACCCAGACAATATGAAAGAAGTACTTGATCTGGCCCGAGTGGGTTATTTTTCCTAGGAGGAACCAGGAAGTGACACCAACTTTGAAACACAGGTAGCAGGCAATGGGATTCACCTCTGCCTAAGGGTAGACAATACTGGGCTAAATGGACATATAGTCTGACCTGTTATAAGACAGCTTCCTATGATAGTTGAAAGCAGAATTTATTTTCAGTCACATGATTTCCATTTCAATCATACATCAATAAAGTATCCTCCCTCCTGAATTCATCCAACTACTACTTATTTTTCATTTTGGAAAGATTCTCTGATTTGATCAAAGTGGTCTTAATGGAAGCATTTAATATTTATCTGTACTGTCATTCTGGAGATAAGTGTATTAACAGGAACCAGTCAACGTGCAATGCACTTGTTATAACCCTTCCTTGTGTTTATTTGTTTATGTTCTTATTATAATTATTTGTCAAAATTCAATTAAAATATTTTTTTAAAGAAAAAGGAATGACATACAGATTAAGATTCTCCTGTCCTATCTTTTTCCTGCTCCATCACACCCCTTCGCTGTGCATTTTCATCTCTGTACACTGCTGGTATGCATATGTCTCTTCTGGAAAGGATAGCTGTTGCTTGAACAGTGCCTTTTGCTTACTGCTGCCCAGCAAAACAGCTTTGGCCCATTCATATTCCTAATGGAACCTTGCAGGTTGTGATGTAGCAGTCCTTGTGTCCAACATTTATGGGATCAGACTATGCCTGGAAAATCTAGCTTCCAAAGGAAAGTAGTTGTAGCGATTCCACTGCGTTATGGACATTCTTCAGTTGGAAAGGGAGCATATTGCTGTAGCTGTGAACCTCATCACTGTTATGACTGCAAAAAAAAAAACATTGAATATGGAGGGAAAGCCTTGTAGTTAATCTTCTGAATCAGCTCTTTCTCAACAAGAAGAACAAAGTGTTCATCCACTGGCAGTGTAGGCCAAGCAATGTGAATTGCAATTTTAATACAGTTTTTTGCTACTGCGATCTGAGTGTGCATCAGCCATTGGCCAAATTGCTAATGGACTGACCTTGGAGCTGATGAGCAGAGCTGGTCTCTAAAAACATAGCC
Organism: Heloderma suspectum; assembly: GCF_057233095.1. NCBI lineage: Eukaryota > Metazoa > Chordata > Lepidosauria > Squamata > Helodermatidae > Heloderma > Heloderma suspectum. The sequence goes on along the minus strand of NC_139459.1, from coordinate 36,462,229 downwards.
AAACTCCTCCCTTAGCACAGAGCAGAAGAGGGAGAAGAGAGAAAATAAACATGCACAACCTCCTACAATGCCATCCTATACATGTCTACTCAAATGTAAGCACCACTGCATTCAAGGTGACTTACTCCCAATAGGTGTGTATAGGATTATAGCCTTAGAGCACAATCCTAGGTATGTCTGCTTAGATGCAAGTCCCAAAGGGCTTACTTGTTAGTGTGCACTTGCTAGTAAGCCTGCAGTGCTACACACTTACCTGGGACTCAGTGGGGCTTTGGATACATTAGGGCTTACTTCTGAGTAGGCACACACTCTAAGTCTAGGTAAATCACTAAGATCTACAAATGGGATCTCCAACCTTTTCCCTAATCCATAACATGTGTTATCGGTTTTATCTACAACACTGAAGCCAATGAAGATAATGTTTAAGGAAAAGAACAGGATGCATGTTCTTTGCCTAAATTCAACATAAGGATCAACAGAGGAAATAGAAATGTAGGTAGGCAAAGATCAAGGCTTTCTGACTAAGGGTGCTGGCATTTGTAGGACTTTTTTCTGTCTAAATACGCATAGGATTGCCCCCTTAATTAATCTAGTTCTCTTGAGTATTGAAAAACCTTTCCTTCCAGACTGACTATATGGAACAGACTCTCTTTTTACATTCTTTTTAATACCCCAAAGAAAAAAATGATAGTTCAATATTTATATTCCCCTGAGATGCTAAAAGCAAATACAATGGCCTTTTAATGTTATCTCTAACTGCAATGTAGTTGCAATGAATTAATGTGTAGGAATAGCAGGAAAGCTAGTATTGATTGGCACTCCTCAGGCACAGCCTGTATGCTGTATTCCTGTGAATAGAGGATCCGTAGTTTGTGAATATTTGCACCATATTTGCATGAAAAAACAGGTTATGACAAAACAGGGATCTCATACCTGGAAATGATGCTGTCTTTAAAACTCATTCCAGAACACATTGCCTAAAGGAAGCACTTTCATGCCTGTAGTTGAATATAGGAAAAGACCAAGTAAATATCAAGCATGTACAAGGGCGTTTAGCACAGTGGGCTTGTTGGGTGCCCAGCCCACTCTGTTGCTTATATTACTCCCATTTAGCATCACTGTACAGATTCTAATGAAGCAGTTTTATATGAACATCAAACTTTTCCCAACTGAATCTGAAGATAGGATATCAAAGAGTCAAATCAACAAACTGAGACTTGCGATATATTTATTGCTAAATATCTGCATATGCCTACACTAGTGGTGACTGGCACAATACAAAGCATTTGCTTGCCTTCTTTACATTTTTATTCATTCATTCAGGAGGAAAGACTGCATTCTCCCATATGAGCCTGCCTGGATTTTAAGATCCTCGGAAGAGGCTCTTCTCTCTGCCCCACCACCATCGAAGGCACATCCAGTGGCAATGCGAGAGAGGACCTTCTCGGTGGCTGCTCCCAGGGTCTGAAACTCCCTGCCAGGAGAGGCCAGGTGAGCTCATTTTTCATGTCCTTCTGTAAGCAGACACAGCCATGTTGACTCAGAGTCCCAGTTTGCACCTAATGAAAAGCCACCATGGGGGAATTTCCCTGTGGGGTTTCTTGTTGTGGCAGCCGCCACCGTTTTGAATATTCAAGCCATAGTAGGGAGGGACTATACCTTGTTGTTATGTGCGAACCTGGGTAGTTTTTTGTTTGTTTAATTTAAAACATTTCTTGGCTGCCTTTCAGGGCAGAAGCCCTCCCAAGGCTGCTTACAATAATAAACAGTTAAAATATTAAAAGCAATAAAAACATAAAAACAACAATAAAAGCCAACAATAAAACCAGCAACAATGATAACAGCAGTAACAGCAGTAACAGCAGTAACAGCAACAACAGCAGCCATTTCAAGAGAAGGCCATGGTAAAATCATATGTTTTCAAGGCCTTCTTAAAAGCTTGCAATGACGGAACATGGCGGATCTCCAATGGCAACTTGTTCCAAAGGTGTGGGGCCACTGCAGAGAAGGCCCTCTCACATGTGGTCATCCACCTGCCTGCTCTCACAGGTGGGCAAGTGAGAAGGGCCTGTCTTTCTGATCTTAAAGTGTGGGTAAGCTGATATGAGTGAAGGCAGTCCTTCAAGTAACTTGGTCCCAAACTGTTTAAGACTTTTAAAGTTAAAACCAGTGGAAACACACTAGTAACCAGTGCAGCTGGTACATTATGTGACTGAATCGCCTCGCCCCCACCAATACTTGGATGACCACATTCTACACAAGCTGGAGTTTCTGAACCTCCTTCAAAGGTAGCTCCAGGTTTTAACTGCTGGGTGTTGTTGATTTCTTAATTGTATCAAGGAGTTTTTAACTGATTTGCTTTTAAGTTTCAATTATACATTTGTATTTTATCTTGTAATTTGTTGTTGCTAGCTTCCTTGAGCACTACTGTAGAAGAAGAGCAGGATATGCATTTAGTAAATAAATAATTCTGTTTTATTTTGTGGGACCAACAATTGTTTTTGTTGTTCAGTCGTTACGTTGTGTCCGACTCTTCATGACCCCATTGACCATAGCACGCCAGGCCTTCCTGTCCTGTGCTCTCTCCCGGAGTGTGCTCAAGTTCATATTCATTGCATTGGTGATGCTATCTAGCCATCTCATCCTCTGCCGTGCCCTTCTCCTTTTGCCTTCAGTCTTTCCCAGCATCAGAGTCTTTTCCAGGGAGTTTTCACATTAGGTGGCCAAAATATTTGAGCTTCAGCTTCAGTATCTGTCTTTCCAATGAGCCCTCAGGGTTGATTTCCTTTAGGATGGACTGATTTGACCTCCTTGCAGTCCAGGGGACTCGTAAGAGTCTTCTCCAGCACCACAGTTCGAAAGCATCAATTCTTCAGTGCTCAGCCTTCCTTATAGTCCAGCTCTCACAGCCATACATTACTACTGGGAAAACCATAGCTTTGATTAGACGAACTTTGTCAGCAAGGTGATGTCTCCGCTTCTTACTATGTTGTCTAGGTGTGCCATAGCTTTCCTCCCCAGGAGCAAGTGTCTTTTAATTTCATGGCTACAGTCACCGTCTGCAGTGATCATGGAGCCCAAGAAAATAAAATCTGTCACTGCTTCCATTTCTTCCCCTTCAATATGCCAGGAAGTGATGGGGCCAGATGCCATGATCTTAGTTTTTTTAATGTCAAGTTTCAAACCAGCTTTGGCACTCTCCCCTTTCACCCTCAACAAGAGGCTCTTTAGATCCTCTTTGCTTTCTGCCATTAGGGTGGTATCGTCTGTGTATCTGAGGTTGTTGATAATTCTCCCAGCAATCTTAATTCCGACCTGTGATTTATCCAACCCGGCGTTTCTCATGATGTACTCTGCATATAAGTTAAATAAGCAGGGCGACAATATGCAGCCTTGTCGTACTCCTTTCCCAATTTTGAACCAATCGGTTGTTCCATGTCTGGTTCTTACTGTTGCTTCTTGACCCTCATACAGGTTTCTCAGGAGACAGGTAAGGCGGTCTGGTACTCCCATCTCTTTACGAATTTGCCACAGTTTGTTGTGATCCACACAATCAAAGGCTTTAGCGTAGTCAATGAAGCAGAAATAGACATTTTTCTGGAATTCTCTTGCTTTCTGCATGATCCAGTGAATGTTGGCGATTTGATCTCTAGTTCCTCTGCCTCTTCGAAACCCCGCTTGTACTTCCGGTACTTCTCGGTTCACATGCTGCTGAAGCCTAGCTTGTGGACTTTTGAGCATCACCTTGCTGGCATGTGAATGAGCGCAATTGTACAGTAGTTTGAACACTGTTTGGCGTTGCCCTTCTTTGGAATTGGAATGTAAACTGACCTTTTCCAGTCTTGTGGCCACTGTTGAGTGTTCCAAATTTGTTGGCATATTGAGTGCAGCACTTTAACAGCATCATCTTTTAGGATCTTAAATAGCTCAGCTGGAATACTGTCATCTCTGCTAGCTTTGTTGTTAGTAATGCTTCCTAAGGCCCACTTGACTTCACTCTCTAGGATGTCAGGCTCAAGTTCAGTGACCGCACTATCATGGCTATCAGGGACATTCAGATCTTTCCTGTATAGTTCTTCTGTGTATTCTTTCCACCTCTTCTTAATCTCATCTGCTTCTGTTAGGTCCCTGCCTTTTGTCCTTTATCATGCTCGTCTTTGCACAAAACATTCCCTTGAGATCTCCAATTTTCTTGAAAAGATCTCTAGTCTTTCCCATTCTATTGTTTTCCTCGATTACTTTGCATTGTTCATTTAAGAAGGCCTTCTTGTCTCTCCTTGCTATTCTCTGGAACTCTGCATTCAGTTGGATATATCTTCCCCTTTCTTCCTTGCTTTTTGCTTCCCTTCTTTCCTCAGCTACTTGTAAAGCCTCCTCAGACAGCCACTTAACTTTCTTGCATTTCTTTTTCTTTGGGATGGATTGAGTTGCTGCCTCCTGAACAATGTTACGGACCTCCGTCCATAGTTCCTCAGGTACTCTGTCTATCAGGTCTAATCCCTTAAATGTATTCCTCAACTCCACTGTATATTCATCAGGGATATGATTTAGGTCATACCTGAATGGTTTAGTGGTTTTCCCTACGTTCTTCAATTTAAGCTGAAATTTTGCAAGAAGCAGCTCATGATCTGAGCCACAGTCAGCTCCAGGTCTTGTTTTTACTGCCTGTATAGAGCTTCTCCATCTTTGGCTGCAAAGGACATAATCAATCTGATTTCGATATTGACCATCTGGTGATGTCAACGTGTAGAGTCGACCCTTGTGCTGCTGGAAAAGAGTATTTGCTATGATCAGCATGTTCTCTTGGCAAAACTCTATTAGCCTTTGTTCTGCTTCATTTTGTACACCAAGCCCATCCCTGCCTGTTATCCCGGTGATTTCTTGACTTCCTGCTTTAGCATTCCAATCCCCTATGATGAAAAGGACATCTTTTTTTTTGGTGTTAGTTCTAGAAGGTGTTGTAGGTCTTCATAGCACCGATCAACCTCAGCTTCTTTGGCCTCAGTAGTTGGGGCATAGACTTGAATTACTGTGATGTTGAATGGTTTGCCTTGGATTCGTACTGAGATCATTCTATCGTTTTTGAGATTGTACCCCAGTACTGCTTTTCCCACCCTTTTGTTGCCTATGAGTGCTACTCCATTTCTTCTAAGGGATTCTTGCCCACAGTAGTAGATATAATGGTCAGCTGAATTAAATTTGCCCATGCCTGTCCATTTTAGTTCACTGATTCCCAAGATGTTGATGTTCAATCTTGCCATCTCATGTTTGACCACCTCCAGCTTACCTTGATTCATTGATCTTACATTCCAGGTTCCTAAACAATATTGTTCTTTACAGCATTGGACTTTCTTTTCACCACCAGACACATCCACAGCTGAGTGTCCTTTCGGCTTTGGCCCAGCTGCTTCACTCTTTCTGGCGCTACTTGGAAATTCCCTCTGCTCTTCCCCAGTAATATATTGGACATCTTCCAACCTGAGGGGCTCATCTTCTAGCGTCATATCTTTTAGCCTTGTCATACGTTCCATGGGGTTTTCTTGGCAAGAATACTGGAGTGGGTTACCATTTCCTTCTCCAGTGGACTACATGTTGTCAGAACTCTCCACCATGACCTGTCCGTCTTGGGTGACCCTGCATGGCATAGCTTATGGGCTTCACTGAGTTACACAAGCCCCTTCGCCACAACAAGGCAGTGATCCATGAAGGGGGGGACCAACAATACAATGTTGCCTAACTCTGGTAACACACAGTTGGGGAATATTACGGATGTACGAAAGTCACTTACCTTTCGCGGATTATGTTGATGGTGGGGGGGAGGCGTTCCATCCCTCCCCCAGGAATCCTCGCCGGGGGGGAGGCGCTCTGTTCCTCCCCCCCGGAATCCTCCACAGCTGGCTGTGCTCCGCGGCAGCTCTGCGGAGCAATCGGCCCGGCCCAGCCAGCCCAGAGCTGTCCGCGGTCAGATTTCTGGCCGCGGAGGGCTCTGGGTAAAAAAAACAAAAACAAAAACCCGTGTACGCAAATGGCGGTGGCTACGGCCACCGCCATTTGCGTTCCTTATTTCTGCCATCTTAATCTACGTAAATATTTACATAGACTATGAAGGTGAAAATAAAGGGGAATGCAAATAGCGTAGCGGGCGCTATTTGCGTCCCTTTTTGATTCCCCGTTTTAGCCTACGTAAATATTTTATTTACGCCGCCATTTGCGTACGCGGGTTGTTGTTTTTTTTAAACCCACCCAACCATGATAGTCTACGTAAAGATTTACGTAGCCTATCACGTCGTGTTTTGTTTTTTTTTAAACCTAGCCATGATAGGCTACGTAAATCTTTACGTAGCCTATCACATCTTTTTTTTTTTTACAAGCCTGAAAATGGCGGTGGCGGCAGCCAGTCGGAAGACCAGCCGCCAGAGCCGCTGCCGCCCGGAAGATCCGCCACAGGTAAGTCTTGTCCCGGGGGGGATCCGCGGGGGGGCGGGGGGGGGCAGGCCGTTCCGCCACGGAGTTCAGGGGGCCGAATGCACTGGCATTCGGCTTCACCGAGATCCGTGGCAGAATTCTCTGACATCCCTAGGGAATATTTATGGCCTTGCAGAGACTGAATCATATATTGGGGGCAATACAGAAGGCTTTAGCACTCTTACAGTTGTATTAGATGTTGTGCAGCAAATATGAGATTCCCCAATACCATGTTTGTAGCCCCAAGCAAATGTGTGTGTGTGTGTGTGTGTGTGTGTGGTGGGGGCGGTATGGTAGGCAGGGCTATTTACAGTGGACTGCCTCTCAGTTCTATTGACATCAAAAGGAATTCAAGGGTTTAGCTGTATGCTTAAATTCCGTTGTTTTCCATGTGAATCAGCCACAGACTACTTTTATCGGATTGCCATCTGTTGGCATTAAGCATTCAAGGTAAAATTATGTGTTTTACTGTGGGTTATAAAATTTCTCAAGTATGAAATACTGACCTTCTGAAACAGGATGCAGAACAAAAACATAAGTTAGGCACAGTAGGACCCCATAGGTATACCTGAATCAGCCATTATTTTCTGATGACATCAACCTGTATCCCCCTCCCACCCCCACTGCTCCAACGATCAAGCCTTCCAAAACAACACAAGACAACTGACTCTCTACGTATTTGGAAGCCCCTCATAAGGATGTGCTATACAACAAACTACTGCAACACGAACCTTATGGCTACTTGTTTTGGCACAGAAGGGGGGGCTCTGCTGATATCTAGGAAGTGTTATCTCAGCAAGTTGGTGTTATTGCAAACATTTCCACAACCTCTGCTTAAATACGGCATTGGGATTATTGCTCTGTTAGAGCAGAAGTACTTCTGTGCTAACATCGACCTGTTAGTGCTGCAAAGTATTTCAGCTGTGACTCTTGAATAGATTTATTTACCACATTGCAAAAATCCCAACATTTGCAGGACAAACTGCTGCAATAAAGTGTCAACGTTTTCTTTTTTGCAGGGAAGTTTGGAGAGGTGCCAAGGTAGGAATGCAGAAAACCAGACAGTGTGTTGTAAGATTTGCTCTTTCTTGCAAGGTTCATGCTCACGAGGTTCCTGGTACATGAATAATCACAGTACGACACAAAACCCCACGTTTTCTTTAGTCATCAGAAATGGTCAGCAAAATTAGATGTCATAACAAGGTTCAAGTCTAAGAAGCTTTAATCTAGCTGCTGTACAGAAATCTGCCCTGCTAGTTACATTTATCAGGGAGTGTTCAAAGACGTTTAGAAGTCTCTACTGCAGGGGTGGGGAGCCTCGGGGCCAAATCCGGCCCTCCTGGGATCCCAATGTGGCCTTCCAGGGTACCCAGATTGTCCCTTTCCCCCAATTACCAATTGTGTAGCGGTAAAGCTTTTTTTTTTTACCATGCTCAAAGGTTGAAATGCTTTATTCCTAAGGTAGTAACAGCTTTAAGGTACAATATGCTGGCATTTTTTGTATGTTTGGCTCCACCCATCACTGGAATGTTCCCCCGCCCAGCTTCTCCAAAATTGGATTCTGCCCTTGGAATGAAAGAAGTTCCCCACCCCTGCTATACTGGAACATCTCCAAGTAACCAGACCCATTTGTATCTTGCCTTTCCTGCATTCCCCCATTGGCTCTTACTTTCCCCAATTGCCCCCAAACTCCTGTATATAACACTCCCTCCATTGAACATCAGTTGAATTATTTATTTAGATTTATTTCCCTATTTCAAGAGATCAGGGTGGGTAATAATGGATTTAAAATGAAATAAAGAACACAAAATAATGCTATGGCCAGATCTGGTCTACAGTAAGACTGCAGCTTCCCCCTTGGGAGCTCTATGTATTTCAGAGTGGTGCCCTCTGATAGTTCATGGTAGTTCAGGCTGTTTCCTGGGAGTAAGTCCCGTTGAACTCAATGGCAGATCAGCTGGCAGAGCTCTAGCTTTAGTTTATTGAAGTGAGTTCTAAACATGCCTGCTTGAAGCAAGGCTTGATACTTCCAAGCTAAGGACACGGCAATATGTGAGTGAGAATGCTAACTGTTGGGAGGAGAGTGAAACTGAATTTCACAAGAGTAGGGTGGTGGTGGAATAGATGAAGGAAACCAGGGGAACCTCAAAGCAACTGTGAAGATGGAAAGCCTTTATTTGGCTCATTATCAGCAATGCAAGTGACTGGAAAAAGGAATGTAAGAAAGAAATAAGCCAAGTGGAAAGTAATTGCTGACGCGTTTAGTGCAAGAAACATGAAAGCATGGAGAAAATGGCAAAGTACTGAGGGCACATGTTTCAAGACCAACTAACCTTACGAATGAGCTTATCTGTGGGGCCTTTCTACTTCCTCAGAAAGATGATCATGGGAGAGTGTTTTACTAATCTGTGAAGATGCCTGGATATTTGATTTAGGAGATGGCAACTTTCAGCTCTTGTCCTGTAGTGTTTTGTTTTGAAAAAAGAACAGGCCATGGGTTATGTGACGGTTGTTTAAACCTTACAGAATTTCTGCTGCCTGGATTGGGACTACACAAGTCACAGCTTGCATATTCAAAATGGCAGCCCGCATGTGCTATGGCTTAAATAAGCCACGGTGGGCTGTTTGATCGTGTGAACTGGCCCAGTATGGCCATGGCACCTGGGGACTGCAACGCAATGAGTATGGTATACTTCCTGGCGTTTTAGACTGTGGAGGGCCTTGCACTTGCAAAACCACCCAGTGACCACTTCAAAGTGCTTAAGCCTCATCTATTTGTATCACTACATCACTCAGTGTTTAGAGAGAGAAGCAGCTAAACATGGAAAGTTACCCATTTCCCACCAAAAAAACACAAGATGTTCTGATCAAGAGTTAACTTGTGGTCACTGGCAATAGAAAGCATTCCATTGAAAAGAGTAACAAGCTGAGAAATGCAACTATATGAGTTGCTATCCCAAAGCTAAGGGAATAAGCTACATATCTACTTCCCTTCCTCATATCTGAAACCTAACATTCATACCACCCAGTTTCCTGGAAAAGTCAAATGACAATATTTACTAAAATGTAAGCAGTTAGCTAACCACAAAGCTGGCCAATGCCTCTTATACATACATAACTTACGGAACAGTAGAAGCTACTGGAACAATTTATTTGTGCAACCTTTATCATAAAAAGTTCAAAGGAGAAAAAAGTCTGAGTCTTTATCATATGCATACAGGGCTAAAGCCCCTTTAAATCTGTTCTTCAGGGCTGTTTCATTGTCTTTGCGTATCTCAGGTAAGCCCTCTCTTGTTCAGCTGAAAATACTGTATCCCTAAAGGATTATAGACACATGTCCACCTTGGATACTGGGGAATGGAAACACAAGTTTTGAAGAGTACACCAAAAGCCAGAAATCTGTGCAGGTGGAGTTTGATTTTCCAAAATGTAATGGAGACACTTTTACATATGTACTGAGAAAAGTTGGATTGATTTGAGCATCATCTTTCCACATCAAAGCCACATTGGCCATCTCTGTAAAATGGTGACTTTACCAGATTCTAGCATTTGAGGTGAGACAGGCCCTACATGGTCCCTCATGGAGAGGCTAGACTGGTCAATAATCTGCTTGAGTGGGAAAGGGGAGTGCCCCCCTCCCACTGTATTATGGAATGTTTGTGCACATATAGGGGAAAATGTAGTTGATACAGTAACCAATTACCACATTTTTGTACAAGTAATATTGTCCACTCATCTGTGCTAACAGGGTTGCAAGGTTGTATACTAATAGTTGCAATCAAGTGGAATGTAAAGCATGTCCTATCATTGTGCTACAATTAATGAGACATTTTACACAACCATTAAAGATACAAGACTTCCCCCAGTGTCAGAATGCCCTACCTTGAATACTACTATTCCTGAGGTTTTCATTTAGCTAGTGTTATCTTTATCTGCCTTTTTTTAAAAAAAGCTTAACAGCAGTAAGAAAAGACAAAATGACCTGTGGATTGGAGTCAAAAAGTTTGTACACAACCACTGGAATTTTATTTTAACAGTAGATCTGCTCCTGAAATTTATTTATTTATTAATTTATTATTATTATTATTATTGGCTACTGCTGAAGAAACACAAAGTCAAAGCCCCTTTGGTGTGCTGTGTATTTCTGTGGAGCCTAGTCAATTACATCAAAGGGGAATAGAATAATAGGTTAAGGAATTAGTTTTAAATTACAAAGTTATTTGGTTTAAGAAACTACACTGGAATGTTTGAAAAATTCAGATTTGGGAGGCTCAGATAAATCCTTAGGCACACCTTACGCACCACCATGCTAGCATAATGCCATGATACTACTGGCATTGCAGGCAGGCAGACAGGATCAACTTTTTAAAGCAAGGTATGAGTAATAAGTGTACTGAGAATTGAACTCAATGGGGCTTATGTCCGAGTAAGTATGTATAGGAATTCACTGTTAATAATTACGGTTCAACTTTACTTCTTAGGTTCAACTTTGGAAGAACATTTTATTTACATCATGAATATAAAGAACTGTAGAAGATATTGGAGATTGCCATCCACAAGTCAAGAAACTGACAATGAATGAAGCTTTAGAACTAACAAATTAAATACATAATAAATCACAGAGGCCAGGGGAGGGGTGGGTGGAGAGAAGAGAGCAGATGGCATTCACTTGAGAGTGAAATTGTTGCTTTTAACTGTAAGTAACTTATTGCTAGTAAGTGTGGATGCTCCTGCACATACAGGTGGTGGGACAGCCTTATAAAGGTGTAAGAGGGCTGATGGATTTTACTGGAACTCCCAAGTCACCCCCAAGGTGCACAAGAAGAAATTAACTCTGCAGAATTCTAAGGACTGATTCCTCCTAGGCTCTACCATAATGATGAACTCAACATTGGAAATCCTATAAAGGAAGAAGCCACTTGAGGGGTGTGAGATATTTGGAGTGGGGAAACAGCAAGTGAGGAAAATGCACCCAGAGTGTGTGCTTAGCCCATAAATTACAGGAATCTCTAGCAGAAGATGTGGGAAAGGGTGCCCATTTACATGGCTGTAAAAATAGATTAGATACATTCATGGAAATAGGTTTGTCAAAAGCTATTATTTTCCTCCCAACCAATCAGTAATTTCACTGAACATTTTGTGATTTGTAACAGTTCCAACTGATAATGTAGGCCCAAGTTTAGAGTCAACGAAATCAACAGCCACACAAGACAAGTCTTGCAAACAAAACACACATGCATACAAGCATGAGCCACTAATCCTCACCTCTTATCCCACAGATATACTTCAGTATTCTTTTATTAGATAAGTGGTCCAAGTTTCTATTCAAAGATGTGTTACACTGAAAAGTTTTATGTTTCCATGTTAAAAAAGGGTGCTGCATTCTCGCTTGTGTGTTTTAAGGTTCTGGTACAAATAATAAATAGTATTTTTAATCAGCACAAAGTCTAAAATGATTTTAAATCCCATGTTTTTTTCAGCCAACATTTCTCATAATATATAGTGTGCAAGTTACATGACTAGTTATTTTTCAGTCACTATGAGGTTTGAAATCAGGCCCTGTCAAAGGTGCCAACCTTTCATTCAATCAGTCATAAAAATGTGTTTTACTAGAAAAAAATAATGAAAACTGTAAGTCTAAAGGCACAAAATCGCATAGCTGCTCTAATAGGAATTTGTAAACAGAGAACTGGTTGAATTTAGAACATTCAAACCGAAGAGAATTTTAAAAAGGCATCTGAAGTAGGCTTTTATCTAGCCAACTTCCTGAAAGACCCAACAGGTTTTCTGGTCTACAGAATATGCACTAAAATACCATAATTCAAAAAAGCAATAAGGCAAATAGTATAATCATTATTTCAAAAACATTACAATGGTAGTGTAGGCATTTGGAGTTTAACTTAGTTACAATGTGTAGTACAGTCTCCACTAAATAGGCATAATTATTTCCTCCTTATGCAATTATTAGGTTCAGCTGGAATCCAGAACAGATTACAAAATCATCCTTGTAAAGCACCCCAACAGGTATTTGAGAGTGATGTTTGTCTCTGTTGCTTATTCCATCCACAAGCCAAGAAATATCCACCACTCAAAGTCCAAGAATTAAGCAATATTAAACACTGTCGTACTTGTGAAGAGCTTCTTCTAACTTTTGTGTCACTTTTTGGAAAAAAAGTATTTGCTGTTGTAAGAAATGCTGCATTTGTGATTTGAAGTCCCTGACTCGAATTTTGTGGAAATGGTGAATTTCAGCCAGGGTGGCAAAGGAAATAATGTTACAACGATCTTGAATGCCATCAGCCTTCTGGACCTCCATCTTCCCTTCTTCCACATGCCTCTTACTTTCCTTAACTTTGGTAAGGGCTCCTGCATATTGAACAAAAAAAGATACACTTAAATTAAAAGATGACTGGAACAAATGTAATTAAAAAACATACCAATTAAGCTTGCCATCAGAAGTCTAAAGATCTCTGAAATACTTCTCATACTATGTGAAATAATAAAACAATTCTATACATACATGAAGAGATACTATCCTCAATATATTTTACTATAACCAATGCTTGTTTTGTATGTGGTATGGAAGTACTTACTATACCCAGACAAGGTCTCAAAGTCCAGAAAAATTAAATGGTTTATCAAATTTTAAAACAAACAAACAAACATAAGGTGCCTTGGAATGAACAGCAGTGTAAAAATATTTCAATAAATACTTAAACTCAATCTGTATTATACATATTGGTGCTTTCGGATAAGAACATAAAAAGAGCCATGCTGGATCAAACCAAGGGTCCATCTAGTCCAGCATTCTGTTCACACAGTGGCCAACTAGCTGTCGACCAGGGACCCACAAGCAGGACACGAGTGCAACAGCACCCTCCTGCCCATGTTCCCCAGCAATTGGTGTACATAAGCTAACTGCCTCTGGGACCGGAGGTAGCACATAGCCATCAGGACTAGTTGCGACTGATAGCCTTCTCCTCCAGGAATTTATCCAACCCCCTTTTAAAGCCATCCAAATTGGTGGCCATCACTACATCCTGAGGTAGCGAATTTCATAGCTTAACTATGCACTGTGTGAAGTTCTTTCTTTTATCTGTCCTGTCCTGAGTCTCCCACCAATAAGCTTCATGGGATGACCACGGGTTCTAGTATTTTGAGAGAGGATCTCCAGTAGTATATACTATACCTACTACACTACTTTGATACTGAATGCAAGATATGTTTGAATTCTGGAACTGTCATAGCTGTTCTCCTTCAAGACTGCTGGTAAATAATTGCTGACACTACCCTGAAAAAACAGACCTTTGATGAACTATGATGTCTGACGTATTTAGATATGCAAGGGTAAACCATGAAATTACATGTGAAGAAGAGCTCCTGAACCTTTAATCAGTTCTATTCATTGCAGGACAATTAACATTGTAAACATGTTTACTAATGATATGTGAGTTTATAATTCACTGGAAGCACTCCAGAGATAGTGAGAGTATCACTTCCTGGAATTTTCTGCTTGAAAAAAAAGACTTTCAGCCTAACAACCCTCTGCTCAAGTAAGATCCAAGTCTATAAACTATCTAGAATAGATTTAAGAGTTGCAATTTCATAGTAATCCAATTTTTTAGAAGGTATAAAACGTTCTTTAGAATTCTTCCCATCATACTTCTTTGTGAATCTTTCAGATAAAAAAGGGATGAAGGATATGAAATGCTGAACACATTGTGACACATCTAAGTTTTGTATTTGTTGCAGCTAAGTTTGTGCAGTTCCAAACTCTCAACAGCTAACAGACTGAAAATTCTGCCCAGGTCTGGCTCAAGGTTGTTGTTTTGGACACCTTGGATGAGACGAGGCACAGGCACCCACACATAAATCAAGGGTGTTCCAGAAACCTGTATGCCACCACAGTGGATTCAGCAGCATGCTCCCAGAGTCAGGCATGCTGGGATTGAGGAAGAGACAACTGTAGCATACACCACTTGAACTGGGTTCTTCCAAGCAACTGTCTCTGTGGTCAAGCCAGTCCTGTCTTAAAGCTACAGCAGGATTTTAATTGCCAGCTCCACAGCAGCAGGTGACTTTGCTTACTTGATTCGGAAGGGATATAGCTGCCACCAGATTGGCCCAAGCCACTTCCTGAATCATTACGGGAGATTAGGAAGGAACTACATGCATGTCACAGTCAGCTGCTTACAGGGGTTGTTATAAAAAAAAAGCTTAAACCTTTGTCTGCTGACAAACCCTTGCAGATTGCAGGAGGTTCTGGGCATATTCTCTGATGTACAGTCCGTTCACAAGAGCACTGAGAGTTCACTTAGGCACACACCCAACACTCCTCTGGTGCCATGCATAGAAGGGGTGAAACTGTAGGGGTGCCAACCTGTCTTTCAAGGACGTTTAACTGCTGTTACTGATTTCATCACTGAGGAGCCTAGACAAGCTTCCAAGTAGCCTCCAAGAACAAGTAGCCTCCAAGTAGCCTCAGGGCCTCCAAGAACAGAGTTGGAAAAACAGTGCCTTAGAGCTTAAAGCTAGGATACAAATATAAACATATGAAATAAATGAGTGAACTGGTTGCTTCTGGAACACAAGGAAGTGTCTTAAATCTATATGGTTTTTTTTAAAGTAAATACACAGTGGATAAACTGGCTGAAGGTCACTTGCACATTCTCCAACTGAGCATTCTTTATCATCACTTCTGAGTCACTGTGAATTCACAAGATCTTTAGCTTATCATGATTTGCCCGTGCAGCTGTCTGTGAGACATTTTGTGGGGTTTTGTTTTAGTTTTCACTCACCACAAGTGAGTTGGTTGCAACTATTTTCAAAAGTTGTAGATCCAAACTTCAAAAATGGATTAACACAGCCATCTCACTGAACTAAAGTTTGCTGTAACTAGTAAAATAAGCTTAGGCTTCATTTGATTTATACACAACATCTGGATGTTGTCAGATAGAGATGAGTAAGTTTAGCTTGTTTTCTATTCTTCTTAAAGTAGTAGTTAGACATACTATACAATAGTAGACATCCAATTAGCTTTGTTGGTATCTATTTTTTTTAAGCCTTCCCTCTCCCCTATATATACAAGTGGTAAGATGAGTATTCTTCAGTCAGGTCAAACAATGCTAGCTTTAGGAACCTGGTTTGCCACTGTGGGAAGCAGGATGCTGGATCAGACAGGGCCTCGGTTTGAGTCAGCGACACTCTTCTTATGTTCTTAAAGTCTTTCCTACACTGCACTGTGATGGCACATAGCATAAATTAAACTTATCACCTGAAATTATAGGGGTTGTGTTAGAACCCCACCAAATTTCATAAGTAAGCCTTGCTAACTTAAGCCTGCAATGGCATTCCATCATGGATTGTGGAAAATTTGCTTGCAAAATGTGAGGCTACATGATATATCCACAGTGCAGACTAAGCCACATGAACATCACAAAGCAGCATAGGCTACATGCATAGGAAGATATGATGCAATAGGGTAAAAATGTCTTTCCCTGCCCTTCCCTCATGACATTCCAATTTCCCCTTGCTTGTTGCAAGTAATGCTCTGTTTTGAGTATTTCAAGATGTATTATTCTAAGCAGCAGTTCCCTTTTTTAAAAAAGTAAAAGCTAACATCTTTTTTGTTTTCTGTCTTACTTGTGGGCTGTAAGTACTATTTTTGACCGTTTTCAGACCTGAACAAGACTAGGATTGCATTGCTATGGAAGCTTAACACATTTCTGATGGTTGTGGTAGATTTGAAAAGGGCACAGAATTGTTAAATGAGCTTTCGAACTTTGCAAGTAAAGTGACTCCATTTTTTAAAAACACAAATTAGGGATGATTTGGGGTGACCCATGCAACCTAATTTTCAAGGCTTACAGCCTAGAAAGGACAACTGCTTTGCACTATAAACTCTCCACCAATCCCAGCAAAAACCTTCTTATGGCATTCAAGACCATTAACAGATATAGGTCTTTTCCAAAATTATGATCTATTTAATGCACTTAGATTCAACAGTTTACAATAACATTGAGAAAAATCACCAGATCCAAATCACAAGCTGCCGGACACAAATGAGCTGCTGGTTTGTCTACACTGTGCCAAAAGGTGACAGAATGTTAAAACATTATAAGGAGTTTGTTTCCCCCAATTCCAAATCACCCACTGAAAAGCAATATGCAGTGCACATGGATACAGAGCACCTGAAGATATGTGTTTACTTTCATGCCTACTTATTAATGGATTAGATTTTTTTGGAAACAATGGGTTGGATCTAGACTTAGTCATACTTATAGCAGACTCACTGAAATCAATGGGTTATTCATGACTAGTTATGACTTACGTGTGACTAAGTCTGGATCCAAACTGATGATTATTTGAGGGGGAATCCCAATAGTAAGAATCTCTGTATTTTGTATAGTGGAATAGACTAGATATGACAGGCTTATATTCTAATAGATTTTGATCATGTTGCAGTTTTATATTGCCAACAAACTTTGAAGTGCTAGGTCAAAGGCAGCAAAATTGGCAACCTACATTGAGAAACTACACATATAAAGGAAGAAGATTTATGGTTCTAGATTAAAAACATGTTTTGCTCAATATTATTCTTGCAGAAATTACATAATTTCCATGATGAGAAATTACATTTATCACAATTAGAAATGATATCAATTCTGTGAAGTCAAATGTTTCATTTATGAATGGAGCAATCCTATGGCTGCTAGGCAGTGTCTGGATGGCCATAGGATTTTTTAGTTTCTGGGAACCGAGCTTGGAGCCAGGGCTCCGAGCTCGGTTCCCAGAAACCTCACTCCCCCCCTCCCCCTCATAGGCAATGTAGTTCATCCCTGTCTCTGTGCTTGTAACTGCAGCATGGAGCAGGTGAAAAGGGGGCATTCCTGGGGTTGGGGAAGTGAGGAAACCACAGAAGCATTGTTACGACACTTATGTGCCTATGCACCGTCCAGTCTCCTCCCCCCCCGCTCCGATGTCCCCAGCTAGACGGACAAAATCAGCTGTTTAGCTGCAAATGCAGGTCAGGTGGAGCGCAGAGGAGAGGATTCCCTCTGTGCTTTGCCCACCTCGCATTGGGTAGGCAGCCGCCTCTGAGTTTAGAGGCGGCTGCCTATCCCCATAGGATTGTGTCCTAAAGGACCTGACATCAAATACCAATTACCTTACAAATTACACTTCCAGTTAGTGACTATGTTGTGAGAAAAGTATATGCAGAAATATGCTTCTTCTAAAAGTGACAATAGACTTGAATACCTCTAACAGTTTACCCTAAGAAAAATTCAGATACTTTCAGATGATTCTAGAAAGTTCTGGTGCTTCTGCAGTGTTTTCAGTTTTACTAGCCAGCAGAAATATGAAACTTATTAGGTTTACTGCAGCTATGCCATGTCAACATACAGTACAGAACATTAAATGGTGCCAAGATGCTTGTAAAATCAAAGCAACTAGACTTAGAATAATAAGGCTTCATGTTCACATTAGATTCTTTTTCTGAAGAATGGGAATTACTAGTACCACAAGGGTACTTTAGGATTCCCTTAATTACTAACCTTACATCATGTTTAGATCCATGCACTCAAAGAGATAAAATAGAAGTGAAAAATCGTAGAACAGCCATCAAATACTTTCTCCTATGTTCACTTTTCTTGCAGACTTTTATTTTCGCCTTTAACATACAGATCACATTTCCTCTTCTATTTGGTAAATTATATATATATATATATATATATATATATATATATATAAATCTCAGAGTGAAGCAATACAATACAAATTAGATTGTTTGAGATTGCCATCTGCACGGAACACAGCCAGTTTCAAAGCCCCATGTTCCTGTTTTAATTTTTGTAACAAACAAAAACACTATCTGTTAATGCAAGTTACTAAATATACCTCAAAAGTATGAAAACTGAAAGCTAAGCAAAACTTAAAATTTCCAGTGCCGTTCAAGACCTACTGGGCTACACACTCTGCACCCATGTTGGAGGGTGAGAACCTTTTCCCCACAAAACCCTGAAGTGGTCCTTAAACTCCTGAGGGTTCAAAAAGTAGCTTGTGGATTATGGAGTCATGCATAAAGTAGATCAAACGAAATAAACGTGACCTAAGTAAGTCTAACTGAATTCAGTGGGTCTGCTTTAAGCATGACTGAGTCTGGATCCAAGCCTATGTAGTTATTAGGGAATGTAGTTAGGCTTGAGAAGAGTTTAAAGGGAAACAGGAAAAGACTGCACCTGAATCAGTGGTAGTTTCTTAACGGCGCCACTGTAAAATTCCCAAAGGGAAGCTATGTCTCGTGTGGCTGCAATATTCCCACCTCTGCACTGAGATTCCTTTTAAACTGCCCTTGTATTGAATCCTCCAACTGCTTTTTGAGAGAGTTTACAAAGGGTTCCATGAAGTCATATTCTGAAGAAAAAACTCTGCAAATAAGTCTGCATACGACAGATCGGCCATCAACCTCAGCATCCATGTTTCAAAGGTAATAATGGCCTTTGGTGTTATGAGGTGTCAGATAACTTTAAACCTGCTGTGTGCTATACAGTAGGTATTCTTGAAGGCATTTCCCGCTCCTCCCCCTGAATGTTACAATTGGCACTGAAAAGATTATTGGCAAAAATCTGAAATCATATGTATGAGAATAGTTCCAGATCAAGCAAAACTCAAGTTTCGGTGTTAGAAGTCATGTTTTGCAGATAAAAGCTAGTTAGTTAGAGGTTTCAAAATATGAGTTTCTCCACTAGCATTTCTGCTGCAATCTGATATATGGAATTTTTTTTCTTTCAATTTTGACAAAATTTTTCACGCATTTTCAATTTTTTATTATATATTGCTTTAACATTTGTTTCAGCTTTAGCTAATACTTAAGGATTTGGTTGGTTGGTTGGTGTTTTTTTAAAAATAGAAGTGCACAAGGAAATATCAAATCCATTTCCCAATGACGTTGTGGTGGTTTCTGCCTGAACTAGGGAAACCCCTTCATCGTACCACTTGTGTGGATTTTTTCCACTTTGCAATTTTATCATGCATCCTAGTACACTATTTACGAACTACTACCCAAGCAAAAACAGGCCAGGTCCAAAATGCGTAATGAACCAAACTTGTTGCATTGTCAGAGACAATGCATGTATGAAAAGATAATTATAACCTTCAACTATTTCCAAGTAAACAAGTGAGATTTTTGCAGTAGAAATGTATAAATTACTGGACTTACAGCCTGCCCCATCCAAGAAGTTAATGATGGGTATGGTTTTGTAATTTTATGCTTTCCATGTGTGGGGGCCCAAACACAATTGACAGCCTCCTTCATTAAGGAAAGTAGAACTGGCAAAGATTTCTGCCTAAGTCCCTAGAGAGCCAGTTTGAAACCAAACACCACTTTAAATTAATTGTGCTGCTTGATGCAACATTGGCTAGAATCATTATAAAGGTGCTCATCATGAATTAGGATTTCCATGTTTTTCATTATTTCATAGAATAGTAGGGTTGGAAGGGGTCTACAAGGCCATCGAGTCCAACCCCCTGCTCAATGCAGGAATCCAAGTCAGAGCATCCCCAACAGATGGCTGTCCAGCCTCATCTTGAATGCCTCCAGTGTGGGAGAGCCCACTGCCTCTCTAGAGAACTGGTTCCATTGTTGTATTGCTCTAACAGTCAGGAAGTTTTTCCTGATGTTCAGCCGAAATCTGGCTTCCTGTAACTTGAGCCCATTATTCCGTGTCCTGCATTCTGGGATGATTGAGAAGAGATGCTGGCTTTCCTTTCTGTGACAACCTTTCAAGTACTTGAAGAGCGCTATCCTATCTCCCCTCAGTCTTCTCTTCTCAAGGCTAAACATGCCCAGTTCTTTCAGTCTCTCCTCATAGGGCTTTGTTTCCAGTCCCCTGATCATCTTTCTTGCCCTCCTAGTAAATTATCTAGTATTTAAACTACTGTAACTGATACATTTTTCATTAACTTACAAGAAATACATAATGATAATATAACACTTTATCTCAGCTTAAATAGTTTTTGTACAGTAAGACCTCACCTTGATGAACATTTCAGGAACTGATATTTTCATAGCTAAGCAGTATTTTGGTAAACATGAAGTTATCTGCTGGCACCAACTGTTTCTTACCACTGACTTGAACTCAAAGACCCTTCCTAAGATCACCACAATATCCTGTTCTCAGCTTTGTACAAGCAAGCATCTTTCCTTCATCTCACTCCTTCAAAAAAGGCAGGCTAAACAGCTGAATAATGCTTCCATACATTCCAGAAATGATCTAGCAGTAATAACTTAAATGTGATTAAATCCTGCAAACATCACCTGCATTACACTCTAGCACATGGGGTTGTATCCAAAGGTGTCCTTCTGCCAATGGAAGGGACACCTTTGAATACAATCCATGGTGATTTGCACCAATAATGGCCATAGATAATTGATAAGCCAACTCCCCAGACTAAGAAGCTTAGGGCACAATCATATGGCTGCTAGACAGTGGCTGGATGGCTATAGGATTATTCAGTTTTCAGGAACTGACCTCGGAGCCTGCACTCCAAGGTTGGTTCCCAGAAAACCACCTCCCTGCCCCCTCCCTCACTTCCTCATAGGCAGTGCAGATCATCCCTGGCTCTGCGCTCATAAGAGAAGCAAAGAGCAGGAGGAAAGGAGGCATTTCCGGGGGCGAAGAGGGGACCTCGGAAGGGCTGGTACAACGCTTCCTATGCATCGTCCAGCCAGCCCCCCCGCCCCCACTCCGAAGTGCCACGGCTACACAGCCAAAATCGGCTGTCTAGCCGCAAATGCGGAGATCTCCTCCACGCTCTGCCTGCCCTGCATTGGCTAGGTGGTTGCCTCTGAGTTTGGAGGCAGCCGCCTATGCCCATAGGACTGCACCCTCCCAAGATAATTTTGGGAAAGTACTGTATGTTAATTTTTATTATAAATGTTTGGGGATACAAAGCTGATTATGGGTTATTGAGGATAAGCCAAATGACACTGGATACTCTCTTGTATAATATTATGCTAGTGATTTGTTCAGTTCTTTTACTAAACACAAAAATCACAATAGGTCAGTTCTAGGGGTCTGTAAGCTTTGGCGTGGCTTACTAGCCAGACATAATGTATGGTTACCAGTGACCGCTGCCTCTCCCAAATCTTCTGCATATATCAGACAACTTGGAGGACAGGAGATATGGTCCCATATTCAAGCGAGTCATATTTATACTCCTTCTCCTGCCTGCTGTAAAACTTAGTGGAAGATCAGAGACTCTCTATACATCAGAGCTGGTAAATAGAAGGGTAGGAGGGTTTCTCATGTCATACTAAGGAGGAGCATTTATTGTTGGTGAGTGGGCTTGCGGAAAGCTGCTCACCTCCATTAAGAACACAGCTGAAGAAAAAATGGTGTGTGAATTGAAGCTGTTAGAAAGATTTCCACACAGACCATGCCACACTTTTGGCCAGTTACTCTACTGGGAGAAGGTTTAATTAGTCCAAGCCATATAAATGTTAAGCATGGGCTTTAAATCAGCTTTAGTCCTTAATGGATTTGGTAAGTATAAGCATAGGCTATCAAGATAAATGGAAGAAAAAGTAGAGCATTATCTATTAGCCTTAGAAAATGCCTCCCATTGTACCATAGTATATGCAAGCTAAAGTGGTTTGCTTTTCAATTTCATCAAAAATTTAATCAATGACTTGAGAAACAAACCCTAACCTAAATGGCATATGTTTACCATATGCCATTTTCAGCAGGCCAGGTACACAAACACTTTCTGACCACACTTAAGTTGGCATTTAAATGTACACTTAAAGCTTTTTGCTTGCCCAAATAACTACAGTGACACGCGGGTTCATACAACACGAGGGTGGTTAATAAGCCACAGTTGCTTGTTAACTACCTCCACACATGCTGGTCGATTGCTGGCCAATTTACCTAATTACCCCCCCCCCCCCGGCGCAACTTGTCCTGATGTCCAAACATTGCGAGAGTGGCTGACTAGGGTGGTTAACAAACCATCCAGAACCCATGGCCTGATCTGGGATTGCTGGGTGGTTTGTTAACCACCCCAACCACCTACCCTTGTTGTTTCAGATGTCACGACAAGCCAAGCCAAGCCAAGCCAAGGGTAATTAGGCAAATCGGTGGCATATTAACCACCCTTAAGTTGTGAGAACTGGGTTGACTACAGTCATATTTATTGTGATGTAAGTGATGACAGCAAGTATATTTGCTGTCCTTTTCCTGCTGCCATTTCATTTAATACCCACAACTCCCCTTTTACCACACAGTTTCATTTTAAGATCGCACCAGAACCCTTCTAGTTGCCATTTTCCTCCAAACCACACATCGATAAAAGATTCTCATGACAGCACAGGCTTTCTTTTTCTCCAAAACACATATGTTTTATATTCACATTTCCTAATATTTCAATTATTTTATTTGATAATAGTTTAAACCCGAAAGCCCTAAAATCTGGCAATGAAGTCTCATAAGAAAGCACAAATAAGCATGGTAATGACTTTTTTCCTGCAGTGAACAGAGCTAAAGCAAAGCAGAAACAGCCAATAGTGAAATCTCAAAAAGTATAGGAGACCATGACAGGAAGCATAGTTTTGTAATGAATAACAAATCAAACCACAAGCCCCAGTTCTCACCTACACCCATTTCTAGATATAATTTATGTCAAGAGAATCATGGAAATTAAGTACTGATCCTACAGTGAAGTTCAGTGGCACCAAATAAGTTTGATCAAATGCTTAGACTTTCACAACTACTGGTGAGCATTTTGATAAAACATATTTTGCTCCAAAATTACAATACACAAACTTTTGGGCTGGCAAGTATTCAGCCCTACCCAAGACTCTTGCTTTGTTAATCCTAAAATTAAGCAATCCTTATAAAACTTCCTTGAACACCAAATTATTCTATACATTACATCGCCTATATAAAGGTATATTTTGCTCAGTTGTGGGCACCCTCCTCTCCAGGCCATCTGTCATCTAAATAATTGGGGAATGCATGGCTGCCATATTTTGGGACCTTGTAGCTCCTATCTGGCAGCAGACTCCATCTTTATCATACATTAAGAGTTATCTTTGTGGACAAGTTTCACTATAACCCTAGAAGCTTTGGTATCCCTTAACACTCTGGCAATCAAACTCATGTGCTGATCCAGCTCTGCTTCCCTATAAATCTATCCTCCTTCCCAGTGTGTGAGGCTCCTGCACCGCACTGAACCACAGCAGACTATGGATACAGAAGACAGGAGAAATTGTAACCCACACTATGGCAGGGAGATAGTGTGAAATCTATTGCTCACAGAATGAACATCATCTTACCATGGAGTGTTCAGGATACCAAAGTTATATTTTTGGCCACCATAGGAGAACTATATGCATCACCTTAGATGTATGATTCTTCCATTGCTATTGCTTCCAGAAAAACTCAAAGCTAACATTACATTGTTCAATTAGCATTCTCCCTTCACAACTTCCCAGGATTCAAAGCTTGCCTGGGAAGGCTGGGTGGGTGGGTATGGGAGGAGGAGGGCTATTCAGATTATTAGTAATAGCTGGGTGATAATAGGAATATTTGAAGTGTTTTAATATGTCTCTTCAATCATATTTCCAGGGCAGTTTACAAAAACAATTAAAATATGAATACAAAAAGCATAGGATAAAATCCAACATAAGTCCTATTTAGAGTAGACCCATTGAAATGAATGGGATTTAAGTTAGTGATGACTTAGTGGATCTAATTTAAGTAGGACTGTTGTGGGGTTTTACTCCTAATAAACTATAAATCATAAAAGCAGCCTGAAAAACAGCAGGATTAAATTTTTATCTTAAAAGGTCTTTGCCTGGTAACTAAAGAATAATAAGGTAGGGACCAGCTGAAACTCTCTGGGGAGAGTCTTCCACAACCGCCACCATGAAGAAGGTCCTCTCTTTGATAGTTGACCGCCCCATGTCAGATGGCAGGAGAACCTCCAGGAGCCCTTCACTGAAGATCTCAATGTATGAGTAAGCCCATGTGGAGTCAGGTCATTCTTCATGTAACCTTGTCATTAAGTTGTGAAGGTTTTCAGAAGTTAAAACCAGTATTTTCGATTGAGCTGGAAAGAGACTGGGAGCCAGGGCAGTTGGCATACAACAGGTGTAATATGATCATAATACCCAGTCCCAATCAGTAATAATCTAGCAGCTGCATTCTGCATGAACTGTACTTTCAGAGCAGTTTTCAAAGGCAGCACCACACATAAAGCATTAAAGTAGTCTAACCTGAAGGTTACCAGAGTATGGATAATTGAAGCCAGGTAGGACTGCAGCTGACATACTAGCTTAAGCAGGTAAAAGGCATAACACAGAAACTACTTGTGCTTCCAGTAAGAAATATGGATCAAGGAGTACCTCTCAGCTGCAAAGCTGTTTCTTCAGGGGGAGTGCAACCCTGTCTGGCACAGGATTAACACCATTTCCTTGGGCATATGACTGACCTGATCCAACTGTCATGTCCAATTCATGGTAGATGGGGGCAATTTTATCCTCAAACAGCTTTGCAAACATGTCACATCTGGCCTCCAAAGACCCTTCTACCCTTCCTTAACATCACCAGATGGGCCAGATTCCAGAAGGACCCAAACCACTTGGAAAAGCTCTACTGGAGAGCATTGAGAGGATGCAATGGTGTTGGAAAAAACCTGCTTCTTTGTCAACATCACAGTAACAGAGTAGGTGCAATAATGAGCTCTGACTAGCGTCCAATTGGATTCACTGCAACTCTTTCACCCACGGCTGGCCCTACCATTACGTTGACTGATGTGCCCGCACCAGGCCGTGGAGTGGGAGGAATGGCACGTTGCATCCCTCCCCATGTCCCCAGCAGGAGGGTTCACTGACACCACCCTGCTACCTCCAGCTGGTGTTCTGGAGATCCCTGCCTATCACTCTCCAGCTGTGGCATTTGCCACAGTGAGAGAAAGGCTGGCAGGGCTCTCTGCAGAAGCAGCAGTCAGCCACCTGCCCACCCTCCTATTGCATGCTGCATTGTGCCCCCACCCCCTGCTTCCCCTTAGAGGAGCTGCAGGTCTTGCAAGAGTTTGGGCGAGCTCTCATGAGAGTTTGGGTGAACTCTGTGAGAACCGCAGATGGGAAGGGGCACAAAGCAGAAGAGGAAGGAGGTGGCAGTAGCAGGCAGGTGGCAGCAGCATATGTTCTTGCCTCAGGCAGTGAGATACCTCAGGCTGGTGTTGCTTCCACCATTTGCACTCTAGCAATCTTTCTACTTGCTTCATTGCCCTCAGCTCCCCAGAATACCAAGGAGCTAACTGGGCTCTGCTTAGTAGAAATACTATTACTAGTAATAGCAAGCACATTGCCCTGTCTTTATTACATGTCTATGACCTGATAGGTGCTATTTATTTTATCACATTTGTATACTACCCTTTCTCCAAGAGGGCACAGAGCATTATACATACTTTCCCCCCATTTTATCCTCACAACAACCCTGTGAGGCAGGTTAGGGTGGAAGATAATGGATATATTCAATGCAACGCGATGAACATCAAGTCTGAGCAGTGATGTGAATCTTAGCCCCCCATCTTCAAGTCCAGCACTTTATCCCCTACAGCACACCAAGCTGATGAATCATATATGGCTTATTATGCACTTAAAAATGTAACTTGACATATCTGAAGAAAAAATATAGCTTTGGGATGCTTCAGTTCCCAGGGAGCATGGCACCTATAAACCCTTAAGCAATCAGATGCTATGTAAGGATTTGAATAAAACATCATAATGTATTGACAAGTTCTTGAGGATCTAGGCCATGCCTGCATAATCTGTGAGTCACCAAATCAAATGCAGGCCACCGGTCAATAAGCCTCCTGTATTTTTTGCTATCTGCTTCAGACTGCAAAAGTAGGCAGGCCACAAAAAATGACTGGAAGGTTGAATTCAGTTTGGTGGGGAACAAGTTGTGCATGTCTAATCTGGGCTACAGTGTCTTGAGATAATGTCAGGAGGAAACTCTGCACTGGGTTTATACCCAGGCTGATTTACAGTATTTATGCACGCAAGTAAAATATGTATGGTGGCCAAGAAATAGTTTGACAATATCTGAAGTACAACTACTTCCTATTTTAATAGACTTAGTGCCTGCCAACATGAATCCATGACATACATTAATTCTTCTGAAATGGGCTTGACTTACAAGCCAGACATTTCAAGAGCTGGCAGGCATCCATTATTGCTTTTTACTTCAAGATATAACCCCCACACAATCTGAGTAATTCTGACTAGCATTCAAATCAATAATCTAGCTACAGGTATTGCCCTCAAGGGAAAGCTTTTCCATGATACCAAAAATGCTAGTAAAAATTTGTGTTTTAAGTGTTCTCCAAATTATGATACCTGGCTAAAATGAACAGCAACCATCAAGTCCTTTCATACTAAACTATTGTAACAGCAGTTTGATGATCATCACATTGTCACTGGCAACGCAGGCAGCATTTGAAATAAGTCTGAAGAATGGCATATAATACAAATCCATCACCTGAGTAAAGAAGGTATTCTTTTAAATAGCTTTTTAAAAAGTTCTCTATGGGTTGTATTCAATGGCGGCTTTGCCTTAGTAGCAAACGCTTCCACTCACTTAAGTCAGCGCACCCAATTTTCACGGACCCCCCTCTTATCTACTGCAGTCCTCCGTGTCATATTCAGTTCTGTTCCAGAGGGTCCCCCAACCCTCAGAAGCAGTATTTGGGGGCACAGGAGCTGTAAGCTGCTATGGGGGAAATCTGCTGCCCTTACTTAACTGACTGGAACTGCTTTCCACTAAGGCAAAATCACCACTGGATGCAACTCTATAGAAAGGAAAAAACGTGAAAAGAAAAATCAGTAAAAGAACTTGGATATTCCTAGTTGCCTTTCTTGTCCTCTGTTGTGATGGCATGGAAAATTCCTTCAGACTTTAGTTTCCAAATTTAAAATTTTACATAATGGCATTTTCAGAGTGCCATCAATTTTTTAGAAGGCAGACACTTTATCATCAATCATTTACACAGTCAAAAAATCTCATACAATATATCTATCCACTGGCAAAACAGGCTGACCTTTATTAGGATCAACAGTCTTGACTGCAATGTACCTGGTATTAATATTAATATATAAATACAATCATGGGAGTGTTTATATAGCCATACACTAAGAGCAAATCCTCTGTGCCGAAAGTGTCTATCAGGAATTTATTTACGAGTTTAAACATGCTATATTCAAGTGACACTTTTCCAGAATAATTATACATACTGGCTCTTCAGATTTCTCCTGGAAGTCTCATTTGACTTTCCTTAATGTCATGTGCCAATTCTCATCTCTCTTCTCAATGGGGTTTTTTTTTTTTTTACATCATGTTTTTCTATTTGGATGATAAATAGCTGAATGCAATGACGATTGTATTATTTGCATCACAAAGAATGGCATTTGCATCCTTGCCTCTTAATATGCAGAATACATTAACTGATTAGAACTGTCCAGGGAAATTAGACACCAGGGTGACAAACACACTGGCTGAATCTACACATAGAAGTTATACTGTTATCATACTGTTTTCACAACTATTGGTGCCCACTGGTGTCATGTGTACCAATAGTTATGATAATGGTATGATAATGGTATAAATACTATGTGTAGATTCAGCCACTGTTATGAATGGGTACTGACTGCAAAAGTTTACCTGTAGAGATGAAGTCAAACTTCTCATCACACAGTTCTTAATTACAACATATTAGATTCTACTGATGTAATTTTTCACTCACACACACAAAAAATGAAAACTATGCAGACAAGCATTAGATCGCTGGGAAAAAACAGATACAAAGAATCAGGAAAAGACAGTCCAGTATGCCTTTAAAGATAAAGCCCTGGAAATGTCAACTGCAAGAGCTGGATCCAGACTATATCTATCTATCTATCTATCTATCTATCTATCTATCTATCTACCTACCTACCTACCTACCTATTACGTTTGCATCCCGCCCCATATCATTAAGATCTCAGGGCGGCGTACAGATAAAATCAATTTAAGGAGTATAAAACAATACATAATTTAAACAGCTAAAAACATATTGAACTATTAAACAAGTTAATACCAATTAAAATCTAAAACAATAAATAGTTAAAACAGTGTGCTACTTTAGGGAATGCATTTTAGCCCTCAAAGGCTTTGGTAAAAAGCCATGTTTTAATTTGGTGCCGAAATGAGACCAATGTCTGTGCCAATCGGGCCTCCAAGGGGAGGGCATTCCACAACCGGGGTGCCACAGCAGAAAAAGCTCTCTCCCACATCCCACCATAGTGGTATATATCGCACACTGATGAGACCCAGAAGAGGGCCCCTCCAACAGATCTCAGTCCTCAGGCAGGCATATATAGGGGAAGGCGCTCCCTCAAATATCGATGTCCCAAGCTGCTTAAGGCTTTAAATGTCATCACCAAAACCTTGAATTCCGACCAGAAACGTATTGGCAGCAGTGCAATTCCTTTAAAACTGGTGTTATATGATTTTTAGTGTTCTGGTCAGCAGTCTAGCTGCTGCATTTTGCACTAGCGGCAACTTCCGAGTCATCTTCAAGGGCAGCCCCACATAAAGTGCACTGCAATAGTCTAATCAGGAAGTTACCAGTGCATGTACTACTACGTCAGTCATGACTGACTTAAGGCCCACTGATTTCAATGGGTCTACTACAAGTATGACCAAGTCTGGATCCAGCTCCAAGGATACTACACTGATGCACATTTATGAACAATTAATTCATATGTGGCCTGAAACTACTTAAAAGTGTTCTCAGCTTATTTTCCTTGTTAAAAAACCTGAAGGATCCGTATGTGCTACCAGGCATCTATTACACAAATCAGCCAAGTAAGATATATTAAAATGCTGCTTGTTATCTATGCAGTTCTTTGCTACAACCCTGTTTTACAAACAAACTAATAAATACCCTGCTATGATAGGCAGGTATAGTTTTTTGCTTGGGGGAGTAGGGTGGGATAATACTATACCATTATGGTGTCAACAGAAGCATAATTAAATCAAACACCTCCTTCTCACCTTTAGCCTATATTCTTGGAAAAGGCAGACTGCTTTCAGTTACAGAATTGTTTCCCAATACTTTATCAAAAAACAGTCTTTTGACACCCTTAAAGACTGCTTTGCAGCGACACATGCTTTAATGGACTTATAATGCAATCCTATCATGTTTACTCAGAAGTAACTCCCACTCTGTTCAGTGCAGTTTATGCCCAGGTAAGTTTCCACAGGACTGCAGCCTAAAACCCACTTCATCTGATGCAGATTTATCCTCAGTCAGTTAGCAGATTATATATGCATATGTACAGAGAGAGAGAAATTGTAAACAGTGGGCCAAAAGGCCATTAAATCCAGAAGGTACAGCCTGAAATATTTTATACAAAGTTCAAATGTATACAAGATAAGCAGAGTGATCATTCACTATGCCACAATAAATCTGTTAATCTTTAAGGAGCCTCAGGACTCTTTGGTTTTGCTGCAACAGACTGACATGGCTACTCCTCTGAAACATTTTATCAAAAATCTACAAAGAAAAACTCAGGAGAGACCAGCTTCTACACATCACAATTAGATTAGGTTAAAAGGTCATGTTGATACAGTTAACGCTACATTACCTTTCTGGACATGGATTATGTCTGGGAAATTGGCCAGATGTCCTTGATACAGAGCTAACAAATCCATCACTGGGTCCAGGTCCTGTCTGGGTTGCTCTGCAAAGAGTTCACCAATAGCATCATAAGCTTCCCCAGTGAAGGCAATAGCCTGATTGAGGCCAACTGAAAAAGCCTGCTGGTCCATCTCAAAGGCTTGGCTGAGGCCCTTGAAGGAGTGCCCCACCTTCTGGTATTCCTTCTTGAAGCCAGTGACCTGCTTGCGGGCAAACTCATTGACCGTCTGGTTCAGCTGAATGGTGCTCTCGTCCATCTTCTTGGTGAAGCTCTTGAAGCCATCTACCTTACTTTCTACCTCCTGCAGGTCCAGAGCAGCAGGGCCGCCAGCAGGGACACTAATGGTCAGGAAGAAGTTAGCACCCACCATCTCGTCCTTCTCAGCCTTGCGTTTGCCCTGCTTCCAGGCCTTTTCATCAGTGCTGGGGCAGGTCAGGAAATGCTGGAAGGCATCACACTGGGCTAACACTGGATGGCTACACATATGGTCCATCCACCATGCCAGGCCTTTGCGGCGCTTGGAGATAAAGTCCTCCTCAAAGCGTCCAGTGGCCTGCTTCTCTGGCAAATGGGGCACGGAGATTACAGGAAACTTCTCCACCAGGCGCCCATAGAGCCAGTCAAAGTGCTTGTAGCGCCGGTGCACCTGCTGCCCGGTGTGGCTTGGCACCAGCTTGTAGGCAATGTAACTCTTCATGCCCTTGAACTTGGTCTGTTTGGTGGGATCTTCAATGGAGCACTGGAAAGGGTAAGGGTTCTCCTGCCACTCAGGCCCGTAGGTGCCCAACACCACGCACAGCTTGTCCCCATCCTTCACGAAGCCGGACGCCTCGCCCAGCACAAAGGCCTCGCCTCCCGATTTCACGAAAGTGGAGAAGCGGTTCAAGTTGCGGCTCACCGTGGCGGAGGTCTTGGCGCCGCCGGCCTGGTGATGCAGGGGTCCGCCGGGCTGGCTGCCCCGGGAGCTCAGCGACAGATCGGAGCGGGTGGAAAGGCGATACCTGCTGGAAGGGCCGCCCGTGCCGCCGCCGCCGCCCGTGCCTGCGTTCTCGTAGTCCGGGTAGGAGCTGCCCAAGACGCCCGGCTCGTCCGCCACGGTGGAGCTGTCGTCCCAGTCATCGTCCCAATCGTCGTCGCTGCCTTGGCTGGTCTGGTACGAAGAGCCGCCGTAGGAAGGCAGCGCTTGGAAGGAGAAGACCGACGAGGCTGGCGGCGGCGGCAGCTGGAAAGGCTCGGCGGCCGGTGGAGGGAGCTGTTGCGGGTGCTGCTGCTGGACCGGGGGAGGGTTGAAGGCGCTGGCCGGCGGCGCCACGGGTTCGAAGCCGCCGGGCGGCACGTTCGCGTAGCGGGCCGGGGCGGGCGCGGGCAGCGGCGCCGGCGGCTCGGCGGCGGGCGCTCGGATGACCTGCACGTAGGAGGCCGGGAAGAGGCCGCGGTCGCCGCGGCTGTTGACCCCCTCGAACCAGCCTTCGATCTCCTGGTCGCTGCACAGGCTCAGCACCTCGTGCTCCCGCAGCGAGATCTCGCCCGGGTTCTCCGACTTGAAGTCATAGAGCGCGCGGGCCCGCAGCAGCGCCATGGCCCCGCCGCCGCCGCCCAGGCAGGGGATGGGGCCGCGGACGGGCCGCCCCGCCACAGGGCCGCCAACCAAGCGCAGCGTGCGCCTCACCCGGTCGTCCTCCCCGCCCACTCCGGCGGCCGCGGCAGCAGCGCTCCCTTCGGCGGACAAACGGGCGGGCTCCCCTCCCGGCGGCGGCGGCGGCGGCGTCCTCCCCCTCGCCTCGCCCCGTCCGGACCCTTTTATTCTCCTCACACAATTCGCCCCGCTCTCTTTCTCTCTCCCTCGGGGACACCCGGCGCTGGGGAAGCTCCGTCTTGCTCTCCAGCAGTTGCCGTGGCCCCTCAGTGGCGGAAGGAGCGAGCCGGTCCCGGCACCACCAGCAGCAGCGGCGGCGGCGGCAGAGGCTCGAGTCCCCGCTTCACCCCGCCTGGGTCGGCTGGCCGGAGGGGTGTGCGCGTGTGCGCGCTCGTGTGGAAGAGGCTGGGCCGGGGGACTGTCCCACGTCGCCAGTTTCGCTAATCCAGAGCCGAGAGGCAGGGCCGGGGAGCCGAGCGCAGAGCTGCCGCCCCCATCGATGGCGCTGGCGGGCGGCCTGTTTCCTTAGGTTGGCTTCGCGGCGCCCCGCCGGCCCTCTGGCGTTCGCCTCAGGAGAGCCGCCTCAGGAGAAGAGAGAAAGAAAGAGAAGGCGCAAAGCGACTGAGGAGAGAAGCTCCAACAACAACACAACACACCCTGTCAGCTCTACACTGGGCGCGTAAAAACACACGCACAGAAAACGAGTGCGGGTTGTTGCGACCCTGACTAGGCAATGAGCCCCGCTGAACACAGCTGGGCTGACTTCTGAGTAGACACGGCTAGGATTGGGTGGCTTTAGTTCAGTGCACTTGGACTGGGAAGCGAAGTCCCACTGAACGCAATGAGGATTACTCTCCAGTCAACACTCATAGGACCGGGCTGCAGCTAAATATCAACTTTATTCACTTATACGAGCAAATCTGTATTTAAATAGATACGCAAGTACTGTATGTACTTAATTCTCTTCTTCCCCAATACCCAATTTAGTTTTGGGCAAAGTGCACTTTGAATGTACTAGCTGATATCAGTCCCAACATGTTTAATGTTGTTTGTTTATTATTTTTGAAAGGTATATCCCACTTTTACTATCCAAAAGGAACTGAAAGTGGGTTAATATCCATATAAAATTATAATGAAACAACAATAGCACCCGGAGCGATAAAAGGGCTGAATGACTTTATATTTTATGATCCGTAGTGATTTTTTTGTTTGCTGCCTAGAGTAAAAGCCTGGACAGAAATCATTTTAATAACTATATAACCAGTTAAATATAACTATTTGTTTACTGTTTCACAACCTTTCCAAAATAGCAGGGTCTATTATTATTATTATTATTATTATTACATGTATACCCCACTTGCAAGGGACTCAAGGTGGCTTACATGGTCCTCCTCCTCATTTTATTCTCACAACAACCCTGTGAGGTAGGTTAAGCTTAGAGTCAGTGACTGACCCAAAGTCACCCAGTGAGCTTCATGGCTGAGTGGTGACTAGAACCAGGATCTCCCCAGTCCCTATCCAACCCTCTAACCACTACACCTCACTGGCTATCCCTTATTGAGGGAGCCAGGTGAGCATTGGGGTTGGGTGGGAATTCCATAATCTAGGCACCACCACTACTGAGTGTTGCATAGCCACTGAGTGCACATAAGATGGCAAGGCACTATCTAGAGCAAGGCCTCCAAAGATTATCTAGGTGGATGAGCAGGTTCATGTAGGACAAGGCAATCCTTAAATAATCCTTGTTGCCGTTAATTTGGCCTTTTAAGGTCAAAACTAGCCATTGAAATTGGGCATGAAAAACAACTGAGATTAAGTGAAATTGACAAAATTGGAGTGTTATGCCCTGTGTAACTTCTCCCTGTTAATATTCTTGCTGTTACGTTCCAAACTAGTTGTAGTTTCTGATCACTTTTGAAAGGCAACCCCATATAGAACACATTACTGTAATCTAATCTGGATGTTAATAAAATGTGAGTGACAATGAGGAGATATTTTTTCTGCCCAGGAGAAGGTTCAGCTAGCACTTTGATAAAAGAATGCCATTTGGGCATTCAGGAACAGTATAGTATCCAGGGCAACTTCCAGAAACTACAAACCTGAGCCTTATATGGGAGCAAAATCCCATTCAGAACAGGTTGTAACCTAGATCAGGTCATTTCCCATAATAAATACCTAGGGATGGCAGAGAATTCTGCCACGGATCTCGGTGAGGCCGAATGCCAGTGCATTCGGCCGCCCAAACTCCGTGGCAGAATGGCCTGCCTCCATCCCCGCCCCCCCCGGATCGAGACTTACCTGGGGCCGATCTTCCAGGCGGCGGCGGCGGCAGCTGGTCTTCCAACCGGCTGCCGCTGCCACCATTTGCAGTCTTGTGTAAAAAAAACCCCAAAACGACGTGATAGGCTACGTAAAAATTACGTAGCCTATCATGGCTGGGTTTAAAACAAAAAACGACATGATAGGCCACGTAAAGATTTACATAGCCTATCATAGCTGGGTTTAAAAAAACAAACCCGCGTACGCAAATGCTACTGCCGCTGCCATTTGCGTTCCTTATTTTTGGCCATCTTAGTCTATGTAAATATTTACGTAGACTATGACGGCAAAAATAAAGGGGAACGCAAATAGCGTAGCGGGCGCTATTTGCGTCCCTTTTTGATTCACCGTTTTAGCCTTTTAAAAAAATATTTACGTTTTTAAATATTTACGTAGGCTAAAACGGTGAATCAAAAAGGGACGCAAATAGCGCCCGCTACGCTATTTGCGTTCCCCTTTATTTTTGCCGTCATAGTCTACGTAAATATTTACGTAGACTAAGACGGCCAAAAATAAGGAACGCAAATGGCGGCAGCCGTAGCTGCCGCCATTTGCGTACGCGGGTGTTTCCCCCCCCCAGAGCCCTCCGTGGCCGGAAATCCGGCTGCGGACGGCTCTGGCCTGGCTGGGCCTGACTGGCTGCTCCGCGGGAGCTGCCGCAGAGCACAGCCGGCCGTGGAGGATTCCGGGGGGGAGGATTCCGGGGGGGAGGATTCCGGGGGGGAGGATTCCGGGGGGGAGGATTCCGGGGGGGAGGAACGGATCGCCTCCCCCCCCGTCAAGGATTCCCCCATCGAGGATTCTCCCCCCATCTACATAATCCGCGGAAAGGTAAGTGACTTTCATACATCCCTATAAATACCTGCCATCTTGTCCAGATTAAATTTCAGTGTATTTGCCTCCAATCCACTGCTGATCCCAAACTGGTTCAGGACTCCAAATGCCACCCCAAACCTGATGACAAGGAAAAAAAGAGATGGCGTTGGATCCAGGATCTGCCTTCCATTAGAGGGACCTTCCATGAGAGGAAGGGGTCCACTCATGGAAGAACCCTCTGCCTGATTTTTGGGATCCCCACACACCACAGCTCGCCTCGTTCAGCAGGGTCACAATAATAACAATCACAATAAGAAATTATAATTACAAAATATGTGAATTACTAGCCATTCTTATGTCACGATTCTGAACACATTAACTTGGAAGTTCAAGTTCCCAATCAAGTTGCTTAGGATTTGACCATGATATATAAAACTGTTACAGCCCTGCTAGTGCTGAATTTTTAACTTAAGGCTGTTTCTTTTCAGATCAAAGATGAAACAGAGAAACTTACTGGTAAATAATATTTGTATTTATTATTTTTGCTGTATTAAATAATTATCACTAAAATAATTTAAGTAATGGTTTACAGCTTAAGAGTCCAAATATCATTGGTGGGGGAGGGGCAGTACAAGCTTGTAATATGGGGTGCCTCCCACATGCATACCATGATCCCATCCCATACATACAATCTCATGAGACAGAAAATAAAAAAAATCTATTTTAGCTTTGAAATTTGCTACATTTGCTACATGACCCCGACTTTCTGTAATTTTTGTTTAACAAAAATAACATCCAGCCTGAAAGAAGAGTCCTAGGGGCTGTCTACACGGCACTGCTTTCAACCTTCGTTCCACTGTAGCTGAGCAGTAGCGCGGCTGCGAATTAGCTTCTGCTGTGGTACACGGTGCGATTTACTGCAGACTTCTTCAAAGGAAAAATCTGCTGTGCCATAACACACAGCTGTGAATGTGGGGAAAACTGTGGCAGTCTCCAGTTGCACTACATATTTTTTTAAACATTTTTAAAGTGTGCATTGCACAGCAATGTGAGGATGCAGCTGCGACACCCCAGTTTTTAGTGGTTCTTGTGTATGTTAGGAGTTCTTTTGTGTCTGTCTGTTTCTCGTTCAGTAAAATGTGGGTAGGTTGCTCCTTCGTTACCATACCAACTGTTTGTACACAATAGTACCAGCGGTCCTCCAGCCCCACACTCCCATGATGGTTCATACATGCGAAGGGGTGTGCCCAGGTGAGACATATGTGCCCAGCCATCATTCTAAAATGGATCCCCCTGAAGTTAGGCTTTTGTCCGACATTCCACAACACTGCGGTTGTGCCCCCTTTTCCTCACTTCCTGAGGTATGAGCTCATAGGAATTGATGTTTCTGTGGTTGGAGTGAAGCTGGTCTTGGACCTTCTGTTCCCTGCACATGTCGAGTAGGTCCAGTATCTCAAGGTGTTTCCATGAAACCCCCTGGCCCTTGGCCACTGACTCCAAAGCAGCCATTGCGAAAATACGAAGCTGTGAATGTGTGGTTGAAGAAATGAGCATGCTTCTTCATGCCACTGTAACTGTGCAGCTGCGAAGGAATGAAGAGGAGGGGATAACTACAATAGTGAAGGAGCGTCACACAGTGACGCTGCAATCACTAAAACACACCCACCACATGCCCACCACAAAATGTGAAGTCAGTTCGGGGAAGGGACAGACAGCTCAGCAGCCGCAGGAACTCCACAGTAAACAAAAAGATCAGAGTAAAATGCCTCTGCAGAAATCCACATTTTCAGGATGAAAACCACGGTATGGATGTGAAGTGGTGTCTATGTCATGTGTCCCGATTAAAGACCTCAAATCACAGCAGCCCCAGAGTAAATGGCTCATGTAGATGAGGCCCTGGAAAGCTTGCTGACTATTTTGTGCTTTTTTTGTTTGTTTGGCCCTAATAAAGGTATTATTCTGCCAATGTTTTTTTTTTTAATTCCAATGGACCATCACAGCCCCAAGCATGTTATAAATAGACCAATTAACTTTAAAGCTTTATTTTCTGGCCTTTTTCATTGCAAAGTCATGAATTCTCTCTCCAGATTCAATTTCTCTTGCACGTTCACACTCAACAGACAAAATAGCTAGGTTACCTTTGCTTCTTTTAGTTCCTTTAAATTAACTTACATTAGGTTTCTACCTTCCCAATTTGTATTTCTAGTCAGACATAGCAGTATGGTGTGTGTGTGTGTGATTTTAGAGTGCAATCCTATGGACAGATAGACAGGCATTCAGACAGAGGGATCTGAGATCGAAGCCCCCTACCCAAAGCCCTGCTGGCAAGAGCCTGGCCGGGTGGGAGGACAATGGAGGCTTTTACAGCCTTACATCTGATTTTGTTGTTATCCAGTTTTGAGCTTGATGGGCTTCTCAGCACATCTAGCTTCCCTACCTTCCTGTGGGCTGGGGCAGGTGATAGAGAGGCTTCTGGATCTTACAGATCCATGCCTCTCCTTCCCCTTTTCATCCATTGGAACATCCCCTTCCCTCCCTCCTTGACCTCTTCTGAGGTTGCTGTTGCAACCGCAGAAAGAGGAGTCACCACAGAGCTTTCTGTTGCAGCTGGGGGCGCGGAGGAGGAGAGCCACAATTGGATCTCCACCTCCGTGCTCGTAGGCCAGTCTATGGGCATGGAAAAAGAGATCTACAGCATTCTGTGGTGCTCCAGACACTGTCTAGGGGCCATTGGATTGCTGTGCCCCTAACATACATTTGGGCCCATAAGTTAGCAGCACTGTCTTTGGGATCAATGCCCGTCATTATTGTAGTGCTTTGTCTCTCTCTCTCCTGTACTTGCACAAGGAACTTTGGGAGTGGTAGTTCTTGAGAGAAAATGTCACACAGGGAAGCACAAATCTCTGTGTTCTGGAGAAGGGCCTGCACCAGCAACTCACTGTTCTGAATGTTGCTTATTCTTCTCTAACACTGCTTTTGATTAGCTCCCCATATGTCTCAGGATCTGGACATTTGGTCCATAGATATAGGGAAATAAGTTTTCAAAAATATCCTCAAACATGCTCTACAGTTTAGCCTCAATTTCTCCCCTTGTGGAAATGAGGTTGCAGTCTGGGCTGGGCCCCTGAATGCCTGGGGCCCAATAAACTACCCTTCCTCCCCATGCTTGGCCTCTGCAGCTTGATCCTATCTATGTATATTTGGAAGAACTCCAGAAAAGGGAACATAGGTTTTCTATTTTAGTACATGCCATATTTTAAAAACTACTTTAAAATTTTGATCTTTTTAATCTTATCTGCTTATTTTGAATAATATTTCTAATGTTCCTTCCTCTATTATTATTACTATTATTATTGGCCAGTGTAACTTTTGCTCCTTAGATTAATAGGATTAAATTGTGATAATATAACTTCAGTAAAATATTATTTTAAATTTAAAGCCTAGGAGGTAGATTGTAAGTTCGTTTTTAGTATCATGCTATCCTAAAATGGAGTTTCAGTTTGCTTGAACATTGTATAATTAATCTGACTGCTGGATAAAATCACTGGAGGTACGTGGTGCAAGAACAATATATGTTTCTACTGCAGCTTCTAACCATTGCCCTGGAGGTGCAGCTACTACATATCTCAGTTGGAAGACTGAACTGAAGTCCAAAGCCCCTGAGGCGTCCTAAGTCCCTCCACCCACCCACCCCACTTTCTCAGTCTCAGGGTTTGCAGTGCGCCCTATTTGGCCCCTCTAAGACCAAAACCCTGTCTGATGCCAAACCACCAGCTGTGACAATGTAACTGAACACAAACATTCAGGAATTGCGAAGGAGTTTTAACCATGGAGAAGGTTAAAAAATCAGGCCATCAAGGCTCAGTAGGATATGGAAAAAAATCCTCAGTCCCATAAACCATCAGTTGACTTCTGTCATAGCAACACTTTAGTAAAAAACAAAACTTAGGGCGCAGTCCTATGCATGTTTAGACAGAAAAAAGTCCTGCAACTCCCAGTATTCCCCAGCCAGCCTTGTTGGCTGGGGAATGTTGGGAGCTGTAGGGCTTTTTTCTGTCTAAACGTGCATAGGATTGTGCCTTTAATATATTTAATTATGGGTTTGTGCATGGGCAGGCATACAGCCATTCCAAGGGCTTCCTCCTTGCTGCAGCCTAAGAACGGCTGAAGAGGAGTGATCTTCCTAGTTCTTCTACAAGCATAACATAAATGAAACATAAGCTTTCATTTGTGGGTGGGAATTGTTCTTATGTCTGTAAGTCCCTGACAATGGGTATATTCTCAGGTAGCTCCATTAAGAATAGTTCTTCATGGTCTCTGTACATCACACATATGGGCTCTGCGCCTGCGTGGAGACTCATTCGGGAAACTTTCAAGCTGCATAGTTTTTTGGTGGGAACCCATCCCCCACCATCTCTGACATATATAGCATGGGTTCCCGCCTTCTCCTCAGTTCCTTTTCGACTGCCTTAGCTTTACTTCATGGGGAACTTCTTTTGACAGAGAGAGAGAGAGAGAGAGAGAGAGAGAGAAGGAGCGACAATTTTTGGCAGCGTTGGAGAGTATCGTTCACCTCAGCGGTGACGTGTTTTTTCTCCTCCAGCCTATGGCCCAAATAATGCACTGGCATTCGGCCTCACCGAGATCCGTGGCGGA
Organism: Heloderma suspectum; assembly: GCF_057233095.1. Taxonomy (NCBI): domain Eukaryota; kingdom Metazoa; phylum Chordata; class Lepidosauria; order Squamata; family Helodermatidae; genus Heloderma; species Heloderma suspectum. Next base: position 36,422,588 of record NC_139459.1, on the reverse strand, counting down.
ATTCTCTGACATCCCTAGTACCAAGGCGCTCCACGTCCTTAGCACTACTTCAACCCAGTCGGGACTATCAAGCCCCGCCACCTCCAGTTCCTCCTGATGTGTCTGATGTAGCACAACAACCTGCCACTCGCAGGATTCTGGGGAAGACTACCAATCCAATTCCTACTCTTTGGTCCCTCCATCGACCCCATCACCAGACGATGTCGAGACGAGATCGAGCCTCGCCTTCTGAGGACATGGGGCACTTCTCTGAACAGGTGCTGAGAATGGCACAATCATTGGGAATCGAGGTACAACAACCTCCCCAACAACTCCACAATCTGGTATTCGATGCCGTCGTGATGGACTTGTGCACCCCGGTGGCCATTCCTTTTCCAGCCCTGCTGAGTGCAGTCCAGCAGACATGGAAAACGCCTTCATCCTTGACCCTGACGTACAAGAGGCTGGGATCAATATACAGGGTTCAAGAGATGGACGCATCTTTCCTCTTCTCACATCCTAAACCAAACTCCATAATGGTGGAGTCTGCTCAAGGTCGCTCGCAGAAAGCACATGCCTCGCCTGTGGATAAGGAGGGTCATAAACTCGATGTCGTTGGACGTCGCCTTTACTCTTCAGCGGCATTGGGACTTAGAGTTTCCAACTATCAGGCGATGATGGCCAGGTATCAACTTTTCCTCTGGGAAAAAATGGATTCCCTCATCGTGTACCTCCCTGAGGATCAATGCGGCTTAGCGAGGATGTTTCATGAGGAGGCATCCAAACTATCTCGTCAGCAGATCAATACTGCCCATCATCAGGCAGACTGCAATGCCAAAGGCATGATGGGATCTGTTGCCCTGAGGCGGCATGCCTGGCTTCGCTCTGCAGGCCTAATTCCTGAAGCTTGCTCACGAATAGAAAATTTACCCTTCGACGTTGAGGGTTTATTCAGTGCCAAAATGGACAAACAGATGGACTCGGTAGAAAAAGCCAGAACAACTGCTCGTAAGATGGGCATTGGTCAAGCCCACCAATGCCAACAGCAGTATGTTCTGTACCATCAACATCGCTGGTACCGACACCAGCCCTACCCACCTCGACAATCTGGGGACCAGACACCCAGATATCCACAACAGCAGCAGCAGCACCAGAGAAAAAACTACTCCTTCCCCAGGTTCCAACAGAAAGTGAAGGGCAAGGGATTCTCTAAATGTCGTCTTTGACTCCTCTCCCCTCTGTACCAACAGTTAAAATCCACCCTTCGGAGACCTCCTGAGGCAATATTACTTGGCCTGGACAAGAATGACATCAGATAACTGGGTGCTAGCTATTATCTGTCACAGATACAGGATAGAATTCAACACACTCCCGCCTCTGGGCCCAGTCCGGATCGCCCTGCCTTCGGAGGTCCTCCACAAAGAAACTCAATCTCTCTTTTGGAAGGATGCCATTCAGCGCATTCATCTAAACCCCGGTATGGAGGGGTTCTACTCCAGGTACTTCATGGTACCAAAATGGGATGGAGGCCTTTGGCCCATTCTAGACCTTCACTACTTGAACAGATTTGTCATCCCCAAGAGTTTCAGGATGACAACCCTAGCCACAATTCTCCCACTCTTCCAGAATGGCTCTTGGTTTGCCACGATCGATCTTGAAGTACATCCATGTAGCGATAGAACACTCACACAGAAAATTTCTCCGCTTTGCAAGCGGAGCGGAACTGTTCCAGTTCAACGTTCTACTGTTCGGTCTCTCAACAGCCTCGTGCAAGTGCATGGCTGTGGTCTGCGCTTACCTCCGCCTCAAGGGAGTGGAGATCTACCCATATCTAGACGATTGGCTACTAGTAGACTCCTCTTGAGAAGCCCTATTGCATGCTATCGTGATTGTCTTGGACCTTCTTCTGACACTGGTACTACAAATCAACAAGGAGAAGTCCCACTTGACCCCCACATGAATGGTTCAATGGTCCTTGATTCCAGAATGGGACGGGCGTATCTTCTGACGGATCGTGTCACAAATCTCGTCACACAAGCCACCTCAATATTCTCCGGTCGTCGTGCCAGGGCATGCGACATCCAATGCTTGCTTGGCCACATGGCAGCCATAGTATCGGTTGTGGAATAGGCTCGGCTATGGATGTGGTCACTACAACACTGGTTCATCCAGACCTTTGGCTTGACCCGCAACCCCCTGTTTGTCACACTCTCGGTACCGGAGGAGGTTGCTCTCAGCCGAAGTGGTGGATGAACTCCAAACATCTGACCCAGGGGATGCCATTCCTTCCCGCTCCTCCATCCAGGGTTCCGGCCACAGACATCTCCCTCCTAGGTTGGGGAGCACATTGTGGCCCCCTTCGAGCACAGGGTCTCTGGTCCTCCAAGGAAACACTGTACCATATAAATTTGGAGCTGTTGGCACTTTGGAAAGCTCTCCACACTTTCGAACCGTGCCTCTGACATCGACACATCCAGATCCTCACAGACAACACCACAGTTCTCTGGAATCTAAACAAGCAAGGCGGAACACACTCCTCCTGCCTCCTTTCTCTCACTGTACACCTTTACAACTGGGTTGTTGCCAAGGACATTTGCTTGACCGCTCTCCATATAGCAGGACAAGACAACCTGTTGGCAGACGCTCTCAGCCGCTTCCTCTGGTGCTCCCACGAATGGCAGCTGGCCAAGACAGTCCTGCAACTAATTTTCAACCAGTGGGGCCGACCAGAGATCAACCTCTTCGTGACTCCAGTGAACATGGCCTGCGGACAATTCTGTTCCAGAGCCGGAGTTGGCCACGGATCACTGGGTGATGCCTTTTTCCTGGAATGGAAGGATCGCCTATTCTACCTTTTCCCTCCATTCCCACTCCTCACAAGGGTGATCTCCAAAATCAGTCAGGAAGCCACGAACTACATCCTAATTGCCACTTGGTGGCCCAGGCAACCCTGGTTCACGATGCTACGAAACCTAGCACATGGACATTCTTTACCGCTCCCAAGGATATACAACTTGATTTCCCGAGACCAGGGTTGGATCCTCCACTCTGATCTCCACACCCTGAACCTTACGGCGTGGAAGATCCAACCTCTGACCACCGCCCCCCTGCTGATCCCGACGGTGCAGGCTGTACTCGTTGTGGCTAGGAAACCATCCACGTGCTGCTCGTACTCTGCTAAATGGGCTTCATTTGTTCAGTTCGCAACTGACAACAACTGTAGTCTGATGCATATATTGTCTTTCCTCTAGGGATGGCAGAGAATTCCACCACGGATTCCAGTGAGGCCGGATTCTTTAGAATCTGGCCCCCCGGAATCCGTGGCGGAACGGCCTCCTGCCCCCCCCGCAGACTCCCCCCGGGACGGAACTTACCTGGGGTGGCTCCGGCGGCGGCTCCGGCGGCTGGTCTCCTGGCTGTCCGCAGCCGGGCTGCTGCGGCCGCCATTGGAATCCTTGCAGCTGTGATAGGCTACGTAAGTATTTACATAGCCTATCACGACTAACCCCCCCCAAAACAACAGCGTACGCAAATGGCGGCGGCTACAGCGGCCGCCATTTGCGTTCCCTATTTTTCGCTGTTCTAGCCTACGTAAATATTTACGTAGGCTATTATGGCGAAAAATAGGGAACATAAATATCTCAGTTGGAAGACTGAACTGAAGTCCAAAGCCCCTGAGGCGTCCTAAGTCCCTCCACCCACCCACCCCACTTTCTCAGTCTCAGGGTTTGCAGTGCGCCCTATTTGGCCCCTCTAAGACCAAAACCCTGTCTGATGCCAAACCACCAGCTGTGACAATGTAACTGAACACAAACATTCAGGAATTGCGAAGGAGTTTTAACCATGGAGAAGGTTAAAAAATCAGGCCATCAAGGCTCAGTAGGATATGGAAAAAAATCCTCAGTCCCATAAACCATCAGTTGACTTCTGTCATAGCAACACTTTAGTAAAAAACAAAACTTAGGGCGCAGTCCTATGCATGTTTAGACAGAAAAAAGTCCTGCAACTCCCAGTATTCCCCAGCCAGCCTTGTTGGCTGGGGAATGTTGGGAGCTGTAGGGCTTTTTTCTGTCTAAACGTGCATAGGATTGTGCCTTTAATATATTTAATTATGGGTTTGTGCATGGGCAGGCATACAGCCATTCCAAGGGCTTCCTCCTTGCTGCAGCCTAAGAACGGCTGAAGAGGAGTGATCTTCCTAGTTCTTCTACAAGCATAACATAAATGAAACATAAGCTTTCATTTGTGGGTGGGAATTGTTCTTATGTCTGTAAGTCCCTGACAATGGGTATATTCTCAGGTAGCTCCATTAAGAATAGTTCTTCATGGTCTCTGTACATCACACATATGGGCTCTGCGCCTGCGTGGAGACTCATTCGGGAAACTTTCAAGCTGCATAGTTTTTTGGTGGGAACCCATCCCCCACCATCTCTGACATATATAGCATGGGTTCCCGCCTTCTCCTCAGTTCCTTTTCGACTGCCTTAGCTTTACTTCATGGGGAACTTCTTTTGACAGAGAGAGAGAGAGAGAGAGAGAGAGAGAAGGAGCGACAATTTTTGGCAGCGTTGGAGAGTATCGTTCACCTCAGCGGTGACGTGTTTTTTCTCCTCCAGCCTATGGCCCAAATAATGCACTGGCATTCGGCCTCACCGAGATCCGTGGCGGAATTCTCTGACATCCCTAGTACCAAGGCGCTCCACGTCCTTAGCACTACTTCAACCCAGTCGGGACTATCAAGCCCCGCCACCTCCAGTTCCTCCTGATGTGTCTGATGTAGCACAACAACCTGCCACTCGCAGGATTCTGGGGAAGACTACCAATCCAATTCCTACTCCTTGGTCCCTCCATCGACCCCATCACCAGACGATGTCGAGACGAGATCGAGCCTCGCCTTCTGAGGACATGGGGCACTTCTCTGAACAGGTGCTGAGAATGGCACAATCATTGGGAATCGAGGTACAACAACCTCCCCAACAACTCCACAATCTGGTATTCGATGCCGTCGTGATGGACTTGTGCACCCCGGTGGCCATTCCTTTTCCAGCCCTGCTGAGTGCAGTCCAGCGGCCGCCATTTGCTACAAAAAATAGGGAAAATAGGGAACATAAATGGCGGCTGCCGTAGCCGCCACCATTTGCGTACGCTGGTGTTTTTTTGGCTTGGCGTGATAGGCTATGTAAATACTTACATAGCCTATCACGGCAGCTTGGCTGGACGCAAATGGCGGCCGCTATGGCGGCCGCCATTTCCGTCCGCAGCAGCCCGTCCGCAACTGGAACTCCGGCTGCGGATGGCCCTGGCCAGCTGCTTCACGGAGCCGCCACGGAGCAGAACCGGCTGGGCAGGATTCCGGGGGAGAGGACTGGATCGCCTCCCCCCCATCGAGGCTTCCGGGGGGAGGGATGGAGCGCCTCCCCCCCCCACCGTGAATCACATCTGCGAACAGGTAAGTCATTTTCGTACATCCCTACTTTCCTCCAACACCTCTACAGCAAAAGCCTGAAGTACTCCTCCATTTGGTGCATGCTTCGGTGATTTCTGCGATGTGGGGCAATATTGACGGGTGCTCCATCTTCAGCCACCCTTTATCCAAGCAATTTTTGCAGGGACTCAGAAATTTGGCTCCCTCTGTGAGAGACTTTGTTCCTCAGTGGGACCTAACCCTGGTGCTCAACACTCTCACATCGGCGCCGTTTGAACCACTTGCTACCATGGACTTGAGGCTACTCTCTTGGAAGGTTGCCTTCTTGGTAGCCATTACGACATTGAGGAGAGTGAGAGAACTCTACGTGTTGCGAATAGGCGCACCTTACACCATTTTTCACAAGGAAAAGGTGGTCCTTCAGCCAGACTTAGCATTCCTCCCAAAGGTGGTCACGGACTTCCGTGTCAACCAACCGATTGTGCTCCCCACCTTCTTTCCATCTCCAGCTTCCGATTTGGAAAGGCGACTGCACACTCTAGATGTCCGGAGAGCCCTGGCCTTCTATAGGTCACAGACCGAGCCTTTTCGCAATTCATAACAGCTTTTCCTCTGCTACGGGGGACGCAATAAGGGCTCCCTGGGCTCCTCTCAGAGACTAGCCTCCTGGATCATACACACCATTCGACTGGTGTACGAGGTCTCCGGGAAAGCCTTACCAACTCGGATCTGGGCGCACTCGATAAGGGGAGTGTTGACTTCCACAGCTTTTACAAGAGGTGTCCCCCGCGTAGACTTATATAAGCCAGCTACCTCGTCTAAGCCTTCTACCTTCATAAAGCACTACAGATTAGATGTTCAAGCTCAAGCAGACTGTGCCTTTGGCAGGGCTGTGCTTTCGTTGGTACTGCATTGAGACACTGACCCACCTCTGGTAAGTTAGCTTGTTACTCGCCCATATGTGTGATGCACAGAGACCACGAAGAAGAAAGTCAGGTTGCTTACCTGTAACTGTAGTTCTTCGAGTGGTCATCTGTGCTTTCACACACCCCTCCCCCACCATCCCCACTTCGGTGTCAACAGGACTGTTGGTACCGAGGTGTTCTTCTCCTCGGTCCAGGACTGCTTCTCTCAAGGTCTCAAGGAACTGAGGGGAAGGTGGGAACCCACGCTATATATGCCAGAGACGGTGGGGGAGGCGTTCCTGTCAAAAAAACTATGCCGCTTGGAAGTTTCCCGAACAACTCTCCGCGCAGGCGCAGAGACCATATGTGTGAATGCACAGATGACCACTCAAAGAACTACAGTTACAGGTAAGCAACCTGACTTTTTCTCTCATCTCAACACAGTAACTAGAAAATTTTTCTGAGCTGAAAGAATCATTTGCAGATGTTTCACTATTTTTCTTCAGATAGCATTACATAGCACATTCCTCCTTTTGTTCTCTGGAAAGAATCACGTTATGGCAGCAAATGGTAAAATTTTGAGGCCCCGTTATATTGCAGATATGATGTTTAACTTCGATAAAATTTCCAGTGGCAGCGTATTATGTCGTCCTTGAATTTTCAAGGGTAGTGAATGTAAATTTTTGGCAGTTTGCATTGTAGATAACACTAGGTTGTCCTTAACTACCAGAATAGGTGATAATTGAGCTTGTTTGACTGAATAAGGAGCAAGACTTTTATGCCATTAATAGGTGCATGGAATGCTGCTATCTGGTGGGCATTTTTACTGATCATTGAAAAATTACTATGGTGAGAAAAACAACAGTTACAGAAGTCTTGTGCAGTAGTAAATATGCAAATCAAATGTCTACACAAGAACTTCCCACATTTCTAGTTTAGTGCTTACCTTTAAGTTGGACATGTGGGAAGAAAAAACACAACAATCATATATAGCAGGGGATACAGAATCTTTTCAGCCCAAAAGCGGAATTCCATTTTGGAGAAGCTGTCGAGGGCCACATTCCAGTCGTGAGCAGGACCAAAAGCAAAAGTAGCAGGGCCATTTCAGCTGCACTACCATAAACAAAATACCAGCATATTTTATCTTAAAGTTCTTAGTGCCAGTAATTAACCCCTAGGAGAGGCTTTTAAACCTTTTAGAATGGGGGGAAAACTGTGAAAAAGCTAGAAATCTACCAAATGATTGGTGGTTGAGGCTGGATTTGGCCCTTGGGCATGAGGTTCTATACCCATACAGCGTGGCTTGGGAAGGCCCCATCTTGATAATGACATATTTGTTTGGTTTGTATTAATTACATTAACTACACTTATTATGCTTTGCTTTTCCTCCAAGGAGGTCAGAACAGCTTATCATAGAATCATAGAATAGTAGGGTTGGAAGGGGCCTATAAGACCATCAAGTCCAACCTCCAAGAGAGCTTTTATTTTATTTATTTATTTCATTTCTATACCGCCCAATAGCCGAAGCGTAACCTGATGCTCTCAGCTGTGGCTGGTGGGGGATAATGGGAGTTGTAGTTGTAGTCCACAAAGAATGAAGTGACTTTAAGATCATGAATGCAAAACACTGGGGAGGGGATTCCACACAGCCACACAATACTACTACTAATGATGATAATGATGATAATAATAATATGATTCATGGGAAACCATTGCAAAAGGGGACATTAAGAAAGCATGTTTATAAAGGTGAGGGTGTGGGGGTGGAAGGATGATGATGATAATAGCATCCTCAGAGCCACACAGAAAAATACTCTTTGGAACTCAACAGCAAGTTCTGAAAGCATCCCAAATCCACCCCTTTGCATATCCACCACCAAGCAGCCCCCAAACCACCCCTTTGCATCAGCAGTAACAGTGAGAAGCAGCACAGTACAGAAATCCCGCTTATGCATGTCTACTCAGAAGTAAGAAGGATCAGCTTACTCAGGAGTAAGCATGGCTGGCAAGTTCTGAGAACATTCAAAATCCACCCTTTGTACAACAACAACAAATAACAATAATGATCCACACAGCCACACACCATCATCATCATTATATACTCAGGACCACTCAGAAAACTAGTCTTTAGAATCCAGCAGCAACTTCAGAGAGCATCCAAAATCCACCCTTCACATGCATTCATCATCAACATCCTCCTTTTCCAAACAGCTGCACAAAATACTCTTTTAGAAGGAACCTGAATCAAGTAACTCATGAGTGCAAAACTGAATCAAGTGACTCATAAGTGCAAAACAATGGGGCAGAAATCCATTCACCCCACATTCACTCCATGCAGAAATCCACACACTCCATACTCATTCCAGGCAGAAATCCACATACCTCACACACATCACAGCGGCATGCATACACACACACACATACACACACAGTGCAAATACACAAACACACACACAAAAAATCTGAGTGTAGCTTTTGTGTAAGTCAAAACAAAATCCCCAAAGGATATTAAAATACACTCCCCACCCCACACACATAATATTATTACTTTTATGTATTCAGTTTATATCCTGCTTATATACAAAATACTCTAGGCAGTATACAAAGTTAAAATTATACAAAGTTAAAACAAATTAAACAAGCAACTGAACAATAAAAACACTACAGCATAAAAACAGTATATAACAATCAGCAAAAAAAAAAAAAGAATTCTAAAAATAGAAGACCTGCTGGAATAATAGAGTCTTTAATTCCTGCTTAAAAACATTCAAAGAGGTTAGCAAACGCATTTCAACTGGCAGGTCATTCCACAACTGAGGAGTGGCAAAAGAAAAGGTCCTCTGGCATGTGGCTGCCAATTTCATATTAGGTAGGTAGTCGCAGCAGATAACCCTCAGAGGACCTTAGGGGGTGGACTGGGACATAGGGGAGAGAGGCCCCCTAAGGTACCTTGGACCTAGACCATGTAAGGCCTTAAAGGTAAGAACCAACCCTTTATATTTTACCCGGAAACAAACTGGTGTCCGGTGTAAAGATTTTAAAGCCAGCATAATATGATCCCCATAGGGTGTCCCGCAGACCAACCTGGCTGCCATATTTTGTACCAGTTGGAGTTTCCAAACTAGATATACAGGCAGCCCCAAATACAGCACATTATAGAAATCAAGCCTAGAGGTAGTGCATGCACCACCGTTACCAGGTCCACATGTTCCAGGAATGGGCATAGCTGGCATATCAACCAAAGTTGGTAACAGGCACTTCTCACCGTTGCCTCTACCTGGGGTACCAGGAGCAGGGTCGGGTCAAGAAGCACCCCCAAGCTACAAACATGCTCTTTCGGGGGAGTGCCACCCCATTCAGAACTGGTTGACATACAGTCAGGGCCAGAAATATTGGAACAAAGATAACTGTTTTGGCAGTTGGCCTCTGTACACCACCACATTGAAGTTGAAAGGAAACACACCCAGATGGGAGCGAAGTCAGGACTTTCAGCTGTAATTCAGGGGGCTTGACAAAAGTGGGGCACTAACCATTCAGGAAGGACAGCCAGTGGCATACACACACGCCCATCATTGGTGGCTCATAAGTAATGGAACGAATGGCTGACAAGCAGCTGCATGGCCAGGTGTGGCCTGTTTCCTGGGTACCCCATGACCAATCAAGCAGATAAAAGGCCTGGGGGTGGTTCTGAGTGTTACATTTGCATTTGGTAGCTGTTCACTGGAACTCCCAACATGTGGTCCAAAGAGGTGTCCATGCGAGTGAAGAAGGCCATCATTAGGCTGAGGAAACAACATAAACCCATCAGAGAGATAGCAAAAACATTGGGAGTGGCCAACACAACAGTTTGGAACATCCTGAAAAAGAAGGCATTAACTGGCAAGCTCAGCAACAGCAAAAGGCCTGGAAGGCCACGGAAGACAACTAAAGTGGATGACCGCAGAATTCTGCTCATGGTGAAGAGGAACCCTTTCACAACATCTAGCCAGTTCAAGAACACTCTTGAGGAGGTAGGCATGTCATTGTCAACATCTACAGTCAAGAGATGGCTTCATGAATGTAAATACAGAGGCTTCACAGCAAGGTGCAAACCACTGGTAACGCTCAAGAACAGACAGGCCAGATTAGCCTTTGTCAGCAAACACTTTAAAAAGCCTGCCCAGTTCTGGAATAAGATTCTTTGGACTGATGAAACCAAGATTAACTTGTACCAGAATGATGGGAAGAGAAAAGTATGGAGAAGGAAAGGAACAGCTCATGATCCAAAGCATACCACATCATCTGTCAAACATGGTGGAGGCAGTGTTATGGCATGGGCATATATGGCTGCCAAAGGAACTGGGTCACTGGTGTTCATTGATGACCTGACTGCTGATAAAAGCAGCAGGATTAATTCTGAAGTGTATAGGGCTATACTTTCTGCTCAGATTCAGCTGAATGCTGCCAAACTGATAGGATGCCGCTTCATATTGCGATGGATAATGACCCAAAACATACAGCAAAAGCTACCCAAGAGTTTCTTAAGGCAAAGAAGTGGGATGTTCTTCAATGGCTGAGTCAGTCACCTGTTCTCAACTCAATAGAGCATGCTTTTCACTTACTGAAGACAAGACTGAAGGCAGAAAGACCCACAAACAAGCAGCAGCTGAAGGCAGCTGCAGTAAAGGCCTGGCAAAGCATCTCGAGGGAGGAAACTCAGCATTTGGTTATGTCCATGGGTTCCAAACTTCAGGCAGGAAAAGGATTGACTGGAAAGGATTTTCATCCAGGTATTAAAGGCGATCCTTAAGTTTGAAATGATGTTGGTTTGTTCCATTACTTATGAGCCACCAACAATTGGTGAGTGTGTATGCCACTGGCTGTGCTTCCTAAATGGTTAGTGCCCCACTTTTGTCAACCCCCTTGAATTAACAGCTGAAAGTCCTGACTTCGCTCCCATCTGGGTGTGTTTCCTTTCAACTAAATGTGGTGGTGTACAGAGGCCAACTGCCAAAACAGTTATCCTTGTTCCAATAGTTCTGGCCCTGACTGTAGGAAGCCTCTTTAATGTAGATTATTGTATCTGTGTTACAGACAGAGAACTGAATATGAGATATAGTGAACTGCCCAAGGTCACCAAGTGACTCCATGAATGTGCAAGGATTTGAACTAATGTAGTAATAGTCCACATGTAAAAAAAGAAGTAGGAGTAAGAAAAAGCAAGTATAGGGTGATTTGTATATATTGCAAATTAGTACTGCTTTATGCTACTTCATCAAATAATATTCTGGAATCAGTGTGTAATACAATTGTTCCATATTGGTACTTTAGGCTTTTGGGTTTATTTACTGGATTTCCTTTCTGTTTCCTTGTAGTATTGTACCTCTGGATTTTCTTAAGATAAAGAACTTTGCCCATGTAAGGTTTTGGGAACTGTAATTGCCTTTTGCATTTTAACATAGTTGCTTTTCCTATAGCAACTCATTTTTTTTAACTAGATATAGAATCATTTTCACTTTCTTTATCAACTCTCCCTTTATGCTTTCTAGACTAAGATTGTAAGCTTCACCTACCAACTTCCTTTTATAACCTTTTAAAATAAATCTGATAACTGGAACAAAAAGGTTTCCTCTAGTGTTGCCTGTTACAATGCCCCCACCCCCAGTGTCACCCCACCATTATTTTTAACACAGTTTTCCCAGTCTTTTGGATATCAGATCATTCTTGGCCTTCTAGCCAATGAGACTACATAAGAATAATTTCAGTTTTAAGTTATGTCCAATGACTGATCCCACAATTTAGGCTATAATCCTAAACCCACTTACTTGGAAGTAAGCCCCATTGCACTTAATGGGATTTACTTCTGAGTAGACATGTACAGAATTGTGCAGTTAATCTTTAGATGCATATATACTTTGATACAGAACTTTTATGCAGTATCCCAGCTGCAGTAGATAATCAATTCATAGTCTGATTCCTTGTATCAACTATCTTAGAGAAAATGTTACAGGTAAAGCTACAGAAATAATTGTGTGAATTTCCCTAGGGTTGGGAGGATACTGAAAATTGACTTTCATTTTTCACTCTGTCCATGATATAAATCAGCTTTGGTGATGTTAAGAAACAATCTATTTTATTTTATTTTGAAGCATTTAAGGATACTGGAAAATCTCAAAGACATCATGGATGTGTGCTGACTGGTCAATCATGTGTTTTATGTGGCCTCATCCACAAGTATTGCTGTTGTTGTCAGAGCATCCCCATCCCATGAGTTTCTGGGTCGGGGGGGGGGGTAGTAGTAATTAATTAGTCAATTTTTTGAAATATATGCGGAAGTAGTAGGCTGAGTGAGGAAGTATTTATTTAAAGTTTTTTAAACTCTTCTCAGCAATGCTCCAGAAGTTAAGTAATAGCAAGACCTTGGGTGTCAGGGAGAGTTGTAAAATTACTAACTGCTTACAAAGCATTTCTGTGACGTTTTCCTGTATATAGGCCTCACATAAAGTTCAAAATGTAAAATCAAAACGCTATATCCCTTTTGTTTAAAATAACACTCTTTAGTAGGCAGTTCTAAGCCTACGTACTTGGAAGTATGTCACTGAAATCCATGGTCTTTCTCAGTAAACATAGTTAGGATCAGACCATGATTCCACCTGTGTAAATAGCTTGAAATAACTGCTTAATGTATTGCTAGTTGATTTCAGAGCAAAGGACATTGTTAATAGACTATAGAGTTTATAATCTAATTAAAACACAATTTAATAAGAGGTGATAAAAGGTATGTAGAATAGGTAAAGGAAGGCAAATGTCAGTGCAATAAAAGAGTAAAGTACAAGTGGGACCTGCAACAAAATGTTGCAGTGTGGAGTGCTCTTGTTCAGTCAGCCATGCCTGTTCCCAGGATACTCTGTTCCATTCCCCCTGGTTTTCCATCCCGCACCCTGCCAGCCAGTCAGCATCCTATGCCTGCTAAGCATGCTCAGTCCTTATTGGATTGTTTCGGGGTGTCCCTTAGGATTTTTTTTATCCTAAAGTTTTTTTGTACTTCTGGAAATGTTGGGGTTTCCCACTCTTGCTGATACCTCTGTCCTGTGAGTGGATGGTGCCATTTTGGCTATATAAGGACTAGTATTCATCTCTGAACTTCTGCAGTAGAGGCAATTATATAAAGATGATACTATAGAAGGTTGATTGTATTTGTTACTAACAGTGAGGTATTTATATTTATTTCTTGAACACAAAATACAGAAGAAGTGTTTTTAAATGCATGTTACTAATAAGGAGCCAAGGACTTTGTGAACAGATGAAAAAACTAGTTGTGGTAGCTGGACTCCAATCTAGACATGACATGAACAACAGTATTCTCATCTTTAGCTCTTGCATGGCTGATAAATAGCTGGGGGTGCTGAGCCAGAAGGGGACCAGAGGGGTTTAATGTTTTGCTCCTGCTGTGGTCATGACCTGAACTGTGACCTCCCCCTCCGCTATTTGCAAGACGTCAATGGGAGTTTTTCTCCCATTGCAAATAGCAGGTGTGTCTCCCGTCCCTGATTTATATCAGGACCATGGCATGGGCAAAATGTTATAGCCCCCCCTTCCCCCCCCATGGTCCTGGTCTCCCCCTCACTACACCCTAACTATTTATTGAAAAATAATCAGCCCATGTAAGGGCTGAATACATGAATAAAGTCTTGTCTAGCTTGGTCCAGTTATTTATATTTACTTGCTTACCTCAATTACTTATAGCTTCTCCGTCAGTTAACGGCGATATTGAATAATGGTTTGCATGTGTGAAACTATTATGTGTGAAACATCCATTACAGATCAAATAGCATGAGGCCAAATTTTTGTTTCCCCTGGGCCCTATCTATACAAAGATGCTTTCTGAGGCAATTCTGTTTAAATCTGGATTTTCATTAAATCGGGTTTGCTTCTCTGGTGACAAATATAGCCAGTAGAGTGGTGTATATATAACCCCCTCCCCTACTTTTACGGGGTACCTGAAACCACATTAGTTGGGGGTTGGGTGGGCAGAGTCCGGCGAGTAGAACTGAACATCATGTTTAGCCAACACCTGTCCACCCTTTCTTGGCAGGAATAAGGGTCATTTGGGGGTGACCAGCTTTTAAAATATTTACAGTTCTGTGTACCTTCGCTGTTCTATAAGAGCAGAGACTTAAAACAACAGGCTTACTCCTGTCGCTTTCCCTGCTCACATGCTCAATTAAGTGTAATGGAAGACAATGGGTTACTTCCGCATAGACATGTTTAGCCCTGACTTCATGTTACATACAATACAAGCTTCATGTTAGATGACACTAGCAGACTACAACCCAATCCTGAACATGTTTTCTTTGAGGGAAATCCCATTGAATTCAGGTAGTTATTGTAATCATAGTTTTTGGAAACCAGCATACGATTTTCTGGACTTGACATGCAGGTAAGGTGGTAATAGTGGAAAGAATATTTACTGAATCAACCCTTGCTATTGAAGGAGTATGAATGTTTTTTATACAGAACTCTTCATAAGCTTTGTTGATTGGTACTTTTTAGGGCCTAATAGGTTCATCTTGTTTTCTAAGCTGGGCTTTCTGCATAGTTCCGTTGTTTTGAAGGCTTTTTATGTACCAGGGTCACCTGCCAGCATTTATTTCTTGCAAATAGGTGCCAACCTTCTATTTCTTCCTTATTCCCACAAAGTCCTCTTCTCTGCCCACCCTTTCTGTCTCCCCAGCTGGTCGGCACTGTCACTTTCCCTGTACCTACCAGTCTCCATTTCTTCCTCCCCATCTCCCAGACAGTACCATTTTTCCTTTCCTTTCCATCACAGGGTAGCCCATGCTCTAGCCTCTTGCTATCTTGGGGTCCTGCAGGCTTCTTCCTTCTGATTCCTTTTCCCATGTTCTCTCCTCTTCACATCTAGCCGGTTGCTCAGAGAGCTGGCAGAATAAGGGTGTAAGTCTCTGGCTTGAAAAACTGTTTTCTTTACCTGCCTGGGACAGGTAGAGAAAAGAATAACTCAAAAACTGCACATGGCCTGTATATCTCTAAATAACCAGAACCAAAAACTTCCATAAAAATTTGTGGTAAGCTAATATGTTGCTGATGTTTTCCCATTCTAATTAGGGCTACTTAAAAATGAAACTTCCATATATAGTTTTAGAATATTATGGATCATTTTATTAATTTTGTTAATTTCTTTTTTATCTAGCTCTGATTTTATCAGTATTTCATACAGAATTCTACAAGCTCTTAATATACAGTGATGTCACTAGGGGGCGCCAAATCTTTTAGAAAGTCAGGCAGGCTACAAAAAAGCGAGGAATGTATATTATATCTACTGTGACATTAACTTGGAAAGTACAATCAGCAACCAAGTAAAAAGAATGCTGAAATATATTAATTCCCCAGAAAATTCATATGATATACATATTGGAATAGAATTTGGTTGGGAGGTTCAATGAAACACGAAAGACTTGATTATGTGGGATACAGCTATAGTTATTCTCTTTTGTTTGTCCAAACTATATTTTTGTGTGTAAAGACTAGTCTGGTGATATTGCATGTTCTGGATATAGATGCAGGATATGCAAAACTTTGCAGATTCAAATACCTCCTTGTCTTTGCAGTGCCAAAGTGTTCTGGGATGAAATTATGATGAAGCAATGTATAGGTGATTTGGCTTTCTTGTTCAAGGAAAGAGCCAGAATTTCTACCTCTAGCCCAGCCTTCCCCAAGCTGGTGCAGTGCCTTCCAGATATTTTGGACTGCAGCCTCCATCAGTCCCGGTCAGCATGGCCAGTGGTCAGGAATGTTGGGAGTTGTAGTCCAAAACATCTGGAGGGCACTAGGTCAGGAAAGGCTGCTGTAACCTGACTCCTTATTTCACTTCTGTTTGCATTTTACTTTATGAATAAAAACAACTTCTGAATCCAAGTATGGTTTGCCACAATAAACAGTGAGATTTCCACAGAGAAAAATTGGGATTCCCTCTCAATGCAAATAGCACTTTGGGGCAGCAATTTTCACTGGGACCACAGTGGGAGGGAAAGTGTTAAATCCTATCCCCCTGCAGTCCTGAGCCTGACTGTATACAACCATGTATACAATACAGCTGCTATTTGTGTTTTTAAAAAGATCCACCCAATGTAAACAGACACATTTAGCACCTGGTGTAGTTTGGTCTTTAGGGGACAGGGTTGTATTCAGTGATAGTGTAACTTAAGTCCCATTCATTTCAATGAATCTGCTCTTAAGTAGGACTAACATTGGATACAACCCAGGGATCTGAAACCCCCCTGTTTCAGATCCACTCTTTGAATTATCTAAGGATGAAGTCATGACACTAATTAAAAAATATGCTTTGCTTCCAGTGCCTGTATTATATACAGCTACGTATGAATATGGCTTTCCGACCTTAATATGCCTGTCAGCACTTCCAGAGAATTTCTAAATTCATTATAAATTATAATGGAAAGTATACTTTCACTGTACAGCCCCAGTTCCCACTATATGTTGTGGGAGATGACTTTAGTTCTAGACATATTGTTTTAGAATTTTGGAAGAATGATAACAGAACATCACCCTGGAAACTAGACATATGAGTTCTGCAGATGATATATCAGACTTGGAAAACTTATTTCCATGGGGAATGTGGTGTTATGTGCAGTGTTTTGGCTTTGAGCTAAGAAGAGTTTGAGCTAAGAAGTGGATGTATGTTGGCATTTTTGATAATGCCGTTTTTCTAGGAAATAGCTGTCCAATAATCCTGTCAAAACACATAAAGACTCTACTGTGATCTATGAGGTGGGGAAATAAGTCTCTTTGTGTTGCTGCATATGATATTAGTAGTACAATTACTATTAAATGGTTATTTAGCCCAATTCACCTGCTAAGCACTATTCAAAACGGTATTCTTCCCAGATACTTGCAATGGAACTTATATATATTTTATTTTCTTTGGACTGTAACTTTTAATTCTAATGTATTACATTAGAATTCTAATAATATTAGAATGTCTTACAATTCTAATATAGTAAAAAAACAAAACAAAACCAGTTCATGTGTGATAAGTTTGGTTTCAGGAGGTATTTTTAAATAGATTTTTTAAAGTCACAGGTATTGTTAAAATCTGGACTTCTTTCAGTAACTGCTGATACAGTTATTACATAGGACAGGCAATTTATCTACAAGTTTGAAGTCAGAGTAATTATATTTTCATTGACATGGATCCTGAGGCTGTGTCTGCTCTTGTGGCCATGTTTGCTGTGTTGCAGCACAAATGGCTTTGCAACAGAAAGTACTTATCAAAAAAGAGGGTTTGTGCGACATGGAATAATTCCATGGCAACAGCACTCCTGTAACATTGGGAACTGATCTGGACTGTATGAAATGCAGTTGGATGCAGATTTGGGTGTTTATATGCTGTGCAGATTCAATACACACCAGAGCACATTGCATGTACTTTGGACCCAGGCAAATTGGCCAATGGAAAAATAGGCTGGGATCCGAAGAACTACACAACTAGTTGTG
This sequence comes from Heloderma suspectum, assembly GCF_057233095.1. Classification (NCBI taxonomy): domain Eukaryota; kingdom Metazoa; phylum Chordata; class Lepidosauria; order Squamata; family Helodermatidae; genus Heloderma; species Heloderma suspectum. The sequence continues at coordinate 36,404,768 of NC_139459.1, read as the reverse complement.
CACTCCAAGGGGGCGTTTGCATTTCTCAAACAGATTCCTTGTATGCTGCATAATAAATCACTTTTGAAACTGAGGGTATTTTACAAATCAGTTTGTGGTATGGCATGGTATGGTCTATTCAAAGAAAGAAAGTAAAAAAAAATCTAACTGGTTGTGCCAAAGCTCTTAAGGTGTGGCTAAAGTAGCTTGTTGGATCTTGGTTATGGCCTATGCTTTATCAATATGACAGGGTATTGATTAGTGATGTCACTGAGCCTTGGAATATCTTTGTTTGGAATTTGAATTTGGAATATGAATATGAACTTTATGAGCATGCCAAATTCCAAAGCAATCCAAAGCAGTCAATCCCCAAATAGTTCCTTTCTAGTTCAGATGGTAATCCAAGACAAAGAAGAACTCTTCCCTCACATGCCAACTCACCCATGCCTGACAGCTGCTGCTGTGCTGACACCATCACTCTTCACTGCTGCTTGGAAAGCTGCTACTGTAGTTTTCCCAGAGTGTCTAACGTCATTATCATGAGTCAAGAGGGAGAGAATGAGACATCATACCCACCCTATTGCTGCCATTACAGCTGTAGCAGCTTCTCCGCCAATGCCAGGTAAGGGAGTTGAAGCAGAGATTCTAGTTTCGTTGTGCACCTGATTATGTCATCAGGAGTGCTGTAGGGTCTGAATTGGCTTGGAATTTGGATCAGAATTAACTGAGGTATTTTCCAGCTGTTTGGGAAAATAGCACAATTTGCTAAGCCCAGTTGAACTGAAGCAGGGTGGGGACTTTCCCATCACTAGTATTGTCTGGGGAGTATTTTATTGAATGCATTTCTGGGTACAATGAAGCATTTCATGTACTTGCATTAAACCTAATGATGATTGGAGAAAAAAAACAACCTTCATTTTAAATTAACAGTTCATTTTTAAGATACCTAATCTAAATGCAGTTTTGTTGTAAAGAAATATTTTTTGGTACAACAATTCTTTCCAACACAATTCTCTTAATTTTTTTTTCCTGATGAAACACAGTGGAAAAACATACAATCAAATTTCAGAAGAGAGCACTGCTACAAGGAAGGTAACACATCCTTTAAAAAAAATATCTCCCTTCCCCCTCCTTCTAAATCACTCTTCATTTCTATTATTGCTATTGACTCAAACAATTTATTTCTACCACATTCTAAGTTACAGTTTGCATTGATCAGCTTCTCTGGGGAACTGAGAGCAACTGTTTTCCTGTAAATAGGAAAGAGGTACTGCTTAAAGCTTTTTTTAAAAAAAGATAGTACTGCTGTGAACCTATGACAGAAGATTTATTTTCATTATATAAAAACTTGCAAGCCAAAGTTACTAATGACATAGACATCCAATGTTAAAAGGAGCTTCCTTCTCTGAGCCAATCAGAGGGATATGTGAATGCCTTAGATGACACTAGTCTTCTGTCCCAAAGACCAGACCTGTGCATAAATGGAGAATTGTTGGCTTCACTTAGCTTTCAGTTCAAAGTCCTGAACCCATAGACTGAAACAGTTACGTTTTGCATGAGGAGTGTTTTATTAGATTTCTATTGAGTTGTATCAGTCTACATGAGCTAGCTGCTAGTGAAAGCTGGAGAAAAAAGAAAAAAAACGTTTGTTTTTTGGTGTTGTCTGCCTGTAGTTATCCCTCTGCCAATGTGTTTGAGATGTTTGTGTTAGATTTAGGGAAGTGTGAACCACCACTGTCTTGTCCCCAAATTAATTGGACTTTTTCAAGTGTTCCTGCCTTATGCTCAAAAAACCTCACCCCACCCCCCGCTGCTGTATGAACATTTGAAAAGCCCAATTACTGTTTTGCCACTGTATCTCCTTCCCCTTCTCTGTCCCCATCTTCTCTAAGCCAAAAAACAAAAACATACCTTGTTGAAAAGGGAGTTGTGTTTAAAGGAGGTGGAGGGTTCCCTTCCGTATAGGAGAGGCCCTCTCCTTCCTAACAAATGAGTAGTGGGTCTCTAATTAAGCTAAATAGACTATGCAAATCTTGTAATTTGAAATGAAAGTTATGTAATTTTCTTTGTACTGAATATAAGCATCGCATACACACTTTTTCTGGGTAGTTTCTGCTGTCTAACCTTTTTGCTGCACATTGGGGTTTGATTTTTTTAAAAGTTGATAGTAGTTGCAGGGTGATACTTTTGGAATGGGAAGCATTAAAGGTCATTAGTCTTGAGAGGATCATTCCTTTTTTTGTAAAAGAAAACATTTTCAAATTGGTATCACTCAGTAAAATAATCTTATCTATTATTTATTTAATTAAATTATTTGTTATATTTATATCCTGCCATTTCTCCAAAGAGCCAAAGGTGGCATACACGATCCTCCTCCTCTCCATTCTGTCTTCACAACAACTCTGTGAGGTCAGTTAGGCTGAGAGTCAGTGACTGGCCCAGCGCCCAAGTCACTCATGAGCTTCATGGCCGAGTGGGGACTAGAACCTGGATCTCTCAATGTCAGGAGTGCCCTAGCTGCCTCTTACAGTCCCCTCCAATAGCCAACTCAAGACAAAGACGATGAGGATTCTTTCTAAGGCTTTATTCCTTTATTACTTAATGACTCTTACAGATATTAATTACTAGCGACTAAGCAAGGAACTGCACTGGGGTAGATAGCAGAGTAGCCTAAGCTTCAGGTAAGGCAGTTGGTCCCCGTTTGAAGGAGAAGCATGGGAAGACTCTGAACTTATGGGCTATGGAGAGATCCTTCCTCTTACCCTTGGGTCCTTGGGACGCGACCGTTGTTTTAGCGCCAAACGAGCAGAGCACCTCCTTTTGGCACCATCCATCTGTCGCCGCTCCCTGCGTCTGTGCCGCGTGTACAGCAAGCCCCCCTCCAGCGCTCTCTTACTGCCAGGGACACTATCTCTCTCAGGAATGCCAGCAGGAGGAATCTCCACTAGGGGTGTACGAAACCCTGCTTACCTGGCTCCGCCGGGTTCTGCTGGGGGGGTAGGCGCTCCATGCCTCCCCCCGGAATCCTCGAAGGGGGGGGGAGGCGCTCCATGCCTCCCCCCGTAATCCTGGCTGGCCGGCTCCGCGACCAAGCCGCGGAGCCACCGGCCAGCTCCAGCCACCCGCAGCTGGACATCCAGCTGCTGGGCAGCCCTGCAGGGATGCAAATGGTGGCTGTCGTAGCCGCCGTCATTTGCATCCCTTTCTTTCGCCGTGATAGGCTACGTAAGTATTTGCGTAGCCTATCACGGCGGGGGGGGGCGGAAACCCCAGCATACGCAAATGGCGGCGGCTTCCACCATTTGAATATGCTGGGTTCCCCCCCCCCCCGCCATGATAGGCTACGTAAATACGTAGCCTATCACGGCCTCCACAGGGATGCAAATGGCATCCCTGCGTTAGCCGTGATAGGCTACGTAAGTATTTACGTAGCCTATCACGGCTGAAGAGGAGCAAGCGAAGTGAAGAGGAGCAAGATGGTTTTCGGGAGCCAAATGCACTGGCATTTGGCCTCACCGAGATCCGTCGCGGAATACTCTGACATCCCTAATCTCCACCAGCTGCTGTGCTTGTGAGAGATGAGCGAGCTCTTCTCCTACGGATTGCTGTTTTTCCTCAGAATCAGTACTGCTCTGGGGCTCTATGGGCTCAGTTTCCACCCTGACACTCAAGTCCCAGTCCAACACTCAACACTACACCATACTGGCTCTCCTACCCTAACTGGGAGCAGTTTTTTGTGATTGCTTACAGGGATAACCCACTTAGGGCACAATCCTATGCGTGTTTCAACAGAAAGAACTTCTACAATTCCCAGCATTCCCAGTCAGCAAACATCTAATAAAATATTTTGAGATCATTCTAATATTAATTCCCCAAAATGTAATGAATAATAGAAATAATCCTATAAGAGGGAACAAAGAAGAATCAGGAATAAAATATCAGTAGAACAGTAGGATCATAATAGAAACAGAAGAAGAAGAAATAACCACCAGAGAAGTTACAATTTTTTTTTGTCAGTAGTGGTGTTCATAACTTAACTTATTTATCTAATAACAAAACCTTGCTATAGATTTGAAATTACTTGTTTATGGTGGTTTTGCCCTTGGCAACCTCAAGAATAGGAGCTATGTTTCCAAGTATGGCTGTCTGGAGAATACTGCAAGTTGTAGGCCTTTTTTCTGCCTAAACATGCATAGGATTGCACCCTTAGGAAGTTTGATATAGCTTCATAACCAGTGGTGTGCTGGTAAATGTTGAAGTGCAGGCACTCATCATGACAGACCCCATAGCCACTCCCCAAAGTAAAATACAAAAATTCAGGCAGCTGCATTGATCCATATCAACAAATGGGTTCTTCCAGTTTTATCTCCAGCACTGTAAAGCTAATGGGTCTTAATTACCCATTCAAGACCAAGCCACTTCAAACTACTGTGCATTACAAGGAGCAACATATTGTTGCTGGGATAATTGATCTTCCCCCTGCTACTGTGAGGACTGCAGCTAAACAATTGTGAGAGAAGGTGGCAGATGTCGTCAGTGATCTGCTGATCAAAAGGTGCTGGCGCTGTGTCTCTGCAAGCCCTGTGTCCACTACACCGTTCAGAAAATCTGTGTTGTAATTTATTCATAGCCCAGGCAGTTGAAGAAAGTAAAGCACACACACACTTTCAAAAGTATATCACTGTGTCAGGCCTTAAACTATGTTTGTCATGCTCTGGCATGACTAAGGATGTCAGAGAATTTCGCCATGAATCTCGGGGAGGCCGAATGCCAGCGCATTTGGCCCACTGAAATTGTTGGCGGAACGGTCTGCCACCCCCCCGCCGCCCCCCGGGACGGGACTTACCTTCGGTGAATCTTCCTGGTGGCGGCGGCAGCTCCGGTGGCGGCGGCTGCAGCGGCCAGTCTTCTGACCGGCTGCCGCCGCCACCATTTCCAGTTTAAAAACAGAAAAAACAAAAAAACGTGATAGGCTACGTAAAGATTTACGTAGCCTATCACGGCTAGATTTTTAAAAAACACCGTGATAGGCTACGTAAATCTTTACGTAGCCTATCACGGCTGATTTAAAAGAAGAAGAAAACCCGCGCGTACGCAAATGGCGGCGCCCATGGGCGCCGCCATTTGTGTTCCTTATTTTGGCACGTCTTAGTCTATGTAAACATTTACGTAGACTAAGACGGCGAAAATACGGGGAACGCAAATAGCTATTTGCGTTCCCTTATTTTCACCGTCTTAGTCTACGTAAATGTTTATGTAGACTAAGACGTGCCAAAATAAGGAACGCAAATGGCGGTACCCATGGGCGCCGCCATTTGCGTACGCGCGGGTTTTTTTCTTCTTTTAAATCAGCCATGATAGGCTACGTAAACATTTACGTAGCCTATCACGGCTGACTGAAGGGACGCAAACGGCAGCAGCTACGGCCACCGCCATTTGCAGAGCTGGCCGGCCAGGATTGGGGGGGGGGAGGGACGGAGCACCTCCCCCCCGGCCAGAATTTCGGGGGGGGAGGGACGGAGCGCCTCCCCTCCGGCCAGAATTTCGGGGGGAGGGACGGAGCGCCTCCCTCCCACCGTGAATGTCATCCTTTGAAAAGGTAAGTGACTTTCGTACATCCCTAGGCATGACACTCATAAAATGCTCACAGTTCAGCATGACTCATAATTGTGTCTCATCAGATTAGAAACCTGTCTCATGTAGTGCGTACACACTCACACGTATTTATATATCACCCCCTGGAAATCCACTTTCAAATATCTGATAAAATATTTTTAGATCATTCTAATAATAATTCCAAAAAATGTAATAAATGATAGAAATAATCTTATAAAGGGGAACAAAGAAGAATCAGAAATAAAATATCAGTAGGGCAGGAGAATCATAGTAGAATCAGAAGAAGAAAAAATAACCACCACAGATGTTACAATTTTTTTTTTTGTCAGTAGTGGTGTTCATAACTTAACTTATCATTTATTTAATAACAAAACCCTTGCTAGAAATTTGAAATTACATGTTCATGGTGGTTTTGCCCTTGGCAACCTCAAGAATAGGAGCCATATTTCCAAATATTGATTCTTCTGCCTTTTCCCAAGAAACGTTTAATCTGCTATACTGATATCAAATATTTTTATGGGCAAATTACATAAGTAAAATTGCCCTGACACCTACACGTTTATGAATATAATGTGCCCTGAGCTGATACTACTTTTTAAAAAGCAAAGCAACTTTGGAAACAAAGAATTTAAAGCTAAGAAGTGATAGGAGTAGAAAGGGGATATATATTATAACCTTTCCCCCTACTGGCTGTTTTTTTTGCTCAAACTCATCACGTTGCTTTGCCCCTTCTGCATGATTGCGGTAATCCAGCTGCATGATTATCATAAGTATGCACCTGGAACAGTGTGTGCGTGTATGTGTGTGAGTGTGTAGAAGGGGAACTAGAAATGCAGCTGGGGTGGATTTGGGGCAATCTGCAAATTTAAATTACTATTGGCCAGATCCATCCAGTGATACTCACATGATTAAAGAGGTGTCTATATATGCATCCTTCTCCTGGGGGTTTAAAAGGCAGCTGGGTGGGACTGGTAGAACCTCAACCCAACAATCAGGTTGCAAGCATGGTACATTCCAAGCATACTCCAAATCAGTGCCTCTGATGGAACGATTCCCCTCTTAGATGAGTGGATGTAGGCTCTGGGACTCAGTTTAAGTAGTTCTTTTCTCTTTCCATCACCCCCTATTTGACAGAGACCACAGCTGGAGGGGAGAGAACTCCATAATTGTGGCATTCTTTTGCAACAATATTCCTAGAGTAGGTCCTATATTCGTTGTTTTTTTTAAGTCAAGGAGACATTTAAAGTTCCTACTAGAAAACAGATGCCTTTTATTTATTTAGATGGGATAATGCTTTAAAATATTTTATTCAACTTTCAGTCAGAAATTAACTGCAATCATATTCTATCTTCTAATGTGTCCAAATGGCAGGTGTCCATAATGAGAGCCTGTATTTAGCTTGGCTCTTTCTCCTCTGAATTCCTTTACTATACATAGCTCAGCAGTCATACATATCTTAACTACAGTTGAAAGGAGGCAGTCTTACTTAAACAGCTGCTGTTCTCCCAAAAGCAGAATGCTGAAGTATTTAGAACAACACATGTAACAAACCTTTGTTGGGGAAAAAAATACTTTGAAGACCAATTGTTAGATACAATAAATAATCTGCCCTTGCATACAGCTGATATATCTGGGATTGTGAAGGCATTGTTCAGTTTAAAAAGCAACTTGCTTCTTCAGAAGTAGGGGCTGCTGTCGGGCAAACTTCAAAGAAAGCTCCACCTGGTTTACTTTGCACATAAATGACTTCTTTGAATCACGGCCACAGTGCTAATAAATACAGCAGTTTCAGGCATGAAAATTACATTTCAATAAAAACTGTAGGCCAGTCTTCAGCCTCTGTCTCTTGAGTACAAGTGCCTTGAGATACTAAATACAACCTCCCATTTCCACCCTGTTCTTCTACATCCTTCTTGTACATCTTTTCAAGCCTTCTTTTTGTTCTGCCAGATAATTTTGCTAAGGTTAAGAATGCCTGTACATATGCAGCTGTTGGGAGCAAATATTATCTTTCACATCAAACAATCAAGCTCAACACACAGAGTAAAATATGCAAAAGCTTGCCTTTATCTTCATTGTAATCACAACTCTACATGCACAGCACCACAGTACAAGATTGTTTAAGTTACGGTAGGAACAATATTGTCTCACCAGTAACAAATGTCTATAATTCATTTCCTGCCAAGGGTCTTAGTTTCAATAACCAAAATGCCATCATGGCAGAAGAGAGCAGTCAGATCTTTTGTTTCAACTCCATCTGGCAATTTGTATTGTCTAGTAAAGCTTCTGGTTATAAAGCCATGTTCATCCATTCTGGGTCCATGCTGAGCTTTGATCAGGAGCCAACCCTCAAAGGTTTGCATGATAACATCTTCAGGACGGAACTGCACAACATCTAGCAAGACTTGAAATTTAGGCTTTTCTTCATCTGTGTTGTTCTGCTCTGTTTCAGTTGTACTCTTGGCTGCATGCATATTGTTTGTCTCAGCAGCCGTGGCTGGGCCTGGCAAGGCATACAGAGAGTGATTTAATTTGCATGCTTCCAAATCTTGATTAGCAAAATATTCCTGATAACGTATTGGAGTTTCCACCCAATGTCGTAGAACTACTCCTTCCATTGCTGAAATAATGTTGATAACCTACTGCTTTGTTTCCTTCAGTTGGAAAAGAACAGAATCCTGACTGGGATAATGCACCCTTTCCAGTTATACACCCACTTAAAAGCTAGTTTATCAGCTGAGGTAGCCTCTCATTTTTAGCTCTGACAGAGCTTATCGTTTCACTGGGTGTGACTCAAATCCCTGAGACGCTGCATCTTTTGACATGCTGACAATTGAGCACTATTTATAGGACTTGTGTCTGAGTTGGTTTGGAGGTCTTCATTTTCATTACTTGGTTGGTATTCATATCACATTACGCTATACTTTCTGTTTTTTGTTGTTATGATTACGAGTAATTCAATATATTGTATATATTGTGGTAGATGCAAAATTCTTCTAAAAATGAAGAGCCTGCTGAATATTCATTCTTAAATTATTACCTAAGTTAGCTCAATTTGCTGTAGTGTCACAAAGGTTAATATAATGAACTCTCTAACTCTGGGAGGTTTATTTGATTCTACAGACTTATACTGAAGCTCATGATATGATCACTCAGTTGTGCTGCAAACTCCACATATTTGACCCAGTTCTGCCCACCCAAGATGCCCCCTAACTTAGGGTGGATTTTTAAAGATCATTATCACCTTTACTTTATGTTTAAGTGATCCTGAAAAAATCCAAGTGTAGCTATTATGGCAAGATACTTACAGGACAGAGGCAGGGAACCTCTTTCAGCCTGAGGGCCAAATTCAATTTCAGAGAAACTCTTAGGGTCCACATTCCAGTGGTAGCTGGGGGGGGGAGGCAAAGGGGGTGGGGCCAAAAGTACCCCCCCCCCAGTATATTGTAGCTTAACGCTCTTACTGCCAAAAACTAAAGCTTAGGAGAGGCACTTCAACCTTTAGAATGGGGAAAAAACTGCACAAGAGCTGGGAATCCACCAAATGATTGGTGGTTGGAGGAAAGGGGTCAGGCCAGGGAAAGGGGCATGGCGATCTGGGGAACCCCAGGCGGGCAAGATTGGGAACCCAGACTTGAGGTTCCTCATCCCTGTTATAAGAGTTAAAGGAATACTTAAGGAGGTAATAATTTACTTAAAGAAGGTGTTCATTGTAAGTTGGCAGGGCCAGTGTCAAGGGTAGGTATGGTCGGGCACTTGTTGAGGGCCCACACCCCAGTAGGGGCCCACTGACAACAGCCCCCTGAAGTTGCTACTCTTCTTCACCATTGCAACCTGCTTGTTCACCTGCCTCTTGCTCTGGCCCAGACAAGCAAACAAGTGGTAGGCTGCATGATGAGAAAGAGGATGACGAGTAACAGCAGCTCAGTGAGAGGGTAGTCTCACTGAGACAGGGGGCGCATTGAAGGTGTGTTCAATGGGCCCTCAAAAACCTGGAGCTGGCAGTGTTAAGTAGGTAAAAGTTTTTGAACTAAAATATTATTCTTATTCACCCTATGTTTCTGATACCAACAATACTTATAGCACAGTTCTATGCATGTTTGCTCAGTGGGCTTCCTCCCAGTAAGTGCATTTAGGATTTCAGCCCCAAACACTATAATAAACATAAATACTTTGGGTTTGATGGCAGGTTTATAGCTATTAGTGTTGTTTATGAGGAAATCACTGGTTGCTCTTTGAGGTCGCTGTGCATCACACTTATGGGTTCTGTGCCTGAGCTGAGCTTCTTCAGAATGTTCTAGAGCTGAGAAATTTTGGTGGAAGCCCACTAATACACATAGTCAAAGGCATTGCTCCTGCTGTTCCCACTCAGTTCCTTTTTGACCACCACAGCAGCAGCAGCATAAGGCACATTCTCTTCTTCTCACCTATTCCTCTCTTAATGAAGGTAATTTCCAATATATATTATGACAAGGAGGATTGCATCCTAGTGGCTCCCTGGTGGCTGTGCCAACTCTGGTTTGTCATGCTGAACTTACTTCCACTTACCCTCTTGGCCACAGTCAGTGCTACGGTCAAATTTATCACCCTGAAGTTTGGACACTGGGCCTCACAGCGTGGCACATACAGACTTCTAAGATATCCTGTTGGAGGTACAGGAAATATTAGACATGGCTTGCAAGCCAGCATTCTGTAAATTATACCAGGCTAAATGGGCTCAATTTGTTGTCTGTGTTGCTCAGGAAGACTCAATCCAGCCAGTTATTCTTTGCAGAACATTCTGCAGTTTTTGTTAATTTTAAAATTGAGAGGCCTTGCTCTATGTTCCATTGAGGTGTTACCGTGCCATTATTTCTGCCTGTCGTTTCCAAGTTAAAGGTTATTGCATGTTTTTTCATCCATTAGTTCAGAAGTTTCTTTGGGGTCTCTGCAACACCTACCACACATTTCTGAACCGACCCCATCATGGAGCCTTTCCATTGTATTATCTCAGTTGACCTCTAAACCATTTGAACGTCAACTTACATCTAGTTTAAGACTCCTGATATTTAAGGTGGAATTCGTAATTGCCTTCACATCAGCTCATCATGCTGGTTAGCTGCGTGCTCTCCATGTGGATCCAGCTTACATCACATGGCAAAGGGAGAAAGTTGGGTTTTGCCCAGGCATTGCCTTCTTACTAGAAGTTGTTTCTCCTTTTCATTTAAATCAGGACATCATGCTGCCAGCCTTCTTTCATCAGCCCTCAACGCCACTTGAAACGTTTATCCATGCCGTTGATGTACACAGGGCCTTTGCCTTCTACATTGGGAGAACAGCATTTTTCTGTAAGTCCCAGAGACACTTCGTATGCTATGGTGGTCCAAAGTTTGGTCTACCTGTCTTCTCTCAATGCCTTGCTAACTGGGTGATTTCTTCCATCTCACTCTGCTATCAATTCACCAAACTGCCCACACTATCAGTGATCTGAAATCACTTGACCAGAGCACAGGCTTCCTCTATGGTTTTTGTTCGTGACATCTGACATCTGTTGAGCAGCTGCATGGGTGTAGTCTTCTGCTTTTGTCCATCATTCTCATCTGGCTGTCTGGTCACAATCTGATGCTACATCTAGTCCTTTCATCATTGTTATTATGATTTGCCTGTCCTCTTCCAGTAGCTAAGGTTGCTGTTGACCCATATGTATGATGAACAGAGAGCACAAAGAAGAAGAAGAAGAGGTTGCTTACCTGTAACTGTATTTCTTCAAGTAGTCATCCTTGCAGTGACACAGCCTGCCCTCCCTGCTTCAAGCACTTACCTGTCATTTCTCACATTTTTCCCCTTACTGCTGTGTTGGTCACTGGGAACTGAATGGGAACAGCATTTGAGCATGTGCAGTAGCGAGGGGCTGGGAACCTCTCAGCTCTAGAACATTCAGAATGAAGCTCTGTACAGGTGGAGAAGCCATATGTTTGTCTGCACAGATGACCACTCAAAGAGCTACAGTTACAACTAAGCAACCTGCTCCTTTCCATTCCTTCCAGCTGGAAATGTGGCAGCCCCACTAGTGTGAAGGATGGCCAGAGCTCGACTTGGTTGCTTTCTCCAGTTGTTACAATTGTGGTGGGGAACCTTTGCAAGTACAAGACTGAATAGGAACTTAACATCTGAAAGCAAAAACAAATTAATATTGTGAGCGCTCAGAAACCTGCAATAGCAGAGAGCATGCTGTTTCAAATATTTTCAAGGAGACTTGTCAACAGCAGTGTCATCTGATATACCCAAAGGATTTCCCATTCTGGGCTTGATGGCAGCTTGTTATTTTGATCTGCATTACTTATTTTAGTCTGAATATGGAAGTGATGGCTCTGATGAGCTCAACTAGCATACTGTCCCACTGCTCAAAAATCCTTGAGAGCAGATTCACTCTGAAAAATTATTAATATATTGAAAAGTGCTTTTGCTTGAAACTTACAAGTTTAGCTCTTGCCCTTTAATAAGTCTTGAAGAAAGTATGCTGACTTCTTTACAAGACTGCATCTACTTTGCTAATTAAGGGCTGGAACACATGCAACTATCACCATAGAGATGTTGCTGAAAATACCCTTTCCATTATGAGTGATCTTCCCATTGGATGTAACATTATGAGTTATGTTATGAGGCCTCTTTGCCCTTTTCAGTGCCTGCCAGGATTGTGAAGTGTGGGAATGGAGACTTTCATAATGGCAGCAATTCAGGTGGTAAATAGTTCTCTCTGTTGAGGCTGGAGCAGAGATCACTCAGCAGAAAGAATTTAAAATCTGTTTAAAACTGGCTTAATTCCTGTGGCAACCAGATAATGTACTTTAGACCTAAGGAGTCACAAACCCTTTTGGTCACATTTGGAATTCTGAATGGGTGCTGTGGGTGCCCTAACAAAATGACTGCTATGGTCATTTTATCTGTACGCCACCCTGAGATCTTAATGATATAGGGCGGGATATAAATGTTTTAAATAAATAAATAAATAAATAAATAATGGTGGGTGTGTCCAGTCACAAAACAGCCATTTCCCAGAATGCAAACTGCTGAAGCTAAATTTTTACTTTTGTTTAAAACTATTTTTAGGCTATCTTTATGGGTAAAAACCTCTAAAGGTGCCATACAGGATAAAAAGCCATACAAAAGTATACAAATAGACAAATAAATATACTATAAAATACTATAAAAACTCCAATAAAACCAGCAGTCCACAGATTATGGAAACACTAGTGAAAACAGGTGGGTCTTCAGAGCCTTCCTGAAGACCTGCAAAGAAGGGGCCTGATTGACCCCGGATAGAAACTGATTCCAGAAGTGTGGGCAAGTTACTAAGAGAAAAGTAACTTGCCCAAGAATCTGAATACAGGCCAGAGGTGGGCTCTACCCTCCCATCTTACTTTTTTCTTTTTTCTCTCTGTGTGGGAGAACTTCATAATTAAACTTGAGCCCAGCGGCATTCTTGGAAATAAAGATGGTGCTGGAGACTAGTGTGTCACTTAGCAGCACACAAGCCTCCCCTAAATTAATTTTAAAAAATCTAAAAAATATCAGGAGGGGCAGGAAGCCTGAAGGACACCTAGAGATGTGTGGGCACTGTACTGGGGACCCCAGATAGTCAAAATGACTTGGAAATAAGGGGTGGGATCTAATTTCAGTAGCAAAGAGGGTGCACAGGTTGGGTAACTGAACCCTCACCACTTCCACAGGTTATGTCCTTACAGTCCATGGTCTGAATTCCTTAAAATCCCAGCCAGGCTCCGATATTGGAAGTGAATCCATCAGAGGAAAAAGTGTCAGGAATTATCAACTGTGGAAAGTAAGCTGTGGGAGCAGGGAAAGATTCAGCTCTCCTCACCTGCCCACTCCTATTGCTGTTAAACTCTGATCTTATTCCACTCTATTTTCTACATGATTGTGTCAGATTTGGGTTTAAATTCGTGGATCTGTTGACCTCACATCCAGTTTTAAAAGGGGATTGACAAATCCATGAAAAACACATCTACAGTGGCTATTGCTCATGATGGAAACTCCATATTCAGATATGACTGTGAATACCAGTTCCTAGGGAGCAACTGCGAAGGAGGGCTGTTGCCTTCATGCTCTGTTTGTGGGCATTGTGGGAAGTAGATGGTGGACTAGATAGACCTCTGGCCTGATCTAGCAGGACTCTTGTATTCTTATGGCCAATAGTTTAGATGGCTAACTTGGTCCTAAGATAGGCAGGCTCAGTTTCACATTTAGAGCAGAATAGTAAAGTCCACCCCTTCATGGATCACTGCCTTGTTGTGGCGAAGGGGCTTGCGTAACTCAGTGAAGCCATAAGCTATGCCGTGCAGGGCCACCCAAGACGGACAGGTCATGGCAGAGAGTTCTGACAAAATGTGGTCCACTGGAGAAGGAAATGGCAACCCACTCCAGTATTCTTGCCAAGAAAACCCCATGGAACGTATCACAAGGCTAAAAGAGATGACGCTGGAAGATGAGCCCCTCAGGTCGGAAGGTGTCCAGTATGCTACTGGGGAAGAGCAGAGGGTATTTCCAAGTAGCGCCAGAAAGAGTGAAGCGGCTGGGCCAAACCCGAAAGGACACTCAGCTGTGGATGTGTCTGGTGGTGAAAAGAAAATCCGATGCTGTAAAGAACAATATTGTTTAGGAACCTGGAATGTCAGATCAATGAATCAAGGTAAGCTGGAGGTGGTCAAACATGAGATGGCAAGATTGAACATCGACATCTTGGGAATCAGCGAACTAAAATGGACAAGCATGGGCGAATTTAATTCAGGTGACCATCATATCTACTATTGTGGGCAAGAATCCCTTAGAAGAAATGGAGTAGCACTCATAGTCAACAAAAGGGTGGGAAAAGCAGTACTGGGGTACAATCTTAAAAATGATAGAATGATCTCAGTACGAATCCAAGGCAAACCATTCAACATCACAGTAATTCAAGTCTATGCCCCAACCACTGAGGCCGAAGAAGCTGAGGTTGATCGGTTCTATGAAGACCTACAACACCTTCTAGAACTAACACCAAAAAAAGATGTCCTCTTCATCATAGGGGATTGGAATGCTAAAGTAGGAAGTCAAGAAATCACCGGGATAACAGGCAGGCATGGCCTTGGTGTACAAAATGAAGCAGGACAAAAGCTAATAGAGTTTTGCCAAGAGAACACGCTGATCATAGCAAACACTCTTTTCCAACAGCACAAGAGGCGACTCTACACATGGACGTCACCAGATGGTCAATATCGAAATCAGATTGATTATGTCCTTTGCAGCCAAAGATGGAGAAGCTCCATACAGTCAGTCAAAACAAGACCTGGAGCTGACTGTGGCTCAGATCATGAGCTGCTTCTTGCAAAATTTCGGCTTAAATTGAAGAACGTCGGGAAAACCACTAAACCGTTCAGGTATGACCTAAATCATCTCCCTGATGAATATACAGTGGAGGTGAGGAATAGATTTCAGGGATTAGACCTGATAGACAGAGTGCCTGAGGAACTATGGACGGAGGTCCGTAACATTGTTCAGGAGGCAGCAACGAAATCCATCCCAAAGAAAAAGAAATGCAAGAAAGCCAAGTGGCTGTCTGATGAGGCTTTACAAGTAGCTGAGGAAAGAAGGGAAGCGAAAAGCAAGGGAGAAAGGGGAAGATATAGCCAACTGAATGCAGAGTTCCAGAGAATAGCAAGGAGAGACAAGAAGGCCTTCTTAAATGAACAATGCAAAGAAATCGAGGAAAACAACAGAATGGGAAAGACTAGAGATCTCTTCAAGAAAATTGGAGATCTCAAGGGAACGTTTTGTGCAAAGACTGGCATGATAAAGGACAAAGAAGGCAGGGACCTAACAGAAGCAGATGAGATTAAGAAGAGGTGGCAAGAATACACAGAAGAACTATACAGGAAAGATCTGAATGTCGCTGATAGCCATGATAGTGCGCTCACTGAACTTGAGCCGGACATCCTCGAGAGTGAAGTCAAGTGGGCCTTAGGAAGCATTAGTAACAACAAAGCTAGCGGAGATGACAGTATTCCAGCCGAGCTATTTAAAATCCTAAAAGATGATGCTGTTAAAGTGCTGCATTCAATATGCCAACAAATTTGGAACACTCAACAGTGGCCACAAGACTGGAAAAGGTCAGTTTACATTCCAATTCCAAAGAAGGGCAACGCCAAAGAGTGTTCAAACTACCGTACCATTGCGCTCATTTCACATGCCAGCAAGGTGATGCTCTGAATCCTACAAGCTAGGCTTCAGCAGTATGCGAACCGAGAACTACCGGAAGTACAAGCGGGGTTTCGAAGAGGCAGAGGAACTAGAGATCAAATCGCCAACATTCGCTGGATCATGGAGAAAGCAAGAGAATTCCAGAAAAAACGTCTATTTCTGCTTCATTGACTACGCTAAAGCCTTTGATTGTGTGGATCACAACAAACTGTGGCAAATTCTGAAAGTGATGGGAGTACCAGACCACCTTACCTGTCTCCTGAGAAACCTGTACGAGGGTCAAGAAGCAACAGTAAGAACCAGACATGGAACAACCGATTGGTTCAAAATTGGGAAAGGAGTACGACAAGGCTGCATATTGTCACCCTGCTTATTTAACTTATATGCAGAGTACATCATGAGAAATGCTGGGTTGGATGAATCAGAGGTCGGAATTAAGATTGCTGGGAGAATTATCAACAACCTCCGATATGCAGACGATACCACCCTAATGGCAGAAAGCGAAGAGGATCTCAAGAGCCTCTTGTTGAGGGTGAAAGAGGAGAGTGCAAAAGCTGGTTTGAAACTCAACATTAAAAAAACTAAGATCATGGCATCTGGCCCCATCACTTCCTGGCATATAGAAGGGGAAGAAATGGAAGCAGTGACAGATTTTACTTTCTTGGGCTCCAAGATCACCGCAGACGGTGACTGTAGCCATGAAATTAAAAGACGCTTGCTCCTGGGGAGGAAAGCTATGGCCAACCTAGACAGCATAGTAAGAAGCAGAGACATCACCTTGCCGACAAAGGTCCGTCTAATCAAAGCTATGGTTTTCCCAGTAGTAATGTATGGCTGTGAGAGCTGGACTATAAGGAAGGCTGAGCGCCGAAGAATGGATGCTTTCGAACTGTGGTGCTGGAGAAGACTCTTACGAGTCCCCTGGACTGCAAGGAGGTCAAATCAGTCCATCCTAAAGGAAATCAACCCTGAGTGCTCATTGGAAGGACAGATCCTGAAGCTGAAGCTCCAATATTTTGGCCACCTAATGCGAAGAGAAAACTCCCTGGAAAAGACCCTGATGCTGGGAAAGACTGAAGGCAAAAGGAGAAGGGGACGGCAGAGGATGAGATGGCTAGATAGCATCACGGATGCAATGAATATGAACTTGAGCACGCTCCGGGAGAGAGCGCAGGACAGGAAGGCCTGGCGTGCTATGGTCCATGGGGTCACGAAGAGTCGGACACGACTGAACGACTGAACAACAACAAATAAAGTCCAACATCAAATAATCATCCTTGAACCATGGCAGTCTGAAATCCTGCTTTCATATTTTTTCCTTTTAGCATATACTAGTGGGACCTGCAACAAAATGTTGCAGTATATATTTCCAGCTCAAAAAAGGAGCACTCTTGTTCAGGGCTCCAGCCAGGAAACTTGTAGTAGTGTTTAAGCCTGATTTGGGGGAGATCTTCAGGAGGAGGGAAGGAGAAGAGGTCATCTTTTTTCTTTCCCATTTCCCCATGGCCTTCCTTTGCTATGCTAAAAGGTAGCAGGTGGTGGGAAAGACCTCTGCGTGAGACCCTAGAGACATGCTGCCAATTCAGGGAGACAATACCGGACTAGATGGACAAATAGTCTGACCAGGAATAAGGCAGCTTTCTATGTTCCTATCCAATAGGACTAGAGAGCTCAGGTTTGCGGATGTCAGTGCTGAACTTGAGCATTTTATAACTATAGAATGGGATGATGGGGTGTTTTTCCTCCTGAAACCTCCCTGTATAGAGGAGGTATTTTTTAACCCTCACAGCACACATCCCCAACCCTTATCCCCCTCCAGGACCATTAAGGGCTTGAGCAGGCTAAGGGTGCAATCCTATGCATGTTTAGACAGAAAAAAGTCCTGCAACTCCCAGCATGGTCCAGTCAGCACCGCTGGGAATACTGGGAATTCTAGGATTTTTGTGTGTGTGTCTAAACATGCATAGGATTGAGCCTTAAATCTCTCTTCTCCCCTCACCCTCTTCCAGACTCCAGCTTCTTCTCTTCTCAATGGACACCTGAACATTTCATACCACCTGGGACCTCACAGATAAATTTGAGGGGCGGGGGTTAAAAAAACATTACTTTGATTTATGAACATGTATATTCCTGTATACCTAGGGAGTCCCCTGATATGTAGAAATCACTCTCTTATTCTTGGGTGGCCTCTTCCCCTTCCAAACTGATCAGGGCCAACTATCCTACTTCATCCTTAGATGGAATAAGTGGGATCCATATCAAAATGTTGCTTGATTTAATTAAATAATTTAGTGTGCCACACAGCTCTGCATTTTTGTCTCCCCATCTTCCACCTCTCATTCCATTTCAGGCTCCCACCTCCTCACCCTCACCTCCCATTCTGCACCTCTCACTCTCTTTTTTCTCCTCTTTCCTCTGTCAGTTTCCTGGCATTTCTCTACCACATCTACTTCTGCTCTTCACCTCTCTGTCTTTCATTTTCCTCTCCCCTGTAATTTCTTCCCATTTCTGCTTTTCTCACTGCCTTTGCTCATGGTCACCCACCCCCTGTTTACCCATTCATCACCACCATAGTCTGTTATTCCTGCTTCCTCTTCCCCCATACTCCTCTGCAATCATTCCAGTTTTTAAGGGCACCTGGGACAAACTTCAGCATTAGAAGGAAGGGTGGTGATTTTAAGGCTGCAAGCTTATACACACATACCTGGGAGTAAGTGCAAATGAACTAAATGGGCAGTTGGTTCATGTTTGAAGTAAACATGAATTGGATTTTATTTATGTATTTTTATATCTATCTATCTATCTATCTATCTATCTATCTATCTCCATCCTCATCCTTCCTTGTAAAGCTTCCAGATGGCTCACGAACAAGAATAGTCAAATACAGTCAAATCAACAACCACAATAACCAAACAAAAGCAGCAGACCAAGAGATAAAAATAATTACGAAAACAGCAATAAAATGTCATTAAACCCCCATAAAATGTCCCCATACAAGAAAGCAATGTAGGTAAGGTGATAAAGTTAGGCCTTTCTAAATATAAAGGCTTTGAACCATGTTGGAAGGCCAATAAAGAGGGAGCAAAGTTGAACTTCCCTGGGGAGGGTATTCCAAAGTCTGGCCATTGAATATTTTCAGATATGTAGGCTGACTATTTACTTATAATTTCTAGACACTTCTATAGATAACACAAATGACTGAGCAAATGCTGTAATCAAGTTTAATTTCAGTTCCCAATGTCACTGATGTATCAGGGAAGGTTAGTTCAGTGATCCACCTTAATAACATTGTACTCCTAAACCTACTTCTAAGCTGTCGCAGTGAGTACCAAGGGGAATGAGCAGGCCTCACTCACTTCTAAATAACACTTCAGTTCTAAACATATTTTCTTCAAAGTGAGGTTCCTTGATTTCCATGCAATTTACTTGGGAAAGTAAGTTTGCTTAAGATTGCAGCTGAAATGTGTTAAGTTTTGGGATGTAAACAAAAATAGTGGTTATAGCAGAAGTGTGCTTTATGTGGGAAGCAGGACAGACCAAACTGGCAGTGATGCATTATAACCCAACTACCCACCCATCAGCCTTGTACATAAGCCCACAAAAGATACTAGCCTACCAAAAATGTTACTAGCCTGCTAAGAGGCTAGTAGCCTATGTTTCCATATGGACTATGTAGACAAGGAAACCTTCCCTCTGTGGCCAACATAGAAATGCAGGCTACTAAAAAAAAATTGCCATCTGCTAATCAGGTTGGCAGAGAAAGGACATTGCTGAGGGGCAGGCTTCACTTCCCCTGTAACCACCATGGAAACCAATTCAACTGGCTGAGGAGACAGAGAGATCTATCCCTCTGCTGCCAGCCCACTCACTTGCCTATATGGATTTACTTGTTGCCTGTGGCTACCAGGCGAATCATTAAATACAATGCTGCTCCAAAATAGCTGTTTTCTTCTTATGTACTAGTTATGCCTGGTGCTGTCTTGTGTGAGCCTCCCTGGGTTCTGTGGGCCTAACTGCTGCTTGTCTGCCCTTGTGAGTGGAGTGAATGAGCCCTTCATGAATGAGTTCTGCCATGAAGTGATTAGGAGGAAGTACCAAGCATAGCAGAATGGATGTTTGTCAGTATATACGTATAACCAGATGTGTTTGTATGCACGTGTGTGTGTGTGTATGTGTACTCGGTATTCTGTGCCTGGTTGTAGTATGTCAGGCTTAAAACCAGTGACAAATGTAAGCAGAAATGGAGACCACAGAAAATTTGAGTTTGGTATCCTTAAAACAATTGAGATCAAAAGGTTTAAGCATGACCTGCTCCTTGGGAGGAAAGCTATGGCAAACCTAGACAGCATAGTAAGAAGCAGAGACATCACCTTGCCGACAAAGGTCCGTCTAATCAAAGCTATGGTTTTCCCAGTAGTAATGTATGGCTGTGAGAGCTGGACTATAAGGAAGGCTGAGCGCCGAAGAATTGATGCTTTCCAACTGTGGTGCTGGAGAAGACTCTTACGAGTCCCCTGGACTGCAAGGAGGTCAAATCAGTCCATCCTAAAGGAAATCAACCCTGAGTGCTCATTGGAAGGACAGATAATGAAGCTGAAGCTCCAGTATTTTGGCCACCTAATGCGAAGAGAAAACTCCCTGGAAAAGACCCTGATGCTGGGAAAGACTGAAGGCAAAAGGAGAAGGGGACGGCAGAGGATGAGATGGCTAGATAGCATCACGGATGCAATGAATATGAACTTGAGCACGCTCCGGGAGAGAGCACAGGACAGGAAGGCCTGGCGTGCTATGGTCCATGGGGTCACGAAGAGTCGGACACGACTGAACGACTGAACAACAACAACAATGTGTGCATCCATGTTGTGTACATAGTTTTCTTCCTTCCTAGGAGTCCATAATATAAAAATGTAGTACAACCCCAGTTATCCATTTGGACAAAGAGAAGGCATTGTGCAGCTATTCTGTCTTTTCTTTCTTAATGGATTATCTGCGGTAAGAGAAGAGATGGAAGAAGCAGTGGGAAAGTACAGGAGGGTTATGAGTTCAAGACAAAGACATCTAGATCCTCCATAAAATGATGGCGCAGTGCGATTGAGTCATAAACACCTCATAGGGTGTCTTGTCTGGAAGCACCCTAAGTGTGTAAATTATTATAATTGAATTAGTCAATGGCAAAATTAATATTTATTTTTAGTAACCCATATCTGCTCCCTGGCATCTGATGTTGGTACTACACACCAAATGTGTGATCTTGCATTGTGATCTGTTTTCTTAGAAGCAACATACTCAGAGGCCCTTAGCACAAAATCACATAAACAATCTAGATTACAACTAAGTTCCTCAACTAAATGCAACAGCATTTCTATTAGATTAGCACAAGATAAGAAGCTTGAGCAACAAAGCATCTGGCTCAGGGCTAAGCAGCACTTAGCTCTCTGCTTCACTTTTATTCACCCTTTTCCTAAAGAATGATAATTCTGCAGACATACATTAAAGAATTAAGGAAAACTTCTGCCTAGGAAACCAAATTTGTTGCAGTGCCCAAACATTCCGGTTAAGTCAACAATGCACATGTCTTATTAATCTTACAAGTCACTTTACAATGACACCATCAAGATTCCTGGATGTCAGGGTGGAAACTGAGCCAATAGAGCCCCACAGCAGTTCTGATTCTGAGGAGGAACAGCAATCTGTGGGAGAGGAGCTTGCTCATCTTGCACAAGCACAGCAGCTGGCAGAGATTCCTCCTGCCAGCATTCCTGGAATAGATAGTGACCCTGGCAGTGAGAGAGCGCTGGAGGGGGGCTTGCTGGATGCTCGGCACAGACGCAGGGAGCGACGACAGATGGAGGGCGAGGAAAGGAGGCGTAGCGCTCGTTTGGCGCGCAAACAACAGTCGCATCCCAAGGACCCAAGGGAAAGCGGGAGGATCTCTCCCTAGCCCATAAGTTCAGGGTCTTCCTGTGATTCTCCTTCCAACGGGGACCAACTGCCTTACCTGGAGCTTAGGCTACTCTGCTATCTTTCCCCAGTGCTGTTCCTTGCTTTGGCGCTAGCGATTAGTATTCTGAGAGAGTCATAAAGTAATAAAGGAATAAAGTCTCGGAAAGAATTCCTCATCGTCTGTGTCCTGAGTTGGCTATTGGTGGGGACTGCAAGAGGCAGCTAGACTCACTACTTGAACTGCAGCAGAAGTACTAAGTTTGTTAGGATATCTGAAAGACCTTATAAGAAGGATCAAAGGCATACAGAAGAGAAATTGCCTAGAGAAGGTGGTATGATTTTGAAATCGATGGAAATTGCTTTGCTGTGCAGCCTTACTCAGAAAACAATCTGAAAAAGAAGCTGCAGGCATAGATAGACCAGGCTTGCCACCACCACCCCTTTCTTCCTTGAAAACCAATCTATGGAACAATTTTCTGTTATCTGGAAGCTCACATGTAGCATTTCGAACGTTGGGTGGCCATTCTAGAATGTATTATCTTTGGTTTTGACTTGTTTTTGTACTGTGGGACCAATACAGCTACCAAGAATTTCATCTATCTACTCTAAACGTATTCCCTGGAAAAACATGCTATACTGACACCTTGTGGTTAAAAAAACCCCACAGGAAATACTCTTGCTAGCTATGCTTGTACATTTTAAATCTGTTCTCATATTGTTGTGGGTTGTGCACAAAGGAGGCACATTTTCCTGTGATGAAGTTTCAGTAGAAATTAGTAAAATAAAGTTAGACATTGGAAACATGAGAGAAGTTAGCATTTTACCTTTAAAAAAGAATGCTGTGGAAAAGATGATGGTGATGTTACTCATTCCAAATTATCATGGTGGCTAGTTGCAGTGACATTATGGCAAGCCAACAATTTAGCAGACAGCTACAGTTTCATGCAATTACTTCCCAAGGGAAAGACAGTTCTGATCAGCATGGAATTACTTCCAAGGGGTCTTGAGGGTAGAAGGATAGGTTTTAACTTTGCCTAGCATGAGAATAGTGTCATGACATCACAATAGGTGTGCAGAAGTAAGTTTCCTCATTGCTAGCATACCAGTAGGCAAAGCTGACTGGTTTTGCTCATAGGCTGCAAAAAGCACCTGTTGGGCTGCAATCAGTCTGCAGGCTGCTGTCAGTATTGGAAGAATCCCAGAATTCTCATTTAAGAACAAGTGCACAAGTGTAACCATCTTTGCCTAGTGCCAGGTCAGCAGTACAGGTATCTCATTGCTGCAGAAAAAGGTTTCAAGTAGTGTGTATATTACTTGATCATCAGTTTCTGCCTTCAAAGGGTGGCTGTGGGTTTGATCCAATGCTGGATCCTTTGTCGCCATGGGCTGTGCGCGCCGGCGCAGGCCCTACCACTGGCTGCTACATCTTTAATGTTTAGCTATATGCTGTGTGAAGAAGTATTTCCTTTTATCCGTCCTGAATCTTCCACCATTCAGCTTCATGGGATAATCCCTGGGTCTAGTATTATGACAGAGGGAGAAAAATTTTGGCTGGCATGCAAAATCTTGCACATATCAGCTGCACATGACTGACTGCAAAAGGTAGGAAGCCAATATGTTCATGAAAGTCAAATGCCATGTGGGATCATATATATTGTCTTTACATAAAGGCTGATGAGAGATGCAACAGTTAATGAAAAATATTTGTTTATTTTGAGATAAAAAATACAACTAGCAAATCTTTTATGTCCAACACTATCTTCTTTCTTTCTTTCTTGTTTTTATTCAGTTCTTCAACAACCTTTTTTTCCATTTGCTATCTTCTTAGATGTTTACTTCTTCCTTCCTCCCTTCCTTCCTCCTTCCTTCTTCTTGCAAATTTCCCATCTGTGGTTCATTCCCCCAACTTTCTCTCTGCTTCTCACTTTACCACTTTGGAACAAGTGATTTCAAACCAGGTGTTTTCTGTGGAACAGCCATACTCTTTTTGCTCATTTATGGGATAGCTAAATGACATGTTTTCCCTGTGCTGCTTCTGGGTTTGCGTGTGTTCAGACCACAGAAAATCTGACATTTTTTAAAAGAATGAAACAGTAGCAGAATATCTACAGGTGTAGATTGCCTTAGCGCTGCTCTTCCTCTAAGTGGCAGAATTTTGATGTGTGCAATGTACCTGACCCTTTTGGCAGTTTAACCATATTATTTTCATCTACTTTGGCACATCTTCACTATTATTTTTCCCATTGGTGCCATTTTGTCAGCCTCTTTATTGTTATTTTTGATAGGTCTTTTGCTTTGAGCTAAAACACCCTTTCACTTCGTGTTTTACATCTGGCCTGCTAATTTCTTGAAATTTAATACTGATTCTTAAGATAATATTCCATTGGCCTGTTTTCTCTTGCTATTGCCTTCTTTCTTTGCTTTCTGTTCCCTCTCAAATTCCTAAATGTATCATCCTATCACAAACTCTTGAATTTCTCAAATTTTTCCATAATCCCTATCAGCCTGGTTTATGATCTGTGCATTCATCATGATTTTTTGAAATATACTTCTTGAGATGTTTCTTCTTTTTTTGACACCATGGATCGTGCTCTTCTTCTGTCCTTTCTGCACTCTGCTTCTGTTCTTTCCTGGTCCCAGTTGCATCTTTCTCATCAGTCCTTTAAGTTCCTTTTATTGATTCTTTCTCTTTCTCTTTTATACTACCAGTTGATGTTTGCAAGGTTCTGTTTTTACACTTTGCAAACCTTTAAAGCCATACACGATTTTAGACCAGGTTTTGATGGACCACTTCCATCAATATGAATCTACTTGTACCTGAGACCGGCTTCTGAGACCCTGCTCACAGGAGGTACAAACAGGTTGGTGACGACATGAGACCAGGCCTTTTCAGTGGTGGCTCCCCCTCTGTTGCAACACCCTTCCCCAAGAGAAATGTTTGGCTCCTTCTTTGTTTCTTTTAGTCAGGCCCTGAAGACATTTTCATTTTAGTCCACTTTTGTTTTGAGTAGGGTTTAGTTACTGCTTTTGTTTGAATTATGAAATATTTCGTGATTGGTTTAGGCTGGCATTTTATTGTTTTGTTGTATTATTTTGCTCTTCTACTCATTAGAATTTATGGAATTTTAATGTGGTTTTAATGAGGGGTGTTTTATTGTATTTTATTAGTTGTCTCTTTTGTGTTTTGTAAGCTGCTTTGGGAGAATATTTTAGTTCTGAAATGCAGCATAGAAATCCTTTCTTTCTTCCTTTCTTTTTAGTTACTATATTTCTACACTGTAGACCATCAGCTCTATTGTTCTTTCCCTAAGCTCACCCCTCCCTTAACTATGATTCTTGATGCTCTCCCTGGAGAATAAAGGTGCAATCTTATATCCACTTTCCTGGGAGTAAGCTCAATTGAAGTCAGCGGGACCTACTTCTGAGTAGATATATATAGGATTGCATTGTCAGTGAGAAATTTAATTTGTACTTTTGTATATATGCCACATGTCAAGAAATGATTAGTTGGTTATGGTTAATGACATGAGGTTAAACATACTTCCCTATACATATACTTAAGTTTATCTGTTCTTGACCATGATGAGGGTAAAATCACATTTAATGTATTATTTATGTTACAGTGGTTGTTTCAATTAGTAGGTTGTTCGGTCCCAAATCCGGGTAAATTCAACATAAAAACAGAGATAGAGAGAAACAGAGACGTGGTTCGCTTGACACATTCGCTTGACCCAGGATGAGCCATGGTGTATGCCTGGCGCATGTGACTGCTATTTTGAATGTGCGACCCCCAACTGGTTGCAGTGTGTGGTGGTGGGAGCCTGGCCATTATGGATTATTCAAGGGTTAAACAACCCTTGCATTACCCTCACTTAGTAGTAGGATTATGCAAGGGTTTTTAACCCTTGAATAACCTACAATGCCTGGATTCACACGACATGTCACAACTCCCAATCACCCCAATCAGGGGTTGCATATTCAAACTGGTGACACACTCTGCACATGCTGTAGCTCATTTTGGGGTGATAAGAGAGTTAAATGCACTGAAATACAGAGGCCACAATTTTGCGGTTCTAGTGCATATGTGGAGGTGAGTTTTATATGCCCAGAAAATTAGTGCTCAGACGAGCTTGATGTAATATAGGCATGGGCACACTCTGTACACACAGATTGGGAACTGCTGTGTGTATGCAGAAACTGTTCTTTATAGGAGAGGATGGAAAGTGTCTCAGTGAGTAGGGCTTTAGATCATACCCCAAATCTACTAAGCTAAAAGTGGGCTTTAGTCCATGACTTATGCCAGAATAATTGTGTTAGTCTGTAAGGTGCCATAACATTCACACAAGTTTGCTCAGGTTAAGAAATGAATTAAATTGGTTTCTAATGCAGACCTTGCTCAGAGTGCTGCAGGAGAAAGCACTGCTGTGACAAAATACTATCCCACTATTAAATGCTCCTGTTACCTCCAGAGTACAGGAACAAACTCCACTTCCGAGTTTGTTGCTTGTGTATAACTGAATACAACTGGGCCTCATTGAGACCCATAATTCACCTAGATGTCACAGTTAATGTGCTGTTAAGCAATTCCTATATAGCGCCTTTGGATTATGTTCTGCTGTTTGCTTTTCAGAACACAACCCGAGTTAAATAGCTTTAAATACTGCAACAGAAGATTAAAATGTTACAGTTAGTACACATGAACTAACTAAGTAAGTTTCTAAGGATTCGTCCTGCTCTTCCCACTGACACTTAAAAGTATGATAACCTAGAGGAAAATAGTGTGAATGATGGATTCTAGTGAGGGAGGTAGCAAAACTGGAATGCTGACAATTCTTCTGGTATAATAATATAGCTAAAATGTCTCAGTTTCTCTTCAATGTCTACTTACTGTATTGCCATTTCTCTCTGAGAACATGCCCATTCTACCCCTCAGTTTTTTCAGTGTTGTTGTTGTTCAGTCGTTCAGTCGTGTCCGACTCTTCGTGACCCCATGGACCATAGCATGCCAGGCCTTCCTGTCCTGAGCTCTCTCCCGGAGCGTGCTCAAGTCCATATTCATTGCATCAGTGATGCTATCTAGCCATCTCATCCTCCGCCGTCCCCTTTTCCTTTTGCCTTCAGTCTTTCCCAGCATCAGGGTCTTTTCCAGAGAGTTTTCTCTTCACATTAGGTGGCCAAAATATTTGAGCTTCAGCTTCAGTATCTGTCCTTCCAATGAGCAGTCAGGGTTGATTTCCTTTAGGATGGACTGATTTGACCTCCTTGCAGTCCAGGGGACTCGTAAGAGTCTTCTCCAGCACCACAGTTCGAAAGCATCCATTCTTCGGCGCTCAGCCTTCCTTATAGTCCAGCTCTCACAGCCATACGTTACTACTGGGAAAACCATAGCTTTGATTAGACGGACCTTTGTCGGCAAGGTGATGTCTCTGCTTCTTACTATGCTGTCTAGGTTTGCCATAGCTTTCCTCCCAAGGAGCAAGCGTCTTTTAATTTCATGGCTACAGCCACCGTCTGCGGTGATCTTGGAGACCAAGAAAAGAAAATCTGTTACTGCTCGCATTTCTTCCCCTTCCGTATGCCAGGAAGTGATGGGGCCAGATGCCATGATCTTAGTTTTTTTAATGTTGAGTTTCAAACCAGCTTTGGCACTCTCCACTTTCACCCTCAACAACAGGCTCTTTAGATCTTCTTCGCTTTCTGCCATTAGGGTGGTATCATCTGCATATCTGAGGTTGTTGATAAATCTCCCGGCAATCTTAATTCCGACCTCTGATTCATCCAACCCGGCGTTTCTCATGATGTACTCTGCATATAAGTTAAATAAGCAGGGCAACAATATCCAGCCTTGTCATACCCCTTTCCCAATTTTGAACCAATCGGTTGTTCCATGTATGGTTCTTACTATTGCTTCTTGACCCTCGTACAGGTTTCTCAGGAGACAGGTAAGGTGGTCTGGTACCCCCATCTCTTTCAGAATTTGCCACAGTTTGTTGTGATCCACACAATCAAAGGCTTTGGCGTAGTCAATGAAGCAGAAATAGACATTTTTCTGGAATTCTCTTGCTTTCTCCATGATCCAGCGAAAGTTGGCGATTTGATCTCTAGTTCCTCTGCCTCTTCGGAACCCAGCTTGTACTTCCGGTAGTTCTCGGTTCGCATACTGCTGAAGCCTAGCTTGTAGGATTCGGAGCATCACCTTGCTGGCATGTGAAATGAGCGCAATTGTACGGTAGTTTGAACACGCTTTGGCATTGCCTTTCTTTGGAATTGGAATGTAAACTGACCTTTTCCAGTCTTGTGGCCACTGTTGAGTGTTCCAAATGTGTTGGCATATTGAGTGCAGCACTTTAACTGCATCATCTTTTAGGATTTTAAATAGCTCAGCTGGAAGACTGTCATCTCCGCTAGCTTTGTTGTTACTAATGCTTCCTAAGGCCCACTTGACTTCACTCTCGAGGATGTCGGGCTCAAGTTCAGTGACCGCACTATCATGGCTATCAGGGACATTCAGATCTTTCCTGTATAGTTCTTCTGTGTATTCTTTCCACCTGTTCTTCATCTCATCTGCTTCTGTTAGTTCCCTGCCTTCTTTGTCCTTTATCATGCCCGTCTTTGCACAAAACGTTCCCTTGAGATCTCCAATTTTCTTGAAGAGATCTCTAGTCTTTCCCATTCTGTTGTTTTCCTCGATTTCTTTGCATTGTTCATTTAAGAAGGCCTTCTTGTCTCTCCTTGCTATTCTCTGGAACTCTGCATTCCGTTGGATATATCTTCCCCTTTCTCCCTTGCTTTTCATTTCCCTTCTTTCCTCAGCTACTTGTAAAGCCTCATCAGACAGCCACTTGGCTTTCTTGCATTTCTTTTTCTTTGGGATGGATTGAGTTGCTGCCTCACAAACAATGTTACGGACCTCCGTCCGTAGTTTCTCCGGCACTCTGTCTATCAGGTCTAATCCCTTAAATCTATTCCTCACCTCCACTGTATATTCATCAGGAATATGATTTAGGTCATACCTGAATGGTTTAGTGGTTTTCCCTACGTTCTTCAATTTAAGCTGAAATTTTGCAAGAAGCAGCTGATGATCTGAGCCACAGTCAGCTCCAGGTCTTGTTTTTACTGACTGTATAGAGCTTCTCCACCTTTGGCTGCAAAGGACATAATCAATCTGATTTCGATATTGACCATCTGGTGATGTCCATGTGTAGAGTTGCCTCTTGTGCTGTTGGAAAAGAGTGTTTGCTATGATCAGCGTGTTCTCTTGGCAAAACTCTATTAGCCTTTGTCCTGCTTCATTTTGTACAACAAGGCCATGCTTGCGTGTTATTGCGGTGATTTCTTGACTTCCTACTTTAGCATTCCAATCCCCTATGATGAAGAGGACATCTTTTTTTAGTGTTAGTTCTAGAAGGTGTTGTAGGTCTTCATAGAACCGATCAACCTCAGCTTCTTCGGCATCAGTGGTTGGGGCATAGACTTGAATTACTGTGATGTTGAATGGTTTGCCTTGGATTCGTACTGAGATCATTCTATCGTTTTTAAGATTGTACCCCAGTACTGCTTTTCCCACCCTTTTGTTGACTGAGTGCTACTCCATTTCTTCTAAGGGATTCTTGCCCACAGTAGTAGATATGATGGTCACCTGAATTAAATTCACCCATGCTTGTCCATTTTAGTTCACTGATTCCCAAGATGTCGATGTTCAATCTTGCCATCTCATGTTTGACCACCTCCAGCTTACCTTGATTCATTGACCTTCCATTCCAGGTTCCTAAACAATATTGTTCTTTACAGCATTGGATTTTCTTTTCACCACCAGACACATCCACAGCTGAGTGTCCTTTCAGCTTTGGCCCAGCCACTTCACTCTTTCTGGTGCTACTTGGAAATACCCTCTGCTCTTCCCCAGTAGTATATTGGACACCATCCGACCTGAGGGGCTCATCTTCCGGCGTCATCTCTTTTAGCCTTGTGATACGTTCCATGGGGTTTTCTTGGCAAGAATACTGGAGTGGGTTGCCATTTCCTTCTCCATTGGACCACATTTTGTCAGAACTCTCTGCCATGACCTGTCCGTCTTGGGTGGCCCTGCACGGCATGGCTTATGGCTTCACTGAGTTACGCAAGCCCCTTTGCCACAACAAGGCAGTGATCCATGAAGGGGAGTTTTTTCAGTACCAGGTTAAAAATGACTTGCGATAGGGGAGTTAGGTGTGTGTATTTTTGCACTGTACGTTATAGTAATGGTGGTAGGGACTGCCCTGGGGTAAGCTGAGCTTGAAACCATAAGTACATTCAAATATTTGACTAAGGATGCAATCCTAGACAGGAAAAAGTCTTACAACTCCCAGCATTCCCCAACCATCATGGCTAGCTGGGGAACGCTGGGAGCTGTAGGACATTTTTCTGTCTAAACATACATAGGATTACACCCTTAGGGAAGAAATATTGGTAAAGTGTCTCTTGAGTTCTAAAGCATCCAGATTTTAGTTAATTGGTATCAATTAAAGTAGGGTTGGGGAACATGCAGGCCGCATGCAGCCCCCGTCACCCCCACTGCTCTCTGAGGCACCAAAAATGGAGTTGTTTAAAAAAAAAAAACCTAACAAAATAGTGCTCTGTAGTGGCTACAGAGCGCTAAAATGGACAAACTGCAAACAAGTTAAATGTGTACGTTTTAGTGCTATGGAGTACTTTGGAATGATTTGCTGCCAAATTTCACTGGCAAATTAGCATTTTTTTTAATTCTTCCCCCTCCCATTGCAGCCCATGGGGGGAAGTCCCCACGGACTGAAATGGCCCCTGGACCTCCCACAGTTGCTAATCCCTGAATTTAATTTAATAACTTTAATTTAGTAACTCATTAAAACAGCAGTACAAAACAGTTGTAACAGCAGTTAATAGGACTGCAAAGAAGTGTTATTTCCTGTATATTCAATTTCCAGAAAGGAACAATACAACAATGGCTAGACTCCATTTTGGCTGGGTTGTTATTCCAACATCCACTTAACCAGAGTGGATATTGGCATAATTATGCTACGCCTACCGTTTTTAGTGTTTGACTGGGGAGAGTCAAGTTCAAATCTCTCCTTAGTCCTTAAGGAAAATGCGTGATGTTGAGCCATTACTATCTCTCAGCCTAACCAACCTTCATAGGATTATTGTAACGATAAAATGGATGTGGGGAAGAACAATGTGGGCCAACACCCTTGAAAGAAGGGTAGGATTAAAATGTTTTTATTTTTATAAAAATATTTTTTTTAAAAAAAATAAAAATACTAAATATATTCCAAACATATTTGTACATTTCTGAAACAGAAATGAAGACAGATGGATGAAGATAGGAAATTTGTAAATAATGCTTCTATTACTAACACAATGATCCTGGTCACAATCCATCATGGTTAAGCATGTTTAAGCCACCGTGTATGCAAAATAATTCAAAGTGCAAATGGATTCTGAGTTAACCCATGCAACTATTTTTTAAAAAAACATATTGCCTGTTCTAATTGTTGTTGGCATGTTGGGCATTTAATTAATTTTTCAGCAGTGGTCCAGACTGCAACTCACCATATCCTGAAAGAACCATTAGTCCTGATGGTGATATACTACCTCCACTATTAGAGGCAGTATGCTTTTATATACCAGTTGCTGGGGGCCATGAGTGGGAGGGTGCTATTTCACTCTTGTCCTACTTGTGGACATCCTGAGTATGTGAATTAGCCTTGTAGAATTAGCCTAAGAAACATCTGCAGCTAATGATCTTTCCTCGCAACTGACCTTGTGAAACAAAATGTTGCTTCTTGATGCATTTCTTCTTTCTAACTCAATGACTGCAAATGCATCCACTGTCATAGATGAGATGAATGAAGTTGAGCAACCTGACTAGCAGCATTCTTTCTTTGACATATTGTTTTTTCATTTGGTGTTTTATTTTTTACAATACTTGAAATGTATATAGGAGGTGTCCTTGATGCATAAATGCTTTCTAGGTAAGTGATTTGAACACCTATACTTTTTCAGAGATTTAAGTATAATTTTTAGGTAACTGCAGCACTACTGGAACCTGAGATTTTTGCTTTCAATCTCATGGGCGGGTTCACATCATCATTTTCAGCCATGATGGCTTAAATAAGCCACTGTGGTTTGTGGCATGTGCCAGGCGCCTGTTCCATAACCTAACCCCCACTCATAGGTTGTGTTGTCTGAACCAGGTGCAGGTGAGTTATTGGCATGGTTAACAACCCACTCAGGATCCACGCACTGTTTTAGGGTTATTTAAGCCATTGTGGCTGAAAATGATCATGTGAACCAGGTCATTGTGTTACACTTCACTCCCAGAGAGAACTCAGCAGCCTAGCCTAGCCTAGCCCTTGACAGCAGAATCATTGGTGTTCCAGGAACCTTGGTCTGACCTCCCCCCAAAACTCAAACCTGGGTATGAAACAAGTGGAATTTCCCACATTCCTCCTGAGAGAAGCTTTGTCAACCAGTGACCTTAGATATGGAAGGCCTTGGTTCAAGGTCAGCTTCTCCTTGAACTTACCATCTTACCTTGAACAAGTCACTTTCCTTAAGCTCCATCTGTAAAATTGAAATTGTGATGACTTACCTGACATGGTGGATGTGACAGTGAATGCACATACATACATTGTAAAACATGGCAAAATAAACATCCTATATACATGCTAATTAGTAGCAGAAGAGAATAAATGGCAAGCCAAGTCCTCATTGAAGAGTCGGAGAGTTTCTCCAAATTATAAAAACTGAGATAAGGTAGAAGGTTGACATGCTCAGGGGGCAGGACTGATCTTAGCTCAAATTATTAGTACTCCTGCACTGTGCTCTATGTTTGCAGTTAATGTAGCACGGTGATGAGCCCTTATTGTAGCAAAGTGCCCTTTGAGTACTGCATTCATGCGTGGAACGTGGCTAAGTGTCACGCATTTCTAGGATATTGCTCATGATGTGAATGATTAATGTTGATACAACTCCCTGCACCCTGTGCCTGCACCGTTTAAAAAAAAATCCTGAAAGATCCCCCCACCCCCAAAAAGATCCTCACCCCAAAACAAAATATTTGAAGGCTGTGCACTCACTCCCTTGCTGTACTACTGTAGCACTGCTCATCTAGTATTTAGAACTATGCATCTATCCATTATTTTATTTTCAATTTCCCAGCTAGCCATTGCGTATGGCCTGGTTATCATCAACATTCTCTTAGGCTTTCAAGTCATGACAGGAGTCAATCTTGCAAATATTAAAATGTGATTAGGTTGCAGCTTGACAACCCAGATAAGACCTGGGGAGGGGGAAGGTATTGATATTATTTTATTTGAAGAATTTATAAACCCCGCCTTTACCCCCAAAATTGATCTCTGGTTGGTTATACTTTAAAATGTGAAATCTGTAATACAATTAAAAAACAGCATTAAACAATGCAATAACATTGGGAAGAATGATTCAACCAGTCAGGTTTAACCTGGTGTTGAAAAGAATACAGGCCCAGTGCCAGGTGTACCTCCCTCAGAAGGCATTCCAAAGTCAGGGTGCTGTCACAGAGAAGGCCCTCTCTTTTGTATGTGTATAATGCCCTTCTAAAGATGGAACATGGAAGATATGAATAATTCTCTGATTATCTTAATGCATGGGAAGGTTGATATGGGAAGACATACTTCTTCAGATATTTGGATCCCAAGCCATTTAGGGCTTTAAAGATAAGCACCAGCACCTTGAGCTCAGCTTGGCAGCAAATAGGCAGCCAATGTAGTTCTTTTAGAACGAATATAACATGGCTCCATCTGGATAAACCACCCAGAATTCTAGCAGTCGAATTCTGTACTGGTTGAAGCTTTTGAACCATTTTTAAGGGCAACTCCACATATACTACATTACAGTAACTGACATGGGCCCCTTCCTTCAGGCAAACATTCTGGCATTCTGATTAAGGATGCCCCAAATCAGTGAGACTTTTAATTGTAGCAAATCTCTTGGTAAACATTAATGGTACACTCTTCAGAAATCATATAGCTGATGGCAATTAACTATAGGCTTCATATGTAATTCAAAGAACAGTCAAAAGCTAATAAACTGCATCCGTGTCAGAGATCCATACAACATGATTTCCCCATCGCAATCTCTACGATTCAGAATATAGGGCAAGGGGCTCAACTGATTTCTGGTGTAAACCATCCCAGGCAATCAAAGACAAGGGTTCTAGAAAAAGACCTACATAAATCCACACTCACTGAGATTTAGTTCAACCTTGAAATCTTCATTGGAACCTCTGTGCTATGTGGGTCAAGGTCTATCAAATCCAAGTTGTAGGTTCAAGAATAAGTCCGGAGTAATCCCATGCAGAGATTTTGATGATCATAGTTTCCACTTTGGTATCTCCCTGCTACGTGAGTCCAGGCATAGAAAAGTCCAAGAGTCAGGATCAGTCCAAACCCGCAAGCACTCTGGGCTATTGATGTTGGAGATACAGAATCCATAGCAAACAAGAATTCAAGGTCTATGAAAAGTACAGTGATACCCTCCATGGCAGGTTCGTAATGATTCACAGTTCAAATGGAAAATTCCGGTTTCAAGGAAATTCAGGTGAAACAAACTAAGTCCATGTGAGAATATTTCTCATAGCTCCAATGGAGGGAAGTCTCAAAGATGAAGTGTTGCAGGCAGTATATGATGGACAATAAAAGATGGATATTAAAAATGATGCACCCAGTGTCCTATTCCATGGCAAGTTCTTAACAGTACCAAGTTCAAAGAGGCAAGATGGACAATCTACGCGAAGAGTGCTTCAAGTGGCTCAGACAGTGGTAAGTCCAAATAGAGAGGATTTGGGGCAGTAAATACAAGAATATTGCTAGCAAAGGCTCCTAGCCTGGGGATCTTCTTAAAAGTGACGGTGTGGCTGCTATAGCCCTCCTCCTGAACAACTAACTGACAAGGGTTTTTAGTCCATTAAAGAGCCCTTTGTCTAAACAGGGCAACTCTGTTCCACCCTCTTGACTTGATGTTTTAACCTGTGTGACATCTCTGAACCCCCCTGCTTTCTCTGAAAAAAACTGACAAGAGATAAACTCACACTGAATCTGACATTCCACAGGCTGAATAGGCCAAAACCAGCCCCCTCCTCTTTCCTCTTGCCATTACATGAGTAACTAGGCATAGGCAAACTCTGGGCTCCAAACCCTTCCAGACCACTTCTGATCAGATTCTGACTATAAACTATAGGGCCCACTGCAGTGTTGGGGCTGAGCCCCAGCAGTAATCCATCCTGGAGGTTACCAAAGCATGAATCACTGTGACTAGGCTAACCTTGTCCAGAAAAGACCTAGCTTACAAATCAACTGAAGCTGGGAAAAGGGGTTCTGAGCCACTTGGTCCTCCAGTGACAATGTTGGATCAAGGCATACCCCCAAGCTGCACATCTGCTCCTTCAGGGGCAGGGGTGCAGCCCCATCTAAAACAGGTTATTCATCAAATTCCCAGATCTGAGAACCACCAACCCACAGTGTCTTTGTCTTGTCAGAATTCAGCTTTGGTTTATTGGCCCTCATCTAGTCCATTACTGAGTACAGGCAGCAGTTCTATACCTCCACAGCTTCACCGGACTCAGATGACGAAAAGAAATCAAGCTGGGTGTCATCAGCTTATTGCCAGATGACCTCATCCAGCAGTTTCATATAGATGTGAAAAAGCATGGGAGGATAACATGGAATTGGGAGAAAAGAGACTAGTTCTTATTGTCCCTGATTGTGTACAAAATAGTTTTTTACCATTATCTTCACTTCATTGTGCTTTGGTGCTTGCTGCATGAACTGCAACTACAGCCATGCTGTGGAGCATGGTTCCCCCCCCCCCCAGTTCTTGGCTGACCTTCCTTCCTTGATTTGAACAAGCTCCTCTGTGGCTCTAGGGACAGAATCTGATTCTGATCAAAAGTGCTTTTTTGTTAGTGGACGTGATGTGGAACATTATGAACATAATTGTGCATATTTTCACTATTGGGCAATTATTCCAGGGTTACACACAAGTATATATATAGTAAGATGGTATCTTCTGTTCATCCAAATGCTGCACACAAAGGTTGGTTCAGTTAGTAAAAAGTATCAGAGTATGTAATACATATCTACCATGAAGCATGCTTTTCCAGGACGATCCACGTCATAGTGGAAAAAACACACATCTAATCTATATTTGCTAGAGTCTTAAATTGAAAGGATGATTTATAGTACATAATCCATTATCTACTTTCTTATCAGGAAGACTGCTGACATAAAAGAAGGTCAGTGAAAATCATGTATTATAAATATTTTAGACTCCCATAAAAAGGCATTTGAGCAGTTGTTGGAATTTAATTATGACACTTAAGAAAAGCGTGGAAGTGAGATAAGTTTGTTGATTCCGCAGAATGACCTTCAGCAGCTCTACAAATCTCACAGCCCTGTATTTCTGCATAATCTGTTAGGACCGCATGCCGTGCTACAGAAAAATAATGTCTCCCAGCAATATGGGAGGCATACTTTCTTTTCACTATATGCAATGTAAAAGAAAGCAGAAATTTATTTATTTATTTATTACATTTATATCCCACCTTTCCTCCAAGGAGCCCAAGGCATGTACATGATCCTCCTCCTCCCCATTGAATCCTCACAACAATTCTGTGAGGTAGGTTAGGCTGAAAGAAAGTAACTGTGCCAAAGATACCTGAGGTTCATGGCCAAGTGGGCCCTAGAACCCGGATCTCTAGAGTCCCAATCCAACACTCTAACCACTACACCACACTGGATATCTTTGTAATGTATTTCTGTATTGTGCACACACACAGAGAAAAAAGGATGTATATCCACTTCACACATTGTGGGGTAGAAACACATATTTTCTGCATTTTTTGTATGCATTCTACTTTTACATGTACAGCGGAGCTGTTTAGAGGAAGCCTTTGGTGACAGAAGGTATGATTTACATGACTCCTACAGGCCACAGCTTTCAAGCTATTTACTCTGGGATAATAACCTCTGAATTCATTTGGGCCATTCAGTAAATGATTTGAGGATCACAGCTGTAGACTGTATCCATATCTCCAGTCCCTCAGTTCAGGTGGTTACCCTAAGTGTCACACAGAGAAAATGACTTCTGGTTACCACCCTCTAATGATAAATCTGAACCAACAATTTAGAAATGCAAGGCACTAAATCCTGTACCCAGTTTGCCAGTGATGTGGCCTTTTATGAACTTTGTAGTAATTGAATGTGTGTGCTTTTTTCTTTTTCTTTCTTTGCACAGCTGCAGCTAAATCCACCAATGAAGAATAGAGGCAGCAATAGCAGCCTGGACTTAGTCTTTACTTGAACCAGAAATTGCAGTATGGTTCCTTATGTACAAGCTGTTCTTCCTATGATAGAATTAGTCACAATTTACTTGCTGTAGCTGTGTACAGAAGCTGGGTCCTTGCTATATGTTGGCCTCTATTCATTGAACCTTGTTTTGTTTTTATATTTCCTGCTGTTATTCTATTAGTAAAGGCCAAACAATCACTTCAGGAAATGGGGAAAGGGAGGAGGGAGACTGAAAAGTAAAATGCTTTCCAGCTTCCCCTTTTCCACTCTTTTGTCCTGTCTGACACAGCCTCTCCTTCCCAAAAGGGTGGTGTACAGAGCCAACAAAGTCATGTGGGGATCCTTTTGGGACGGGAAACCAATCTGATTAGGGTTTAATTTGAGGCAGGCTCACTAGCGTGTACCTCCCAAACGTGTTTTTCAGTGTTAGCCTCAGCCCTGGAACATGATCATGCAGAAGGGGCTGCTCTGAAGTATGTGCTAAATATCACTGAGTAGCCAAAACCGGGCCCCACACATATGGATTAAAGGGCTTTGAAAGCAGTTAGAGTGACTTCTGTGCGGGCTTCAGCCCTAGTACCTCTCATTTTGGAAAGTGACCACTATTTCTGAAGGGCAAATGAGAGTTCAATATTCCTTCCTCCCCCTTGTATCATGACACATTTCGCCTTTTGGATATTCATCCTCCTCTATTCTTGCTTGTTAGAATAACACTGTAACATACACTTTTACAATTTTCTATTAAGTGTTCCCTGCTGTCTTAACTATCATAAATAAATAGCTGCTTTATTGTGGACTTGTGTAACTTACTTCTATCAGTGGCAAAACCTATGGTGGTTCATGAGTTCTGATTGAACTGAACACACAAAAGCTGGGAAATAATTTTTTCAGCCATAATGCCAGCCCCTACTTTGGCACAGTAGGTGTCTTTGGCCCCCTTTGGCATGCATATTATGCATGCATAATATCTCACAGGTCTGAGCACGCAGGCTGTTAGCTGATCGGTCCCAGAGCCCTGTGGTTCAACAGTCACATATGCATCCCAATGGGCTCCTGCCCTTTGTCGCTTGCTGCACAGTGCCCAAGGTGCATTGTGGTTTGAAAGGGGGCTGGCATTATGGTTGAAAAAAATGATTTCCCAGCTTTTGTGTGATCAGTTCAACCATACTTCAGGAACCATTGTAGGTTTTGCTCTGATATCACAGGTTTTGTTAGGATGGGTATGTAGACTCTGGTGTTTATCAACACTGGAATTGTAGGAGAGGATTTCCCCACATTTAGAGCATGGGGATTCAACCAGGGATGGGTGCCTGGGGGGGAATGCTTGTGCCTGTGGTGGGTGCCTGGAGGTGGTGGTTCCTGGCTGGGGACAGTGATTTTGGGAGGAGCTCATGCCTGGGTCTGCTGGGTGGGGAATCATGCTAGGGATGGGTGTCTGGGGTCAGGGCTCATGCTGGGGGTGGGGAGTCTGGGGGGGGCTTGGTTAGGGGCTCCAGGCAGGGGGGGAGTTAGAGGGGCAGTTTGGGGAGGTTGTACCTAGGTCTCTGCAATGGAGGCTCGTGGACAATCTCATTGGAGGGGAGGAAAGGGGGGTCACACAAGGTGGCCCCAAGGGCACCTATTTTGCGATGCACAAGCCTTTTGCTACACAGTTAAACCCACCAACCCCTACTCCCAGACATTTCTCCAGAGTAACAACATAGAGAAAGCAGTTTGTGGCAGAGCCCACTTATTGAAAGCTACGGGGGGTAGGGGAGAGAAAGAAACCCATTCCACACACAGGCAAACTAAGACAGCAGGCAATTAAAGTCAGTGACTGCAAGAGAGAGACAGTGACTTTGGGTTACATAATCACAGCATACTAAGTTCCCAGAACCAACAGAGAGCAAGCTTAAAAAAAAAAAAAAAAAGTGGTTTAAAAACACATATACCCAATCTATCCAGAGTATGGCAGAACACAGAGAAAGGCATTTGTAGACAAACCCACTTCTTCAAGATTTAAATTAAAGGGAGATGGGAGACCAAGGAACACATTTCATACACAGGCAAACTAAAGTAGCAGGCAGTTAAGAATCAATTACTTTATGTGAGAGAATTCGGGTTATTAAATCCCAGGGTTTTTTTTTAAAGTGTGGCCCAGCAAACATTAAACAGGAGGAATTTAGCCAGGTTGTTGTTCAGTCGCTAAGTCGTGTCCAACTCTTCGTGACCCCATGGACCATAGCACGCCAGGCCTTCCTGTCCTCCGCTCCCTCCCGGAGTGTGCTCAAGTTCATATTTGTTGCATTGGTGATGCTATCTAGCTATCTCATCCTCTGCCATCCCCTTCTCCTTTTGCCTCCAATCTTTCCCAGCATCAGGGTCTTTTC
This sequence comes from Heloderma suspectum, assembly GCF_057233095.1. Classification (NCBI taxonomy): domain Eukaryota; kingdom Metazoa; phylum Chordata; class Lepidosauria; order Squamata; family Helodermatidae; genus Heloderma; species Heloderma suspectum. The sequence continues at coordinate 36,365,284 of NC_139459.1, read as the reverse complement.
CAGTGACTTTTCTCTTCGCATTAGGTGGCCAAAATATTTGAGCTTCAGCTTCAGTATCTGTCCTTCCAATGAGCACTCAGGGTTGATTTCCTTATCGGAAGTCTGCATATCTGAGGTTGTTGATAATTCTTCCAGCAATCTTAATTCTGACCTGTGATTCATCCAACCTGGTGTTTCTCATGTTGTACTCTGCATATAAATTAAATAAGCAGGGTGACAATATACATCCTTGTCGTACTCCTTTCCCAATTTTGAACCAATCGGTTGTTCCATGTCTGGTTCTTACTGTTGCTTCTTGACCCTTGTACAGGTTTCTCAGGAGATGGGTAAGGTGGTCTGGTACTCCCATCTCTTTAAGAATTTGCCACAGTTTGCTGTGATCCACACAATCAAAGGCTTTGGTGTAGTCAATTAAGCAGAAATAGACATTTTTCTGGAATTCTCTTGCTTTCTCCATGATCCAGCGAATGTTGGCGATTTGATCTCGAGTTCCTCTGCCTCTTCGGAACCCAGCTTGTATTTCTGGTAGTTCTCGGTTCACATACTGCTGAAGCCTAGCTTGTAGGATTTTGAGCATCACCTTGCTGGCATGTGAAATGAGCGCAATTGTACGGTAGTTGGAACATGCTTTGGCATTGCCCTTCTTTGGAATTGGAATGTGTACTGATCTTTCCTGTATAGTTCTTTTTATTCTATCGTTTTTGAGATTGTACCCCAGTACTGCTTTTCCCACCCTTTTGTTGCCTATGAGTGCTACTCCATTTCTTCTAAGGGGTTCTTGCCCACAGTAGTAGATATAATGGTCACTTGAATTGCCTGTCCATTTTAGTTTGCTGATTCCCAAGATGTCGATGTTCAATCTTGCCATCTCATGTTTGACCACCTCCAGCTTACCTTGATTCATTGACCTTACATTCCAGGTTCCTAAACAATATTGTTCTTTACAGCATCGGATTTTCTTTTCACCACCAGACACATCCACAGCTGAGTGTCCTTTCAGCTTTGGCCCAGCCGCTTCACTCTTTCTGGCACTACTTGGAAATTCCCTCTGCTCTTCCCCAGTAGTATATTGGACACCTTCCGACCTGAGGGGCTCATCTTCCGGCGTCATCTCTTTTAGCCTTGTGATACGTTCCATGGGGTTTTCTTGGCAAGAATACTGGAGTGGGTTGCCATTTCCTTCTCCACTGGACCGCATTTTGTCAGAACTCTCTGCCATGACCTGTCTGTCTTAGGTGGCCCTGCACGGCATAGCTTATGGCTTCACTGAGTTACGCAAGCCCGTTCACCACAACAAGGCAGTGATCCATGAAGGGGATTTAGCCAGGACTATGTATTAATTTGCACCACCAGGAGGAAAGAAAGGATGTTTAAAACTAGATGTTCACAATGTGACTCAGATGGATTATACAGCAAAACAAAATGGATTCCAGAAACAGTTCAACCCACCAACCCCTCCCCTCCCCTGCAAATATTTCTGGAGTAACAGCACAGATAAACCATTTCTAGCAGAAATGCTAGAACCATTTCTCCAACTCCAAAAACAAAGGGGTGGGGGAAGAGGGAAAAACCCCATTTCTCATACACATAGGAGTAAGTCCCACTGAAATCAGTGAGACATACATCTGAGTAGACCTACATAGGATTGCTGTATATATCCCATCATTTAAAAGTGTTTGGCAGACACAAGCAAATAATGCCAATGTGTATTCTGTCACAGTAGTAGTAGTAGTAGTAATAGTCATCTTAAGTTGCAGCACCATAAATTGAAAAGGATTTATATTAAGGATAGAATCCACCCACACCAAGCACTGTATACAAACGCACATGCAGGTAAGAATTTATCAGTTTGCAAATCTCTCCCTGCCCCCACCAAACATACACCAAGCCCAAATACATTTTTATACAATGTGGTAGCAGAGACTTACATGCATTCCCTAACTCCTATTTATTCAGTCACAACTCCATGGAAACAAAAAAATGTGAATCAACCACCCTTCTGCAGGGGCAAGGCACAGCTCCTTTAATTCCCTCTCCCTGCTTTGATTGATTGACTTGGACCAAGCTGCTCTGCCATGGGGCGCCGGAAGGCCCATTTACCCCCCCCCCCCCCGGTCTGGCTGCATGCCTCAGCTCAGCACAAACATTCTGAAGCGTCCAGCTGACTTCCCTCAATACAAACAAATGTTTTTTTTTGGGGGGGAAGCTTATATCTCCCCCAATCTTTGACCAATCTTGTTGGATTTCGACCTCGCTGCTAGTTAGCCTGTTCTCTCCCAGCCTGGCTTATCTGGCGGCTTTCCATCGCTATTTCACACAACAGGAGGTTGGCCAAGCCTTTTCACTCTTTTTTCTCACATTTTCACACTCAACATTTTTTTCCTACCATAACCTGTGCACTAGAAGAACTCCCCACAGACCTGTCCATGAGGCCCAATGAATCCTTTCCCGCTATAACATGCCATAATAAGCTTTGTTATGCACCAAACCTAGCTAACCTTCCAGAAAATTACATAGCTATGTGCTAAATTTGGGGCAGATCGGACAAGGGGGAGCTTAGCTATGTCCCCCAAACGGACTTTTTGCCCCTGTGGGAAAAATACCCAAAATGGTGTTCCCAGCCAAAACTATGGGTGGGCCAAAAGGGCCACCCACAATAAATACAGCAATGGTCCAATTGATGTCTTATGTCAAGCTTTGTTTAAGATCAAACTCTGGTTACCACATACATTTAAAACCATTTTTAACCTTTATAATTTCTCAAGTTTTACAAGTTTATTATAACTGTAACACATGCTTTCAGCAAGAAATCTGTCAAGGGTTATTGGATGCATTCTAAATATAAAGTTATCCTCAAGTACCCTTCAGGCAGCATTTCTTGAATTGAACTCTTGGATTGAACATCTGCTTCTCTTAGTAATTATTTTACCAATTACATTAACCTTTTCCAACTTTCCATGATCTTAATGACCTATGGTGTTGATACACACCCAGGGAGACCTAATTTTAGCTATGAGCTCTTTAAGGGGACTCAAATGATCCTTTTGTTTTGTGGGAGACCTACAAAATACACTGCTTCAAATCCAATTATACTTCACAATGCTTTTTTCAATGTTGATATATTTGGAGAGTGAGACAAAGGTAAGCACTGAATCCACTGTCCCATCTTTGAGGTTGGTATTTTTTAAAATTACTTATTCCGACTACTACCACCCCATTTTTCAAATAAAATACTTTCAATTTATTCTAAATGTGTGAGGTTGAATATATTCCAGCAATTAATAATTCATTCAATACACAATTTGTTTTGATCAGCTACTGTTAAAATTAGTAAGATCTATCACCTGCATTTGTAAGTGAATTTTGTATAGTTAACTTTATCATCTCAGCAATTTGAACTGATTTTGGCCAATGATTATTTCCCACTTGGCACCATATTTAATATTTTGTCATGGTGATCTATGCCACTGTTTATAATTTGATTACAAAAAAAACTTATACAGTCTCGTGTGTGTATACTAACAACAATCATGACTATGATAAAATGATTTAGGGTGCAATCTTATGCGTGTTTAGACAAAAAAAAGTCCTATAGGACTGCAGGATTTTTTTCTGTCTAAACATGTATAGGATTGTGCCATAAATAGAACGTCACAATCCCAACAACACCCACATACCATTATATCACCAGATTATTTATTTATTTCAGATATTTGTACCCCATCCTTCAACCAAGTTTCCAGGGCAGCTTACAAAAACCAAGACTATAAAGAAGTAAAACCATAAAATATCCACTCTGAAATGAATATGACCAAATCTAAGGGAGCAGCATAGAATGAGCTACAGAAATTTTAAAAGCCTGGAAAAATAAACACTTAACCTGCTGGAAGAATATCAGCATAGGTGCCGTGTGAGCCTCCCTGGGGAGAGCATTTCACAAGTGGGGCGCCACCACAAAAATGATCTCCCTGGTAGCCATGCAGCACCTTGGATGACAGATGACAGGGCACCTGAAGAAGGGCCTCTGCTGAAGATCATGGGCATCTCTACACCAGCCTAAAATCCTGCATTTAAAACAGGGCTTTCTGCTTCCGTTTTAAATGCAGGATCATGCGCTTCCTTTCCCTCCCCCCCCCTCCATATCTGAGTCTTACATTATCTTTCATTGATCTCACTCCTCTTCTTGCTGCTTTAACTCTTTTCATGGAGGAAACTGAAGTGGAACATAACGGGGTAATTTGATAGCTCATTATCTGCGATCTATTTAAAAATGGAACAAAGGGGCAGGAGACGCCTTGGAGGGTCACGGCATCATTTAAAGAGCCCTAAAACTTCCATGAAGGAGCAATCTCAATCACAGAATAAAAGCTCCGTGTGAAGGAGCCCCATAACATACAGACAGGCATACGTGGTGCTACAGAATCATTCTCCTTGTTACTGTGCATGCACACACACGTGAACATAACTTGGTGGTGAGTACATGCCTTGGATGCATAAGGTCAGGCCTAGTCACTGGCATCTCTAGTTAAGGGATTTTGGCTAGCAGGGCTGGAAAAGTCATCATTAGAGTGCACAGAAAGTAGACAATACTAGATCTGGTGTCCAGTGTCAGTATAAGGCAGCTTTGTATGTGTGTATGAAGCCCTCCCTTGACACTTTACAGTTTAACCTGCATTAAAATTTGGTAGATAAAAGAGATTAATGTAGGATGCCTTTAGAGTGTGTGTGTTTGTTTGAGAGAGAGAAACAAACAAGATTGTGCTACTATTCATATATGTTGATGCTATTGAAAGCTTCAAAACATCTCACATTGAATAGCATATAGTACTATAGGGCAGAGGTAGGGAGATTTTAAACTTGGGGATCTACTTTTTTTTTTCTAGAACCCCACGCTTCAGCAACCAGAGCCAGATGCAAAGTAGTGGCTGACTAGGTGGAAGGAGCTAGATGCAAATGCTGGTTAAAGGAATTGAACTAATTATCCATTGCAACCCTGAGTGATAGATTGGGGTGACAGACATATCCAAATATACATCTGAGTTACTATAGATCAGGGAGTCTAACTCAGCTCATAATTGGCCAGCAGAACTGCACAACAATCTGGTCAAACACAATTACTTTACAGGCAAGGAACACTGAGGCTAGGAGATAAATGACTGACACAAGGCCAGCCATGGCAGATCATTCTTTGTAGTTTTTACTTGCATTTTACTTACTATTGTTAAACGATTGGAAGCCAGAAACCCTTGTTGATCTACTGCAACTCACCCAGAGATCTATCAGTAAATCCTGATCTACTTGTGCTTGACCCTGCTGTAGCGCACTTATTTGAGGAAAGCAGACCCAATACTGAATATGCAGCTAAGGGCCAATCATGTATTCCTCCCACACCACTAAATACAGCTGTAAAATACTGAAATTAGTAGCTGCAAATTACCTCTACAAGGACCTACAAAATATGAAACAAGAAACTGATGCCTCTGACAGTCTGTCTAATTGCCACTGATCTTAGGAAAAACAACCCTACTTATGCATTATGTAATTGAGGGAATGCTGTTTGGAGCCGGTTTACCAAGGCAACCATGGCTTCCCAGAAAAACAGACTAAGTAGAAAAGGTTTGTGTATTATGGTGATGCTTGGGACTTCTTCAGTGCCAACAACAGTGAAAACGGTTTTTTAAAAGCTGCAAAAGCCAAAATAAGAGAAAAAAGACATGGCTATACCAATATGTTGTAGTTCCTGATGTGTTTTGAGAATAACTTTTTATCAAGGGAAATCCATGGGTGAGTTAGAAGCAAGATGTTTTAAACAATCATCTGTAAACTTTGTATGAAACCAGTAATTTCTCTTGATAAAGCGGTATTCTTGAAACATGTTGGGAACTACAAAATATTGGTGCAGCTGTTTCTTTTTCATCTTTTTCAGGTGCCACCATAAGAACACAAGAAGAGCCATGTTGGATCAGATCAAAGGCTTACCTAGACCAGCATTATGCTCTCATAGTGGCTGACCAGATGCCTATGGGAAGTCCACAAGCAGGTCATGAGTGCAATAGCAGCCTTCCACTTATCTTCCTCAGAAACTGGTATTCAGAGGCATATTGCCTCTCATACTGGAGGTAATATGTAGCCATCAGGACTAGTAGCCATGGACAGCCTTTCTCCCTTTTAAAGCCATCCAGGTTTATGATCAACAAATCATCTGGTAGCAAATTTTATAGTTTAACTATGTGCTGTGTGAAGAAGTACTTTCTTTTATTTGTGCTGAATCTCCCACAATTCAGCTTCATGAGATGACCCTGGGTTCTAGCATGATAAGCAAGGGGAAAAACCTTGTCCCTATGCAGTTTCTCCACACTATGCGTAATTGCATACATCTCTATCCTGTCCCCCCACACACACTTTTTTTCCTAAGGTGAAAAGTCTCAAACATTGTAACCTTTTCTTATAGGGAGTTGCTCCAGCCCTTGATCATTTCGGTTGCCCTTCACCTTTTCCAGCTCTACAACATTCTTTTTGAGGTGCTGTGACCAGAATGTACACAGTATTGCAATGGGTTTATATAAAGGCATTATAAAATTGGCAGTTTTATTTTCAATTCCTTTCCTAATGACTCCAAACACAGAACCTGCCTTTTTCATAGCAGCCGGACACTGGATTGACGTGTTTATCAAGGTATCCATCACAACCTCAAGATACCTTTCCTGATAAGTCACGATGAGCTCTGTCAGCATAAATAGGAAGTTCATTTCTTTGCTCCAATGTGCATCACTTTACATTTGTTTACACTGAACCTCCTTTGCCATTTTAATGCCCACTCCCCAAGTTTGGAGAGATCCTTTTAGAGCTCTTCACTGTCCCCTTTGTTTTAACCACCCTAAATAATTTGGTGTTATCAACAAACTTGACCTCACTGCTCACCCCTAGATCATTTATGAACAAGTTAAAAAGCACCAGTCCCACTTAGGAGACCCCACTGTTTACATCTCTCCGTTGTGAGGACCTCTCCTCTTATTCCATGACTGCCAAGTTTGCTCAGAAGTCTTTGGTGAGGGTCTTTCTCAAGTCTTGAAAGTCCAGGTAAACAATGTCTACCAGATCACCTCTATCCACATGCATGTTGTCACTCAAAAAACTCTAAAAGGTTAGTAAGATAGTACTTACATTTGCAGAAGCCGTGCTGATTCTTCAGCAAGATTTGTCCTTCTATGTCTTTGTTAATTTGAACTTTAATAACACTTTGCAGCAATTTACCTGAAACAGATGTTAGGCTAACCATTCTGTATTTCCTGGCTCCCCCCTTTAAAAAAAAAAACCCAAACCTCCTGGTGTTACATTGCTGGCAGCATGGCATCTGAAGCCACATCATGGAATAAGTAGTGGAGCACCCTACAAGAGGGAGACTAATGGTTCATCAAGCCTAAGAGCATTTCCACATGAGGATTTTATGAAAGTTTGCTGGTCCTTCACACGAAGTCGTCAACCTCCAGGGCATCTCCCATGCTTTCTGACCTTTATCCCACTTTTTAAAAATCAGAGATAACCCAATAAGGAGCGTTAATCTGATATTATCAGCCCTGTGAAGTTGGGCAGTTCTGCTATAACCACAGCACCATCTAGTGGCTGTAAATGAAACATACAGAACTTGTGGAGAAAGGAATTCCCTGATTCAAAGCACATGTCTGCCGATGTAAAGGAATGGATCTTAATCCTGCAAAGAATCCGGAAACAAAAGCCCCAGTAAATTGCAGGATAGAAAGCCTGGTGTGGTGAACCCTAATGCTGTTTTAGAATGACTGCTTTACAATGTGGCTGTTCAGGGTCTCAAGAAGCTGAGAGATTCTTTAACTGGTGGGTGGTGGGAACTGAAAGACTATATGCACCACGGGTCCTCTTCCTATCACTTCCATCTGGAGACAGAAAGGAGTCTTCTGACCTAGTATAGCCAAATCTCATGTTGGGAATTACCTTCCAATGAATTCCGTTCTCTAGTAAGCATGCATAAGGAAAGTTTCTTTTCAATGCTTGTTCAGCTCAGCCTTAGAGGGATTGTTTATCCAACATGCTGTGGTGTCAAAAGGTTGCAAGGCAGCCTTACTGGCGGGAAGGCGTGCTAAGGATGCCGATGCCAGTGGGGTGTGTGTGATGATTTTTGTAACGCGATGTTATTTTGGGACATATCCAGCAATTCGGCGGGAGATTTTAGGCGCGGCTTTCGGTTCTCCTATAACCCAGCCGCTCTCGTTTTCCAAGTTTGTCTTGAGTGCTGTTCTGGCAGCAGGGCTGATCTCCGCCAGCCTGCTATATCTGATCTCCATGTAACGGGGGACGTGATGGGGGTCGCGGGGAGAGAGACAGCGAGCGAGCGACAAGAGGTCAATCTGTACCACCACCACAGCATGCGGTCCTCTAAAGATTAATTTGGAGGAGGTGCTGCTAGTGGAAAATGGTGGAGTTGGGGTGGAAAAGGCACGTTGTAAAATAGAACTTTTGTCTTCCAACGTGCTCTCCCAGTCCTCCGGGCACCATTGTCGTAAATGCGCTTTCCCTCAGAAGTAAGGAAAACTGAGCCTAATGGGATTTGCTTCTTTGTAATCGTGCTAATACCATTCAGCCCGATCCTCCGCATGTTCAGTTCAGCGAGGTTTTCTCCGACTTAAACATGCATAAGATCGGGCTGCTCCTCTCCTCTTGCGATGTACCCCACAATAGCCTTCTTCGTGCCTTAGTCGAACATGCACGCCTTCCTTTTGTAGCAGCCTGTGCAGCTAGCTTCCATTCCTTGCCAAGTTCCCCTTCCACCGGCCACGCTCCCAACCTGTGCCTCCTCCAGATTTCAGCAACCCGTTGCCTTGCAGGGTATACATGCCTTTCCAGCTTTTGAATCTGCCCCCTTCCCTGAATCCTCGGTCCCTTTCCGCAAATTTTTTGCTGCTTCTCTGGCATTGCAACCCTCCCCTCTTCAACCTGCCCCACGGCCGCCGTCCTTGTACCTCCCTCCCGACTCTACATCCCGACTCTCCCATTTCAGTTCTCCCGTCTCCTCCCATCCACTTTTCATCCCCCCCCCCCCACGCGTAGGAAGGCTGGGACGAAGAGTAGACGCGTGGGCCCCTTTAAGAGCTTTCGCTCTCCCTCTCACGTGTGTGATCAGCTGACAGTGACGCTCCAGGGGAAACTCTCCCTGTTCCTGAAACATCGGGCGCTGCTGCAGCAGGCTTGCACGGGTGCCTGACTAGGCTCTGGTCTGCCTCTCCACCGTTTCCTGGGTCCGGCCGCAAGAGCAGCGCTGCCATCGACGCTGAGTGCTTGCTGAAACGTTGCGGAGAAGGGAGCGTGCCGGCTTCGGGTGGGCAGAGACAAAGTAGGGCGAGCGGCGCCGAAGTGACAGCCAGAAAGATCCATCCCTTGTCCAGCCGAAAAGCGAGATCCTGAGCGAGATCACGCCCCTGCTCTTTTCCCTCGGGGAGCTTCCTGGCAGCGACGGCAGCTCCACAGTTTGGGACTCCCTGATTTCCTTCCCGCGAGCCTCCAATCGTTGGGACGTGGGGACCCTCCTGTGTAGCCTCCTCTGATCAGTCTCCACCAGACGCTTTCAGCCTGTTTGAGACTGCTTCTTAAGAGCAGGCTACTCTTGTGACCTATTAACGGCTAATCCCAGTTGATACCCCAGTTCATGGATTATCTGGTAGGTACTCAGTTTGTGAAGTGTATGCAATCTCTCTCTTCCCCACCTCCCTCCATTCGTTAGTGGTCCGTTACCTAAATCAGGTATCTGTATGCTGATGTTTTAGGGTGGTTACTTGTGGCTGCAGCTCTTAAAAGTTAACTTGCATATATCGTTGTATGCTTGTGTTTTCTTAGTTGAAATTTGGATGTTCTGAGTAGGGATCCTTCTAACATCAGGCTAAGAAATCACCACAGATCTTCCTCTGTGATGTTGACATGGTAGGGCAGTTGGGAAAAGACTTCCCCAGTTGTGCCTTGCGGGAGCTCCTGATTAGGAAATTTATTTTTTTAGTTATTTATTTATTACATTTCTATAATCCCAATAGCTGAAGCTCTCTGGGCAGTTCAGAAATAGCATTCCTCGTGCTCCTCAGACTATTAGAGGCCAATAAGGCAGAGTGATTTTTCTAAAGCGCACCATAGTCCCACTCATTTGGCTATTAAACTTCTAAAGTTCTGACCTCGGTCACTGGCTTTTCTTCTAAATGAATAAACAGAGGGGACGCTTGAATGCCTCAAATTGAAACTCTAGGCATGAGTAGCAGTCTGCATCTGAGGAGCTTGGTATTCAGCAGTGACATTTAGCTGCATTTAATTTGTGTTTGCCTTATTTGTAGAAAAAGAGATTGTATCGCAGGTGTTTGCTTCAAGGTTGAAGGATTTTTTGGATTCATGAAAGCACTATTAACTACACATCTCAACTGCCTTTATATGTGGAAAGAGAACTTGGCACTAAAGTGTGTGCTTGGTTGACATTTTAAACATGCAAACCAAAACATGTCTACTACTTAACCAGTGGTAAGGACGAACACATGGCTCAATGTTGTTGTTTCAATTGGTGTGCTTTCTATGGCCAGTCTTGTGGCTGCAGTAAATCAGTAGTGATCTTCCTATATTTTTAAAGTTGCACTCTCTTTGCCTTTCAAAACACGCATTGCCTCTTAATAGTCAATGCTTGCGTACAGGTTAGTAAAGTAAACTAGAAGCCATGTAGTCATAACATTTTAACGTTGCAACATCTTGCATGGAAGGGATGTGAGGAGCTATATATGTGAAGAGTATGTCTCATATGCTCTGGTTGAGACATATAAAGAGATGCTATCTCATGTGACTGAGATCTGCATCTGTGAAACTTATATTATGGTTTAGTGATTTCATGGCTTGATTTCCCAGATCATTTAAATCTCCTAGAAATGGCCTGTGAGAATAAGTTGGGTAAGAATATAGGTAAGAGTGCTGGGGATGAGCACCTAGCGGGCTATAGGATAGTTCAGATTCCTTGATCAGAGGTCGGAGACAGCGCACGGACCCAGGCGTCTGAGCTCCCTGCCCCTTCCTCCTTGCAGCCAGCATGGAAAGAACTGTGCTGGCTGCCTCTCTGAGGTTGCAAAAGCAACCTCGAAGAGGAGAGAAAGGGGGTGGTTCTATGGGCAGAGAGGGGAGGGGACTGGGGAGGCTGGTTTATGAAGAATGCTCTGGCCTCCCCAGCCTCCTTCCCTCCTGCTCCGCAGAGCCCCAGCTAGATGGGCAAAACAGCCTGTAAGCAACAATGCAGAGCAGGAGGAGAGCGGAGGTGAAGATTGCCTCTGCGCTCCTCCCATTCTGCATAGGATGCCTGTCAGCCTCCAAGTTCGGAGCCGAGCATCCCAATAGGATTGGGCTCTAATTCTCCTACTGGGAGTTAGAATCTTTGATACTTCTCTGGTTCTGAGAGGTTTGGGCAGTATCTTATACAGCCACTGCGCCTTTGGTAGTTCTGTTGCACTAGCAAAATGGATTGCTAGCACAACAGGAACTAGTGGTTCTTAAAATGAGCATTGACACTAATTTCTGTGCTTATTTCCAGAAGGGGCAAGTCAGCAGTCCACTTTCTGTGAGCTTTGCTGACCTGCCCTGTACGTTTTTTCTCAGAAAGTGCTAGTTCCTGTTGTGCTACTGGTCAGTTCTGTTAGTGCATTGTTTTTTATTGGTGAGGTAGATTCAATAATTTTGCTTTAAATAAGAGTTACATTTTAAATGGGAGCTGTATGTGAATACACTGAATACATTTTTCCCTTTATTAACTGAACTAGATTTTACAAACTGCTTTTTTAAAAATAAAAATGTGAGATTTTGAGAAAATTACACATTATATTTCTATGTAAATAATTTGTGTGTGTGTTTTAATTTGTGGAATGGATTATGTCCAGCCCTTGTGTTGGGTGCGAAGATGTCTTTTCTATGTTAAATTGGGTGGTGCATTTCTCTTTAAGAGCTTCGTTAATGAACCACTAGTAATGAACTTGAGCGTTTCAAGAACAATTGTGCAGTAACTCCTTGGGAGCCTGGAGTTTTCTTAAGTAATTTTCTGGAAATTTTTATCCAGGTAAAGCTGGCTGTCGTGTACTTGGAGCAAAGATTGAACTGCATGACTGCTGCACAATTCCATAGAAATGTTTTGTTGCACATGTAGTGGCCCAGTTCGCAGCACACTAGGGTGGTTAATTCCACCCCCATGCTGCTGGCTCATTTCCCTAATTACCCTTGTTGGGTGCAGGTTATTGTGGCTTCCAGACCTGGTGAGGGTGGGTGGCTGGGGTGGTTAACAAACCACCCAGCAACCCTACATATCAGACTGTGGGTCCTGAGTGGTTTGTTAATCACCCCAGCCACCCACTCTTGCCAGGTTCGGATGTCACAACAACCCGCACTTGGCGAGGGTACTTAGGGAAATGAGCTGGCAGGTGACTGGCGCATTCAAGGGTGGTTAACAAGCCACAGTGGCTTATTAACCACCCTCATGTCATGGGAACTTCATCCATATGTTTAATTGACTGAAATCTGTTGATGTACATGCGGAAACTTGCAAAATGATCTTAGCCTAGTCCAACTTGACCTCTTGTATTTCTCAGTTCCTTGCCCCTTTCTCCATACTGCATGTAGCCTGAAGCAAATTGTTTGTATTTTGACAATAGGGCAAGCTTGCTTTTCTTCCCTTTAATTGTTTTTGGCTCCTGTTATTCTAATGTCAATTAGAATTCAATTCAGGAACATTTTTTTTCTGCTGTAACTCGCTCACAGGATGGTGTCTTATTATATTTGTGACACCTTCTTATGGAGTTTCAGATTAGAATGTAAAATCTCTACTTCTTGAAATGTCTGAGTATCGTGTTTGGACAGGTTGCCTGTTTTGATTGGTATAAAAGGCGAGGCAAGAGACAGACAGAAGAATAGAATTTAGAACTTTAATATGAATATTTATCTTTGCTTCACTAAGCAAAAGTCTGTAGGTCTACAGGCAACACTGGCTATATGTTTGCCTAGACGTCTTGCAGAAGGTAACCTCTAACTCACTGCTAGAATTATGTCCTTTGACAAAAAATGTCAACTCAGTGAACACATTCTGATCATATCCCTACATAACTTTAATGGTTACAAGACAACGTAGGCAGCTAGTGATGTACAGAATGTATTGTCATCTGCCTTTGCCAAAAACAACTCTAACAATGCAATGCTATGCATGCCTCCTCAGAAGTAAGTCCCATTCAATGGGTTTGACTCCCAGGTAAGTGTGTGTGTCGGGTTGTAACCTAAGAATATTGGGATGCAGCCTCTAACTCACTGACATTCTCTCTGCTAGTGTTCTTGCCATCTAAGACTTGAGAGATAATTTAGTATAATTCTCACTTCACTTAATATGGTCTGTGGGTAGAAACCCTGGATTATGTATATTGACATCCTAACAGCTGGATGTCATGCAGAGCAAGGTGTGCCTGTGCCCATTAAAATCAGTGATCCTGGCATAGGCACAACTGTTGCCTTCAAAAGGGCTACACATCCCACAAATGCTGCCAAGCCATTCCTGCTCACACCTTTGCTCTCTTCCACCTACCCAAAGCTTTTCCTTCCTGCTCTGCCACAGCTTGGCCCATAGAAGCCCTGCCTAGTGGTGAATATGGCCAAATGGAACATCCATATTCAGAGGCACTTTGCCTCTTAATACTGGGTGTTTGGGGCAAACTAAAGCAAAGACTGTCAGCTTTGTGTCCAGCTTATGAGCTTCCAAAGGCATCTTGCAGGCTGGTGCTGCTGGAAACTGAAAGCTGGGCTAGAGAATCGAGCAAGGTAATTCTTACTGTTTTATGCAACAGTCAAACACAACTCCCATTTTTTCTGTTCCACATGTACTAGAAATGTATCTACTTTACAGGTTCATTTCCCTCCCAGATCATTCTGCTTGTCCCTTGGCCACCCATTATTTTATCATTTTTATTATGGAAAATTTTCCCTTTGCAAAAATTAATTTTTGCATCAGTGTTCCTTTGCTCTCCCCCTTACAAATTATTCCCAGTTTCTCTCCCCTGCCCCTCCAAGAGAGAACCCAGATTTTTGCTATGCTACGCCACTCGTGTTGTGGTTTGCACTAGCTCTGTCTTGGCAGTAGAGCCTGATTCAAAGCAAGTCCCTTCTTCCACTTCCTGGTAAAAGAACAAAGGCATAAAACTCAAGATAGAACACACACTGCTGTTCAGTTGGTAGCCATCCATTTGTAACTCCATGAGCCAGCATGCCTCGACTCCTTACATCTCCTCTACTGGTCTATACTGTAACAGCATAGTCCCCTGTGAGATATCTTCTTTAGAGCTGGTCTGGAAGTGAACCCTGTAAACTGCTTATGTGCCCTGGTGCTGATTGACCATCTCCCCCCTTCCTCTGCAAAAAAACAGACCCTCCCAACAAAAATAGAAATAGAATAAGCATCATGGTCCTGTGCCTGTACATTGTGCTTTAATGGTATCTTGCTCATTTTCAAAATGGCATGTTCAGCACACTCTGTGAGCAGCAGACAGTGGCTTAAGTGCACCAAACTCCATAGAACTGGGTGTAATCTTGCTAATGGGGAACAGCTAGCAATGAATGACCAATGCCTTTTCAAGTGTTGTTATATAGGCAGTGTTTAATTGCCCCACTTTTGTTTTAAAAGGCTGTTTTGAAAGCTTTGTGGAAAAAATTTCTCTAGCTGCTGGGCTTCTAAAAGAAGAATCAATATTTAAATAAATTCAAATATATGCATGAATGATTTACAGCAGTCAGTATAAGTTTGCCTATAAAACTGTACTTAGAAATTATCTTGTCTAGAAGATTTAATTTAGAACAGTGGTTTTCAATTGTGTTCCAAGGGAATCCTGCGTTTCCTTGGAAGCTGATCAGGTATTCCTCAATGAGAAAAATAGTGGTCAATACAAGGAGCCAGGTTAGCCTGAAAGATGCCTTTCCTAGTATCACTGTTATTATTTATTAGCTGCCCATCTGGCCAGCTGCCCGACCACTGATCTTCTCCTGAAATGCTCAGTAGTAGGGGAGTGTTGGATATGTTGTATGGCAGCCTTTCTAGGGCAGCCTGCCAGCACCCAGTGTGAAATGATTATCCACTTTAGATTGAGGGTGGCCAGAAAGTCAGACACAGTCTTCCAACCGATTGCAAGGGGGAAAATGGTGGCTGAGTTATTGATTGTGCTTACACCCTTTGCTGTGTGGGGCCTGATGACATGGCAAGCATTGGCTTTGTTGTCCTGGCAATGACAGATTGCCCTCTACTGTGCCTGGGGCAGGTGCAGAGCAGCACAGCTTCATCACCAGGGGAAGGGCAATGCCTACCCCACACTTTTTTGCAAGAGATGTTGATCTTGTGGGAGGGGGAAGCAGAGAGTAGGCATAGGGAGGGGGAAGGCCAGGAAGGAACAGGGAAGGGAAAGTCGAGGAGGAGGAGAATCCACTGAGCCCCAGAAGGAGCTGACTTTGAGCTGGAGGAGGAGGAGGAAGCTGGATTGAGACAAATCCCCTCCCCTTTATTTGATTTATTCATTTAAAATATTTAAATGAATAAATCATTTAAATAAATCACCCTTCATCAGATTGATGAATAATACAACCATTAAAAATACAGCCCAATAAAACCATAAACACAGAGAAAAGCAGATATATCTTACTAGAAGTGCCTGAGTGAAGAAAAGTATTTTGCTAGGTACCTAAAAAAAAGATAATGTCAGAGGCAGCCATGGCATCACTTTTAATGTTTCACTATTTTTAATGTTTCTTCTTATTTTAAGGTTTTATTGTTTTAAATTGTTCACAGACTTGATGGATTTTTAGCAAATAAGTTGGTATGTAAGTGTTAATAATAAAAAAAATAATAATTCCATAACCACAGTTCTGTAGATGAAAAAACCCTCTCTCTAGTTTACATCTGCCTTGCCTCTGAAGGGCGAGGCATTCGGAAAAGGACATCTGTGGGTGAACTTGAAGCCTCTAAATGAGGCTTCTCAGTGGAGGTTGACTGGGCAAGGATGCTGCATCTCTTTCCCTATCAAGAAGGTAGCTGGCCACACACTACATCTTTGAAGGGTCATGTTGTCCTAATGCAAATTCTTTCTTCCTGGCCCCCGTAGTTCTGGGGCTGCGGTCCAGTTTGTTGCACCACCATTGCCTTGATTTCTGCCTCACTCCCCCCATGCCCACCCACCCAATTGCAGTGAGCTGGTTTGCATGATTGCTGCAGCCCACTGGGCTTATTTAAGTCATGGTGGGTTGCAACCCGTGCCAGTGGCCATTTTGAATATTCGAGCCACAAGGGGCGGTTGCTATGGCTTATCAAGTCATCTGAACCTGGCAAGGGTGGATTTTTGGCATGGGTTAGGAACCCACCCACACCCATGGGCTGTTTTAGGGTTGTGCTTGGTTTGTTAACCATGCCAACAACCCACCCTCACCAGGTTCAGACGATATGATAAACAACAGCGACCACCTGCTGTGGCGCGAATATTCAAAATGGCTGCCGGCACACACTGAAACCTACCTGTGGTGATCATGCGAACTGGGTCGGTGTGTCTGCTTGACTGAAATAAAGTTAAATAGTAGTTCTTGTCATGAGCAGCTGGAAACAGTTCAGGGAGAGGAGGAGCCCAATTGAATTGGTCTTTCAGCAGGGCGGATGGAATGGCCCTGCTTCCCATGCTGTTGGCTGTTGCCTTGTGACAGTTCATGGATTAATTGACTGGCTCTCCTGCCTCTAACTGTCTGCTTACTGTTTTCTTTTTAAAATTGATCCTGAAAGCCTGAAATATATACTCTGGAACATGTCACAGGATCTTTATCAATATTCAGGGATTGCTCAGCTAACTAGTTGACTTGGAAAGGATTCCATGAAAGTAGAAAGCTTTAAAACCACTGCTTAAGAGTAAGGAGAAACATGCTAGCTGAGATTTTGGTTTCACAATATTTTTAAATTCCAGACCAAAATATCTAAACAGACTACTCCAACATTACTAGCATGTGGAGGCATTTACCCCGAGGTAGGGTAACGTGCACATAAATACTAATATGTATTTCAGGTTTCCATTAATACTCTAATGGTCCTTACTATTATAGGTCTGAATAAAAATTCATGCTTTTGATTGGTTTAATCAGTAGTTGATCTAATGCTTTACTTGACTGAAATTGGTGGAAACCAGTTCTAATAAACGGAGCTGTGGATTCAGGGCACCCTTTATGTTTGAGGATATTCTACTTCCAGTATGTTTATAAAAGGGAATGAAAAAGAAAATATGAAGGTGAGACTTCCTTCAAACAATGTGGGGTAACTTAACTTTTTTCTTTTGTTTGCTAAAAGGTGTTTTGCACTTTCTTAATCATCTGTACTGAAGGTTTGGTAATATGCAAATGTATTTCTATCAAAGTAGGTGACTGATCAACTAATTATTCTTCAGTTAGTTGACCGCTGTAAATAAAACAGAAGAACAAAAAAAAGAGGTCTTATGCTTTGTAGTCCCTTGGTGGTTATGTAGTATTAAATTTCATTTAGTGCTCACTAGTCCAACAGCGGAGTAGCATTCAAAGGGGAGCCAGTATAAAGACAGTTGTCTACATTCAGAGTAATTACTTCTTGCATCCCAAACTCAAATAACTGGCAGAGTGTTTCAAATGCTGCATCTTTTGTATTTACTTAGTGCTTGGGAATATGGGATAGCCACAGCTTTTTTAAAGCCATCAATATGAAGTGTGTGTTAAGAGCAAATCTGCAAGAAAATAAGAATACTTAATCTTCTATAGCAAGGATGGGGAACTTCAGATGGTCAGGCTCCTTTCCCTTTCTCCCAACCACCAATCATTTGGTGGTTTCCTGGCTTCTGTAAAGTCTCTCGCCCCCGTCCCTTCTAAAAGGTTGAAATGTTTCTCCTGAGGCCTATTTACTGGCAGCAAGAGCTGTAAGTTAAAACATGTTGGTATTTTTTGTATTTTGGCCCCATACCTTAGCCTTAGGCTTTGCCTACCACTGGAATATGGTCTTCGAGAGCTTCTCCAAAACTGAATTTGGCCCTTGAGCTGGAGGAGCTTCCCCATGCCATTCTGTAGAATGGTGGCTAAATGTCAGGGAAGGTAAATAATTAGCACTTACTACATACGTAGGAGTAGAACTGGAATAAAATGGGAATGAAATAAAACAGGTATGTGCAGGATGAACAAGGTGGCTTTCTCTGAAAGCCTACCTGTTCCACATGCAGGCAAAACTGAAGAGTCTCAGTATGTGGATGAGATTAATTTATTTGTTTATTGCATTTCTATACCGCCCCATAGCCGAAGCTCTCTGGGCGGTTCACGGAAGTTTTAAATACAATATAAAAAAGTTTAAAAGCCATTTACAAAAAAGCACAAAAGCACACAGACAATATACACAAACAACATATAACTATCAGTCATAACTAAAGACACATCCAGGACCGATTAAAACTCATCATGTGCTGCCAAACGCCAGGGAAAAGAGATAGGTCTTAACCTGGTGCCGAAAAGATAATAATGTTGGCGCCAGGCTTGTTCCACAGGGAGCTTGTTCCACAGATGGGAGGCCACCACTGAGAAGGCCCTCTCCCTCATTGCTGCCTTCCGAGCTTCCCTTGGAGGAAGCACTCAAGAGGAGAATCTTAGATGCTGAACATAGTGTACGGGTAGGTTCGTTTTGGGAGAGACGTGCCGTCAGGTATTGCAGTCCTAAGCCATGTAGAGCTTTATAGGTTAAAACCAGCACCTTGAATTGAGCTTGGAAGCATATAGGCAGCCAGTGCAGATGGGCCAGAGTCGGTCTTATATGTTCGGACCTTCTGGTCCCTGTTAGCAATCTGGCCTCTGCATTTTGCACGTGCTGCAGCTTCTGAACTGTCTTCCAGGGCAGCCTCACGTAGAGTGCATGGCAGTAACCTAACTTGGAGGTTACCAGAGCATAAACAACTGAAGTCAGGTTATCCCTGTCCAGATAGGGGCGTAGCTGGGCCACCAACCGAAGTTGGTAGAAGGCACTCTGTGCCACTGAGGCTACCTGAGCCTCAAGTGACAAAGATGGTTCCAGGAGGACCCCCAAGCTATGGATCTGTTCCTTCAGGGGGAGTGCAACCCCATTCAGAACAGGTTGAAACCCTCCGTCTGGTCAGCAGAACCACCCACCAACAGCATCTCAGTCTGCTCTGGATTGAGTTTCATTTTATTAGCCCTCAGCCAGGCCATTGTTTCAGCCAGGCACTGATTCAGCACATCTACAGCCTCACCTGAAGAAGATGAAAAGGAGAAATAGAGTTTCGTGTCATCAGCATACTGATGAGAACACACTCCAAAACTCCGGATGACCGCACTCAATGGTTTCATGTAGATGTTGACCAGCATGGGGGACAAAACTGACCCCTGTGGAACCTCATATTGGAGAATCCATGGGGCCGACCAGTGTTCCCTAAGCACCACCTTCTGGAGCTGACCCTCCAAGTAGGAGCGAAACCACTGCAATGCAGTGCCTCCCACTCCCAGCTCAGAGAGCCGTCCCAGAAGGATACCATGGTCAGTGCTATCGAAAGCCGCCGAGAGATCAAGGAGAATCAACAAGGTCACACTCCCTCTGTCTTTCTCCTGACATAGGTCATCATACAGGGCAGCCAAGGCTGTTTCTATGCCAAAACCTGGCCTGAACCCTGATTGAAATGGATCCAGAGATAGTGGTGCAGGGAGGAGGGGGTTCAGATTTGTTAGGCACTGGGGAACGTTTTGGGACAAACTGGGCCTGTACAAGAGGGAAGGGCTCCACTTGAACCAAAATGGAACCAGACTGCTGGCACTAAACACAAAAAGGTGGCAGAGCAGCTTTTAAACTAAACCCTTGGGGAAAGCTGACACAGGAGCTGGGAAGAATTCGGTTTGGGTTAAATCATCCCTAAGAGATGAAAATGAAATGTTTTCGATTGCCCAAATGCAAAAGGGGAGGAAATAGGCCATGAGTATGTGGTGGGACATGA
This sequence comes from Heloderma suspectum, assembly GCF_057233095.1. Classification (NCBI taxonomy): domain Eukaryota; kingdom Metazoa; phylum Chordata; class Lepidosauria; order Squamata; family Helodermatidae; genus Heloderma; species Heloderma suspectum. Next base: position 36,345,245 of record NC_139459.1, on the reverse strand, counting down.
TAGCCAATCAAAGAGGCCTAGGTGCCATAGCAAAAGATCCATATGCCAGAGACATCTGGAGAGGACACCATGTATAGGTGTTTCTGTGCAAATGCTAGAAGCCTCTGAGCCAAAATGGAGGAGTTGAAGTGCCTGGTTTTAAAGGAGAACCTAAATCTAGTGGGCATTGCGGAAACCTGGTGGAATGGAGAAAACCAGTGGTTTATGGTCATCTCTGGATATAAACTCTACAGGAAGGACAGGAAAGGGCGTAATGGGGGAGTTATTTTTCTGTACATCAAAGAGGGCATAGAGTTGAGCAGACTAGAACACCTAAAGAGGGCAGACTGTTCCACAGAAGCACTGTGGGTGACAATACTGGGCTCTAAAACTAATTTAGTACTAGGAACATGCTATTATCCCCCAGACCAGAATGCTCAGAGTGATCTTGAGATAGAAAACAAAATCAGGGCGTCCTCCAAATGAGGAAATATTGTAATAATGGGAGACTTCAATTACCCCCACATTGACTGGATAAATCAATTTCCAGTCATGACAAAGAGGTTACGTTTCTTGATGCCCTAAACAACTATGCCCTAGAACAGTTGGTCATGGAACTGACTAGAGGGCGGTGATCCTGGATTTAATCCTAAATGGTGTTGCCCAGAATCTAATATGACATGTAAATGTTGTTGAACCAATTGGAAACAGTGACCATAGTGCTATCAGACTTAATATATATTTAAGTAGAAAATTCCCAAGAAAGTCCAGCACAGTCACATTTGACTTCAAAGAGGAAATGTCTCTAAAATGAGGGAACTGGTGAAAAGGAAGTTGAAAGCGGGAGCCAAGAGGGTTAAATCCCTTCAGAATGCTTGGAGGTTACTCAAAACCACAGTAATAGAAGCCCAGCTAAAAAGTATACCACAGGTTAGGAAACACAGCACCAAGTCCAAGAGGTCACTGGCATGGTTAATGAGTAGTAGTGTCAAGGAAGCTGTTAGAGAAAAGAGGGCTTCCTTCAGAAAATGAAGTCTTGCTCAAATGAGGAAATCAAAAGGGAGCAGAAGGTTGCACAAAGGCAATGCAAGCAGACAATAAGAGATGCAAAAAAGCATTTTAAAGAGCATAATGCTAGCAACATCAAGGTCAACGATAAAGAATTCTTTAAATATCTCAGAAGCAGGAAACCAGCTAGGGAAGCAGTTGGACCATTGGATGACAATGGGGTTAAAGGAGTACTAAGGGAGGATAAGGAGATTGCAGAGAAGCTGAATGAATTCTTTTCATCAGCACTGCAGAAGATATAGGACAGATACTTGTGCTTGAACTAATGCTTTCAGGAAGGGAGTCTGAGGAACTGAGGCAAATAGCGGTGACAAAAGACAAAGTTCTCAACCTTATTGACAAGGTGAAAGTAAATACATCACTGGGCCCAGGTGGTATCCATCCTAGAGTTCTTAAAGAACTCAAATATGAAAGTGCTGATCTTCTAACCAAAATATGCAAGATGTCGCTAAGATCAGCCTCTGTACTGGAGAGTACAGAGAATAGCCAGTGTAACACCAACTTTTAAAAAGGGATCCAGAAGGATCTGGGAAATTACAGGCCGGTTAGCTTAATGTCTGTTCCGGGTAAATGATTGAAAGCATTATTAAAGATAAAATTAATGAGCATATAGAAGTACAGGCCTTGCTGAAAAAGAATCAACATGGCTTCCACGAAGGTGGGTCTTGTCTCTCTAACCTTTTAGAGTTCTTTGAGAGTGTCAATAAACATGTGGACCAGGATGATCCAGTAGACATTGTTTACTTGGATATCCAAACGGTGTTTGACAAAGGCCCTCACCAAAGACTCCTGAGCAAACTTAGTAGTCATGGAATAAGAGAGTAGTCATGGAATAAGAGAGAAGTCCTCTTATGGATCAGTAACTGGTTAAAGAGCAGAAAGCAGAGAGTAGGAAAAATGGAAAATTCTCCCAATGGAGGGATGTAAATAGTGGGGCCCCACGGGGATCTGTATTGGGACTAGGGATGTACAAAAGTTCCGCCACGGATCTCGGGGAGGCTGAATGCCAGCACATTCGGCCCCCTGAAATCGGTGGCGGAACGGCCTGCCCCCCCGGGATGGGACTTATCTTGGGCGGATCTTCCTGGCAGCGGTTCTTCCGACTGGCTGCCGCCGCCGCCACCATTTCCAGTTTAAAAAAAAAGTGATAGGCTACGTAAATGTTTACGTAGCCTATCACGGCTGACTTAAAAAACAACAACAACAAAAAACACGCATACGCAAATGGCGGCAGCCATGGCCACCGCCATTTGCGTTCCTTATTTTGGCACGTCTTAGTCTACATAAACATTTATGTAGACTAAGACGGCGAAAATAAGGGGAACTCTAATAGCGTAGACGCTACGCTATTTGCGTTCCCCTTATTTTCGCCGTCTTAGTCTATGTAAATGTTTACGTAGACTAAGACGTGCCAAAATAAAGAACGCAAATGGCGGCAGCCATGGCTGCTGCCATTTGCGTACACACGTGTTTTGTTTTTGTTTTTAAATCCGCCGTGATAGGCTACGTAAACATTTACGTAGCCTATCACAGCTGACTGCAGGGACGCAAACGGCGGTGGCTACGGCTGCCGCCATTTGCGTCCCTGCTAGCCAGCGGCCGGATGTCCGGCTGCTGGCGGAGCCGGCTGGCGGCTCCGCAGAATCGCTGCAGAGCACAGCCGGCTGGCCAGGATTCCGGGGGGGAAGAACGGCGCGCCTCCCCCCCCGGCCAGGATTCCGGGAGGAGGGACGGAACGCCTCCCCACCAGCATCAACATAATCCGCGGAAAGGTAAGTCACTTTCGTACATCCCTAATTGGGACCAATGCTTTTCAACTTGTTCATAAACGATCTGAAATTAGGAGTGAGCAGTGAAATGGCCAAGTTTGCCGATGACACCAATTATTTAGGGTGGTTAAAACATAAAGAGATTGTGAGGAGCTCCAAAAGGAACTCTCCAAACTGGGAGAATGGGCATCCAAATGGCAAATGCAGTTCAGTGTAAGCAAGTGTAAAGTGATGCACGTTGGGGCAAAAAATCCTAACTTCAAGTATAACCTTATGGGATCTGAGCTAGTGGTGATCAACCAACAAAGAGATCTTGGGGTTGTGGTGGACAGCTCAATGAAAATATCAACCCGGTGTGCTGCCACTGTACAAAAGGCAAACTCTATGTTAGGCATAATTAGAAAAGGAATTGAGAATAAAACTGCCAATATCATACTGCCCCTATACAAATCAGTGGTGCGACCACACTTAGAATACTGTATACAGTTCTGGTCACCACACCTAAAAAAGGATATTGTAGAGCTGGAAGAAGTGCAGAAAGGGGCAACTAAAATGATGAAGGGGCTGGAGCATCTCCCCTATGAAGGAAAGTTACAACAGCTGGGATTGTTGAGCTTGGAAAAAAAGGAGGGTAAGGAACCATATGATAGAGGTGTACAAAATTATGCATCATGTGGAGAATGTGGATAGGGAGACATTTCTCTCTCTCTCTCTCTCTCTCAAAATACTAGAACCTGGGGTCATCCAATGAAGCTGATTGGTGGGAGACTCGGGACAGATAAAAGGAAGTCTTTCTTCACACAGCACATAGTTAAAACTATGAAATTTGCTCCCACAAGATGTAGTGATGTCCACCAATTTGGATGGCTTTAAAAGGGGGTTAGACAAATTCTTGGAGAAGAAGGAACTCAATGGCTGCTAGTCCTGATGGCTGTATGCTACCTCCAGTATCAGAGGCAGTATGCCTATGTGCACCAGTTGCTGGGGAACATGGGCAGGAGGGTGCTGTTGCACTCATGTCCTTCTTGTGGGTTCCTGGTCGACAGCTAGTTGGCCACTGTGTGAACAGAATGCTGTACTAGATGGACCTTGGTCTGATCCAGCAGGGCTCTTCTTATGTTCTTATGAAGATGTTGCTGTTAAATTTTTTTCTTTTTTCATGCTGAAGGTTTACATTCGGGCAAATCAGCCTTCCCCAACCTGGTGCCCTCCAGACTACAAATCCTATCATGGCCACTGGCCTTATAGACCATAATTTGGAACACTGAAAACATCTTTTTACCTAAAATTTCTGACTATACAAAAGGGCATTGTGAAACTATCTGATTTACTGCAGGTCTAGCGTATGCTTGTCTTCTTACTGCCCCACGTACTGCTTTTGAACTTCGTGAAAACTCAGTTTTCATAGATGATATCAAAGAGCTGTTGAAGCAACTTTAGCAGCTTGACTTCTGGCCTTCACAGAGGCTTTCTACAGAAATAACTGTTCTCGAGAATGGAGAGACTAGCCAATGCTGGTCTCAGGGTTGCATTATAGAGTGATTTAACCATGAATCAGTGTTAGGGCTTACGTAAAAAAAATGTGTCAATAAAATGTTGTGCCTTGTCATTTGATGGGCACTACATAAGGAAGAATGTTCTCAAGTTGCAAGTCCTGTGGTTAAGAGGGGAGCGATCATTCTGGAATGTTTACATGCTCGTTCTTAACAAATTACTTGGTTGAATAATATGCTATAAAGGACAGATTCCTGATAAAGGTTTTGTAGCTAACAGCTTGATTTTCCAGCAGGGCTCCCATATCTTTAAAAGCTGCACAAGAAATCTGCAGGTGAAGCTTTCTACATTTTCATGCTTCACCTTGAATTTCTTTAAAAGTACAGGAGCCCTGCCAGGAAAAATATCTGGCTGCCTATTTGCAGCTTGTGTTTAAATTATATTGAGATCATGGATGCTTTTACCAGACGAAAACCATTATTGTCACTGCTTCCAGGCCCATGTGAGTATGCAAGAAAAGAGAGTATGGCCCTGTTTAGACATCACGCTAAGCTATGATGGTTAGGTGTTTTGAGCTAACCATATTGGCATAGTATGATGTCTGAATAGGCGTCTGTCCCAACCATGGTGGTTTATTAAGCACGGACTAACCATGTTCACCAACCACTTGCTGCAAGATTATTAGTGGGCTCTACCATGGCTAAGTATGATGTCTGAATAGCCTTCATGGTTAATTGAGAGCTGCCATAGAGCTCTGCAGCTAGAGTGGCCAAAGAAGGAGTAGCTGCCGAGAGCCAAAATGGCTGGCAGCACCAAGCACCAAAATGGCCGACACTGCAAAGGCTGCTGTGATGCATGGCCGCCCATCCAGAGAACTGTGGGTTCCTGCAAGAGGGAGGGTGGTTAGAGAATGGTTAGTCTAACCACGTTCATAACACGGTTACCTGCACGTGTGGCAGTAGCACTTGCAGTGGTTAGTGGTAACCACCATGCTCAATGGTTAGCCTAACTACCCTTCCCCAATGTGTGTCTGAACAGGGCTTATGTGTTGTATTGTACAGTATGTCTTTGTAGTACATGGACCCTCTCACCAAGAAAAGTAGAGATTATGCTTTTTTAAAATCAGGAGTTAAGGTGGGTCACCTTTCCGTGGCACTCTATAGGTTAGTCTGCTACACCTCTTTGCTCTTTTCCTCTGTAGGTCCTGCTGCTTGTCTCTTGATTATCCTTACATGCATAGCCTTTGACACTGTGACTAATGCATCTTGAAATGTACAGAGCTTAAAAAAAAGACTTTCAGGTACAGGCATGTTTTATAACACTAGAAAGCAGGTGAGCAGAGAAGGCAGGTCACTTGCAATACACAATTACAGTCTCTGTAGGAATCACTGGATTCTGAAGGCAGCTTTGTATTTATGTATTCTTTCCCCCAGCTATGGCAAGATGGGAGATAAGTGAAAAGATGTATCTCAAAGGCACCTTTCTAATAAGGCTTTTAAGGCTTTAATATTAGTTTCCAAACGGAAACCCAGAGTTCTTCAAAGGAAGCTTGTTGGCTTTTGGGCATTAATGTACTCTAAAATTTTCTGGGCATTGCTTTAACTGGGGCTTTCTGGTAGCAATTCCAGCGTCTTATTTAATCTGGAATCTATAAGTGGCTCTACTTGAACTAAAATTATATTCACCAAGTATCATACAAATTCTGCAGGCATGTGGGTGTATATCAATTGAAAGATCTTATTTTTAAGAAAAGAACATAATGAAGTAAATAAGTTTAAAACAAAAGGATAATAATTACATCAAGACTTCTAATACAAGAGCCAAAGCTTCCTATCGGACACTTTCAACCAACTTCATGCAGTTCTAATATACAAAAAAAGGATCCCCACTTCTGGTAATGAATATATCACTTGAATTGTTTTGAAATAAATAAAAACAATGAGTTTCCATTTTTTTCTCAACCAGATTTTTGTTGGTAATTGTTCGTGAGTCCAAAATTTAGCTACCAGTATTCTGGCTGTTAAGTTTGCTGCCAAAGTTATGAAGCTAAGCTTTCAATCGCATATTGTATGCATGTATATCTATATATCTATATATAGAGGGAGAGAGAGAGAGAGAGACAGACAGACAGTCTGGTGTAAAGCGGCACAACAGCAAAACAACAAGGAGGTTCTGATTCTGCTGTGGATGCAGTCAATCTTAAGGTAAAATGTACAGCAAAGATAGAAAGACTAGTAGTGGAGTATTAAAAATATATTTTAAGCTAAAAAATTTGCCTTCTGCCCACATCAGCAGCTGTGGGGTGTGTGTGTGTGCGTGTGTGTGTGTGACAAAGAAAGAAAGACTAACAGAACATTTTTTAAAAGAAATTTACACACACACACACACCCGTATTTGGAAATGTCTAGAGCTAAGCCCCTAAGGTAGGTAGGGGTGTGTGTGTGTGTGTGTGTGTGTGTGTGTGCATGTATGAATGAATATGAGGTGTGCACCAACCCACCTGCTTTGACTCAGACCCTGATTTGGCACTTCAGAAAACATCCTACTTTTCCTCAGACCACCTTGGAGTTGGTCTAGTTTGACTCTGTACCAAACCTAAGTCAATGGAGACTGAACATAACAGTGCTGTGAGTAGAGCATTCTAAGGGTTGTGGGGTTTTTTTGCCCTTCGGGAAATAATCCCCCAAAAGGCTAGAGGACAGGAGGAGTCTTGAGTTTTACCTAGCATACTACACATGGGTCATGGGATGTTTCTGTGTCTGTTCTTAATAAAATACAAGCCTGTGTGATTACGATGCCCAGTTTGAAATCTGTATCTCTTATACAAAGAAAAGAAATGAAACTGAAAGCTTACACAGAGAGCTGTGGGGAGAGAGAGAGAGAGAGAGTGTGTATGTGTGTGTGTTTTACATTGTAATTGTTTTAATAAGATATTTTGCAAGAGGAGCTGGGCCTTGGAACCTAAATTTCATTGCTATCAAATGTTACATATCTAATGCTACTGCATGCACCAGTTTCAATTCTGCAGAGTATTAATTCAGGTGTTTATATTTGCAAGGGGGAAAATTAGTCACATTCTGGCTCCCTGTGTACACTTGTTGCTTATTTATTCCAACTTGTATCCTATAGCATTCCAAAGCCTTGGGGTGGGTAATGACAATACAGCATCATGACTTAGTCCCGTGTTGCTTGTTCTAAGGCTTTGATAAAGCATCAAATGAAGGTGCCTGGCAGTCTTGAATGTTTAACTTGAAACAAGTTGTGAGTGCAAATGTTTGTTTTCTCATTCATGCTCACCATGTAAACTCCTTGCAGGAAACTGCAGGAAACTGTAAGTAAATGAAACTTGAAAGTGGTCCAGCACTGAAACTGTTGGCTGGCTATTGAGCTTTTTCTTATTTTTAGTTAATCTCAGTTAAGATTTCTTATCTTAACTGTGTACACATCCCCTGCCCCGCATACTCAAGCCCAGACATTTTTTTACGTTTATGGCACCCTGACTTTGGGGACTAGGCCTGCCATGCTGCTTAACCCAGCCTTCGGAGACCAGGCGCTCTCCAGATGTTTGGACTACAGCTCCCAGCATTCCTGACTCTTGGCCATGTGGCTGGGGCTGATGGGAGTTGAAGTCCAAAACATTTGAAGGGCACCTGGTTATGGAAGGCTGGCTTAGCCTGTAACCATTGATAATACAATACTTAATTAATTACTATGGCTTTCTCTTAAAACCAGTTGTGCTGTGGCAGAGAGTCCCTCTGTTTACTGTTTCAGAAGGGAAACTCCTCTTATTTAGAGAAACCTGTGTTGCATGTTCCAGTTACACATCTAAAAATAAATACAGTAGGCTTGATCCAGACTTAGTCATGCTTAGAGTAGACCCATTAAAATCAATGGGCTTAAGGTAGTCATGACTGACTTTTCTCATTGATTTCATTGGGTTTACTCTAAGCATGAATAAACCTGAATTCAACCCAATATAAGTTTGAGTTCTCCCTAATTACAAGTGAAGGACAGCCCTGCTCAATAGATTTGTCCCTTCCTGTCTCAGTTTCTTTATCATGGGCTTCAATAATATCCTTAGGGCTATTTTATTCTGACTATTTGGGGTACTTTTTTCTGTATATTTTATAGCCTTTCTGAGAAGGGGTGACCAGGCATAGATTCACTATTGCTTGATTTACATGTGATCATTTATATTCATTTTGATGGTCTTCACTCACCTTCTTCATAATCTTCTTAATATTCTTTTGCCTTTTAGTACTTACAGTAACATGTACTTAACAGTACATTGAGCCAAAGTGTCCTCAGTGACTTCAAGCTATTTTCCTTAAGAATCAGTACCTAGTTCAATTACCATTATTTAAGACTAGTTGGAGTATATTTAACCATGTCTATCCATTTGTATTGCATTTGTGCCACTTAAGACCCATGCTCCCAGTTGGACAGTGTAGGTTGAAGTGGAAAATGTCCCAAGACATGTTCTTTTATGGGAAATTAGGTATTCAGAGAGAATAGCCCCATGCCGCCCTGACACTTGGTCTCCGTGGATATGTGACGATTAGTCTGAGGAGATCAAATTACTGCAGAAAGGCATTCATTTTCTGAAATCAGTGCTTTATTGTTATTTATTTAGCATGTATCATGCTGTCCATGCCAGTTTTGTGAGTTCTCTTAATATGGTTTCCAGAACATTAAGCAGCACAGAGCCAGTTTATACCACTGTGCGCTGTGAGCATAGAAATGTCTACCTATTGATCTGTAAAAAGGCATATTTTCTGTGATAGTCTTCCTTTGCTTCTTAATACATTAGGTTTGTGAGGTGTCTGTGTTTTTCTCTTGACCAAATCCATATTGCCTGTTTGCTAATGCTTGATGCCTGTGAGCAGGTTCACAAACTGATAAACTGGATCAGTATGATGCCTCTGGACCTCTCTTACTCATTCCCACAATTATGCGCTACAGTGCTTTCTATGCTTACGGCAGCTATTTCAGCCACTGAGATAATAGAAATGGCAGCTGGTTGCTGCAGATGCTAGATGGGCCTGTTCACTCCCATTATCCATGTGAACGGTGTCTCCAAGATGGCTGGAAGGTATCTAGTGGAGCGGCTCTGGAGCCTGGCTTTTTGTATCAAACCAGTATATTCTTACAGGTAGGAAAATCTGCAGGAGCAGATTTAAAAAACACTGATTCTTCATTAATATTTAAGCATATAAGGTACTTTCTATTATTATTTGTTCTCTGCTCTTCAGCCCAAAGGCTTATTGGAGCAGCTAAAATAATTTAAAAAGCATAACACTGAAACATGGTAAAAACAACAGAGTAGTGAGAGAAAATAGAAATGGTTTGTGTCATGCCAGAATAAAACTGCAGAGTTAAAATGGATGGGTCTGTCTATAATGGGTCAGACCAACACATCACCCATATTCAGTATTGTTAGCTCTGACTAATAGTGTGCAGGGTTTCAGGCAGTCTTTTCAAGTCCTGCAATTGCAAAAGACCAGTCTCTTTTTTCCTCAGGATTGAATCTGACACAGAACCTAGATGGCCATGCCACACTCCGCTAGCGACCTGTGGTCTTTCCATTCTGCGTACCTGGGGCCTCCCACAAGTTGCCTGTGTGCCCCTATGTGCCTATGGACACCTCTTGTAGTGCCTGCCAGGCTCTGTGTCTCTCCTGATTTTTATTTTGTTAAGATTTTAAACATTACTTTTTAACTTGGAGTCTGGCATGCCGCAAAGTGAAGGGCTGCCCTCTAGCTTCATCTTTCAGTTCAAAGGGGTGGTTTCTTGGGTTACAGCACAGACCCCACCTCTGTGCTGTACTTGGTTTCTTGGACAAATTGCTCTTCTTTTAGTTCCACCAGTTTGCCTTCTGGGAAATGAATGTGACTTACTGGAGGTAGATGGGTTGTAGGCAATAGTAAAAAAAACAGACTAGTGCAACACATGGGATGGGTATATAGCAGGGGTAGGAAACTCAGTGCCCACGAGCATGAATGCGTTCCCAGACTTGGTCTTGGCACCTACCAAGTCTTGGCACCTACCAAGGTCTTGATGCCCTATCCTCTGACTTTTTTTAATTAACACATTTTCTTACCAGCAGCTGGGATTGCTGTGAAATAGCTTTCTGCTGGTGCTGAAAACTGTGGGTTCAAAGGAGTTATTTAATGTGTTGGGGCTCAGCCTGCCTTGTAGTCAGTTTTTTAGGCAGGTTACTTGTCCTTTGCCAGGCCTCTCATAGCAGCTGTTTTCTGGTGGTGAAACCCAGTTTGAGAAACCCAGGACAGTTTCTCAAACTGCCAAATGTGCCCATGGCTCAAAGAGATTGCCTACTCCTGGTGTATAGGATCCAGTGTTAAATGGTAGAGGTGCGTCTTTGGTGAAATTTTGAAGATATGAAAAGTGAGGTGAATTGCAAGTCTATTTTCCTCCTTACAAGCCTGGCTGACATTTCGCCATAAAAACCCTAAGCTACTTACCTTTCTTACAAGGGAAGAGAGTTGACCTATATAATAAATGCAGGACATTCCTATAAAGCAGAATTTAGTTCAGGAACACCAGGACCTTTAATAATCCTATTGGTAAAAAAAAATTCTACCAAAAGCAATAAACTACTCTGTTTAAGGCGTCACTGTAGACAAGCAACAGTCTTTCTTGTACTTGGTTTTTTTTTGCCCCTTTATAAAACTAACTACAAACTTAAGCTTTCCCAAATGAATAGGGAACTCTGCATTTATTCACTACATTTACTAGTTCGATTATGCACATGGGTATTGTACAGTTAAAAAAAAATAAAAAAATATATATATACACACATTTCTTAATGAGGTTACACCCCTTTTCTTTTTCATCTTGATTTTGTTTGCAGATGGAAAATATAATTCTTGCAGCATTTGCCAAAGGTCAAAAGCTAGCGACAGTGCAAATTAATTGTGTTTTGAATAAAAATCCTGAAAAAACCTGAAGTTATATAATCTCCATTGTGTGTGTTGGCTTCCTTGTTAAAATAATGAATCTGAACTTCTTGTACTAAACTGTGTAATGCTGAACTTTAACTGAATCATTGTATTGGAAAATTGGGTGGGTAGAGGGAGAATCTCAGTATTGTGTACACTTACTACATTTTCTTGAAAACTTGTTTGATAGAGAACCTGACTTTGTAGTTAACAAATTACAAACTACGAAGTAGTTGAACTCAAACTTTTAAAAATCCTTTGTGCTGGTTACAACTTTCCTGTCTCCCAAGTATAATTAAAAGTTCAGTTTTATAGTCTTGCATCTGACTTCTGAACATAAATAGCCAGAGCATAACTATAGGAGTATTGTTATTTGGTTACTATCAATGTATTTAATTACCCAGGTTTAATTTGCTGTCACAGTTAACAAACAGCAAGTTTTGGTACGAACATTTCTGAAGGGGATCACTATTATTACTAGCATTAGTTTAAGCCATCAGTGTACATGGGCAGAAGAGGCAGGTTTCTGCCACAAGGAGCTAACAAACGAGGTATGGCTGCAGACACAAAAGTACAGAGCTGTTCTGTAACCTACTGCTTTTGTGTACTAAGATACTTTTGCTTTTTGCTTTTTCAGTTGTCAGCAAGGCAAAGCGAATCAAGTTAACGCTCTTCCATGACTGACCTGTATGGAAAATAATCAAATTTGCTATTGTTCTGCAGTTTATGGCATCTCACACACTTATTAAGGAAGAAGTTATTAGCACAGTTGATTCAATTCCTGACATACCTTTATAACTTTTAGTGCAAGAGGCCTTCTAGATGTTTTGGCCTCCAACTCCCATCAGCCCTAGCCAGCATAGCCAGTGGTGAGGGATGATGGGAGTTGTAGTCCAAAGCATCTGGAGGGCCACAAGTTGCCCATTTCTGGTTAGTGCATAACCTGTCATAACGGTTGAAGCCATTTAATGTGGACTGCTATGTAAAATTTAAATGTAAAATGGTCGCTTAAAGTTCCAAATTGTGAAGAAGAAAATTATGTTATGTCACAGAAGTGATCTTTCACATTTTTCTTGTTTTTGAAAGTGTGTGGGTCAGGATTAATTCACATTACTTACTTTTGAAAGCGACATGGAATTGCCAAGGGTATGACAGAAAGGACTTACCCATGTATCTTAGAAGTGCTCTATTGGTCTGGTTCATATGGCCACTGAAGATGGCCATCCAGCAGGAGTTGAAGTAATGCGAGGCAATGCTAATGCTGACTGTAGGCACCTGACATGGTCGTGTTTGAACTTCAGCCTTGGGGTCCTTTCCTCTGCCACTTCTAAGCCAATTACCTCTAACATTTGTCAATCCATTATAATATTTGGGTTTGATAGCATATGATACGTCCATATAGAAGATCTTATTTCAGGATGAATTATTCACATAATGTTTCCTGGAGTGAACCTGCTTTTCTGAGCCTACCTCAGAATTGCCCTAAGAAACATTATGTGGATACCATATTTCAATGTCACTTTTTCATATTTAAGTTCTGAGAGGTTCATTGCAAAAAGTAATTGCAAGGGCTAGAAATACTATGCTGGAACCAGCTCTTTATCACATTTTTTTTAAAAAAAAAATAATGCTCATAAAAATAAACGTGGGTTTTAACCAGAACAGACCTGCATAGCCTTCTCAAAATATGGTGGTATAGCAGGAAAAATTGGAGCCTGCCATTCTGGCCACCCTCTATGCACCTTTATTAAAAATTCCTTTGGCCTCCCAAGATTAAACTTATGATAGAAAAAACATGTGGCATAAACCTGTTTTTTTTTTTAATGTCTTCCCCCTGTCCTCCCTACCCCTTCCCTAGCACTAATAATTCTTGGTAATACTGTATTTCAATTTCTTTAGAAAATGTCTGAATGTATCCAGCTTTCATTTGCTGTTTGTAGAATTGGCATTTACACGGTAAGCAATATGCCATCTTTTAATGTAATTTATATTCTTGCTTGCAAAGTAATTTTTAGAACGTATGGCTTAGATCCTCGGTTGCAGTTACCCTGTGTTTCCAGCTGGAGTTGTGTGGCATAGGATTAGCAAAATGATTTTGTCATAGAAAGCTGCATTAAATAGGCAACTGTGGTTCAGTTATACCCCCTAGAAGTCAGCTTCATGTGGTGGTGTATGTGGTGGTATAAGTTGACACAGATAAGTTTCATTTTTAAAAAAAATAGTACTTTATACCCCAATTTTTCAGGATACAGGTCTTTCCAAGATAGCTCACAACATTTTGACCTAAAACTAGGAACATAAGCTGTATGGTATTGTGAGATTTGTAAGTAGTAATTAATATTCTAAGGCCTTCCAAATGAATTCTCAAGGTATAAGTAAATATTGTACGTAAACAGTCTTGTTTGTGTTCATATAAGACAGGGTGGGAAAAATATCAGACATATTTCCATTCTTTCTAACAGGCCAGCTGCTAGGGCTAGGATTATTTTTCTGTTAAAATTATGATTTAAAATATTTGCAATGGGGTCAACTTTCTGATCACAACGTGAGTGGCAAGACTTAAATCAGGGGACGCTCTTACTTCTCATTGATAACATAAAGTCTAGATATTTGCAGCACTAGCATTAAACTTGTACTGTAATAATAAGAAGGCAAACCATTTCCAAATAAAAACTATAGCTCCCAGAAACAAATAAAAATTTGTGAAAAATGCTCCGATGTGGAGAAATTCTGCACTTGTATGGCAGCCATTGTGGTGGTTCATACGCAATGGTAAATATTGACCATTCATGACTAAACCTTGGGCTCGTGTGGTCCAGTTCCCTCCCTTTCGTATCTGACACAAACCATAGCTTGTCATTCCATGTGAAGGTTAAACTGTGCTTTGTGCTTGCCTTGCGTGCCAGATTTGGAAACCTGCTTCAAACTATGGCCAATTCTAGTGTGAATGACAAGTGCAAATGAATATTATTACATCCAAAAGTATGGTTTGTGTGAACAAGGCAATGGGAGAATGAAGGAATTGGAGTGGGATTGAGGAACAGGAGTTCATGGCTCAGGTATAAACCATCAAATCTTGGCTTGCAGTTTATGTGTGAACTGGCCCATTGCAAGTGCCTCTGCCTTTGTTAACTGTTCTAAGAGACACTTTACATTGATCTTGCAGGTCATAATGAGAGAAAGGCTGGATCTACTATGAGTTTTACAAGCTAATCCCAGCACCTTCAGTTTTGTCCCAAACACAACGGAAAGCCTGGCCACATGCTGAAGCTTTGGTATTGCATGATTCTGATCATCCTGCCTATTTAGAGATATGTCATTTCATTGTGTACCAGCTGAAGTTTCCAAACACAAGGGCAGACTTTTGTAGCCTAGCCTCGAATGTACAAAGGGGTGAATGGATGCTTCTGGGTCTTCCACCTAGCAATATCCCCAAGACTTTGTCTGAGGAATTGGTGAAATGCATTCCTCACTACCATTTCAGCTGGGAATGTCCTGAGGTTATGAATCTGAGTGCTGACTGTCAATGAAGGGGTGGTTCAATTTTCCTTGGATCACAGGATGGCTGCTCTTTTATTTTGGAACTTATAACTAGGCTTTGACTGCTGCCTTCTTGGTATTTACAACATACAACTTCAATGTATAACAGTTATAAGACACACTAAGAGCACTGTGCTCAGCATGGAGAAAAAAGCAAATGAAAACAGTAGCCCCACACCAGCTGTAGCCCAAAGACATGTCTGAACACAGTGTTTTTATGGCCTTCCTAAAAGGCTGACTGAACAGATCTCTCATGTGTCCAGGAGAGACACATCACTCCTAGCAGCAGCCAGTGGTCTTGCTGATCATTAAGCCTGATCTGAAAACAGGGGAACTATATATGGGAAATTATGTCCCTTCAGGTTGGACTCATGATGTAAAGTGGTTTTAAAGGTTAAAACCAGCACAGTGAATTTAGCCTAAAATGGAGTGGTAACCAGTGGAGCTCTTGTAATACTAGTGAAATGTGTTACCCCTGGATAAATGCTGTGCCACCTCATTCTAAATCAGCTGCAGTTCTGGAATGTCTTCAAGGGTAGTACTATGTAAGTTGTATGACAGTGATCAAACTGAGGGGTCACCAGAGCATTTAAAACGGTACCAATGCCCTTGTTTTCTAGATAGGTCACAGCAAATGTACCAGAGGATCTGTACTATTGGCCACCCCTGTGGCCAGGACCTGGAATGTAAGATCAATGAATCAAGGTAAGCTGGATGTGGTCAAACTTGAGATGGCATGATTGAACATCGACATCTTGAGAATCAGCGAACTAAAATGGACAAGCATGGGCGAATTTAATTCAGGTGACCATCATATCTACTACTGTGGGCAAGAATCCCTTAGAAGAAATGGAGTAGCACTCATAATCAACAAAAGGGTGGGAAAAGCAGTACTGGGGTACAATCTTAAAAACGATAGAATGATCTCAGTACAAATCCAAGGCAAACCATTCAACATCACAGTAATTCAAGTCTATGCCCCAACCACTGATGCCGAAGAAGTTGAGGTTGATCGGTTCTATGAAGACCTACAACACCTTCTAGAACTAACACTAAAAAAAGATGTCCTCTTCATCATAGGGGATTGGAATGCTAAAGTAGGAAGTCAAGAAATCACTGGGATAACAGGCAAGCATGGCCTTGGTGTACAAAATGAAGCAGGACAAAAGCTAATAGAGTTTTTCCAAGAGAACACGCTGATCATAGCAAATACTCTTTTCCAACAGCACAAGAGGCAACTCTACACATGGACATCACCAGATGGTCAATATCGAAATCAGATTGATTATGTCCTTTGCAGCCAAAGGTGGAGAAGCTCTATACAGTCAGTAAAAACAAGACCTGGAGCTGACTGTAGCTCAGATCATGAGCTGCTTGTTGCAAAATTTCAGCTTAAATTGAAGAACGTCGGGAAAACCACTAAACCATTCAGGTATGACCTAAATCATATACCTTATGAATATACAGTGGAGGTAAGGAATAGATTTCAGGGATTAGACCTGATAGACAGAGTGCCTGAGGAACTATGGACAGAGGTCCGTAACACTGTTTAGGAGGCAGCAACGAAATCCATCCCAAAGAAAAAGAAATGCAAGAAAGCCAAGTGGCTGTCTGATGAGGCTTTACAAGTAGCTGAGGAAAGAAGGGAAGCGAAGAGCAAGGGAGAAAGGGGAAGATATATCCAACTGAATGCAGAGTTCCAGAGAATAGCAAGGAGAGACAAGAAGGCCTTCTTAAATGAACAATGCAAAGAAATCGAGGAAAACAACAGAATGGGAAAGACTAGAGATCTCTTCAAGAAAATCGGAGCTCTCAAGGGAACGTTTTGTGCAAAGACAGGCATGATAAAGGACAAAGAAGGCAGGGACCTAACAGAAGCAGATGAGATTAAGAAGAGGTGGCAAGAATACACAGAAGAACTATACAGGAAAGATCTGAATGTCCCTGATAGCCATGATAGTTCGGTCACTGAACTTGAGCCAGACATCCTAGAGAGTGAAGTCAAGTGGGCCTTAGGAAGCATTACTAACAACAAAGCTAGTGGAGATGACAGTCTTCCAGTGTCAAGGGCTCCTTGGAGGCCTCTCTCAGTTTAATCCAGTAGCTAAGTCCAGACACAGACAAAGGGATTCCTTTCAAAGCTTTATTCTTCTTTTACAACTTAACAACTATACTGTTTGCAACTAGATCTGAGCAGCACAGTACCTATGCCCTAAGTTGGAACAGTTGGTCCCCGGTTGAAAGGGAATTACTGGCAGACCCCTGAACTTAAGAACTAGGGAGAGTCCATCCCCTTTTCCCTTGGATCCTCTGGGCGCAGCCGTTGTTTGCGCGCCAACCGGGCACTACGCCTCCTTTCCACGCCCTCCATCTGGCGCCGCTCTCTGCGTCTGCATCGCACATCCACCAAGTCTGCTATCCGCGCTCTGTTACTCCCTGGACTGCTATCTAAGCTAGGAATGTTGGTGGGAGGAATCTCCGTCAGCTGTTGGCTCTGGGAAAGAGGAATGCGCTCCCCTCCCAGGAGCGACTGCTCTTCCTCAGAATCAGAACTACTCTGGGATTCTATGGGCTCAGTGTCCACCCTGACATCCAGCTGAGCTGTTAAAGTGCTACACTCAATATGCCAACAAATTTGGAACACTCAACAGTGGCCACAAGACTGGAAAAGGTCAGTTTACATCCCAATTCCAAAGAAGGGCAATGCCAAAGAGTGTTCCGACTACCGTACAATTGCGCTCATTTCACATGCCAGCAAGGTGATTCTCAAAATCCTACAAGCTAGGCTTCAGCAGTATGCGAACCGAGAACTACCGGAAGTACAAGCTGGGTTTCGAAGAGGCAGAGGAACTAGAGATCAAATCGCCAACTTTCGCTGGATCATGGAGAAGGCAAGAGAATTCCAGAAAAAGTCTATTTCTGCTTCATTGACTATGCTAAAGCCTTTGATTGCGTGGATCACAACAAACTGTGGCAAATTCTGAAAGAGATGGGGGTACCAGACCACTTACCTGTCTCCTGAGAAACCTGTACGAGGGTCAAGAAGCAACAGTAAGAACCAGACATGGAACAACCGATTGGTTCAAAATTGGGAAAGGAGTACGACAAGGCTGCATATTGTCGCCCTGCTTATTTAACTTATATGCAGAGTACATCATGAGAAACGCCGGGTTGGATGAATCACAGGTCGGAATTAAGATTGCCGGGAGAATTATCAACAACCTCAGATACGCAGATGATACCACCCTAATGGCCGAAAGCGAAGAGGATCTCAAGAGCCTCTTGTTGAGGGTGAAAGAGGAGAGTGCAAAAGCTGGTTTGAAACTCCACATTACAAAAACGAAGATCATGGCATCTGGCCCCATCACTTCCTGGCATATAGAAGGGAAAGAAATGGAAGCGGTGACAGATTTATTTTCTTGGCTCCAAGATCACGGCAGACGGTGACTGTAGCCATGAAATTAAAAGACGCTTGCTCCTTGGGAGGAAAGCTATGGCCAACCTAGACAGCATAGTAAGAAACAGAGGCATTACCTTGCCGACAAAGGTCCGTCTAATCAAAGCTATGGTTTTCCCAGTAATAATGTATGGCTGTGAGAGTTGGACTATAAGGAAGGCTGAGCGCCGAAGAATTGATGCTTTCGAACTGTGGTGCTGGAGAAGACTCTTACGAGTCCCCTGGACTGAAAGGAGGTCAAACCAGTCCATCCTAAAGGAAATCAACCCTGAGTGCTCATTGGAAGGACAGATACTGAAGCTGAAGCTGAAATATTTTGGCCACCTAATGCGAAGAGAAAACTCTCTGGAAAAGACCCTGATTCTGGGAAAGACTGAAGGCAAAAGGAGAAGGGGACGGCAGAGGATGAGATGGCTAGATAGCATCACTGATGCAATGAATATGGACTTGAGCACGCTCCGGGAGAGAGCGCAGGACAGGAAGGCCTGGCGTGCTATGGTCCATGGGGTCACGAAGAGTCGGACACGACTGAACGACTGAACAACAACAACAATGAAACTGTTGCTTTGGGGAAATCTGACTTCATCCAGGTCAGATACATCTGTCTCCCCTGTCAACAGACTGCCATAAGCATTTCAGCCTTCCACTTTGTATTCAGTGTCAGTTGGCTTGTCTTCAGTTTGCTTATCAGCTATAGCAGGCTGTTCCTTATGTTTCTGTGCAGCATAGTTGTTCCTTCTGTGTGAGATCCCATGCTGCACTGGTAGCATTTGAAATGGGGAGATCCAGTGGGATGGAAAGATGATAATATGAATTCTTACCATGCCATTAGTGCCAGCCCCCACTAAGATGAGGCACTGCTGTAGGAAGGATGGAAGTATCATTGACCCATTCCCACATGGTCTCCCTATTCCAGATGTTATCAGCTCAGTTTGTGACCTAATGACACAGAAGCAGAGTTCATACTGCACAGGTAACATAAGAACTGGCTCTGAGGCTGCAGTACCTGGATTAAATATAAAAGAGAGGTACAGCTGTGTGAGGTTTGTACACTGATGACTCCAAACACTGTGTCTGTACAATCTTATCCAGCAGTCTCATATTCAAACATGACCCACCATTGCACTAATTCATTGTTAACCCTCAGGGCTTTGATTCCCTAGATGTAACACATGTTCAAGAAGAACTGGACTGTTGCATGGTTTTACAAGAAATCTGAAAGAGGGATAGCCCATATGTGATACTGTAATTCAGTGTATGTGGATACCTCTGGCATGAACATAGCCTGTAGGACAGTCTGAGTATTATCTTTGCACTGAGATATGGCAAATATAAGATCTATTGGGGGAAGCTCTTGCTGATCTGTATCTTCTCCAGACTGCAACACAAGTGATCTGTGTGATGCTACTGGGTGTTATCTTTTCTAGAGGGTCCACATCACTTGTCCCAGTGTGTGGATTTCTAGATGCCTGTGCTTTGTAATGGCAAAAGTGGATTGGACACAATATCTATATAGTCTTTAGGACTGTTCCATTGATGGTGTAATCTCCTGCAATGTACAGATTTTGCTACAAGCTTCCCTGTTAAACGCTAATCTGACTTGACTGTTTATCATCCAAGACATGACAGGATTACAGCAAGGGAATTTAAAGCCATAGGGCATAGCAAGCCACCTGTGTTAGCTCTTTGCCAAAGGCTAGTCAAGTATCTGACCACAGGGAAAACTATGAGGGAATATATGAGCAAAAGTGCAAATGGATGCACTTTTGGAAATGTGAATATGTGCAGCCTTTTGTCTTGGCAGAGGGTGGTGTTTGTGCTCATTAAACTTTGCTTCCAATCCACTTTTGCATTTACAAAGTACAGGCATCTAGAAATCCACTCATTAAACAGCTGGTATTTGGAGGAAAGGAACTATAAACATAGAATCTGCACTATTAAGCCAATGGCAGTCATTTTAGTATTGGTACTCTATTTGA